>NC_088423.1:59740093-61159377 GCF_034236695.1 Oncorhynchus nerka | reverse complement strand
ACAAATCCACCGTTGCTGGACCAGACAGGACTGGCAAAAAGTGCTTTTGTCGCGGTTTTATCTCACCGGGGGTGATGGTCGGATTTGCGCTTATCGTCGAAGGAATGAGCATTACACAGAGGCCTGTACTCTGGAGCAGGATAGATTTTGAGGTGGAGGGTCCGTCATGGTCTGGGGCGGTGTGTCACAGCATCATCAGACTGAGCTTGTTGTCATTGCAGGTAATCTCAATGCTGTGCGTTACAGAGAAGACATTCTCCTCCCTCATGTGGTACCCTTCCTGCAGGCTCATCCCGACATAACCCTCCAGCATGACAATGCCACCAAGACAGGAATGTCAGTGTTCTGCCATGGCCAGTGAAGAGCCCGGATCTCAATCCCATTGAGCACGTCTGGGACCTGTTGGATCGGAGGGTGAGGGCTAGGGCCATTCCCCCCAGAAATATCTTGGAACTTTCAGGTGCCTTGGTGGAAGAGTGGGATAACATCTCACAGTAAGAACTGGCAAATCTGGTGCAGTCCATGAGGAGGAGATGCCCTGCAGTACTTAATGCAGCTGGTGGCCACACCAGATACTGACTGTTACTTTTGATTTTGACCCCCCTTTGTTTAGGGACACATTATTCAATTTCTGTTAGTCACATGTCTGTGGAATTTGTTCAGTTTATGTCTCAGTTGTTGAATCTTGTTATGTTCATACAAATATATACACATGTTAAGTTTGCTGAAAATAATTACAGTTGACAGTGAGAGGACTATTTTTGTTGCTGAGTTTACATCGAAAGAGCATAATTGTTCAAAAAAAGTGTTAGAAGGTGGTGGATCTTGTGCGTTCGGTCTCTGGTTATGAATGTTTTTTTTTTTAAATTAATTGTATTTATATTTTTTCACCTTTATTTAACCAGGTAGGCAAGTTGAGAACAAGTTCTCATTTACAATTGCGACCTGGCCAAGATAAAGCAAAGCAGTTCGACACATACAACAACACAGAGTTACACATGGAGTAAAACAATCATACAGTCAATAATACAATAGAAAAATACGTCTGTATACAATGTGAGCAAATGAGGTGAGATAAGGGAGGTAAAGGCAAAAAAAGGCCATGGTGGCTAAGTAAATACAATATAGCAAGTAAAACACTGTAATGGTAGATTTGCAGTGGAAGAATGTGAAAAGTAGAAATAGAAATAATGGGGTGCAAAGGAGAAAAATTAATAAATATGGTTACTCCAAGATCCTGTTGTTGATCTAACCTTGGTAGAGAAAAGGAAAGATTAGTCAGAAGACAATCATATAGTGACACTGGTTGACAATTACATTGGTAAAAGTTTTTATGCATTTTTAGCGCTTTTTACAGATGGATCCATTGACCCAAATAGTGAGTCGCACAGGAGCTATCGTTTACTTTCCTGAATTTGATGTGCAGATATGTAGAAGACTAACAGAGAACTGCCAGTATACTCAGTTGAATTGTTGGCGATAGTAGTTGCCCTCCAGTGGGTGGAGGACATACAACCTGTCAGAATTATAGTGGGCTCAGATTCCCTTTGTGTATTGAATAGTTTATCATCTGGAAAATCTAATAGGAGTGACCAACTATTGAAGGTATTAAGGTTATAATGCAGAATTGAGAGGCTGGGTGTAGATGTGAGATTCTGCTGGGTCCCAGCCCATTCGGGTGTGGAATGGAATTAAATTGTAGACCAGTTAGCCAAAAGAGCTTTAAAACAAGATATAATTTATATTAATGTTCCACTCGTTAGAGGTGAGGTGAAATGTAAGATCAGAGCCATTTTGATAGATGTGTGGCAGAGGAGATGGGACTCTGAGTCAAAGGGCCGTCATTTACAGTATATGTCCTCCAAAGGAAGGTCGGTGGACCAAGATTCATAGGTCAGACTAGGAGGGGGTGTTTTCTTCATTGCACCTAGGACATTGTACATTGAACTCGTCATTACAGCTGGTTGGCAAGCATGTTATTGGTTTGTGTGTGTATGGAGTGTATGGTCGATGAAATGGTGGAGCATGTGTTGTAATATTGTTGTATGTTAAAATCAAATCTAATTGTATTGGTCACATAGACATGGTTAGCAGATGTTATTGCGAGTGTAGTGAAATGCTTGTGCGTCTAGTTCCGACAGTGCAGCAATAACTAACATGTAATCTAACAATTCCACAACTACCTAATACACACAAATCTAAGTAATGGAATATGAATATATACTGTAGCGACCCGCACAGACAGCTGTGTGTTATGTGTTAGGCTAGGAGGTGGTTGTGTTGTACTGACCAGTACCCGGTGTTCGCGGGGTCCGACCTGTCAATCAACCTGCTATCTGCCAATCACGGGAATGCCTGGAATGTTCTGATGCCGGGCATCCTGGTGGTTGGCGGAGTGGCGTGGAGGGGGGTTGGACAGGGGGGTGGAGCATTGGAAGTTAAGACCAGGTTCAGCTTTTGTTCTCTCTCTTACGTCTGGGCTTCACAAGAGAAGGTCACGATTGGCTTGTGGGTTATCTGTCATCTTTTTGGCGTGTGCTACGGCCCAAACAAGTAGCCTGTGTAAAGTTGGTTTAATAAACCGTCAATTCGCAAACTCAAGCCTCTGTCTGGACAATTGTTCATTTATGATCTAGTCAGGTCATTACAATACATATAAATATATCGATGAGCAATGGCAGAGCGGCATAGGCAAAATGCAATAGATGATATTATATACATAAGAGATGAGTAATGCAAGATATGTAAACATTATTAAAGTGGCATTATTAATGTGGCTCGTGATCCATTTATTTAAGTGGCCAATGATTTAAAGTCTGAATGTAGGCAGTTTGTCCGTAATGTGTATGCAGAGGAACAGAGATGGAAAGATTGAAGTGACGAGTCATTGAGGATGGTGGGGTGTGGAAGGGATTTTGGTGATGTGGGAGGGTGTATTGGAAGTTAGTAGGGCTCATTTTTTATTTTCTCAGAAGTACTGAGTTCGGTAAGAGGATTTAGAAATGTGGAGCTAATCTTGTAAACCGTGATTTACGACACACTCCAGCACAGTAGGTGGCGGCATGCACCTTTAACTTTTGTTTGCAGACCGCAATTTTATCATAGAAGAAGAAGAAGAACCAACACATGCGTTGGACTGGAAGGGGTGCTTCCGATATTTTATATTGCTAATAAATAAATTGACATCAGACCGCACAAGCACGAGGTTCATCATGCCTGTCACCTGTGCAGTAAACGGCTGCACCAACAAGTTTATCAAAGGGTCAGAAATACGATTTTACAGGTAAGGAGTAAAGAACTTCAAGCTAACGTTGGCTAGTTTGCTAACGTTCGCTAAGTCGTTCTTCAAATGTTGTTGTCAGCTAGCCGCTATTGAGTTGGCAAGCTAGCTACATTTGGTGTGTTTATGCGTACGCAAGAGAATGCATGCTTGTGTTAAGTAGTGTTTCTTGTCCTATTCTTCTCAGGTTCCCCATCAGTAAGCCTCAGCTTGCCAACCAATGGGTACAAAGTTTGGGGATGAAAAACTTCATCCCTACACCTAACACTTGCCTCTGCTCAGAACATTTTAACCCAGATTGTTTCCGAGACTACAATGGCAAACAGTTTCTTAGGGAAGATGCCGTGCCCACCATTTTCGGTGCTGATTCATCGAAGGTAATGTATGGTTTCATAGTTGCTCAATCCAGTTTAGCCTACTGTCTTTGTTTTGTATTCAGCTAGACTACAAGAACTATGTTAAAAAAAAATTGCAGCCTGAATTACGAAAAAGAGGTATGATGACCAAGGACACAAATGCGGCTAACCGCTTCGGTGCACCGTCAGACCGGGAGAGGGCTAAGACGCTGGAGAAGAGCAAGGTCAAGGAGAAACGACATAGTACCCGGGATACTGGCAAGGTGTGTCAATTTTTTTATATATTTTTTTAATCACCTCTCACAGATGGGTGTCACCCCTATAAATGAATGTTAGTGTAAATCCTGTTGCAGAATATAGCACGTTTTGGTGAATTTTTGCACAGTTAAGTGCTGTTTTTCAGAGACTTTTGTTTTCACCCCTTGTTTCATCTATCAACATTCACTCTATTTTTTTTTTTTTGCAGGGAAGAGGTGATGGCAAAAAACGAGGTGGAGGACGAGGAGGAATCTCCTCCAACACTGACCGGTAAGAGTGGAAACATGTTTTCAGAATCCATCACTGCATGGCTTCCTCGAAGGCTGCACCGTATGCTTGTTTTCATTATTGCATTTCAAATGGTTGCCTTTTTTACTGGAGAGACTAGTCAGGTCAGACGTTCCCATTGTTTTTGTGTATTTGCAGACCGACTATTGGTGCGAAGAGCAAAGTGTATGACAACAAAGGCCGCCTGCTCTCCTGTGGCAAGGACATGTGTGACTGCCTGGATGCGGACTGCATGGGCTGCTTCTACCCCTGCCCCGAGTGTAGCTCCCGCAGGTGTGGCGTGGAGTGCCGCTGTGACCGCAAGTGGCTCTACGAGCAGGTTGAGGTGGAGGGGGGAGAGATCATCCGCAACAAGTACGCTGGCTAGTCTCCCCTACCCTTAGAACTATGACTGTTCTGTTATTTTTCTCATTTTTGTTTCCTGTAGAAAGAGAAGGGACCGAATAAGAAATGGTCTGAAGTTGCCAAAAGATAATCAAATCATCACAAGATGTATCAAGAGTAAATTAATAAGAAATAATACTCCCACAATGGTTTCAACCAAGTGTTATAAGCATTTCATATGTAGTTTAGTTCCTGTGCCCGAGAGGATCAATTCAAGAAAGTATGTGCGCATACACTTTGCCGGTACCTCGCTACGAGAACTCATGCAAGGAAAAAGAGGTATATGACAGCGATTTGTTTCCACCTTTTTCGAAAGTATGCATGCCTGAAGAATTTTCCATGTTTCATTTCCTGCCTTTCCTCATTATGGTTTTTGCAATTCTCCACTTGTTTTGATTAGTGATTACATATGTTCTTTGTGCCCACAGCTGTCAATTACATTGGTCTTAATACATATTAAAATAATGTGAGTGTCCAGATTCCAAAAGTCTATAATAATTATCGGTAATGACTGGTGGCCTCTTCAGTATCATGTGTGTGGTTTTGCAACAGTTTCCTAGAAATGTCCACAAGGTGTTAAGTGGTCAAAACAAGTGCTGCTGCTTTACCACAGATAATCTCCATTATAGGGTGTTCTGTGCCATTTTTATTTTCTGTGACCTATTAGGTATATTTTTGGGTAGTGATAAATGACCCATAGTCACAGTTGTGAAGTACAACTTAAGTAGTTTCTTTGGTTATCTGTACTTTTTATATTTTTGACTACTTTTACTTCACTGCATTCCAAAAGAGAATAATGTACTTTTTACTCCATACATTTCTCTGACACCCAAAAGTACTTGTTACATTTTTAATGCTTAACAGGATAGGAAAATAGTCTAATTCACACACACTTATGAAGACAACATCCCTGGTCTATTTCACACACTTATCAAGAGAACATCCCTTCTGCCTCTGATCTGGTGGACTCACTAATGGAATGCTTCATTGGTAAATTATATCTTGTTGGACCCTGCCCCTGTAAATAAAAAAGTGAGTGCGGTCTGGTTTGTTTAATTATTTATACATTAACTTTTGATATTTAAGTATATTCTAAAAGCAAATACTTTTAGACTTACTCAAAGTAGTGTTTTATTGCGATAGCACATCAACAATGGAAACGGTACCATAGAATAGTGGCTGCTGCATTTACATTTACATTTAAGTCATTTAGCAGACGCTCTTATCCAGAGCGACTTACAAATTGGTGCATGCTGCAACAGCTTAACTCTACAATATTAAATTTCTAGTGGGTTTACTATGCAGCTGGGTGTTGCCATGCTTATGCGATCACAGTCGGTGTTGTCCGTCTTGCATTTGATGCAATCGCAGCTCTTGGCAACGGGTATGAAGAAGGGGTTGACCCCGGCTGGACAGCCTTCCAGGTAGACCTTCTCGTAGGACCACTCCTTGAAGTTACACACCCCCTGGGAGCGCGGCAGCCATGTGCTCTGATAGTTCAGGTCCTGCCAAAAACAGGTAAATTGACATCATCAGAACACTGGCCTGTTCCCAGATATGTTGTAATGTATAGTCAACTCATGGCATGACAATAACCATAGGGCTTGGCAAGACAACTCAAACCGATCTGGGATTTGGCTAATGGAAACCATGTTTTTTAATTATTGCATGATTCATAGTGTTACTCTTCTGGTGCCAATGTGATCTACACAGAACAAAAATAGAATTGCCACATGTAAAAGTGTTGGTCCCATGTTTCATGAACTGACATTTTTTTAAATCCCAGAAATGTTCCATATGCACAAAAAGCCTATTTTTCTCATGTTATGCACAAATTTGTTTACATCCCTTTTAGTAAGCATTTCTCCTTTGCCAATATAATCCATCCACCTGAAAGGTGTGGCATGTCAAGAAACTGATTAAACAGAATGATCATTACACAGGTGCACCTTGTGCTGGGGACACCAAAAGTCCAATTTAAAATGTGCAGTTTTGTCACAAAACACAATGCCAAGTTTTGAAGGAGACTGACTGGAGGAAAGCTAGCTAAATTGGAGGAATGTTGCCAGAGAACTGAATGTTAATTTATCTTTTAGAGTACGTCCAACTGGCCTCACAACCATAGACCATGTGTAACCACACCAGCCTAGGACCTCCACATCTAACTTCTTCACCTGCGGGATTGTCTGGGGGGGCTCTTTTGTGGGGAACAACTGATTCTGATTGGCTGGACCTTGCTCCCCAGTGGGTGGGCCTGGACCCTACCCAAGCATGTGAAATCCATAGATTAGGTCCTATTGAATTTATTTCAATTGACTGATTCCCTTATATGAACTGTAACTCAGTAAAATATTAGAAATTGTTGCATGTTGTGTTCAATTTTTGTTCAGTATATATCAAAGGGCTGCTGATGCAACCTGGTGCAAAGTCAAATAGTAGAATGAATGATTTAGCTCAATTAGCACATACTCCTAGTCAATTAAATTAAACAGCCGAAAATGTAGCATGGCTGCACTACAATATATTACACAACAGCTCACATGCAACAGAATATATATTTTTTGTTATTTATTTAACTAGGTAAGTCAGTTAAGAACAAGTTCCTATTTACAATGACGGCCTACCCCGGGCCAATTGTGCACCGCCCTATGGGACCCAATCACAGCCGGATGTGATACAGCCTGGATTCGAACCAAGGACTATAGTGACGCCTCTTGCACTGAGATACAGTGCCTTAGACCAATGCGCCACTTGAGACCAAAAATATATATAACTCAATGTAATGAAAAACAATTGTACAGGGGTGTGTTCATTAGGGCACTCAACAGAACATTTTTTGCATCAGAAAATAAAAATGTGTTTCCTATTGGCCAAGTAGGCCCTCCCTGTTTCAGTCAGTCTTGTCCAGTTTGGCACCTAATAAACACACAACCCTAAATAAGTACTGTCTATCCCGATTTAGCTACCGTCGTTTCGCACAGGCCGGCGCAGGTGGTGATGGTGATGCTTCCGTGACAGTCCTCTCTCTCCACGGTGATGGTCATGTTGTTTAGTCGGCAGCCATACCTGCAGTCTGTCCCCGCCCTCACCGGTGTCACCCACAGCATTGCCATGATGACCAGCTGCAGCTTCTTTAAGTGGGTGCAGTACATAATGCTTCCACAAGGAGAACAGGTCTCTTCAGGAATCTGCGACACAGGAGGGAAACACATGCTGATCAGACCCCTCGCACGCGTGCGTCCACCAACACCAGAGGCGTTCAGGACACGCAGGTTGAAATATCAAAACAAACTCTGCACCAACTATATTAAATTTGGGGACATGTTGAAAAGCATAAAAAATGTATGGCAATTTAGCCAGCTTGCTGTTGCTATCTAATTTGTCATGGGATGTTATTTTACCTGAAATGCACAAGGTCCTCTACTCTAACAATTATTCCACAGATTAATTATCCTCCTTCAGGCTTCTTCTTCTTTGGACTTTATATGGTGGTTGGCAACCAATTTTAAGGTACATTACTACCAACAACTAGACTGGAGTGTGAACCTCAGTTCATCTTTCAATCACCCATATGTGTATATGCTCCTAAAAACCAATGAGGAGATGGGAGAGGCGGGACTTGCAGCGTGTCAAGCAGAATAGAACCAAGTTCTATTTTAGCGTCTGGCTACGCAGACGTGCACGAGCAGTGTGGGTGTAATGATTGAATATCATGTATGTGTATATTTATTTTGCAACACCCGCGCATGCGACACGAGCGGTGTGGTAAGCATGTTACCAATGAGTAGATGGGAGAGGCAGGACTTGCAGCACATCAAGCATCACAAATGGAACCAAGTTCTATTTTAGAGCCTGGCTATGCAGACACGCGCAAGCAGTGTGGGTGCAATGATTGAATAACATGTATGTGTACATTTATTTTTGTAACGCGAGCGGTGTGGTCAGCATGTTACCAATGTGCCATCTCCTTGGTTTTTAGGAGCATATACCCACGTGGGTGATTGAAAGATGAACTGAGGTCCACAGTCCAGTCCCAAGACAAATTAGCTAGCAAAGGCAAGCTAGCTAGCTAAATTGCCATAAATACTTAATGCTTTTCAACCTGTCCCCAAATTAATATAGTTGGTTCAGAGTTCGTTTTGATATCTCAACCTGCGTGTCCTGATCGCGTCTGGTGTGGGTGGACAAAATCAACATGCTTGCGATGGCGCATGTGCTAGCGCTCTGATCGGCATGTTACATTCTGACCACACCGCTCTCAGCACATGCGCAAGCGTTACAAAATAAATTTACACCGATGTTATTCAATGATTGCACACACACACACTGCTCGGGCGCGTCTGCATAGCCAGGCACTAAAATAGAACTTGGTTCTATTTGTGATGCTTGACGCGCTGCAAGTCCCGCCTCTCCTATCTCCTCATTGGTTTTTAGGAGCAAATACCCTTGTGGGTGATTGAAAGATGAACAGAGGTCCACACTCCAGTCCAGTTGGTGGTGGTAATGCACCTTAAAGTTGGTTGCTAACTGCCATATAAAGTCCAAAGAAGAAGAAGAAGCCTGAAGGAGGAGAGATTACTAGAAACAAACTTGGTTTACCCTTTTATCTGTGGATTAATTGTCGGAGTAGAGGACCTTGTGCATTTCTGGTAAAATAATAACCCAATGTTCATATCCCAGGACAAATTAGCTAGCAACAGCACACTAGCTAAATAGACATACATGTTTAATGCTTTTCGACATGTCCCCAAATTAATATAGTTGGGTCAGAATTCATTTTGATATTTCAACCTGCATGTCCTGATTACGTCTGGTGTGGGTGGACAAAATCAACATGCGTACGATGTAGCACGTAGTAGACACTCATGATTGGTCTGGTCAGCATGTCAGGTCACACTTTAAACAAAGTATATCTTATAAGGCCTTCAGACTCCCTTTATAAGGCCACCCCAAATCATTAAGGAAATGTAATCCTATATGAAGGGTGGCATATAGGGTTATGTGTGTCACATTTGCCAAAGCACCAGACAAAGTACCTCACCCGTTGTATCACTTCTATTATATGATACATTTTATTTATTCATTTATAACCTGAATATGATTATGGCCATAATGTCAGGTTTCCTTACTGAGATTTTCTCAGACCACATAACGTCCCCTCTTGGTCTCCCAATGGACATTTTATCTACCATTTCAATCAGGGATTCACAACCACTCAGAGGACATTGCTCCTGAGTGGCGCAGTGGTCTAAGGCACTGCATCTCAGTGCAAGACGGGTCACTACAGTCCCTGGTTCTTATCCAAGCTGTATCACAGCCGGCCGTGATTTGGAGTCCCATAGAAACGGCGCACAATTGGCCCAGCGTCGTCCGGTTTTGGCCAGTGTAGGCCATCATTGTAAATAAGAATTTGTTCTTAACTGACTTGCCTAGTTAAATAAAGGTTCAATGTAAAAAAAAAATGAAATAAAAATATTTAAATTGCTGTGGGTCTGTTAAAGATGTTTGTCAGAGATAATCCCGTCAAAATCTGAGATATACTGAAATCACCTAAAGAATACAGACAAGGTCAGATGGGTCATTTTCTATTTGGTCACCAGCCAAAACCAATAGTAGATTTGTGAGGAAAAAGATACCATGTCGTTGGAAGCTACTCCGCTCATTGGGAAAGAGAACAGATGTTGTTCTACATCAACATAGCCCTCTTAGACCTTTGTGGCCAGGATGAATGGAATGATCTTAAGGCTATTGTTACTCTGCCATGGACAAGATAAGATCGTCTATAAAACTTCATTTGATGTAATTTAATGCGGGCATCCAGGGGAGGGAAGAAGGGAGGACAAATGTATCAGCAAAATGATGTTGAATTAGATTAGATTAAATGTTCAGATTAAACCGTCAATTAGTTTATCAAATGATCGGCAACGCCCTGAAATGATGTGCTAGACTGAGTCTTTTGAAATGAGGAAAAATGTATTGTTATTATTGTAGTATTATGTTATTGCATTAGAAACAGCTACAGCCCGGGTACCAAAGTAAATTAGAAGGTGAAAAGGGGAGACAATTAAGAGATGACATTACATCAGAATCTTAGTTTGAATATCAAATCTCATGAAAGGCTTTCAACTTTTCAACAATAGTGACAATTTAACATTCACGCAATTTAAAACCATTAGAATTCAAATGAGCATTGCAATCTCAATTTATCAATGATAGTTTTCCCATATTTGTCTTCTACTCAGATTAGTCACGTCGAAAAGATCTCAGTAAGTGATGAAAATATTTCCAACTATTCCAAGTGCATACTGTCTTTGAACCCTTCCAGATCAAGTTCTTCCTCTCTCCACAAGCTGTATCATCTATTTTGAGCATGACAAATATAAACATTACAGTCAAACATAAAGATTCAGGGAAAACACGCACGCCATTCAGATATACACTAGGCTACACACACACACACACACACTAAGGAATTACATTTACAGGCAGAGATAGTCAATGAGATCAGCAGTGTACACAGAAGTCTGCAAAGTCAACATGCTCACCTGTTGGGTTCTCCCTTTTGATTTAGTGACGAAGGAGGGTTGCCCCAGCTCTTTTATCCTCTCTGCACCTATAAATATTATCATACGGGTATTGCTCCATCTTTGACTGCTTTCATCCGACAAGGACCTTTCTTAAACCTTGCACGGGGGTGGACTCAAATCTCTTAAGCTCCGTTGCCTTGGAATAGTGAGGTTTTTCCTACCTGTCTGTCTATGTGTAAATATAGTGGTTTAGCTCCTTTGGTACGCGGATAGGCTCAGGTCTGTAACTCAAGGTCAATACACCCACACAAGGGGAGCAAGCTCGTGTATTTAGAATATCTGTATCAAAACACAAGGCAGAATGGCTTAAATGGATCAGCAATGTGTGTGCTCCCATTAGAACCAACATGTAACACTGCCAATGCATGGAAAAACCCATATTACGCCTGCATGTTCAATACTGTAGGTGCCTGTCAACCCCCTCTCAGAAAGAGGACAGCACATCAAATCTTCAGTGTCATTTCAAAGACTCGGACAGTGTTGTCCGCACTATAGATATTCCTTGGATACATTGATATGTAACAGAGATGGTTGTGTGACTACACTTGTAGAAGTCCCGGGTTCAAACTCTGTCGGTCACAAATACAGTGATTGACCAATGCCTCCAATGGTTGACAATAACACTTCTGGTCTATTTGACCAATGCCTATGAAAGCACTTGGTTGACAATCCCATTCTGTGGTGCATCATCATTATCGCATTCCCCTCTGAACCATTGGCTCCCTTTATAAGTTCCCAACGCATAAGATGGGTAAATCAAGGCATATCTCTAAGGAATCGTATTTGTCATAGGATATATTTCACGAGAAAGTGCAATAATCTGACTAAGCCATTCTTTAGTTAATTATTAAACCTTTGCTATGGGAATATGCTTAGCGAGGGACTCTATTATTTGATCATTTCTGACACCTTCACCAACCATGCTTACACAAGATGAACCCAGTGGTAGGGAAAGTACCCAATTGTTCTCCTTATAAGTCAGCGAGTTGGACCATTTTCCTGTCCTGCCAAGCATTCAAAATGTAATGAGTACTTTTGGGTATCAGGGAAAATGTATGTAGTAAAACTTACATTATTTCATTTTGGAATATAGTGAAGTAAAAGTTGTAAAAAATATAAATTAGTAAAGTACAGATACCAGAAATAACTACTTAAGTAGTACTTTAAAGTACTTTTACTAAAGTAAAGTAAACCCTGTGCTCTGACCTCTTTCTCCCCTCTCTCTCCAGATGAAATCTCGCGTCTTGTGACGGCCGGCCGCCCAACAACCTACCCGCTTGACCCTATTCTCTCCTCTCTTCTCCAGACCATTTCCGGAGACCTTCTCCCTTACCTCACCTCGCTCATCAACTCATCCCTGACCGCTGGCTACGTCCCTTCTGTCTTCAAGAGAGCGAGAGTTGCACCCCTTCTGAAAAAACCTACACTCGATCCCTCCGATGTCAACAACTACAGACCAGTATCCCTTCTTTCTTTTCTCTCCAAAACTCTTGAACGTGCCGTCCTTGGCCAGCTCTCCCGCTATCTCTCTCAGAATGACCTTCTTGATCCAAATCAGTCAGGTTTCAAGACTAGTCATTCAACTGAGACTGCTCTTCTCTGTATCACGGAGGCCCTCCGCACTGCTAAAGCTAACTCTCTCTCCTCTGCTCTCATCCTTCTAGACCTATCGGCTGCCTTCGATACTGTGAACCATCAGATCCTCCTCTCCACCCTCTCCGAGTTGGGCATCTCCGGCGCGGCCCACGCTTGGATTGCGTCCTACCTGACAGGTCGCTCCTACCAGGTGGCGTGGCGAGAATCTGTCTCCTCACCACGCGCTCTCACCACTGGCGTCCCCCAGGGCTCTGTTCTAGGCCCTCTCCTATTCTCGCTATACACCAAGTCACTTGGCTCTGTCATAACCTCACATGGTCTCTCCTATCATTGCTATGCAGACGACACACAATTAATCTTCTCTTTTCCCCCTTCTGATGACCAGGTGGCGAATCGCATCTCTGCATGTCTGGCAGACATATCAGTGTGGATGACGGATCACCACCTCAAGCTGAACCTCGGCAAGACGGAGCTGCTCTTCCTCCCGGGGAAGGACTGCCCGTTCCATGATCTCGCCATCACGGTTGACAACTCCATTGTGTCCTCCTCCCAGAGCGCTAAGAACCTTGGCGTGATCCTGGACAACACCCTGTCGTTCTCAACTAACATCAAGGCGGTGGCCCGTTCTTGTAGGTTCATGCTCTACAACATCCGCAGAGTACGACCCTGCCTCACACAGGAAGCGGCGCAGGTCCTAATCCAGGCACTTGTCATCTCCCGTCTGGATTACTGCAACTCGCTGTTGGCTGGGCTCCCTGCCTGTGCCATTAAACCCTACAACTCATCCAGAACGCCGCAGCCCGTCTGGTGTTCAACCTTCCCAAGTTCTCTCACGTCACCCCGCTCCTCCGCTCTCTCCACTGGCTTCCAGTTGAAGCTCGCATCCGCTACAAGACCATGGTGCTTGCCTACGGAGCTGTGAGGGGAACGGCACCTCAGTACCTCCAGGCTCTGATCAGGCCCTACACCCAAACAAGGGCACTGCGTTCATCCACCTCTGGCCTGCTCGCCTCCCTACCACTGAGGAAGTACAGTTCCCGCGCAGCCCAGTCAAAACTGTTCGCTGCTCTGGCCCCCCAATGGTGGAACAAACTCCCTCACGACGCCAGGACAGCGGAGTCAATCACCACCTTCCGGAGACACCTGAAACCCCACCTCTTTCAGGAATACCTAGGATAGGATAAAGTAATCCTTCTCACCCCCCCCCCCCCTTAAAAGATTTAGATGCACTATTGTAAAGTGGCTGTTCCACTGGATGTCTTAAGGTGAACGCACCAATTTGTAAGTCGCTCTGGATAAGAGCGTCTGCTAAATTACTTAAATGTAAATGTAAATGTAAATGCTTTACACCACCGGATGGACAAAACTAAAAAGGGTGGTGGCTAGTGTCCGTAGGTCTGCTGATGGACAAGAACTAAACAATAAGCTAACCATATTGTTAACCAGATTGTCAAATAAATTGTTTCCAAAATGTACACTTTGCACTGGTGCAAAGAGATATGGAGCTTATGTTGCCAATGAAGCAATGGTAGAGAAAGTTAGCCATGTCCCTAGCTGGCCAGGCTGTGGCTGCATTCAGTAAAGTCAGTCCTGGAGGTTTCAACATGAAAACGCACCACAGCCTAATAACAGTAACCGTTTGGGCAGCAGCCATGGTTTGTACAGACAGTTCCTTGGACTTCAATGTATAGTTTCTGCTCTGACATGCACTGTCAACTATGGGACCTTATATAGACAGGTGTGTTTCTTTCTAATTAATGTCCAAACAATTGAATTGCTGTAGGTGGAGTCCAATCAAGTTGTAGTGACTGTTATGGAAATTCTACACAGGGACACTCAAAGTCAATCTTAAATTATCCTTGTTAATTAACACTTAACTGGAGAAGTCACAGTCAAACTTAGATGCTTAAAGTACTGGTCTGAAGTGACACACAGACAAGTTATATATGCATATTGCCAAATTGCTGATACTGATAGTGAGGATTCGTTCAATCAGTCACTTGTATGAACACAGAAATTGGTTATTAGAAAAACACAAAAATGGAACACAGACATTCATTATTAGAAAAGCACAAACATAAAATGTTCCATCACATTACCTCTTCTTATCACTCAATCTGTGATAATTATCATTACATTTTAAGGTAAACATTAGATTATAGCTTCTATCAAAACGTTCTATACTTCTATTAAAGTAAGGGAAATCAACACATTAAACTAGACACTTCATCATTTCAAACCCTTCATTCTGGCTTATACAATCTAATTAGCATGGTAATACTATCAACATAATAAAGGATATACTTCTATTCACGGGAGTGAATTCATCAAAAACACACACACAGAATGTTACATTTTGGCAATTTGAGATCCCCAACTTCCAAACAGCGATTCCAACCAAGTTGCAGGCGTCCACTCTGGTTGTGGGGAATTATTCTTAGCAACAGTGGCAATGTATACGGCAAAATCAATCATATTAGAAGAGTGATCTGGGACAAAGTATGTTCAGCGCCAATGATTGAACAAGTGCCCCCTTGATCTGCCAAAATATAGTCAAGAGCTTCTCTGTTTTGCAGAGTAAGTTCTTTTAGTATTACCAATTCTCTCTACGTCTCTGGAGATCTCCTGAATTTGGTTTAGTTCACCACTTAACCGGACCCAAATCAGGGCCTAGCAGGGCTCTCCTTCCACGATGACTATCTACTTATGGGCCTCTACTCAAGGCCGGCATTGGTCCCTTTCGCTCAGGACTCCTTATACTTCACCAAATACATTTGCCAAATACAAATACATTTGCACATAAATGATTCCATCTAACCCATAACACATGAATTGCTCCACTTATACAGTTAGAAACATACTAAAAACTTGCTCAAGTCAATTAGCCAGTTACAAAAAAATGTGTCAGTTTCCAACAATCCCTCATCTGGAACAATGATCACTCACATGTTCCACACGACCTAGAAACCATATTGACTTTCACAGGGAAGAGAGAGAACATGAGAGAACACTTTCACACCAACCTTGATAAGAATGAGATTGGGGCAAGGTTAGCCCAAGCTCCAATCTAGTGGCTCTCCTCACATTTTAGGGGCATTACTCTGTCTCTAGAAGCCTCGCCTTTCCAAATCATAATTAGAACTATTGATAAATTATCCAACCCAACTCATTGCGTTCTTAGTCTAAATTACTCCACATTTATCAGTGTACAGACCTCGTTAATCAACCTGATACCCCAAATAAATAATGTTGGACAAGCTTAAATCAATTATGGGCACGGTTGACCACTCCCTTCCTTCACGGCACTCATTTTCTTCTTCAGATAGTGTTTTAGTTAGTCCTCCCAATGGAACATGTTCAAAGTGGATGGCCCTTGACAATTTACCGATTTCAAAGCAGACAAATCTCTCACCTGAGCCGGTACCCTCTACAGTCCATTATGTCTTGTACATTTTCCTACCAGTACACCAGCAGCATGAGAAACGTTTGGATGGGATCTCTCTCCATGCTCACTCTACGTGGACTCATGTCGCACTCCTGAGAGAAAAGACAAGAGAGAAAAGGCAGTTGATAGCTTCGATTGAATGCTGTGTACAGGTTGCTGGCTCGGACTCAAGTCTCACGGTAGAAGTGGTGACGGACAGGGCCATTGTGAACGCCATTGTTGCCATTACTTCAGCCAGTTAGAAGGGGTGAGGTTTACACTGTTCTTGGTCAAATTATCCCTTCCATGCATCTAGATACCATCAGTGGTCACCTTCGCCATAACCTCGAGAGAGGTGTAACGGCTTTCTTCCGTCGAAGGTGAAGCGGACCAAAATGCAGCGTGGTGGTTACTCATGTTCTTTAATGAAAAATGAACTATACATGAAATAACTTAAATATACAAAACAACAAACGGACCGTGAAAACCAATACAGCCTATCTTTTTTTCTTTTTTTTATAAAAATAATGTATTATCTTCAATACCATTCATTCTTTACAACTCATAATTTACATACATACACAAATAATGGTATTTTAAATAAAATAATTAAACTAAAACATAAACCCCAAACAAAACCTCAGGGGAGCATCTTCCCTCCCCGTTACCCTATAAAATACCTCTCCCTATCTCCCCTTCCCTAATCTATCCTCTTACAAATCTAAATAACACCCAGCCCTAAACCCCCCTTCCACCTCTCCCGAGCAGCGTGCTGCCCCCACTTCCTCTCCTCCCTCTTCATCCTCCCCCTCAAATCTCCTTCCACCCTCCTCACTATCCCTTCCACTCCCCAATCTTTCCCTGTCTTCACCATGTTCTGCCTTGCTTCCCACAGCCCCCGTTTAAAGAGACTCATGAGAAGCCAGAGCAGAAACCTGTCCCTATCCGTCCCTCTCGCTCTCCCTACACCCC
Source organism: Oncorhynchus nerka (assembly GCF_034236695.1). NCBI lineage: Eukaryota > Metazoa > Chordata > Actinopteri > Salmoniformes > Salmonidae > Oncorhynchus > Oncorhynchus nerka. The sequence continues at coordinate 61,142,232 of NC_088423.1, read as the reverse complement.
TCTCTAACCTTGCCCACGTCAATACAAAATCCCCCTTTACCAAACCTAACAACACCCGTGCCCTAGCCCATACTACTCCGGCAAAGGCACAGTCCCAAAAAACATGGCGCACAGTCTCCTCCCTGCCACAAGAGGATCTTAGACAGGTGGGTGATTGCACCAAATTATACCGGTACAAGATGGAACGTACCGGCAAACACTTATGAAGGCTCAACCAATTCAGGTCCTTGAGCCTGTTATCCAGACCCCGTGTCTGCACTCCCTCCCAGACCACTTCCGAGATGCCCACTACAGGCGCCGGACTCCCTGCCTTTCTGACCTCCTCGTACAGGTGCCTGTGATCTAAACCTACTCGGGCAACTTCAACCTCAGGGTGCGCACGCAGCCACTTGGCCGCATGACCAAAGTGCCACGGCAGCTGTTCCGCCCGAGGACCCGTGTTAGACCACACCATTATGCTTCTCGCCTGATACGAGAAAAACACCCGCAGGAGGTAACCGGACGGGTGTATCACTGGCTGAGCAAGCTCTGTTAACAAGAAGGAAACAAAAATTGAGTCCAGCTTGAGGGGGAAATGTGGTACCCCCCTACCTCTCTCCCCGATGGGACAGGTCATGCGTGCCCTGGCAACCCACTCGCACCTGCCACTCCACATAAACTGAAACACCAGCCTCACTAGAGGCCTCCTCAGACAAGCCGGCAATGGGTAGATGTACGCCAAATACAAAAGAGACGGCAACACATCCACCTTTAGGACCAGGACTTTGCCCATAAAAGACAAATACCTAGCTTTCCACATTGCTAGCTTCCTCTGTACCACTGCGATACGCATGTTCCAGTTTAGCGTCGCTGAGCCGGAGGTCTCAAAATGGATCCCGAGAATCCTCAGGGCCCCCTCACAGAGAGATAACCCCCCAGGCACATCCGTTCTACCGCACCATCTTCCGAAAAACTTGACAGAAGACTTTGCATGGTTCAGAACTGCTCCCGACGCTCGGGTGAAATCCCCAAAGATGGCAAGGGACCTTGTCAGGCACGAGTCCTTGCACAACAGCAAGGAAGTGTCGTCGGCGTACTGCGTCATCTTAACACGCAGCCCACCACTTCCAGGGATCAGCAAACCTTCCACCCCTGTGTCTGCCCTAATGGCAGCCCCCAGAGGCTCCATGTACAGAACAAAGAGGAGAGCCGAGAGTGGGCACCCCTGCCTGACCCCAGACGAGAGGTCAAAAACATCACCCAAGTGACTATTTACACTAACTCGGCACCCCGCTCCGACATATAATGTGCGAATCCATCCTATAAACTTCTCCCCAAATCCTAATCGACCTAACACTCTGAATAAAAAGGATCTATTCACGCGATCGAAGGCTTTCGCCTGATCTAGCGCTGCTACCATTAAAGGCAGACCTCTATCTTCAACCCAAGCGATGGAGTCCCTGATTAACTGTAGGTTCCATCTAATAGAGCGTCCCTCTACCCCGCACGTCTGATCCTCATGAACGACGTAGGGAAGGGCTGTGCGCAACCGGTCTGCTAAAACCTTTGCAAGTAGCTTGTAATCTACACACAGCATGGTCAACGGCCGCCAGTTGCCAAGGTCTGTTACTTCCCCTTCTTATATAAAAGTGACAGCACACCAACAGCCATTGATCCCCCGGGACCCCCGTCTCAAGGATGGCCTTCAAGACTTCGAGGACCACTGGTCCAAGTATACCCCAAAACTTGAGATAAAACTCAGCCGGCAGCCCATCTATCCCAGGCACCTTCCCTTTTCCCATCCTCCTAAGAACGCTCTCAACCTCTTCTAGTGAGATCTGGGCCTCCATCACTTCTCTAATGTCCTCCGGCAACCGCCTGGACAAGTGTTCTAAAAACACATTTCCCTGCTCTACATCTATTTCCCTTTCCTTAAATAAACTTTGGAAATGATCAGTTGTCACCCTGACCATATCCTCTGGTTCTCTAACTATACTACCATTTTCTTCCCTAACACCATGCATTACCTTCCTACTCTGTCTTGCCCTAACCAACTTAAAGAACATAGCAGAATAAGTCTCATTATGTTCTAGAAAGCCACTATGCGCTCGCTCAAGGAAAACTCGAGCCTTCTGCTCCTGCAACTCCCTGAGCTGCGCCTTTAGGGTTGCGGATCTCTCCCAGTCAAATGACCCACCGAGGTTGCCTGCCTCGTATTCGAGTTCAATTAACCTCTGGATACGATCCACCTCCCTCCTCTCCTCCCTTTTTTCCTCTTGCAATACCCTATTATAAAAGCCCTAATCCTCACCTTAACTAATTCCCACCACTCTAACACCCCCTCGCACATGGACCGGAGGCCCTCAAGCCTCCAAAAGAAACCATAAAACCCGTCAACAAAAGCCTGCTCCTCCAGCACATCCCGATCTAGCTTCCAGTACCCTCTACCAAAGAGGCAGACTGGCGACCCCACCTGCAGGAGCACCCCGTCGTGATCCGAAAAGAAAAACAGGCAACAGCCGCCCAGACAACTTACCCAAAGACCTGGGTACAAAAATATAGTCGAGCCTCCGCTCAACCTCCCTGGAGTTACGCCATGTAGGACCGTCCATTTTCGGAGTAGTGTGCAGACCACCATCTACCAGACGACCATGGCAAGCCATTAGCCTGGCAATGGCGCCCGCACTGCTATACCCCCCTCTTCCTAAATCTGTATTAAAATCCCCCCCTATCACTAATTTCCTATTTGTGACACACAGGGGCGTCAGACAGTCCACCATCTCCCTCCTGTCTGCCACCACCTGTGGCCCATACACCACCACTAATCTAAATTTACAATCCCTTATCGTGACATCCACCCCTATAACCTCCCCTGCATTACCACAAAAGAATCCTCCACTTTTACCTCCCTGTGCCCACACAAAATCCCTACCCCCGATGAGTGCACCCCCCCAACACCCCAAACCGACTCCCCCTTGTCCCACTCCCTCTTAAACCTAATAACATCCCCTCCATCCAACAGGTGAACCTCCTGTAAAAAAACAAAAATCAAACCCCACACCCTCCAAATAACTAAAAACCGCCCTCCTCTTAACAAAATCCCTTAAACCCCTTACATTTAAACTAACAAAAGTAAAATTAGACTCCATGAAAAAAAAATACATGTAATACACTCAAATTCTAAACCCAGACAGAAAAAAACATAAAACAGGAGACTCACCCGATGCTCCCCTGCTCCATATCTACCGGTGAGAACACCATCCGTAATCCCGACATCCCCCCCCCTCTTCCTCCATCACACCATCCCAGGATGCAGGAATAGTGTTTGGCTCCGGGGTGCCCTGCACCCTGGGTCTACCCCCACCATCCTCCCCCTCCCCAGTGTTGCAGCTGGTTTGGAAAAAAATTGGGGAGGCTGAGTCCCCAAACAAAAAACTCCCCATCTCCTCTTGTACCCAGTCCTGAGTCTTGTTATGTGTGTCCCCACTCAAAAGAAGTTGAGGGCCTGGGGAAACCAGCAGCAACCCAGAGGTTTCTCCCACCCCCATCACTCTCTTGGCCATCCCTTCCCCTCACTGTCGGCCAATCGCCCCCTCCTCTTCATACTCTTCTTTGGTGATGGCGGCAGTGAAGAGATACCACCCTCCCCCCGCCAGCTCCTCCACCATACCCCTCATCTCTTCCACCATGGCACTTTCCCCCAGTCCACTTTCTCTTCCACCGTCTCCTTCTCCACCACTCCTCCCTCGCTTTCTTCTCTCTCATGCTCCTCCACTTGGTTGCCTTCTTCCGCCGCTTTTTCTGGTTCTCCTACTCCCGTGCCTTCCGTTTCCTTCTCTCTTCCATCCGCCGCTTCTGGCTCCTCCTCCTTCCTTGTGGCCTTCCCCTCTGGACCTGAACTCTGGTCATGAGGCGTGCTTCCTTCCCCTCCTCTTCTTCCCCCATCCCCCGCTCCTGCTCCCCCCAGCCGCAGACGCATATGACCTCTGGCGGGCCGGGCACCCCCTCCACAGGTGTGCTGACGAGCCACACCCATGGCACGTCTTAGGCTTGTCACAATCCCTCGCCTCGTGATCCTCAGATGCACAAAATCTGCATTTTCTTGCACTGCATGAGGCGAATATGTGACCGTAGGCCATACAGCGTCTGCAAAATGGGGGCTGACGTGCATAATACAACGTCCCCCTGTCAGCCCCTAGGGAGAACATAGCAGGAGGATGGAGGTAGCCACCATGTCCCTTTGGGTCCTCTCTGAGGAGGGCCTGGAAGCCTCTCCTCCCATTCCAAAACCCAAGGGAGTCTTTGAGGTGCCTTGCTGAGGAGACGTTATCCATGTATCTCCCCAGAAACGCCCTCACCTCTTCGTCCTTAACGTAAGGGTTGTAAATGTTTACAGTTACAACCCTAAAGTTATTCTTCGCCAGGCTTGTTATTTCGTAGTGGCACATCGGCCTCTCACCTCCCACTGCTCTTGCCCTTCTCAGGATATCATCGTGTTTTTCTTCTGTATATAGTGCAACGTCGTATGCTCCCTCCAACGAGTTGCCTTGGAAACAAAACACGTCCTTCACCGTCAGCTTTAGAATCCCCATCAATATTATCCTTCCAAAGGATTCCCGTCCTAAAGGCTCAAACTCCTTTTCCTTCCAAGCAAACCGAATCGTGTTGGCCAGCCCAATCCCAGGGACCGACCGTGTTGATGTATTTAGCACCATCTCCGCAAGGAGAATGGCGCTCGTTCTCTTCTCTTCCAAAACAAGTGAAAAGAAAAAAAACCAAGTGACTGAGCCTATCTTTTTTTTTTTTATAAAAATAGTTTATTATCTTCAATACCATTCATTCTTTACAACTCATAATTTACATACATACACAAATAATGGTATTTTAAATAAACTAATTAAACTAAAACATAAACCACAAACAAAACCTCAGGGGAGCATCTTCCCTCCCCGTTTCCCTACAAAATACCTCTCCCTATCTCCCCGTCCCTAATCTATCCTCTTACAAATCTAAATGACACCCAGCCCTAAACCCCCCTTCCACCTCTCCCGAGCAGCATGCTGCCCCCACTTCCTCTCCTCCCTCTTCATCCTCCCCTCAAATCTCCTTCCACCCTCCTCACTATCCCTTCCACCCCCAATCTTTCCCTGTCTTCACCATGTTCTGCCTTGCTTCCCACAGCCCCCGTTTAAAGAGACTCATGAGAAGCCAGAGCAGAAACCTGTCCCTATCCGTCCCTCTCGCTCTCCCTACACCCTCTCTAACCTGGCCCACGTCAATACAAAATCCCCTTTACCAAACCTAACAACACCCGTGCCCTAGCCCATACTACTCCGGCAAAGGCACAGTCCCAAAAGACATGGCGCACAGTCTCCTCCCTGCCACAAGAGGATCTTAGACAGGTGGGGGATTGCACCAAATTATACCGGTACAAGATGGAACGCACCGGCAAACACTTATGAAGGCTCAACCAATTCAGGTCCTTGAGCCTGTTATCCAGACCCCGCGCCTGCACTCCCTCCCAGACCACTTCCGAGATGCCCACTACAGGCGCCCGGACTCCCTGCCTTTCTGACCTCCTCGTACAGGTGCCTGTGATCTAAACCTACTCGGGCAACTTCAACCTCAGGGTGCGCACGCAGCCACTTGGCCGCATGACCAAAGTGCCACGGCAGCTGTTCCGCCCGAGGACCCGTGTTAGACCACACCATTATGCTTCTCGCCTGATACGAGAAAAACACCCGCAGGAGGTAACCGGACGGGTGTATCACTGGCTGAGCAAGCTCCGTTAACAAGAAGGAAACAAAAATTGAGTCCAGCTTGAGGGGGAAATGTGGTACCCCCTACCTCCCTCCCCCGATGGGACAGATCATGCGTGCCCTGGCGACCCACTCGCACCTGCCACTCCACATAAACTGAAACACAAGCCTCACTAGAGGCCTCCTCAGACAAGCCGGCAATGGGTAGATGTATGCCAAATACAAAAGAGACGGCAACACATCCACCTTTAGGACCAGGACTTTGCCCATAAAAGACAAATACCTAGCTTTCACATTGCTAGCTTCCTCTGTACCACTGCGATACGCATGTTCCAGTTTAGCGTCGCTGAGCCGGAGGTCTCAAAATGGACCCGAGAATCCTCAGGGCCCCCTCACAGAGAGATAACCCCCCAGGCACATCCGTTCTACCGCGCCATCTTCCGAAAAACTTGACTGAAGACTTTGCATGGTTCAGAACTGCTCCCGACGCTCGGGTGAAATCCCCAAAGATGGCAAGGGACCTTGTCAGGCACGAGTCCTTGCACAACAGCAAGGAAGTGTCGTCGGCGTACTGCGTCATCTTAACACGCAGCCCACCACTTCCAGGGATCAGCAAACCTTCCACCCCTGTGTCTGCCCTAATGGCAGCCCCCAGAGGCTCCATGTACAGAACGAAGAGGAGAGCCGAGAGTGGGCACCCCTGCCTGACCCCAGACGAGAGGTCAAAAACATCACCCAAGTGACTATTTACACTAACTCGGCACCCCGCTCCGACATATAATGTACGAATCCATCCTATAAACTTCTCCCCAAATCCTAATCGACCTAACACTCTGAATAAAAAGGATCTATTCACGCGATCGAAGGCTTTCGCCTGATCTAGCGCTGCTACCATTAAAGGCAGACCTCTATCTTCAACCCAAGCGATGGAGTCCCTGATTAACTGTAGGTTCCATCGAATAGAGCGACCCTCTACCCCGCACGTCTGATCCTCATGAACGACGTAGGGAAGGGCTGTCTTGCAACCGGTCTGCTAAAACCTTTGCAAGTAGCTTGTAATCTACACACAGCATGGTCAACGGCCGCCAGTTGCCAAGGTCTGTTACTTCCCCCTTCTTATATAAAAGTGACAGCACACCAACAGCCATTGATCCCCCGGGACCCCGTCTCAAGGATGGCCTTCAAGACTTCGAGGACCACTGGTCCAAGTATACCCCAAAACTTGAGATAAAACTCAGCCGGCAGCCCATCTATCCCAGGCACCTTCCCTTTTCCCATCCTCCTAAGAGCGCTCTCAACCTCTTCTAGTGAGATCTGGGCCTCCATCACTTCTCTAATGTCCTCCGGCAACCGCCTGGACAAGTGTTCTAAAACACATTTCCCTGCTCTACATCTATTTCCCTTTCCTTAAATAAACCTTGGAAATGATCAGTTGTCACCCTGACCATATCCTCTGGTTCTCTAACTATACTACCATTTTCTTCCCTAACACCATGCATTACCTTCCTACTCTGTCTTGCCCTAACCAACTTAAAGAACATAGCAGAACAAGTCTCATTATGTTCTAGAAAGCCACTATGCGCTCGCTCAAGGAAAGCTCGAGCCTTCCGCTCCTGCAACTCCCTGAGCTGCGCCTTTAGGGTTGCGGATCTCTCCCAGTCAACGACCCGCCGAGGTTGCCTGCCTCGTATTCGAGTTCAATTAACCTCTGGATACGATCCACCTCCCTCCTCTCCTCCCTTTTTTTCCTCTTGCAATACCCTATTATAAAAGCCCTAATCCTCACCTTAACTAATTCCCACCACTCTAACACCCCCTCGCACATGGACCGGAGGCCCTCAAGCCTCCAAAAGAAACCATAAAACCCGTCAACAAAAGCCTGCTCCTCCAGCACATCCCGATCTAGCTTCCAGTACCCTCTACCAAAGAGGCAGACTGGCGACCCCACCTGCAGGAGCACCCCGTCGTGATCCGAAAAGAAAACAGGCAACAGCCGCCCAGACAACTTACCCAAAGACCTGGGTACAAAAATATAGTCGAGCCTCCGCTCAACCCCTGGAGTTACGCCATGTAGGACCGTCCATTTTCGGAGTAGTGTGCAGACCACCATCTACCAGACCATGGCAAGCCATTAGCCTGGCAATGGCGCCCGCACTGCTATCCCCCTCTTCCTAAATCTGTATTAAAATCCCCCCTATCACTAATTTCCTATTTGTGACACACAGGGGCGTCAGACAGTCCACCATCTCCTTCTGTCTGCCACCACCTGTGGCCCATACACCACCACTAATCTAAATTTACAATCCCTTATCGTGACATCCACCCTATAACCCTCCCCTGCATTACCACGAAAGAATCCTCCACTTTTACCTCCCTGTGCCCACACAAAATCCCTACCCCGATGAGTGCACCCCCAACACCCCAAACCGACTCCCCCTTGTCCCACTCCCTCTTAAACCTAATAACATCCCCTCCATCCCTCAGGTGAACCTCCTGTAAAAAACAAAAATCAAACCCCACACCCTCCAAATAACTAAAAACCGCCCTCCTCTTAACAAAATCCCTTAAACCCCTTACATTTAAACTAACAAAAGTAAAATTAGACTCCATGAAAAATAAATACATGTAATACACTCAAATTCTAAACCCAGACAGAAAAAAACATAAAACAGGAGACTCACCCGATGCTCCCCTGCTCCATATCTACCGGTGAGAACACCATCCGTAATCCCGACATCCCCCTCTTCCTCCATCACACCCTCCCAGGATGCAGGAATAGTGTTTGGCTCCGGAGTGCCCTGCACCCTGGGTCTACCCCCACAATCCTCCCCCTCCCCAGTGTTGCAGCTGGTTTGGAAAAAAATTGGGGAGGCTGAGTCCCCAAACAAAAACTCCCCACCTCCTCTTGTACCCAGTCCTGAGTCTTGTTATGTGTCCCCACCCAACAGAAGTTGAGGGCCTGGGGAAACCAGCAGCAACCCAGAGGTTTCTCCCGCCCCCATCACTCTCTTGGCCATCCCTTCCCCTCACTGTCGGCCAATCGCCCCCTCCTCTTCATACTCTTCTTTGGTGATGGCGGCAGTGAAGAGATACCACCCTCCCCCTGCCAGCTCCTCCACCATACCCCTCATCTCTTCCACCATGGCACTTTCCCCCAGTCCACTTTCTCTTCCACCGTCTCCTTCTCCACCACTCCTCCCTCGCTTTCTTCTCTCTCATGCTCCTCCACTCGGTTGCCTTCTTCCGCCGCTTTTTCTGGTTCTCCTACTCCCGTGCCTTCCGTTTCCTTCTCTCTTCCATCCGCCGCTTCTGGCTCCTCCTCCTTCCTTGTGGCCTTCCCCTCTGGACCTGATCTCTGGTCATGAGGCGTGCTTCCTTCCCTCCTCTTCTTCCCCCATCCCCGCTCCTGCTCCCCCAGCAGCAGACGCATATGACCTCTGACGGGCCGGGCACCCCCTCCACAGGTGTGCTGACGAGCCACACCCATGGCACGTCTTAGGCTTGTCACAATCCCTCGCCTCGTGATCCTCAGATGCACAAAATCTGCATTTTCTTGCACTGCACGAGGCGAATATGTGACCATAGGCCATACAGCGTCTGCAAAATGGGGGCTGACGTGCATAATACAACGTCCCCCTGTCAGCCCCTAGGGAGAACATAGCAGGAGGATGGAGGTAGCCACCATGTCCCCTTGGGTCCTCTCTGAGGAGGGCCTGGAAGCCTCTCCTCCCATTCCAAAACCCAAGGGAGTCTTTGAGGTGCCTTGCTGAGGAGACGTTATCCATGTATCTCCCCAGAAAAGCCCTCACCTCTTCGTCCTTAACGTAAGGGTTGTAAATGTTTACAGTTACAACCCTAAAGTTATTCTTCGCCAGGCTTGTTATTTCGTAGTGGCACATCGGCCTCTCACCTCCCACTGCTCTTGCCCTTCTCAGGATATCATCGTGTTTTTCCTCTGTATATAGTGCAACGTCGTATGCTCCCTCCAACGAGTTGCCTTGGAAACAAAACACGTCCTTCACCGTCAGCTTTAGAATCCCCATCAATATTATCCTTCCAAAGGATTCCCGTCCTAAAGGCTCAAACTCCTTTTCCTTCCACGCAAACCGAATCGTGTTGGCCAGCCCAATCCCAGGGACCGACCGTGTTGATGTATTTAGCACCATCTCCGCAAGGAGAATGGCGCTCGTTCTCTTCTCTTCCAAAACAATTGAAAAGAAAAAAACCAAGTTGACTGAGCCTATCTGCTGACTATAACACAGAGACAGGAACAATCACCCACAAAACACTCAAAGAATATGGCTGCCTAAATATGGTTCCCAATCAGAGACAACGATAATCACCTGCCTCTGATTAAGAACCGCCTCAAGGCAACCATAGACTTTCCTAGACAACCCTACTCAGCCACAATCCCAATACCTACTAAAACCCCAATACAAAAACACACCACAAAATAAACCCATGTCACACCCTGGCCTGACCAAATAAAGAAAACACAAAATACTAAGACCAAGGCGTGACAGAGGACAGACCAGAACAACAGTTTAGTTTGGGGCATTGTATTTATTCACTGTAACATCATATTTTTCTTATTGTCAACTTATTTTCTAAAAGTAGTGAAGACATCAAAACTATGAAATAACAAAAAAGTGTTAAACAAATCAAAATATATTTTAAATTTTAGATTCTTCAAAGTAGCCACCCTTTGCCTTGATGACAGCGTTGCGCACTCCTGGCATTCTCTCAATCAGCTTCATGAGGTAGTCACCTGGAATGCATTTAAATTAACTGGTGTGCCTTCTTAAAAGTTCATTTGTGAAATGTATTTCCTCAATGCGTTTGAGACAATCAGTTGTGTTGTGACAAGGTAGGGTTGGCATACAGAAGATAGCCCTATTTGGTAAAAGACCAAGTCCCCATTATGGCAAGAACAGGTCAAATAAGCAAAGAAAAATGACAGTCCCTCATTACATTAAGAAATGAAGATCAGTTAATCCGGGAAATGTCAAGAACTTTGAAAGTGTCTTCAAGTGCAGTCGAAAAAACCATCAAGCGTTATGATGAAATTGGCTCCCATGAGGACCGCCACAGGAAAGGAAGACCCAGAGTTACCTCTGCTGCAGAGGATAAGTTCATCAGAGTTACAAGCTTCAGAAATTGCAGCCCAAATAAATGCTTCACGGAGTTCAAGTAACAGACACATCTCAACATCAACTGTTCAGAGGAGACTGCGTGAATCAGGCCTTCATGGTCGAATTGCTGCAAAGAAACCACTACTAAAGGACACCAATAATAAGAAGAGACTTGCTTGGGCCAAGAAACATGAGCAATGGACACGAGACCAGTGGAAATCTGTCTTTTGGTCTGATGAGACAAAATATGAGATTTTTGGTTCCAACCACCGTGTCTTTGTGAGATAGAGAGTAGGGGAACGGATGATCTTTGCATGTGTGGTTCCCTTCCGTGAAGCATGGAGGAGGAGGTGTGATTGTGGTCTCATTGTGAGGAGGAAGACTCAAGAACGGGGCCATGCAAGCACCAGGGAACCTATGGAATAAGTCAACTGGTCAAGAGGATTTATCAACAACTCCAAGGAGTTTTGAGGAACATTTGATGTAATTACTTGTGATCATTATGAACTTCAACAACGGAGCATCAGCATGCTAGCTAGCAAGTGAACTAGCTTTCCAGGCAGTTGATTGGGACAGAAACGTTACAGCTAATAGCATTAGCAGCTAGCTAAGTAAGTCATCAGCACAACTGTTAGCCAGCTAGCTGATGATCTATTTAGTGTTCAGTATTAACCTACATGTTGTTGAACGTTTATCTAGCTTCTATAAACTAAAATCGTATTTTACAACTAAGTTACGTTTGCAACGTTCGTGTGATAACTTTGTCTGGTGGTAGCTGGCTAGCTAACTTGTCTCATGTTGCTATGACAACAACTATGTCACTAGAGAAGTCAACTATCATCGCTGAATTATTTTGCAAGTTAGTTCTCCATGTTCTTGCTACGTTAAGGCTTAATCATTCAGTCAATTGAGCATTTCTTGCCGTTCTTATATCTCCATTGTGTCAGTTAATGCAAGATATTTAGGCAATAGAGTGAGACATTCAGGGGTATTGGGAGGGTTTTACGGATAGACACCGCTGCGTTCAGTCACGGGTCTAACATTGTGTGGAGAGGGCAGACTGTTGTGTCCTAACTTGTCATGGAGGGGAGGGATTCTTTGTTTAAATGGTTTTGATACATTTTGCAGGGTAATTGAGGTGGAATGACAATCTGATGGGTATTGTGATTTGATATATACAGTTGAAGTCGGACGTTTACATACACCTTAGCCAAATACATTTAAACTCAGTTTCACAATTCCTGACATTTAAAATTCCCCGTCTTAGGTCAGTTAGGATCACCACTTCATTTTAAGAATGTGAATTGTCAGAATAATAGTAGAGAGAATGATTTATTTGAGCTTTTATTTTTTTCATCACATTCCCAGTGGGTCAGAAGTTTACATACACTCAATTAGTATTTGGTAGCATTACCATTAAATTGTTTAACTTGGGTCAAACATTTTGGGTAGCCTTCCACAAGCTTCCCACAATAAGTCGGGTGAATTTTGGTCCATTCCGCCTGACAGAGCTGGTGTAACTGAGTCCGGTTTGTAGGCCTCCTTGCTCACACAAGCTTTTTCAGTTCTGCCCACAAATGTTCTATAGGGTTGAGGTCAGGGCTTTGTGAAGGCCACTCCAAAACCTTGACTTTGTTGTCCTTGGGGTCATTGTCCATTTGGAAGACCCATTTGCGACCAAGCTTTATCTTCTTGACAGATGTCTTGAGATGTTGCTTCAATATATCCACGTACTTTTCCTCCCTAGCAACACAGAAGCATGCACGAGAGCACCAGCTGTTCTGGATGATTGTGTGATAACGCTCTCGGTAGCCGATGTGAACAAAGCCGCTGGGCCAGATGGATTACCAGGGCATGGACTCAAAGCATGTGCGGACCAACATTCAAATGTCTTCACTGACATTTTCAACCTCTCCCTGACCGAGTCTGTAATACCTACATGTTTCAAGCAGACCACCATAGTACCTTTGCCCAAGGAAGCGAAGGTAACCTGCCTAAATGGACTACAGGAAAAGGCGGGCCGAACAGGCCCCCTTTAACATCGACGGGGCTGTAGTGGAGCATGTCGAGAGTTTCAAGTTCCTTGGTGTCCACATCAACAACGAACTATCATGGTCCAAACATACCAAGACAATCGTGAAGAAGGCACGACAAAACCTTTTCCCCCTCAGAAGACTGAAAAGATTTGGCATGGGCTCTCAGATCCTCAAAGATTTCTACAGCTGCACCATCGAGAGCATCCTCACCGGTTGCATCACCGCCTGGTATGGCAACTGCTCGGCATCTGACTGTAAGGTGCTACAGAGGGTAGCGCGAATGGCCCAGTACGTCATCCATGACCTATATAATAGGCGGTGTCAGAGGAAAGCCCATAAAATTGTCAGAGACTCCAGTCACCCAAGTTATAGACTGTTTTCTCTGCTACCGCACGCCAAGCGGTACCGGAGCGCCATGTCTAGGACCAAAAGGCTCCTCAACAGCTTCTACCCCCAAGCCATTAGACTGCTGAACAATTCATAAAAATAGCCACCGGACAATTTACATTGACCCCCCCACTTTGTACACTGCTGCTACTCGCTGTTTGTTTGTTACCTATGCATAGTCACTTCGCCTCCACCTACATGTACAGATTACCTGAACTAACTTGTACCCCTGCTCACTGACTCGGTACCGGTGCCCTCTGTATATAGCCTCGTTATTGTTATTCTTATTGTGTTACTTTTTATTATTACTTTTTTATTTTAGTCTACTTGGTAAATATTTTCTTCTTCTTGAACTGCACTGTTGGTTAAGGGCTTGTAAGTAAGCATCTCACGGTAAAGTCTACACTCGGCGCATGTGGCAAATAAAGTTTGATTTAATTTGATTCTAATATCTATAGTCAATTAATTCTATCAGCACAAAAACCATTCACTTTATCTACTGTATGGGAAAAGCATTTAACTCTTGCTGACAGAGAAATAAATTGGGAGACAGTATGGAAAAATATATTTGGATCATCTAGAAACCCCAATCACCAATTAATTTATTAAGAAATGTGTCATATACTTTTCAGCATGTGCTGTGGAAATGCCCAGGGGTGGTTGAGTTCTGGGGGAAAGTCAATGATGTCATCTCTGTACTTACAGATAAAATACTGCCATTAGATCCAATAGTGATGTTGCTTTGTGATGACTCTGATTTGCACTTGTCAGAACGCCAATGGAGAGTGTGGTTGGCAGGAACCACAGCTGCTAAGAAAATGAATGTACGAAGGTGGATTCCAGCATTGTTACCATTGCATCAATGGCTGCTCACATTTAAGGAAATTGTACTTATGGAGCTCTCCACAGCTAGAATCCACAGGGCCAGGGTGTCCACTCCAGAAACTTGAAAAAAAGCAGCAGTATTTCTGAACACTTAACCAATGGGCCTTTACATCCATGAATGTGTATCAATAATTTGACACTCACTGAGGCTATATGGTGACTGTTCAGCAGATTTACTATGTAATATTAATTCATTTGTTTTTATCTCATGATTTATTTGACATGCTTTACATCAGATTGCTGGTGGGTGGTGGTGGGGATTTAAAAAAAGATATCTATAAATGTATTGTATGAATCCTATGAACTGAAATAATAAAAACTTTATGTAAAAAATAAGTAATCTAGTAACCTGTTATACTATTAATTTATCTTAATAGTTTTTATACCACTTACGTACGTCTATGTGTAGGTGTGCAAGTTGTATATATATTTCTTAATATTGTTACCTCATCAAATCTCTAGTAACCCATTATACTCTTCATATGTTACTTTATCTCTAGTAGCAGCATATTCAGGAATAGTACATTCTCCTTTTATATCTCCAAATACATAATAATGTTATACCATCAAACTCTACTGATGAGACATGATATCCTCGTTATCTCTAATGAGTCACGTTACTCTCTGAGACATTTTATCCTCGTTACTAATGAGACGTATTATCATGTTATCCTCTAATGAGACATGTTATCCTCTGAGCCATGTTACTTTCGATTGGGATCCTGAGACATGTTATCCTCTACCTGTAGATCTTATGGGCGGTGGTGGACTTAAGTATTTACATCCACACCACCCCATGTGCATCTTCAACGATTCCTAAATGCCTACATTAACAATAACACCTTGTGCTATTGTCCGTGGTTCAGACCACTTAGACTTTTCTATCGTTACATATGTATCTTCAATGGTTCTCTTGCCTCTACTTCCCATACATATATAATAATACCTCATGCTAGTAGTCCCAGACTGCGATGGGTGGTGCTGGACGGAACCCCTAGATAACCGTAAATAATATAATAGATAGAAAAACTCAGCTCACACAGAACTGGTTGGGGTATTCATTTACCTCTTTCACACGTGAGCTAGTCCCCTGACAGCTCTCATTCACTCAGTACTTAATAGCTACATTTAAATCATGTTATTATTCAAATTTCAATCAATCAGCTTAATAACCAAATTCCAATCGTCTTGTTATCCAAATTTCAATCAGCTTAATATCCACATTTCAATCAATCACTCAGCTTAACACGTCCTTTCCACATTCACACAACTCTCACATCCACATTCACTCTGTAATCTCCCATATTACACCATGTGCATCTATGCACCATATGTATCTTTCACACACATATATATATATATATATATATATATAATAATAATGCCACATGCTATTAGTAGTACCTGCAGACCACGTAGACACTTCTCTTATAAATGCCTACAGACAACGGTCAGTGAAGCTTTCCATGGTACCATTACGCCCCCGCTCTAGTCTTCTCATAAGACTAGTGAATTGCCTTCTCTCTATAAGACTATGGGTACCTTTTTATGTGTTACTCGCATTCATTTTATTGGTTTGATATATTTTTATTTTTTATTTTAATACAAATTCATTTAAATATGCTTACTGAAATTCAGAAGACATTTCCCTCAATTGTTCACGGATGATGTGTCTCCTCCTGGGCAGCTCACAGTAAGGGTCTGGTCTGGGCAGGTGTGGTCCTCTTTTGGTCTGACGGAAATTCCCTCACACTTCATAAAATGCGCCACCGATTTTCCTTGCAGACCCCCACTGGAAAGCTCCACAAGCAGAATCAATAATCCTCTTTGTGATGCCAAATTGTTGTGGAAATTCTGCACAGGAACACCTGAAGTCAATCTTGAATGAATAATTGTTTATTAACAATTAACTGGAGAGGTCGAAGTCAAACGTAGATGCATAAAGTACTGGTCTGAAGTGAGCTCCACCAGGGCAGTCAAGTTAGTTCTCTTACATTCGGTTGAAGTCGGAAGTTTACATATACCTGAGCCAAAAACATTTAAACTCAGTTTTTCACAATTCCTGACATTTAATCCTTGTAAAAATTCCCTGTCTTAGGTCAGTTAGGACCATCACCTTATTTTAAGATTGCGAAATGTCAGAATAATAGTAGAGAGAATGATTTATTTCAGCTTTAATTTCTTTCATCACACTCCGAGTGGGTCAGAAGTTTACATACACTCAATTAGTATTTGGTAGCATTGCCTTTAAATTGTGGGTCAAACATTTCGGGTAGCCTTCCACAAGCTTCCCACAATAAGTTGGATGAATTTTGGCCCATTCCTCCTGACAGAACTGATGTAACTGAATCAGGTTTGTAGGCCTCCTTGCTCACACACGCTTTTTCAGTTATGCCCACAAATTTTCTATAGGATTGAGGTCAGGGCTTTGTGATGGCCACACAATATCTTGACTTTGTTGTCCTTAAGCCATTTTGCCACAACTTTGGAAGAATGCTTGGGGTCATTGTCCATTTGGAAGACCCATTTGCGACCAAGCTTTATATTCCTGACTGATGTCTTGAGATGTTGCTTCAAAATATCCACATAATTTTCTTTCCTCATGATGCCATCTAGTTGTTGAAGTGCACCAGTCCCTCCTGGAGCAAAGCACCCCACAACATGGTATTACATTTAAGTCATTTACATTTACATTTAAGTCATTTAGCAGACGCTCTTATCCAGGGCGACTTACAAATTGGTGCATTCACCTTATGACATCCAGTGGAACAGTAGTGCATCTAAATCTTTTAAGGGGGAGGGGGTGAGAGGGATTACTTTATCCTATCCTAGGTATTCCTTAAAGAGGTGGGGTTTCAGGTGTCTCCGGAAGGTGGTGATTGACTCCGCTGTCCTGGCGTCGTGAGGGAGTTTGTTCCACCATTGGGGGGCCAGAGCAGCGAACAGTTTTGACTGGGCTGAGCGGGAACTGTACTTCCTCAGTGGTAGGGAGGCGAGCAGGCCAGAGGTGGATGAACGCAGTGCCCTTGTTTGGGTGTAGGGCCTGATCAGAGCCTGGAGGTACTGAGGTGCCGTTCCCCTCACAGCTCCGTAGGCAAGCACCATGGTCTTGTAGCGGATGCGAGCTTCAACTGGAAGCCAGTGGAGGGAGCGGAGGAGCGGGGTGACGTGAGAGAACTTGGGAAGGTTGAACACCAGACGGGCTGCGGCGTTCTGGATGAGTTGTAGGGGTTTAATGGCACAGGCAGGGAGCCCAGCCAACAGCGAGTTGCAGTAATCCAGACGGGAGATGACAAGTGCCTGGATTAGGACCTGCGCCGCTTCCTGTGTGAGGCAGGGTCGTACTCTGCGGATGTTGTAGAGCATGAACCTACAGGAACGGGCCACCCCCGTGCTTCACGGTTGGGATGGTGTTCTTACGCTTGCAAGCTCCCCCTTTTTTCCTCCAAACATAAGGATGATTATTACGGCCAAACGGTCACATTTTTGTTTAATCAGACCAGAGAACATTTCTCCAAAAAGTACAATCTTTGTACTTGGAGCCGTGGCTTCTTCCTTGCTGAGCGGCATTTCAGGTTATGTCGCTATAGGACTTGTTTTACTATGGATACAGATACTTTTGTACCTGTTTCCTCCAGCATCTTCACAAGGTCCTTTGATGTTGTTCTGGGATTGATTTGCACTTTTCGCACCAACATAAACTTCTGACCCACTGGAATTGTGACACAGGGATAAGTTAAAGTTAAATAATCTGTCTGTAAACAATTTTGGAAAAAATAATTGTGTCATGCACAGAGTAGATGTCCTGACTGACATGCCAAAACTATAGTTTGTTAACAAGAAATTTGTGGAGTGGTTGAAAAACGAGTTTTAATGACTCCAACCTATTATAAGTTAAATAATCTGTCTGTAAACAATTTTAGGAAAAAATAATTGTGTCATGCACAAAGTAGATGACTGGACATGCCAAAACTATAGTTTGTTAACAAGAAATTTGTGGAGTGGTTGAAAAACGAGTTTTAATGACTCCAACCTAAGTTTATGTAAACTTCCGACTTCAACTGTATTTTTGGATTTGTTTAACACTTTATTACACTACATGATTCTGTATGTGTTATTTCATAGTTTTGATATCTTCACTATTACTCTATTACTCTACAATGTAGAAAATAGAAAAAATTAAGAAAAACCCTGGAATGAGTAGGTGAGTCCAAACTTTTGACTGGTACTCTATGTAAATCGTGCATTTGGAAAGTATTTAGACCTCTGGACCTTTCCCACATTTTGTTAAGTCACAGCCTTATTCTAAAATTGATTAAAACCTTTTTTTCTCGTCAACCTACTCACAATAACCCATAATGACAAGGCAAAAACAGGTTCTTAGACATTTTTGTTAATAAAATAAATAAATCAAATGAAACGTTACATTTACATAAGTATCCAGACCCTTTACTCAGTACTTTGTTGACGCACCTTTGCCAGTGATTACAGCATCAAGTCTTCTTGGGTATGACGCTACAAGCTTGGCACACCTGTATTTGGGTAGTTTCTCCCAGTCCGGGCTCTGGCTAAGCCACTTAAGGACATTCAGAGACTTGTGCTTCTACACCTGCATTGCTTGCTGTTTGTGGTTTAGGCTGGGTTTCTGTACAGCACTTTGAGATATCAGCTGATGTACGAAGGGCTATATAAATAAATTTGATTTGATTTGTCCTGAATGGCCACTCCTGCGTTGTCTTGGCTGTGTGCATAGGGTCGATGTCCTAAGGTGAACCTTCAGCCCAGTCTGAGGTCCTGGGTGCTCTGTAGCAGGTTTTCATCAAGGATCTCTCTGTACTTTGCACGTTCATCTTTGCCTTGATCCTGACTAGTCTCCTAATCCCTGCTGCTGAAAAACATCCCCTTAGCATGATGCTGCCACTACCATGCTACAATGTAGTGATGGTGCCAGGTTTCCTCCAGACATGACGCTTGGCATTCAGGCATAATCGTTCAATCTTGGTTTCATCAGACCAGAGAATCTTATTTCTCATGGTCTGAGAGTCTTTAGGTGCCAAACTCCAAGCAGGCTGTCATGTACATTTTACTGAGGAGTGGCTTCTGTCTGGCCACTCTACCATAAAGGCCTGATTGATGAAGTGCTGCAGAGATGGTTGTCCTTCTTGAAGGTTCTACCATATCCACAGAGGAACTCTAGAGCTCTGTCAGAGTGTCCATCGGGTTCTTGCTCACCTCCCTGACCAATGCCCTTCTCCCCTGATTGCTCAGTTTGGTCGGGTAGCCAGCTCTAGGAAGAGTCTTGGTGGTTCCAAACTTCTTCCATTTAAGAATGACGGAGGCCACTGTGTTCTTGGGGACCTTCAATGCTGCAGACAGTTTTTGGTACCATTCCCCAGATCTGTGCCTCGACACAATCCTGTCTCTGGAACACTACAGACAAATCCTTCCATCTCATGGCTTGGTTTTTGCTCTGACATACACTGTCAACCGTGGGACCTTATATAGACAGATCTGTGCCTTCCCATGACTAATCACTTGAATTTACCACAGGTGGACTCCAATCAAGTTGTAGAAACATCTCAAGGATGATCAATGGAAACAGGATGCACCTGAGCTCAATTTCAAGTCTCATAGCAAAGATTCTGAATAGTTATGTAAATAAGGTATTTTTATTTTTAATAAAATTTGCAAACATTTCTAAAAACCTGTTTTCGCTTTGTCATTATGGGGTATTGTGTGTAGATTTCTAAGGATTTGTATTATTTAATCCATTTTAGAATAAGGCTATAACATAACAAAATGTGGAAAAAGTCAATGGGTCTGAATACTTTCCGAAGTCACTGTATATATATAAATAATATCCATTAGAATATCAGTATACAGTTACCATAACATCAGGTTAACTTTGGCCTATATACTATTCTATTCGATAATGGAATTCTCTAAATGTAGGCATAAATTAATTGCAAGTAGTCCGTTAGGTCAATACTTTGAAGACAGGTCCATATCTGCCTCTACTTCTATCTGAAGCTGAATAGAGACACAGATTTGCTTTCCATTTTATATAATTTGTTATTCCTGTTTTATTTGTTTTTTTGCTTTGCATTAGCTTTGAGATGTTATTAGGTGAGGTGCTCATCAGGTGCAGGATGCATGTGCCCCATGTCTTTCGATCTGGTTGCATAGTAGATGGTCAAATGATATCAATAGCATTTTGGAGGGTTACCTTTGATAGATGCCAACAGTTGCATTTGACCATCCCAGTGTTAGAAGTGGTGGTGACTGAGCTGCGTAGTGACCCGCTCTATCCACTGGGGGATGATCGAGCTCTGCCTGCGCTGCGGCACATGCTCGACTTGGACGAGGCACAACTCCTCAATAACACGCACAATGGGAAATTGGGGAGGTAGAAGCAACGGACAGATGTGTGATGCGCTTACTTAACCGTGGGCGATTTCACATATCAACATAAACTTTTATTTGCCCTCTCTCCGACGCAGCTTCTTTGACCAGGCTGAGCTATTGATACTCGCTAGACCTGCGTTTTATATATATTTTTTGCTGCCAGCACCGATGCAGCGGTGGAATTTTTTTTTCGGGAATGGGGATGATACTCAATAAATAGATCCTGTTGAATTGAGACAAGACAACGCCGAGACGCGTCCAAAAAGTGTAATCCCTCGAGTGAAATCGAACACAGATGTATAGGTGATATGTTAGCCGGTTGGATACGTCGAGGGATTTTAATATTCCCAAAACAAGATGCGAAATTGGGCAAACCAAGGAATTGCATCCTCACCTACAGCACATTTTGTAAGGTGCTGAGACGATTTCGTTCGGCCTTTATCATATGTAAGTGGAATGTCTAAATGAATGAAGGTGGGGCATTTTTTTAACAGAGTGAACACAATTCCGTGCGTAATTTAAAGGATGTTTACACAGACAAATGTTGCAGTTATCATGCGTTGTATTCTGTTGCCATGTTAGTTATTATTATTAGTATTAGTATGATTAATGATTAATTCGTGTTATAAATATTGTCATTATAATTACTGTTATTATTTATTAGACTTGTGTTTTCTGCTCTTAAGTTGGTGATGCGACGTCGGCTATAGTGCATGCATCGCCCAAACAGGGGACATGCATTTGAATACATACATTTGTAGGTTGTCTAATCGAACTGCTGTTTCTCCCTTGCAGCTGCTGAAGACGTCAGAGGAATAAAGTCATTCAGAATCACTGAAGGTGTACAGCATAAAAGAGCCCGTTTTCTCATCACCTAAAATGGCAACCAGGAGGGACCACGAAAAGGCAAAAATGCCGTATTTCTGCAAGTACTCACACTGGAGTTAAGCACCTGAGGGACAAATTAGGTGGTTTTGTGAATATATTGTCCAATATCTGGTGATATCTGGCCTACCCATCCACAGCCTATATTCACTTGGCTGTAATAATGATGTCATAAAATAAATGAGGAGTCAGTTTACAAAAATATATTCATGTGATTTTTGTCAACGACAATGTGAACTATATTCCAAAAATGGACCTTTAATTACGCATTCTTAACTCACCTAAGACTCACTGAATAACAGGTGCCTGCTATCTGTCAAAGCAGGATCAACCAACCTGTGCGTCCTTTGCTACAATTTGCTACTTTCCATTGTCCTACACGAGTCGTCGCTAAAGGGATTATATCATTCACTCAGAACTGAATTTACACCCTCCTCAAAATGGAGTTTGCCATGATAGGTGCAGATAATGGGTGCAAAACTCGACTGCCTTACGGGTATGCTCGCGCACGGGAAAGGGAGCACGAAAGGGAGAGACAGGTACAGCAGGCAACAGCCGCTGCGGAAGGTGCAGCAAGTGGAGAGGGAGGGGAGTCCTCTGGCCATCTCCTTAACAACCACCAGCAGCATCAGTCTCGCACCGCCTCCTCATCAAATGCCAACAACAGTAGCGGCAGTACCGCCTCGCGCCCCTCCTCCTCGCAACAGCCACAGCAACACTACCATGAGTCCGAGCAGCAGGTTCTCAGAGAAAGGAAAAAGCAACGCGGCGTAGGACGTTGGAGAAGGAGTCGCCAGACTCTCGGTGGGGATTTGCGCCACTCGGAGTTGGCGCTACTTGGATCAGAGGAGGATATGATAGAGGAGGACGAGGCGGAAGGCGGGGAAGAGGAGGACAGGGGAAGCAAGAGTTCCAGTTTTCTCTGTAATATGGATGATGAAGAGACTGTCTCACTCACAGACAGACGTCCCCAATCAGGATACGCAAATGTTTACAGTGAATATGGGTGCAGCGAAAGAGTTGTTATTAATGTGTCCGGACTAAAGTTTGAAACTCAACTTAAGACTCTCACACAGTTTCCTGACACTCTTTTGGGAGACCCGGACAAACGAATCAGGTACTTCGACCCTCTAAGGAATGAATATTTTTTTGACAGGAACCGACCAAGCTTCGACGCTATTCTTTATTATTACCAGTCAGGGGGGCGATTGAAGAGACCCCAAAATGTACCTTTTGACATCTTCTCTGAGGAGGTGAAATTCTATGAACTCGGAGAGGAGGCAATACTGAAGTTTCGGGAGGATGAGGGTTTTGTCAAAGAGGAAGAGAAACCCTTACCAGAGGACGAGTTCAAACGCCAAGTTTGGCTTCTTTTTGAATACCCAGAGAGCTCACAACCTGCGAGAGGGATTGCAGTTGTGTCCGTTTTAGTCATCGTTATATCAATAGTCATTTTCTGTATGGAAACGTTGCCAGAGTTCAGGGACGAAAAAGAATACCTTAAACCACGAGACAATTCGACAGAACCTCATGGACAGACTCCTTTTAACGACCCTTTTTTCATTGTGGAGACGGTATGCATTATTTGGTTTTCATTTGAGATTATAGTGCGCTTCTTTGCAAGTCCAAGTAAAACGGATTTCTTTAAAAACATTATGAATACTATAGACATTGTATCCATTTTGCCTTATTTCATCACGCTCGGCACAGATCTTGCTCAACAGCAAGGCAAAGGGGACCAGGCAATGAGTTTTGCAATATTGAGAATAATCCGCCTTGTCAGAGTCTTTCGCATCTTTAAACTCTCCAGGCACTCCAAAGGACTGCAGATCCTCGGACATACCCTCCGCGCCAGTATGAGGGAACTAGCGCTTCTGATTTTCTTCCTCGTTATTGGTGTTATTTTGTTCTCAAGTGCAGTGTACTTCGCTGAGGCAGACGAACCCGCGTCTCAATTCACAAGTATTCCCGACGCTTTTTGGTGGGCTGTCGTCACTATGACCACGGTCGGATATGGAGACATGAAACCAATTACTGTCGGTGGCAAGATAGTGGGCTCGCTCTGTGCCATAGCGGGTGTGTTAACCATAGCTCTTCCAGTGCCCGTCATTGTATCCAACTTCAATTACTTCTACCACAGGGAGACTGATAATGAAGCAGACCCGCCACCGGTTGTTGAAGCCCCACCACCTATCTGCCCCTATTTCCCCAACTTTCTTAAAAAATTCAAAGGGTCCCCCTCGGGCTCTTCGCTGGGTGATAAAGCGGAGTACATGGAGATGGAAGAGGGGGTAACGGAGTCGCTGTGTGGGGTGGATACAAGCCTGAGTAAAGGAAACGGGACAGACATTGGCAGGAAAAACAGTACAAGTTCAAAGTCACAACAGACTGACGTGTGATGACAAAAAACAACAACATTATTCTCGTGAAGATATGCTGTCATATCACACACACATAGGTGGTCCGACTCACACAAGTGCGCACTTGCGCGCATGCACACACACACACTTTATATTTAGCTAGACCTTGGGAAGCTCAAACGTGGTGTTTTATTCTGCTTAGAGGAATATAGGCCTACGGATTTATAACTATTATGACCAATGTAATCCGATGATATCAGATACAGGCTACCTATCTGGGCCTTGTAAACCTACAAATGAAATCGAAAATATTTAAGGGACAGGCTAAGGCATATGCACTTTATCAGTTTCATTTGTCAATAATGGAAGGGGAGATGTAGTTATTGTTTTGCTGTTATGCGATAAAGTCAAAGTTTATAGTAGGCCTAGTTTGCACTATTGTAAAAGCTTGTTTGAGACGCTGACTTTCAAGAGAGATAGACTTGGAAGTTATGCTGAGAGACAGGAACTGTAGGACATATGGCAACCTAGACACCCTTTGTCTGACATAATGAGCATTGAGATGTTTTTATTCTGAAAAATAATGAATTCTTATTGCCTGTCAGTGTAGGTCTAACCCCTCTGTGTACACAATAAAATAATCATTCAATATCGATCGGAAACATTGAAATAACTAAATCATTTGTGAGATTCTTGAGTAAATGAGCATGATGCCTATTTTGGCAGCACACTGAGGTCAACAAGGGAGACGCTTGGCAAACAACATTCTTTGCAAAGATCAGGACAAAATGAAGCCTTGTATTGACCGAACACCGAGGTGAAGCACAGGAGTTACACTAGCTACTCTGCAGACTGACATGAGAAATTGCTCCACACTGGCTGTCACAAGAGGTCCTGCACGGGATATCTTGCGCCACTACAACTCCGTCCCTTTAAAACCACCTCAAACTAACTGACAATATCCCTTTACACGGACGTTGACTGAAGCTTATTTGGGGGAAAAATGACTGTCATCATGGAAACTTTGGGTTTGTGAACTTAGTCTCTTATTCGTTGGACAGTACACATTTCTCTAAAATGAGAAAGGAAGGTCTGTTGGTCATCCCAGAAAGCACCAAGATCTCCAGCAGGCGGTTGTTTTCCAAGGTATGTTCACCTTTTAAATACAATCACCATGTGATGTGGTTTTCTGTATATGAGCTTGTCACACACACACACACACACACACACACACTGATGTCACCGTACACATCATGCGACACACTCTGGAACCATTCGGAGACATTCCAAATGAAATGATGAAAGACTTAGTTGCTTACTGCATGTTTTTGAATCAAGTCAGGTACTGTCATACTACTCCCACATTTCTAGAAGGATATACATACATTTCGAACTACATTCAATGATGCAACAATCCAAAAAGTAAGAAAGGGATAAAGGGATAACTTGACACACTTTTTTCATTGACGGTAGTGATGCCATTAAATATGAATAGACTAGGCCAACTATATCAAAACAAACGATAATGTGCTGCACGGGCCACTACTAGCCTGCTGATGGCATTCATTTAATCTGTCACCCGAAACTACTTGGTTGTACAGCCCCAATACACGCACAAACACACAAACACACACTCTTGATGTTGACAGCATTGATACTTTTGCGGCCCTGACATTCTGCCTAATATAATAATAAAATATTTCAAACTGAGTTGTACAAAGCAATATTTGTATATTCTCTGCACTCAGAGCTCTGTGTCTTTATCCAGAAAACCTGTCATCGCCTGTCAGACAAACACATTCACTGGTATTCATTGTTCTTTTGAAACGGTACATCCAGACACACAAAGCGGCTGGCTCAATGTGTTTTGTTACTGCATCAATACACTGTAATTAGTTACGTTAAAAAGTTGCTGTGGAGCAAATCGTCATCAAAAAGGTTAACGGCATCTGCTTGCCGTTTCCCCAGCATGGCATCAACGCCTTCAATTTAAACTTGTTTTACGTGAACCGTGCCGTCATAATTGTTACGCTACCCGACTTATGACAACGAAATGGTAAGCCTGTGTCGGCTACGGATACTGTTTGCCATCAAGCTTGGTTAAAAAGGAGTTGGGACATCACAGGTCAAAGTCAGATGTCAAAAGTTTACATTATTATGAGTGTGTTTGACCTCTGATGGCATGTGCAAGACAGTCTTTGCAGTGTCAATTGTTACCATACACTCACCACATATGATGAGTAGGATAAATTAGTGTAAGATTTTAAGATTTTCATGGGGTTTCCTTCATCTCCAGGCATCAATTCAAAGGATTCAGTGTTCATTTGGATGGCTGTTACTATATGCGACCTTTGGTGACCCTGGCAAGTCAATTTGTGTACACTGTATTTGGTTTAGTGCATTTCCCCATTGAGGCTGTATGTACAACCAGTCTGACTGAAGCTACGTACTGTGTGTGTGGAACACTCTGTGAATCTACAGAGTGGGTCAGATCTGATCAAAAAGATAAAAACACTTCACTTCGCACAAAGTTATCTCTCTCTCCCTTTTATGTTTTATTCCATTGGGAATAACAGGTACAAACTTTGCTCTGATTCAAAAACATAGTAAATGTATGTTTGGGCCTTCTCCAGTACAGTTTATGTTATACAGTATAATACAATATAAACTCAGCAAAAAAATAAATGTCCTCTCACTGTCAACTGTGTTTATTTTCAGCAAACTTAACATGTGTAAATATTTGTATGAACATTACAAGATTCAACAACAGAGACATAAACTGATCAAGTTCCACAGACATGTGACTAACAGAAATGGAATAATATGTCCCTGAAATAAGGGGGGGGGGGGGTCAAAATCAAAAGTAACAGTCAGTATCTGGTGTGGCCACCAGCTGCATTAAGTACTGCAGTGCATCTCATCCTCATGGACTGCACCAGATTTGCCAGTTCTTGCTGTGAGATGTTACCCACTCTTCCACCAAGGCACCTGAAAGTTCTGAAAGTTCCCAGACATTTCTGGGGAATGGCCCTAGCCCTCACCCTCCGATCCAACAAGTCCCAGACGTGCTCAATGGGATTGAGATCCGGGCTCTTCACTGGCCATGGCAGAACACTGACATTCCTGTCTTTGCAGGAAATCTCTCACAAAACGAGCAGTATGGCTGGTGGCATTGTCATACTGGAGGGTCATGTCAGGAAGGGTACCACATGAGGGAGTAATGTGGAATAATGTGTCCCTGAACAAAGGGGGGGGGGGGTCAAAATCAAAAGTAACAGTATCTGGTGTGGCCACCAGCTGCATGAAGTACTGCAGTGCATCTCCTCCTCATGGACTGCACCAGATTTGCCAGTTCTTGCTGTGAGATGGCTGGTGGAATTGTCATGCTGAAGGGTCATGTCAGGAAGGGTACCACATGAGGGAGGAAGATGTCTTCCCTGTAACGCACAGCGTTGAGATTGCCTGCAATGACAACAAGCTCAGTCCGATGACACACCGCCCCAGACCATGATGGACCCTCCACCTCCAAAGTGATCCCGCTCCAGAGTACAGGCCTCGGTGTAACTCTCATTCCTTTCAACGATAAACGCGAATCCGACCATCACCCCTGGTGAGACAAAACCGCGACAAAAGCACTTTTTGCCAGTGGTCCAACGACGGTCCAACGACGGTGGGTTTGTGCCCATAGGTGACGTTGTTGCCGGTGATGTCTGGTGAGGACCTGCCTTACAACAGGCCTACAAGCCCTCAGTCCAGCCTCTCAGCCTATTGCGTACAGTCTGAGCACTGATGGAGGGATTGTGCGTTCCTGGTGTAACTCGGGCAGTTGTTGTTGCCATCCTGTACCTGTCTCGCAGGTGTGATGTTCGGATGTACCGATCCTGTGCAGCTGTTGTTACACGTGGTCTGACACTGCGAGGACGATCAGCTGTCCGTCCTGTCTCCCTATGCGCTGTCTTAGGTGTCTCACAGTACGGACATTGCAATTTATTGCCCTGGCCACATCTGCAGTCCCCATGCCTCTTTGCAGCATGCCTAAGGCACGTTCACGCAGATGAACAGGGACCCTGGGCATCTTTCTTTTGGTGTTTTCCAGAGTCAGTAGAAAGGCCTCTTTAGTGTCCTAAGTTTTCATAATTTTGACCTTAATTGCCTACCGTTTGTAAGCTGTTAGTTTCTTAACAACCATTCCACAGGTGCATGTTCATTAATTGTTTATGGTTCATTGAACAAGCATGGGAAACAGTGTTTAAACCCTTTACAATGAAGATCTATGAAGTTATTTGGATTTTTACAAATGATCTTTGAAAGACAAGGTCCTGAAAAAGGGAAGTTTATTCTTTTGCTGAGTTTAATATATGCCATTTAGCAGATGCTTTTATCCAAAGCAATGTACAATGCCTTGCAAAAGTATTCAGACCCCTTGGATTTTTTTTGTGTTACAAAGTGGGATTAAAATTACATTTACATTGAAGTCATTTAGCAGACGCTCTTATCCAGAGCGACTTACAAATTGGAAATGAATTTAATCAACAACCAAAAATGTTTACACTCTACACAAAATACTCTGGAATGTCAAAGTGGAAGAACAATCATAACTTTATTTAAGATGAATGAAACATGTGTAAATACAATATAGTCATTGCATAAGTATTCAGCTCCCTGAGTCCATACTGTACATGTTAGAAACACCTTTGTTGGAGATCATGGCTAGACAGCCATTTAAGTCTTGCCATAGTATTTCAAGCAGATTTAGGTCAAAATTGTAACTTGGCCACATTCACTGTCTTCTTGGTAAGCAACTTCAGTTTAGATTTGGCCTTGTGTTGTGGGCTGTTGTCCTGCTGAACGGTGCCTGGTGTAAAGCAGACTGAAGCAGGTTTTCTCTAGGGTGTTGCCTGTGCTTAGCCCTGTCCCGTTTCTTTTTACTCCCCAGCATTTGCCGATGTCAAGCATACCCATGCCATGATCCAGCCACCACCATGCTTGAAAATAAGGAAACAGTTACTCAGTGATGCGTTGGATTTGCCCCAAACATAGCGCTTCTCATTTAACCTTTATTTAACTAGGCAAGTCAGTTAAGAACAAATTCTTTGTTACAACGACGGCCTACCCCAGCCAAACCCTAAAGACGCTGGGCCAATTGTGCGCCGCCCTATGGGACTCCCAATCACGGCCGGTTGTGATACAGCCCAGGATCAAACCAGGGTCTGTAGTGACACCTCTAGCACTGAGATGCAGTGCCTTAGGCTGCTGCGCCACTCGGGAGCCCAGTGTTTTCCTTTGCCTTTTTCAATATTGTTTATGGCCTTGTTGCTAAGAAGATACATATTTTGCATGTACATTTATTTATTTGGTATTTTTGTGTTCTTCTTTTCTCTCTGTTGATCCATCCTCAGTCCTCTCCCATCACAGCCATTGAACTCTGTAGCTGTTTTAAAATCACAAATGGCCTCATGGCAACATCCCTGACAAGTTTCATTCCTGTCTTACAGCTCAGTTCAGAAGGATGACTGTATCTTTGAGGTGTTTGGTTGGTTTAATATACAGTATAATCCACAACATAACTTTTAACTTGACCATGCTTAAAAATATATTAATTATCTGATTTGTTATTGTTAATTATCTACCAATACCTGCCCTTTTTTTACGAGGCTTTCAAAAACCTCCCTGTTCTTTGTAGTTGAATCTGTGCTTGAAATGCAATACTTGACTGAGGGACCTTACAGATGTTGTATGTATGTATGTGAGGAAGGGTTAGTCATTTAAAAATCATGTCAACCCCTATTATTTCACACAGAGTGAGTCCATGTAACTTTTATATGATTTATTAAGCCACATTTGACTCCTGAACGAATTCAGGCTTGCCTAAACAAAGGGGCTGAATACTTATGCACTATTTTTAACTATTTTTAGTTATTGACTTTTAAAAAATCGAATTTATTGATTTTTTTGCATTTTTCTACCGCTTTGACTTTACATAGTATTTTCTGTGTATTGTTGACAAAAAAAATGTACAAAATAATCTATTTTAATCTCACTTTGTAACACAATAAAATGTGAAGAAATCCGAGGGGCCTTTTACCAGATGGTACCAGGAATCAAACCCACTATCCTGGTGTTGCAAGCATCATGCTCAACCAGTTGAGCTACAGAGAACTCTTTGGACATGTGCAGTATGTCTGGGCCTCCGTCTGACATATTTATAGATGATGCTATGTCGTATTGCATTGCAATTCCAAGTTACACAAATATTGCGTGCGCATGGAAACTGAAAGGCTAATCTGTATGGAAACAATCCTACTGTAGTTCTCAATTGCAGAAGAGATTGACTAATGTACACGTGGGAGCTTTAGGAGACTAACCTCTGTGTAAATGGAACTACCCCCCTTGAGGTTTCAATGTTGAAGTCACATAGTATGCCTCCATTGAAAGATAACAACCCAAGTCTTTGTTAACAACACAAAATCTCACGGCGGATCTTTCCAATGAGCTGAATTCATCTGACAATGCGCACAGGAGTCGATTATGTTACCTCATTCTAGACATGTACACAATTTTGCTAGTCACACATATGCTTTAGTGTAGGGTTCCAGGGTAATCCTGACTCACACGTATGGCGATAACGGTTGTCGCGTGATGTTTACAGTGTAATGACAGTAGTTACACTCTTATTACAGACTAATGAAAAAGCATGATTTATGGTAAGGTGACGTAAAATGCTACCAAGTCTTTGTAGACTACGAGTCTTTGTCGTTGTGAGTCTTTGTAGTCTTCATGAGCGGAGCTCGGAAGTGTGTATATAGTCCACAGAATTGACTCAAGTTTGGAGTCACACATGTAACTGGGGCAGGAGGAAATTAAATCCTGGCACACCGCTGGACAGGTAAGCACTTCCCAGAGATGTCGCATGGAGTCTTACTCAGACTTGGTTGTCCCTCGGGGTGCAAGCGAAGGCCCTGCAGACATGCAGTGGTAGTGTATTAACAAGCTCGAGATTTAATCCAACGCAACAGCTGCTCAACCGTGAAACTTTTTCTTCCTGACGACGCGGGCTGGTGACTGGAAGGCCAGCGGCCTGCTGGTAAACTTTAGTGGCTCCAGATGTGTCATCAGCTGTGGGAGTCTTGAACGGAGCGCTGAGATAAGCAATGAATGAGTAAGCGGAGTTTCGCTGGTTGTCGTAAACACCTAACGAACAACATCATATGAGCTGTACAGTGTAAACTACTCATGTAGTGTTCAAATGCGAGATTGATTGTGCAGGGTTGAACAATCTGGTCAAGTAACAAGGCAAAAAGGTAAAGTAGATGGAGTTTTGAATAGTAGTTGATATCACGAAGGCCTATAGATAATGCTACAAGGTTATTTGTGTAATCCAACCACGAAATGACAAAATATGTGAAGAAGGTAAACCACTTAATTCATTTGTTTTTCCATGATTCGATCCTAAGTAAAATCATGGTTTACAATTAAATTAAAAGCACACGTTGTGCATTGGATACCATATGTAATGAAATGTAATGAGCAACGTGATCATGTTCCTAGTCGGGGATATATGTAATCGAGCACACTAATTCTTCACTCGTGACTAATCAAGGCCACCCCCAATGGACGTTGAAACAATCAACCCTGGATGAGCCGTGATACGTGATCAGAGCCTCCCTCTGTATCGATCAGCTTATGTAAACGTAAGCCTGCATTCCCAAAATCAAAGCAGTGGCATCTCTAGTCCAGGTGGAGCCAAAATGGCTGCCAGAAATGAAGACCCAGTAGAAATGAAGACCCATTCTCCGACTCCCTCTCTGTGCTCTCCTGCTTTGGAGTGACTGGAAGCTTTTACATGGAGTGATTAATGCTAGCTCTCCAGGGCCATGGGTGTATCGGTGCATGTGTGCTGTACACAAGGAGCCAGCCTACAGGGGCCTCCACTCACTGTTGATGACTCAGAAGGCAGCCCGGAGGACTACAAAGACCAAGATCCCCCACATAAAGTGCATGGGAGTTGCTGTTCAGTAAAAATGATGAACATTCTGATAAATGAAAGAGTACCCTTATTTGTATCGTGCTTGACATGCCAAGTGTTTTTTATTTCCAACTATATGGTTAGGTCAAGGGAAGCAAGCAGAATCATATTTTCTCAAAGTGAAATGATTCAAACCAGTAAACACTTTACATCATGAAGGTATGCTTTGCAAAGGGTTTGTAAAGTGGTTTATAGACTATGTATTATACGTTTATAGTTGGTTTATAATAAATAGCTATACTCGTTCATTGAAATTGTGATTGACAAATTGTGAGACTAATATTAGTTATAACTGCTTATTATTATCTATAGATGAATAATGAACAGTCCATAAGATACTTATAATCCCATTATAAACCCTTTATAAAGTCTGCTTAAATGTAGTGTTACCCAAAATCAATTGGCCGTTTTCAAGAACAAGTTGAAACTCTTGGTTGTAATTGGTCTAGTACAGAGTCAAAGGGAGCTGTTTTTAAACCAACCGAGATACGTATTTACAGAAATACTGCTGAGGGGTGGAGAATGCTGTTGTTTACTTTATATTGCTGACGTCATAACATCCATAATTGAATGATTTATTCACTCACTCATGGCTTCGTCTGATAACATAGACATCGTCGTTACCCCCGACCATAAATGTTTGGGATATATTTTCCTAAGGATCCGTTGTGGGAACCTTTGCTTTACTATTATCCTTGTCTTTGATTTGATAAAAACTCATGTTACACAATTGTACCAGTAAGCCCTTTTGATGGAGACTTGCAGATATGCCCCCTGGCAAAAAAACATGCTACTTCTCTTTAAAAGTAACAGTCAGTGCTGAAGGGCTTTGTATGTCTCTTCATTTGATTTGGACCAGATCCACAGAATTATTTTGGGAGGGCTTTCACTTTTTCGGTGGATTACGCAGGAAACAACAAAGTTCTCTTTTAGGATTTTGTTTTACTTCTCAAACAGTGAGTCCTTTTCTCCCTCAAGCCAAGTCTGGGTTTTTATACAGTCATGGGTTTCTGTTCTTTCGTCAGCTGGCACGTTAAAACACTGCTCGGCAGTGATGGAAAATTCCCTCTCCATTTTTATAAATAACAAATGGTTTATTCATTTTCTTCCCGTAATCCTTTTTTATCCATACTTGAAAAAACAACTCTGCTGCACCTGTAGGTGGAAAGATAATGATTAAAGATTGATCTCTAGTGTAAATGATTATACAGCAATTACATTTATCTAGCAATGATGTGAGGCAAAGTATTATTTCTTTCTTCTTTATTGTTGCTTTATAAAGGGATCTTCAATCCTTAATTCCAGATAACGTAGCAGGTTTTTTATTGTATACTTGGAAGCTGGTTGTACTGCAGTTAGTTGAAGTGTATTGATGTTCATGGTTTTATCAATACGTTCAAACCATTTGACATCGATTAACTGATCACATAGCCAGTCTACTGTACTTTTCACTGCAAGTCAAGAAATACTGAAGATGCACAGAGTACTCTTTGGGTTGGTTTCCTGGACACAGATTTTTAGTCCAGAACTAAGCTTAATCTATGTCCTATGTAGAATTAGACCTACTCTTTCAATGTTCCAAAAGTTCCAGAACATCTACATTTAACAACATTACTGAGCTGTAAAGAAATGATCAAATGTGCAATATCCTGAACAAAGTGGCTAAAGTGCTGTTCATTAACAATTATCCTACTCTAGGTCACCAAAGGATTCTCCATTCTCCACATTCTCCACTTAAAAATTGTCAAATTTCTTCCCCGCAGCCTATTATGCTTAGTCTACTAAACAACGAGCATTTGTTGGTTACTGCTATTGTTTAGGAGATTAAAAATAGTATAGCCAAATACCTTTGTTGTACGGCACATCTGCGGGGATATTGGCAGCCTTGTGAGATAAAATAAAATATTCCAGCGTTTGCCATATCATTAGTAATCTCACTGTTTGCCTTGGTGAGTTTCCAGTGAGTTAATTGGGGTTTTGTGCCCTCCCTTGAGTGCCGGCTCAAAAATTGCACGTTTGAGGCTATAAATAGCTGATAGCATTTCCTGCTGTACTGGGGAGAGATTTTGTATTTTGAAAATAACCTGTCTTGATGCCATTTGTTGTTGCATTGCCAGCTATCTTTTATTCTGTATCGACACACCAAGAGGTGTCATGACAGAGAACAGAGAGAACCTTTGTGGCACGAGATGGCCTTTGTCTTAATTTACGTACAAAAGAGGAGGATAAAGATCTGTAATTCAATGTAAGAGCTCCTATTCAATT
This sequence comes from Oncorhynchus nerka, assembly GCF_034236695.1. NCBI lineage: Eukaryota > Metazoa > Chordata > Actinopteri > Salmoniformes > Salmonidae > Oncorhynchus > Oncorhynchus nerka. The sequence continues at coordinate 61,108,113 of NC_088423.1, read as the reverse complement.
CAATGAGAGTTCTGGTTTTCTCTCAGTATATATGCCAACAAAATTACATTTTCATACTTTCATCATTGAGTATTACGTCATTTTCCAAATTTCGTATTGAAATAGTTGGGAATATTAACATCTGAAAGGTTTAACTGTATACCAGGCTCTCCGGTGTAGCTTTGGAACCCAGAAGTCAGAGTTGATCAATCAGTTGAGGCTTATGCTTTTCCACTGTTGCTTTCCCAGGCATAAAGTTAAAAACACTTTTCCCAAGGGTGCCGGGGGCCACGATAAGCTGCAGATGAGAATGTTTGTGGTAAATGAAAGCATTGTCATAGCAACCGTGACTGAAATGTTCTGATGTATAGTGTGTCTGAGTAAAGTGTGTGTGTTTGTGTGTGTGTATGCTCGTCTGTATATGTGTATTTTTAAGTGTTTGAGAGTGTTTTTCCAACTCTCACTCTCTGTTTGGAAAATATGTGTCAGGGAAGTACACAGTGCCGTTTTCCCCTAAACAAACCACTGGCAGACTACAACGCTTAAAATACGAGGGATTTATTTTTGAGACTCCATCTGGCATTTACAGCACCTGTGGGTTGGAGTCTGAAATCCAACTGCAAGTCAGCAATAAGCAGGGAAACTCGTCATATCACTTTTCTGGTCCTTTTTGATGTGCTACATGCTGTGTGCCCTTAAGTGGGTTCTGTCCTCTGACTGGGGAGCGTGGTTTAACTCTCAGTGTGGGGTTGCATTATTCATCACACTTTCCCAGTTGCAATGCCACGTGTTAAAATGTGGCACTTTGCTATCCTTCCAAATGTGGCGCAACAACATTTCACACCGTTATGGACGCAAAGGAAGTGTGTGTTTGTTCTTGTTTGGGTGTGTACCTGCATTTCTTTGTGTTTGTTTTTGACATGTATCCCCCACAACTTTTGTGAATTGGAAGGTTAGAGGAACGGTGTAATAACAGTGGAATAATAACCGTATTCCCTAGGCCTAGGGACACAGTATATCAGTGTAGTGTTTTTTGCACTCTGGATGATAGAGCTATCCTATTCTAACTATCCTAAAGCTCCTGAACATGGCACTGCCAACATCTATTGACCTCCTACTTACACATCGCTCTCTATACATTGTTTAGCTCCTAATTGGGATATCATGAATACTGTTATCACCCACATTGACATTTGTATTGGTTTTCAAGACGTCTTCGTTCACTCCTTTATCGACTTTCCTTACCGCCCATCAATCAAGTAATGCTGCTCCGATTGGTTCCTTGGAAGTTGGATAGCCACTAGAGACCAACAGGATCACTTCCAGGAATTTCTAGGGTGTTACAGTGAAAGCATTTGGTTGTTACAAAGGGCTACTATTGAGGGAAGGGTTAGGTGAGACCATATCCTTCACACAGCAAATTCATGAAAGTTCCTGTGTGAACGGTCATCGCGTAATCAGTCACACTGGCTAGTCACGCTCACCCGCTCCCCAAACTAGCTAGTCAATGGAATAAGACAAGAAAGAGAGCAAATAAACTGTTTATGTGTTTTTCTCAGCTGTTCGCATTCTCAGCACCCCATTTGTCACCCCCCCCCACACCCACCTTCTCCCTCTCATTAATGAAGTCCAAATGTTTCAGTCAGATCCAGAAGCCTGGGCAGCGTTCCCTGGCTATCTGGATTCCTGGCCCGAGATAATTATGTGATGGGATTTTTCACTATTCGTGCCAAATAGAGTGTACAAAGCACTTTCATTTGCATTTGACTTTATTTATGTGTGTCATGTCTTATGAGTTTCTTGCTTGAACCCAAACGATTTACTTAATGTGTGTAGGTGGGTCAACCATACGTCTCTTGAAGAGACATCCATGCTTTATTTACTGTAAGTTATGCTTAATGTACAGTGTGACCAACTGGCATCACTAACTCAAATGGTTGTTAATTGCATTGGCCTTCTGTGTTAGGCGATTGTGGCAAGGAAAGAGGACTAAGTTGTTCTCAGGTGTTATGGTAAGATTAGGCAAAGGAGCTTCAGCAGTGCCGTGCAGTCAGGAAAGGCACATGTGGCCAATGGCGTTACAAAGAAAGCTGTGTCCAGTGACCACAGAGTAATATGATCCAATAGGCAGACAGAGTTGTGGTAATGAAGAGGACTGGAAAAGGAATAACGATCATGCCACTCGTGTGAAGTCTTGCGACTTCAGTAAGGTCATGGCCTAATTGGTTATAAAACATTCATGTAAAATACCTGACCACGGCCATCCATCCCACTTCTGACACCAGTGTAGCATATTGGGGGTTTGCTGCCTAACCGTGACTGGGATAAAACCAGGGACCTACTGCACGCTAACTCAATACTTTACTGACACACACACACACACATATACACACACACATAAACAACGGCATTCACGGACAGAGCATTTGCATGAGCTGCAATCCATTGGAAACAAATGGCTTTATCATTCTCATATGGATGAAGGTCATTGACAGGATGAATTCCTTCGGAGAGGAGGGATGGAAGTCTGGGTAGAGATGACAGCTGATATCATTTTTGTTTCAGATGCATCTGTGTGATTTATTATGTGGGAAGTCAGGCTATAAATCAACCGCTCTGGCATTTCTCCTCTGCTAGGGAGTCACAGACATGTTACCGTTCCTGCTTTTGGATGTAGAGGCTTGAAAATCAGACATGCTAGCTGGACTTTCCCATTTCGGCTGTGGTTTCACACGATGCAGGGTTGTCCTGCTAGTGCATCTTTTATCCTCACATTTTGATGTTTTGTTTCTATTTTTTAGGGAGGTGTTTTAACCCCAACTGAGCAAATCGGTGTAAACGTTGTACTTGGTTGTCAACACTTTATAAATATGGCCCTTTATAGTAGTATATCCTTCCTAAGCTTACAAGTTAGACATGCTGGTGCACAAATAATGATTAGTTATTCATGGTTGAACCTCTCACTCTGTGGCAGTAATGATGCCCTGGTCCTTTAAAAAGTTGTCTGTGGACAACAAAATCACGGTAGAATTGCACATGTATAACTGTGTATAGCTGTCATTATTTGTGATGATTTCAATATCTTCGGTATATATTTGCTATGGACTTCTATTATACCAGCGATGATCTCCCGACATCCCATAAACACAGTGCATTTGGAGGCGTTTCGCACTGCCTAGCAACCTGTCACAACTGTAGCCAGGCTTGCTTTCTACTTGTAAGCCAGTAGAATAGGGTCCAAACATAGGTTCTTCAACCTCACAGCAATGTCCCAAGAAAAAAAGCATTAGTGGGACTGAAGTAATTTGAGTTGCGGATGTATCAGCTCCCTCAGTCAGCTTGTAGTGAATTCACCCATAAACACTGTATTTCGCGGATCTGCTCTTGCCAGTCCTGCCATCCATGTGCCCGGAGCTCGTTTTAGAGGGGACGAGGGCGTCTTTGCATTAATGATGTCTTCTGACCACCGCCAACCCTGCCAGCGCCATGCCTTTAATTTGCTGTGATGTTCTGTCGTGGTGTAATATGACTCACAGTGCATTGCACATGTGCTTTCTGAGTGGAGCCCCCCTTTGTCGCTTTGAATCAACTTGAGGCGCACAACCGTCACATACGCCACGCTTGCTTGCATGGGCTGCCTTGGCCAGCACAGCTGACCAGCACAGCACAGCCAATGAGAAAAAGAAACAACAGTGTCTGTGTGGGCACTCAACCGTGCCAGCAAACAGTACATTGCTGATAAATCTACATAGATGAATCGTAGCAAAACGACGTATGATTTTTTTCAGCTGACAATTGGTGGCTGTGGGCTTAAAACGAGCTTGAGAATGGTGAACCGAATGTTGATTATTTGTATGTGCTTGTGTGGCCTGCATATTTATAGTCTGCTTTGTGTGACTGTGAATGTCAGGACTGATCTGAGAGCAGTGCCTGCAGGGGAATGAGGCAAGAATCCCCCAGCCTTTGGATTAGTGTCAGTGTGCAGGAAGCGAAGGCTGCACTCCCCCCGAGCTACGTGTGTCTGTTGGGTCTCTAAAGCTGTCTGTTTGAATTCTCTCCATACTACAGTACATAGCGTTCCATTATAGTCTCTTGATTGTCTTGAAGCCCTTCATGACAGCCAGTATCCTCTCCATTAGTTCAGGTTTTCAATCCTCTCCATATCGGTCTGTAGCCACTTGACATGCACCCCATTTGAACATCAATAGAAATCTATTTCAAAGAATCTGAGTGCGGCTGTTGAGAATTATTATTCTTACATTTTTTTAGGGCGAAGATCAGCTTTAATATTGCAGATCAACTGTAGCTCCCATCAATGTACGTGTCTGCATAATTTCCAATCCCCTATATATTTTTGGGAAAATATACTGTATATATATTTTTTTTAATATAACCTTTATTTAACTAGGCAAGTCTCTTAAGAACAAATTCTTACTTACAATGATGGCTTACCCCGGCCAAACCCGGACAAATCTGTGCTAATTGTGCGCCGCCCTATGGGACTCCCAATCATGGACTCCCAATCATGGCCGGATGTGATACATATATATATATATATATACACACATATATTTTGACTGGTACTGTATATATATAGTATATACAGTGCCTTGCGAAAGTATTCGGCCCCCTTGACCTTTGCGACCTTTTGCCACATTTCAGGCTTCAAACATAAAGATATAAAACTGTATGTTTTTGTGAAGAATCAACAACAAGTGGGACACAATCATGAAGTGGAACGACATTTATTGGATATTTCAAACTTTTTTAACAAATCAAAAACTGAAAAATTGGGCGTGCAAAATTATTCAGCCCCTTTACTTTCAGTGCAGCAAACTCTCTCCAGAAGTTCAGTGAGGATCTCTGAATGATCAAATGTTGATCTAAATGACTAATTATGATAAATACAATCCACCTGTGTGTAATCAAGTCTCCGTATAAATGCACCTGCACTGTGATAGTCTCAGAGGTCCGTTAAAAGCGCAGAGAGCATCATGAAGAACAAGGAACACACCAGGCAGGTCCGAGATACTGTTGTGAAGAAGTTTAAAGCCGGATTTGGATACAAAAAGATTTCCCAAGCTTTAAACATCCCAAGGAGCACTGTGCAAGCGATAATATTGAAATGGAAGGAGTATCAGACCACTGCAAATCTACCAAGACCTGGCCGTCCCTCTAAACTTTCAGCTCATACAAGGAGAAGACTGATCAGAGATGCAGCCAAGAGGCCCATGATCCCTCTGGATGAACTGCAGAGATCTACAGCTGAGGTGGGAGACTCTGTCCATAGGACAACAATCAGTCATATATTGCACAAATCTGGCCTTTATGGAAGAGTGGCAAGAAGAAAGCCATTTCTTAAAGATATCCATAAAAAGTGTTGTTTAAAGTTTGCCACAAGCCACCTGGAAGACACACCAAACATGTGGAAGAAGGTGCTCTGGTCAGATGAAACCAAAATTGAACTTTTTGGCAACAATGCAAAACGTTATGTTTGGCGTAAAAGCAACACAGCTCATCACCCTGAACACACCATCCCCACTGTCAAACATGGTGGTGGCAGCATCATGGTTTGGGCCTGCTTTTCTTCAGCAGGGACAGGGAAGATGGTTAAAATTTATGGGAAGATGGATGGAGCCAAATACAGGACCATTCTGGAAGAAAACCTGATGGAGTCTGCAAAAGACCTGAGACTGGGACGGAGATTTGTCTTCCAACAAGACAATGATCCAAAACATAAAGCAAAATCTACAATGGAATGGTTCAAAAATAAACATATCCAGGTGTTAGAATGGCCAAGTCAAAGTCCAGACCTGAATCCAATCGAGAATCTGTGGAAAGAACTGAAAACTGCTGTTCACAAATGCTCTCCATCCAACCTCACTGAGCTCGAGCTGTTTTGCAAGGAGGAATGGGAAAATATTTCAGTCTCTCGATGTGCAAAACTGATAGAGACATACCCCAAGTGACTTACAGCTGTAATCTCAGCAAAAGGTGGCGCTACAAATTATTAACTTAAGGGGGCTGAATAATTTTGCACGCCCAATATTTCAGTTTTTGATTTGTTAAAAGAGTTTGAAATATCCAATAAATGTCGTTCCACTTCATGATTGTGTCCCACTTGTTGTTGATTCTTCACAAAAAATACAGTTTTATATCTTTATGTTTGAAGCCTGAAATGTGGCAAAAGGTCGCAAAGTTCAAGGGGGCCGAATACTTTCGCAAGGCACTGTATATTTGTAAACAACAGCTGATGCACGATATCTAATGAAGTCTCTAGGTTTTGCTCGCCTGAGGTAGAGTATCTCATGATAAGCTGTAGACCACACTATTTACCTAGAGAGTTCTTTGTAGCTGTCTATTTACCACCACAAACCGATGCTGGCACTAAGACTGCACTCAATGAGCTATATACCGCCATAAGCAAACAGGGAAACACTCATCCAGAGGTGGCGCTCCTAGTGACCTGGGACTTTAATATAGGGAAACTTTCATCCTTTTTACCTAATTTCTACCAGCACGTTAAATGTGGCATGGGTCCTCAGATCCTGAAAAGATTCTACAGCTGCACCATCGAGAGCATCCTGACGGGTTGCATCACTGCCTGGTATGGCAATTGCTCGGCCTCCAACCGCAAGGCACTACAGAGGGTAGTGTGTATGGCTCCCCCCAGTACATCACTGAGGCCAAGCTTCCTGCCATCCAGGACCTCTATACCAGGCAGTGTCAGAGGAAGGCCCTAACAATTAAGACTAGCCACCCTAGTCATACCTGTTACTTTTATTTCTTTTTTTTAGGTATTTTTCTTAAAACTGCATTGTCGGTTAAGGGCTTGTAAGTAAGCATTTCATTATAAGGTCTACACCTGTCTACATGGCGCATGTGACAAATACAATTTGATTTGATAATTTGGTTGTAATCCAGAGAGGTTAGAAAAATTATCTAGATCGTCTATGAGGCTGTGGACGGATCCAAATTGTGGATCTAAAAGAAAACATGATTCATCAGCATACCATGACACTTTTGTTTTTAAGCCCTGTATTTCTAATCCCTTGATATTATTGTTGGATCTTAAAAGCTAACATTACGATGGCCATAATAAATAGATCTGCCGATTGTGGACAACCTTGTTTTACTCCTCTTGACAGTTTAAAACTTTCTGAGAAGTAGCCATTCTTTACTATTTTACACCTAGGGTTACTATACATGATTTATTTAAAAAAATATGACAACTGTGATGGAAACAATATATTTCGTTACAGATTTATAAATGCCAACAGATAATTTTGTTCATTCGACAAGGTGGGATCTATATGTGTCAATAAAATGAATCATGCAATAAATGGCGGTGGAAACGATAACCATCATATCGAGGTAAACTTGGTGTGTGATTTTCCCACTACGACTCAGGAAAGCATGCAGTTTATTAGGCTACAGATGAATTAAGTTATGATAAAATGTACAGGCTGGTGAAAGTGCACAGTGATCTTGATGTTTCTTTCCAATATATATTGAGGGTCTTATTCTGGTGACATGATGATCGATGCTTGACTGCTGTTTGACAAATACAAATATTCTCGCTTTTATCCATAATAATCTCATCATGTACACTAGCCTATCCGCACAGTCTACCCACACTGTATCTGCCAGCTGTTGGCTAGAGCACACATGACAAGACCAGAGTAGGCACATTTGCTGTTTAACGCAACAGTTTGTGACAAAACTAACGGTAGAGTTAAAAATGCAACATAAATACATTGAAGTTTCATTCGGTACATTAAAATTTAAAAGAAAAAGTACATTTTGTGTGCACCACGTCATCACACACAGTTTTTTTTATCCGCAACAAGTCAGTTTGTTGGAAACACACCACTGGTGGGAAAATGTGCATATTTCCTTGTGTGTGATCACACATGCAACTACGTCAATGACTTTAATTGGCTGATGCGCATTTTGAGACGGATAAAATGTTTAAACTTCAACTATTTCTAATGTTCGCAAGTATGGCCCCAAAGATTATTGTTGATTCATTTGATTCATTGGCGGTGTCGAAGGTATAACTACGTTGGAGCTGTTAAATCGGCGAGCAGCTGCTCTTGTGATCATTGTCACCAAGCCACACCCGTCCCACTCGCATGAGAAGTTCAGAACGAGAAAGTGTAGGCTATATAGAAATAATGATGCTCAAATTGGGTTGGTTCCCACCGTTCAGAGTTAGCTAGCTGAACGGTTGAGTGTCCTATCTAGATAGATAGCGAACGGCACCACACATGTCAAAGGTAGCAACCTTTGGTGTTAAGCCGACATTCGTTTTGTTTGGCTAACAGGAGCGGGGCTGTTTCTTCAAAGTTGTTACCCCACCATTGAATCACCATCCCCCTTTTGATTCCCTTGTAAAAGATAAGCCTAGCAGTGCATTTTACCTCAAGTTACTTGGTTTAAACACAGTCGGCACATGGTATTAACACGCGTTGGCTTGGCTAGCTACCTATGGTGGTGGTTATAGCCAGCTAATTAGGTAGCATCACTCTTAGATCTATATACTTTCAGGTTAGTGAAAGTAGAATTACTTTATTTCCCACTCCCCTGGTGAATAAAGCTCTCTTTTTCTCCTTACCTGACTTCCAGCTAATGTTACCTCGTCCAACTTACCTGTTGAATAGCAGCTTGTGGTGCGGGTATCCATCGCTCCCCCACCGGTCGAAACGAGATGTCAACCGGTTTAACGACCAAGTCATCAGGGAAGGGGGAGAGAAAGCAACGCAAGGCTAGCAAGGCTTGTCCTGGCAATTTCAGCAGTTACATGGCATTCTGATTCCCATCAGTTATGTGCTGCCTGCCTCGGTATGGACCACACTATGGCAGCTTTTGTGGACCACGCTTGATGTGCACATTGCGCCCAGCTGGGTCCAGGTGTCCTTAAATGTAGCGCAAGGTACATGGAAAGGGAAACCTCCTACTAGGGGAGTGGCGACTTCATCCTGAAGTTGTCGAGGAGGTGTGGGGACATTACGGCAGAGCTCTGCCGTCGATCTGTAGGCATCGCAGGACAATGCACACTGCCGCTTGTTCTTCACGATGAGAGATCACTGCACTCCTCTACAGTGCTTCTGTACTCAGGCAAGTCAGTTAAGAACAAATTCTTATTTACAATGACGGCCTACACCGGCCAAACCCTAACCCGGGACTCCCAATCACGACCGGTTGTGATACAGCCCAGGATCGAATCAGGGTCTGTAGTGACGCCTCTAGCACTGAGATGCAGTGCCTTAGACAGCTGCGCCAATAGCCTTTCCTTCCGTGGGCCTGACCCCCACCCCCCAGGACTCACCCCCTGGTTCGTTGTTTTATAAAGGTCTCCGTCCGGTCTCCAAGCCACTTGCCGCTGGTTTTCAACCCCTGGAGACGGTGCATCAACCTCTTAAGGAGCCCCCTCCTTTTTTTCAATTTTCACCTAAAGTTATATACCCAAATCTAACTGCCTGTAGCTCAGGCCCTGAAGCAAGGATATGCATATTCTTGGTACCATTTATAAGGAAACATTTTGAGTTTGTGGAAATGTGAAAGGAATGTAGGAGAATATAATACAATAGATCTGGTAAAAGATAAGACAAAGAAAAAACAACCGTTCAAAAACTTTTGTATTTTTTCGTACCATAATTTTTGAAATGCAAGAGAAAGGCCATAATGTATTATTCCAGCAGGGGTGCAATTTAGATTTTGGCAACTAGATGGCAGCGGTGTATGTGCAAAGTTTTAGACTTATCCAATGAGCCATTGTATTTCTGTAAAAAAAATGTATCAAGAATGCCCAAATATGTCTAACTTGTATATTAATTGTGCACTCTCCTCAAACAATAGCATGGTATTCTTTCACTGTAATAGCTGTAAATTGGACAGTGCAGTTAGATTAACAAGAATTTAAGCTTTCTGCCAATATCAGATATGTCTATGTCCTGGGAAATGTTCTTGTTGCTTACAACCTCGTGCTAATCGCATTAGCCTACGTTAGCTCAACCGTATCGTGTAAGGGACACTGATCCCGAAGAAGTTCATTAAGACTCTATCTTATAAGATGGTACTGTTGTTCACCGTGGCCACTGAGCACGTTTGCAACCTTCATGTTGGTCACAGTTTGCCCACAACTACTCCAAGGTTACAATATGCCCTAAATTACATATAGTAGTCAAGCCATTAATCTCTTTCCCTTCTATCCGCTGCCATTCTCTTCCCCAGAGCAGCGGCGCCTGTACACATTGTGTCCACTGTAAACCCTGCACATCGACATGGACAGGATGAGGCCATTCCGGGGGTGTGAACAACTGTTAGTTTGCTTTACCAAACCTGCTCGGGGTAGGGCTTTGTCCAAACAACGCCTTTCCCCCTGGGTAGTGGAGGCTATCACCAAGGCCTACAGTTGTCAGGGACTGCAGTCTCCCCTGGGTGTCAAGGCGCTTTCCACTAGAGAAATTGCTACGTCATGGACACTGTTCAGGGGTATCTCCATCTCTGAGATTTGTTTGGCAGCTAGTTGGGCTTCCCATCACACCTTTGTGAGGTTCTATCGTCTGTATGTCACTGCGCCCTTCTTGGCACACACAGACCTCAGCGCGGGAGCTGAGTAGGATAGATCAGGTACATTACTACAGTTGAAGTCAGAGGTTGGAGTCATTAAAACTCATTTTTCAACCACTCCGCAAATTTCTTGTAACAAACTACAGTTTTGGCAAGTCGGTAAAGACATCTACTTTGTGCATGACACAAGTCATTTTTCCAACAATTGTTTACAGACAGATTATTTCACTTATAATTCACTGTATCACAAGTCCAGTGGGTCAGAAGTTTGCATACACTAAGTTGACTGTGCCTTTGAACAGCTTGGAAAATTCCAGAAAATTATGTCATGGCTTTAGAAGCTTCTGATAGGCTAATTGACATCATTTGAGTCAATTGGAAGTTTACCTGTGGATGTATTTCAAGGCCTACCTTCAAACTCAGTGCCTCTTTGCTTGACATCATAGGGAAATCAAAATAAATCAGCCAAGACCTCAGAAAACAAATTGTAGACGTCCACAAGTCTGGTTCATCCTTGGGAGCAATTTCCAAATGCCTGAAGGTACCACGTTCATCTGTAAAAACAATAGTACGCAAGTATAAACACCATGGGACCACACAGCCATCATACCGCTCAGGAAGGAGACGCGTTCTGTCTCCTAGAGATGTGAAAAGTGCAAATTAATCCCAGAACAACAGCAAAGGACCTTGACAAACAATCAGCATTCATCACGCTTTCAACTCAGGTGCAACATCGGAGAAGAATGGTGTTGGTGTTGCAGATTCCCGAAAGTAGGAAGTAATGTTGTGAATAAAATGTCACAGGGAAAACATTCTTTTAAGCTATTATTTGATTTTCCTCTGGCCAGGAAATACTTTTTTCCTTTTTTATTATTGTTATTTGGAGCAGTTTGTGTGATAGTGCTGCAGCTCAAAGAGAGCCCAAGCATGGCCTTTTCCACAGCAATTTAAAAAGGAGCTGCTACAGTGTTAATGCGGTTACATCGTTCCTTGGAAAGCTATGTTTGGAAGTTAGCTTGCCAATAGTTTAAAATGTCTCATATTTGAAGTTAGAACTTCTGAAATGATTACTCCTATACCAGGCTGGTATTTAATGTGGTTTATTATGAGATGATTATAATAGATTTAAGTGGGGTCATTCATGCTCATGATAACGGCATATTTTTTTGTGAGCTATTATCCTGTATGAAGTATAAGGCAACGTAGAAGCAGTACAGACAAGCAGTACACAGGGGAGAAACATCAGAATTAAAAAAACTAAGAATAAATAAAGTGAAGAATCAAAAAGAAAACACAAAACAAATAACTGCATCATAATGCAATATACCTGCAGGTTTTAAGTAAACTGTTACCAAAGTGGAATTTGTGGTATTGTGCTTAAGGATATATTTATGGCATCAGCTTTGGTTCTGAAGTCGTTGAGCACACCGATCCACCCCTCTTTGCATGCTGATAGGCTCCTGTTTGACCTTGTGCCCTTGGCAAAATATTCATATCAATCTCTGTCAGAGTAAAGGGACTGACGATAGGTATTTTAGCCCTGCATTTCCATCGTTAGTCTCCTTCAGTCCTGTACTTACTGCAAATAAAGAGTTCCTTTTCAACAAAATGTAAAGGGAACCCTTAATGGGGAAGTCCAGTCAGAGATATATGTTGCTCCTCACATTAATGGTATATTTGATATCATTTATTATGTATGTTTCAAATCAAATTGTATTTGTCAGATGCTTTGTAAATGAAATACTTACTTACAGGCCCTACCCAACAATACAGAGAGAGAGAGAAAAATAGACATATGTTAACACGAGGAACCAGTACCGAGTCGATGTGCAGGGGTACGAGGTAATTGAGGTAGATATGTACATACTGATAGGGGTAAAGAAAATAGGCAAGAGGATAGATAATAAACAGTAACAGTAGCGCATATGATGAGCCAAAATAGTTAGTCCAAAAAGGGTCCATGCAAATAGTTAAAGAGTTAACCATTAGCTACCCGGACTATTTAGTAATTATATGGCTTGGAGGTAGAAGCTGTTCAGGGTCCTGCTGGTTCCAGACTTGTTGTATTGCTGCCGCTGGCCGTGCGGTAGCAGAGAGAACGGTCTATGACTTGGGTGGCTGAAGTCTCTGACAATTTTTAGGGCCATCCTCTCACACCACCTGGTATACAGGTCCTGGATGGCAGGGAGCTTGGCCCCAGTGATGTACTGTGCTGTCCGTACTACCTTCTGTATCGCCTTGCGGTCGGATTCCAGGCAGTTGCCACAACAACAGTCAAAATGCTCTCAAAGGTGCAGCCAAAGAACATTTTAAGGATGCCAAATATTTTCAACCTCCTGAGGGGGAAAAGGCATGGTTGTGCCTTCTTCACAACTGTGTTGGTGTGTGTGGACCATGATAATTTCTTAGTGATGCGAATGCCAAGGAATTTGAAGCTCTCAACTGTAGGCTGTCTCATCGTCGTCGGTGATCAGACTTACCACAGTCGTGTCCTTTGCAAACTTAATGATGGTGTTGGAGTCGTGCACGGCCACAGAGTTGTGAGTGAACAGGGAGTATAGGAGAGGACTATGCACGCACCCCTGAGGGGCCTCTGTGTTGAGGGTCAGCATGGTGGATGTGTTGTTGCCTACCCTCACCATCTGGGGCTCAACCCGTCAGGAAGTCCAGGATCCAATTGCAGAGGGAGGCAACTTAGTGGTGAGCTTGGAGGGTGTTGAACGCTGAGATGTAGTCAATGAACAGCATTCTCATGTCGGTGTTCCTTTTGTCCAGGTGGGAAAGGGCAGTGTGGAGTGCAACAGAGATTGTATTATCGTTGGATCTGTTGGGGCAGTATGTGAACTGGAGTGGGTCCAGGGTGTCTGGGATGTTGGTGTTGATGTGAGCCGTTATCAGCCTTTCAAAGCATTTCATGGCTACAGATGTGAGTGCTACACTGCGATAGTCATTTAGACAGGTTACCTTGGTGTTCTTGGGCACAGGGACTATGGTGGTCTACTTGAAACATGTAGGTATTACAGACTGGGTCAGGGAGAGTTTGAGAATGTAACTGAAGACACTAGCCAGGTGGCCAGCACATGCTCTGAGTACGCGTCTTGGTAATCCGTCTGACCTTGTGAATGTTAACCTTTTTAAAGATCTTTCTTACATCGGCTATGGAAAGGGTGTTCACACATTCGTCTGGAACAGCTGGTGTCCTCATGCATGATTCAGTGTTGCTAACCTTGAAGCAAGCATAGAATCCTTTTAGCTCGTTGGTAGGCTTGCGTCAATGGACAGCTCGCAGCTGGGTTTCTATTTGTAATCCGTGGTAATTTGCAAGCCCTGCCACATCCGACGAGCTTCAGAGCCATTGTAGTTGAATACGATCTTGGTCCCGAATTGATGGCTTGGGGGTAGAAGCTGGCCTGTTTGATGGTTCGTCGGACGGCGTAGCAGGATAACTTATAAGCGTTCGGATTAGTGTCCCACACCTTGAAAGCGGCAGCTCTAGTCTTTAGCTCAGTGTGGATGTTGCCTGTAATCCATGGCTTCTGGTTGGGATATGTACGTACTGTCACTATGGGGACTGCGTCGTTGATACACTTAATGAAGCATTAATGAAGCAGGTGACTGATGTTGTAAACTCAATGCTATCGGATGAATCCCGGAACATATTTCAGTCTGTGCTAGCGAAACCGTCCTGTTGCTTAGCATCCGCTTCATCGTACCACTTCTGTATTGAGCACGTCACTGGTACTTCCTGTTTGAGATTTTACTTGCATGCAGGAATCAGAAGGATAGAGTTATGGTCAGATTTGCCAAAGGGAGGGAGAGCCTTGTATGCTTTTCTGTGTGTGTGGAGTAAAGGTGATCTAGAGTTTTGTCGCCTCTAGTTGCACAGATGACATGCTGGTAAACATTTGGTAAAACAAATGTTAGTTTGCATGCATTAAAATCACCGGCCACGAGAGGCGTCGCCTCTGGATGTGCATTTTCTTGTTTGCTTTAGGCCATATGCAGCTCATTGAGTGCGGCATTAGTGCCAGCATCGGTTTGTCACATACAACACTTAAGGAACACAGAGAAAAATACAAAGTAGTCTGTAATGTCAGAGGTTTACGTTCCCTCTCCTCTACCTATTCAGGGGAATAGTTTTAAGTGTTGTCATCAACAATGATGGTATATCATGGCAGGGGATACAGTAGCTGTATGATAGCATTGTGGACGCACAATTAGCTCAATTGAGACTGGGATTTCCACTTTTAATTTACGCTAACTCCTGTGGCAGTATTGAAGAATTAAGACACATAAACAATAGTGAATACACTCATAAAACTCATGAAAATCATTATAATGGCATGTTTAACCATTGTATACATTTGAAAGTTGTGCCTTCCCTGTATAGACAGGGGAGATACTGTATAATCCATTGTATAATTTACACTAGCTAGTGTGCAACCTGTGAAAAGCTAGTCCTTTTGCTACTCATATGTTCCTACGTTCTATGTTCTACTCCTAGAGCCTGTTCTATGAAGGGAGTAGTACACAGCGTTGTACCAGATCTTCAGATTCTTGGCAATTTCTCGCAAGAATAGACTGACGAGTTTCAGAAGAAAGTATTTTGTTTCTGGCCATTTTGAGCCTGTAATCGAACCCACAAATGCTGATGCTGATACTCAACTAGTCTAAAGAAGGACAGTTTTTTGCTTCTTTAATCAGCACAATTTTCAGCTGTGCTAACATAATTGCAAAAGGGTTTTCTGATGATCAATTAGCCTTTTAAAATGATCAACTTGGATTAGCTAACACAATGTGTGTCACACCCTGACCATAGTTTGCTTTGTATGTTTCTATGTTTTGTTTGGTCAGGGTGTGATCTGAGTGGGCATTCTATGTTGTGTGTCTAGTTTGTCTGTTTCTGTGTTTGGCCTGATATGGTTCTCAATCAGAGGCAGGTGTTAGTCATTGTCTCTGATTGGAAACCATATTTAGGTAGCCTGTTTGGTGTTGGGTTTTGTGGGTGATTGTCTCCTGTGTCAGTATTTGTACCACAAGGGACTGGTTTCGGGTTTTCACATTTATTGTTTTGTAGTTTGTTCATGTATAGTTTTTCTTATTAAAAAACCATGAACTTCAACCACGCTGTGTATTGGTCCGCCTCTCCTTCGACACAAGAAAACCGTTCCAATGTGCCATTGGAACACAGGATTGATGGTTGCTTATAATGGGCCTCAGTACGCCTATGTAGATATTCCATAAAGAATCTGCCGTTTCCAGCTACAATAGCCATTTACAACATTAACAATGTCGACACTGTATTTCTGACCAATTTGATGTTATTTTAATGGACAAAGATGTGCTTTTCTTTTAAAAAATTAGGACATTTCTGTGACCACAAACTTTTTTAAACTGCACTCTGTGCCATAAAGTGCCATAAAGTAATCATAAAATAGCTGTAAAGTCATCAGAAGAAACTCCCCACAACACTCTCTATAGCTTACTGTATGTTTCACTTATTAAAAGCTAACGAATGTTGATTGTTGACACCTGAATTCAACAAAATGCAGCAGGAGAATGTGAAGGAGTTTCATGTAATTTAAATACACATTACAAAGCAACATGGCAATTCCCTCTGTAGGCACTGTCTACATTCTATGATCAAGCTCGCAAAATATAGCAAAATTTTAAGACTTTTTTTTTGCTGTACGTGTCAATATGGGAGCCTATTTCTACTTAGTTGTTCTGGCTTCAGTGTTGTAAAATGACACAGCCGGACATGTCACATAAATGCAATGCTAATTCAGTTATTTCGGAGAGCAACCTAAGGACAGACATGACTCTCCTTGAACCTGACCATTCACAACACAACCACTCAGTAAGACAGTTGTAGTTGTCTCGTCTCTGACATAGCTTGGAGTTAACACAGAACGTCTGGGTCTAGGCCTAGATGGTGTGAGAAATCTGGGAATCCTGCAATTGCTGATATACTGAAACACCAGCTATTTCATTCAAAGAAGACGGCTGTCTTGAATTGAGAATGTCTTTACTATTAAATAAATACACATGAAATTAGGTACATTACACAGAAAAGGACGAAAAAAGCTATGGAATTGTACTGCTAATTCATTCAATGTCTCATATATAGATATTACGAGACGTGTCCATGTTCACAATATACTCTGGGCAATAAAAAATAACTTTAATACATTTCATCGATCCAAATGTTTAAATCTGGGTTTATTTTCCCAATGAGGCCCGAGCCTCAGAGGGAGCATGAGGTTCACCAGTAGTGGAACTGACGGCGGCAGGATGCCACGACACACCCCTCCATGTTGGGCTCCAGTTCCCACCCCTAGCACTGGCAGTCCAGGTTAATGTTTTGGAACTACACAAGGTGTTTGGCCCCGAGCTGAACTGCGTGCAAAAAGCGTTTCAGGGACCCAATAACTCAGACTTAATGGCTGAGCTAGGGCGATTGTTATCTGTTGTGGTATGCTGTAGATATTCCACTGGACCTTAATAAAGAAGAGACTGCAGTGTATTGGTACCCATGAAATTCTAATACGGGAATGGTTTCATGTTCATAAACGCTGACACCACCTGCTAACCTGATAGATATTGTACATGCTGTATTGATAACCTGGAATGATAAGCTGGTATTTGTAGATAACATGGAATGATAACCTGGCATTAGATACCCTGTAATGATAACCGGGTACCCATAAATAACCTGTAATGATAACCTTAATGATAACTTGGTCTTTATAGATAACTGGAATGATAACCTGGTATTTATAGATAACCTGGAATGGTCTTTGATAACCTGGTATCTGTAGATAACCTTGAACGATAACTTGGGACGATAACCTGGCATTTGAAGATAACCTGGAATGATAACCTGGTATTCATGTCCTGTTTATCTTTTGTTACAGTGCTGTCAGTTGATGGCTTAGGAGAGGGTGTGCTGGCTGGTACTCTTGGAATTGTCAGAGAAAGAGCTAATATTATGACTGGTCATCTGGGGTGAGACAACGGACATCGATAACCACAGATCTACTGCAAGAGTGAACCCAGCGATCGGACATCGGAAGTTTGAGACAAATTAGACATTGGGACACTATACGGAGTGCACAAGGAACGAAAATCTTTCCTAGTAAACCTGGAGGCAGCGAAATGAGTAAGTCATGTCCCAAATGATTGCCTTAATTATTACATATATACCTATATATGAAGTGATGAAACTAGAGACTTATCCGAGTTCAAATATGTTTTTCTTTATGTGTGAAACAGTGTCTTGTAAGGAAGAGATGTGAATATTTTATTAAGATAGAGAAAAATTGTTTG
The DNA here is from genome assembly GCF_034236695.1 of Oncorhynchus nerka. Taxonomy (NCBI): domain Eukaryota; kingdom Metazoa; phylum Chordata; class Actinopteri; order Salmoniformes; family Salmonidae; genus Oncorhynchus; species Oncorhynchus nerka. The sequence goes on along the minus strand of NC_088423.1, from coordinate 61,090,230 downwards.
GTTGTAATGTCGACAATGTTTTAGTTGGGTCTGCTTTGTAGTTGTCATTGATAACCAAATGGTGGAGCTGCTCTCTGCTTACTTGCAGCCAGCAGAATGAGTCAATCTATTTTTATCTCATTTCGTATTGTCAACCAAAATAAGGCTGGCTTGAGGCGGAGCTACTCGCTCAGCTACCAGCTACAATGTCTTTCAATTCACAACATCATATTATGACAACCATATTTCAATTCAGAAAGGAGTAGGGAGTCAAAAATTAGACAAAATGACTCAATATACATGAAACATATCTGATTATTTTTCACATACTGTAAGCATCTGGTCACACACTCTCAAACACAAAAGATGTCAGGTACGGCACACACGTACACACGCACGCACGCACGCACGCAAGCACGCACGCACGCACGCACGCACACACACACACACACACACACACACACACACACACACACACACACACAGAATGATCTACCGAAGTGACACAAAGGGTTTTCCCTACGATGCAAATTGTATTATGTTAGTGATAGAATTGATCAGCTGCTTTGTTGACGCAAACCTCGATCCATTTGAAGTTAACAGTATGCAAAGTAACATGGAAGTGTGTTATATATATTTTTTTAAACCTAGCCTTGACTATATTACTTAACCAAAGTTTAAACCCTGATTTTATTGTACGTGGTGGACACTTCCTCTGGAGATGTCATGAAAATAGATACACATTGAATAGAACATATATGTACATATGCTGATGTTTATATTTACGTGTCCTACGATGTGTCGCAAATCATGACATTCGAGACAATTCTATTTAGTTTGACTGTTAACAATGTTCAGATCTTCAGAAGTCATGTTCCATTTTTATTTACATGAACATTGAACATGTTGTGGATGCTGCTCCAACAAGATCCATGATTTTCCACTTGACAAGTGGGCTATTTCTTCTTTTTTTTGTGCTGTTCTCATATAACTGCTGTAGAAAATCCGCCCACTCTCTTTAGGCCTGCTTTCAAAGACACAGATTTGTATGCACTGCTTGCTTGTTGCAGCGTTGTCAGACAAATCAAGTGTTTGCTTTTTTAAAACATAAATGCCATCTTGTGTTTATCCCCATCCTTCTTACATTCAGTCAACAGCCAAGAACTTAGTAATGCTCGCTCCTGGGCGTACTGTCTATTATTGTGAGGTCGGCCCATGATGACTGTGCATTAGAGCATCAACTACACAGAGTTCTTTATTTTGTTTATGTTACTGAAAGGGGTGGAACCTAATATTTTATACTGTATTATTTGCATAGGCAATGTACTGCATTTATATATTCTCTTCCATAAAAAGAAAACTAACATATTTCATTGTACTGTCTGAAAAGACATAGATCACTTGAATCCGGAGATGGAAAATGCTCTGATATCAGTCCTCCCCCCCCCCCACACACACACACACCACCACTCCACCAATATGTGTCTATTGTTATTGGTTATGATATATCCCTCTATTACAAAATAGTTAGAGGGCTGTAGTCAAGATTTTCCTCAATATTCAGAAAACCTTATCAAACTTACCATGCTAGCCTCTGCTAAAATTGACTTTGTTATCAAGTTCTTAAGCATCATTGGGCTATTTATCCTTGATCGCAGAAAGAGTAAGCGCTGTCTATTCCCTGATCCCATAGTCCCATTGTTCTACATTTTGAAGCAAACACAAAGCGCATGCACATTCTGAAAATTGATGTTTATCAATCAGTGTATAAGTTTAAATCTAAATCCCTCAGCAATTAATGGTATCATTTAGTGTGCCTGGCAAAGAGTTGTTGTGTCTTGCCATAGTTAAGCTAAACTACTCTGGATTCCCAAATTGTAGTTGAATAAGCAGTAACTTAAGGGAAAACAAAGAGAAAGATGTATCTTTCAAAATCAAGTTTTTCTAGTATATTACGATGTTGCAATACTGTTAGATACTGTATACTGTTAGGAAAACTGACCTTCTTCCTAGTTAACTACCCAATGCGTAGTACAACTCCGAAGTGGTGGCTTCTTTTGAAAATATCAGTCAGTGTTATGTTCCGGCCTAAAGCACTTTGCATAATGATGAGAATATTTAAAAAATCAAAAAAACATTATAAGTAATTGGTATAGCCTGAGTACCCAACAATGATATTTGACCACATTATGGTAACATATTATGGTAATGGCCTAATTGTGATTGGACTGAACTGAAAAGACAAAGTCAAAGAAAAGGCTTTTTACAATGCCGTAATATCAAAGATGGGGCTTAGCCCTGTCTACAGTATCTATGTGTATCCTTAGTATAGATATGAGGCCTGCTTTAAGGTGTGACTAGTTACAGTGAAAATGTCCAGAAAATGTACAACTACCTGGTCTGTCTTTGAACACTAACCTGGGCCCGTACTCACATAAAGTATCTCAGAGTGTTGATCTAGGATCAGTTCCCCTGTCCAGGTTATCTTATTCATGGTAATATAAAAGGCAAAACTGATCCTTTATCAGCACTCCTTCTCTGACGCGCTTGATGCGCTTGATACATACAGCCCCAAGTATGACAAATGCATACAAATCAAATCAAGTTCTTCACTTCAAAATCATTACAAAGACATGTTTTAACCATTGCATACATTTGAAAGTAGTGCCTTCTTAGGTATAGACGTGGGAGCTGCTAAGGGTCCATAGTATATAGAAATATATTTTTTCTGCACATGCTTCATAGTCAACAGGTGTAGGCTAACAGTGAAACGCTTACACGCGGTTAATTTCCAACAACGCCGAGTTAAAGATTTAAAAAAATGTAATACGACATTTAAATAGTGACACGAGGAATTAATACACAGTGAATAACAAATAAAAATCAAGAGTAAAAGTAACATGGATATATACAGGGAGTACCAGTCGATGTGCAGAGGTACGATGTAATTGAGGTAGTGTGTTGTACATATAGGTAGGGGCAAATTGACGAGGCAGCCGGATAGATAACTCACAGTAGCGGCATGCGTATGTGGTGAGTGTGAAAGTATGTGTGTTGCGTCAGTATGCATGTGTGTGCATGTTATGTGTGTGTGGGCGTATTTAGGATGTGTGTGTGTGTTTGTTACTGTAATATGTTTCAGCCATGGAATCATTGTACCATCAATAAGTATGTTTACTGTGAACATCCACATGGAAATGGCATTGGTTATTCTTCTGTTAAAATGTAACTCAATGTTAATGCAGTCCGCATATGTGTGTGTATTTGAACCATTCATTTTCATGAACACTGGAGGGTCATTAAAGGGAGTGAAATCAAAATGGAACTTGATATCAAAACAACTCCGTTGAAGTGTATTTCAGGAAGTGTATAATATTTTTACAGTCCACATGTGATAAAGTTCCCATGTTTTGGTCAGCCTTGCTTTTCTTCTGCATGATGCTTTGTTTTTGAAAAGTGCATCCTAATCTGAGATGTTTGTATTCTTTTCTTGCGGTTACTTCCTGTCTGTGTACTCCCTTCGGAGCTCGTTCATTTCCTACTTATATTTTAATTTTTTAAACATTTTATTTAGGTAAATCTTCAGACCTTTTGATTTTCTACATTAATATCATTTTTGTAGGCAGCAATATGAGACGTGATCAAACGGAGTATGTGCAATGTTGAATAAAGAAAAATATAATATATGAAATAAAAAACGACTGCGAGAGTGACTCGAAGGTATTGCAACAACGTGATCTGTGAGTGGTATTCATATGTCACCTCATCATTTACTGGTTATGTCCTTATGCAAGAACATGTTTTGCGTTATTTTCTCTCCTATAGATGTTCATATATAGTGTTTGGCAGGATTCCAAATCCAAAGACGCATATGGCAATTACAATAAATAAGGACTTGATGAATTCAATTCGGAATAAGATGTTTCCCTAAAAATGCTTATTGCTGCCATAGGCATTCTGTGACTCATCCTAGTTTTTCCAAATTTGAAAACAGACAGTGTCACCCAGGGTCTTTTAGAATGTTCCAAGCCTTCTTACGTCTGTCACCCAGTTGCCTCGAAGGCTTCCCAATAACCAGAAATATTCTGTATAAACCGCTCTTGACAATTTTCTTTTACTCTTATCTCATCATTTGAAAGATATTCTTGACAAGACCATTTCTAAAATGTGTTTCTAAACAATGTCCTCAGAAAATCTTAGAGCTACATGGATTTCTCGAGACGATAACCAGTGTAGCCTCGTCGCTAACCAGGCTTCCCGAAAACACGTTCCATGGCAGAAATGAGCTGAAGAGGGGTCGAACCACGTCAATCCACTCAAATGCCTTCTTTGGGCAGAGCTCCAAAGGTTCTCACCAGATGAGTGCTGTGAGGACTAAAGATGTCTACAATACAAGCACTGGTGACAAAACATTTTAGAACGTTTGAAGCGTGCTGGTTTTCACGGCATTTCTACTTTATTTCGAGATGAGCTAAGGCTGCAGCACGGGAGAAATAGTCTACGATGCTGGCTATATCAATAATATAATAATAATATATGAATAATCATATGTTTCTGGAGTGATATTTGGCTGTGCAGGCTAGCATGAGGGACAGGAAGTAGCTAGCCACAATGAGGTTCATTTTGAGAAACGTCAGCTAACCTTGTACCGTGAGCTACTAGCTAGTTCAATTTCGGTCACGATTAGAAATCCATTTAAAAAATAAAGAATGTTATTGACCTCAAAGGTTAGCTGTGAGCCCAGTATCTAGCTTATCCAGGGTCAGTGATAGGACTACATAGAGCAACCATGTACTGTCTATCTCCTCAAACCTCAAAGCCTTTTTTTCTTTGTTCCTAAATTACAAGGGTTGGATTTGCACTAAACATATTTATATGTCAGCACTTAAAAGCCATGTGCAACATCTAGTATATGGTTTGCCTCAGATACACTGTCTGCTGGTATCATTTTAAATTGAGAACATGTAACGTTGAGCTATTCTCTGTTTCAGATGACAGATCCCCATAAGGCCAGTAATGCCACCATGCTGTAGGCCTATGGTTGCATTGGTGATGCATGCCATATGATAAGCTGCTAAATGGATTCAGATAGCTGATATACTGAGATAGTGACAATCAAACAAAACAGATTGGAGATCTTACAACTAGACAAAAAGGAAATGTTCATTTGAGAATACAACAGAGAAACACAGACAAGAAAATGACTTTAAACCTATAAAATTCTCTCCACCAACAAGAGGGGTGTGAACAGTTTGTGTCATGAACAGTGCTTGTGCCCATTGAAATAGACTTGGCGCAGGATGTTCCCCAATGCTGGAAGGTGGGCCCCGAGTGAAAATGTTTGGGAACCCCTGGTCTAAAAAATAATAGATCATTGAGTAGTAACAAGTAGGCTATTATTACTAACGCATCATTTCAGGTGAACAAAAAAACCTCCATGCCAGCGATGGCCAACCTCGCTCCACTGATCCCTGACCTACTGGGTGTTCCGGCCCAGCAATAGCACATTTGATTATCAACTCATTAGGTTGGATAAGTTTAATCAGGTGTGTTATTGCTGGGCTGAAACATAACCCTGCACACCCAGCAGACCTCCAGCAGGATTGGCCTGCTCCAATTGTCATTGGTTGAAACATTATGTATGATGTTTAACTATATTTCTGTATAGAAAATGTGCTTACAGTACGTAGAAATACACATATAACCCATGGCATATACACTCAGTGTCCAGTTTATTAGGTACACCCATCTAGTACCGGGTCAGAATCCTCTTTGCCTCCAGAACAGCCTGAATTCTTCAGGGCATGGAAACATTGATCAATTGGTATCAAGGGACCTAACGTGTGCCAGGAAAACATTCCCCACACCATTACACCACCACCACCAGCCAGTACTGTTAACACCAGGCAGGATGGGGCCGTGGACTCATGCTGTTTACGCCAAATCCTGACTGCCATAGACATGACGCAACAGAAACAGGGATTTGTCGGACCAGGCGATGTTCTCAATTGTCCAGTGTTGGTGATCGCGTACCCACTGGAGCCACTTCTTCTTGTTTCTAGGTGATAGGAGTGGAACCCATTGTGGTCGTCTGCTGCAATCAGTGACAAGGACCGAATGAGTTCTGCCTTCCGAGATGCCGTTCTGCACACCACTGTTGTATTGTGCCGTTATTTTCCTGTTTGTGGCCTGCCTGTTAGCTTTCACGATTCTTGCCATTCTTCTTCGACCTCTCATCAACAAACTGGATGTTTTTTGTTTGTCCCACCATTCTTGGTAAACCCTAGACACTGTCGTGCTTGAAAAGCCCAGGAGGTCGGCCGTTTCTGAGATTCTGCAACTGGTGCGCCTTGCACCGACGATCATACCACACTCCAAGTCGCTTAGGTCACTCGTTTTACCCATTCTAACATTCAATCGAACAGTAACTGAATGCCTTGTCTGCCTGATTTATATAGCAAGCCACAGCTACGTGGAGCAAATCCTTTTCGTGAACAGGGTGGTGTATCAAATAAACTGGTAGACCTACATATGTTAGCAAATGTTGCTTACAAAAATACCGCTGGTATGCACAGTTGCTTTGTGTGAATGTGTTAAAGTTCACAGTTCGCCATTGTTATGTATGTAATTCACTTCACACTGTAATTCACGAAACAGTGTGTAAAGTTAGTTAGCTAGCTAGCAGCTTATTTGAGTTAGCCTTCAAAGTGGCCTATTACTAGTACTGTAATACACTATTTAACATTTTCTAAATGTATTTACTTACTTGAATAGGTTCTCCCACTGCCTCGGTTTTTTGGATCCTTAATAAAACAAACTAATAGTCTTCAAGATTTTTCCAGTGATAGCAAAGTGCAGCCAGCAGCCATATGGATGAATGGATTTGTCACCAGAGTTGTTTAGAATGTGTTGTGATGTTTGACTTTACCAGCATAATCCACTTTCAGTTTCTAGAAACATAAATCACAGACTATCGGCCACACTTGAGAACTTCAAAGCGAGCACTTGAAACTAGCAACTCCTCCCTACAAAATGTGTCCTACGGGATGGAAAACAGTGATGCACATAACACACAGCACCCCTTCTATGGGCGTGTGGGGGGAGGGTTCTTGAAATGTAACATCCAATCAACATTCAAACCGTTTTTGCGATAAAAAATTCTCCAGACCTCCAAGGGAGGCGTGACAACGATGTGATTTTGAAGGGATGGCAACGCGAGACTACAACCAGTGTAATCTCTTAAACTCCCATCAAAATCGTCAACTGCTTCAGCAAGTAAACCATCCAACTGTTGCTGTTTGGAATGAATGTGAACTGTCCCTTTGGTTACCTAATGATTTATTCATTACAAAAGCAGAGTGTTAAATGTCATGGAACATTTGACGCCAACGTGGAAGTAGTGGTTCGCTGGTTCTGAGTCTTTCCCTCAGTTACTGTTCAATTAGATAAAAGGATCCAGCAGGTTTTTTTTAATGACTGGCCCCTTTCGTCTCTCACTCAGTGTCAGCTCACCTCCGTCACTAGAGATTGAGGATCACAAACACAGGACGTTTTCTTCCACAGGCATCTTTAGGTTGTTGTTTTTGAAACCTGATGCTCGAGTTGTTCATGTTTGGCACTGTTTTAAATATTTTAAATGGGTCTGTCGTGCTGCAATTGCTTGACTCTTGGACAAGCGCCAGCCGCATCAGTCAAGCCCTCGACAAAAGGCATTGAGCTGTACCTGCTCTCTGTGCTTCTCACAAATTAGCTCCACAGGGACACGTCCACAGCAGCAGCCACTGTTTGCAGCAGCCAAACCACAAGCGTCACCACAGGGACATTTAACCCAGCTGTTTTTAGACAAATACCACTGAAGCCAAAAATCGGACAAATACCTAAAGTATTTGAAATGTTGATGAGTGCATGATTACTTCATTACGTTTTTTAAAGGGGACACGACATTTGAAATACGCCTGGAGCAAGGGTAACAAAATAATTGTCCCCTTGACGATTCTGGATTCTTATCATACTGATCATCAAGGAGTCAATTATTTTGTTACCCTGGCTTCAGGTGTATCTGAAGTGTTCATCTTTTCTGCCTCCTTCCACTCGGAGCACTGGGAAACAAAATGCCTCTGTACGGTACCGGCCCCTGAAATGGGACACCCCAAAACCCCAATGGTACCGGTCTACTACTCTACACACCCCCGTTCCTTCCCATCCCTCCCTCCTACGAGCTATCTTACCATTTGCAATAGTGGTCTGTACAATTGGACAGCAGGTTGTCAGAGACATGAAGATGACGTATGTATGTGTCCTACAAAATCACCCCTCGTGTCAACAGGTGACAAAAAAACATGTCATGTTGATGGATAAGGCTGATGGATAAGATGTCCTTGTACTGGTTTGAAAACGCTAATAGTCAAAGACAACCGTGCTATGACTCAAGCACCAACCTTCCCTAAGGGTGTGTTTACAAAAGCATTGCAGACAGCGTGACTGGCCCTGACCTTGGATGTGGAGCGATAGCATTTGTCTTGCTCTCTCAACTCATCAAACGTAGTGATTTAATACATGTGAAACGGCTAAGGTGAGCACATTAAAGGGCTTCACCTGAATAATGTAAACAAGAGGTTTTGAGATGCACTGGTGTTTGCAGTGAGGTGTTTTTTCTGCAAAAGACTAAATAGAAGTTTGTTTACCTAACCTAAGGGTGAATTTAATCACACCTGCATTAGCAATGTTCAAGCATTATCTTTGTTGACACGACTGCTAACCCTGCACATGTCCAAATTCTGAGAACGGGAAGTATTTCCCCATGTTTACGTACTGTACTGTGAATACTGAAAAGCAAAACTTGAGAGAAGATGAGAAGTGTCACAAAATGTAATAAGAAGACTTGTATTTGAGTGTGGGGGGGGGGGGAAATCGATGAAAATACAAATAGGCTTTTTCAGTCATTGTTCACTTGTCAACTGGCCGTCATCTCACAAAACAAATACAATCTAAATGTAAGCAGAAATGGCTTTATGTTGGGACTGCCTAACTTGGTAGAGGTGATACCCAAGATAACAGAAAATAATGTGCTCCCACCTTGTGGCACTAAAATTTACAGGGTAGTTGCATAAACCAGTACATTGTAAATTACATTGTAAGTATACATTGTTAATTGGCATTTTGCTAGTACTTACAAATTGTGATCCTTCATATAAAGTTGGAACAAACTGGTACTATGGGGTGAACAGGTAGACAGTTAAGCCCAGTAACGTACAATATCTGTGGTTGAACCCCTAACACTGAATTCATAACATCTGTAATCAACTCACAACAGTACATTCATCATGGCACCTCTGTGCGTTTGGGGTTAGGTGGTCACAGGTCAACTGCCAAAGGGAGGTCAAGTTCCAATGATGAGGTCTTGACCTATTGCGTTGATTTGCCAGCCAGAGCTTTGGAGCATGTTGTTATGTCTTTACTGTTCCATAATCCCACCAGATCCAAGATAACCACAAGGTTGTGGAGAATTATATTCTTGGATGGATTAAAAACATGTTTTGTTAGGTAATGTGAGGAGTGCTTATGGATGAGGTAGATTCACTCCTTCAACCCCCTGTCTACGATTGCAAAAGAAAAGAGGGAGTAAAAAAGGATGTTTGGGAAGATATTTTTATTTTTATTTTATGGCGGCTTGAATAAGGCAAAATAAATTAACTTTGCTGAACTATATACCAGACTTTTTACGAAAGCAAATCATTAAAGATCTATGGTAAAGACAAGAATATTCAATACACACGTCATGATACATTACACTCTGATCACCTTGCTGAGCTAGTTTTAGGTTTAGCAGTTACCTACAGAATGAGCCTGTGTATGGCCTAGTGTAGTTGATCCAAATGGTTTAGCCATTCATGTGTGCACTTTCCCCATGACTATGTAATGTTCCGGGCTCGTCATAGCCTATCAATGAAAGGGCTGCAAATAAGACATCAGTTTGATAGTAGGCGTTATGTAACGCGTGATGTTTTGCTCCAATTGTCTGCAGGAGCTCTGTCTGAGCTTATCCCCTTGTCTCTTGAGGACGCTGCCAGGAATGAAGCCGTTTGTACGCAGAGAGAGGGCGCTGTGTTGCTCTGGCAGCGAAATGCGTTTGGGTGAGGTGTGAAGGGGAAATTCTGTTTGTTGTCATGGTAACTGCCGGCATGGTTTGTCTGGAGCAAAAAAACATACCCTGGCAAGGGGCTAGTCTGATTCCAGCACTGATTCAGAGGAGAGCTCTCATCCATATCCTCCATTTTGAAAGAGAGGTTGATCTTATTGAAAAGGCTAAACGTTTTATTGTGCACAGAATTTGAAGAACTAAAGGCTAAGACCCTGTTCAATCAAAACATGGAACTGGATTTTCAGGTATAGTGCATACCCAGCAAACAGGGGATTTCCTGAGGACATGCAGTGACATTCCCATTAGGTCCCTTAAAGGTTTTGACTGACATTCTAAGAACCTTGAGTGATGGGGCGGCAGGGTAACCTAGTGGTTAGAGCGTTGGACTAGTAATCGGAAGGTTGCAAGTTCAAACCCCCGAGCTGACAAGGTACAAATCTGTCGTTCTGCCCCTGAACAGGCAGTTAACCCACTGTTCCTAGGCCATCATTGAAAATAAGAATATGTTCTTAACTGACTTGCCTAGTTAAAAAAAGGTTAAAAAAAAAAAATGGTCCCAAGGGAACATTCTCTGGGGGACCAGTTCCCTGTAAGTTCCCAGGACGTCACTGAGGGCCATGTCAGGACGTTCCTTTTTACTAGTCCCGAGGATGCTGTGAGATGCTGCTTTGGGAACATTCTCTGGGGAACCTTTGTCTAGTTCCCTGTAAGTTCCAACGTCCTAAGGACTAGTAAAATGAACATCCTGAGAACGTCCTGATTCCAGCACTCTGGTGGAAATTTTCTGGGGGACCTTTGTCTAGTACCCTGTAAGTTCCCTGGACGTCCCTGAGGACCTTATTAGGACATTTTTTGGATGTTAATTTTACTAGTACTTAGGACGTCGCATGATGGTCCCAAGGGAACGTTCTCTGGGAGACCTTTGTCTAGTTCCCTGTAAGTTCCCGGGGACATCACTGAGGACCATGTCAGGACCTTTATATAACGTTCTCAGGAGGTTCATTTGACTAGTCTTTAGGGCGGCGTGTGATGATCACAAGGGAACGTTCTCCAGGGGACCTTTTTCTAGTTCCTGGTTTGATCTGGGGACGTCCCCGGGACAAACCGGGAACTAGACAAAACCTCCACACGTTCACAACACAACGTCCTGATGACTTTTGGCGACCATTTCGCGACGCCGGGCAACAATAAAAATCCTCCTGTGCAGCAAGTTGTCACCGTCTATGGCAGGGTTCCCTGACTGACGGCCCACGGGTGATTTTGTTTGGCCCCCCAAGTTTTCTGACATAAAAGACTGTAAAAACACCAGAAAATCAGATCCAAATGATTTACATTTTAGAAATCTGTTCCAAAGTCTTTCTTCGCATAATGGAGAGATGCTGTATATGTGATTGTACACAAATGTAAGCAAGGTTTGAAATGATTAGGTTTTAGTCAAATGTTATATCTGTTTCGGCTTCTTGTAGTCAATTTGCAGTCTACAAATTATTTGCAATTATGTTCCAGCCCCTGACCATCCGCTCATGCTAATGCCCTTTACAGGGGACCAGGACAGTAACATAATCATCAGGAAAGTCCTTCTAAATAGATACATTATCTGTGGATATATCAATAAATCTATGTCCTTAATGTGGATAACTTGGGAATTGTAATTGGCAATCTGTGAAAAAGAGAGAGTTGACTGGCCGTTGAGTGGCACCCTGACTGAAGAGAGTGATAGCAGTCTGCGCTAGTCTTGGCTAAGCTGAGACACAGTTGTTTGCTGTCACTGCTTGTTTTGAGATACATTTCAGGCTGACATCTTCCAGACTTCCCTGACGAGGAGAAGAGGAGAGGAAGAGAGAATCAGAACACTTCTTCTTCAAGTCACACGCACTAGAGGAATATAAATGCATTCATCAAAGACCTCACACACACACACACACACACACACACACACACACACACACACACACACACACACACACACACACACACACACACACACACACACACACAACTGAAGCATGCGGCATGTGCAGATGTAACGTTCGCCTAATTCACTCATACTCGACTGTAATCCGCTGCACAACTGTAACATGATTGAGGTCTGCTTTGATTGTTTGCACGAGTGTGAACCAAAAGTCATACACAATCCTCCTCCAAGAATCATACTAAAATTAGCATGACCTTTTTAAATCTTGTTTTTTCTCACAGACCAAAATAGAAACTAAATGGCTCGAAGGGAAACAAAAAGCATCCTCTGGTTCTGAGAAATTTCTGAGCGCAGGCTTTACATAAAATGAGCATTGATACATTTTAGCGTGGACTCACGTAACCACGCTCGATTTGAAACATACTGAAGAAGCAGGAAAAAAATGTGAAACGTATTTAATTTCTCAGAGTTGCTCGGCTAATGAATTTGCAGTAAAGCTGCAGACGTGACACACGGCGTTGACAGCGACGCGCTTTGACAGGGAGCTGGCATTGGGGAGCAGCTAAACTGATAGACTCATGCTGTTATGGTAATGTTGCCTTCGGCGTTGTTGGCCTTCTCAGCATCTGTTCTGAAAGCTAAATCCGGGGAGAAGGTGCCGACCTAAACAGGTACGTATGCACGTAGCACTGGGATAGGATCTATGTTTGCCCACCTGTACCTAACTTTGACCAAAGTAAGTTACCAGACGGATCCAGCGCCAGTTTCTGAGGACAGATTTATTTTCTCCATCTTTACATCCAGAGGCTATATAGGCTCCAAATCATTGATGCATGACTGGAAAAAGGCATGCATCCAAGACCAAATTAACCCGGGGGGCCCAGAAACTGTCTTCAGCAACTCAGTTATTCATCCCAAATACGATGTCCAAATCTTCATCTTAACCTTTAACAGAGGTTTGATGATTAATACAGACATAGACATTCTATGTTTGTAGACCCGCCATTCAGGGCAGAGTGTAACGATGTGCGCTGAGAGTCGGGAAGTAAGTTCAGGGAGGGAATGTTTTAATAAAATAAACAGAACATAATACAAAATAAGAACCTCGAACAACGCACACACATGAAACAGAAACAATGACGCCTGGGGAAGGAACCAAAGGGAGTGACAAAATTAAGGCAGGTAATCAAGGAAGTGATGGAGTCCAGGTGCGTCTGTAGACGCGCAGCTGCACGTAACGATGGTAACAGGTGTGCGCCATAACGAGCAGCCGTTAGAGGCCGGAGAGGGAGTACACATGACACAGAGCCACCCGTTTAAAATAAATACAAGTTTTGCATGTAATTCTGTCATTAATTTGTGTCACATAATTGCAAACAATGTAAAGAAAGAAATCCTTGAGTTAATAAAGCAGTATACAAACCTGGTCTCTTTAGCCCCCCGCACCTCTCTGATTCAGAGGGGTTAGGTTAAATGCGGAAGACACATTTCGGGTTGAATGCATTAAAAGTTGTGCTGACTAAACTGACTAGGTATGACCTTTTCCTTTCCCTTTCCTTCTTGAGTAAGGCAGCTCCAAGATGCAGCTGTTTCAAACTATCTCAGTGCTTTCTGTGGTCGAGGGGCAGCCAGCAAAAGCACAGAGTGTAGGCGTTGTTGATCTTCTCTGGTTGCGCTGTGATTGGCTCATGGTTCTGTCACTCATGGGGACACTACATCACCACAGAATCTACGGGTAGAGCTAGGCAGTTCAAGACCCCTTTGGGTACTGCCATAGATTTACAGTAGAAGTGCCCTTCCAAGAAAGCTCAAGGTCATTGTCCACAGATAAAATGACGTCAAATCACACTGTATCTCCTTGTAGCTGATTAAACTGATCATGTCAACATCATACTTTCTAAATCTTAGCTAACAAGCTAGCAAGTAGTCATCTTCATGAATCATGTCAACAATCTACTAGCAAATCGTTTTTGATCCTTGTAATATGAAGAGAAATTAAAGACCAGCCATTGTACATAAACATTACACAACAAGTCGGAAATGTGTAATTCAACATTGAGTGGTTTGGAAGGAAGCAGTGCGAGCGTCTCAAAGCAATCACCATTTTGCTTCCCCTGCCTTCTATTCAGTGGAGAGGGTGTGTGATCCAAGTAGGTTAAGGATTTAAAATGTGTCTGAAAGGGTCTCAAAACATGAGAACTGTGCAGACACCGCTGTTAAACTTAGATTACTGGGGAAACATTGACCTTCACAACCAAGAATGGAGGATAATAGGTACATGCTTGCCAGAATTATAGCATGCATTCAATTGTGTGGCAATTGTGAGGCAGCACTGCGGGGCAATGACGAATCGGTCAATACCTGCCCAGGCATTTTCAGGGGAATTTTTTAGACCATTCGTGAAGGTGATTACAGACTACAAAGGCATTATGACGACCAACCCCTTTAAAAACATTCACACGCAACACCGGCCAGAAAACATCGGCCAGAAAATATGAAATGTATTAGCCATGCTGTCGAACTAGCATGACTTCACTCAGAGAATGCCAGACTTTGAATGAGATTGAGAAATTAAGTAATTGAGAAGTTTGCCCACAAGAAGGACTGTCGCACCCCCTTCTTGTTCAAGCCCAGCACAACAACGGTGAGTCCAGAAATATGTCCGCTGCTGCAGAAGTGATGTATTATGCCAGGGAGATACATGTGTATAGTGTAGCTAAGAAAGTAACACTAAGTGTACAGTGCATTCGGAAAGGATTCAGACCGCTTGACTTTTTCCAAGTTGTTACGTTACTGCCTTATTCTAAAATATATTAAATTGTTTTCCCCCCTCATCAATCTACACACAATAACCCATAATGACAAAGCAAAAAAATATATACAAAAATGTACTGAAATATTACATTTACATAAGTATTCAGACCCTTTACTCAGTACTTTGTTGAAGCACCTTTGGCAGCGATTACAGCCTTGAATCTTCATTGGTATGACGCTACAAGAATGGCACACCTGTGCTTTGGGAGTTTCTCCCATTCTTCTCTGTAGATTCTCTCAAGCTCTGTGTCAGGTTCTATGGTGAGCTTCACTGCATAGCTATTTTCAGGTCTCTCCAGAGATGTTCGATAGGGTTCAAGTCCAGGCTCTGTGTGGGACACTCAAGGACATTTGTAGACTTGTCCCAAAGCCACTCCTGCGTTGTCTTGGCTGTGTGCTTAGGGTCGTGAACTTTCGCCCCAGCCTGAGATCCTGAGCAGGTTTTCATCAAGGATCTCTCTGCACTTTTCTCCATTCATACCCTGCCACTGCAAAACATTCCCGCAGCATGATGGTGTCACCACCATGCTTTACCGTAGGGATGATATTGGCAGAGGTAATTAGTGGTGCCTGGTTTCCGCCAGATGTGACGCTTGTCATTCAGGCAAAAGAGTTCATTCTTGGTTTCATCAGACCAGAGAATGTTGTTTCTCATGGTCTGGGAGTACGTTAGGTGCCTTTTGGCAAACTCCAAGCAGGCTGTCATGTGCCTTTTACTGAGTAGTGGATTCTGTCTGGACACTACCATAAAGGCCTGATTGGTGGAGTGCTGCAGAGATGGTTGTCCTTCTAGAAGGTTCTCCCATCTCCACAGAGGAACTTGAGCTCTGTCAGAGTGACCATCGGGTTCTTTGTCATCTCCCTGACCTAAGGTCGTTCTCCCCCGATTGCTCAGATTGGCCGGGCAGCCAGCTCTAAGAAGAGTCTTGGTGGTTCCAAACTTCTTCTATTTAAGAATGATGGAGGCCACTGTGTTTTTGGGGACCTTCAATGCTACAGAAATATTTTGGTACCCTTCCCAGTTCTGTACCTTGACACAATCCTGTCTCGGAGCTCTACAGACAATTCCTTCGACCTCCTGGCTTGGTTATTGCTCTGACACGCACTGTCAACTGTGGGACCTTATATAGACAGGTGTGTGGCTCTCCAAATCATGTCCAATCAATTGAATTTACCACAGGTGGACGCCAATCAAGTTGTAGAAACATCTCAAGGATGATCAATGGAAACAGGATGCACCTGATCTCAATTTCAAGTCTCATAGCAAAGGGTCTGAATATTTATGTAAATAAGGTATTCCTGTTTTTTATTTGTAATAAATTAGTTAACATATCTAAAAACCTGTTTTCACTTTGTCATTATGTGGTATTGTGTGTAGATTGATAAGGAACATTTTTTATTTCATCCATTTTAGAATAAGGCTGTAAACGTAACAAAATGTGGAAAAAGTGACTTGGTGGTGCACATGTAGCCTTTAGCCTGTTTTAGAGAAATCAAATCATCAAATATTGTACGAGATTTCTTTGTCTGCTTATGTGTACCCGTTATTTAGCTTACTGTTCTGACTTGGTGTACAGGGAGAATACTTTAAGAACGGCCCATGTTCAGAATTCTCCCGCTGTCCATTTCAAAATTGCTGAACGAATAGTCATATAGGCTATATTCGTCTCAGCTAACTCATATCTTAATCGAAATTACAGCATGCCTCTTATCCGCTCATCGTTCCCTCATGCCATAGTTTGTACATCTCCTTTTTTATATTGTGTATATACACTGGATGTACAAAACATTAGGAATACCTGCACTTTCAATGACATAGATTGACCAGGTGAATCAAGGAGAAAGCTATTATCTCTCTGATATCACCTGTTAAATCCACTTCGATCAGTGTAGATGAATTCTTTTTAAGCCTTGAGGAAACTGAGGCATGGATGCCATTCAGAGGGTGAAGGGGCAAGACAAAAGATTTAAGTGCCTTTGAACAGGATATGGTACTAGGTGCAAGGCTCACCGGTTTGAGTGTCAACATGGGCCGGCATCCCTGTGGAAAGCTTTCGATACCTTGAAGAGTCCATGCCCCTTACTTTGTGTATTATAATTAGCTCATGTGCTTTTCTTCACAAGGACGGGATACTATATAATGTAGTTGGGTCATGGGTATCCATGTTTGCCAGTGACAGTCTCTTCCCATTCAAATATTTGTGTTTAACGAAAAGTTCAGTTAATAGACCCATGTAATTCCAGTTCATATTGCGAGGGTTTCTTTTTTCTTTGCATAATGCGACGTCTGTGCGTCAGTATTGTCTATAAAAGTCCTCTTGATGGTATTTTCCTTCCTTTCAAATGGTAGGTTAACCGCTGAGTCCGCGTCTCTCTCTCTCTCGACGCAGCTCTTTTGCTTGTAGTTGCTTATAAATTAGAGTTGTGTTAACGGTATAAGAGCAAACACTATGAATTGTCTGAACATACATGTAATAACGTTTTGTGTATTGTTCAAAACAAGTCAAAACTCACATCAGCATTCTTTAATATTGAAGGAAAATGCGGTTCTTATCGAGTTACACAAATCCACAAGGAGTCAGTAGAAAGCATATTTATTCCTTCAAGTCAGCCATATCAGCTATGATTTTTTTTAAATGCAGGAAATCAAGCTGAATGAACTGTTTCACTGCCAGACGAGGCTCCGCTGATAGCCAGGTGTGGCGGTGGTAATGATTCACTCCATGGTGCTGAAGGAAAGCACAGCTGCCAGGACAGCTTTTTAAAGGCCCTAACAGTTTGTGGACACCGTTTGTCACCCTTATACTGCATGTAGTGTATTGTTAAGTGTTGTGTTGTGTAGTGGCTTCGCTGGCATGCATCTACAAAAAAATTGGTTGAGTTTGCCCCTCCAAATATGCCGAAGTCGCAACTGCCTATCAGATCAAAGGAAGAATGAATACAATGTCAATAGAAGAGCGGAACAGTTGCTTTGTGTCTGAGCTTGCTGGAAAATGACCAGAAGGTTTGAAACAGAATGGCCACCAAGTAAATATCAGCCATCCTCATTATCACCCAGGAACCAATAAACATATTCAAATGACCTCTCGCTCACATGTCACCTTGCTGTTCAACTGATCCTCCCTACCATCCCCATCTTGACTAAGAAACATGCAGTAGGTTCTTCCAATGTTCCCCTGGCAAAATGACCACCCCCCCTTATCAAATTAGGACCGGGAAAGGGGGCGGAGGAATGCGTAGAGCAGAAGTCAAATGAGTTGTGGATTATACAGGGCTACTTATGAGGCAGGAACTTTAAAAAATATTTATTATTTTGTGATGTCCAATTGGTAGTTACAGTCTTGTTCCATCGCTGCAACTCCCGTACGGACTTGGGAGAGGCGAAGGTCGAGAGCCGCGCGTTCTCCGAAACACGACCCCGCCAAGCCACACTGCTTCTTGACACAATGCTCGCTTAACCCGGAAGCCAGCTGCACCAATGCAGGAAACACCATACACCTGGCGACCGTGTCAGCGTGCCTTGCGCCCGGCACGCCAACATGAGTCGCTAGTCGCTAAACCCGGCCGGCCAAACCCTCCCCTAACCCGGACCACGCTGGGCTAATTGTCCGCCGCCTCATGGGTCTCCTGGTAGCGGCCGGCTGCAACACAGCCTGGGATCGAACCAGGGTCTGTAGTGATGCAGCTAGTACTGCGGTGCAGTTGCTTAGAACACTGTGTCACTCGGGGCATGAACTTAACGGAAATAAAAAACAAAGGATGCTTGTTTTCGTATGAGTCTCTTGGTAGATATTTATATTACAAGTGGAAAGTGATCTGAGTGTCTGTGTGTTTGTGTTTAGGGATATCTGGTTGTGAACCCCCCTATATTGAGTACTGAGCGGTGATACCGAGAGGCTGTGGCTCGAAGTCTTGGCAAGACTTAACGAGACTCATGTGAGGTTTGGCATTATGCAGCAGATGGCAAGTCGTCTCATACCCAGTGGCCCAGCCTCGGGCCTCTGCCAGGAAACAGAGAGGAGGCTTCCTTAATGATTCTCTTAGAGATGCCAACTGTTCCACTGTGGCCGCAGCAACTTGGGATACATTTTCTTTTTAAATGTTTTTATTTTACGTTTATTTAACTAGTCAAGTCAGTTAAGAACAAATTCTTATAGACAACGACGGCCTACACCGGCCAAACCCGGACGATGCTGGGCCAATTGTGCGCCACCCTGTGGGACTCCCAATCACAGCCGGTTGTGATACAGCCTGGATTCGAACCAGGGTGTCTGTAGTGATGCCTCTAGCACTAAGATGCAGCGCCTTAGACCACAGCGCCAAATGTTAAAGAATGGGAATTGTAACTGGGGCAATGCATAGGCATTTGGACATATGGGACTTCAATAGCCAAGGCCCTTATCATCGCCTATTGTTCAGCAATTCTATAGCCCTGTAAGAAAATTGTAGAGGATGGAGATAAGATTCAAGCAAGGGTGAATCAACCAAGCATGATGTTTTATTTTGGAGTCACTTGTACATGGTTCGACATACAGTACGCCATATGTTATCACACCTTGCTACACATTTGAGTGATTTTGTTTCTCAGAATTTCCCCACGTTTGAAGCTTGTATAATGCTACTGTGAGTCATTAAAGCGCATCTAAAACACAAGACACTTCTCTTGGCACGTAATATCTCAACTGGTATTCCAGGCTTTCCCACATGCAAGAACAGGCTCAAATGTTGGGTGTAAATGAAGCAAAAAGAAAGATAAAACCCCAAAATTCGAACGATTCCACCGAATATTCACATTCCTGTCATTAAATTCACTTCATCCTGTTGGCCAAGACCATTTTAATAGTAGGATGATGGATGGATGTAATAAAAACCTTTTGGCAACAGCAAAGTCAAAATGGTGTAAAAAAAAACATATCGCTTTAGAATGTCCACTGCTCCAATGAATGTCCACAAAATCAAATGACACTCAGACGAAAATGATGACACCACAATGTTCTAACTCACCTTTTAAGTTTTTTCCAACACAGTCCAAGTGCCAGATGAACTCAACTCAAACGTTAGTACAGCACTGTAGCGACAGCCCGTGTCTTTGCCACTCTAAGCGGCATTTTCAAGGACACGGTATGTCAAATTGATTCAGACAGATGGAAAAGTTTTCCCAAAAGCCACACTTTCGTAATGAGTTTCTAATTACATGTGATGGGGAAATGTCTTTCCTTTTTGTTTCTCACCACATGTTTAGGTACATAAGCCTCATGACCTCTGGCTTCAGCAGATGCTGCTTCCAAATGACATTAAGTGGACCTGTCGCATACGGTTTGCTATTCGTGTTGAAATAGTCAAATGCAAGCTAACACTTTATATTAACTGCCATGCATGTAATGCAATATGAATTCACTATGTAAGGTATAATAACGAAGGGCTATAACAACGAAGGTATAACAACGAAGGGCTATGCATTCTATGGAAAATAATGAACGATGTGGAAGGTGTGTTACACAAGGTGCTAACCTTCCACAGAGTTGCATTATTTCCCAGAGAACGCATAGAGTCCCGAGTTGATTATCCCTTTTATACCATGACTACAATTGAACACATTTGCCATAAAAAAAATGTGTTCATTTGCAGGTAGAAATGTGTAAAACATCCACTGAAGTAGGTAGTTTCAATATTGAAACAATGTTGCAAATGGAGAGACAGACAAGGTTTTTACAAATCTTCACTGTTGAAAACTAAATATTAGTTTAAAAGAAATGTGAGATAATGTCTAGATGCTTTTTAAAGTGGAGATCAAGTTTATAAATTGCTTGGCTGGGCTGATGAGACAGTGGATTGCACAATCAAATGGAACAGAGTAAATAGGAATTTTAACGTCATAGATTTAGCCAGTGGTAACTTGTGGAATAGACACCGGCTGGAATCTGGTTTTAATCAGCATTCAGGATTAGACCCACCCGTTGAATAAGCACAGATAGAACAATGAGACAGATATTACACTGGATGTATAAATGTAAAGCATCAGCTTGGCATTTCCACTCACTACTTCATTTGTTGGTGAGAGGAAGCCCAGTGGCCGGAAGTGGAAGAAGATGGAACGAGATGATTTTGGCCAATATTCTGCAAATGTTCTCATCGATGAAACATTTGATCCTAAAGTTTTCTGCTCCCAAAACTAGAATCTGTTAAGAACAGATTAGACTAAGTTTTGTATACTTTAATCTTTGCCACAGTTTAAAAAATGTGCATTGTTTAGAACGAGAGCAAGAGCGAAGTGAGTTATTGCACACTCACACTTCACAGAGTAGGCGTTCTCTAACGGAAAAATGCAAATACATGCTAGAACGGGCCAATAGGATCTTACTAGCTCGTGTTTGGCTCTGCCTTATCCTTTCTTGTTCTGCCCACTATGACTAATTTGTTCCTATTGGAAATGAAAGAGTGTGGTCTATCTTGGGTTAGTTATAAACATCTTTGGTGCAAGTAAAGGATAAACAACGACGTGGAAGCCGTGTGCTCTTTTGTATGGAAGAGTAGGCCTACGTAAAAAGAAAGCAAGGAGAAGCTTTTAGTGCTCTGGTTTCCTTTTTATGTGAAGTCACATACTCTTTCTTGTCAAGATATTCAAAGCCATTTGTGCTTTTATGCACCCCTACAGTTATTCCCTTTTTCTTTCAACATATGCTACTTTCTCTTAATGCAAATGCATGCAAATATTCATGAAGACATACAGGCAATGAGGAACCCATTGAGGAGGAACCCGGCAAACTGAATAACTAAATCGAAAGGAATAAAGGAGACTTGGTAGACAATGTGAAGTGGAGAATACTGTAAGCCTAAGGGTGAACATAACACTCATCAAATGACAAGTAACCTTACCTAAAAACCTGGGCTCAATAGCCAGTCGGTCACACATGTAAATGGGTAAGGTTACAAAAAGACACTTGAAACCTCCATGGGGATAAAAAAAAATGTGATCTGTGAGACTGTGTTGTCCTGATGAACTCTCAGTCACTAGACGTGATCTGTGATAGTCTAAAATTTTTATCTGGGGGGGTCCACGAATGTTATCTGGTCATTCCCCCTAGTGGTCTGAAAAAACACGTGCTGTGTTAAAGTAAGTGGTCTGAGTACTCTGTTCCCTAAACCAATAATTACTATTGGACACTAACCTGCTACGTTAACTTCTGTGTTCTCCTTCATCAAAACGAAGGATGTTAGAATTTTCCACAACAACAAAACATGGGTGAACAAAGAATTAAAACAATGCCCTAATTTCAAGAGAATAACCTCTGCCCAGGGTGACACAGGGAAATTGAAAGGACATCAGATGCAAGATAAGAACGGCTTAAATTTACTTCAAAAACAAGGTTGAGGAGAAATTCAGTGTGGGCAATGCAAGAGAGGCTTGGAGAGGACTGAACTCGATGATGGGCAGGCCACAGAAAACAAGCATTCATTGTGAAGACCCCCTTAATGACCAGAACATGTTATTTCAGATATGAGCATGATATAAGCATGATTACAAAATATCCCTTTGAGCATGGTGAATATATTCATTAGACTTTGGATGGTGTATTAATACATCCAGTCATTACAAAGACACAGGTGTCCTTCCGAACTCAGTTGCCGGAGAGGAAGGAAACCGCTCAGTGATTTCACCATGAGGCCAATGGTGACTTTAAAAGACTTACAAAATACTTAAGGAAACCTGGTTCAGTCTGCTTTCCAACAGACACTGGTAGACAAATTCACCTTACAGCAGGACAATAGCCTAAATCACAAGGTCAAATATACAATGGAGTTGCATAGAATGTTCCAGAGTGGCCTAGTTACAGTTTTGACTAAAATCGTCTTGAAATTCTATGGCAAGACTTGAAAATGGCTGTCTTGTGATGATCAACAACCGACTTGACAGAGATTGAAGAATTAAAAAAAGTATATATTGTGCAAATATTGTACAATCCAGGTATGCAAAGACTTTAGAGACCTCATGTCACCCCATTGTATCCAAGACGCCGTAGCAGTCAGACGTCTTTGTCTTTGTATTGTCGCTTCCCATGTGTATATATCTTTTTCTTCACATTCTTTTTAATATTTTTCCTTAGCCTCAACTTCAAAATACTCTCCTGCAACCCGCCTCACCCAATGTGGTGTGGATCTGTTTTTTTTCCTAAAGTATTTCTATTTACCTCCGAACTGGAATACCTCAACTGAAGCTAGCTAGCTACCAGCTATCAATCAGCTAACTACTGCTAGCGGTCATCAGCTTACCTAGTTCGTACAACGCGCTTCAAACCAGAGCATACCAGACCTATTTTTCTCTCCATATCCCCAAATTTCTACCACAAACTCTGAACCTTTTCATCTGGATCATCACAGCCAGCTAAGCGCAACCCGGGTTGACTATTCCTGGCTAACGTTTCCGTCCCGGAACTAGCACCAACTAGCCTGGGGTTAGCCCATGCTAGACCCATCTCCCGGCTCACTCCTGGGCTACAATATCCGGAACCCTTCTACTGCCGGTACGGGGCAAGGAACCCCACCGATCCTCTACGACTGGAATACCGACATAATCTGCCCGAGGATTCCAACAGGCCCCTCAGGCGTGACGCCCGCTGAAGGCCCATTCTGCTAACCTGCTAGGCCTGCTAGCTACCTAGAGCTACTTGGAACCCTACTAACTCCACGACTGGTCTATCAACGTCACCGCACGAAGAGGAAAAAACAGACTTACCCCCATCGCGACATCCCCCAAAGGCTAACTTGCTAGCCCCGGTCTACTAACTGCTAGCTTGCCTGTTCCGGTCTGCTAACTGCTAGCCCCTGCTAACTGCTTTGCTTGCTAACCCGGTCTGCTAACTGCTAGCTTGTTTAGCCCTGACCTACTAACTGTTAGCGTGTTAGCATCAGCCTGCTAACTGTCTGAATCGCCGTGTCCCCCAGTCCAACCACTCACTGGACCCATATGTTCACTTGGCTACGCATGCCTCTCTCTAATATCAATATGCCTCGTCCATTACTGTCCTGGTTAGTGATTACTGTCTTATTTCACTGTAGAGCCTCTAGCCCTGCTCAATATGCCTTAACCAACCATCTTGTCCCACCTCCTACATATGCGATGACATCACCTGGTTTAAATGTCTCAAGAGACTATATGTCTCTCATCATTACTCAATGCCTAGGTTTACCTCCAATGTACTCACATCTTACCTTACCTTTGTCTGTACACTATGCCTTGAATCTATGCTATCGTGCCCTGAAACCTGCTCTTTTTACTCTGTGGAAGGTGTGTTTTACTCGTGCTAGATGGCCAGTTCTGAAAGCATTTAGCCGTACCCTTATCCTACTTCTCCTCTGTTCCTCTGGTGATGTAGAGGTTAATCCAGGTCCTGCAGTGCCTAGCTCCACTCCCACTCCCCAGGTGCTCTCATTTGTTGACTTCTGTAACCGTAAAAGCCTTGGTTTCATGCATGTTAACATTAGAAGCCTACTCCCTAAGTTTGTCTTACTCACTAGTTTAGCACACTCTGCTAACCCGGATGTCTTAGCCGTGTCTGAATGCTGGCTTAGGAAAACCACCAAAAACACTGAAATCTCCATCGCTAACTATAACATTTTCTGCCAAGATAGAACTGCCAAAGGGGGCATTGTTGCAATCTACTGCAAATATAGCCTGCAGAGTTCTGTATTACTATCCAAACAATACAAGCTTCTACTTCTAAAAATTCACCTTTCCAGAAACAAGTCTCTCACTGTTGCCGCTTGCTATTATAGACCTCCCTCTGCCCCCAGCTGTGCCCTTGATACCATATGTGAATTGATTGCCCCCCATCTATCTTCTGAGCTCGTGCTACTAGGTGACCTAAACTGGGACATGCTTAACACCCCAGCCATCCTACAATCCAAGCTTGATGCCCTCAATCTCACACAAATTATCAATGAACCTACCAGGTACAACTCCAAATCAGTAAAAACGGGCATCCTCATAGATGTCATCCTAACTAACTCGCCCTCCAAATACACCTCTGCTGTTTTCAATCAAGATCTCAGTGATCACTGCCTCATTGCCTGCATCCGTAATGGGTCTGCGACCAAACGACCACCCCTCATCACTGTCAAACGCTCCCTAAAACACTTCTGCGAGCAGGCCTTTCTAATCGACCTGGCCGGGGTATCCTGGAATGACATTGACCTGATCCCATCAGTAGATGATGCCTGGCTGTTCTTTAAAAGTGCCTTCCTCACCATCTTAAATAAGCATGCCCCATTCAAAAAAGTTAAAAATAGGAACAGATATAGTCCTTGGTTCACTCCAGACCTGTCTGCCCTTGACCAGCACAAAAACATCCTGTGGTGTTCTGCATTAGCAACGAACAGTCCCCGTGATATGCAACTTTTCAGGGAAGTTAGGAACAAATATACACAGGCAGTTAGGAAAGCTAAGGCTAGCTTTTTCAAACAGAAATTTGCATCCTGTAGTACTAACTCAAAAAGGTTCTGGGACACTGTAAAGTCCATGGAGAATATGAGCACCTCCTCCCAGCTGCCCACTGCTCTGAGGCTAGGAAACACTATCACCACTGATAAATCCATTATAATTGAGAATTTCAATAAGCATTTCTCTATGGCTGGCCATGCTTTCCACCTGGCTACCCCTACCCCGGTCAACTGCCCGGCACCCTCCACAGCAACCCGCCAAAGCCCCCACCATTTCTCCTTTACCCAAATCCAGATAGCTGATGTTCTGAAAGAGCTGCAAAATCTGGACCCCTACAAATCAGCCGGGCTAGACAACCTGGACCCTCAACCTCTCTTTGGTATCGTCTGTGATTCCCAAAGATTGGAAAGCTGCCGCGGTCATCCCCCTCTTCAAAGGGGAAGGCACTCTAGACCCAAACTCCTACAGACTTATATCTATCCTACCCTGTCTTTCTAAGGTCTTCGAAAGCCAAGCTAACAAACAGAGTACTGACCATTTCGAATCCCACCGTACCTTCTCCGCTATGCAATCTGGTTTCAGAGCTGGTCATGGGTGCACCTCAGCCACGTTCAAGGTCCTAAACGTCATCATAACCGCCATCGATAAAATACATTACTGTGCAGCCATATTCATCGACCTGGCCAAGGCTTTCGACTCTGTTAATCACCACATTCTTATTGGCAGACTCGACAGCCTTGGTTTCTCAAATGACTGCCTCGCTTGGTTTACCAACTACTTCTCTGATAGAGTTCAGTGTGTCAAATCGGAGGGCCTGTTATCCGGAACTCTGGCAGTCTCTATGCGGGTGCCACAAGGGTTCAATCCTCGGGCCGACTCTCTTCTCTGTATACATCAATGATGATGCTCTTGCTGCTGGTGATTCTCTGATACATCTCTACACAGATGACAGCCTTCTGTAGACTACAAATACCTAGGTGTCTGGTTAGGCTGTAAACTCTCCTTCCAGACTCACATTAAGCATCTCATGCAGCATGAGTGAAGGATGCTTCGTTGCGATATAGGAAGCCAATTCTAGATTTAATTTTGGATTGGAGATGCTTAATGTGAGTCTGGAAGGAGAGTTTACAGCCTAACCAGACACCTAGGTATTTGTAGTTGTCCACATATTCTAAGTCAGAACCGTCCAGAGTAGTGATGCTGAATGGGCGGGCAAGTGCGGGCAGCGATCGGTTCAATAGCAAGCATTTCATTTTACTTGCATTTAAGAGCAGTTGGAGGCGAGTTGTATGGCATTGAAGCTCATCTAGAGGTTAGTTAACACCCTTGTAAAACTGACCATCCTACCGATCCACGACTTCGGTGATGTCATCTATAAAATTGCCTCCAACACTCTGGAGTGCCTCCAACACTCTATCACAGTGCCATCCATCACCAAAGCCCCATACACTACCCACCATTGCGACCTGTACACTCTCGTTGGTTGGCCCTCGCGTCATACTCGTCGCCAAACCCACTGGCTACAGGTTATCTACAAGTCTCTGCTAGGTAAAGCCCCACCTTATCTCTGGTCACCATAGCAGCACCCACTCGTAGCACGCGCTCCAGCAGGTATATCTCACTGGTCACCCCCAAAGCCAATTCCTCCTTTGGTTGTCTTTCCTTCCAGTTCTCTGATGCCAATGACTGGAACGAACTGCAAACATCTCTGAAGCTGGAGACTCATATCTCCCTCACTAGCTTTAAGCACCAGCTGTCAGAGCAGCTCACAGATCTCTGCACCTGTAAACAGTCCATCTATCTACCTACCTCATCCCCATACTGCATTTATTTATTTATCTTGCTCCTTTGCACCCCAGTATCTCTACTTGCACATTAATTTTCTGCACATCCACCATTTCAGTGTTTTAATTGCTACATTGTAATTACTTCGCCACCATGGCCTATGTATTGCCTTAACTCCCTTAACTTACCTCATTTGCACTCACTGTATATAGACTTTTTGTTTTATTTTGTTCTACTGTATTATTATTATTAATTAAATTGTATTTTAATTTGACCCCTTTTTCTCCCCAGTTTCGTGGTATCCAATTGTTGTAGTAGCTACTATCTTGTCTCATCGCTACAACTCCCGTACGGACTCGGGAGAGACAAAGGTTGAAAGTCATGCGTCATCCGATACACAACCCAACCAGCCATACTGCTTCTTAACACAGCGCGCATCCAACCCGGAAGCCAGCCGCACCAATGTCGGAGGGTACACCGTGCACCTGGCAACCTTGGTTAGCCGCCACAGGAGTCGCTGGTGCGCGATGAGACAAGGACATCCCTACCGACCAACCCCTACCTAACCTGGACGACGCTAGGCCAATTGTGGTCGCCCCACGGACCTCCCGGTCGCGGCTGGTTACGACAGAGCCTGGGCGCGAACCCAGGGACTCTGATGGCACAGCTGGCGCTGCAGTACAGCGCCCTTAACCACTGCGCCACCCAGGAGGCTTCTACTGTATTATTGACTATGTTTTGTTTATTCCATGTGTAACTCTGTGTTGTTGTATGTGTTGAATTGCTACGCTTTATCTCGGCCAGGTCGCAGTTGCAAATGAGAACTTGTTCTCAACTAGCCTACCTGGTTACATAAAGGTGAAATAAATAAATAAAAAACATCTCCTGTTCTCCATATACACAAATGAAATGGCATGCATCAAATACGCCAACGACATGGCTCTGGTTGATTGCCTAGTGGGCAAATCCAGTTTAAGCTACTCCCAGTTCATTGACAGCCTCATTACATGGTTTGACAATAGCTTCCTTGACCTCAATGTCCAAGACTAAAGAACAGCATCTCTTCCTACTTGGGAAGCTTAATGCAAGCAAACATGCACTGTCCATGTTCTCACTTTCAACATCTCCTCCTGGTATGGGAACCTCTTTATCAGGAACAGGAGTAAACTGGCACAAGTTGTCAATCAGTACATACCATCCAAAAGTGTAATTATCCTAAGTTATATATCTAGGAATAGGACCTTTGGATTTTTGCCTAGGATGTCTTGGATTATCTCTCAAAACATACAAACTACAATATTTGGCCTATTAAATAAGTCAAAGAGTCTAATATAAAGCGATCCAGTTCAATTTAAATTTCAAGACCTAAAATTAAGTTACTTATTTTCCAATTTATTCCAAACCAATAAGTGGTCAATTGGAATTGAAAATTCTCCAAATCTGACCACATCATTCAACAACAGAACTCTCCCTCTCTTGGAAAATACTGTTGCAGAGTTTGTGTCGATTCCACTTGAACCAATGTCAGTTTAGAAAATGAATCTAAATTAAATTCCCAAATTCGAAAGCTGTTCATTTTTAGCCCTGCTGCCAATAAAGGGGAATGCATTCACATAGGACGACAAGTGTTAGTTCGTAGTGACAATTTCACGTCACATCCTTTTAATCAATCAACTCTTCAAAGCTGGGCCAGGACATCCTTCCATTCTGCAAGCGGATTTCCGTCTCTTCCCACAAAGTGGCTATCAAACGAGCACACAAACCAAAGCCAAAACAAATAATAAAAAAATGTATGTTGTCTTTTGTTGTTCAGCCCTGCTATCCGAATATAAATGTGTGCTTGTTTTCATTGCTGAAGAATAGTGTTATAGCAAAGGCTAGGCAGATAAGTCAGCAATAAAAATAAAAAACAACAAAATTAGTTGGCACCCTATCAAAGTGGTTGAGTGCACGCATCTTGCCATATGCTCACAGCTATTTATTACAAGGCAGGACAGGTTAATGGCAGCAGCGCCTCACCGTGTCCAAGTCCAGCTCAATTCCCCTCTGGCTGGTCTTGCATGAGGATTAATGCGCCTGCTGCTTATGTGCTTAGCCTGGTTAAACAAGACTGAGTGCTGTGCTCACAGTGGTAAGTTTAGTCTAGTTTAACCAGGCTTCATTCATATGCATAGCCCATCTAATGAGATGTGGCCTTGTTCAGGTTCATTATGTTCTCTCTCTTGACTGAGTGCCTCTCTTCTGATGTTTCTTTACCTGGTATGCACCCTGTGTGTTCTCACTAGGTGCACTTTCTGTGGTAACAATTTCTGTGAATCAAACCATCTGTGTAATCATGTATTGTGAATGCATTTAATAGCATCTTCTGGCACACCGTCATGCATTATTAGGCTTGCTATAAGCAATCGTAATTGCTTGCTGTTGTTTAAACGACATTTATAAACACATAGCTATATATGCACTTAGTGCATGGCCCCTAGGTGGTGAAGATCATTATAAGCCTTGCTATAAACATTCATAACAGCTCATGACTGTTGTGTTGATAATGCAACACTGATGTGTTGATTATGTGATTAATAGTGACTGTTACTTCAGCACATTTGTAGATGTAACATGGGGAAAAAAATCTTCATTATGCAACATTGTTGGAAGAAAGAGAGAGGGCTGTATGGACGGACGTTGCGAGGCGCAGTTAGCTGCGAATGTGTCCTCCTACGAAGCACACTCACCCAGCGCTCTCCACTCCTACTCCGTGGACCCTGGCAGTACTTGAGCGGGCCCGTAAAGCAGGAGAGAGGTAAACACCACCTGTCAATGACTACTGTTTGTGGAGGAGACTAGAGACAAAGTCAGGTACTGACTCTCAAATGAACGTCAATGGCAGGAACTACATACACTATATGACTCGCTAAACACTAAACATTACTTGGGAAAACAAGCATATTCCTTTGAATAGATCAAACTGAATAGGTGTTTTCCTAAATGTAATGTGAGAGATTGCGAGACCAGATTGTTGTGTTGCTGCTTGGCCTAAGGAAATATAAAGTCCTGTAAAGTATTGGTGGGAGGAGGAGGAGGAGGGGAGGAAGTAGATTTACCTGCTGAGGGAGTCCTTTCTATACCATGCACCAAATGTACAACAACTTACTATAGAACAATGCAAAATATGTTAGGATAATCGTTTTAAGTCCACATACAAAGGTAATGAGTCATGTCGAATAGGAGGGGTGGAGGTGAGCTATTGTCTGCCGGGCTGTAAAATTCCTGCCAAAATCTGCCCATATGTTCTTAGGGTTTTCAAGCATCCATTAATAAAACACCACATGCCACAGATTGACGTGCATTATATCTCCAATCAATGTTTGTTATGTTTGTTTACAGATGTTGGGTTTAGGAATTGTAGAACGCATGATATTGTTCACGGTCCGTTGATTTCAAGATGGGTGTTGGCTCGAGGGCGAAACGACCAGCACGATGTTCTCCATGCTTACATCTGCTTAGTCTAAGCCTTAGAGCTTACCTGTCCTCCGGAATGTTATTTCTACAAGTACGCACGTACATTCAAGTGGCGTGAATCAGAATCGGTCTAACGAGAAAATCTGTGTTTTCTCCACAGTGTACTTTGGCCGGTAATTTGGGGGGGATTTGAGGCTTTGTTTTTGTCAATACTTTTGGATAGAGTCAGTAGTAGTGCTGTTGAAATGAGGGATAATCTGTGGTCTTTGTTTTGTGCCTTTATGTACTTAGTGTCTTTGTTACCCCAGACACAAAAGACGTATTAGTTTCATTTCACCAAAGCCACACTTGGCAATGGGGGAAAACGTCACAAACTTACTAATAGGCTTTTAAACATGGGGGGTTGGCTAGGTCTGCAGCTGCTTGGCTTTCCCACAATTCCCAGGCGTGTTTACCATAATTGAATAGGACAGGCCTGAAATATTCCAATGAAACTTTACAATGAGGTTAATGTTAAAAAATTTCTATTTCATTTTATTATGGCCTCAATTAACAACACATGTCCAACTACATTCCCTGTCCAGTGTCCATTGAGGCACACTCCCAAAATCTGCCTTCTGTCAAGGGTGTAGTGCATGAGCTAAACCTGTGTACACAATGTGCTAGTTGGAAGCTTGGTCAAGCTGTAACGTTGATGCATTTCGCTACTCTCACAATAACATCTGCTAACCATGTGTATGTGACCAATAAAATTAGATTTGACTCGGGAGTCAGGAAACCGGTGCAGTTAGTGAGTTTAACAATAATGAACTTCGAACGATGCGAAACAAGAGAAACGGCTGACAAGGAAACATAACCAATACTGCCTGAAGAGTGATACTAGGGAGTGCTAGATAAAGGGGTAGTTATCTTGGGAGTTATGGAGTCCAGGAATGCCTCATGATGGAGCGCAGTTGTGCGTAATGAGGGTTGCCAGGTGTGCATAATGATGAGTTGCCAGGACCGGTGGTTAGTAGACCAGCGACATCGAGTGCTGGAACGGGGGCGCGGGAGTAGATGTGACACAAGCATTATTCCTCAGTGCAGACTGTGTATTGCCATGTGTGGTTCTCTCACTCAGCTCCGAGTGTAGGGGTTTGTATCATGTTCTTAAATTATGAATAAACAGGGTCAGGCTTTACTGTGTACTTTTTACTGTGTAATTATTCTTGGAAAGTGTAAAAAATATTGTAATCACTCGTTACACTTCACTTGCCTTACACTAGGTAGGGTAAGGGTTAGAGCTCAGGTTATGGTTACAGCTGTATGTGAAAAGGAGTAATTCCAGTAGTTGTTGCACAGTACTTACGAGAGTAATTACACAGTAATAAGAACACTGAATTGTTACCCGACATGTGTTATTGTAATTAAGCATGGCCACTGTGTACATTATGACAGTATGACCAATACAAAAGTTTTTTTACCACACAAGAACAGGTAAAGAACACAAAATCCAAAACTGCATTCATTTTAGCACCACAAATGTCAAATACTGTACATCCTCAAATGCATATGCGAACTAAACTTCGCATTGCAGAACATAAGGCTGCTATTTCAAACAAATACACATACTATGCTATTGTGTGCCACTTCATCAAAGTCGACCAAGGCCCACCTTTCTCCCTATGCTTTGTAGCCATTGAACACGTCCACATTTCACCAAGTGGTGATATCGTACGTAAACTAAAACAAAGAGAGGCATTCTGGCAGTACTCAGACACTGTGGACCCAAAAGGGCTAAGCAATGATCTTTCACTGTCCTCGTTTATATAATGTTGTTGCCTTGATTTTTTTGGGGTCTCTGTGTCTCCGGATTCACAGACACCCAAATATCAGCTGTGTATATTTTCACATGGCCTATTGATTATTTATATTTTTTATTTTGTGCCATAATTTGCCATTTAACCTTGAAACATATTATCATTCTAAATGTTTTGAAACAGAGATGATTATTTTCTTACATTGTTGTGTCTCAATGAGCCACTAGGCGATAAATAGGAGCTAAATGCAATGGTCAGGTCACTCTGAGGAGGTTACGCCTGCTCCTGCTCCCTCCCGCCGGCGCCGGCCTACTAACCACCGGTCCTGGCAACTTTTATTACGCACAGCTGCTCCCCATCGTTATGCATACTTGGTCATTATTTACTCCGTGATCACATCAGTCATTAGAAAGTATGGTTTTCTCTCATGTTCTGTCCGCTTCTCATGTTTCTTCATTGGTATCGTTTCTTTACTAAACTCACCTTCTGCACCTGTTTCCTGACAGCATATATGTGACACAATACTACCTCAAAAAAATGGAAGCATCTTCCAGACAGTCAAGAAACATGGTCATCTACTCCACCAACACCACAACCAGCAGGCGCAACTGGGTAAGGCCATGGAGGAGGTCCTCCGCGTTCTCCACTGCCTCGACACCACCAGCAAGGCTCTCCATGCCTGTAACAGAGTGCCTCCTACCACGGGTAGTCACAGTAAGCCAGTCCTCCAGCCTACCCAGCCGTCCTTCCAGGTCAGCGATGCCCGAGTGTCCCTTCCGGAGAAGTATGAAGGTACTCCATCGAAATGCTGTGGCGTCCTATTCCAGTGCTCTCTCTATTTCGCCTATCAGACGGGAGCCCCCGCCACAGAAGGTCTAGGATTGCCACGGTCATTTCCCTACTGACCAGGTGGGCGTTGGAGTGGGCTATGGCTGTCTGGGAGAGAGGAGGAGGAGGAGCTGGGTTCCTATTGGAGGTTCATGGCTCTATTCAGGGCGGTCTTCGACCATCCTTCAGAGGGCAGAGAAGGAGGTGATTAACTTCTCTAACTCCTGAGGAATACGCCCTCACCTATCGGACTGTGAAAGTCTCCAGCGGATGGAATGAGCCAGCGCTCCGCACTCTATTCCGGAGAGAGCGAAGAGGTCCAGTCGGTGTAGGCAAGTCGGGATGACAACCTATCAATGGACGCCCTCATCGTTGGCCATCTGTCTGGATAATCTTCTTCGGGGAGCGCCGGTGCCCACCTCACCACTCGCCTCCCTCCTTTGGCTGTCCGGATACTGAACCCATGGAGGTAGGGGCCACACACACCTCTCCACGGCAGAGCAGCATCGCCGGAGACAGCTGGGGCTCTGTCCCTATTGTGGCCAGAAGGGGCACCAGCTTCAACAGTGTCCAGTGCGTCCTAACCGAGGGTCCACTAGAGCAGAGGGATCTGTGATCTTCCGTCTCCCAGGGTAGGCCTGAGTATTTCATCATCATAATTTTCCGCCAAACCCTTTCTGGTTCCCATTTCACTGCTGGCTGTCCCTCAGGTGTTGTTTCTACAGCTCTAGTGGACTCCAGTGCTGCCGGGAATTTCATCGACCAGGCCCTCGCCTCCTCCATGAACATAACTTCATACCCTCTCTCCTCTCCTTTTCCTGTCCAAGCCCTGGATAAGCGATCATTGGGATCCGGCACATCACACCTCCACTCACCCTCAATGTAGGACTCATGCACCAGGAAAGCCTTCCCTTCCTCATCATCACCGCACCCGTACAAATCATCCTCAGCCTCCCGTGGCTTCAACTTCATAACCCCACTATCTCCTGGTCAAGGATGAGAATCACCGCCTGTGGACCAGGATGCCGGAGGACTTGCTTGCCCGCACCCTGTGGTTCCACGTTGGTGGAGGGTCCTGTGAGTGTCCTCCAGCTCATCAATCTGTCCTCCTGTATATTTGGCCCCGTGTTTTGGGACGTAGATGTGAACATCCGTCAGAGCGCATCTACGTCTCCATGGGGTGAGAGATCGGCTGTTGACCTGGGCACACACATCCCTCACCCCTGGACACCCAGGTATCATCGGCACCATCCAATCCCTTTCCGACAAATACTGTTGGCCCACCTTGGCGCAGGACGTTGCACACTGTCAACTCATGCTCCGTATATTCCCAATCAAAGTCTCCCCTGAACGCTCCAGCAGGGAAACTACTTCCCCTTCCTGTGCATCAGTGGCCTTGGTCACATCTGTCCATAGACTTTGTAATTGATCTTCCTCTTTGGTTTTCCACTATTATGGTTGTTGCTGACATAATCTCTAAATCCTGCTGTTTTATCCCTCTCTCTGACCTACCGCTCTCCAGGTCGCTGAGGCACAATTCCAGCAGGTCGTCCGGCACTATGGCCTTCCGGAGGACATCATTTCCGACCATGGTCCCCAATTTAACGTCATGGGTCTGGAAAGCCTTTATGGAGAAGCTGGGGGCCACGGTCAGCCTCACATCCGGGTATCGGCCTCAGTCCAACAGGCAGGGGGACAGGACCCACTGCAGTGAGGCGCCTGTGTTCCATCCTGGTGATCGCGTCTGGCTCTCCACCAGGAACCCCCTGCTCCGCCTGCCCTGCCGGAAGCTGAGCCCCTGGTTTGCGGGGCCCTTCAAGGTCCTTTGGATGGTCAATGAGGTAACCTATCGCCTAAAATTCCCCACAAATTACCGGATCTCACTCTCCTTTCATGTTTCCCTCCTCAGGCCGGTGGTTCTTGTTCCCCTCTCTGATGCCGTCCCCCGCGACACCCTTCTGCCTCCTCTGGCGGGTACTGTCATGCTTGCGCCTGCTCCCTCCCTCCCTCCCTCCCTCCCTCCACCACTCGACGTCATTGGTCTACTAACCACCGGTCCTGGCAACTATTAATATGCACACCTGTTCCCTATCATTACACACACCTGGTCATCATTTACTCCGCAATTACTCCCCCTTTATTTAGCCTTCAGTTGACATCAGTCATTAGAACTGTTATCTCTCACGTTCTGCCTGCTTCTCATGTTTGTTTATTGATGTTGTTTCTTTATTAAAAATGTGCCTTCTGCACCTGCTTCCTGACTTCCAGAGGAAGACGTCTAAACGTCAGTCACCTGTCCACATCCTATACAATGGATTAAAGTGAGCAATAAGAAATCAATCTCTGCCTTTTTTTTGTGTTGAGTGCTCCAACTCCATTTTACCTCGAATTTGTCCTTTTGGAAGTCTTGGTAAGCCCTTCTCATGATTTTTGTCATTGTTGTTGAGCACCCCTCCTTTCCTTTGTTTGCTGAAGCGCGAAGGCCCACCTGAACTCTGTGATATTGTAATGTTACTCACATATTGGTCACAAGGAATGCATTTAGGTTAGAATTATACAAATCAATTCTTGGGAGTGCCTTAAAAATAGTGGACTGTACCAATATTGATTTTCAGGACTTATGTCTAGTTGCCCTGCTAGAGATTGGCACTTGAAATTATTTTACTATTCAAATAATTTCAGGGCATTTTTTAAAATATAAATTAAAAATATATATAAATAAGTAGCTACTGACTCTCGAGCAATCAGAATAATGTACTGTAAATGCACACGGCAAAGGTAAACAGCGGACATAATGCCTCCAGACAAACTAAACACCTTCTTTGCCCGCTTTGAGGATAACACAGTGCCACTGTTGTGGCCCGCTAACAAGGACTGCGACCCCCCCCCCCTCCTCTCCTTCTCCGTGGCAGATGTGAGTAAGACATTTAAACCTCGCAAGGCTACTGGCCCAGACAACATCCCTAGCCGCGTCCTCAGAGCATGCGCAGACCAGCTGGCTGGCGTGTTTACGGATATATTCAATCGCTCCCTATCCCTGCTGGCCCCACATGCTTCAAGATGGCCATCGTTGTTCCTGTAGCCAAAAAGGCAAAAATAACTGAACTAAATTACTACCGCCCCGTGGCACTCACTTGTCATCATGAAGTGCTTTGAGAGACTAGTCAAGGATCACCTCCACCTTTGATGGGCCGCCCCCAGGTGGTGAAGGTAGGAAACAATATTTCAACTTCGCTGATCCTCAACACTGGGGCCCCACAAGCGTGCGTGCTCAGCCCCCTCCTGTACTCCCTGTTCACCCATGACTGCGTGGCCATGCACACCTCGATCGGGAGCATTCTGTCGGGCTGTATCACAGTCTGGTACGGCAACTGCACCTTCCTCAACCCTGAGGCTCTGCAGAGGGTGGTGCAGTCTGCACAACGCATCACCGGGGGCAAACTACCTGCCCTCCGAGACACCTACAGCACCCAATGTCACAGGAAGGCCAAAAATATCATCAAGGACAATAACCACCCGAGCCACTGCCTGTTCACCCCACAACCATCCAGAAGGCGAGGTCAGCACAGGTGCATCAAAGCTGGGACCGAGAGAATGAAAAACAGCTTCTATCTCAAGGCCATCAGACTGCTGCCTACATAGAGACTCATATCACTGGCCACTTTAATAAATGGATCACTAGTCACTTTAAACAATGGCACTTTAATAATGTTAACATATCTTACATTACTCATCTCATATGTATATACTGTATCTTATACCATCTATTGCACCTTGCCTATGCCTCTCGGCTATCCATATATTTATATGTACATATTCTTATTCCATCCCTTTAGATTTGTGTGTATTAAGTAGTTGTTGGGGAATTGTTAGATTACTTATTAGATATTACTGCACTGTCGGAACTAGAAGCACAAGCATTTCGCTACACTAACATATGCTAACAATAACATTTTATTTTTTATTTTTTACGGTAGTTTGAAAAGCAACAGCGAAAGAGAAGTCAGATTTTCGCCATGATATAACTGACTCTGTTACAAAAATGTTTTCTGGTGAGTGTTTTGCATTGTGTCAAGATTTGTGGAAACTCTGTTAGGTGAGCGTCCTGTGATTGCTATTTGAAGTGGGGGAAATAGCATACTGATGTCAGGGCTGCCTGGAGGGAATGTAGTTTGTCAACTACATTCAAAAGTTTTGTTGTTTTATTCAATTAAGAATTTCAAATATTATGGTATGTCATTGTCAGTAAAAATGTCACAAGGATGATTCTTTATGAACACTCACTCAAGTAACTGAGTACTAACGTCCGTTCGGATATCCGGATATTCGATTAACCATGCCCATCCCTATTGCCCACGGCCAAGTTAAATGGGAGTGCCATTCAAATCTAGGAGCAAAGAGATACAACTTCCACTTCAGGGGACTGCCAACACCCCAAGGGAGCCGGCCAGCAGATGCGATCATCAGTCTTTCTGATACAATCAACCAATATTGGTCATTGACATTATAAACTGGGTGGTTCGACCCCTGGATGCTGATTGGCTGACAACCAATTGGCTGTATACCAAGGTTATGACAAAACTTTTCTTTTTACTGCTTTCATTACGTTGGTAACCTGTTTATAATAGCAATAAGGCACCTCAGGGGTTTGTGGTATATGGCCAATATCCCACGGCTAATGGCTGTATCCAGGCACTTCGCGTTGCTTCATGCAGAAGTGCAGCCGTTAGCTGTGGTATATTGGTCATATACCACACCCCCTCTGGCCTTATTGCTTAAATATATCAGTTGCTGTCTAACCTAACAGCAGCAGAAGGTGATGGATGGCCCCACTATCCTTCCTCCCCATTCTTAGTGATGCCAGCCCTTCTTTAGCCAATGTGTCTGATAGGTGTTTTTTTAATAACACAAGATGTAATTTAATGTATACAATATGTTGACTGTAGCATGTACTGGCAGAGAAGGACTATGTCACACAGGCTTTCAGATTTGACAGATTCAAGGCGGTCCTTTCGGCTCAACGGTCTCTCTCACGAAGAGTAGAGTACAAACTGAATAAATGTTTTCAGGTTACTTTTCAAAGCATGTTCAGAGACATTTATACAGTAAGCCATCTCTCAAGTCTCCAGGCTGCTTGTTGGATGAGATCAGTTTTATTTGCGGTATGCAGCTTTGTACGGTGTGACCAAAATCCGTTTGTCATCCACAGCATCACAATAAGAGCATTAGGAGACGACTGTGTGTTGTTGTGTTTCGTGAGA
The DNA here is from genome assembly GCF_034236695.1 of Oncorhynchus nerka. NCBI lineage: Eukaryota > Metazoa > Chordata > Actinopteri > Salmoniformes > Salmonidae > Oncorhynchus > Oncorhynchus nerka. The sequence goes on along the minus strand of NC_088423.1, from coordinate 61,051,814 downwards.
CCAAAGGACACAGAGACACACAACAATGCTGCTGTTTGGTTACAGTTCGATGATCCCTTTGGGGGGGGTCAAGGCTTGTATAACAGTTTTGGGATCGGGGCCCTCACAGTGCGTGACATGACCAAACCCTTGAAATAACAACTGTCACAAAGCATGTCCTTCAAACATCCCATGAGCTGGATACAGTACACAAAGGGACAGGGGTCACTCTGGAAAGGAGAGCGATAAGTGTTAGAGGTCATAGGCTGAGAGGGATATTGAGTAGTGCAGGTCAGCTCAGTGTCAGAGGGGATGCTTAAAATGAGCTCAGTGGAAAGGATCAGGTTAAAGGTCATAGAGATGCACATACAGTACCTGTGTGTGTGTGTGTCTGCATGGTTGCGTTCGGCATGCATGAGTGCGTGAGTGAGTGAGAAAGAGAAAAGTAAGTAAAGCCCCCTACTCCTTTACTTAACAAAAAAAATGAGGCCCTTCACCTAGATTTACAAAATTCAAAATAAATGATATTAACACTGAATGATCTGCATCCATTCCAAAAAAAAAGAAAACATGATTTAACATGATTGACAAATACACCACATCCCCTAGAATCAACACGACAAGCTATTAATCACAGCCTGTCATTTTCCTGGAATACTTCACCTTAGTTTCAGGAAAGAATGTGCACTCCCACAACACATTCAAAGTCAAACAGATACTAACCTCTGGCTGTCTATGCCCTAAAAGCAAATGTACAAACACTAGGTCATCCACAAAGCAAAGGCGTTCAGAGTCATCCCTTGTACTTTGCACGACGATGTCATCTCTGTATTTTGGGGGACGAAACAATGCCTACACACCGAATTGATTTGATGGACCCTGACAGGGGTGTTCATAGAATAGTCTGCTGCCCTGTTTAAAAGTTACACACTGCAGATGGGGCAAGGGCCCCTAAAATACAGAAATGACGTGTAAAAAAAAACAACAGACAATGATGTTTTTCAGTGAGAGGAATGTATTGGTTGAACCACACGCCCCCCCCTAGACAAACTCAGCGGACAACCGTGCATCAGCACACTGGTACACATGTTGGTTTCCATGGCCAATAACATCTGATAGCACAAAGGAAAGGGGCATGAATTCAAATTTCACCAAAGTACTGTATAATCTAGTAGCCCCATAGACAATCGTCTGGATTTATTTAAACCTGCACTGCAGTTATCCTGTGCCTCCAGAAATCATTTAGCACATCCCCAACTGCTCCTTTTTGTCATATCAAAACACGGTCTGTTGTGGTTAAACCAGTCAACACTGTCAACCTAATAACATTACTTGCCCATTAACAATGTTGAACCCTATACATAAACTCAGTGAGTCAGTAGCCTTTAGTAAAAGGACTGGTCAAAAATAGAGCTTTCATCGTGATCATGATGCAAATGATTAATCGGAACCTACAAATCACACAATACGTCTTGCAAATGAAAAAGAAGGTCAAAGGTGTTATAGCGGGGTTGTTGTCGGAACCACACTCTGTGATGAGTAACCTTGTCTGGGACCTAAAAACATACCTACTGTAGCTCAGCAGGCTAACACAGTCTTGTGACAAGCAGGAGAACCAGGTTCGAATCCTGATCAAACACACATGAACAACCACATTGCAGAATTGCACCGGCATAGCACAATGTTAATGCATCTAAATATCTCCCACTGAATTAGCCATTAAAACCATAATGACGTGAGTCATGTGTCTGGCTAGGCAGTTATACTGTCAATGCAGATAGGATGCACAACACTACGTGATGGATGGATGGAGGCAGAGTTCAATGAGCTGGGGATGGACGAAAGGATGGCAGTCAGGCTGCTCCGTCAGAGTCAGCCCTCACATGTCTGGCGGTTTCCATATAGTCAGCCAGAGAGATTTTGTTTTGCAAGGCTGATTCCTGTATGAATCAGCCTGACCTACATTAGATATCATTAGTGCCTGCTCTCTTCCACTTGTTCAAAATTACAGCCATCTAATTTGGCTTCTCCAGGGAGACGCCAGGGGCTGATTCCATGAGTCTGTTCTGGAACAAACCAACACAGCAGGCCAACAGATCCTCCATCAACAGGGTCGCATTCAGTGTAAAAGCGCATGCAAAATGGAAAAGCGCATGTAATGGAAAAGCGCATGCAATGGAAAAGCGCTTTGAAACGTAATCCAGCCCTGTTTCAGTCCGTTCTCTTCCATTTGGTACCAAATTAATACAACCAATGCAAGTTAAAAATCTGACTTATTGTCGGAATGTATATATTTTTTATTACAAAAACGAAACAACTCAAAATGTAAGATAGCATGTGAGAAGACCTTGTTTTCAAATGCAATTAACATTTAGAGGCAGTCTCGACAATATCATTTACATTTACATTTAAGTCATTTAGCAGACGCTCTTATCCAGAGCGACTTACAAATTGGTGCATTCACCTTATGACATCCAGTGGAACAGCCACTTTACAATAGTGCATCTAAATCTTTTAAGGGGGGGGGGTGAGAAGAATTACTTTATCCTATCCTAGGTATTCCTTAAAGAGGTGGGGTTTCAGGTGTCTCCGGAAGGTGGTGATTGACTCCGCTGTCCTGGCGTCGTGAGGGAGTTTGTTCCACCATTGGGGGGCCAGAGCAGCGAACAGTTTTGACTGGGCTGAGCGGGAACTGTACTTCCTCAGTGGTAGGGAGGCGAGCAGGCCAGAGGTGGATGAACGCAGTGCCCTTGTTTGGGTGTAGGGCCTGATCAGAGCCTGGAGGTACTGAGGTGCCGTTCCCCTCACAGCTCCGTAGGCAAGCACCATGGTCTTGTAGCGGATGCGAGCTTCAACTGGAAGCCAGTGGAGAGAGCGGAGGAGTGAATATCACTCTTGGAGGTCTAAAATCTAACTTGAGATCAGCTCACTCACTCCAAACTTAAATATGGTTATGCATCAAATGTCAATTGGTGCATATTTCAAGTAAGTAAGGATTTGACCCTCTATGAAATACTGTACCTTAAATTCCGAAGAGTTGGAAAATATCAAAATCAGCAAAAAAATATATAAGATCATTCCCCTTCTGCATACGATGCTGTATGTCTTTCTTTGCGTGAGTCTTTCTTTTCATCGTTGACTGATTGACATCACAGTATGCTCACTCTACTGTGAAAAAATAATAATAGGCACTCACAACAGGCATCCCCCCCCCTCCCCATTTTGAAATAGGTCTCCAAAACGACAGAAGGGTATGACTGTGTTGGAAACAGCACGGTTGTTTGAAAAGAAAAATTAGTTTGAACCAAGCATGAGTAGAGTGCTGGAGGCCATATGACCGAGTGAAATGAAATCTGGGGGAACTGTGGTCGTGTTTTCCATTGTGCATCTCGTCCAAAAATCACATTACAAAGGTGGACCACTAAACTAACCTAGCCCCTCGTACACCCCACACATAGGATAATAAAGTTGTATTATATTACATTCTGACACACACGCATGCACGCCCACCCACCCGCCCGGGCGCACACACACTCCTCCTCTCAGTCTATGCTGATATCAGTCAGAGCAACACATCTGCACAAGTGAGCATGGGCCTTGCATTCACTGCAGACAGACTCCCTACCACAGCAACCAAGCTGGGGACATAAGCACGTGATAAACGGTTTGTGGTCTGTCTAACATGTCTCATCATCACCATTGAGTTGGCGTTATCCAATGAATATCGTGTTTTTATATGTTGTCTGCTTTCCAAGCAGAAAGTGACACGAACAGTTTACGGCTCCGTTTTCTAATGCTGTTATTTGGAGTATGTCTAGATAGTTTTGTGCGCAACACAAAGACAACAGCATTTTTCTAGCTTGCCATTCTTTCCAGTTACCATAGGAAAGAATTCAGACCATGGAACAGTTTGGGAGTTAGATTGTACTGAATTTCCTTCCAAATCGTACGTTTCCACTGTTTGAACAGAAAATTGCCCTCTTTCATCTTTCAAATGCACTCTGCTGCTCTATTAAAAAAATATGGTCTGTTTACATATAATATCACACATTTAATATATACACTACCATCTTGAAAAAACACAAACTTGAAAAAATTACTTTAATGAAACAATTCAATTATCAACACTAATATCCCATTGATGTCGCTTCCTGCCTCCTCCTCTGATCTTGTTCTTTGAAACCCCCAATGGGCATGCTAGTATCGGAGCGTAACCATAAACCGAGGGATAGAAGTCGAGCTAGTCTATAGGCTTACCCTACGCCTCCTACACACAGTCGGGTCGCCCTCCATCTCCCACTGCCTCAATTATATAATCTTAATGCAAGAGACAGCTTGACTAAGACATCACGGGCCCATCTTGTGATTGCAGTTTAATTCAGCATGCTTTGGAATTCATTCATTACCATGTTGAGGGAGCCGATGACCTGTGTGTTCGGGAGTGACTCATGTGGAAGGGGAGGAACTGGCCTAAGGGGGAGGCAGGCAGGCGGGCTCCCTCCCTCCCTCCCGCCTGCCATCCCTCCTTGCCAGCCTGCCCTGCTTGACTACATTAACCTCCAACCCCCTCCTCCCTCCTTTCCTCATTTACCCTCACCACCTTCTTTGTGCCCATGTACCATGCCCATGAGGGGGGTGAGCATGTGTGTGTGAAAAGGGGGGAGAGGGTTAGGGTTGTGGGGTTCACAGTGCAACAGGTCAGCCTAGCCCGGGTTCTGTGTGGCAGATACACAAGGGTGGAGGTGCGGGCTCCCAGAAACCCTTTGTATAGCGTCCGTTCAGGCAGAGCAGCGGGCAGAACGGGCGGACGCAAGTCGTCTCACGGGAGTCGGCGGTGACAAATAGAAGCGGACGGGTTCTGCCCCAGCGGCGTTCCCGCTCTCCCCTCCGCTTTCTCCCTCAATGACACAGAGAAGGGAAGCACTATAGTCAGATCTCAGCAGCTCTCTGCTACCCAGGGCAAAAAGAAACATCTGAAATATTGTTCTCAAAATAAATAGTATGTAAATTCGAAAAGTGAGTCACATTTGAAACATCTTGAAGTACATCTAATGGAGGCTTCATTAAACATACTATACAGAACTAGTATTGTCTCTGGGGGTGCTCTTGCAAAACTCTGAAATGGACACAAATATTGGACAGAAAGGGCCAGACCGCCCCACTCATGAGCAAAATATTTCACAAAATCATTCAATCATAACATTTGACAATATAATTACATATCATATATATAGGTGACATAAACGTTATGCCACATTTGGCTAGGGCACACTAGACAAAAATACCTCGTGTCACCCTATCCTCTTTGTAGCAGTGTTTTGGCTAGTCTGCAGGGAGCTTGAGGGCTGCCATCATGGCTCAAACTCGAACACTTAGCAGAGCCAGTCACTCTCCAATTGGTGAAATGTAAATAAGTTACATAATCAGCAGCAAAATGTGAAGTCAGCGCTTCACAACACCCTTGATAACAGTGTAAAAATAGCCAAAAATATAATAAGTAGTCCTAATGTTGAGGCAGTCAACTGAAGTTGGACCAGACAGAGTGGAAGGAAACTGATAATTGATGGATCTTCTTTCAGGGATAATGAAGCCTGTCCTATCCCCGGTCTCATCTTCATCATCCACTTTGTGTAGCGGACCCCTTACTGGGATTGTTTTAGTCTGTGTGTTTGTGTGTTAGTGATTTAAGTTAGTTTTTAAATGTGTGTGAATGCATTTGGTATGTTTTTAAGTATAGGACATTGAGAGTATGTTCTGAATAACGTGTATGGACATTTCTACTTTTTAATGATGGATAGTGTGTCTCTGTATAATAAACACGTGTATGTGGGCCTGTGTGTGTGTGTGTGTGTGTGTCTATTAATAGCAATGGCAACGTCTCTTTGGGTGAATGTATGTGTGCAATGTGAATGTAGTTTATGAGGCTAGACAGGCTGAGCCTTGCAGATATGTAGATTTATTTCACGACTAAGGTTGATATAGATTTTCTTCACGCTAGATATTTCAATTAAATTTCAATTTCAAGTCTGCAGCTCGACAGCCAAAACAAGAGCATCCTTTTTTTCCATTTTATAGACTGAAGGCTGCCATCTACAGGGCACAAGATAAACATACACAAGTCTCCACTGAATTATGCAAAAGTACTGTATCTTAAACAGTAGGCCGTAAATCCTAAATAAATTAACACATTGCCAGCTTTTTCATAACGGTCTTTTCGTGAAGCTGTATTAAAAAAAATACATTCAAAAAATACAACGCTTTTAGAATTTTGAATAAGATGGAAGATGTGCTTAGGTGACACACACCTCTGCGTCGACCCTCTTGCACACCATGGCCCAGACCCCTCCCCCTGGCTGGTGAGTTACCCTGAGGGGGAATGCCTGCGGTGACACCGAGTCTCCGTCCCCGTTACCAACCCCTGACAACAACTCCAGGACAAATTATACAAGCACGTTATTGACCACTGTTTGTTTCACCGCCTGTCGCTATGGAAACAACAACACCTTCCAATAAAGGTCAAAGGTGAGGAGTATAGAAAGGGAGCCCCACCAAAAAATTATTTCCAAACACGTTTGACCTAAAGGTCAAGATACACTGTTTGGCGTGGTGTGTGCAAATTACTGGACAACTGCCCCGTGAGGTATGCTTCTGTCCGGATGAAATATTTGCGAATTGTCATGCATGGCATTTCTAGCGTGCTGATGGTGCTTGATTTAGGGCTTCGGAGTGTTGGACAAGTAACCAGCATTCTACTGGCAGCAGGGCTTAGTGGGCTTTCATCCAGAGAAACTGCAGAATGGCAATATAATCAGTACATTTAAACTCAGATGTTCACCATTCCTGACATTTCATCCCAGTAACAATTCCCTGTCTTAGGTCAGTTAGAATCACCACTTTACTTTAAGAATGGGAAATGTCAGAATAATAGTAGAGAGAATTATTTATTTCAGCTTTTATTTCTTTCATCATATTCCCAGTGGTCAGAAGTTTACATACACTCAATTATTATTTGGTAGCATTGCCTTTAAATTGTTGAGCTTGGGTCAAACGTTTTGGGTAGCCTTCCATAAGCTTCCCACAATAAGTAGGGTGAATTTTGGCCCATTCCTCCTGACAGAGCTGGTGTGACTGAGTCAGGTTTGTAAGGCCTCCTTGTTCGCACACGCTTTTTCAGTTCAACCCACACATTTTCTGTTGGATTGAGGTCAGGGCTTTGTGATGGCCACTCCAATACCTTGACTTTGTTGTCCTTAAGCCATTTTGCCACAACTTTGGAAGTATGCTTGGGGTCATTGTCCATTTGGAAGACCCCTTTGCGATCAAGCATTAACTTCCTGGCTGATGTCTTTAGATGTTGCTTCAATATATACACATTATTTTCCAGTTTCATGATGCTATCTATTTTGTGAGGTGCACCAGTCCCTCCTGCAGCAAAGCACCCCCACAGCATGATGCTGCCACCCCTGTGCTTCATGGTTTGGGATGGTGTTCTTCGGCTTGCAAGCCTCCCTCTTTTTCCTCCAAACATAACGATGGTCATTATGGCCAAACAGTTCTATTTTTGTTTCATCAGACCAGAGGACATTTCTCCAAAAAGTACGATCTTTGTCCTCATGTGCAGTTGCAAACCGTAGTCCGGCTTTTTTTATGGTGGTTTTGGAGCAGTGGTTTCTTCCTTGCTGAGCGGCCTTTCAGGTTATGTCGATATATAACTTGTTTTACTGTGGATATAGATACTTTTGTACCTGTTTCCGCCAGCATCTTCACAAGGTCTTTTGCTGTTGTTCTGGGATTGATTTGCACTTTTCGCACCAAAGTACGTTCATCTCTAGCAGACAGAACACTTCTCCTTCCTGAGCGGTATGACGGCTGCATGGTCCCATGGTGTTTATACTTGTATACTATTGTTTGTACACATGAACGTGGTACCTTCAGCTGTTTGGAAATTGCTACCAAGGATGAACCAGACTTGTGGTCTGCAAATGTTTTTCTGAGGTCTTGGCTGATTTCTTTTGATTTTCCCATGATGTCAAGCAAAAAGGCACTGAGTATGAAGGTAGACCTTGAAATACATCCACAGGTACACCTCCAATTGACTCAAATGATGTCAATTAGCCTATCAGAAGCTTCTAATGCCTTGACATTTTCTGGAATTTTCCAGGCTGTTTAAAGGCACACTTAACTTACTGTATGTAAACTTGACCTACTGGAATTGTGATACAGTGAAGTGAAATAATCTGTCTGTAAACAATTGTTGGAAAAATTACTTGTGTCATGCACAAAGTAAATGTCCTAACCGACTTGCCAAAACTATAGTTTGTTAACAAGAAATTTGTGGAGTAGTTGAAAAACTAGTTTTAATGACACCAACCTAAGTGTATGTAAACTTCCGACCTCAACTGTAGATAGAATCCAATGGACAATTGTCTTCTTCCTTTTCCCCAACACCCCGAGACAGACAGATACACATTTTGAAAGCCACAGGATCAGTCGATGTGCAGCTCCCATGGATGGGGAGCACCAACCTGGTCTCAGGGAAATTCATAGGACTTGGTATGTTAATCTCTTCCCTCCATTAAGTACAGTGTTATTCAAACTTTTTCAGCAGGGATTCAATTTTTCCTGGCAGAATATCTGGGAACCCCATTTTAAACTCGAGAATTACTCTCAACCCCACCCCAAATCTAATGACACCCTAAAAATCTGTACAATTCGATTTTTACATCAACAAATAACCTTCTAATCTCTTTTCAAAATTAAAAGAAACCAATAAATGCATTTACTCAATCAAATTGCATTTTTTCAAATATTCTTTCTTAATTTAAAAAAAATCTTGTTCCATATAGTAATCTGTACTGTTAATTTTTTGTTCCCGAAACAAATTACAGATGTGTTTATTTGGGGGGGGGTGAACACAATGCAGTTCAACCCCAACCCAACTAGGGGTCGCAACTCCACCTTTGAATATCACTAATTTAGTATGGTGTGTTAGGTCACATTATGAATTGAATAGGGGTCTTACAATATCATACGAATTAGAGGTATAGTATCATACATCTTACCTGGTCGTACAGTAGCATATACATTGGTGACGTATAGTATTATGGTATATTTTATGTCGCAGGTTAGGTGAAAAGGGTTAGCTAAAATGCTACAGTTGTCCCCAATGTGACCCAAACACGCAACCTTTGGATTGCTAGTCGTTTGCTGTATGTAGGTGATCAGAAATACTGTATGTATAGTATATTCCGCAGGGGCGCAACTTTCACTGAAATTGCATTTTTGTCCCCCCCAAAAGCTTTATCATTAGAATGTGATACAAAACGAGGCAACGGTATGGTTTAGGACCATGCGGACGCTTCCGAGCAGTCCGGTAGGATGTTTGCAGAGTGTTTATCAGACTTAATAAAATGTTGTCTCCCCCACTTCTAAAACCAAAGTTGCACCCCTGATATTTCGTATGGCTCGGAGTCTAGGCTGGTTCTACAGATGGTCAGCCTCAGAAGGCATCCTACAGTGGTCCATGTGCTGCATTACTTTTTATCCAATGACATTTTTTCCCCCCCTTTACCTCTAAGAAACTATTATAGTCATGATTAGCAAACAATGACTCACCTTGCGGTGTTCACATGAATGTGTGCTATTCAAAAGACCTCGATTCATAATTAGCTTATTGTCTATAATGGACGGATGTTGTTATTTTTTCTGGACATTAGCACAGTAATAATTAGCGCAGTGTAATTTGACGTTTACTTAAAAGGTTTTGTATGTTCTTTAGCGTGTTACGCAGGGGGTAGGTTCAACAGAGGAAATCCTTGTTCACCTACAGAATTCATATTGAAGATTTGGAGGCACTCTTTCCAGTTGTTTTCATCAGACTGTGTCACAAGGGACAAAGCTCGAGAATAATACTGTACGTTCCAAGATAATTATCTGGCAAGTGCTGCCTCCTGGTGTTTGGAAAGAGTGATTGCTTTTTGGGCTGCTGCTGAGTTCATTACAGAGACCCACAGGCTGTGTTTACACTGGCAGCCCAACTCTGATATTTTCTGTAACTAACTATTTTGACCAACCAGATCAGCTCTGAAAAATATCTGATCTTATTGGTCAAAAGACCAATTAGTGGAATAAATGTCAGAATTGGGCTGCTTGTGTAAACGCATGAGTCGTATAAGTACATCGCATGGCCTGAAAGTCAACAACTTGTAATACAGCCGTCATCTCAACGTCGGCTTACATGTCAGTTCTCCTCTTGTCAGAGGGACATGGCCTAAATGGCAAATAATACACAAGCACAATGCAGTTAGATGAGCTTATTGATATTAGGGCTATAGGCTAATGTAAACTGGTTCAACTACAAGAAGGCTGCTATGCCAAGGGGGGTCCGGAACTCAGCACCTTTAATTTTAAAAAAACAACAACTAATAAATATATTTTCAGTCAACTTATCATCGCATACTAGGCTTGGGCAGTATACCGTGCTATTTGGAAATCGCCACAGTATGGTTTTTCCAATAGCGTCAATACTGTTGTAACTATTTTTTTAAAAACTAAAAAAAGGTTCCTCTACATTTAATATTTGTAGCTACTTTTTAAGTAAATACCTGCAATCAACTTATGAAATATGTTAGAAGATAAAGCAGATTGCGTTTTTCAATTCACTGGTCACATTATTATACATTATGAAGTTTACCATAGTTCCCCAGAAGAGTTGAGTCAGTCACGTCTGTTTGTAAGTTTCACAACTGGAGAAAGCAGGAGCAGGTGAATCCAGCTGTGAATTGACAGGGGTCCCGTTGTATATTGACAGACCAGTTTTTTGTTGTTGTTGCTTCAATCGAGTGATCAGGGACGTGCAACTACAGTTTTCCTTCACAGAAAATACATTAGTGCAACACATTGGTGAGAAAATATCTTCAGTTATCAGATGACAACAGAAGTGCAACGCTATTTGTCTGGCAGCCACACAAGTAGGCTAAATCAGATTACAATGAAAAAGCAAGGATTTTTTGTTGCATATTTCTGTTTATCATAGAAAGAATGTAACCAGCTACTTTTCCCTAATGTTTTTCTTAAAGTTAGAAATCACAATAAGCATTTTAGATCTGCGTTTGCAAAACAAAGCAAGATATTTCTTATGAGTTTAATATTTTGTTTCCTGCATGAAAAATGAAAGTTAAACTAAGTTATCTAAGTGGCTGAATTATTAAGGTGACGGGGGAATCATATTGTGTTGGTTTTCCGCCATGTTTGAGAAGTCAAAGCTCTTTGGATGAGTTATCTGTACAGCTGACACTGCTATCTTTTCAGCCTGTCTGCAACCCCCCTCCTACCAAATAATATAATATATGACTTTGACTCCCTTTTGACAGTTAATTTGACATACCATAGCTACCTAAAGTGGGGCAAAAAAGTATTTAGTCAGCCACCAATTGTGCAAGTTCTCCCACTTAAAAAGATGATAGAGGCCTGTAACTTTCATCATAGGTACACTTCAACTATGACAGACAAAGTAAGAAGAAAAAAATTCCAGAAAATCACATTGTAGGATTTTTTATGAATTTATTTGGAAATTGTGGTGGAAAATAAGTATTTGGTCACCTACAAACAAGCAAGATTTCTGGCTTTCACAGACCTGTAACTTCTTCTTTAAGAGGCTCCTCTGTCCTCCACTCGTTACCTGTATTAATGGCACCTGTTTGAACTTGTTATCAGTATAAAAGACACCTGTCCACAACCTCAAACAGTCACACTCCAAACTCCACTATGGCCAAGACCAAAGAGCTGTCAAAGGACACCAGAAACAAAATTCTAGACCTGAACCAGGCTGGGAAGACTGAATCTGCAATAGGTAAGCAGCTTGGTTTGAAGAAATCAACTGTGGGAGCAATTATTAGGAAATGGAAGACATACAAGACCACTGATAATCTCCCTCGATCTGGGGCTCCACGCAAGATCTCACCCCGTGGGGTCAAAATGATCACAAGAACGGTGAGCAAAAATCCCAGAACCACACCTAGTGAATGACCTGCAGAGAGCTGGGACCAAAGTAACAAAGCCTACCATCAGTAACACACTACGCTGCCAGGGACTCAATCCTGCAGTGCCAGACGTGTCCCCCTGCTTAAGCCAGTACATGTCCAGGCCCGTCTGAAGTTTGCTAGAGAGCATTTAGATGATCCAGAAGAAGGTTGGGAGAATGTCATATGATCAGATGAAACCAAAATAAAACTTTTTGGTAAAAACTCAACTCGTCGTGTTTGGAGGACAAAGAATGCTGAGTTGCATCCAAAGAACACCATACCTACTGTGAAGCATGGGGGTGGAAACATCATGCTTTGGGGCTGTTTTTCTGCAAAGAAACCAGGACGACTGATCCGTGTAAAGGAAAGAATGAATGGGGCCATGTATCGTGAGATTTTGAGTGAAAACCTCCTTCCATCAGCAAGGGCATTGAAGATGAAACGTGGCTGGGTCTTTCAGCATGACAATGATCCCAAATACACCGCCCGGGCAACGAAGGAGTGGCTTCGTAAGAAGCATTTCAAGGTCCTGGAGTGGCCTAGCCAGTCTCCAGATCTCAACCCCATAGAACATCTTTGGAGGGAGTTGAAAGTCCGTGTTGCCCAGCAAAAGCCCCAAAACATCACTGCTCTAGAGGAGATCCGCATGGAGGAATGTGCCAAAATACCAGCAACAGTGTGTGGAAACCTTATGAAGACTTACAGAAAACATTTGACCTCTGTCATTGCCAACAAAGGGTATATAACAAAGTATTGAGATAAACTTTTGTTATTGACCAAATTCTTATTTTCCACCATAATTTGCAAATAAATTCATTAAACATCCTACAATGTGATTTTCTGGATTTTTTTCATTTTGTCTGTCATAGTTGAAGTGTACCTATGATGAAAATTACAGGCCTCTCTCATCTTTTTAAGTGGGAGAACTTGCACAATTAGTGGCTGACTAAATACTTTTTTGCCCCACTGTCCACCTTGTTAATTTACCCGAAAACATAGTCAAACAGGTTAAATTGTGTTTATTTCAGCTAAATACTTCCACGTATAAAGGAAAACCGACAGAAATACAGCAGTTTATTCGTTTGTGGCGTCTTTGAGGCACACTTATAATAAAATCCTCCTATTGGTCTGTTAAATACACAATAAAATAACATTTATGGTTTGAATAAAAGCAGAAGTTAATTTAAAAAAGTATCTTCAAAGGCACACAAAGACAATCAGAATATACACTGAACAAATATAAAAATGCAACATGTACATGTAAAGTGTTGGTCCCGTGTTTCATGAGCTGAAATAAAAGAGCCCAGAAATGGTTTAAATTCCTTTTTGTGAGCATTTCTCCTTTGCCAAGATAATTCATCCACCTGACAGGTGTGGCATATCAAGAAGCTGATTAAACAGCATGATCATTACACAGGTGCTGGGGACAATAAAAGGCTACTTTTAAATGTGACGTTTTGTCACACAACGCAATGCCACAGATGTCTCCAGTTTTGAGGGAGAATTCAATTGTCATGCTGACTGCAGGAATGTCCACCAGAGCTGTTGTCAGATAATTACATGTTCATTTCTCTACCATAAGACATTGCTTTAGAGAATTTAGCAGTACGTCCAACCGGCCTCACAACCGCAGACCACGCCAGCAAAGGACCTCCACATCTGGCTTCTTCACCTGCGGGATCGTCTGAGGGGGAGGGGTGGAGTATTTCTGTCTGTCATAAAGCCCTTTTGTGCGGAAAAACACATTCTTATTGGCTGGACCTGGCTCCAGTGGTGCAGGAAGGGGTGCAGGCCAACCCTTGGCTGCACCCCTGCCCAGTCAAGTGAAATCCATAGATTAGGGCCTGTTGAATTTACTTCAATTGACTGATTTCCTTCTATGAACTGTAACACAGTAAAATCTTAGAAATTGTTGCATTTATATATTTGTTCAGTATACATGAAAAAGGCATGCAGGAGTAGTCAGTTTGATATGATGTTACACAAAGTCAGTGTTGATGACAACTTTGGCATAAGTGTAGAAATCCCTTGTGTTAAAACATAAATTTTAAAAATTCAAATAAACTAACAATTAAAAAGTTGAGAGGAACAGTGTGAAAGGCGTGTGTAGATGTATAAATAGCTACTTGATGAAAAAGAACGTGTTGCTATGGTAATCGGCCCCAGAGGTCAGTTCTCGCTCATTAAGCCACAGTCATGAATATTGCAATGTTAAGGCAAGCTGTTCTCATGCACGGGCCATTTTGGTCCACTGATCTTTACTTCACACTAGGTTACACCAACTGCTCTGTTTGTTGCACACTACCAAAATATAGAGCATTGTGGATCCGATAGCATGTAACGGCTTGCATTAATCTGATTCTCCATTTTATGGGGGGGAGCCCTTGATTTGTTGAATCAGGGGAGTTAGTGCTAGGCTAGAACCAAAATGGTCCCCCCAAGGAATGGATTGAGAGACACTATCATAAGTGCATCATTGACCATTACATATATCGTCATCTTCTGTTTGCATGGCACAGTGGTAGACCCCATGACTAAACGGGTCGCTGGAATATGATGACACTGGGTGGCAGAGACTAGACCCCATCCCTTTTCCTTCTCTTCGTGTTCTACTCTCAGTAAGGCTCTGCCTTCAAACTCCGATATAGACAGCAAGTAAACACCATCCCCACAATCTGAGAGAGAGAAGAGAGAGAGATAAATACACACACACACACACACACACACACACACACACACACACACACACACACACACACACACACAGTTGAAGTAGGAAGTTTACATACACTTAGGTTGGAGTCATTAAAACTCATTTTTTCAACCACTCCACACATTTCGCCACAACAATTGTTTACAGACAGATTATTTCACTTAAAATTCACTGTATCACATTTACATTCACTAAGCTGACTGTGCCTTTAAACAGCCTGGAAAATTCCATGGCTTTAGAAGCTTCTGATAGGCTAATTTACATAATTTGAGTCAATTGGAGGAGTACCTGTGGATGTATTTCAAGGCCTACCTTCAAACTCAGTGTCTCTTTGCTTGACATCATGGGAAAATCCAAATAAATCAGGCAAGACCTCAGAAAAAATTGTAGACCTCCACAAGTCTGGTACATCCTTGGGAGCAATATCCGAATGCCTGAAGGTACCATGTTTATCTGTACATACAATAGTATGCAAGTATAAACACCATGGGACCACGCAGCCATCATACCGCTCAGGAAGGAGACGGGTTCTGTCTCCCAGAGATGAACTTACTTTGTTGCGAACAACAGCAAAGGACCTTGTGAAGATGCTGGAGGAAACAGGTACAAAAGTATCTATATCCACAATAAAACAAGTCATATATCGACATAACCTGACAGGCCGTTCAGCAAGGAAGAAGCCACTACTCCAAAACCGGCATAAAAAAGCCAGACTATGGTTTGCAACTGCACATGGGGACAAATACCGTACTTTTTTGGAGAAATGTCCTCTGGTCTGATGAAACAAAAGTGGAACTGTTTGGCCTTAATGACCATCGTTATGTTTGGAGGAAAAAGAGGGAGGCTTGCAAGCTGAAGAACACCATCCTAACCGTGAAGCACAGGGATGGCAGCATCATGTTGTGGGGGTGCTTTGCTGCAGGAGGGACTGGTGAACTTCACAAAATAGATGGCATCATGATGCCGGAAAAATATGTGGATATATTGAAGCAACATCTCAAGACATCAGTCAGGAAGTTAAAGCTTGGTCGCAAATGGGTCTTCTAAATGGACAATGACACCAAGCATACTTCCAAAGTTGTGGCAAAATGGCTTAAGGACAACTAAGTCAAGGTATTGGCATGGCCATCACAAAGCCTTGAACTCAATCCCATAGAAAATGTGTGGGTAGAACTGAAAAAGCGTGTGCGAGCAAGGAGGCCTACAAACCTGACTCAGTTACACCAGCTCTGTCAGGAGGAATGGGCCAAAATTCACCCAACTTATTGTGGGAAGCTTGTGGAAGGCTACCCGAAAAGTTTGACACAAAGTTAAACAATTTAAAGGCAGTGCTACCAAATACTAATTGAGTGCATGTAAACTTCTGACCCACTGGGAATGTGATGAAAGAAATAAAAGCTGAAATAAATCATTCTCTCTACTATTATTCTGACATTTCACATTCCTAAAATAAAGTGGTGATCCTAACTGACCTAAGACAGGGAACATTTACTCGGATTAAATGTCAGGAATTGTGAAAAACTGAGTTTAAATGTATTTGGCTAAGGTGTATGTAAACTTCCGACTTCAACTGTACATGTTTCACATTTCAACATATATGCCTGAGGCCACATAAGAATACACGCTTAAGTGTTTCAGTGTCCACATAATTCAGAATGAAACTGAAAAATGACTTTTGGTTGCTTTACACTTCTACCATTACCCCTGAATTTCCAGAGACCAGGGCAAGGATTCTGATGTTTACGGTGGCCATCTTGGGTCATCTCTGTGCTGTCAAACAGTGAAATGGCTTATTTTTGCTCACCTGTACACAGGCGATGCCCACGCCCACCGCTCCAATGATCTTCAGGTGGTCCAAAATGAAGTTTTCCAGTTTAGTGATACATCCCCCCTGGAGAGACAGGAAAGGTGTGTGTGACTTAAGGTGACTTTCAATCTTGATGTTAGCCACGGGAAGTAAGGGGGCTGAGGGTGCTGCAGCACCCCCTGAAAAATCTGAATTAAAAAGATATATTAACAAATACAAAAATATATACTGGTACTGTAGAATTGTTTTGTTTTACTAAAGTAGTGCACTGGGCCTTTACTAGTATCAGAGGACCGATATAGACGTCCGTAGCGCGGGCAAAAACCTATTTTCAGCATCTGGGCTTTGTCAAAAAAAGGTAGTTGTATAATTGAGAACAGTATCTTGTGGGCTTCAATAGCTGGAATTGTAAGAGTGGTTGCCCTGTCTTTTCCTCTGTGATTGTCATTCTAATGGAATCCAGAAAGAACAAAACCCTGTCCTCAAACATTTACGTCAAAAGGTGCAAAGTTATGGGCAAAAGACACAAAACATCCACGTCAAATGAAATTTTTCTGGATCAAATAACATGGAAAACAACCACATTTTATGCAGTATTCATTTACCATCCTTACAAACCACTTAAAGTAAATGACTGTATTTCACATAAGCTGGTCATCTCGGTGTGTACCTGTATCACCATGAACAATGCACAATAGAGAAATTGAGTACAATGAGACATCAAGTGGTTTGTGATGATGTGATGATGTGGCTCAGTTGGTAGAGCATGGCACTTGCAATGCTAGGATTGTGTGTTCGATCCCACATTTATGTACTCACTACTGTACGTTGCTCTCGATGAGAGCATCTACTAAAAGTTAGGACTGAATAGACCATTTCAGTTTACAAATAGAAATAAGCTGCATTTGCAATGTATTTCAAGAAACTGGAAAACAGGCAAGTATTTTTATATTCCACAAGTATTATGAGATTACAGTGGTGTAAAATACTTAAGTAAAAATACTTAAAAGTACTACTTAAAACCTGTTAAAGATAGGGCTGACTACTGCCCCCTTTGGAGGAATTGCGTGTCCATAGTAAACAGAAAAAAAATCTGTCCAAAATTGCTAATATATGCATATAATAATTATTATTGAATAGAAAACACTCTAAAGCTTCTAAAACCGTTCAAATTATGTCTGTATGTAAAGCAGAACTCTCAGGGCAGCCATTCTCCCAAACTCTCTCTTGTCATCAGAAAAGTTGGGCCAACTTTGACGTCATCGCCCCCTGCCTTCCCAACCAGCTACGGATCTGGGAACAGTTTCTATGTCTTCAGCGCAATGTCTGCTTTCAGTGGGGCCTATCATTGTGAGAATTGCGCGCTCGCTCGACTTTTGGCGGGCTGAAACCTTCGGGTCACGCGAAAATACATGTACTTTCATGCGCGCGTCGGCTCCAGAGCTCTCTTTCTTCCAGGATGGACCAAACGACGTCGGTGTGTCTGTTCGAGCTAAGGATTGTTTTGCACGTTTATAACATGCGAAAGCTTGATTCTGCACTTAATTTGACCAGTTTAGTCGACATATAATATGTAATTTTGAAGTTTTGATGCGCATCCACTAGAATTTTGGCTGCATTTCAACTGCAATTTGTCGCGTTTGATAACCTAAAGACACAAACAAAAACAAACGCAGTTTTTGGTAAGTATGACTTCTTCCACGTCTTCTGATCGAAGAACATCAAAGGTAAGGGAATATTTATGTGGTAATGTTGGGTTTCTGTGGACTTCAACATAGAGGACACATAATGCTAATTTCTGAGCGCCGTCTCATATTATAGCCTAGTGAACGAATTCTGTAACGTTAAAAATAAATGTAACACAGCGGTTGCATTAAGAAGAAGTGTATCTTTCTATCTATATGTAGAACATGTATATTTAGTCAAAGTTTATGAGGTGTATTGCTTGTTATCTGACGTTATCTGCCGGAGCTATCATCATTTCTCCGGACATTTGAGTAGCATTTTTTGAACATTGCGTCATTGTAAACAGAGATTTATGGATATAAATAGCATATTATTGAAAAAAACATAAATGTACTGTGTAACATGTCCTATTACTGTCCTATTACTGTCATCTGATGAAGATTTTCAAAGGGTTAGTGAATTATTTTTCTTTTAATCCTGCGTTTGTTGATTGCATATTTTGTTCAACTTGGCTATTCAAATTAGCTGTGTCTTTGGTGGTGGTTTGACATAAATATGTGCTATGTTTTCGCCGTAAAACATTTTATCTTTCATTTGGCTATTGGACTTGTTAATGTGTGGAGGTTAAATATTTCTAAGAATATTTTTGCATTCCATGCGCCACCGTTCCAGCTGAACGTGGGAGGTGTCGTTCCCAAAAGGGAACCCTACCCCGTCAACAGGTTAAGTAGTTTTTTGGGGGTATCTGTACTTTACTATTAATATTCTTGACAACTTTTACTCTACTACATTCCTAAAGAAAATAATTTTCACTCCATACATTTTCCCTGACACCCAAAAGTACTTGTTACATTTCGAATGCTTAGCAGGACAGGAAAATGGTCCAATTCACGCACTTATCAAGAGAACATCCCTGGTCATCTGTACTGCCTCAGATCTGGCGGACTCACTGAACACAAATGCTTCGTTAGTAAATGATTGTCTAAGTGTTGAAGTGTGCCCCTGGCTATCCGTAAAAATACAAATAAATTGTGCCGTCTGGTTTGCTAAATATAAGGAATATGAAATTATTTATACCTTTTCCCTTTACTTTTGATTCTTAGGTATATTTAACCCCCCCCCCACGAAAAAAATGACAGCACACCAACTCCCAAAGTACTTCCCGCAGCTATGATCTTGATTACACAAACCTGAACACAAGCAGAATTTGCACTATGAATTGCAAGCACTCTAACACTCAACAACACCAGCTGCTCCCTGTATCGGACGCTCACCTCCACTTTGTAGATGTTTGACGGGTGGTCCCTGTGGCCGCAGCCCAGCGTCTGGGTCTTACAGCAGCTGTCCGGCACCAACCTGCCATCCGCCTCATTGGTGCGGATCCACACGCTTTCGCCCCAGTCCGACGAGCTGTTGCTGCCACAGCACTTAAACTGGCGGGAGAGGGAGAGGGAGAGGAGAGGGAGAGGAGAGGAGAGGAGAGGAGAGGAGAGGAGAGGAGAGGAGAGGAGAGGAGAGGAGAGGAGAGGAGAGGAGAGGAGAGGGAGAGGCATTTCACAAACAGGGTGGTGCATGCTTTCCCAGTTGTCTTGCAGTTGTTTCAGAAGACGAGCTTAATGATACTCAGTTCAGGAACCAAATCCTTATACAAAACAACGGGCTCTCTTTCAAATCAGAAGGTTTCATAATGACGAGTTACGCGTAGGGCTAATAACATACTGCAACCATGCATAATGAAAACACATATCAGTGCCAGTGTAAATAATAGTAGATTCAATGAAAGTAAACATAAAAAAGCTGAATATTAATGCACATTGGAGAAAAATCGACAAATTCCCGCATGAATATTTCCAAAAACTTCCAACCAAACTCCTCAAGTCTGCTTATGGTGCCTTCTCTTACCTCCTGCTGCAGCTTGTCCACTGCTTTGGTGATGTGCTCCTGCTCTGGCTGCCTGTACTTCTGCACTATGGTCTCCCGCAGGTTCTGTTTCAGCTCCTCATTGAGCTGCAGAGGAAGACGGGACACAGGGGATATGAGAGAACGGACACAGTAAACATGACCTTGGTCAGACTACAACACAGCTATCCAGCAGACGGTAGAAACAGAAACATATACAATACCGAGGAAGGGGAAACTACGGTATTTGAGCGCAGGCTTTTGTTCTAGCCTAACTCTAACACACCCTGTTGATGACTTCAATCAGGTATGTTAGCACTAAGCTGGAACAAAAAGGGACATTTGTCTTTCTGAATAGGACTAAGTGGAAGCATGCACATTGAGAATAAGGTAGTGGGAGAAGCAGACATAAGCTCACCAATGACTGTGAATCTTCAATCAGTAAAATAATACTTGAAGGAATGTAATGCATCTCATTGTCGATTTAATAGAATGGAATGATCCACTGTATCAAAAGGTCCAGAATAGCTAAAACTGTCATTACAGAAGGAACTCCTCTTGAAAGAGGAAATGATATACATAAAAGGTAAGAAGAAGTACATTTTCATTCATTTATAACAGTAGCGCAAAACTTAGGCAAGAGCATAGGCCTACATCTAGCTGGTCCACAGTTTCTATGGCAACCACAGAATGTAGAGCCAAGTCCGAACGTAAAAAGAGAGATAAAGGGAATAAATGAACGAGGGAGGGAGAGGAAGAGAGAGAAATATAATAGGTTTCTATTTGACCTGTTGACAGCGTGGGAAACATTGCAGCAGTGAGATGAAAACAGGGTGACGAGGCCAAAGGAACATGAGCAGACAATTACACAGAGAGAGTTCAAATGACACACAACAAGCTTGGTAGGATAACATTCCTTCAGGTCTAACATCGACACAGCAGGGGTGTGTGGTAGTGACAGGGACAGTAGTGGGAATCACATCTTAGTGCTATTATCACACCACAGAAATGCTACAACAAGATGTGGCAGGCATGGGAAAGCAGAGCTGGAGGGGGGGAGAGAGAGAGAGAGAGAGAGAGAGAGAGAGAGAGAGAGAGAGAGAGAGAAAAGCAACAGATGGAGAAAGAGAGTGGGGAATTATCCGTGAACCTTTCCTTGTTTGGGTTTCAGTTTGTACAAAGAGACACTCTTCTGTCTCTGGACAGGCTCTGGGAATAGATAGGTGTTCCTGGCAGTGGAATCAGGTGGTGAATCAAGTCATTCATTACCTGCTGGTAATAGATGTAGGCCAGGACACCGGCAAGGATCTCCAGGAGGAAGATACACAGCAGCAGGACAAAGTACTGTGGGGAGACAATGAAAGGTAGGGGATTAGGTTGAAATGGATATCCCCTGGCCCTCTGTTTATGGACTTCACAGGTAAAACAGGCAAATCTCATTTAGACACACTGGAGTTAAATTTAGCAGAGCAGTCGATTGGTGGTAGTGGGGGTCACCTTTGTCGTTTTGTTATTTTGAGAAAATGGACTAAGAATGTCCGCCAATCGTAGTTTTAATTTGTGGCGTATTGATTATGTGGGGAAATGTCAATGGAGCTGTACAAACAGTATGTCGCCCTTAAAGGGATGCTTCAGGATTTTGGCAATGAAGATCCAAAGCCAGATGAACTCGTGGATACAATTTGTATGTCCCTGCGTGCAGTTTGAAGTTACTGACTGGCGTTAGCGCAACTGCTAACTAGCGTTAGCGCAATGACTGGAAGTCAATGGTAACATTTATAGCGCAATGACTGGAAATCAATGGATGGTAACAGCTAGCATGCTAACTGTTATCTTAGACTTCCAGTCATTGCCTTAACGCTAGTTAGCATTGGGTCGCAAAACTAACTCCAACTTCCTTCACACTGGATGCAGAGACATACTGTAAAAATTGTATCCATGAGTTCATCTTCATTGCCAACATCCCTGAACAACTGGCCCAGACAGTTTGCCCTTCGATGATAATGGTTAGCTAAGTTTAACAAGTTGGTAGGGAGATGATCCAAAATCAGTTATGAAAAGGCATAAAGTTATCACAACTCCTCTGGGTCCAAGCTATGGTTAGAATCATGGGAAACATCTGTTTATCGGGCTGGAAGTGCACAGGGTTACTACGCAAATGAGTGTGTGAGCGAACACTCCTTTGCCTGAATGGGCGTGTATTTGTTCCCAAGACATCTCCTTTAAAAAGTTTCAAAATTGTTAATTCAAATAGCTCTAAATGGCCATAATAGAGTGGTAAGGATTAGAGGATAAAATGCTTTCAAGATAACATGATATCTTTAGACCGCAGATCAAGACAGTCATGGCCAACAAGCATGGAAGACATTAGCTATGGAGAGCACGGAAAAAAAAGTTTAACCAAGGACTATGCTGTCAACATCAGACAGACATTTACATTTGAGTCATTTAGCAAAGCAATTAGGGTTAAGTACCTTGCTCAATGGCACAGACAGATTTTATAACCTAGTCGGCTCTGAGAATCGAACCAGCAACCTTTTCGTCACTGGCCCTTAATCATAAGGCTACCTGCCACTTCAGACAGCAATAATCTGCTAAAAAATAAGTTTGGTCATCCAAAAGGTAGTTTGATGAAGGTTGTGGAAAGACCAGGGTGTGATCGGATGGAGTGGATAGCTACTTCGGTCGGGAACTGATGGACCGTAACATTAGTGCACTAATGTTAGCTTACTAGCTATTCCTCTCTGTTATAAATCATACCTTCTACACTGAGTACACAAAACATTAAGAACACCTGCTCTTTCCATGACAAAGACTGACCAGGTGAATCCAGGTGAAAGCCATGATCCCTTATTGACGTCACTTGTTAAACCGGCTTCAATCAGTGTAGATGAAGGGGAGGAGACAGGTTAAAGAAGTATTTTTAAAGTCAATTGAGACATTGATTGTGTATGTGTGCCAGAGGGTGAATGGGCAAGACATAAGACTCAAGTTACTTTGAGCGGGGAATGGTAGTAGGTGCCAGGCACACCAGGTTGTGTCAAGAACTGCAACATTGCTGTGTTTTTCACACTCAACAATTTCCCGTGTATATCAAAAATGCCCACCACCCATAGGACATCCAGCCAACAGGACACAACTGTGGGAAGCATTGGAGCCAATATGTGCTAAAATCCATGTGAAACGCTTTAGAAACCTTGGAGTCCATTCCCTGATGCATTGATGTTATTATGAAGGTGGGGGGGAGGGGTAGATGTTGAGCTAGTCATCTAATGTTAATTGTACTGTTTCAGCAAAGTGTTAGGCTATATATATATTTTTTTTACACATTGAGTGATTTGACAGATTGTAGAAAGTTAGCCAGCCTACTTTGCTTAGCACCACATGAATTCGTTATGCAGTCTGTCGTGTAATTATATTGACAAATTGGATCTTTATTAGGTCAATTTCAGCCCATGCAATGTATTTAGCTAACTAGCTTCAGCATTTATACTTCGCCTCAGCCATAGTGGTGACTGAAAGTCAAGTGGGGCTAATTACACTAGTTAGCTATAGTGGTCTGGAAATACAACGACATTGCTGAAGAATGCAAATAATAAATAGGAAACAACTTTGCCATCATTATGATGTGGTCAAATGTACTTTAGAGAGATGGCAAAGTGTGTCAAAATAGCTAGCAACGCTAACATAAGCTAGCTAAAGTTATACTGCATCTACAGAAAATCTTGCGACATCCCAATGATGACAAAAGGTTTTCATACTAAATTATTTTCCTCCTTTGGAAATATCTACATTGAATCGAACGCTCAGTCTTCAAAATAACACTCATTGTGAGAAACGTGCAAACCATGAATAGCAAGTGTTGATGTGTGAAGAGATGGTCTCTGTAGTAATGCAGAGGGGATTCAATTTTGAGTCTGTATTTCTATATTCCAGAATCAGACCCCCATGTTGGCTACGCAAGTGCTAAATGTTTGCGTTTGCCTTCTATCCTCACTGCTGCCACTGTTGAATTATAACCACCACAGATCAGCCAAACAGAATTCAAAATGTCTAGCGCAGAACATTCCTAAATAGTCAGAAATACTAGGATGTTGAGTTGTGGGTGTTGGAGGGTTGACGATCTATTGTTGTGTATCTGTATACTTTGAATAAAAACTAAACAATGGAATTGCTCATCTTCTTTATACAATCTTTTTTTCATGCAATATAGGCCCATACGGCTAATGATGTATTGACCACTTGTAATTTGAAAAAAGTTAAATCATTGCTAAAGTACAAACATATTTGGTATTAGCTTGGGCTCATATTAAGAGGTCTTCACGGGTCAAACAGACCCAAAATCCCAGGATCAGACCCAGGAGCCGAGCGGGTCCGGGTTCTAAATTATGACTTTTGTTTCAGACCTAAGTCGGGTCTGATATACAGTGCCTTGCGAAAGTATTCCGCCCCCCTTGAACTTTGCGACCTTTTGCCACATTTCAGGCTTCAAACATAAAGATATAAAACTGTATTTTTTTGTGAAGAATCAACAACAAGTGGGACACAATCATGAAGTGGAACGACATTTATTGGATATTTCAAACTTTTTTAAACAAATCAAAAACTGAAAAATTGGGCGTGCAAAATTATTCAGCCCCCTTAAGTTAATACTTTGTAGCGCCACCTTTTGCTGCGATTACAGCTGTAAGTCGCTTGGGGTATGTCTCTATCAGATTTGCACATCGAGAGACTGAATTTTTTCCTCATTCCTTCTTGCAAAACAGCTCGAGCTCAGTGAGGTTGGATGGAGAGCATTTGTGAACAGCAGTTTTCAGTTCTTTCCACAGATTCTCGATTGAATTCAGGTCTGGACTTTGACTTGGCCATTCTAACACCTGGATATGTTTATTTTTGAACCATTCCATTGTAGATTTTGCTTTATGTTTTGGATCATTGTCTTGTTGGAAGACAAATCTCCGTCCCAGTCTCAGGTCTTTTGCAGACTCCATCAGGTTTTCTTCCAGAATGGTCCTGTATTTGGCTCCATCCATCTTCCCATCAATTTTAACCATCTTCCCTGTCCCTGCTGAAGAAAAGCAGGCCCAAACCATGATGCTGCCACCACCATGTTTGACAGTGGGGATAGTGTGTTCAGGGTGATGAGCTGTGTTGCTTTTACGCCAAACATAACGTTTTGCATTGTTGCCAAAAAGTTCAATTTTGGTTTCATCTGACCAGAGCACCTTCTTCCACATGTTTGGTGTGTCTCCCAGGTGGCTTGTGGCAAACTTTAAACTACACTTTTTATGGATATCTTTAAGAAATGGCTTTCTTCTTGCCACTCTTCCATAAAGGCCAGATTTGTGCAATATACGACTGATGGTTGTCCTATGGACAGAGTCTCCCACCTCAGCTGTAGATCTCTGCAGTTCATCCAGAGTGATCATGGGCCTCTTGGCTGCATCTCTGATCAGTCTTCTCCTTGTATGAGCTGAAAGTTTAGAGGGACGGCCAGGTCTTGGTAGATTTGCAGTGGTCTGATACTCCTTCCATTTCAATATTATCGCTTGCACAGTGCTCCTTGGGATGTTTAAAGCTTGGGAAATCTTTTTGTATCCAAATCCGGCATTAAACTTCTTCACAACAGTATCTCGGACCTGCCTGGTGTATTCCTTGTTCTTCATGATGCTCTCTGCGCTTTTAACGGACCTCTGAGACTATCACAGTGCAGGTGCATTCATACGGAGACTTGATTACACACAGGTGGATTGTATTTATCATCATTAGTCATTTAGGTCAACATTGGATCATTCAGAGATCCTCACTGAACTTCTGGAGAGAGTTTGCTGCACTGAAAGTAAAGGGGCTGAATAATTTTGCATGCCCAATTTTTCAGTTTTTGATTTGTTAAAAAAGTTTGAAATATCCAATAAATGTCATTCCACTTCATGATTGTGTCCCACTTGTTGATTCTTCACAAAAAAATACAGTTTTATATCTTTATGTTTGAAGCCTGAAATGTGGCAAAAGGTCGCAAAGTTCAAGGGGGCCGAATACTTTCGCAAGGCACTGTAGTTGCCACGGGTTTCGGGTATGTGCAATTCAGATGTATTTACCGACTGGACCAGTCCTCTGTTAACTTAATGTGTGAGGTGATGAGAACTGTGCGAGCTTGTCGTCTGTGTCAGCCAATTGCAACTCAATAAAACGCATAGCTTATGTCCAGCTTAAACTGGTTCCCGGCTGCTCACCTCACATGCGGCTGCTGCTGAGGAGAGATTGAGAGAACGCGAGTGAAAGGAGCCTTAGACTAGGTTACTGTTGATTGTCAAGATGGACTCCTTTTTCACTTTCTCACTGAAGTAGAACGAAAGTTAGAGGAGAAAGAGTATAGCGGAAAGAAGCAGACAAGGGGCCTGTCCTCTGTAAGGGACAAGTTTTAATATTGCAGTGGACAATCAAATCAAAGTTTATTTGTCACGTGCGCCAAATAGAACAGGTGTAGTAGACCTTACAGTGAAATGTTTACTTACAGGCCCTAACCAACAGTGCAATTTTTAAGTAAAAAATAGGTATTAGGTGAACAATAGATAAGAAATAAATAAAAACAACAGTAAAAAGAGTGAAAAATAACAGTGGCGAGGCTATTTACAGGGACCGGTTAGTCGTGCTAATTGAGGTAGTATGTACAGGTAAGTATGGTTAAAGTGGCTATGCATATATGATAAAAAGAGAGTAGCAGTAGAGTAAAAGAGGGGTTGGCAGGACACAATGTAGATAGTCCGGGTAGCCAATGTGCGGGGCCACCGGTTAGTCAGGCTAATTGAGGTAGCATGTACATGAATGTATAGTTAAAGTGACTATGCGAATATGATGAACAAAGACGAGAAGAATGTTGGCGAGGTCAAATGGATTGTGTGCAACTCGCTATTTAGCTTTGATGCAATTTAACTCTATATTATTAGTAATATGTTATTACTATCAATTATCATTATTATAGGCCTATTTAAGAAACTAAAGCATTTCTTTAAAATATGCAAAAAGTGTTTTGTTGTATTTTGTCGTAAATATTTGTGGCTAAATTAAGTTTGAACTGTCTTTGCTACGTACTTAGGTTAAAAGTAGGCCTGCTGTAAATATGATTATAATACGCCTATTGTTGTCATTGTGGGGTACGCCTTTGTTTAATTGCTGCAATATAGGCCTCTGTTCAAAACTACTGTGAAGGTTTAAACCAGTTCTTTAAATATGGAACAATTGTTTTGTTTCATTCTTGAGCCATTTCCTTTGGCCAAATTAAGTTCCCGCTGTAAATGAAAAGGAAAAACCAAAGATGGCGAGATGCAAAACTTTATTTAATGCTGAAATATAATAACCTGTTCTTATTTTCCCCAAAACAACAATTTGATTTTATTAGGGTAATATCAAAAGCAAGAAACTTTTGTGAAAGTTTGGTGTGGTACATCTATTAGGCTTAACTACTGCAGGCCTATGAAGGCAGTGTGAACCAGCGCTCCAACTACCCGAGTTACTCCTTTAATCTAACAATATAATGTTCATCTTTATAAAATATTCAGATAATAAAAAAACTAGAATTAGCCTCTATGCATATACAGTACATTCGGAAAGCATTCAGACCCCTTCCCTTTTTCCACATTGCTATGTTACAGCCTTATTCTAAAATAGATTACTTTTTTTATTTTTATTTATCAATCTGCACACAATACCCCATAATGTCAAAGCAAAAACAGGTTCGTAGAAATGTTTGCAAATTGAAGTCCACCAATGGTAAATTCAATTGACTAGACATGATTTGGAAAGCCACACACTTGCCTATATAAAGGTCCCACATTTGACAGTGCATGTCAGAGCAAAAACCAAGCCATGAGGTCGAAGGAATTGTCCGTTGAGCTCCGAGACAGGATTGTGTCGAGGCACAGATCTGGCGAAGGGTACCAAACAATATCTGCAGCATTGGAGGTCCCCAAGAACAGTGGCCTACATTATTCTTAAATGGAAGAAGTTTGAAACCACCAAGACTCTTCCTAGAGCTGCCCGCCCGGCCAAACTCAGCAATCGGTGGAGAAGCGCCTTGGTCAGGGAGGTGACCAAGAACCCAATGGTCACTCACAGAGCTCTACAGTTCCTCTGTAGAGATGGGAAAACCATCTCTGCAGCACTCCACCAATCAGGCCTTTATGGTAGAGTGGCAAGACGGAAGCCACTCCTCAGTAAAAGGCACATGGCAGCCTGCAAGATTCTCTGGTCTGATGAAACCAAGATTGAACCCTTTGGCCTGAATGCCAAGCGTGACTTCTGGAAAAAACCTTCCGCCATCCCTACTGTGAAACATGGTGGTGGCAGCATCACGCTGTGGGGATATTTTTCAGTGGCAGGGACTGGGAGACTAGTCAGGATAGAGGGAAAGATGAATGGAGCAAAGTACAGAGAGACCCTTGATGAAAACCTGCTCCAAAGCGCCCAGGACCTGCGACTGTGGCGAAAGTTCACCTTCCAACAGGACAACAACCCTAAGCACACAGCCAAGACCACGCAGGAGTGGCTTCAGGACAAGTCTCTGAATGTCCTGGGGTGGCCCAGCCAGAACCTGCACTTGAACCTGATCAAACATCTCTGGAAACATCTCTGAAACTCCCCTGTTACTTTCCCCAGTTTCTGTGTTGTAGTTTGTGTATTTGCATGTGTGTATTTCAGGAAATGGCTTCCTGAAATCCCTCAAGTAGCTGATTGGTCCACTCCATGGCTAATTGGTGAGCTGACCCCGCCCCTCGTCAAGACGCATCTGTCTCCAATTACCCATTCCTTCTAAAGCTATATAAAAGCCAGTGTTCTGTTCAGAAGGGAACTCATTGCAGAGATATAGCTTGCAGAAAGATCATTGCTGCGAGAGGAGGCTAATGGCTGAGGGTGATATACTGTGTTGGTTGTTCTCATAGGGAGATGATTAGTGTGTCCTGTATTGGTTGATTGAGAGAGCTGATTGGTTATGTCTGTGTGTCAATAGGACGCAGTGTTTTGGTTATTGAAATTGTTTGTGTTATTCTGTTTCATTTGTTCCCAGGGGGGAAGGGGAAGGCACCTAGGGAGTGCTTAGGCAAGAGGCCCGCGGGCATACATATACCCGTAGTGTTTTCACTGTCTAGGCACACTAGGTAAGACCTGGGTGGACCACCCCCTTGTATTTTGGTTAGCGCACCAGGTGGTGCTAAGTTAGATAGGTAGTGAGTAGGCAGGTTAGATAGGAGAGGGGGGGCTTTGACATGTACTTTCTTTGCTTTGGTTCCGTCCAGCCCCTTTTCCCCATATTATCGTGTGACGGAATTACATTCCTTGTAAACGGTACCACATTCTGCCTTTTGTCATCCTTACTCGCAGTCCATACCTCTTTCACTTCACGTGGAGTTGAGTTGTAGCAGGGTGTTGCGTTCCCTCTTCACAGAGGCGTAACACAATGGGGGCTCATCCGGGATCATTCCAATAAACCCACTGCACCCTGCTGCTCTGAGCTCTCTGGGATTAGTGATTGAGGTGTGATGGTAGGTTGCGAGTTTGGATGACTCATTCAGTTTATGTTTAGTAGACTGAATTGTACAAGATGGCTGCCTCAGCCATCCAAGTTTTTTGAAGCGCCCTCGATTGTTTGGTGAGGTTTCGTAAAGTAGACCTTTTAGCTGTAGCTGTCCATGGATTCATTATCACTGAAAGCCCTAAAGGCTGAGCTTTTGGTGCTAGTCAGGGTTTAGTGAAAAGGAATTCTCTCGTTGAAAGATGAGACGGGTAGACCTTCCGATGACAAGGCGGAGGAAGGGGTTGCTCGTACCCCCTTTACATTGCCCCGATTTGACCCTTTATCTTCTGCTTCAGGTCGTGCCAACCTTTTGTGTCACTGATCTACACACAATACCCCATGTTAAAGTGGAATAATTTGTTGATTTTGTTATTATTAATTGTTCTGGCAAGCCTAAATAAGCACTTAACGAATCAGATAACTTGCATGGACAAATTAAGTTCAATAAGTGGCTAACATTATTTTTT
Source organism: Oncorhynchus nerka (assembly GCF_034236695.1). NCBI lineage: Eukaryota > Metazoa > Chordata > Actinopteri > Salmoniformes > Salmonidae > Oncorhynchus > Oncorhynchus nerka. The sequence continues at coordinate 61,021,669 of NC_088423.1, read as the reverse complement.
AATAACTATCCCATCTCTGCACCCCACACAAACAATGATCTATAAGGTACCTCAATCCAGTAGTGGGTTTAAATGACATTCAATCACAAAGACCAAAAAGGGTTTTCAATGCCTCTCAAAGAAAGGCACGGCGTAGTGAAGTTAATTAGGTTTTAGATGGTGCATAAATACACCCAGTCACTACAGGCATCCTTCCTAACTCAGTTGCCGGAGAGGAGGGAAACTTCAGGGATTTCACCATGAGGCCAATCGTGACTTTAAAACAGAGTTTAATGGTTGTATTATGAAAACTGAGGATGGATAAACAACATTGTAATTACTCTACAATATTAAGATAAGAGTGAAAAGGAACCCTGTACAGAATAAAAAAGATTCCAAAACATGCATCCTGTTTGCAATAATGCATAAAATGTTGCAAATATGTTTTTGTCTAAACACATGGCATTATTTTTGGGGCAAATCAAACATCACTGAGTATCACTCATATTTTCAAGCATGGTGGCTGCATCATGTTATGGGTATGCTTGTAATTGGCAAGGACTACAGAGTTTCTTTGGTTGAAAATAAACAGAACCGAGCTATGAGCACAGACAAAATCTTAGAGGAAAACCTGGACCAGTCTGCTTTCTGGGAGACATTCACCTTTCAGCAGGACAATACCAAGACGTCATTGTGGCCAAGTTACAGTTTCAAATTACATTGTCTTGAAAATGTCTGTCTAGCAATGATCAATCAATCAATTTGATGGCGCTTGAAACTTTAAGAACAAATGGGCAAATATTGTACAATTCGGGTGTTCAAAACTCTAGACTCCTATAACTCCTACTTACCCCAAAAGACTCACAGCTATAATCGCTACCAAAGGTGCTTCTACAAAGTATCGACTCACGGGTGAAAATACTTTCAAAAGACATTTCTTTATTTCATTTTCAATACATTTGCAAACATTTCTAAAAACATGTTTCATTGTCATTACATGGTATTGTGTGCAGATGGGTAAAAAAAATAATCTATATTTAATCCATTTTGAATTCAGGCTGGAACAACAAAATGTGGAATAAGTCTAGGTGTGAATACTTTCTGAAGGCACAGTAGCAATAACTGATTGCCCTCTTAATATGGGAATAAAAAAAATAAATCTAATCAAATCCCCTGTCCCTTTTAAGAAAGAAGCACAGTACTCGTCTGTTCATTTCGGGATGTAGCGGTCCAATTCCATTTTAAATCCTTAGTGCTTAACGTAAGATACAAAAATATCCCATCAACTCGTGTGTAGCTCTGGAAGGATTGATTAGGTACTAGCAATATGTTTATAGCTCTACCTTGCCCTCTAACAAGCTAGGTGGAATTTTCACTTGATACCCATCAAATCCTTACAAATCTACACGAGCCAAGATGGTAAAGGGTAAGATCCTAGGGGGGTCTGCGGCAGAATATTGTATGTGGTCCTTCAATGTGTGCTCTGCATTTGCCCTGCAAATGGACTACATTTAAATTGTACGGATGCCTTGTACTTTAAGGGAGGCCATTTTCAGTCAGAGAGTTAGATTAGAGTTTTATCTCCCATCTCATTTAAGCAGACACAGAGGTAGGGCATGGGTCTGCATTCACCGCAAAGTTCCTTTAGCATTAGACAGACGGGCCGATAAAATAGGGGAAAACCTTGACCCAAATCTCCCGGCTCACCGCTGATCTTTGGTGTTAAGTGGAGTTGGTCTTTGTCTATTCTCAAAGTGGCTCTGATCTTGAATGCTGAGTAAGCAGACTGATCAATGCCTGTTGACGCGGTCACAATGGTGTTGAAGAAACACACACAAAACACACTAGGGTTGGGAGATATCATGATAGCGTAGGGTAAACCCTCGTCTGTCATCTCGCGACGTCGTCACCGTTGACAATGGCCGTCAATCATCGTCAATGGCAACGACATCGTGGTATGACAGACGATGGTTGGCGCCCTCAGTAAAGAACGGTCTCTCACAGTGCAAAGCAGGGCAGCACACAAGTGACGTTCTGAGTAATTTGACTATTCCTACTTGCTATTACCTTTTTAATATGTGACACAGAATGCTAGCGAGCAATGTAGGCCAGACAGAGCGGAGAAGTCCGCCAAAGAAGCGCAAAATGTCCAGTCAGAAAACATCTGTTGGATGCATGGGCTTTAGACTATAGCCTAAACTTTTTTTTTTATGTATAAATGTACACTCCTTAACCATATTGTGTTAAGCCGTTGAAAAATAAATAAAACAAAGCCTATATTCTCTCCTCTCTCCATTCGATAGGCAAAATGAATATGACTGAAGGCTACGCTTCATCGTTTTATGCACGGCTTTCTCCCCAAAAGTGATTTGAATAGCCTAAAAACGTAACGCAGACAGGGGACTAATAATGATAGAGAACAAACAATATCAATAGCCTATAGTAAAATCTAATCAAGTTGCGAGCTGGGAAAATCCCTCCAAGTGTGGTTGATAACCAAATGGCCAATAACCTATCATAAAAGCTTTAATTCAGGTTAAAGTTATGAACAGTTGGCTTGGGCGGTATACCGTATATACCTTATACAGGGGTATTTGGAAAAAAGCCAAGGGATAGTTTTTCAAAACCATCCAGACAACTTATTTGAAGTTTTTCAATAAATTGGAATATTTGTAGCTACTTTAAGTTAATACCTCCATTAATTTGTGCAATAAATTAGGCGATAAAGCAGATTGGGTTCTTCATTTGACCTGTCACATGATTTTATCTTATGAAGCTTACCATAGTTCCCCAGAACCGTACATCCAGTCGTGTTTGTTTATAAATAGCACAAAGGGAGACTTGTAGATACCACAAAGGGAGATGGCGGAGTCTGTTGTGCAGTGCACATCAGGTGATGAAGTATATACTTGTATGGTTTTCTGCCAGAAGTCAAAGAGCTCTGGATGAGTAATCTGCACAGCTGTCATTCTTTCCCTGTGCTTCCAACTAGCGTTTTATTCCTCCTCCGAACTTTTCTCCTCTGCTCCGTGTACACATACTGCTATTACTCCAGAAAAGCTTCATAATTTTCAGTCTCCCTCTTTCAATTTCATTTGTAAAATGTCCACACTCACCGAAAACGACATTCGGCAGCTACTAGCTATGCTTGTATAACTTTATGAGCTGGATTTGCCTGTCTTGATGTTCGTTTACGCTCGTTAGCATTTAGCTAACAGCGTCCATGTGAATTCGCTATTAGTTTTTGCTAATTTTGTTAGCATTCTGGTACTAGAGGCACAATGGGCTTTTCTTGCATGATTTGAGCCCTCTTGTGTGCTATGTCGGTAATAACATAAATCCTGGGATGAGAGGACAGTATGACGATATGAAAATCTGGATATCGCCCAAGCTTAATGAGCAGTTGTGTATTTCCCAAATATTCTAGCCTATAGTTGTCCTAAAGTTGTGACTTTCAAAAATAACAATGAAAGTCTATAGCTTAGGCTATTCTCAATAAAAGCTTTATGATAGAACAAACTAAATTATTTGTCAAAGAAAATAAGGAAAGTGCTGCAAGGGTACACAATAATAGGTCTTCGTAGATAGGTGCTCTTTGGTAAAAGGGGTCAATTTGTCATCAAAAAGAAAGGAGAATCAAGGCACTCTTCATATAATTCATTAAAATACCTTTATTTGTATGGCATGTTCAATGGAACAAAGATTTTAAAACTCCAGCGCGGTTCAGCGGCATGGCCGAAGTCTTCTTTTGAACAAAGCATTTTCTACCCCTGATTGAGGAGGGAGTGGTCACAGAACAGCCAAAATTCATTACACAACACCTAGTAAACAACAATGTACATTCAAAAGTGAAAAAAGGTATGGTATCAAAATGCACATCAAAATCGGAAGCATTAGAACCCCTAGAAGAAGAAAAAGTAGTTCTAGCCTTGAATAGAAGTGGGCCAAATAGTGAGAAAAGGTGAGCCATACATTTCATACACTGAACAAAAATAAACGCAACGGAAAGTGTTGTTCCCATGTTTCAAATAAAAGATCCCAGAAATGTGGTTTTCTTTTCTTTTATGAGGCAATAAATATTCAGTTCTGAAGACTGTAGACCAGTCATATATACAGTTGAAGTCGGAAGTTTACATACACCTCCGCCAAATACATTTAAACTCAGTTTTCACAATTCCTGACATTTTAATCCTAGTAAAAATCCCCTGTCTTAGGTCAGTTAGGATCACCACTTTACTTTAAGAATGTGAAATGTCAGAATAATAGTAGAGAGAATGATTTATTCCAGCTAGAATTTCTATCATCACATTCCCAGTGGGTCAGAAATTTACATACACTCAGTCAGTATTTGGTAGCATTGCCTTTAAAATTGTTTGACTTGGGTAAAACGTTTCAGGTAGCCTTCCACAAGCTTCCCACAATAAGTTGGGTAAATTTTGGCCCATTCCTCCTGACAGAGCTGGTGTAACAGTCAGGTTTGTAGGCCTCCTTGCTCGCACATGCTTTTTCAGTTCTGCCCACACATTTTCTATAGGATTGAGGTCAGGGCTTTGTGATGGCCACTCCAATACCTTGACTTTGTTGTCCTTAAGCCATTTTGCCACAACTTTGGAAGTATGCTTGGGGTCATTATCCATATGGAAGACCCATTTGCGACCAAGCTTTAACTTCCTGACTGATGTCTTGAGATGTTGCTTCAATATATCCACATAATTTTCTTTCCTCGTGATGCCATCTATTTTGTGAAGTGCACCAGTCCCTCCTGCAGCAAAGCATACCCATAACAAGATGCTGCCAAACATAACAATGGCCATTATGGCTAAACAGTCACATTTTTGTTTCATCAGACCAAAGGACATTTCTCCAAAAAGTATGATCGTTGTCCCCATGTGCAGTTGCAAACCGTAGTCTGGCTTTTTTATGCTGGTTTTGGAGCAGTGGCTTCTTCCTTGCTGAGCGGGCTTTCAGGTTATGTCAATATAGGACTCGTTTTACTGTGGATATAGATACTTTTGTACCGGTTTCCTCCAGCATCTTCACAAGGTCCTTTGCTGTTGTTCTGGGATTGATTTGCAATATTTTTTTTTCCTGAGGTCTTGGCTGATTTCTTTTGATTTTCCCATGATGTCAAGCAAATGGGCACTGAGTTTGAAGGTAGGCCTTGACATACACCCACAGGTACACCTCCAATTGACTCAAATGATGTCAATTAGCCTATCAGAAGGTTCTAAAGCCATTACATCATTTTCGGGAATTTTCCAAGCTGTTTAAAGGCACAGTCAACTTGGTGTATGTAAACTTCTGACCCACTGGAATTGTGACACAGTGAATTGTAAGTGAAATAATCTGTCTGTAAACAATTGTTGGAAAAATTACTTATGTCATGGACAAAGTACATGTCCTTTCCGACTTGCCAAAACTATAGTTTGTGAACAAGAAATTTGTGGAGTGGTTGAAAAACTCATTTTAATGACTCCAACCTAAGTGTATGTAAACTTCTGACTTCAACTGTATACTGCAGATATGGGTCTGCGGTAGATTGCTTCCATCCAGCCCACGTCACTACGGTAACACAGCCCATTCCTCATCAGACAGTCACTGCTCCATCACAGCGCGCCAAACTTACACACACACGCTCCATGCTAACACTCATCCACCAGAAAGCAATATTAGAAAAGATGTGCCTGCACTTAGCCTCTGCCCAGGCTTTCAACAACATATTTCGTTCAGTTGCATTCGATTTCCTCACTGTAGCCCTACTTTAATTTTAGCCATTTTTTTTTCATACCTAGAAATATATAATTTGGCCAATAGGGGCCGATAGCATCGTATATCACTTTTATTGGTACATGATCATGATAGGAAAAGATATTGCCCAACCCTAACACGCACACAGAGAGACACACACACACCTGTGATATACATTGAGTTTGACAGAAAGCCAATATAGCTGCTGAGTCAAACATCAGAGGTAGTTCACACAGATTCGACAGCAGTCTTCTCGCCTCTCGTTGCCAGGGTTAAGTTACACACACACACACCTTCTCCTTCCTCACCATCTTTCCCCTCCCTCCTGACAAGTTAATTCCTTCAGCATGATTCATCGGTCTAATCTTAACTCCTCGGGATGCACTCTGCATTCCAACACACGCACTTGCACACAAAAGCCACAGCATATGTTTGGGATCAAAAGTGGACATACAGCAAAGGCCCATCTAGAACAGGAGCAGATAACACAATAGTTTGAGAAGCCTTACCCAAAGTGAATGAAAAATACTGGATTAGGCCGTTTCAACTACTCCTCCCTTGTCCCTTCACTAAGGAATATAATGCACAAAAGGTCAGGGTAAGGACTGGATAGAGATCCTATTATTACTAAATAACTAAACTCATTGAGGTTTTAGTATTGGTTTCCTCAAAATTCCATGTTCAATTTGATATGGGAAAACAAATTGTCCTATGTGAATACCTAGATATCACTTAAATTCAAATTTTTGCATGCAGGTCATCGCATGCCAAAACCACACACACACCATACAGGCTCCGTTTACCTAGTGTCGTGTCTCTGACTGATTAAATTATACGACATGCTATTTTATCAAATCGATTGCCTAACGTTTGATTGATCACGTGAATGAATTAAACCAGGCAACAATTAACTCGTTAATAACCTGGGGCACCACGGTGGCATTAGTTTATATAAAGCGGCTATCTCCCGAATCCACTCCAAAAGATCTTTTATATCAATAGCAGTCAATTTATTTATCGTCAACTTATTCAGTCTCATCTGAACGTCGTAAAATTCTTGGTTATCATCACGAACCATGTCTAACGAGTTGAATCAGCAATTCAAAAATTGGCTTAATTATTTACTAACTACCTAAATAATCACACAGATTTACATATACACAGGATGGATCATACATCGATTACTAATCATGTCATAAAATAAAAAGTCCCTGGCGGACGAAACCGATATGAATGCTGGTTACACAAAGAAAGGGTGTTGGGTTTGAATGAAAGAACGGGAAGACTGAGGTACAAAGGAGTTTGGGTCTCTATCGGACCTTGAAAAGCTATGCTGACGTAAATACAGAATCTTATGCATTATAATAACCGCCCATGCGGAAAAGGAAAATGAAAGATATATATTTACACTGAGCTGCGCTTCGATAGATGGGTCGAAGATGGAAGACTGGTTTGCCCAGCGGAGATCGCCTTTGTCCTTTGTAGAATCTGTCTGGGCTTAGCGGATACGTTGTACCCTGTCTTCTCAGGAGATTGTCTGTCCTTTCCAAGGCCACGTATGTTTACAGCTGCAGCTGATAACTCAACTTCTAGAATGTATCAATTCTTCATAAGTGAATAAGAGTTCAAAGTTCATACCATTTTGCCATACTCAGCTAGTGCTGTATTCCGGCTGGTCTTGTCAGAATTCATCCTTCCAGCGTGGTGATCGTCACCTCCACAATGAAATTAGCCCTTTTAAACGTATGGGACACCAGTCCTCACGTCGTCGGTAACTAAGGTTTGACTCCCATCAACGGCTTTTGTATCGGGGGAGAGAAGGGCATGCTTCATAGTTCTCAATCAATGTTTGTTCACTTGGGCATGGCCACTGAGTGAGCATAGTTTACTTTATGAAAACAATTCTCTCATTTAGAAGCTAAAAATACATTTAATCTTTTTACAAATAGTTTCATATTTAAACATTTAAATTGCACAATAATTCCATGTGAATCTGATAACTAGAATGTGTAGACTTTCCAAGATACAATTTATGTCATCCTATCAGATATGTCCAAGACACCAACTGATCGGACATCATATTTTCTAAGTACCAAGGACACTTTCAACTGGTTGGATTACAGAAATATTGTACCTTTCCCAAACCTTTTGATGTCACCATACTCTCTCTATGTTAACAAAGGGATTTTCAAGAAACAATTCTGTAGAGTGGAGAGAAGGGGGAAAGGTATTTATGGGGGTCATAAACCTCCCAACAGGATAACGTCATAACACTAGTTTATGTTCCTCACCGAATGAAAATGACTTGGCAACATGTCAGCAGGCATTGGTATAGACATAATTTACAACATGTTTAAATAAAGAAGAAAAAAAGTCTACAGGGTATTCTTCTCATTCTGAGACAAGGGCACCTTACCAACTATTACTTTAGAGTAATCAATGTGAATGTTAGCCATGGCCACCACAGGCTAAGTAATGAAAGTGTTATTGTAAATTACAGTCATTCATATTGAATTACTTCAAAAGGTGAGGAAAAGAAGAACAAATTATGTCATTTGGGTGCACTACCCCTTTAAGTTTGGCTCAGCTTCCACCACAGTTCAGCTGCGTCTATGACAGCCTTGTAGGGCTCTGGTCAGTGAGAGTGTGCGGTCAGTTTCTCCATTCATTGCCTCTGGGGTTTTATGACTCAGCCGTGGTATAAATTGTGTCTGTTTGGACGGGAAACAGGGTTCCCTCCACTCTCTGTGGCACCTCTCTTTCAATTCTGCCCCAGAACAATGGACAGTGCTCATACCAAACCCCTCTCTCTCCTTCTGTGAGAGCTCGCTCTCTCTCCTTCTGTGAGAGCTCGCTCTCTCTCCTTCTGTGAGAGCTCGCTCTCTCTCCTTCTGTGAGAGCTCGCTCTCTCTCCTTCTGTGAGAGCTCGCTCTCTCTCCTTCTGTGAGAGCTCGCTCTCTCTCCTGTGAGAGCTCGCTCTCTCTCCTTCTGTGAGAGCTCGCTCTCTCTCCTTCTGTGAGAGCTCGCTCTCTCTCCTTCTGTGAGAGCTCGCTCTCTCTCCTTCTGTGAGAGCTCGCTCTCTCTCCTGTGAGAGCTCGCTCTCTCTCCTTCTGTGAGAGCTCGCTCTCTCTCCTTCTGAGAGCTCGCTCTCTCCTTCTGTGAGAGCTCGCTCTCTCCTCCTTCTGTGAGAGCTCGCTCTCCTTCTGTGAGAGCTCGCTCTCTCTCCTTCTGTGAGAGCTCGCTCTCTCTCCTTCTGTGAGAGCTCGCTCTCTCTCCTTCTGTGAGAGCTCGCTCTCACTCCTTCTGTGAGCGCTCGCTCTCACTCCTTCTGTGCTCTCCTTCTGCGAGCTCTCTCGCCCCCCTTCTGTGCTCTCCTTCTGTGAGCGCTCTCCTTCTGCGAGCGCTCTCCTTCTGCGAGCGCTCTCCTTCTGCGAGCGCTCTCCTTCTGCGAGCGCTCTCCTTCTGCGAGCGCTCTCCTTCTGCGAGCTCTCCTTCTGCGCGAGCTCTCCTTCTGCGAGCTCTCCTTCTGCGAGCTCTCTTTTGAGCTCACCTAGGAGTTTAAGCTCCTTCTGCGCTCTCCTTCTGCGCTCTCCTTCTGCGCTCGCTCTCCTTCTGCGAGCTCTCACTCTCCTGTGCTCTCCTTCTGCGAGCTCTCTCTCCTTCTGTGCTCTCTGGCTCTCCTTGTGTTCTCCTTCTGCAAGCTCTCTCTCCTTCTGTGAGCTCTCTCTAGGCATAGGCTAAGATGCAGTAGATAGTGTCGAATACAGTATAAACACAACAGTTCAAAAGTTTGGGGTCACTTAGAAATGTCCTTGTTTTTGAAAGAAGAGCACATTTTTTGTCCATTAAAATAACATCAAGTTGATCAGAAGGCCAGAATCCCGGAGTCACCTCTTCACTGTTGAGATGTATTTTGTATCCCTGACAGAGTAGATATATTCTTCCAATTTGTATTCTCTTTTGAGCAATTTAGTTTATTCTGTGTTTTTGTTACATTTTTCAAATTTGTCAAATAGGAGGTCATGACTTTGGTTCTGGTTGTTTTTTTTAATTGTGTGTTCTAAAGAGCTGAGTTTTTCTTGCATACTTTTTTGGTTTAAAGTAAAGTCTTCTGATGGAATTATTCCATAGAGACTTTCAAAAGAGATCTTCCCAAATGTTGCCATTTTGAATGGCTAGGTAGTTTCTCTATTTTCCATTTACACCATTCCATTTCTCCCAGAACTGGTTTGCATCAATGGAGTCTTCAAACCTCTTTCAGAGTGTTCTCAAAATTCTTCAGTTTTTTACATCTTAGGTTTTGTTTGTATTCTTTCGATGTGTCACAATATTGTTGCCGAACGTCTCCATCTTGTAGCTGGTGATGTTTTCTATTTGACAAAGATCTAAATAAATAGATGCACTAACGCCTTTCCATTGTTGTTCACTACCTGGTCAGGGCTATTTCTATTACTAGGGATGGGAATCGGGTATAAGGAGGAATGTCCGAATATACAGCATGTCTATTACCCTCAGGGTCTACACATTCAGGTTCAGAACCTGTTCTAGCATTAAAATCCCCATACAAAAGCACATTTCCCTCCGTTTCAAAACTGATTGGTCTCTTTCTGGCGAATATCATCAGGGAGAAGCATACGCCACAACTATATATAAATAATTGTCACTAAGGCTTGTTCCTTTGTTGAGTTAACCAAATGTGGGTGTTACCCTTTTGGATTTGGCTCCGTGAACGGTCCTGTTTGCACCATATGATAATTCCTCCAGAGTCCGTGCCGTTTGATGTTTTGATGTTTTAATGATGGAAGTAGAGTTTCCCTATAGCCTGAAGGACATTGAGTATCTATAATCACCAAGAAATGATTCTAGAAGTATTAGCCGCCTTGACAGTTTTGCACACTCTTGGCATTTTCTCAACCAGCTTCACTTGGAATCCATTTCAATTAACATGTGTGCCTCGTTAAAGTCAATTTGTGGAATTTCATTCCTCAACGCGTTTGAGCCAATCAGCTGTGATGTGACAAGGTACGGGTGGTATACAGGAGATAGCCCTACTTGGTAAAAGACCAAGTCCATATTATGGCAAGAACAGCTCAAATAAGCAAAGAGAAACAACATTACTTTAAGACATGGTCAGTCAATACGGAAGATTTCAAAAACTTTGAAAGTTTCTTCAAGTGCAGTCACAAAAACCATCAAGTGCTATGAAACCTGCTCTCATGAGGACCGCCACATGAAAGGAAAACCCAGAGTTACCTCTGCTGCAGAGTGTGACAACCCTCCCACTCTGTCTGTCGTATTCTTTCTCTTTGCTCTTGTTTTCCTTATTAGGATGTCAGTGGGCGGAGCCGGAAGGGTCGCCCACCGACATCCTAATAAGGAAAACAAGAACAAAGAGAAAGAACACGACAGAGTGGGAGGGCCGTCACAAGAGGACATGTTAATTAGTTACCAGCCTCAGAAATTGCAGCCCAAATAAATGCTTCAGAGATCAGGTAACAGACACATCTCAACATGAACTGTTCAGAGACTGAGTAAATCAGGCCTTCATGGTCGAATTGCTGCAAAGAAACCACTACTAAATGACACCAATAATAAGAAGAGACTTGCTTGAGCCAAGAAACATGAGAAATGGATATTAGACTGGTGGAAATCTGTCCTTTGGTCTGATGAGATTTTAGATTCCAACCGCTGTGTCTTTGTGAGACGGAGAGTAGGTGAACGGATGATTTCCGAATGTGTGGTTCCCATCGTGAAGCATGGAGGTGGTGTGATGGTTCCACTAAGCGCAGCAAAGCACCATCATTTGTTTTTCAACAGGACAATGACCTAACACACCTCCAGGCTGTGTAAGGGCTATTTGACCAAGAAGGAGAGTGATGGAGTGCTGTATCAGATGACATGGCCTCCACAATCACCCAACCTAAACCCAATTAGGATTGTTTGGGATTAGTTGGACCACCGAGTGAAGGAAAAGCAGCCAACAAGTGCTCAGCATCTGTGGGAACTTCAAGACTGTTGGAAAAGCATTCCAGCTGAAGTTAATGGAGAGAATATGCCAATGGTGTGCAAAGCTGTCATCAAGGCAAAGGGTGGCTACTTTGAAGAGTCTAAAATATTTTTTGACTTGTTAACACTTTCTTGGTTACTACTTGATTCCATATGTGTTATTTAATAGTTTTGATGTCTTCACTACTATTCTACAATGAAGAAATTTGTAAAAATAAATTACCATTGAATGAGTAGGTGTGTCCAAACTTTTGACTGGTACTGAAACTATTAAGACCCTTTACTCCCCTTTACTCAGTATTTTGTTGAAACACCTTTGGCAGCGATTAAAGCCTCAAGTCTTCTTGGATATGATGTTACAAGCTTTGCCCACCAATATTTGGAGAGTTTCTCACAATCTTCTCTGCAGATCCTCTCAAGCTCTGCCAGGTTGGATGGGGGGCGTCATTGCAAAGTTATTTTCATGTCTCTTCAGAGATGTTAGATCGGGTTCAAGTCCGAGCTCTGGCCGGGACACTCAAGGACAGTCAGAGACCTGTCCCAAAGCCACTCTGGCATTGTCTTGTGTGTACTTAGAGTTGTTGTCCTGGTGGAAGGTGAACCTTTGACCTAGTCTGAGGTCCTGAGTGCTCTGGAGCAGGTTTTTATCAAGGATCTCTCTGTACTTTGCTCCGGGATCTCACTGTACTTTGCGCCGTTCATCTTTCCCTCAATCCTGACTAGTCTCCCAGTCCCTGCCACTGAAAAACATCCCCAAAGCATGATACTGCCACCACCATGATTCACCGTAGGGATGGTGCCATGTTTACACCAGACGGGACACTTGGCATTCAGGCCAAAGAGTTCAATCTTGGTTTCATCCGACCAGAGAATCTTGTTTCTCATGTCTGAGAGTCTTTAAGTGCCATTTTGCAAACTTCTAGTGGGCTGTCATGTGGCTTTTACAGAGGAGTGGCTTCCGTCTGGCCATTCTACCATAAAACGCCTGATTGGTGGAGTGCTGCAGAGATGGTTGTCGCATCTCCACAGAGAAACTCTAGAGGTCTGTGAGAGTGACCATTGGGTTCTTGGTCACCTCCCTGACCAAGGCCCTTTTCCCCCAATTGCTCAGTTTGGCCAGATCTAGGAAGAGTCTAGGTGGTTCCAAACTTTTTCCATTTAAGAATGATGGAGGCCACTGTGTTCTTGGGGACCTTCAATGCTGCAGAAATGTTTTGGTACACTTCCCCAGATCTGTGCCTTGACACAATCCTGTCTCGGAGCTCTACGGACAATTCCTTCGACCTCATGGCTTGGGTTTTGCTCTGACATGCACTGTCAACTGTTGGACCTTATATAGACAGGTGTGTGCCTTCCAAATCATGTCCAATCAATTGAATTTACCACAGCTGGACTCCAATCAAGTTGTAGAAACATCTCAACGATGATCAATGGGAACAGGATGCACCTGAGCTCAATTTCGAGTCTCAAAGCAAACGGTCTGAATATTTATGGAAATAAAAGTGTTTTTAATTTTTAATTAATTTGCCAAAAAAACTCTTAAAACCTTTTCTCTGTCATTATGGGGTGTTGTGTGTAGATTGCTGTAGATTTTTATTTATCTAATCCATTTTAGAATAAGGCGGTAATGTAACAAAATGTGGAAAAAGTCAAGGGGTTGGAATACTTTCCGAAGGCACTTTATATCTATATATTATTTGGTTAGAGTAAAGTACATAGGAAAATAATACACAAGCAAATATATAACAGGACAATCCAAATGTGTGTGTGAGAAACCTCCCCCCCAAAAAAAACTACAGAATCGTATCTTTCAATTTAGATAATAATCAAATAAAAAAGGTGTGTGTGGAATAATAATTTAAAAAAAGGTTGGTGTGCGTGTGAGAGAGAAATACAAACACAATAATACAATAAAAAGGGTTGTGTGTGTGTGTTTTCCAGCAGTTGATGTGTCGGAGGATATATTAAGTATGGTATGTCTCTTGTATTGTGTGTGTGGTTGATGCACCCCCACAGTACTTAGACTAAGCTCACCAACCATGCCCAACGCAAGAGTAGATGTTGTGCTGTGTGTGTGTTTCAACAAAGAGCATTCTTCAGTAGCAGGAAAGAAAAATTATATAAATCGTAAACAATAAAATTATAACATACAGTGGGGCAAAAAAGTATTGAGTCAGCCACTAATTGTGCAAGTTCTACCACTTAAAAAGATGAGAGAGGCCTGTAATTTTCATCATAGGTACACTTCAACTATGACAGACAAAATTAGAAGAAAAAAAATCCAGAAAATTGTAGGATTTTTAATGAATATATTTGCAAATTATGGTGGAAAATAAGTATTTGGTCAATAACAAAAGTTTCTCAATACTTTGTTATATACCCTTTGTTGACAATGACAGAGGTCAAACGTTTTCTGTAAGTCTTCACAAGGTTTTCACACACTGTTGCTGGTATTTTGGCCCATTCCTCCATGCACATCTCCTCTAAAGCAGTGATGTTTTGGGGCTGTTGCTGGGCAACACGGACTTTCAACTCCCTCCAAAGATTTTTTATGGGGTTGAGATCTGGAGACTGGCTAGGCCACTCCAGGACCTTGAAATGCTTCTTACGAAACCACTCCTTCGTTGCCCAGGCGGTGTGTTTGGGATCATTGTCATGCTGAAAGACCCAGCCACGTTTCATCTTCAATGCCCTTGCTGATGGTAGGAAGTTTTCACTCAAAATCTCACGATACATGGCCCCATTCATTCTTTCCTTTACACGGATCAGTCGTCCTGGTCTCTTTGCAGAAAAACAGCCCCAAAGCATGATGTTTCCACCCCCATGCTTCACAATAGGTATGGTGTTCTTTGGATGCAACTCAGCATTCTTTGTCCTCCAAACAGGACAAGTTGAGTTTTTACCAAGAAGTTCTATTTTGGTTTCATCTGATCATATGACAATCTCCCAATCTTCTTCTGGATCATCCAAATGCTCTCTAGCAAACTTCAGACGGGCCTCGACATGTACTGGCTTAAGCAGGGGGACACGTCTGGCACTGCAGGATTTGAGTCCCTGGCGGCGTAGTGTGTTACTGATGGTAGGCTTTGTTACTTTGGTCCCAGCTCTCTGCAGGTCATTCACTAGGTCCCTCCGTGTGGTTCTGGGATTTTTTCCTCGCCGTTCTTGTGATCATTTTGACCCCACAGGGTGAGATCTTGCGTGGAGCTCCAGATCGAGGGAGATTATCAGTGGTCTTGTATGTCTTCCATTTCCTAATAATTGCTCCCACAGTTGATTTCGTCAAACCAAGCTGCTTACCTATTGCAGATTCAGTCTTTCCAGCCTGGTGCAGGTCTACAATTTTGTTTCTGGTGTCCTTTGACAGCTCTTTGGTCTTGGCCATAGTGGAGTTTGGAGTGTGACTGTTTGAGGTTGTGGACAGGTGTCTTTTATACTGATAACAAGTTCAAACAGGTGCCATTAATACAGGTAACGAGTGGAGTAGCCTCTTAAAGAAGTTACAGGTCTGTGAGAGTCAGAAATCTAGCTTGTTTGTAGGTGACCAAATACTTATTTTCCACCATAATTTGCAAATAAATTCATAAAAAATCCTACAATGTGATTTTCTGGATTTCTTTTCTCATTTTGTCTGTCATAGTTGAAGTGTACCTATGATAAATTACAGGCCTCTCATCTTTTTAAGTGGGAGAACTTGCACAATTGGTGGCTGACTAAATACTTTTTTGCCCCACTGTATGTATATCCTACTACCAGTCACTTTTATGTACAAACCTACCTCAACCACCCCAGTCTCCCTGTACATTGAATAAGGTACTGGCTCTGACATGTATATACTTGCATTCTTATGTTTCTTTGAGTTTCTTAAGTGTTTATTATATTCTCGATTATTATCTATATCATTCTTATCACTACATTGTTGGGAAAGAGCTCTCAAGGTAAGAACTTTACACCGGTTGTATCCTGTGCATGTCGCAAATAAACTTTTATATATGTGTTACGGTGTGGAGGATTGGAATTTTGCGTCCCGGTTGGGACAGAATTTCCATGTGTCACACGTGTGTGTGTGTGTGTGCGCATGCAAATGTCTGCATAATTGAGGGTGACCACTCACCACTCTCAGCAGCCTCCTCTGCTCCTTGAAGGTGGCGCAGCAGCCCAGCACTCCAGTCACCATGACGATGGCCCCGGCTAGGATAAGGATGTAGGCGGAGGCGGCGTAGGTCACGGAGGAGAGCAGGCTGATGTAGTCGCTCTTCTCCACCAGCGTCCAGATGCCCACCGCCATCACCACGCCCCCTGCCAGCTGGGAGGACAAAGATATCACATTGTAGAACTGCATAAGTGTTGCTCTCCACTTTCTGGAGGACTGAGTTATGAAATCAGTGCAATCAAAATTCTGGCGTTTGATTGCAAATATGCAGATGGAGTCGAAAAGAGAACACACAGAAAACTGTTGTATAAAACACCTGTCTCCGGATTATATCTTCAAACTAAGGGCAACCATGGCATCCGTGACAGAGCGGGAGAAGTGTCCATCCATGTATACAGTTAATATAGTACACTTTAACTTGAAATGAAAACGACTATTACCTAACTAGCTAAAGTTAGCTGGCTGGCTCGCTAGCTAGCTAAAGTTACGTGTATGATCTGTGTAGTTATATTATTCGTATCACAGAGCCATTTGTATTGCTAGTTATAGCCTAATGTTAGCTAGCTAACATTGAACCTGGTTGGTTAGTTACCTGTAGATTCATGCAGGGTAGTAACGTTATGAGTTGGTATTATGGTTCATGTCTAAACAAAAGACTCCACTATACAAGTAACCATTTTAATACAAATAGAATGTTCATAATGTCACTGCGACAACTGCCGATCGACGTGGCTGGTAAATTCGCTCTGGCTATCTACTCTGATTTCAGAACACTCTCTTCTGTGTGCCAGAGCGCAGAATAACTGATGAATTTACGAACACATAACATCCATTGAATATGGCCAGTGTCAGTAAACGTTGGCTAAACAAGCGTAATTAAATTGTTGCCAGCAGCACATTTGCAGTCACCAACGCTCTGGATAACATAAAAACAGCCTAACCAGCTCTGCTAGGGTGAGTAAAATGGTCAGAGTGAGCTGTTCTCTCATTTGTGTCTGGAAGTAGCTAGCAAACTATCAAACATTAGCTAGTTAGCTTGGGTGCTTGACTGCTGTGGTTAGGTCGGCCAGATGTGAATCCTTAAAAAGAGATGGGTGGGACTAAGGCTTTAGAGGGTGTGAACGATGGTGAATGGTTGTTGACAAAGAAGTTCTCTCCAGTAGGTGCTGAAAGAATACAAAGAAGTGCTCTCCAGAAATAAATTTGCTGAATGATCTAAAATCCTGTTTTTGCTTAGTCATTATGGGGTATTGTATGTAGATTGATGAGGGGAAAAACTATTTAATAAAGGCTTATTCTAAAATGTAACATAACAAAAAGTGGATAAACGGGTCGGAATACATTCCGAATGCACTGTATGCTAGAATGGAGGTTTAAAAAAACAACAGCTGCATTTGCATATTAGCCAATACATATGACATAGCCTACACATATAGCATACCTTGCAATAAAATATTCTCTAAAAACTGTTGTACAATGGGCTCTGCAATAAGATTATAAACCAAAGAAGTCCTCAAATAGCAGCTGGCCAATACCATGGTGGGCATTGCATGATGTCGGATGCATTGGAATATAAGGAATAGAGAATGATACAGAGCCTGTGGGATTATAGAAAAAGTTGAGTTGAGAAACTAATGTTTGAGTTTCAAATACTAAAATGTTTACATGCACACTAATCATTTGATATTAAACTGATTATGGCATTAGTCATGTAGACACCTTACTCTGCTTAAATCACATAAGGTCATGATCGAAGTAAGCATATGCTGATTAAAACCTGCTTTTCTGAGCAATATTTTGAATTATTAGGACATGTAAACACCTAAATCAGAGTTACAGTGGCTTGTGAAAGTAGTCACCCCCCCTTTGGCATTTTTCCTATTTTGTGACTTATAACCTGGACTTTTTGGGGGGTTTGTATAATTTGATTTACACAACATGCCTACCAACATGCTGGTGTACATCAATATTTAAGTCATACCACAGATTCTCAATTGGATTGAGGTCTGGGCTTTGACAAGGCCATTCCAAGACATTTAAATGTTTCCCCTTAAACAAATCGATTGTTGCTTTAGAAGTATTCTTAGGGTCATTGTCCTGCTGGAAGGTGAACCTCCGTCCCAGTCTCAAATCTCTGGAAGACAGAAACAGGTTTCCCTCAAGAATTTCATTGTATTTAGAGCCATCAATCATTCCTTCCATTCTGACTAGTTTCCCCAGTCCCTGCCGATGAAAAACATCCCCACAGCATGATGCTGCCACCACCATGCTTCACTGTGGGGATGGGGATCTCAGGGTGATGAGAGGTGTTGGGTTTGCGCCAGACATAGCGTTTTCCTTGATGGCCAAAAAGCTCAATTATAATCTCATCTAACCAGCGTACCTTCCATATGTTTGGGGAGTCTCCCACATGTCTTCTGGCGAACACCAAATGTGTTTGCTTATTTTTTTCTTTAAGCAATGGCTTTTTTTGTCCACTCTTCCGTAAAGCCCAGCTATTTGGAATGTACGGCTTAAAGTGGTCCTATGTACAGATACTCCAATCTTTGGTGCCTCTCTGATTAATGTCCTCCCTCCCTGGTCGGTGAGTTTTGGTGGGTGGCCCTCTCTTGGCAGGTTTGTTGTGGTGCCATATTCTTTCCATTTGTTAACAATGGATTTAACAGTGCTCCATGGGATGTTCAATGTTTCGGATATTTTTTTATAACCCAACCCTGATCTGTACTTCTCCACAACTTTGTCCCTGACCTGTTTGGAGAGCTCCTTGGTCTTCATAGTGCTTCTTGCTTGGTGGTGCCCCTTGCTTTGTGGTGTTGCAGACTCTAGGGCCTTTGAGAACAGGTGTATCCGTTATATTGGGTTTATCACAGTAGGACTGGTGAGGTTAATATGTAGAGTCGTGGCCAAAAGTTTTGAGAACGACAAATATTAATTTCCAAAGTTTGCTGCTTCAATGACTTGATATTTTTGTCAGATGTTACGATGGAATACTGAAGTATAATTACAAGCATTTCATAAGTGTCAAAGGCTATTCTTCAATTACATGAAGTTGTTGCAAAGAGTCAATATTTGCAGTGTTGACCCTTCTTTTTCAAGACCTCTGCAATCTGCTCTGGCATGCTGTTAATTAACTTCTGGGCCACATCCTGACTGATGGCAGCCCATTCTTACATAATCAATGCTTGGAGTTTGTCAGAATTTGTGGTTTTCTGTTTGTCCACCCGCCTCTTGAGGATTGACCACAAGTTCTCAATGGAATTAAAGTCTGGGAAGTTTCCTGGCCATGGACCCAAAATATAGATGTTTTGTTCCCTGAGCCAGTTAGTTATCACTTTTGCCTTATGGCAAGGTGTTCCATCATGCTGGAAAAGAAATTGTTCATCACCAAACTGTTCCTGGATGGTTGGGAGAAGTTGCTCTCGGAGGATGTGCTGGTACCATTCTTTATTCATGGCTGTGTTCTTAGGCAAAATTGTGAGTGAGCCCACTCCCTTGGCTGAGAAGCAACCCCACACATGAATGGTCTCAGGATGCTTTACTGTTGGCATGACACAGGACTGATGGTAAGCTCTCACCTTGTCTTCTCCAGACAAGCTTTTTTCCGGATGCCCTAAACAATCAGAAAGGGGATTCATCAGAGGAAATGACTTTACCCCAGTCCTCAGCAGTCCAATCCCTGTAACTTTTG
The DNA here is from genome assembly GCF_034236695.1 of Oncorhynchus nerka. Taxonomy (NCBI): domain Eukaryota; kingdom Metazoa; phylum Chordata; class Actinopteri; order Salmoniformes; family Salmonidae; genus Oncorhynchus; species Oncorhynchus nerka. Next base: position 61,002,095 of record NC_088423.1, on the reverse strand, counting down.
CAGGATATCAGTCTGTCCCTGATGTTTCTCCTGGAGAGATGTGGCTTCTTTGCTGCCCTTCTTGACACCAGGCCATCCTCCAAAAGTCTCACTGTGCGTGCAGATGCACTCACACCTGCCTGCTGCCATTCCTGAGCAAGCGCTGTACTGGTGGTGCCCCGATCCCGCAACTGAATCAACTTTAGGAGACGGTCCTGGCGCTTGCTGGACTTTCCTGGGCGCCTTGAAGCCTCCTTCGCAACAATTGAACCGCTCTCCTTGAAGTTCTTGATGAGCCGATAAATGGTTGATTTAGGTGCAATCTTACTGGCAACAATCCTTGCCTGTGAAGCCCTTTTTGTGCAAAGCAATGATGACAGCACGTGTTTCCTTGCAGGTAACCATGGTTGACAGAGGAAGAACAATGATTCCAAGCACAACCCTCCTTTGAAGCTTCCAGTCTGTTATTCGAACTCAATCAGCGTGACAGAGTGATCTTACATTTACATTTAAGTCATTTAGCAGACGCTCTTATCCAGAGCGACTTACAAATTGGTGCTTTCACCAATTTTTTTGATCTCCAGCCTGGTCCTCGTCAACACTGACACCTGTGTTAATGAGAGAATCACAGTCATGTCAGCTGGTCCTTTCGTGGCAGGCCTGAAATGCGATCATCTGATCACTCTTTATAACATTCTGGAGTATATGCAAATTGCCATCATACAAACTGAGGCAGCAGCCTTTGTGGAAAATTAATATTTGTGTCATTCTCAAAATGTATGGCCACGACTGTAGAGCAAGGGACTAGAGCACAAGTGATCTTGCGAGTGCACTCGGCTTGGTGAAGTTCAAATTATAACGTGTAATGTTTTGATAAATGAGGTAAACAGGTATACCTTGGGTTACTATTGTGAGGTGTTTTTGTGAGTGTTTTGATATTCCTGGTACTTAGAAAATATGAGGTAAGATGCGGTTTTTGGGACTGTGTTACATAGTTAGATAGGAGACATGGGTACTCCGTAGGTAGATTTGCACATTTAGATAGATATAAGAATCTATACCACAGTTATCGCAGAAGGCGATATCCCAGTGTGGATACAACACCCGTTTTGGGACCACTAATTAGGCAATATTTTGATAATGGTATGGGTTTCCCTGTTCATATAGACAGGGTTTGATATCTGAAAACAACGCTAACTGGTTTTTCCTCTTGTCCGTCTCATTCCCCTGTGTGTCCTGTGTTTGTGAATGTGATATGAGAGTTGTGCGAGTGTGGAGATAAGTGTTAATCTGAAGTTCAGATAAAATATAGAAATGTGTAAAATAAGTTGATTTAAATTTGGATTCGATATGTAGCGTTATCTTTCATTTCTGGAAGTCTCGAGAACCGTTGAGGACATGTGTGGAGCATTATTCCCATGAACGGCCAGGCAGCGTCTGGGAAACTAACATTTTTTGGTGTCCACTGGGAGTATGGCGATGGAGAGTCATTGAAAACGCACATGGAATGGTGGAGTACCTAAGATTTACTACGTTATACATGGACTCTGTACCCGGACCAATTCAACTATAAACGCTTATGGGATTTTCTCTGTCCGGGTAATACATTTAAATAAAATAGCCCATATGGCTTGAATTCTTTTCCCGGGGCAATGATAAGATTACCGGAAAGGGTATTTCCGATTGTTTACTTTAGGTGTCCATTCCAATTAATAGAACACCATTATCTGATGTGTTTTGAGTAGGATTATTACCACGAAAAGGATAGACCTGTCTCTAGTCTATTTTTCTATTCCTTGAATCAAGTTATGGGTATAAAAAATATATTTATGGAGTTAAATGGTACTAATTCTAATTTGATTTGCAGTGTTGGTTTTTAAACATTAATCACGTTGTGAGTCATGTGTCCAAAATGGGGGAATTACCAGTCCTTCGAGGTTTTTGGATTGAAGGTGACACCTCGAGTGATATATAGAAGTGTATCGAGTTATATATGAAGGAGTGTATTGTTTGTTTGTTTTGTTTAGACAAAAAAAATCTCACCAGATTGCAGCTGCTGGATGATCAGGATTTCTCCCTAAGGATTAGGCCTTTAACTCCCTGACCCCGTGACTCCGCTCTTAGGTCAACAGTGTGATAGGGGAGTATAAGCCCATTTGAGAAGGAAAATTCAACAGTGTTGTTATTTTCTTTGACATTGGCCTTAGAAATTTGCACGGAGAATATTGGTAGTAGTAATCATTTGTCATACAGTAAATCATTTGTTTGGATTTCTTGAAACGGAAATGCCTAAACTAAAATTGTTGTTCTGATCTGTCTTGATCGAGATTATGGCGAAGGTAACTACAGATGGTATGCATGGAAGGGACCATTTGACCAAACCGTGTGGACCTCAAAAAAACTCTAACCGGCTGAGGAAATGGTGTTCAATACGTCCACTTCCTGCACCACTTCTATCGAGAGACCTGAGTCCAAGCCAGCAACCTGTACACAGCATGCCGTTGCTCTCGCCCTTTTCTCCCAGGAGTGCGACAGTAGTCCACGTGGAGTGAGCATGGAGAGAGATCCGTTCCAAAACGTATCTTGTCGCTGGTATACTGGTTGGCAAATGGACAAGACATAATGGGTAGTAAAGGTGGTGGCGGCTCAGGTGAGACATTGAAAAGGGGACATTATCACCATGGTCCATCCACTTTGAACTGTGAAGCTATCTGAAGAAGACACTGAAGAAACGCCAGAAGACCGAGTGCCCGGGGAAAGGGGGGGGGGGGGGTTGGTCAACTGTGCCCGTAATTGATTTAGACTTGTCCAAAATTGTTATTTAGGGGGTATCAGGTTGATTGTGGAAGTCTACACACTGCTAAATTTATAGAAATTTAGACTAAGAATACATTGAGATACTGATCTATAATTATAGTCGTGATGAGAAAGTTAAATAGTAGAATTATAATGAATTATAATGAATATATTGTATGTTAATATAAATGTACATTCTGTACATTATAAACTGTCAACTGCGTTAATTTGTTTGAACATAAGATTCAACAACAGACAAACTGAATTAGTTCCACAGACAAACTGAATACGTTACACAAACATGTGACTAACAGAAATGGAATAATGTGTCCCTGAATAAAGGGGGCGGGGTCAAAATCAAAAGTAACAGTCAGTATCTGGTGTGGCCACCAGCTGCATTAAGTACTGCAGTGCATCTCCTCCAGATTTACCAGTTCTTGCTGTGAGATGTTACCCCACTCTTCCCCCAAGCACCTGCAAGTTCCCGGACATTTCTGGGGGGGGAATGGCTCTAGCCCTCACCCTCCGATCCAGCAGGTCCCAGACGTGCTCAATGGGGTTGAGATCCGGGCTCAAGACATTCCTGTCTTGCAGGAAATCACGAACAGAATGAGCAGTTCGGCTGGTGGCATTGTCATGCTGGAGGGTCATGTCAGGATGAGACTGCAGGAAGGGTACCACACGAGGGAGGAGTATGTCCTCCTTGTAATGCACAGCGTTGAGTTTCCTGCAATGACAACAAGCTCAGCCCGATGATGCTGTGACAACGCCCCAGACCATGATGGACCCTCCACCTCCAAATTGATACAGAATACAGGGCTCGGTGTAACTCTTATTCCTTCGACGATAAACGCAAATCCGACCATCACCCCTGGTGAGACAAAACCATGACTCGTCAGTGAAGAGCACTTTGACAGTCCTGTCTGGTCCAGCAACGGTGGGTTTGTGCCCATAGCCGACGTTGTTGCTGATGATGTCTGGTGAGGACCTGCCTTACAACAGGCCTACAAGCCCTCAGTCCAGCCTCTCTCAGCCTATTGCGGACAGTCTGAGCACTGATGGAGGGATTGTGCGATCCTGGTGTAACTCGGGCAGTTGTTGTTGCCATCCAGTACCTGTCCCGCAGGTGTGATGTTCGGATGTACCGATACTGTGCAGGTGTTGTTACACGTGGTCTGCCGCTGCGAGGACGATCACCTGTCCTCCCTGTAGCGCTGTCTTAGGCATCTCACAGTACGGACATTGCAATTTATTTCCCTGGCCACATCTACAGTCCTCATGCCTCCATGCAGCATGCCTAAGGAATGTTCACGCAGATGAGCAAGGACCCGGGGCATCTTTCTTTTGGGGGTTTTCAGAGTCAGTAGAAAGGCCTCTTTAGTGTCCTACGTTTTCATAACTGTGACCTTAATTGCCTACCGTCTGTTAGCTGTTAGTGTCTTAATGTCCGTTCCATAGGTGCATGGTGGCAGGGTAGCCTAGTGGTTAGAGCGTTGGACTAGTAACTGGAAGGTTGCAAGTTTAAATCCCTGAGCTGACAAGGTACAAATCTGTCGTTCTGCCCCTGAACAGGCAGTTAACCCACTGTTCCTAGGCCGTCATTGAAAATAAGAATTTGTTCTTAACTGACTTGCCCAGTTAAATAAAGGTAAAAAATATATATATTTAAAAATGTTCATTAATTGTTTATGGTTCATTGAACAACCATGGGAAACAGTGTTAAAACCCTTTACAATAAAGATCTGTTATATGAGTGGCGCAATTAATGTATTATGGATCGATTGAGACATGTGTAAAGAAGTTGTGTACCAAAGATGTTGACATTATTCTCAGCATGCCCTGGTGGATGGAGAGGGTGAACACTGATCCTAATCTATTTGACCTATATTTTTTATTTCACCTTTATTTAACCAGGTAGGCTAGTTGAGAACAAGTTCTCATTTGCAACTGCGACCTGGCCAAGATAAAGCATAGCAGTGTGAACAGACAACAGAGTTACACATGGCGTAAACAATTAACAAGTCAATAACACAGTAGAAAAAAAAGAGAGTCTATATACATTGTGTGCAAAAGGCGGTAGGCAAATAATTACAATTTTGCAGATTAACACTGGAGTGATAAATGATCAGATGGTCATGTACAGGTAGAGGTATTGGTGTGCAAAAGAGCAGAAAAGTAAATAAATAAAAACAGTATGGGGATGAGGTAGGTAAAATTGGGTGGGCTATTTACCGATAGACTATGTACAGCTGCAGCGATCGGTTAGCTGCTCAGATAGCAGATGTTTGAAATTGGTGAGGGAGATAAGTCTCCAACTTCAGCGATTTTTGCAATTCGTTCCAGTCACAGGCAGCAGAGAACTGGAACGAAAGGCGGCCAAATGAGGTGTTGGCTTTAGGGATGATCAGTGAGATACACCTGCTGGAGTGGGTCTGGCGACGAATATGTAGCGAGGGCCAGCCGACTAGAGCATACAGGTCGCAGTGGTGGGTGGTATAAGGTGCTTTAGTATCAAAACGGATGGCACTGTGATAAACTGCATCTAGTTTGCTGAGTAGAGTGTTGGAAGCTATTTTGTAGATGACATCGCCGAAGTCGAGGATTGGTAGGATAGTCAGTTTTACTTGGGTAAGTTTGGCGGCGTGAGTGAAGGAGGCTTTGTTGCGAAATAGAAAGCCGACTCTAGATTTGATTTTAGATTGGAGATGTTTGATATGAGTCTGGAAGGAGAGTTTACAGTCTAGCCAGACACCTAGGTACTTATAGATGTCCACATATTCTAGGTCGGAACCATCCAGGGTGGTGATGCTAGTCGGGCGTGTGGGTGCAGGCAGCGAACGGTTGAGAGCAGTTGGAGGCCACGGAAGGAGTGTTGTATGGCATTGAAGCTCGTTTGGAGGTTAGATAGCAGTGTCCAAGGAAGGGCCAGAAGTATACAGAATGGTGTCGTCTGCATAGAGGTGGATCAGGGAATCGCCCGCAGCAAGAGCAACATCATTGATATATACAGAGAAAAGAGTCGGCCCGAGAATTGAACCCTGTGGCACCCCCATAGAGACTGCCAGAGGACCGGACAACATGCCATCCTAATTGACACACTGAACTCTGTCTGCAAAGTAGTTGGTGAACCAGGCAAGGCAGTCATTAGAAAAACTGAGTCTGCCGATAAGAATATGGTGATTGACAGAGTCGAAAGCCTTGGCCAGGTCGATGAAGACGGCTGCACAGTACTGTCTCTTATCGATGGTGGTTATGATATCGTTTAGTACCTTGAGCGTGGCTGAGGTGCACCCGTGACCGGCTCAGAAACCAGATTGCACAGCGGAGAAGGTATGGTGGGATTCGAGATGGTCAGTGATCTGTTTGTTGACTTGGCTTTTGAAGACCTTAGATAGGCAGGGCAGGATGGATATAGGTCTGTAACAGTTTGGGTCCAGGGTGTCTCCCCCTTTGAAGAGGGGGATGACTGCGGCAGCTTTCCAATCCTTGGGGATCTCAGACGATATGAAAGAGAGGTTGAACAGGCTGGTAATAGGGGTTGCGACAATGGCGGCGGATAGTTTCAGAAATAGAGGGTCCAGATTGTCAAGCCCAGCTGATTTGTACAGGTCCAGGTTTTGCAGCTCTTTCAGAACATCTGCTATCTGGATTTGGGAGGGGGTGGCGAGCTGTTGGCCGAGGTTGGAGTAGCCAGGAGGAAGGCAAGGCCAGCCGTTGAGAAATGCTTGTTGAAGTTTTCGATAATCATGGATTTATCGGTGGTGACCGTGTTACCTAGCCTCAGTGCAGTGGGCAGCTGGGAGGAGGTGCTCTTGTTCTCCATGGACTTCACAGTGTCCAATTACCAAATTGCAATGTTTGATGATAATGATAATACTCAGGAACTATAGCAGGTTTATGCTACTGGGACATAGAGTCGATAGTTGGTGCCTTATGAATAGCGGGATCATGATGCTTGTCCTGGGTCATGTTCAATAGGCACTAACTTGAAGAAATGTTACTTAAAACGGTAGTCACGACCTGAATTTATCCAACAAGATAATGCTAATTTCAGTTTCTTCAGATGGTGCTATAGGGATGGAAATGCTATTTCTACCATGCTGACCAATGGGAGTATGCTCAGTATCAACATGATGATATTGTTTCATACAGACTTACACTGTAGATCATTTCTTAGCGCTATTTTAAAATGTATTTTTAAGTTGAGAGAAGTCTCAAAATGGAGGATTGTATAATAGAATAATTACTATATTGTTTTAATACTGTTTATGGATCGAATAGCTATTATGAGAACTCTCATATCTGTGTCTGTGGGACTGAGTTGGGCCTCTGGGGCTTGAGCTGATAGTTGACTTGGTGATAAAAACCTAAATTCGGGCATTCCATAGACAATGTGTGGTGGGTGGAACTGAGATCGAGAGAAGGGTTTTGTTCTACTCCTACAGGTTATTGTTCCTCATCATCCGGTCACCTGGGCTGGGGGTAAAACAACACCAAGTGCAGATAACCACGAGATGAACCCAAAGTGGCTTATGCCATTATTAAGCATTTTTAGTGTCAGATATACAAGAGCCAGGATTCCTCTGGAAGGTTAAGCTCTCAGCAAAACACACTTCAGAGTGTGCGGGCGACCAGCTTCATTATTGCAATAATTAATTGATGATAAATAAAAATGTATTGTTTGAATAATTGTCCAAGTGTCTCTCAGTATACATGAATTTCCACAACACTATATAGTACTTGTCAAAAGTTTGGACACCTACTCATTCCAGGGTTCTTCTTTATTTTTACTATTTTCTACATTGTAGAATAATCGTGAGGACATCAAAACTGTGAAATAACACATATGGAATCATGTAGTAAGCAAAAGTGTTAAATCAAAATATACTTTATATTTGAGATTATTCAAAGTAGCTACCCTTTGCCTTGGCATTCTCTCAACCAGCTTCATGAGGTAGTCACCTGAAATGCATTTCAATTAACAGGTGTGCCTTCTTAAAAGTTAATTTGTGGAATTTATTTCCTTAATGCATTTGAGCCAATCAGTTGTGTTGTGACAAGGTAGGGGTGGTATACAGAAGATGGCACTATTTGGTAAAAGACCAAGTCCATATTATGGCAAAAGCAGCTCAAATAAGCAAAGGGAAATGACAGTCCATCATTACTTTAAGACATGAAGGTCAGTCAATGCAGAAATGTCAAGAACTTCGAAAGTTTTTTCCAGGGTTCAGGAACAAAAATCATCAAACGCTATAATGAAACTGGCTCTCATGAGGACCGCCACAGGAAAGGAAGACCCAGAGTTAGTGGCAAGAAAAAGTATGCGATCCCTTTGGAAATACCTGGACTTCTGCATACATTTGATCTGATCTTCATCTAAGTCACAACAATAGACAAACACAGTCTGCTTAAACTAATAACACACACACAATTACACGTTTTCATGTCTTTATTGTACACACCACGTAAACACTCACAGTGCAGGGTGGAAAAAGTATGTGAACCCTTGGATTTAATAACTGGCTGACCCTCCTTTGGCAGAAATAACCTCAACCAATTGTTTTCTGTAGTTGCGGCTCAGACCTGCATAACGGTCAGGAGGAATTTTGGACCATTCCTCTTTACAAAACTGTTTCAGTTCAGCAATATTCTTGGGATGTCTGGTGTGAACTGCTCTCGAGGTCGTGCCACAGCATCTCAAATCAGGTTGAGGTCAGGACTATGACTGGGCAACTCCAGAAGGCATATTTTCTTCTGTTGAAGCCATTCCGTTGTTGATTTACTCTTGTGTTTTGGGTCGTTGTCCTGTTACATCACCCAATGTCTGTTGAGCTTCAATTGGCGGACAGATAGCCTAACATTCTCCTGCAAAATGTCTTGATACACTTGGAAATTCATTTTTCTGGCGATGATAGCAAGCTGTCCAGGCCCGAGGCAGTAAAGCAGCCCCAAACCATGATGCTCCCTCCTCCATACTTTACAGTTGGGATGAATCCACCCATGGTGTAGATTCATCTGTCCACAGAATATTTTGCCAGTAGCGCTGTGGAACATCCAGGTGCAGTTCTGCAAACTTCAGATGTGCAGCAATGGGTTTTTTTGGACAGCAGTGGCTTCTTCCGTGGTGTCCTCCCATGAAAACCATTCTTGTTTAGTGTTTTAGGTATCGAAAACTCATCAACAGAGTTGTTAGCCTGTTCCAGAGATTTCTGTAAGTCTTCAGCTGACACTCTAGGATTCTTCTTAACCTCATTGAGCATTCTGAGCTGTGCTCTTGTAGTCATCTTTGCAGGACATCCACTTCTAGGGAGAGTAACAACAGTGCTGAACTTTCTCCATTTATAAACAATTTGTCTTACAATGGACTGATGAACATCAAGGCTTTTAGAGAGACTTTTGTAACCCATTCCAGCTTCATGCAAGGCAACAATTCGTAATCTTAGGTCTTCTGAGATCTTTAGTTTGAGGCAAGGTTCATATCAGGCAATGCCTCTTCTGAATAGCAAAGTGACATTTTGTGAGTGTTTTTTATAGGGCAGGGCAGCTCTAACCAACATCTCCAATCTCGTCTCATTGATTGGACTCCAGGTTAGCTGACACCTGACTCCAATGAGCTTTTGGTCATTAGCCTAGGGGTTCACATACTTTTTCCAACCTACACTGTGAATGTTTAAATGATGTAGTCAATATAGACAAGAAAAATACAATAATTTGTGTGTTATTAGTTTAAGCACACTATGTTGGTCTATTGTTGTGAAGATCAAATCAAATTTAATGTCCAATGATTGCAGAAATCCAGGTAATTCAAAGGGGTTCACATACTTTTTATTGCCACTGTAGGAACATGGTCTAGGAAAAGGAGCCAATTCAACAGCGACCACTATCCATTGCGGGAGAAAGTGCATTTGTTATTAAAAAATATATCCTTTGTATTAGTATTGCACCATTGTTCTTATGTAATATAACCATATACATGTCTCAGACTGATGTAAACAGTGCCATCCACACGGCCTTCACAATGAAACAGTCCACTACTGCTTAACTAAAAAAAATCTTGGTCGACCAACAGCCTATTGACGAAACAATAAACCAGCCGACTAAATGGGATGAACCCTATAAACAATATGCAAAAACCAGCTCCTCCCTTGACATAGATCGATCATCCCGAAAACCAAAGCAGATAACTTGCTACAGCACACCACCTACAGTGGCAAACAAATGAACCACTGCCAGATTCAACCCTTATAGCCATTCATTCTTGTGTAGTATTAAAAACTGTGGAATAGTTCCCATGAGTGTTAATTAACAGTGTTTGGTGTGTATTCTTTAAAACGCAACATAATTTCATCTAGAAGTGTAGGCCTATATCAACTTAGAAAATACATCACCGTCCACCGTTTGAATATTATGACAAGTGTTTGAATCGACTGTATAATACATATACACTTGTACTGTCAGCAGATGTTGCAGCACTGCGCCAAAAAATGTGTCCCCGTGCCAACTCAATCACTTACACAGATACTGATCTCCTTGTAATGCAGGGTCATTCATGCACTAAGGGAGCAGAGGAGATGGGTGGCAATACACTCGACGTCAATGACATTCAGTCTGTGAAACATACACAAACACACGCGCAGACAGTCCTGCTGATGTTTATGTACTGTACACTGTAAGACTGTTCCCGACCCCCTCCTCCCACTGCCCTTCCATATTCTGCCTTTAAGCTTGTGAAGTTGCCGGTAATAGGCTACACCTGCGGTCCGCAACTTTTCAATTTCAAGGGCCAAGTTCTCGTACAATTTCTACTTATCAGAGTGCAAGTTCAGATTATTATATATATATTTTTTTTTTTACCTTTATTTAACCTTTTTGGGATAGGGGGCAGCATTTCACTTTTGGATGAATAGCGTGCCCAGAGTGAACTGCCTCCTACTCTGTCCCAGATGCTAATATATGCATATTATTAGTAGTATTGGATAGAAAACACTCTGAAGTTTCTAAAACTGTTTGAATGATGTTTGTGAATATTTACAGAACTCAGATGACCAGGTGGCGAATCGCATCTCTGCATGTCTGGCAGACATATCCGTGTGGATGACGGATCACCACCTCAAGCTGAACCTCGGCAAGACGGAACTGCTCTTCCTCCCGGGGAAGGACTGCCCGTTCCATGATCTCGCCATCACGGTTGACAACTCCATTGTGTCCTCCTCCCAGAGCGCTAAGAACCTTGGCGTGATCCTGGACAACACCCTGTCGTTCTCAACTAACATCAAGGCGGTGGCCCGTTCCTGTAGGTTCATGCTCTACAACATCCGCAGAGTACGACCCTGCCTCACACAGGAAGCGGCGCAGGTCCTAATCCAGGCACTTGTCATCTCCCGTCTGGATTACTGCAACTCGCTGTTGGCTGGGCTCCCTGCCTGTGCCATTAAACCCCTACAACTCATCCAGAACGCCGCAGCCCGTCTGGTGTTCAACCTTCCCAAGTTCTCTCACGTCACCCCGCTCCTCCGCTCCCTCCACTGGCTTCCAGTTGAAGCTCGCATCCGCTACAAGACCATGGTGCTTGCCTACGGAGCTGTGAGGGGAACGGCACCTCAGTACCTCCAGGCTCTGATCAGGCCCTACACCCAAACAAGGGCACTGCGTTCATCCACCTCTGGCCTGCTCGCCTCCCTACCACTGAGGAAGTACAGTTCCCGCTCAGCCCAGTCAAAACTGTTCGCTGCTCTGGCCCCCCAATGGTGGAACAAACTCCCTCACGACGCCAGGACAGCGGAGTCAATCACCACCTTCCGGAGACACCTGAAACCCCACCTCTTTAAGGAATACCTAGGATAGGATAAAGTAATCCTTCTCACCCCCCCTCCCCCTGAAAAGATTTAGATGCACTACTGTTCCACTGGAGGTCATAAGGTGAATGCACCAATTTGTAAGTCGCTCTGGATAAGAGCGTCTGCTAAATGACTTAAATGTAAATGTAAATATGGCAGGCAAAAACCTGAGAAGAAATCCAAACAGGAAGTGACAAATCTGAGGTTGGTCGATTTTCAACCCAGTCCCTATTGAATTCAGTGAGATATGGATGAAGTTGCACTTCCTAGGGCTTCCACTAGATGTTAACCGTCATTAGAAACTGGTTTGAGGATTCTACTATAAAGGAGGGGCTCATGAGAGCTCTGAGTCAGTGGTCTGGCAGGGTGTCTCAGGCTTGTGATGCACTCTCCCGACAGAGTTTGCTCTCGTTCCAGAGCTTTTCTTCAGACAATGAAATTCTCCGGTTGGAACCTTATTGATGATTTATGTTAAAAACATCCTAAAGATTGATTCCATACATCATTTGTTTTGTTTCTACGACCTGTAACGGAACGTTGAGTTTTTGTCTGGATGAAGTGCTCGCACCTCATGAAGATGGATTACTGGGCTTGAACACACGGCTAAATGATGGACTTTATGGAACAAATCAGTCATTTATTGTCGTACTGGGATTCCTGGGAGTGCCTTCTAATGAAGATCATCAAAGGTAAGTTAATATTTCGTGTTTTTTCTTACTTCTGTTGACTCCAAAATGGCGGATATTTCTCTGGCTGAATTGGGCTCTGAGTGCCGTTCTCAGATTATGCTTTTTCCGTTATTTTTTCTTGAAATCTGACAAAGCGGTTGCATTAAGGAGAAGTCTCTTTAATTCTGTGAATAACAGTTGTATCTTTTATCAATGTTTATTATGAGTATTTCTACAAAATCACTGGATGTTTTGGAATCAAAACATTACTGCACGTAACGCGCCAATGTAAACAGATTTTTGGATACAAATATGCACATTATCGAACAAAACATACATGTATTGTGTAACATGATGTCCTATGAGTGTCATCTGATGAAGATCAAAGGTTAGTGATTAATTTGATCTATATTTCTGCTTTTTGTGACTCCTATCTTTGGCTGGAAAAATGGCTGTGTTTTTTTGACTTGGCTATGACCTAACATAATCATATGTTGTGCTTTCACTGTAAAGCATTTTTTAAATTGGACACGATGGGTAGATAAACATCTTGTTAATTTTTCATTTGCTGCATTGGACTTGTTAATGTGTTAAAGTTACATATAAAAAAAAGGTTAACAAGGCAAGTCATTCTTATTTACAATGACGGCCTAACGAGGAACAATGGGTTAACTGCCTAGTTCAGGGGCAGAATGACAGATTTTTACCTTGTCAACTTGGGGATTCAATCCAGCAACCTTTCGGTTACTGGCCCAAGGCTACCTGCCGCCTCATTTTCATATGCACATTTTCGTGGAACACTTTAATTTATTTTATAATAAAGTCTTCATAACGCAAAATCAATGTCATGTGGTTAATCAAAATCCTATCTAAATGAAAACATTTCAAATCTTATAAAAAAAATATTTAAACTTTATTTAACCTCTTAGAGCAAGGTGAGACACTAGCGTCTCACTTAGCCAATAGGAAATGCAAATGCGCAACGCCAAATGCTAATAGTACTCGCTAAAACTCAAACTTTCATTAAAACACACATGCAGGGTACTCAATTAAAGCTACACTCGTTGTGAATCTAGCCAACATGTCAGATTTTTAAAATGCTTTTCGGCGAAAGCATGAGAAGCTATTATCTGATAGCATGCAACCCCCCGAAATACCTGAAGGGGACGTAAACAAAAGAATTAGCGTAGCCGGCGCTATACAAAACGCAGAAATAAAATATAAAACATTCATTACCTTTGACGAGCTTCTTTGTTGGCACTCCTATATGTCCCATAAACATCACAATTGGGTATTTTTTTCGATTAAATCCGTCCATGTATACCCAAAATGTCCATTTATGAAGCCCGTCTGATCCAGGAAAAAACAGCTTTCCAAAACGCAACGTCATTTTTTTTAATTAAAAAAGTTGCCTATAAACTTTGACAAAACACTTCAAACTACTTTTGTAATCCAACTTTAGGTATTAGTAAACGTTAATAATCGATCAAATTGATCACGGGGCGATCTGTATTCAACAGCAGCAGGTCTTGAAATCTTGGTCGATATTCTCTCTTTCATAACTTCCTCCGGTGTACCCGATGACAGGAAGTGCCTATTCTTCATTTCACCAAGGATTAACTTCAACCCAATTGCCAAGACTGGCGACATCGTGTGGAAGCTGTAGGAATTGTAAACTGGGCGCTATCTATTTTCCCTTGCCATAGACAATACAGACAACTGGCGGAGGGATATTTTTTATTTTTTTGGGTGAACAGTTTTCCTTGGGGTTTTGCCTGCTACACACGTTCTGTTATAGTCACAGACATGATTTAACCAGTTTTAGAAACGTCAGAGTGTTTTCTATCCACACATACTAATCATATGCATATACTATATTCTTGGCATGAGTAGCAGGACGTTGAAATTTTGCGCGATTTTTAACAAAAAGTTGAAAAAATTCGCAAAATCAATGTCATGTGGTTAATCAAAATCCTATCTAAATGAAAACATTTCAAATCTTATAAAAAAAAATATTTAAACTTTATTTAACTAGGCAAGACAGTTAAGAACAAATTCTTATTTTACAATGACAGCCTATCCCAGCCAAACCCTCCCCTAACCTGGACGACGCTGGGCAAATTGTGCCACCCTATGGGACTCCCGATCACAGCCGGTTGTGATACAGCCCGGGATCGAACTAGGGTCTGTAGTGACGCCTCGAGCACTGAGATGCAGTGCCTTAGACCGCTACGCCAATCGGGAGCAAATTGCCCATATGTAAAAATAGCCTACATAAAGCCAACAAATAAAAACATTGCAGCCTGCTAAAAAAATATATCCTATAAATCACATTGGCTACGCATGGCCTGTCTTCAAGGAACTTGAAACATAGTACAAAATATTCTGGGCCCTCAGAGAGAGTTCCCTGCACCAGTGAGTTCCAGACAGAAAGACACAGCAGTAGACTATTTGCGCAAGGGATAAGAAGTAGTCAGCGAGGCCTATTTTATGAGTTTTCCAACTGTTCAGAGCATGACATTTCTTTCCGCTTTCATGCTGAGTGGTTATCGAAAAGGAGAGAGCTGGAAAGATGGTCCAAATAGGCTACATTGAGGAATTATGGTCATTCTCAATGGATGTAAAAACAGACTTCGTTTACTTGCTGTTTGAGGCCCTATTTGGTAAACGACCAAGTCCATATGGCAAAAACAGCTCAAATAAGCAAAGAGAAATGACAGTCCATCATTACTTTAAGACACGAAGGTCAGTCAACGCAGAAAATGTCAACGTTTCTTGAAGTGTAGTCGCAAAAACCATCAAGCTCTATGATAAAACTTTCTCTCATGAGGACCGCCACAGGAATGGAAGACCCAGAGTTACCTCTGCTGCAGAGTTCAAGTAACAGACACATCTCAACAATTGTTCAGAAGAGACTGAGTGAATCAGGCCTTCATGGTCAAATTGCTGTAAAGAAACCACTACTAAAGGACACCAATAAGAAGAAGAGACTTGCTTAAGACCAAGAAACACGAGCAATCTTGAGATTTTAGATTTTTGGTTCCAACCGCCATGTCTTTGTGACAAGCAGAGTAGGTGAACGAATGGATGATCTCCACATTTGTGGTTCCCACCATGAAGCAGGTGGTGTGCTTTGCTGGTGACTCTTAGTGATTTATTTAGAATACAAGGCACACTTAACCGGCATGGCTACCACAGCATTCTGCAGCGATACGCCATCCCATCTGGTTTCTGCTTAGTAGGACTATCATTTGTTTTTCAACAGGACAAAGACCCAAAATATACCTCCAGGCTGTGTAAGGGCTATTTGACCAATGAGAGTGCATCAGATGACCTGGCCTCCACAATCACCCTACCTCAACCCAATTGAGATGGTTTGACATAAGTTGGATCGCAGAGTGAATGAAGAGCAGCGAACAATAATTTTTGGTTACAACATAATTCCATCTGTGTTATTTCATAGTTTTGATGTCTTCACTATTATTCTAAAATAGTAAAAATAAAGAAAAACCCTTGAATGAGGTGTCCAAACTTTTGACTGTTACTGTATGTGTACACACACACTAATGTACATCTGTCCTGACTCTCTGAATTCCTAAACTAGACCTCATATCATCACGGACACCTAATCGTCCACAGCTTCCAATTGGCTCATTCTTCCCCAGGGTGTTGCTGTAGAAGAGAATATGTTCTTAGTCAATAAATACATATGTTACTGTCTATTGGCTTGGAATGCATGCGTTCTGGGAATATGTGGGCATTTGATTATAATTTTAATTAATACATTTACTTTTAGAAAATATCTTGACTTTATTTTCCGGATATCCTGAGTCTAAATAAAAATGCATATGACAGAGGTAAAACAGCAGACAGGCTGCATTTCTCAGATAATTTGTCAGCAACAGCCAAAGAAGAGTCTGATTTTCATCATGATAGAACCGACACAGTGTTTCGCATTGATCTGTTTAAGGTCTTGTGGAAACTACGTCAGGTGAGCACCTGCTATTTGAAGTGTGGAAAACAACATACCGATGTCAGGGCAGCCTGGAGGAAAGGGATGGGCAAATTTGGGGGGGGAATAGTAAAAATTACAGAAGTCCTGAAACTTGAAATTATCTTCTTTGAACGACTTCATTGTTCTTTTGTCTAATTAGGCCTAATTTATTATGCAGCTTGTCAGACCGTGTAATGAATACAGTAAGATGTCACATTCAAACTGAACAAAAACACAAAGTAAATTGCCGCTGGTGTTAGAGTACAGGGAAAGTGGCAGTGCAAACTGCATGTTCTCATGGAGGTCTTTTAGACCGAAAGCTTAACAAATAACCTGAAACTGGCATCGATTCTACGTGTGCACAAGTCTCTTTCCTTGAAGTGTGCAGGGTGCACCAAATCACATCTCATCAAATTTCTGTGATACAGCGTTGTAAAATAGCTGTGACGTGATAATAACATGAGATTAGAGTAATGGCCGACATCAAATTACAGCCACATGGTTCGCTTGTTAAAACTGCAATGTCAGACAAAACACACTTATTAAAGTGTCAGAAAATAATTCTTTCCATCCTCGTCTGCCTTTATGCAGATGAAAATCCAATGCACATAGATTTTGCACATAGTTAACAAAGAAAATGAATTACTGTGGCTAATGTGAGTGGGGTAGGCTAAATAATTACAACCCGAATAGTCCAAACTAAAAAAAACAGTGATAAAAGAATCGAACAATGCTAGGCAGAGCATGTCTAGAGCTTGTGGCTAAGCAGTACCAGAACAAAAATGGAGAAGGAGAGAAGGCCGACACCATTTGTGTACTAAATCTTTTAAATAATAATAAATACATATATTTGTTTTACTTCAATGGGGACCTGCTTGCGCGACTCAGAAGAGGTGCACTCTGCCTGTTGTTTCAGCACAGACGTATGGGGGAGAGGTGCGGGAGGAGAAGGGCCAGTATGTCTGAGACGGAGGGAGATAGAAAGAGAGAAAGTAGCCTAACCGACTCACGCAAGTTAGATAAAACTTGTTGCTGCGATAGTTTATCTATCATCTCATCTGGTAGTGTCGGTCACGACTGCATCAAATCGATTGAGGTTATTTTTGCTGCGTCCCTGTGTTCTTGTCTTCAACAAATCAATTTATATTAAACAGCCTACCGGTTGGTTGATCATTGTAGTCTACTCCTTCTCATTTATCCATTCCATATTGCATTGATTAGAAATCTCACTTGCTACACATGGAGCCTCTGACGGTAGTACTGTTTTGATTGACCAACAATAACAAGCTACACACGTGAAAAGTCTGTAGGCTACCGGTACATTTTTTTTGTTGTATTATAAAAATAAAATGGGGCACACTTACAAGAACTATCATAAAACAGTTGTTTTACAGATACAGTACAGATTTTACTGAGTTACAGATCATATAAGGAAATCAGTCAAAGGTGAATTTGTCTCCCAGTATGTTGGCTAGGAGACAACCAGGTTTCCTTAAGAATTTTTCCTGTGTTTAGCTCTATTCCGTTTCTCTTTATCTCCCCCAAAAACTCCCTTGTCCTTGCCGATGACAAGCATGAACATAACATGAAGCAGCCAACACCCTGCTTGAAAACATGAAGGGTGGTCCTCAGTGATGTGTTGTGTGGAATTTGCTCCAAACATAACGCTTTGTATTCAGGACAAAGTTTCATTTCTTAGCAAACATTTTTTGCAGTTTTACTTCAGTGCCTCGCAAATAGGATGCATGTTATTATGTACAGGCTTACTTCTTTTCAAGCTGTCATTTAGGAAGGTATTGTGGAGTAACTACAATGTTGTTGATCTATGCTCAGTTTTCTCCTTTAACGGTGATGGTTCTGTCAGAATATGTTACTGTTCGACATCAGGGATCCTATGGGAAGGAGAATGGCAACAGACTGGTACAAGTCAACAGGACAGCTGTGAGTTGGGGAGTAGTGCGGAACTTGGGCAGAGGTCAGGTCAGATGAAGTGAGGGAGTTCTGTCAAGCAACAGAGGTGTATTGCTGTTCAGATGTGTAAGGAGACTCAGCAGAGGAGAAAGGGTTAAATACCAGCACTTGTGTAAATAAACTTGGTCTGAGCTTTTCATAGTTGTCCGTGAGTTTTTTTACTAATTAGAACCTAAAAGCCATTAAACGCAGTAACTGTTTTAAAGTCACCATTGGCTTCATGGTGAAATCCCTGAGCGATTTCCTTCCTCTCTGACACCTGAGTTAGGAAGGACGCCTGTATCTATCTAGTGACTGGGTGAACTGATACACCATCAAAACAGTAAGTAATAACTCCAACATGCTCAAAGGGATATTCAATGTCTGCTTTTTATATTTTTACCCATCTACCAATAGGTGCCCTTCTTTGCGGGTCATTGGAAAACCTCCCTGGTCTTTGTTTGAAATTCACTGCTCGACTGAGGGAACTTACAGATAATTGTATGTGTGGGGTACAGAGATGGGGACGTTATTCACAAGTCATGATAAACACTATAATTGCACACATGTTAAGCACATTTTTATTTCTGAACTTATTTAGGCTTGGGGTTGAATACTTAACTCAAGACATTACAGCTTTTCATTTTTAATACATTTGTAAAAATGTCCAATATCATAATTCCACTTTGACATTATGGCGTATTGGGTGTAGGCCAGCGACACAATCTCGATTTAATCCATTTTAAATTCAGGCTTTAACAACGAAATGTGTGTGGGGGGAAAATCAAGGAGTGTGAATACTGTCTGAAGCCACTGCATTAGATATATTAAATAAGATTTCAGAGGAAATACAGTAGCTGCTGCTAACTTAAATATCGCCCAGACATAATGTTATCTTGACACTGACAACATTGTAAAGGAACAGAATCGTAATTGTAGTAGAATTTGAGATTTCCCTGGTGACTTCCCCCAGTGTGGCTGACTAGCTGTTCAGTCTAGTGGGCTGGGTAGCACAGTTGTGTGATAGGGAATGTGGGATGGAATGCCTGGTGGTGTTGTGTTGGTCTGTGGACACCGGAAAGATTACAAAAGACCATATTTCTCAGAGGGGTTGTCTTCCCCAGCATGAAAGTCACATGCAGGCAGACAGACAGACTCACCCAGAAAAGGAAGTTGAATGTGAATAGGAGGTACTTCAGACAGACGGTCCCACATGTTTCCTTCTTCTCGTCGTACGCTGTTGGTGGTGCCCCCATGCTGCAGGAGAAAGAGAGAGGTGGATTTGAAAATGTTCAAACAGTTAAACCTTGAATCTGTTGTTTCTTTTTGGGCCAGTTTCCCCAGACACAGAGTAATCCTATTTTTGCTATCACAGTACGTTCTGGCAATTCTCAAATAAAAACTTTATTGGAGTAAGGATGTTTAACATGCTTTTTACATTCGTATCACAAACCACTATTGAGAAAATCCATTTTTTGACATATACAGGCCTCCTTTAAGGCCCTATGATCCGTGAGCCATACATGGTAGGAACAACATCTTGGTGTCATTATACTCCTTATAGTGTGCTCTAAAATATGGGGTATGTTTATACTACGAAATAAAACATGTTAAATAAGATTTATTCAATGTAAAAAATATGATTATTAAGAGCTCAAAAGTGAACTTTTTGATTTAGCTTATTTTTAGATAATGTCTTAAAATATTTTTTAACATTCTGCCCTAATATAAACAACAATATTAATTTTTCATGGGAAGTTGACTTTATTTACAATATGATTTAATTAGACATACACATTTTTGATAATAATATATGAAAAGTCAGCAATGGGCTTTAAACCCATTGGTGTTCCAAATAAGCCCACCTCTTAATAATCTATTTTAATTCATTTCCAAATGTTCAAAACTTAAACTGACATTTCTTATGTACAATTAGATTATATTCTAAAGCTACTTAGAATATCGTGAAAGTAGCACTCATAACAGGATCCAATCGTATCCACAGAGATCAATGTGAACTTATCCTTTTGTTCTTGCCAACCAGTACACATCTGATTCAACCAATGATAGACTTCAATTAAGAAATTATTAGTTGAATTGGGTGTTATTGCTTGGTAAAAATTAAAAATAATCTGAAAAAAAAATAAACTTTCTGGATAAGAAGCCATACACCAAGACCATAACACACACACACACATTTCTATGAATTAACTGAGAGCTCATTCACATTTGCTGCACTGCTATTTTAGTTAATTAGTTCAACTTGACTTCCCTAAAGCCTATGAGAAGAATGTTTAAAATCTCCCTCTCAACTGTTGTATTACAAAGGAATAAAAACAGAAACACCTGTGTGAATGATGACAATATAACAATGCCCCCAACCGAAGGTGCACGTGCAGTCACACAATAGTCATCTTCTTGTCCCTCGTTTGTTTGCATTTTTCTCCACCACTTGTCGGTCTTCTATCCCTGATCGAATTATTCTCTCTCTGCATCAACTACTACCTGTCCACTCCAAACGTTATGGAGTACAGAAGTTTCTAGAAGTTTCTAATTGTTCCTAATCTTGGCAGATGGCTAGATGCATACTTAAATCTTAACAAAAATTAATGTATGCTTGTGTTCATTAAAATATTAGGGATATCAAAACACTATCCCAATGATTCAATGCAAACTGGGCTTAAAGGGTAAGTTGCCTCAAACACACTTCTGGGCCCTTTATAAACACTTGCACGGACATTTGTCAGTAACGCTACCCCAGACAGTTTTTAGGTTTCTGTATTTTTAAAACGTGTGACAAACAACGTCTATTTATCGTAACATAAACAACCACTGGTGTCTCTGCATTGAACTGCAAAATAAATGTGTTTAAAGTAAAATGTAAAAAATAAAAGAAATACTTTGTTCTAGCGCAAAGCTCTTCCATATTGCCTGTAATCCATTGATACGCTGCTTCGTGGTTCTAAGATTGATGATTAGAAGAGGCGGGACGAAGGAGCGTCTTACTATTAGACTTCAAGAAAAGAAGCCAAGACAACAGGAAGTAAACAAAGTAACTAATAGCTAGGCTAGTGGTTTCCGATCTCTGAAGTAAAGTAATAGGGGAATAGTAGTCAAGTCTGAGTCACTTTAGGGAAGTAAGTAAGCAGAATATCTGGCCAAAATGAGGTGCATTGTATCCAGGCGCAATAACATCCCATTTTCACTCTTTTCCTGTCCGCGATAGAGCTTTGTGTCAGGCATAGCTGCAGTCCATCCAGCATCTTGATTATGGTGTAGATACGAACTCTGAAGTGATCCAACAGCTGCAGTTGTCCGTGTGCAGTGATCACTTTAAATCTTGGGACCGGTTGAAACCGGGTTCTGTTCCCAACTGAGCCAATTGATCAGTTCACTAATTGCCTAAATTCAATTTCAGCAATTTCCAAACGCCTGAAGGTACCACGTTCATCTGTACAAACAATAGTACGCAAGTATAAACACCATGGGACCACGCAGCAGTCATACTGCTCAGGAAGGAGACGTGCTCTGTCTCCTAGAGATGAACGTACATTGGTGCGTAAAGTGCAAATCAATCCCAGAACAACAGCAAAGGACCTTGTTAAGATGCTGGAGGAAACAGGTACAAAGGTATCGATATCCACAGTAAAAACGAGTCTTATATCGACATAACCTGAAAGGCCGCTCAGCAGGGAAGAAGCCACTGCTCCAAAACCGCCATTAAAAAAGCCAGACTACGGTTTGCAACTGCACATTGGGACAAGATCGTACTTTTTGGAGAAATGTCATCTGATCTGATGAAACAAAAATAGAACTGTTTGGCCATAATGACCATCGTTATGTTTGGAGAGAAAAGGAAGGCTTGCAAGCCAAAGAACACCATCCCAACTGTGAAGAACGGGGGTGGCAGCATCATGTTGTGGGGGTGCTTTCCTGCAGGAGGGACTGGTGCACTTCACAAAATAGATGGCATCATGAAGCTGGAAAATGATGTGGATATATTGAAGCAACATCCCAAGACATCAGTTAGGAAGTTAAAGCTTGGTTGCAAATGGGTCTTCCAAATGGACAATGACCCCAAGCATACTTACAAAGTTCTGGCAAAATGGCTTAAGGACAACAAAGTCAAGGTATTGGAATGGCCATCACAAAGCCCTGACCTCAAGCCCATAGAACATTTGTGGGCAGAACTGAAAAATCATGTGCGAGGCCTACAAACCTGACTCCGTTACACCAGCTGTATCAGGAGGAATGGGCCAAAATTCACCCAACTTATAGTGGGAAGCTTGTGAAAAGCTACCTGAAACATTTGACCCAAGTTAAACAAAAAACGTGGTTCGAGGCTCCGTATTGAGGGTGTGACGCAATTGCGGAGCCTCCGGAGGCATGCAAAGGCCAAATTGAGCTCCGTACCACATCGCCGTGCGCCTCCCGCTCCGCATTGATATGATTGTTTGACGGTAGGTGGGGGCGGGAGGTCCTGTATAAACACAAACTCACCTTCTTGACAACATCTCTGCACTGCTCCGAAGTGCAAGACGTATGAATACCGTGACATCTGCCTAGGACGCATCACCGTAAATGCTGCACGGCCAAAGCAGACGTTAGATTGACCATACAGCACCTTTAACTCATCGGTCAAGTCTAGACCTGCCCTCTCCCCCTCCTCCGTCTGTCTCTCCCACACACACAGGCCGCACCAGAGTGTACTAGTCAAAGCTTTCTGTAATACAAATATAAGAGCCTTCTCTACTGTAATTTCACTGCCTTCTCTACACCACTCGTGCGCACACAGACACAAATGCAAGACAGCCTTCTCGGAGCCTAATGTAACAGGCTACTGCCAGCCAGCATAGGGAAGAGGTTACAAAGCAAACAACAGCTGTGGAATGAAGACGCATTTGCATTGTGCTGTACTGAGCTGTTTGAATGGGCTTACATTCACTATAACACTGAGCACAGCAGCATCATGCGTTCTCATGTTGCATGATCCGACCATTACCGTCTTTTACTGTGAGAGTGCATACTTCATTCATGTGACCAATAATTGATTTGGATTTATTTGATAAAAGGTCATATCTATAACATTATCTCTCTATATACGAGATCAAAAGTTGGCCTGAACATATATAGTCAACACCCCAATGAGTTACACGCTTAGTCATTGAGTTCATTTGTGTCTGTGGATGTCCTTTCAGTTGGGTTGAGGAGCATAAAACCAGTGAGATCATACAGAGTTTATATCCACAGGCAAAAGGAGGGCATGGTCACCAAAAAATACGTAAAAGTTTTTTTTAAAGTCACACATGGCCCACAAAGATGATGCGGGCATGAATAGGACTTGCTGACATCAACATCCCTATCACACTTGTGTGTCTCCAAAACCAAAATGTTAATACATACAGTAGCCAAAGCTATATCTGGTGGAATAACTTTTCTGGCATCTAATATAGAGAACTCCATACCCAGCAACTTATTAAGTAAGCACACCATGCTTACATTTGGCATTAGCAGACAATGTAGAGTACGTCATCAAGCATTCGTGGTTTTACAGTGTGTGTAGGCCTGTATTTGTGTGGGGGTCAGTTGACTGAACCTGCCCTGTGTCTGTTGACCATCTGTTAGGGTGGACCCCTTTAGTGTGTCCCTGTCAATTAAATTCAAACAAACCTTTGACAGGAACTCATTCTTGTATTATGTACATAAATGGTGCAGCTGAGTAAAGAAAACAAATGTATACAGGAGGAGGACAATGCACTAAAGAGGTCCAACTTAAAATTCCAAATCTGAGACATACAAAAATCAAAATGCTCTTTCAATACACAGGGTTCAAAACACTGAGAACGACCATGAATGTTCAAATTTTGAACACTGAAATCCCCCTTTTTCCTTCAAATCTTAATTGAGCCGACCGCTCAATACAAGACCGCTGGCAAGCAGAAATACCCCCAGACACACCACACCTGTATGAAATAGGCTCCCAACTTACCCCCCATGAGTAATCACTGACTTCTCTCCTGTGCATGACAGATCATTCAAGTATTTGAAGGCATTGAACCCTTCCAGTTCCAGACATGTTTAGGACTTGACAGAAGAAAACCATGTTCCTTCACATTCGCATACTTTTATATTGGCTATAGGCCTATACGTGTTTAGTCAAACTATTATTAATTAGATGATAAATAAAAGACATTCAAATAATTAATATATAGGTTTTGGGGTATTTTGCAAACGACTGGCATATTAAGAAATGGCGCTGAAGGAGATGACTGACGTTTTACAATCCAGTAACCAATTGTGCATGTTTTTTTGCGTTATATGTGACTTATTTTGTACATAATGTTTCTGCCAACGTGTCTTATGACCGAAAAGAGCTTCTAGAAATCAGAACAGCGAGCAACATTCACAAGGCCGCAGGGCCATATGGCTTATCATGCGCTGACCAACTGTCTTCAGTGACATTTTCAACCTCTCCCTGTCTGAGTCTGTAATACCAACATGTTTCAAGCAGACCACCATAGTGTTATTGGGCACAGGGACTAAGGTAACATGCCTAAATGACTACCAACCTGTAGCACTCACGTCTGTAGCTATGAAGTGCTTTGAAAGGCTGGTAATGGCTCACAACAACATTATCCCAGAAACCCTAGACCCACTCCAATTTGCATATCGCCCCAACAGATCCACAGATGATGCAATCTCTATTGCACTCCACACTGCCCTTTCACACCTGGACAAAAGGAACACCTATGTGAGAATACTATTAATTGACTACAGCTCAGCATTCAACACCATAGTGCCCTCAAAGCTCATCACTAAGCCAAGGACCCTGGGACTAAACAACTCCCTTTGCCACTGGATCCTGGACTTCCTGACGGGCCGCTCCCACGTGGTAAGGTTAGGTAACAACGCATCCGCCACACTGATCCTCAACACAGGAGCCCCACAGGGGTGTGTGCTCAGTCCCCTCCTGTACTCCATGTTCACTCATGAACGCACGGCCAGGCACGACTCCAACACCATCATTAAGTTTGCTGATGACACAACAGCCTGATCAATGACAACGACTAGACAGCCTATAGGGAGGTCAAAGACTTGGCCATGTGGTGCCAGGACAACAACCGCTCCCTCAAGGTGATCAAAACAAAGGAGATGATTGGTATTTATAGCGGATTTTGAAAAGGCATTTGATAAAGTAAGCCTGGATTTGATTTATAAATGCCTGAAGTTTTTCAATTTCAGTAATTATCTTATAAAATGGGTAAAAATAATGTATAGCAACCCCAGTTGTAAAATAGTCAATAACGGCTCCTTCTCCGAGAGTTTTGGATTGTCAAGAGGAGTTAAACGAGGTTGTCCACTGTCACCATATCTATTCATATCTATTGCCTTTGTGCAGATTGCCATGTCTCATTTTCGATTAATTGAAAATTATACTTTTTTCTAAGTATCTGTCATTTTCAAACAAGCATTGCAGAGCTAGCTACAATTTCAATTTCATCCCCCTGAAAAGATACAACAAATATTACAACAAATATTATGGCTGAACTCAAATAGCTGTATTTATGGGAAATATGTTTGAAAAGGGTATTTTGTTCTTAAATTATATTGTAAATTGTAATGGTAAAGTTATGTCCTTCATGGAATTGTACAGGAAGGTCTGCTCAATCCAAGAGTACAACCAATTGATTACAGCATTGCCCCAGAAATGGAGGAGGCAGGTGGCAGCGGGAGGTGGTAGGGAACTGGTCTGTCTGCCCAATATAAAGGATCAAAACTGGCGGAGGAATAAAATTAGCATAAATAGGAAAGTATACCAGTTTCATTTGAGGACCAGGATGTTGACAACTGTGCCATACAGATGACAAAATAGTTGGGAAGAGATATTTGATGTACCGATTCCATGGTCCAGGGTGTATGAGTTGATATATAAAACAACGCAAGATTCAAGACTTGTGCTTTTCAGCTAAAATTATTATATAGAATTCTTTCCACCAACAAAATGTTGAATATTTGGGGCATAAAATCATCGAAGCTCTGTAGATTTTGTTGTGAGGATACAAAATCAATAAACCATTTATTTTGGTATTGCCTTCAGGTAGCTGTTTCTGTTTCAGGTATGGCTGAAAATAGCATTGATCTAAAATTGATCCTAGAAATAGTACTGTTAGGAGATCTGGAGAGACCGGGTCAGTCAATTACTAATATACTAAATCTTAATAATAATATGTGATAGCATAGTTGAATGGTATGTGTTGCGTAGAAACACAAAGTGGGTGGCCAGCAGAGATAGATGGGATGGGCTGAGGGAAGCTGAGGGTTGGTATGTGGAATTGGAGACAAGTGGGAGTAGAGTTGCTGTGTGAAAGCTAGAGAATGATGAAGGGGGAAAAAAGTCTAAATAAAACATAATAAAAGTACATTTGAATGACACTAAGTGGCAGTGTTTTTACAACGAATGCCGGTTTGCCTGAGGCTGATGCCGTACAGGTGTTTGTACACATGCATATACACACACACACACACACACACATTCAAATAAACACATACAAGAACACACACATGTAATAGTGCCAGACATGCACAAACATATAAAGTAGGCATTGCTGTTATGATTTCAGTTGTCCTTGATATCCTTTGTTTTAAATGTATTATTTTTTTGCATTGTTGTTGCTGTTTTCTTCTGTCTTTTCCTTTTTTCTCTTTAGTTCATTCTCTTAGTTGTTGGTACATTGGGGAGTTCTTGGGGGTGGAGAATGGAATGAATTGGAGTTTTTCTGGTTGGGGGGGCTGTGGTAGGTGTCTCGAATGGTTGAGGGAGAACTTTTGGGGAACTGTGGGGGGAGGGGGTCTTGGAGGGTTCGGGCTTCACAAGATTGTGATCATGGAAAAGGAAACTATGACATTTATTTTATATCACTATCATGCACACACACCCTCACACATAAGGATGGCTCTGTTGCGCAAAGACTGATACAGTGCCTTGCGAAAGTATTCGGCCCCCTTGAACTTTGCGACCTTTTGCCACATTTCAGGCTTCAAACATAAAGATATAAAACTGTATTTTTTTGTGAAGAATCAACAACAAGTGGGACACAATCATGAAGTGGAATTACATTTATTGTATATATCAGACTTTTTTAACAAATCAAAAACTGAAAAATTGGGCGTGCAAAAAGAATACTTCAACGACGAGATTTTAGTTATGAATTGTGTATTTACCCCCAAGAAACAAAAAAATCTTACACTTTGACATTAGTGTTTTGCGTAGATAGTTGACAAAAAAAAGACAATAATATACATTTTAATCCCACTTTGTAACAAATTAAATGAAAAGAATTCCAAAGGGTGTGAATACTTTTGCATGGCACTGTATGTAACCATACAAAATGTGAGCCAAGGTTTGAAATAACGAAATGTTTTAGTCAAATATTATATCTGTTCGGGCTTCTTGCGGTCAATTTGCAGTCTACGAATTATTTACAATTATATGCTCCGCCCATAGAGGGAGTAAAATGTAGGCAAGCAATAAACATTTCAGAACAACTACTAGTCGAATAAGACATGGGGGAGATTTTGTAAAGAGATTTATTTATAGACTAAATACACTTGAAACAAATAGCCAAACCGAAAATTGCAGACATTACTAGTGCCTCCCCCGCGATCAAACAGCCATAAAAAAAAATGAAACGCAGCATAATCATTGACAGCTGCCTTGAAGGACACACACAACATGCTTTCTGCTACGAAGATCAGTGAAATGTAGGCTAAACTGACAACGGAGTGAAGAGCGGAAATCTCCACTAACAAGCAAGTCTGGCAGGGGGAGATTTAGTTGATGATCCCTGTTCTAAAGAATATTTGTCGTACCTAATCACAGCAGTTGACTGCGTAACTCCGATTCACAAATAATATATAATTACTGTGTTCCTGTGAACTAACCTAGCCTACATGCTAACGTTAGCTAGACAATCACTTTCCCGCAGTAATACGTTCAAATTGACATTTAAACCCTGCTTGGTATCACTAAAATAATAAATAAATAGGCTGCTTTATAATCCAAAACGGAACGTTTAAATTACACTTTTCTGTGAATTGCAACATTGTGGCTGTCGAACATGTTAATGTTTTACAAAGTAACAAGCTTGAAGCTGCTGCTCCGTACCTACCTGCGGCTGTGTTGTTACAAGTAGCAAGGCGTTGATGTATCCAAAATAATAGATAGAGACGTTTAAAACTATATTTTTTCAGGGATTCCTTCAATTGTCCAAACCAAAGCGAAAAATGCTAAACTTGTGAGTAGCTAGTCCACTGGAGTCTGTGACTGCACAGTAGGTCGTGTCGACTCCACCCCAATCACCTTGCTTTTTTTCTGCCCTGAGGCAGTTCTGTTCCTGGTTGCTGCTTTGCGAACGGGGAACGGATTTTTTAAACGTATTGCCAAACAAAAAATATTGATTTCAAAGTTGAACAAACCATAGGCTACAACTCTATGCACAAGGACTACTTTTAATAATGTTAACTGTAAATGCTAATATTTACTGGAAGAGCTGTGCGCTCTATTCTGTGTGTTCCCGTTTTTTCTCGAAAACTCTGTTAAATATCTGCTCTGAATTAAGATTCAAGGATGTCTGCAGAAATAATGGGGTGTCCTCTGGCTATGACATGACACATTGACTTTGAAAAATATCTATTTTGCTTATTGAACTATATAGTAAGTGAACTGGATTTTCACCAAGTAACATAATTGAGGTAACTGAATTTCATCATGTGTCCCTGATTTATAATACACAGAAATGCATAGTTATGAATATGAATGTCATTCTCTTAATGGTGATGTATCCTAAATAGGTACACAAATGTAAAAATATGCAATATCCTCCTTTGCATGTTTGGGTATTATTCTACACACTGGTTATTATTTAAGTTTGGACATCCAAGAACAGCAAAGTAGAGTACAGTGTGTCTCTTCATAAACACATTGTGAAGGAAATCACAACCTTTTTCTCACCTGATATAGAATGCCTCATGGTAAACTGCAGACCCTTTAATCTACCAAGAGAGTTGTCATCCATATTCATCAAGGCTGTATACATCCCTCCACAAGCCAACACCACTTTGGCACTCAACGAACTGCATGGGGCCGTAAACAAACAAGAAACCGCTCACCCAGAAGCAGTGTTTCTGGTGGGCGGAGACTTTAATGCCGGGAGTCAAATCTATTCTACCTCACTTTTACCAACAAGTCTCCTGCGCCATTTGGGGCACTAAAACTCTAGACCACTTTTATTGTACCCACAGAAACGCTTATAAGGCCCTTTCTCCTCCTCCCTTCAGCAAATCTGACCATGATTATATTCTCCTGCTTCCTGTTTACAAACAAAAGCTCAATTAGGAAATATCAGTGATGCGCTCAATACAGAAGTGGTCCGATGAACTAAAAACCATGGAATACAGGCAATATCCGCGCGGGGCTAAACGCTACGATCTCCGACATCAAAAGGACAAATATAGGAGGAACGTGGAATTCTATTACACTGGCTCCGATGGTCGTCGTATGTGACAGAGCTTGCAGACTAAAATGGATTACAAAGAGAAACCTGGCCGTGAGATGCCCAGTGATGCAGAACTCTCAAATTAACTAAATGCCTTTCATGCTTGACACAAAGGATACAACACTGAGTGTTGTGTGAAAGCCACTGCATTCCGGATGACTGTTTGATCTCACTCTCCATGACCAATGTGAGTACATCTTTCAAACCGGTTCCGTGGCAGACGGAATACCAGGGTGCGTTTTCAAAGTGTAACCGATGTGAACTGGCTAGCTAGTTAGCGGTGGTGCGCGCTAATAGCGTTTCGATCGGTGACGTCACTCGCTCTGAGACCCACAAAGTATCATTACCCATCGCTCCACAAAAGCCACGGCCCTTGCAGAGCAAGGGGAACCACTACTTCAAGGTCTCAGAGCAAGTGATGTCACTGATTGAAACACTATTAGCGCGCACCACCGCTAACTAGCTAGCCAGTTCACATCGGTTACACAATACGCTAATAGCGTTTCAATCGGTGACATCACTCACTCTGAGGCCTTGAAGTAGTTGTTCCCCTTGCTCTGCAAGTGCCGCGGCTTTTGTGAAGCGATGGGTAACGATGCTTCGTGGGTGACTGTTGTTGATGTGTGCAGAGGGTCCCTGGTTCGAGCCCAGTTAGGGGCAAGGAGAGGGACCGAAGGTGTACTGTTACATTGATGCTGTTGACCCGGATCACTGGTTGCTGTGGAAAAGGAGGAGGTCAAAAGGGGGGTGAGTGTAACCTATGTGAAATGGCTAACTAGTTAGCGGTGGTGCGCGCTAATAGCGTTTCAATCGGTGACATCACTTGCTCTGAGACCTTGAAGTAGTGGTTCCCCTTGCTCTGCAAGGGCCGCGGCTTTTGTGGAGCGATGGGTAACGATGCTTCGTGGGTGACTGTTGTTGATGTGTGTAGAGGGTCCCTGGTTTGAGCCCAGTTAGGGGCGAGGAGAGGGACGGAAGCAATACTGTTACAAAAGCATGTGCAGACCAGCTGGCAAATGTCTTCAAGGACATTTTCAATCTCCCCTATCTCCCCTAATTCCAGCATGTTTCAAGCTGACCACCATTGTCCCTGTTCCTAAGAACTCCAAGGTAACCTGCCTAAATGACTATCACCCTGTAGCACTCACATCTATTATTATGAAGTGCTTTGAAAGGCTGGTCATAATACCATCAACCCAGACACCCTGGACCCACACCAATTCCCATACCATCCCATTAGATCCCCAGATGACGCAATCTCAATTGCACTTCACACTGCCCTCTCCCACCTGGACAAGAGGGGAAATAACTATGTGAGACTGCTGTTCATAGACTTCAGCTCAGTGTTCAACACCATAGTCCCCTCCAAGCTCATCACCAACCTGGGCAACATGTGACTGAATAACTGAATCCTGGACTTCCTGACTGCATGGACCAGGTGGTGAAGATAGGCACCAGCACATCCGCCACCCTGACTCTCAACACGGGGGCCCCTCAAGGGTGTGTGCTCAGTCCCCTCCTGTACTCCCTGTTCACCCACGACTGCGTGGCCACGCACGACTCCAACACCATCATCAAGTTTGCTGACGACACGACAGTGGTAGGCCTGACCACCATCCACATCGACATCGACAGGGCTGTAGTGGAGCTGATCGAGAGCTTTACGTTTTTTATTGTCCACATCACTAAGGACTTAACATGGTCCACAAACACACCCGCCCAGTCGTGAAGAAGGCTCAACAACTCCTCTTCCCCCTCAGGAGGCTGAAAGGTTTTGGCATGGGACACCGGATACTCCACAAGTTTTACAGCTGCACCATTGAGAGCATTTTGACTGGCTGCATCACAGCTTGGTATGGCAAATATACCACTCTCAACCGCAAAGAGCTACAGAGGGGGATGCAGACAGCCCAGTATATCACTGGGGCCGAGCTCCCTGCCATCCAGGACCTCTGTATCAGCCGGTGTCAGAGGAAGGTCCGAAAAATTGCCGAAGACGCTAGCCAGCCAAGCCATATACTGTTCACTCTGCTACCGTCCAGCAAACAGTACCATAGCATCGGCTCACGGACCAAGATCCTCCGAGACAGCTTCTGCCCCCAAGCCATAAGACTGCTAAATAGCCAAACCTCAAATACCTCATACCCCTGCACATTGATCTGGTACTGGTACTCCCTGTATATACATTAAACAAAAATATAAACGCGACATGCAACAATTTCAAAGATTTTACTGAGTTACAGATCATATAAGGAACTCAGTCAAATTAAATAAACTCACTAGGCCCTAATCTATGGATTTCACAGTACTGGTAATACAGATATGCATCTGTTGTTCACAAATACCTTTTAAAAAAAGGTAGGGGCGTGGATCAGAAAACCAGTCAGTGTCTGGTGTGATCACCATTTGCCTCATGCAGCACGACACCTCTCCTTCACATAGAGTTGATCAGGCTGTTGATTGTGGCCTGTGGAATGTTTTCCCTCTCCTCTTCAATGGCTGTACGAAGTTGATGGAAATTGGCGGTAACTGGAACACGCTGTGGTACACGTCGATCCAGAGCATTCCAAATATGCTCAATGGGTGACATGTCTGGTAAGTATGCTGGCCATAGAAGAACTGGGATATTTTCAGGTTCCAGGAATTGTGTACATATCCTTGCAACATTTATTATTATTATTATTATCATACTGAAACATGAGGTGATGATGGCGGATGAATGGCACGACAATGGGCCTCAGGATCTCATCACGGTATCTCTGTGCATTCAAATTGCCATCGATAAAATGCAATTGTGTTCGATGTCCGTAGTTTATGCCTGCCCATGCCATAATCACACCGCCACCATGGGACACTCTGCTCACAACGTTGACATCAGCAAACCACTCGCCCACACAACCCCCAGTACAGTTGAAACCGGGATTCATCCAAGAAGAGCACACTTCTGTGGCATTGTTTTGTGTGACAAAACTGCAGTTTTTAGAGTGGCCTTTTATTGTCCCCAGCACAAGGTGCACCTCCATAATGGTCATGCTGTTTAATCAGTTTCTCGATATGCCACAGCTGTCAGGTGGATGGATTATCTTGGCAAAGGAGAAATGCTCTTTTTGTGTGTATGGAACATTTCTGGGATCTATTATTTCAGCTCATGAAACATAGGACCAACGCTTTACATCTTGATTTATATGTTTGTTCACTGTAGCTCAATTTTTCTTTTCATTATTATTTTTTAAGTCTGCATCATTGGGAAGGGTTAGTAAGAACGCATTTCACGGATAAGTCTACACCCGTTGTATTCAGCGCATGTGAGAAATACATTTTGATTTGATTAGTACAGCACAGAACAGTACAGTAGAGTTCCGTACAATACAGTACATAATAGTGTACTCAACTCCAGTGTGCTCTGCTGTGTACTGTACTGAACTCTACTCTATTGTACTGAAATAGACTCTACTTTTCTTTACTGAACTCTACATCGCAGTATTTTACTGTACTGTGCTGTCCAAACTTGTGAATCCAACTGTGGTTTGTGACTACTATGATTTCCCATTGTAGCCAATTTAACTGCAGATATTCCCTTACAGATTTGTCAGAAATGTGATTACCGATTTGGTTTGAGTTTTCATCACTAATTGATATCCGTAAAAACACTATAACTACTTGATAGTTCTACCTTTACTTGTTATTTCTGTGAACTTTCATTATCCTGTTTCTTATTTTTTATACAATTTCTAAAATTTCTAAACCAGATTTTTCTCTGTAATTATGGGGTATTGTGTGTAGATTGATGAGGGGGGTACTGAATTTTAGAACAAGACTGTAATGTAAGAAAATGTGGAAAAAGGGAAGGAGTTTGAATACTTCCCGAATGCAATGTATATAATTTTTCTGGTAGATGTTTTCTAAGACCTGTTTCCATCTGTTTTACCAGAAATCAAAGCCTTTGCTTTATTCCACATTTTTAGGATGGAAACGGTTGACAAATGTATATTCCTTAATTTATTAATGATATATACTTCATTTGACACCCACATTTGACATGCTCCTATGAACTTCACATGTAGGTGCTAATGGGTCATTTTTACATGGAAATTACTTGCTACTGATTTATGATCTTTCAAAAAGGTAACAAAACATACTATCAGATAGCCTAGTGGTTAGAGCGTTGGATCGTTGGTTAGAGCGTTGGATCAAATCCCCGAGCTGACATGATGGCATCTTCATAATTATTGGTACTGATTTTGTGCACATTCTTTCTTTTTAGGCTGACATCCCATATCATATCATTATGCTCTATGTTCATTTAATTTCAAAGGAGACAGATTGACTGATTGTTTCATTGTAAAATTAGACTGACTTGAAATGGGGTAACATATTGCCTATGTGCAACAATGTTTGAACTCTAAATGCACTGTACGTACACAGCCTACTAATCGTCAAGTCTAAACGTTTTATTACCACTAGATGGCAATGGTTTACCTTTGGGTCGGTTTCATGTTATGCATTACCGTAATATTGTATATAGGACCGGCTATATATGCAAAGCTACTGTCAGCATCATCTGAAATGTAAGGATATTACGTTTAAGATATTTGCAAACAGACCTTCATCACATTTGAAAACCCCATGAAGATACCCTTTTGTTTGTCTTACTTTAAGTTTGATCTATTAAATGATAATAGCCCATTTGTTCCTGTTGCTATACAAAAATATCGTTGAAGTAGGGCCTAGGCTGTTGGCCTATTACATTTGGAGCGCAATATGTTTGCAATAGAAAAAGGCTGCAGAGGTTTGTTCCATAGTACAAAAATTAACGCCCATCTATTATGGATGTAGCGCGGCAAAAACCTGTCACTAAGGGAGACGCGCAGGTTGCGTATATGCCAATGGTCTGTGCACTGCTGTGTTGTGGATGGTCGGGAGAGTTTGCGTAATTTGGAGAGAATTAACGCGTGGGTAGACGCCACGTAGAGAAATCTTCAACATCTCAAAAAGGGACATTTCAGGTACTAGCTTCATTTTATCATGTGTTTTAATTTCAATATAGTGCTTTTCAGAATATTTTAAACTTGACACTACTGCTCACCATTTCCTGTAGACAACAAGCTGTCAGGTTGCTTCTTAAGGAGATTAACTACCTAGCCCTCACAATCTTTTTGTTGCTAAGGCTTTGGAAAGAAACATGGCAGAAGCAGAAAAGCAAAATTTGACAACATCATTATCAGGTACAAGGTTGTAGGCCTAACTAACTCAAATATACTAAACTGAACAAAAATATAAATGCAACATGTAAAGTGTTTCCATGTTTCATGAGTTGAAATAAAAAAATCCCAGACATTTTCCATATGAACAAAACTCTTATTTCTCTAAAATGTTGTGCACAAATTTGATTACATCCCTGTTAGTGAGCATTTCTCCTTTGCCAAGATCCTCCATTCACCTGACAGGTGTGTCATATCAAGAATGTCCACATCAACATGTGCACCTTGTGCTGGGGACAATAAAAGGTCACTTTTAATGTGCAGTTTTGTCACACAACACAATCCCACAGATGGGGGGGGTTGTGGAAGTGTGCAATGCGGGAGTGTGCAATTGACATGCTGACTGCAGGAATGTCTACCAGAGCTGTTGCCAGGGAATTTAATGTTAATTTCTCTACCATAAGCCGCCTCCGTCATTTTAGAGAATTTGGCAGTATGTCCAACCGGCCTCACAACCGCAGACCACGTGTAACCACGCCAGCCCAGGACCTCCA
Organism: Oncorhynchus nerka; assembly: GCF_034236695.1. Lineage (NCBI taxonomy): Eukaryota > Metazoa > Chordata > Actinopteri > Salmoniformes > Salmonidae > Oncorhynchus > Oncorhynchus nerka. The sequence goes on along the minus strand of NC_088423.1, from coordinate 60,966,561 downwards.
CATCTGGCTTCTTCACCTGGGGGATTGTCTCAATAGGGGGAGGTTTTGGAGTGCTGAGGAGTATTTCTGTCTGTAATAGAGCCCTTTTGTGGGGATAAACTCGTTCTGATTGCCAGGGCCTTGATCCCCAGTCTGTGGTCATGGCTGCCAAGTAGGTGGGCCTATGCCCTCCAAGGCCCACCCATGGCTGTACCCTACCCAGTCATGTGGAATCCATAGATTAGGGCCTAATTTATTTATTTCAATTTCCTTATATGAACTGTTACTCAGTAAAATCTTTGAAATTGTTGCATGTCGCATTTATATTTTTGTTCAGTATACATCGACATAGTTTAACAGCACAATGACAATAGTAAACCTTACTTGGCTTGGCTAGATGGCTTCTTTTTTGGCTTGTAACCAGTAGCTTTTGGCTCCCTATTTACACAGTCAAGTGTTTTGTTGTTTGAATGAGAGTTGCTATCCATCTTGGAAAATAAATTAAATCAATACATCAAATATGTAATTACAATCTTTGTCTTATGGCGTCAACTTTGCGTATGTATAAAATTATAATGATGATACAAAGTGTAGCCTATTATTGTTATTATTGGGCACAGTTTATTGGGATTTAGGCTATGCCACTGTTCAAGTGCTTCTGTACGTAAGTTTACTAGGTTACAACTACAGTAACAGTTTGTGCATCAGACCAGCAAGGCTTGGCCTAGAGTCTTCAATGTGTGAAACTAGTTCTAATCCACCTCACACCTGCCACAGTGTGAGGCTATAAATATGTTGATTGTGTCTCAGGTCATTAAAGTCCACGTGGAGTCATTAGGAGGTTTGTTGGGACAGTGAGCCAGCCTCACAGGATGCCATCACAGCAAGTGTAAGGACTATAGTGCTCTACCTGGCTTTGTCACAAGCTGCAGTAGCACCAACACTCCGTAATGGTTTGATTGTATCAGTATGAGAAGGCGACAGTGGACGCTGCCTGTCTACTCAACAAGCAGACATCTCTGCGTTTACACAAGCAGGCCAATTCTGATATTTTATTCACTAATTGGTCTTTTGACCAATCAGATCAGCTCTGAAAAAGATCTGATTTGAAAAGATCTGGTGTGATTGGTCAAAAGACCAATTAGGCTTTGTTTACACAGGTAGTCTAATTCTGATCTTGTGCTACTTAATTGGTCTTTTGTCCCATCAGATTGGATATTTTGCCACTAAATGGGAAAAAGATCAGAATTGGGCTGCCTGTGAGCATGGCATTGGGCAGCATAGACACACAGTCACAATCCGTTCACCTGTGTGAAACACACCCATCGGGTGACAGCGGCAGTGAGGTTGCCAATGTGCCACTCAGACCAGACAAGTGACTTTTACAAGGTGCAAAAGCTCAGGTCTTGTTAATTGTGTTGAGATGGGCCAGTTTACTTTAACTAATTAAGTTAAAGTATGCAGTGCCTAAACCAACCCTGTTAAGAAGTGATCTTAGTTTAGACAGCCAGTCAGACATGGGTCTATTGTATTTGTTTTTTTCCCCAGTTACTTTAGGTGCACTTGGTTTAGCTCACCTGGTGTCAGTGTCGGATGGTGAGGGTTTGCACTTTTAGAACTATCCCATGGTTGCTATTGTGCCTGGAAAGCCAAATGAGGCACACCTAAAGTATTGTACACACCTACGGAAATACAGCATAATTTAGACCCAAATATAATGCCAGTTCTTGTTATTTGTATCTTGTCAGCCATGGACTATTTAGGGCCAAATCGTCAACATAAAGTATTTGCCATGTATCTCTTTTGTTTACACTTGACACTTACATGCGACATCTGCTATTAGAATACGAAGATTGCATTGAAAAGACAGGTCTGAAAGTCGCTTTGTGGTCTGATTGTGTTCAGATCTGGCTGACCACTTCAGGAGTTGGTCTGGGATGCATTGTGTGCTGATTTCTCCACAGTCTGGATGCAATCAGGCTATCGAAAGTGCATAGGGTGGGCGACGTCATCGGTGGAATAGGCTAAATATAATAATGACACAACAACTGATAGGTACTGCTAACTACTGTAGCCAACTAATCTCTGGGAAAAATGTTCCTAGCGTGTGAGGAATCTCTTTGCTGGCCTCATAAATGCTAGCGAATATTTAGAAGAAAAAAAAGGTTTTGTTTGGCTAAAGTTATGCTAACCTGTTGCGATCCCTTTAGAATTGCTAGCTTGCCAGCTAGCTACAGAGGTTAGAGGTTAGTTGGCTATTTAGCTACAGTAGTTAGCTACTGCCATCAGTTGTTGTGTTATTATCATATTTAGCTTATTCCACCATTTGTAGAATGCATACTGGCATTTGAAAATAGTGCGGGAAAAGGGATATATATAGGTGTAGATGCATGACGCGTTCGGAATTCCGTGATCAGAGCGCTATGATCAGAATACTAAAGCTGCATGAAATGTCAAGTCTCGACACGGCCTTATAGCTCTACATCCACACATGTCATGTCACATTTAGTCCAGTTTAGGGTATTAATATTTTGGGAAATTAAAAACAGACTGATTTAAGATACGTATGATTGGAGCACTCAATGATACTGTTCAACATAGTCAGTGGCGGTTCTAGCCTGTATGGCTTCCTGTGCGAACCCCCCCTTCAGCACCATTCTGCACTACCTGTAATTTTTATTCAAACATTTGGAACAACACAAGTAAATAATCATAACATGTAAAACTATATAAATATAAAAAATATATACAAAAATTAGACTCATACATATCAAAAAGAAGTAACAAAGACAAATAGAAAGCATAGCATATAAATGCAAATAAAAAAGCAAATTGAATTATTACACTATTACCCTAAAACACACAAATAAAACTAAATTGCACAAATCCCAAATCACACAAATACACAAAATAGAATAACACATTTATAAAGAAGAGAACCTGGTTTATTTGGTAGCATTTCTTAATGTGACTGATTTTACTCATTTGTATTAGTACTGTACAAAGTTAGAGGTGCGCTATTTGATAGATGACCAGCTCCCCCTACCTTCCAGTGGGGAGACCTGAGGTCAACCTACCCCTCCCCATCTCGTACTTCTGAGTGGGAGACCTTCCCAGGCAGTAGCCTGCCTAGCTCACAAACTAGAATCAGGGCGCCCACTCCAACAAGGTTAATTGACCCACAGTCCCACACAGTGACATGATATCATTGACGTGAAGTGCAAATGAGCGATAGAAAACTGACTCACTATTCCAAATTTGTTGCTGCGTGTGCTCTGTGCAGCCCCAGGGAAGATGCCGCCCTGGGCGGCTGTCCATGTCGCCTTTACCTCAATCCGCCACTGAACATAGTCATATCAAGTATCTTGAGTAACCCTTTGTGTGCGTGTGTGTACATGTGTTTGTGTTTGGGAAACAGACCTAAGCGCCAGGTAGTGACAGTAAGAAGGGGAATAGTTCATACAGTGAAGATTTTTCCACTCAGTGGGTTACACCTGTCATTTGCCTGCTTGCCTTCCTGCCTGCCTGCCTGTTTATGTAACAGTCTTTGCCTTCCAGTGACCTTGTGTAACACTACAATATGTTGAAACAAAGTTGGATCAACCAAGACTATTAATCCCTCTCATCAATCAAATGTATTTATAAAGCCCTTCTTACATCAGCTGATGTCACAAAGTGCTGTACAGAAACCCAGCCTAAAACCCCAAACAGCAAGCAATGCAGATGTAGAAGCATGGTGGCTAGGAAAACCTCCATAGAAAGGCCAGAACCTAGGAAGAAACCTAGAGAGGAACCAGGCTATGAGGGGTGGCCAGTCCTTCTGGCTGTGCCAGGTGGAGATTATAACGGAACATGGCCAAGATGTTCAAATGTTCATAGATGACCAGCAAGGTCAAATAATAATAATCACAGTGATTGTCGAGGGTGCAACAGGTCAGCACCTCAGGAGTAAATGTCAGTTGGCTTTTCATAGCCGATCATTCAGAGTATCTCTACCGCTCCTGCTGTCTTTAGAGAGTTGAAAACAGCAGGTCTGGGACAGGTAGCATATATAGTGAAAACAATAATGGTCCTAAAATAGAGCCTTGAGGAACACCAACATTTACAGTCAGAGGGACAAACCATCCACAGAGACAAACTGATATCTTTCTGACAGAGAAGGTCTAAACCAGGCCAGAACTTGTCCGTGTAGACCAATTTGGGTTTCCAAGCTCTCCAAAAGAATGTGGTGAGCGATGTTATCAAAAGCAACACTAAGGTCTAGGAGCACGAGGACAGATGCAGAGCCTCGGTCTGACGCCATTAAAAGGTAATTTACCACCTTCACAAGTGCAGTCTCAGTGCTATGATGGGGTCTAAAACCAGACTGAACCGTTTCGTATGCATTGTTTGTCTTGAGGAAGGCAGTGAGTTGCTGTGCAACAGCTTTTTCTAAAGATTTTGAGAGGAATGGGAGATTCGATATAGGCCAATTTAGTTTTTTATATTTTTTGGGTCACAGTTTGGCTTTTTCAAGAGGCTTTATTACTGCCACTTTTAGTGAGTTTGGTACACATCCGGTCGATAGAGAGACGTTTAATATGTTCAACATAGGAGAGCCAAGCACAGGAAGCAACTCTTTCAGTAGTTTAGTTGGAGTAGGGTCCAGTATGCAACTTGAAGGTTTAGAGGCTATGATTGTTTTCAGCAATGTGTTGAGTTATAGTACTAAAAAACTTGAGTGTCTCCCTTGATCCTAGGTCCTGGCACAGTTGTGCAGACTCAGGACATCTGAGCTTTGGAGGAATAAGCAGATTTAAAGAGGATTTGCTTTCTAATGATCATGATCCTTTTTCTCAAAGTTGTTCATGAATTTATCACTGCTGCTTTTTAGTTAGCTTTGCGACAGTATCAAAAATACATTTTGGATTGTTCTTATTTTCCTCAATTAAGTTGGAAAAATAGGATGATCGAGCAGTAGTGAGGGCTCTTCGATACTGCACGGTACTATCTTTCCAAGCTAGTCGAAGACTTCCAGTTTGGTGTAGAGCCATTTCCGTTCCAATTTTCTGGAAGCTTGTGTCAGAGCTCGGATATTTTCTGTATACCAGGGGGCTAGTTTCTTATGAAAAATTATTTTATTTTTAGGGGTGCGACTGCATCTAGGGTATTGCGAAAGGTTAAATTGAGTTCCTCAGTGAGGAATTTTTGTACTCTGACCTTAACTGCCTTGGAAGTGAGGGATCTGACATTAAGTAGCCCTATTTTGAGATGTGAGGTATCACAATCTCTTTCAATAATGGCAGGAATGAATGAGGTCTTTATTCCAGTGAGATTGCTAAAGCGAACACCGCCATGTTTAGGTTTGCCCAAGCTAGGTCGAGGCACAGACACGGTCTCAATGGGGTTGGCTGAGCTGACTACACTCACTTGTCTTCCTCTCACACTATTTCCACAAAAAAACATCTGGTCAGGAGGATAGATTTCCATTCTCTTTATTTATATATATATATATATATATATATATACATTTAAAAAACTCTACCTGGATTATTTGATTCTGCAGTTTAAGGTATTACTGATTATTATAATTGTTTTACCACTGTATATTGTTTACTCTCTGCTCACTCTGTTTTTCTCTACTACAGAGTCTCTGTTGAATATAGCTGTGGAATGGATTTACAGCCAGTAGAAAGATGATGCGGGTAGAATACCCTATTGGAAAGCGACTGTCGCCTTTGCCTGTAGGTTCTCAAAGCTAACACCATGCCATAAGGAACTGTGTGCGACAACGATTTTACTGTGGGCTGGAAAGAGGACCCTCTCAACTTTCAACATGCTGATAGCTAACAATAGCATTTTCAGAGAGCTCTTCCAATGTCTCTGGCCGACAGCAGGCCTCCGAGCTCCTCAGTCAGTGGAATAGTCCTTAATTAGGAACAACAAGCGCACTGCACCGCCATCTGCTCTACATAAACAGATATATTGGACACATCAAGCTGCCGTGCAGAAGCTCAAACCGGCAGCTGGCAGCTGGCACTTCTGCATGTGTGCACCTGTGTCTGTATAGTTAGTGTGTATGTTTCCCTGTCTGCATGTGTGTGTGAATGTGCGCCACCTTGGATCCTGCTCGGAGCCACACACAGCCCGGGCGCCCAGCCTTCGGCCCGGAGATGCTACAGACCAACAACTACTCCCTGGTGCTGCTGATCCAGTTGAGCTTGTTGACCTTTGACCTGTTTGTCAACTCCTTCAGCGAGCTGCTGAGGGCCGCGCCCGTCGTCCAGCTGGTGCTCTTCATGTAAGACGCAGGGAAGGATGGGAGAGCCAGGGGGTAGACTCTGATGTAAATTCATTATTCAAAGCTTATTTAAGAGGTAGAAAGTGTGGGAGAGAAAGGGGATTGGCACAATGTAAAAAAGCAGTGTTTCTCAACTCTGGAGCCTCAGCACAGTGTCTGCATGTGTTCATTTGTGTGTCTTCATTCGTTTAACGTGACTGTAACTAAATGGAAGCTCCTCTCTGTCTCTCTCTCTCTCTCTCTCTCTTTCTCAGTATCCAGGACATAGCCATCCTGTTTAACCTGATCATCATTCTGCTGATGTTGTTCAACACCTACGTGTTCCAGGTGGGCCTGGTGTCCTTGCTGCTGGAGCGTTTCAGGGCCCTGCTGCTGCTCTCCACCCTCTACCTGACCCTCAGCATCTCCCTACACTCCTGGATCATGGTACGCTGTGTGTGTTAATTCAAATCAAACGTTTATTCGTCACATACACAGTTTACAGCAGGTATGGAAGGTGCAGCGAAATTATTACGTGTTAGCTCCCTCGACAATGCAGCACATTAGTCAATATCAACATCAAAAAGAGTAAAGTCAAAAATAACAAGTAAGAGAGATAATATGCATAGTAATAATGGACTGTATTTACACTGCATTTAAAAATATAAAGTGGGCAGTGAGGGACTTGGTCTAGCAGTGGAATAAATAGTATTTAATAGAACAGCAGGGTTGACTGTGTGTGTTCCACTCGCACTTGTCTTTCTCCCCCCCCCAACTAGCACCGACTTTGATTAGCTACTTTGAGGAAAAATGTGATTGTCCCACCATCACTAACTGTAAGTCCCTCTGGATAAGAGCGTCTGCTAAATGACTCAAATGTACAAACGTCAAGTGTGTGTGTGTGTGTGTGTGTACGTTTTTGTGTAAGGGATGGATGTGTGGGTAGTCGGTGCAAATAATCTCTAAAGTGCGGATCATCTCTGAGGTTCAAATAGTCTCTAAGGTGCAGGTCTGTGCAGGCAGACAGCTAGGATTAGCTGCTCAGCAGTCTGATGGCCTGGTGGTAGTAGCTGTCTCAAAGCCTGTTGTTCTGAGACCCGATGCTCCGATACCGCTTGCCAGGCGGTAACAGAGTGAATAGTCCGTGGCTCAGTTGACTAGAGTCCTTGACGAGCTTAATGGCTTCAAGTTTTCTGTAGGCCGTCAGAATTGTTTATTACATGTGTGTTGTAATTTACTATCAAATGATGGTTCATTTATATGTTTTAGTGAAAGAATGCTATCCCTCAAACTGTGTGGTGTATTGGGTTGTGTCTATCTCTGCAGAATCTACGCTGGCTAAAATCAAACCGCTATGTGTGGACTGATGGTCTCCAAGTGCTTTTTGTCTTCCAAAGAATAGGTGAGGCTGTCTTTTCCTCACACGCTTACTGAAACACATTTTAGGAAACCTTTTAGGCCTGAAACGCAATCCATCTTGGGTGCCTTCATTGAATCAAATAAGGTGGAGATCAGTGCTACAACGGTAAATACTTATTGAAGGAGTGTAGTACTACATCTGTCATACACACATGCACAAACACACGCACACCCAGCTCTCACACTGCTTATTTGTGTAGCGTCGTAGATAGGTACCAGGTTGACCCTTGAGGGCCATATGGGTCTGCTTTTCATTCCCTTCATCTCCTAATTGATTAAGAGGATTTATTGTTTGTTGTCGTCTTTTCTGTTTCAAAACCAAATGACGTCTGTATTTCATTGGCGTGCGATGTGTGTTTATGTGCAGCGTCCGTGTTGTACTACTACTTCTACAAGCGCACCACAGAGTACCTGGGTGACCCTCGGCTCTATGAAGACTCGCCTTGGCTCAGAGACGCCTTTGCCAATGCCAGGGCCCGCCAGTGAGCAAAGAGCAGTGTGTGGACATGAAACTGGCATGGACAGATCCAAAATAAAGCCCTCCCCGCCCCGCGGACACAGAGAGACACTGCTACAGTATGTGCAGAGCTGAAATGGACGCTACAGTGCACAGGCCTGAGCTTATGTGGAGGGGGAAAACCAGAGGGAAGACCTCCGTGCTCTATCAGACATGGGTCAACTTTAACAAGGAGGGTCAAAAATTAGATTCTGCTTGGATACGGCAAGCCACTTTGCAGAGCAAGCCAGATGTACAGGCAAACTGGTATAGGGCCTTGATTAAATGGACAGAACGTTATACCATGATGACTTTGATGCTAACATGTGGGAACTCATAGTTTGATGTGACATTCACACAACAAGTTGTATTTTTTTTCACACTTTGAAACTGGGTTTGTCTGTGTCGTTTATCGATCAATGTAATCAGTGTGTTGTTTTTTATGTGGGATGATTTGTGAGTTTGTGTGCCAGATTTTCTTGTGAAGATAACTGGAAAAGAAAAACCAATAATGTTTTATGTGTTTTAAAATGCTTACTTTTTCCCCTGCTTTTTGTACTAATGTATTAAAAAAAAAAACAGACAGTACATACACTGATAAACCGTGTCTGTGCTCAGTATTCCTTTCAGTAAATACTTCCAATGTTAATCCTATATCACGCGCATGCACACACATTTATGTGGCACATCAATTTACGTCACAAGCTCTCAGCATTGTGACTGAGCTTACCTTTTTCGTATGACCCCATGCAGTCATTGCATTGACGTAAACCCACTGGATTGAACAGATGGAAAAAGACAAACCGTATAAACAGTCACATGCATGCAAAATCTCAAAACAATTTGGGTGAACAGGATGTATGCTGTGCAGATACAATATGTCTCAGAATAGGGGACTAAAGACCTACGTCAGTCTATATACTACTGAAGGTAGAACTGGATGTTGTCAGTCAATTTATCACCACATCTCTCCTAACCCACCCCATAAATAGTGCTCTACAGTAAAAATACACAGTATGCATGCTTGCTTTCAAGGAGCCGCAGACAGGGCTCTATTCTTATAACTGGGATTAATCAGGGATTTAGTCTTTAGCCTACAGTCCACAGGCCAGTGTTTTTGACAGCATTGATGTCACCTCAGGCCATGTGTTTATGAAGGTGTCAGCAAAGATGGTGGATAAACCAATATGTCTTACTCAGGCAGTTTACCATTGGAAACAATGGTCAAGGTTCCTTTCTGTGTAAGTGGGTGTTCCCTCTCTCACGTGAGTATGCTTTTTCCAGTGTGAGACCAATGGCTCTGGTCTACTTATTGTCCTCTCCCCGCTCTCCTCATACACCCTGACTAGAAAAAAATTGCCAGAGAGATGTCTCGCTTCTGGCACCCCATCCGTGGGGTGGGAACAATAAGTAGACCAGAGTGGCCCGTGCCCGAAAAAAATAAGGAGGGAGTTGTCTCGCTTTCTCTACCATCTCTGGTGTCAGTCCTATGTTAACCTAACTGCGTATGTACACACACACAGTACTCGAATGCCTGCCACTTTGACCATTATGGATTGATACAGTAAGTAGATTAAGTGTCGTTTACAGGGGTATTTTGCGCTTGATCAACCGTGAGCAACAATGCCATGGCTCTGAAAGATCTCTAGTCCTCCTCAGTCACTTGGCTCTCTGCTGCTGAGGTTGACCATTTAAAGACCGGTGTGATAAAACGTCATATTACAGCGGGGTAAGCCAAATAATTGAAGTTATGGAGCCCTCATCTTCTGTCCAATGCAGATGGACATGGCACACCGTATTATACAAATAAACGCACCAACGACAAAATTCGACATCCGAGCCACATGGGGCGCTGTGAAAGTAAATATCGATCTAGAGCTTTTAGCAATCCACTTCCGCTTTTTAATTTTTTTTAATCATCATTTTAATATCCATGGTTTCAACACTTGAGAAGGACTGATACAATTTCGCTGGTGTTTCTTATTCTGTCCTGGAACGCCATGTCGTATAATTACGTGGTAACAGCGCAGAAACCGACGGCAGTCAATGCCTGCATCACCGGTAAACGTGTTGTTCTTGTTTCTTGTTAGCTTCGCGCACCAGCATATCGTGGCAACCTCATCCACTACAACGTTAAGCTGAAGCCAAGCTACAGGCACTTGCAGGCCGGGCTCCCTTTGATATTGCCAGCAAGTCTATCAAGTCCCTTAAATAGACATTTTGAATAACCATCCGTGGTCGACTAATATCGTATGGCTAGTTATCAATTGTCATTCAAGTGAACACAAAATAGCACGAGTCAGTGGGTGCTCCTGCGCAGCCGGGATGTTTTGAAGCCAGCGCTAGCTGTCTTAAGCTGTTGATGTCAATTTGTTTGCTATCTAACGTCAGTCAATTGGAATGCAATTATCTTCTTGTTTATCAGTTTGCCAAGTATCTTAAAAACAGGTTTGGAACTTGAGTGTTGCTAAATTACACAGGTAGCAGACAGGCCACTGCAGTGCCAGTCAATATGTCCACCTACATAATACATTGGCAAATTATACAATCGGGGACACTGCATAGTTGGGGATGTAGGGAGATTTACTTAACTAGCTAGCTAACGTTACCCTGCATTTATTTTGATTGCCAATATATTGGTGATAGCTAGCTAACTATTCAATGTATTACTTTCTAGGTTAATCACGTGTGATTAAAAACAAAGCTTTATTTAAGGCATTATGACACTAACAAATCCCATATTATTAATTCAATAAATCACGCTATCAATGCAGTGCAACTTAGTGCTTAATTTGTGATTAGAAATGGTCTGCCTAGCTAGAAAAGTATTCCCAGTAGATAGAAAAGCAAATACTTGAACTCCAGAAATGTGCCTTTTCAAAATACAGGAACGAGATCTGCTAGTCATACGGAAAGCACTCCTAAGAAATACTAATTTCACTATTAGAAAAAGTTAGTCCGACTGACCAGACCACCCTCTCTTTCCAGGCCACTTCACCTCTGCGGAGGACCTGAATCTGCTCATAGCTAAAAACACACGCCTGGAGATCTATGTGGTCACAGCGGAAGGGCTCCGGCCTGTCAAAGAGGTGGGCATGTACGGCAAGATAGCCGTCATGGAGCTCTTCAGGCCAAAGGTGAGTCTACTACTACCTGTATGTTTGTGTGTGCATGTTACTCATTTCAATCGAGAGAAAACATTTTGAAACAGGGAGGTACTACCTGAACTTGTTCAATAAGAACACCAAATTATGTTTTGCGCTGCGGAAGGTTAAACTACGGTGTGCCCTTCTGAACAAGACCCAGGTTTCTTTCTGTAACAGCAATACAAGTTGTAAACTTCTCCTGATGCCGAATGTGAACATGGACATATGTTTTCACGGGCTTCAATGGAGAGGAACCTTTTCTCTGTTTTGACTGCAGGGCGAAAGCAAGGACCTGCTGTTCATTCTCACTGCCAAATACAACGCCTGCATCCTGGAGTACAAACAGAACGGGGAGAGCATCGACATCATCACCCGCGCCCACGGCAACGTGCAGGTAGGAGAAAAATAAATACGAGCATAGCCAGTGTCTTTGAGCTGTTGAAAATCAAAGTATGTTCTGCAAAACTACAACAGGAATACTCTGCAGACTGAAACAATAGGATGCCGTGAGACTCCTCTTAACTTGACCGACTTATTTATTTTTGCGTAGGACCGCATCGGGCGTCCCTCGGAGACGGGCATCATCGGCATTGTAGACCCTGAGTGCCGCATGATCGGCCTGCGGCTGTACGACGGCCTATTCAAGGTGATCCCGTTGGACCGGGAGAACCGAGAACTCAAGGCTTTCAACATCCGCCTGGAGGAGCTGCAGGTCATCGACGTCCACTTCCTGTACGGCTGTCAGGCGCCCACAGTCTGCTTCATCTATCAGGTAGGGAGGGGAGGAGGTAAGTCGCTCTGGATAAGAGCGTCTGCTAAATGACTTAAATGTAAATGTAATGTAAATGTAAAATAGGGTGGGCGAGGCACAGGTAGGAAGTGGTGGATGAAAGGGGTACAATGTTGGAGCGGTTGTGTGTATGCATTTATATGGGTGTATGTTTAGGGGGTGGCTGGGGAGGAGTTGAAAAAAATGCACGAGTAGGAATTTCATGCTGGTGAGAGAACATTGGGGAGTCAGAGGGGATGTGTCTATGAGACAGAAGTGCCTGTCTGGTGAATGGGGGAATGTGTGCTTTAGTTAGCAGAAATATCTGCGAGTGTCAGTCTGATTGTATCTGTGTGTTTGTGCTGGAGGACCCTCAAGGACGGCATGTAAAGACCTACGAGGTGTCGCTGAGGGAGAAGGAGTTCAACAAGGGGCCGTGGAAACAGGAGAACGTGGAGGCGGAGGCTTCTATGGTTATCCCAGGTGAGGAAAGAGAATGTTCAGGCAGGTTTCGACAATGGTCATCAGGGCTGTCATCCAATCCTCATGAGATTGACTGTGTTCTGATGTTCGAAACTCTTAGATGAGTGTTTAAAGATCACTTCCACTGGAACTGCAGCGCCCAAGGGTCCTCTTCTACTTCTTCCTCTTCGAGCGTATTTGAATGTGACTCCCTTGTTCGTTGATTGACTTGGTTGTTCATGTATTTGTATATTTTAGTCCCAGAACCATTTGGGGGGGCTATAATCATTGGACAAGAATCCATCACCTACCACAACGGGGATAAATACTTGGCCATCGCACCTCCCACCATCAAGGTAAGGTCACCCTAAATCAAAACAATGCAGAGGCTTTCAACTCTTTTCCAACATCATGCACCTTCATAGCAAGGATGAATTGGATATGGAGTACGTCACTTCTCCAGATGCTCAAAGCACTTTACGTAGATCAGAGGGAAACTCCCCTCATCCACCACCTCTGTTCCCTTTTCCTCAACAGCAAAGCACCATTGTCTGTCACAACCGTGTGGACCCCAACGGCTCGCGCTACCTGCTGGGGGACATGGAGGGCCGCCTGTTTATGCTGCTGCTGGAGAAGGAGGAGCTGATGGACGGGGCCGTGGTGCTCAAGGACCTCCGCGTCGAGCTGCTTGGAGAGGTACGTGTTGTAGGCCTTCTCTCTTTCTCGTTATCTGTCTCCCTTGCTCTGTGTTTCTTGTTGTTTTCTCTTTTTTTTGTGGTCTGTCTCATTTCTTCTCAACGTCTGTCTTTTGTTCTTTATCTGTCCTTCTCTCCATGTAAAGCCTTCTCTCTTGTTCTTTCTGATGTCTCTCTTGCTTTTCTGTTTCCCTATGATCTCTTGTTCTTTTTTATCTGGCTCTGTCGTCTCATATCTTGCTTTCAATGATGTCTCTCTTGAACTCTCCATTTTCTCTGCTTCTTTCCTGTTTGACATTCAACCTCTACATTACACAATTGAGTCTCAATGGCAGACTTATCCTTGAGTGTGTATTGTAAAAAACAAAAAGTGTACACTGGGCACTTTTTGTAAGTTGCTGACATATGAGATGGGCTCACGAGTAATGTCTGTGTGCATCCCTCCCTCCCTTGCAGACGTCCATTGCGGAGTGCTTGACCTACCTGGACAACGGTGTGGTGTTTGTGGGTTCCAGACTGGGTGACTCCCAGTTGGTCAAGGTAAGGCTGGTCATATAGGAAACCTCTTCAAAGGGTGAGACACTCTAGACCCAAACTGTTATATTCCGAGCTGGTCACGGGTGCACCTCAGCCACGCTCAAGGTCCTAACCGCCATCGATAAAAGACAGTACTGTGCAGCCGTCTTCATCGACCTGGCCAAGGCTTGACTCTGTCAATCACCGCATTCTTACTGACAGACTCAACAGCCCTGGTTTCGCAAATAACTGCATCGCCTTGCTCACCAGGCGATTTGACACACAGTGTGTCAAATCAGAGGGCCTGTTGTCCAGACCTCTCGCTGTCTCTATGGGGGTGCCACATGGTTCAATTCTCGGGCCGACCCTTCTCTGTATATATCAATGATGCCGCTCTTGCTGCGGGTGATTCTTTGATCCAACTTTACGCAGTCGACACCATTCTGTATACATCTGGCCCTTCTTTGGACACTGTGTTAACAAACTTCCACAGGAGCTTCAATGCCATACAACACTGCTTCTGGGGCCTCCAACTGCGCTTAAATGCTAGTAAAACTAAATGCATGCTCTTCAACCGATTGCTGCCCGCACCCACCCGCCCGACTAGCATCACTACTCTGGACGGTTCTGACTTAGAATATGTGGACAACTATAAATACCTACGTGTCTGGCTAGACTGTAAATTCTCCTTCCAGACTCACATTAAGCATCTCCAATCCAAAATTAAATCTAGAATCGGCTTCCTATTACGCAACAAAGTCTCCTTCACTCATGTTGCCAAACATACCCTCGTAAAACTGACTATCCTACCAATGTCATTTACAAAATAGCCACCAACACTCTACTCAGCAAATTGGATGCAGTCTATCAGTGCCATCCGTCTTATCTACCAGTGAACTGAGATAAGGCGGAGCTTTACCTAGCAAAGAATTATAGATGACCTGGAGCCAGTGGGTTTGGCGACAAATATGTAACGAGGACCAGCCAACGAGAGCATATATGGGGATATACTACCCACCACTGCGACCTGTATGCAACACCCACCCGTTTTTCTGCTTTTTTGCACACCCATATTTCTACTTGCACATCCTCATCTGCACATCTATCAGTCCAGTGTTAATTGCTAAATTGAAATTACTGCCCCACTATGCCCTATTTATTGCCTTACCTCCTTCATTTGCACACACTGTACACAGATTTTCTCTTGTGTTATTGACTGTACGTTTGTTTATCCCATGTGTAACTCTGTTGTTTTTGTCGCACTGCTTTGCTTTATCTTGGCCAAGTCGCAGTTTTAAATGAGAACCTTTTCTCAAATAGCCTACCTGGTTCAATAAAGGTGAAAAAAATAAAAATGGCCATCACTCAGTAATCGAAAGGTACAGATCAAACCTGTTTTGAAATTCAAGAGTATATGAAAGGATAAGCAAGCCTCACTATATTTTTTTCTGTACTGAGTGGTGGACATCATCCCCTTTGACCATACTTATTTTTCTTTGAAACAAAGTCCACATGTTGTTTATCTGGAGTTGTCACATTATTGTTATGGCTTGTAATGGAAATTATTATTCCCCTCCAGCTCAATGTGGACAGTAACGACTCCGGGTCGTACGTGGCGGTGATGGAGACCTTCACAAACCTGGGACCTATCGTGGACATGTGTGTGGTGGACCTGGAGAGACAGGGACAGGGCCAGCTGGTCACCTGCTCTGGAGCGTTCAAGGAGGGCTCCCTCAGGATCATCCGGAATGGTATCGGGATCCACGAGCACGCCAGCATTGACCTGCCAGGGATCAAAGGTCAGTGTGAGGGCTTCTGGGCCCTCTGGGGGGGGTGCTGCTCTCTCTGGACAAATACCCAATGAACCCTTAGCCCCTATACCCCTGGACAGTTGAAGATCTGAAGGAGTTGAATTGGTATAAGCAATATATGGAAGTGCCTCTACCTCTGATACATTAGGGCCAAATTCGAGTTGGCTTGAATGGAATTCTCAAATTCAAGCTGGGTAGAGGGAAACCCAGGCCAGTGCAGCCCAGTTTCACAACTGGTGCCAGCTCAATTAGAATCGGGGGTTGGTGACGCCTTTACTACACAACCACCAAGCTGATCACTGCCTGAAGCTGACACAACATTTAGCTAGCTTGTCCTGGCTTGTTGCTGTTAGCTAGCACATGGACATGCAGTTGTCAGACATGACGTGAGTTACATCCATAGCTGGATCCTTCATTCATTAGCTTGTATTAGTATTAGCTTGCAAATCAGTTGAAATTAGTTAACGTGAGCTAGCAGGAATTTTAGCTGACCAGGCCGTATTTAATGTTCGCTAGCTACATCATATCAAACCTGTCGTCTGGCTTGCTTGGTTAGCTAGCTAGCTAATAGTCAATGCCATGGTAAGTAAGGTAGGAATTAAGCTAGCTAGCTAGCCTCTTGTATGTCAATCCCATATATTTTTGGACCTTATTAGATTTTTTATTTGTAATTCAGTCTGGTATTAGAAGATAGCCCCTATCTGCAAAAGCAGGGTGTCTGTGGAAAGCTGAGTATCTTGGCTATTGATATGTGCCTTAAAGTCTTTGGTGTGACTTACTACCATATATGAACATACGAATGTGTAAGGGCAGGCTGAGCCGATGACCTCATTTCAAGATGGTTGCTACCTACAATCCGGTGTTGTGTCTTTGGCTATGCCGGATTAAGTGATATGACATGCTATTCAATAAAATACTTTCTCAATTAATATTACCTGATTGAGCTAATCATGTACTCGAGTCGGGCACCACAAAATAATATTTATAGAGCTGTTATCTTCCGAATAAACTCTTAAAGACCTAGTAATATTTTACATCAATAGCAGTCAATATTAATCGTCGTCTTAATTCAGTCTCATCTGAAAGTTGTAAATTCTTAGTTATCTGCACAAACCCTGGCTAACAAGTTGAATCAGCAATACAAAATTGGGTTTAATTATTTATTTACCAAATACCTAACTAATCACACAGAATTACACATACACATATTTAAATCATAACTTGATTACAAATTACGTCATAAAGGAAAACGTCCCTAGCCGGCGGAACAGATATGACAGCTGGTTACACAAAATAAAAGGGGCTGGGTTTGAGTGAAGGAGCGGGAAGACTGAGGAACAAAGGGCGAAGCTGTGCTATCGTAAATACAGTATCCTTATGCATTCTAAATGACCTCCCATTTGGAAAAGGAAAATGCAATAAATATTTACTCTGAGCTTCGGTAGGTTGGTGGTAGATGGAAGGCCGTGTTGACCAACCGAGTCCTTTTGTCCTTTGAAGAATGTCTTTGCTGGTAAATTGAATACGTTGTAGTAACGTCGTTGTGTGGTAGACGGGATACCCTGTCTGTTCCTTCCTAACCCTCGTTTGCATCTGCTGTTGCTAACTCAACGGCTAGGAGGTATCACTTCTGTAGTGAAAAAGAGTTCAAAGTTCATACTATTCGCAACCAAAGCTCACGCTGATGTTGGCTTCGTTCTATTGTTATTATCTGAACCATTCTGACATTGGACCGTCGTCCTCGGAACAGGAGGTTACATTGTCGTCAAGGCTTTATATAGGAAGGGAGAGGAGGGTGTGTTTGAAAAGTTTCATAGCCCATGTCCCTTCACAGGGGCGGCCAACTGATTGAGCAGAGCCCTACCTTATGAAAACCCAAATATCACATTTTAGAAGCTAAAATCACATTTCATCCCATCACAAATAATTTCATATTCAAACGTTTAAATTGAACAACAATTCCATGTGAATCCGATAACTCTGATGTGTAGACTCTCCAGTGTAGAGTTTGTCATCTTATCTTTGATGAGAATGTGTCAGATGACAACTGAACTGACATCATATTCATTAACCTGTTACTCCTACCCTCTACTTTTTCGAACATTCTGTTAAAAATCTCGCAACATTTCAGCGCCCTGCTACTCATGCCAGGAATATAGTATATGCATATGATTAGTATGTGTGGATAGAAAATACTCAGACGTTTATAAAACTGGTTAAATCACGGATGTGGCTTTACCAGAACGGGAGTTTCATCGAAAAGCGCAGGAAAACCTGATCACTGAAAATGGAAAAATATATTGCTGCGCGACTTGAACCCATTGATAAAGGTGAACCACAATTAATGAGGCTGAGGTTGCAGTACCTACAGCTTCCACACGGTGTCTAGAGTCTTGTCATTTGCCTACGATTTGTTTCTTGGTCAAACAGATGCAAGGCAGCGCAGTTCTTCAGGTCTAGAGGTCTAGGACCGGATATTTTGGTTGAGTTTCTAGCCGGACATTTTTCCAGACGGACAGCTATAGAATATACTTCGTCTTGTGATTAATTTGATCGCTTATTAACGTTTACTAATACCTAAAGTTGCATTACAAAAGTATTTCGAAGTGTTTTGTGAAAGTTTATCGTCGACTTTTTGAATTTTAAAAAATGACGTTGTTTTTTTCGTTGATCACACAGTCTACATATAACGATATCTAGGCTATATATGGACCGATTTAATCGAAAAAAAGACCCAATAGTGATTATGGGACATCTAGGAGTGCCAACAAAGAAGATGTTCAAAGGTAATGAATGTTTTCTATTTTATTGTGCGGTTTGTGTAGCGCCGAATATGCTAATTATTTTGTTTACGTCCCCTGCGGGTCTTTTGTGGTGTTACAT
Organism: Oncorhynchus nerka; assembly: GCF_034236695.1. Lineage (NCBI taxonomy): Eukaryota > Metazoa > Chordata > Actinopteri > Salmoniformes > Salmonidae > Oncorhynchus > Oncorhynchus nerka. The sequence continues at coordinate 60,948,126 of NC_088423.1, read as the reverse complement.
GCTATCAGATAATAGCTTCTCATGCTTTCGCGAAAAGCATTTTAAAAATCTGACTTGTTGCCTGGATTCACAACGAGTGTAGCTTTAATTCAATACCCTGCATGTGTATTTTAATGAACGTTTGAGTTTTAACTAATACTATTAGCATTTAGCGTTAGAGCATTTGCATTTCCAGAGCTCTAGATGGGACGCAAGCGTCCCGAGTAGAAGCAAGAGGTTTTAAGTACCACCGCATATGTTCAATTGGTCGGATTACCAGAATATAGTTCATTTCCCCCCACCTTCTGATGTTCCCAGAATCTCTATGTTAACCAAGGGTTTTGCAAATGTAACATCAGTAGGGTAGAGAGAGGAAAAAGGGGGGAAGTGGTATTTATGACTGTCATAAACCTATCCCCCAGGCCAACGTCATGACACCGGTTAGCGTTGTGAAGCATTAACGAAATAGACACGAAACGCGTTGATTCACACCGAAGGCTGGGACTCCACAGATCACGAGGATGTCTTATTTGTCTGCCTGTGACCTACCGTTATTGATCACCAGCCCCGAGAGACAAAATGTTTATTTTACACAACATTTTCACCAAATGGCAAACATCTTACAAGATAAGCTTCGATTTGGTCTGTGTTTGAGCCTTAGCTACTTGGGGGTTATGACATTCATCCTTAGGTTGGTCGGAACAATTCTAGCCTATTGCGAATGGTATCTGATGATGTATGACCTAATGGCAACATCGAATGTCCGAGTGACTCTTTGTTTATGAAAAATATGATAAACACTTGGATATCCCCTGTATGTTCCTTGACACCACCACAATGTTTGAGAGAGGTTTCTGTTCTAGAAATGTAGTTTTTTATAGTGAACACATCCAGTGTGCCAAAAAAGTACAATTACCACATTCGGACACTTGTACCCTTGATACCCCATAACACCACCACAATGTTTGAGTGAGGTTGATGCAATTGTGTTTTTATACTTAACAAATAGCATTTAGGGATTATGTAATAGCACTGGAATTATCTCATTTACAGACATATGCCACTTTGGAGAGGTTTAGGGACACTTGGAAATGTCCTATGACCACACCTGACACCACTTACTAAGATATCTGGCCATTTCTAGTTGTTAGGTCTATCAATCCCATTTTCTTCTGATATTGTTCAAAACATTTGGAAGCCATGTGTTGTTTTTCCAGGTCTGGGTATCAATAATTCACTTATAGCTTGTCAATGAAAGATTAGTTTCAAAATAAAAAAACAATTTAGATTTTTTTTTTTTGTGTGTGTGCTTGATCTTGTATATTTTGAACTATAATTCCGATCTCCTGATAATTTCCTCAATCGCCCAGCTGTCTTTTTTCCAAATACAACAAGTTTTGACTCGTCAGAATCATGTAATTACACATGAATAGCAGTTACTTTTGGGTATGTCGATTTATGCAGAAATCTACATTTTCCCATTACGTCTAAGATTCTAGCCTGTTATGCTAGAGAAGACACTAACCGTTTAGCTAACATCAGCAAGCTAAATACATGGCTCTGAGTCTGGCTGGCACTGTCAGGCGTATGGGATAATGTGAGTTACAGCATGGTGAGGCTGAATTAAATTCTTCAATGTCTAGCTAGCTAGCAACATTAGCGAAGCCAGCTGCAATCACATATTGGCTACCTGGCAACATGACATTTCTCATTTCTTCAGGCAGTGAAAATGCAATTTGAGCTAACCCACCAAGGCCACCCCAACCTGGGTAGACTTCAAAGTGCCAATGGAAATGGGGCCTCAGTGGGATTTTCTCCATATTGTTTGCATCTGTCTAATCTTTAGCGTTTTTGATTGTCGTAGTTTATTTTTTATTTTATCCTCCTTTTACTCGTGAACATGATTATGAGACGCAATTCGTTTATTTTGGCAATCAATGAGGCCCAGATAGAGAACAAAACCCTTAAGAAACTATCAATTAAGCTACAGCGTTAACTCCTTTCTAGTTCAGGTTCCTGTTTACTTGGCACATAAATGGAAGAAACCCGACTAAAACCGGGAGGGACTACCTGGACTTAATCCAATAGTAGTCCAAATAAGAAACTCATTCTTGTTTTCTGTTGCAAAATACTTTGAAACATTTTCTGTTGTTTGCCCTAATGAAACACCACCTAGATAGTAGAATGCTGCTTGTAATTCTAGTTCAGTGGAACACTTGACATTTTATTTTCCTCCATATTTATTTTGTTGTCCTCCCAGGTTTGTGGCCCCTTCGCTCAGAGGCTGGGAGGGAGACAGACGACATGCTGGTCCTGTCTTTCGTCGGCCAGACAAGGTGAGACAACCAGTGGTCGCCTTATAGAAAGGTTCTGCTCGTGTTGGCCACAATGCAATCACTCCCTGTCCAATCTGGTGAAGCCTTACCTAATGCCAACATATCTTGTTTATATGATCTTGTTGTTGATTTGACACCTATTATAACAAAAGGGAGAATAGACAGACAAAACATTTATTTAATTTTGAGCGTCAGACATTGACATGGATTGATTTATTTTGATTTTTATACCAATTGTAACAAATAAGAAGTTTACAAAGGTTGAAATGATCAAAATTGCATGAAGAAGCTGTTGGTCGCTAAATAGGACCATAGGACCATGAAAAATCGGGCAGCTGGATCTTGTCGGAGCGGTCGACTGTGAATGTCCTCACTTACTATTACACTTCAACTGATTCACTAAGATCTTCCCACTATAGTGCTGTCTAGTCAGAACATGTTGGGGCCCATACTGAACACTTTGTCACCACCACACAGACACAGTTGATTCTAAAAGGGGAAACAATACAATTAGAATATACTAAAATACATATGCAATATAACAATAAGCAGATGAGCAAACTGTGGCATAATATAAACATATGAAAGAATTCAATAGGATGGCATCTAGACGCCTGGCTTGGATCTTAATTTAGGGCTACTGCGCATGTGCTGGGGCACAGAAAGAGCTGGAAACTTCTAGAATCTGTAGAATGGTACCGGCTAATACACAAGTAACACAAGGCTAAATATATTGCAGATATAAACATATCAAATCAAATTTTATTTGTCACACACACATGGTTAGCAGATGTTAATGCGAGTGTAGCGAAATGCTTGTGCTTCTAGTTCCGACAATGCAGTAATAACCAACAAGTAATCTAACTAACAATTCCTAAACTACTGTCTTATACACAGTGTAAGGGGATAAAGAATATGTACATAAGGATATATGAATGAGTGATGGTACAGAGCAGCATAGGCAAGATACAGTAGATGGTATCGAGTACAGTATATACATATGAGATGAGTATGTAAACAAAGTGGCATAGTTAAAGTGGCTAGTGATACATGTATTACATAAGGATGCAGTCGATGATATAGAGTATAGTATATACGTATGCATATGAGATGAATTATGTAGGGTAAGTAACATTATATAAGGTAGCATTGTTTAAAGTGGCTAGTGATATATTTACATAATTTCCCATCAATTCCCATTATTAAAGTGGCTGGAGTTAAGTCAGTGTCAGTGTGTTGGCAGCAGCCACTCAATGTTAGTGGTGGCTGTTTAACAGTCTGATGGCCTTGAGATAGAAGCTGTTTTTCAGTCTCTCGGTCCCAGCTTTGATGCACCTGTACTGACCTCGCCTTCTGGATGATAGCGGGGTGAACAGGCAGTGGCTCGGGTGGTTGATGTCCTTGATGATCTTTATGGCCTTCCTGTAACATCGGGTGGTGCCCTCACCACCTCCCTGTAGGCCGTCTCGTCATTGTTGGTAATCAAGCCTACCACTGTCCTGGAGGGCAGGTAGTTTGCCCCCGGTGATGCGTTGTGCAGACCTCACTACCCTCTGGAGAGCCTTACGGTTGAGGGCGGAGCAGTTGCCGTACCAGGCGGTGATACAGCCCGCCAGGATGCTCTCGATTGTGCATCTGTAGAAGTTTGTGAGTGCTTTTGGTGACAAGCCGAATTTCTTCAGCCTCCTGAGGTTGAAGAGGCGCTGCTGCGCCTTCTTCACAATGCTGTCTGTGTGAGTGGACCAATTCAGTTTGTCTGTGATGTGTATGCCGAGGAACTTAAAACTTGCTACCCTCTCCACTACTGTTCCATCAATGTGGATAGGGGGGTGTTCCCTCTGCTGTTTCCTGAAGTCCACAATCATCTCCTTAGTTTTGTTGACGTTGAGTGTGAGGTTATTTTCCTGACACCACACTCCGAGGGCCCTCACCTCCTCCCTGTAGGCCGTCTCGTCATTGTTGGTAATCAAGCCTACCACTGTTGTGTCGTCCGCAAACTTGATGATTGAGTTGGAGGCGTGCGTGGCCACGCAGTCGTGGGTGAACAGGGAGTACAGGAGAGGGCTCAGAACGCACCCTTGTGGGGCCCCAGTGTTGAGGATCAGCGGGGTGGAGATGTTGTTACCTACCCTCACCACCTGGGGGCGGCCCGTCTGGAAGTCCAGTACCCAGTTGCACAGGGCGGGGTCGAGACCCAGGGTCTCGAGCTTGATGACGAGCTTGGAGAGTACTATGGTGTTGAATGCCGAGCTGTAGTCGATGAACAGCATTCTCACATAGGTATTCCTCTTGTCCAGATGGGTTAGGGCAGTGTGGTTGAGATTGCATCGTCTGTGGACCTATTTGGGCGGTAAGCAAATTGGAGTGAGTCTAGGGTGTCAGGTAGGGTGGAGGTGATATGGTCCTTGACTAGTCTCTCAAAGCACTTCATGATGACGGAAGTGAGTGCTACGGGGCGGTAGTCGTTTAGCTCAGTTACCTTAGCTTTCTTAGGAACAGGAACAATGGTGGCCCTCTTGAAGCATGTGGGAACAGCAGACTGGTTTAGGGATTGATTGAAGATATCCGTAAACACACCAGCCAGCTGGTCTGCGCATGCTCTGAGGGCGCGGCTGGGGATGCCGTCTGGGCCTGCAGCCTTGCGAGGGTTAACACATTTAAATGTCTTACTCACCTCGGCTGCAGTGAAGGAGAGACCGCATGTTTTCGTTGCAGGCCGTGTCAGTGGCACTGTATTGTCCTCAAAGCGGGCAAAAAAGTTATTTAGTCTGCCTGGGAGCAAGACATCCTGGTCCGTGACGGGGCTGGATTTCTTCCTGTAGTCCGTGATTGACTGTAGACCCTGCCACATGCCTCTTGTGTCTGAGCCGTTGAATTGAGATTCTACTTTGTCTCTGTACTGACGCTTAGCTTGTTTGATAGCCTTGCGGAGGGAATAGCTGCACTGTTTGTATTCGGTCATGTTACCAGACACCTTGCCCTGATTAAAAGCAGTGGTTCGTGCTTTCAGTTTCACACGAATGCTGCCATCAATCCACGGTTTCTGGTTAGGGAATGTTTTAATCGTTGCTATGGGAACGACATCTTCAACGCACGTTCTAATGAACTCGCACACCGAATCAGCGTATTCGTCAATGTTGTTATCTGACGCAATACGAAACATATCCCAGTCCACGTGATGGAAGCAGTCTTGGAGTGTGGAGTCAGCTTGGTCGGACCAGCGTTGGACAGACCTCAGCGTGGGAGCCTCTAGTTTTAGTTTCTGTCTGTAGGCAGGGATCAACAAAATGGAGTCGTGGTCAGCTTTTCCGAAAGGGGGGCGGGGCAGGGCCTTATATGCGTCGCGGAAGTTAGAGTAACAATGATCCAAGGTTTTACCACCCCTGGTTGCGCAATCGATATGCTGATAAAATTTAGGGAGTCTTGTTTTCAGATTAGCCTTGTTAAAATCCCCAGCTACAATGAATGCAGCCTCCGGATAAATGGTTTCCAGTTTGCAAAGAGTTAAATAAAGTTCGTTCAGAGCCATCGATGTGTCTGCTTGGGGGGGGATATATACGGCTGTGATTATAATCGAAGAGAATTCTCTTGGTAGATAATGCGGTCTACATTTGATTGTGAGGAATTCTAAATCAGGTGAACAGAAGGATTTGAGTTCCTGTATGTTTCTTTCATCACACCATGTCTCGTTAGCAATAAGGCATACGCCCCCGCCCCTCTTCTTACCAGAAAGGTGTCTGTTTCTGTCGGCGCGATGCGTGGAGAAACCCGTTGGCTGCACCGCTTCGGATAGCGTCTCTCCAGTGAGCCGTGTTTCCGTGAAGCATAGAACGTTACAGTCTCTGATGTCCCTCTGGAATGCTACCCTTGCTCGGATTTCATCAACCTTGTTGTCAAGAGACTGGACATTGGCAAGAAGATTGCTAGGGAGTGGTGCACGGTGTGCCCGTCTCCGGAGTCTGACCAGAAGACTGCCTCGTTTCCCTCTTTTTCGGAGTCGCCTTTTTGGGTCGCTGCATGCAATCCATTCCATTGTCCTGTTTGTAAGGCAGAACACAGGCAGCAGTAGTATGCATATAATATTAACATTGCTAATACAATACTAATGATAATGCTAGTTGCACTCAATAAACACACTTGTGACAATAATAATAAAAAAACTCTTATTGCAATGGACGCACACAACACTTAGTTAGGAAACGGCATGTGAACAGTTGCTCAGCACTTCCTCTTTCTTGCAACGGCATGTAAACACTTTCTAACATGAGGTGTCTAGGGCGGAGCCCTGCATTGCGTCCAAGTATCCTTATTGGTTGGAAAAGCCAAATAATCATATTGAGTGAGCCAGCCATTTTTACAGTGTAAATTGCTTATTTCCACTGAATAACAATATAGATGCATCATGCAACAATTTCAAAGAGTTACAGTTCATTCAACAATCAGTCAGTTGAAATGAACGAATTAGGCCCAAATCTATCGATTTCACATGACTGGGAACACAGATGCCTTAAAACAAATAAAAAGTAGCAATGTAGATCAGAAAATCCATCAGTATCTGGTGTGACCACCATTTGCCTCATGCAGCGAGACATCTCCTTTGCATGGAGTTGATCAGGCTGTTGATTATGGCTTGTGGAATGTTGTCCCACTCCTCTTCAATGGCTATGCAAAGCTAAGCTGCTGGATGTTGGCAGGAACTGGAACACGCTGTCATACACGTCAATCCAGAGCATCCCAAACATGTTCAATGGGTGACATTTCTGGTGAGTTGTGCAGACCATTTTCAGCTTCCAGAAATTGTTTACCGATCCTTGCGACATGAGGCCGTGCATTATCACGCTGAAACATGAGGTGATGGCAGCGGTTGAATGCAGGGCTCCACATTAAGTTTTGTCCGCTTGTCCGTGGTAAGTCAAATAAATAGTCGGACAACCAGAATGTAGATTTCAGTTGTCCGGATGGACAAGTTTAAAAAATCACAACATCAAACAATTACTCTGACCATAATCGGATCAGGCGGCGGCACTGCCACAGGACAGTGCGTGCTCGGCATTCTGAGTAAATTGCTGTAACGGCTTTCTAATGGTGAAGGAGAGTCGGACCAAAACGCAGCGTGTCGATTGCGATTCATGTTTTAATAAACAAACGTAACACGAATCTAAACAACACTACAAAACAATAAACGAAACGAAAACCGAAAACAGCCTATACATGTGTCAACTAACATCTAACACGGACATCAAGACACTCAGGACAATCACCCACAATACAACCAAAGAATATGGCTGCCTAAATATGGTTCCCAATCAGAGACAACGGTAAACACCTGCCTCTGATTGAGAACCACTTCAGACAGCCATAGACTCTCCTAGAACACCCCACTAAGCTACAATCCCACTAAGCTACACACCACATACAAAACCCCATGTCACACCCTGGCCTGACCAAAACATGAAGAAAAACACAAAATACTTTGACCAGGGCGTGACAATTGCCTATATTCCTATTTGCTATATCCCATTTCAATTAATGTTATATTTACACAAAGCAAGAGAATAATATATATGTGACATGAACAAAATCCTAATAACTGAAATATCATAAAGCAATTAAGACAAATTAAAGTTATGAGTATTATTTTCTGAATTATTCTAAAAGTGTTTCATGTCCTAAAGTTTGCAGCTTTTAAATGTGAATTATTGTGACATTTGGAGTCTATACTATTCTCATATTTATTTTGAGTGACATATTTTAGGCCACAAGAAGTGAAATTGAGCAAACAATAGCACGATGGAGAAATCAAATGAGGAGTCAAAAGGAAACTTAGGCAACAGCTGAGGAATGCTAATGAAAGAAATGCATAGTTGGCCGATGCCGATTTCCGTGTTATTCTAGCAATGTGCAACCTACAACAGCACATATAAGTAGTCTAGGCCTAATAAGAGAGAAGGATGGGGTACAAATGTGAATCAGTTTATAATTATCAAGTTCGGAGGACAGCAGAGTTGCTCTACAGCCCACGATGATTTAAAACCCAGCACAGGACCGCACAGCTAGCCAGGCAATTTGACTGCGACACTCGCTCCATCTACGAGCTTAATCTTTTGTACTTCGCTCATTTTCAGTCACCCCTTTGGCCGATTGTGTTAAGGTCAAGTGAATTCAGCTTTCGGACAAGTAAAAAATATGTCCTACTAAAATATGTCCTACTGACAAAAAAAAGTTAATGGCAGGACAATGAGCCTCAGGATCTCGTCATAGTATCTCTGTGCTTTCAAATTGCCATTGATAAAATGCAATTGTGTTCGTTGTCTGTAGCTTATGCCTGCCCATGTCATAACCCCACTGCCACCATGGGGCACTCAGTTCACAAAGTTGACATCCGCAAACAGCTCACCCACATGACGCCATACACGCGGTCTGCCCGGTACAGTTGAACCGTGATTAATCGGTGAAGATCACATTTCTCCAGCGTGCCAGTGGCCATCGACTGTGAGTAATTGCCCACTGAAGTCCGTTACGACACCGAACTGCAGTCAAGACCGTGGTGAGGACGATGGACACGCAGATTAACTTCCCTGAGACCGTTTCTGACAGTCTGCAGAAATGATTCTGTTGTGCAAACCCATCAGCTGTCTGGGTAGCTCAGAGGTTCTGGGCTGACGTGGTCACACGTAGTCTGCAGTTGTGAGGCCGGTTGAACGTACTACCAAATTCTCTAAAATGACATTGGAGGCGGCTTATGGTAGAGAAATTAACGTTAAATTCTCTGGCAATAGCTCTGGTGGGCATTCCAAATTTGTGCACAAAATTTGAGCGAAATAAACTTTTTGTGCATATGGAACATTTCTGGGATCTTTTATTTTACCTCATGAAACATGGTACCAACACTTTTATATTTTGGTTCAGTATATAATAAGTTGTTCTGTGTTTGTGTGTCAGGGTACTGATGCTAAACGGGGAGGAGGTGGAGGAGACTGAGCTGCCTGGCTTTGTGGACAACCTGCAGACCTTCTACTGTGGCAACGTTGCCCACCAGCAACTCATCCAGGTATATACACACACACACACGCACTAATTATGAGGGGAAAAAATTGATAGCTACATATTGGGATACTATTTTTGACAATATATGGTATCAATTTGACTCGTAATATTATTTTTTCGCTAATTGGCTGTACCTGCACAAACTCCTATTTCCATGACTGATCAACACTTTTCTCATTGCTCTCTTATCCCTCTGAGGCAGACGTATGGTGAGCAATATGTTTGGAACATCGAAATGAAATACAATCGCAGTATTGATTCGCAATACAGTGCCTAGAAAATATTTATACCCCTGGACTTATTCCACATTTTGTTGTTACAGCCTGAATTCAAATTTGATTAAATTGATTGTTTTTCTCACCCAGCTACACACAATACCCCATAATGACAAAGTGAAAACATGTTTTACATTTTTGGGGCTAATTTAATTGAAAATACAGAAATATCTTAATTTACATAAGTATTCACACTCCTGAGTCATTACTTTGTAGAAGCACCTTTGGTGGCATTTAAAGCTTTGAGTCATCTCAGGTATGTCTATCAGCTTTGCACATCTGGATTTGGGCTCCATGCTGGCCGGGAAAATTCCTCCACGAGTGGTTGAAAACCAAATGGCCAATAACCTATCCTCCTACTATGCCTATCGTAAAAGATATGTTAGTTACGAACAGTAGCTTATTTCCCAAATATTTGAAACAAGAATATGTCCTAAAGTTGTGGCTTTCAAAAATAACAAGAATGAAAGTCGATTGCCTCAGCCTAGGAATAGGCTATTCTCAATCACAGATTTATGAGAGATGGGACAAACAATATTATTTATTGTTCTATTATTTTGAGGCAAATTTAGCAATTGTTATCCAGTACTGCAGACTGCTTCTATCCAGCCCATGATGTAGGCCTATAACCTAGCTCACTACGGTAAGACAGCGCGTTCTTCATCAGACAGTCACTGCTCCATCATGTGCGTCTGCCACAGACACGCAAACACACAAACCGGTGCCACGCACACACACAAATGCAAGGGCACCCTTGCGATTTTTCTTTGGGGCAGAATCTTCTGTTTTCTCTGCAAAACTGATTGAATGGCTATTTTTTTTTACCCGAGAGGCACCTGACACTTACCAAGTGAGAAATTACACATAAACAAGAATCACTTGCCATAAACCAAATTAATTAGAATTTTGAATAATTTAATCAACACCATTTTTTTACTTTGAAAAATCTAATGATCTATTTTTTATGTGCTGTTGTAAATCAAACAAATACACGTGTGAACACAAAGTTTTCAAATAGTGAATCGTACAAAGTTACTGATATATTTATGTACCTGTGTGTGTGTGTGCGTGATTCAGATCACGTCAGGCGGTGTGCGTCTGGTAATGCAGGACAGCAAGGCCCTGGTGTCTGAGTGGAAGGAGCCGCAGGGCCGGAACATCAGCTTGGCCGCATGTAACTCCTCCCAGGTGGTGCTGGCCGTGGGCCGCGCCCTCTACTATCTCCAGATCCTCTCTGGGGAACTCAAACAGATCAGGTACACACAACTCAAATCCATTCGGACTTTATTGACAGTGTTGTTAAACAGCACCAGAGACTTGGTGAGCCCCATACCAACTGAATTGTAAATACGTGTGAATTAACGTGTGAATCAACAGAAGAAATGACAGTGCCTTCAGAAAGTATTCATACCCTTTGACTTACTCTACATTTTATTACAGCCTGAATTCAAAATAATTTAACTTAATGGGGTATTGTGTATGTAAATTGATCGACACACAATACCCCCATAATGACAGTAAAACATTTCTGCATAATTATTTTGCAAATGTATTGAAAATGAAATCTAAGTAAGTAAAAATAATTCACACCTTTGGCAGTGATTACGGCTGTGAGTCTTTCTGGGTAAATCTCTAGCTTTCCACGCCTGGATTGAGCAAAATCTGCCCGTTTATTATTTTCAAAATTCTTCAAGCTCTGTCAGATTGGTTGTTGATCATTGCTCGACAAAAATGTTCAGGTCTTGTCATAGATTTTCAAGTAGATTTAAATCCAAACTGTAACTTGGCCACTCAGGAACATTCACAGTGTTCTTGGTAAGCAACTCCTGTGTAGAGCTGGCCTTGGGTTTTAGGTTATTCAACGATTCAAGGAGCTATCATCTTAAGTAGCACAGCAGATGCAACGCATTGAATATTTACATTCACTCAATTCAAATGAATTTTGTAACTTTGTCCCAGAAGCGTTTAACTGCCGCCCACTCTCACATCATATGAAGGAGTCTGTCTACCTGATTTAGGGGACACCGTGAACAGTTGGGAGTTGGGACCATTTTCATCCTAAAACTTTTCCTTGGTGTTAAATACGGTCAGGGAACAAACTTTAAAAAAATATTAATGGTTCGTATTACGGGATGCCAAGGTCGTATTTCTCAAGATTCTGTTCCAGTTAAAGCGCTGTTCAGAATCACTTATCTGTGGATCATACTTTTTTATTGGCTAGCTCAGCATATGAGCTTTCCAAAAGTTTTTTAAAACATATATTATAGTGATCGGTCCTTTCGGGAGCCTAGATAAATTATTCATATATTCCATAATTGGATAGGCCAGTAGTTGGGATTCCCAAGGGACTCCATAGGCCAGCATAGCTGACTAAAGTTTAAAATATGTGTGTGGGGGGGTACCTGGTAATGTGTTGTCTTACAAACCTTAGATTGTTCTCAAACCATTGCTATCCGTATATATGCAAGGGTACGGATTCCACATGTGAAACATGGGGGGGGGATGCAAAATGCTGCCCTCCAAATCGCAAGGCATTATTGACTATGAACATGCCATTTCGATTACCTGTTACATTGTTTTTCAAGTTTCTGCTAAAGAGAAATTGTGTGAGCAATAATAAAGCGTTGTTTAACATTGTTTAAGGGATATGTCAGTTAAGACCTCCACTTCCAGTGCAATAGGATACATCATATTTCTCTCCATACTCAGCCAGTGGGGGGCAGAAGAATCATGTCTAAACACATTTAGGATGGGATAAAATGCTAGTGCCTGGAAATACAATTTAAAATGTATTTAAACTGTTTTAAATGCATGTTTTTCCTCATCAATCGACACCACCCCATAATGACAAAGCGAAAAAACTGTTTTTTAGAATAATAAAAAACCCAAATAGCTTATTTACAGAAGTATTCAGACCCTTTGCTATGAGACTCTAAATTGAGGTCAGGTCCATCCTGTTAACATTGATCATCCTTGAGATGTTTTTACAACTTGATTGTAGTCCACCTGTGGTAAATGCAATTGATTGGACATGATTTGGAAAGCCACACACCTGTCTATATAAGGTTCCACAGTTGACAGGGCATGTCAGATAAAAAATCAAGCCATGAGGTCAAAGGAATTGTCTGTAGATCTCCGAGACAGGATTGTGTCGAAGCACAGACCTGGGGAAGGGTAGCAAAAACATTCTGCTGCATTGAAGGTCCCCAAGAACACAGTGGCTTCCATCATTCTTAAATGGAAGAAGTTTGAAACCACCAAGTCTCTTCCTAGAGCTGGCCGCCAGGCTAAACTGAGCAATCGGGGGAGAAGGTCAGGGAGGTGACCAAGAACCCGATGGTCACTCTGGCAGAGCTCCAGAGTTCCTCTGTGGATATGGGAGAACCTTCCAGAAGGACAACCATCTCTGCAGCACTCCACCAATCAGGTCTTTATGGTAGTGTCCAGATGGAACCTACTCCTCAGTAAAAGGCACATGACAGCCCGCTTAGAGTATGCCAAAATGCACCTAAATGACTGACCACGAGAAACAAGATTCTCTACTCTAATGAAACCAAGATTGAACTCTTTGACCTGAATACCAAGTGTCACATCTGGAGGAAACCAGGCACCGCTCATCACCTGGTCAATACCATCCCTATGGTGAATCATGGTGGTGGTGGCAGCATTATGCTGTGGGGATGTTTTTCAGCGGCAGGGACTGGGTGACTAGTCAGTATCGAGGCAAAGATGAATGTAGTAAAGTACAGGGAGATCATTGATGAGAAACCTGCTCCAGAGTGCTCAGGACCTCAGGCTGGGGCGAAGGTTCACCTTCCAACAGAACAATGACCCTAAGCTTACAGCCAAGACAACACAGGAGTTGCTTCAGGACATGTCTCTGAATGTCCTTGAGTGGCTTAGCCAGAGCCTGGACTTGAACCAAATCGAACTCAGTCTCTAGAGAGACCTGAAAATAGCTCTACAGCGACACTCCCGATCCAACTTGACAGAACTTGAACGGAACTGCAGAGAAGAATGGGAGAAACTCCCCAAATACAAGTTTGCAAAGCTTGTAGTGTTATACCCAAGAAGACTCGAGGCTGTAATTGCAGCCGAAGGTGCTTCAACAAAGTACTGAGTAAAGGGACTGAATGCTTATGATATTTCCGTTTTTTGGGTTGTTTTTTTTGCCAACATTTCTAAAAACCTGTTTTTGCTTTGTCATTATGGGGTATTGTTTGTAGATTGATTGAGGGCGGCGGAACTATTTGATTCATTTTAGAATAAGGCTGTAACGTAGAAAAATTGAAGGGGTCTGATTACTTTCCCGAATGCTCTGTATGTACACATACACACACACACACACCACTTTGAACCCAGTTGGAGTCAGCTCTACAGGCTATCACCATGCCCGAGGACAGTCTTACACTGCTGGCCAAGGAAGGCTCTACTAATGTGGTCTGGTCCAGCAAACACTGATGCTGAGCTGTAGCAAAAGCCGTTCCTTTTTGAGAGTGGGCTGTACCCACACACTGGGGCAAAACAAATATCCAATGAAGTCAAACTCAGCTACACAACGTTAAAGTGCTTTGAGCAGCTATAAAAAAAAAAGCACTTCATAAATCCAATCCCATATGAGGATGTAGTGAGATACCCAATGGGGTGGACTATTCTCATCACTCATCTTGAAAAAATGTTTAAATCAATCCGGTGTCATTAACAGAATGGAAAAATCCAATGATTTATTATTGAAATCGCATGGGACAAAGAGGAAAAACGAATTGGTACAATTTAAGGCGTATAATGTCTGGCCAGGTGAGATGTAGTCGTTGTTTTTGTGTGTCTTAAGTTGTTTTGTATTTGGAGTAAAAAAATAAAAAAATAAATATTAGCTATAGTCATTTTTTTTGTTGTTGAACTAATTGAATACAAAAATGAATCCAATCTCATGCCCTTCTCTCTGTCCCCCCTCAGCACGGTGGAGATGGAGCATGAGGTGGCCTGCCTAGACATCACGCCCCTGGTGGAGGGCGGAGAGTCGCCCCTCTGCGCCGTGGGCCTGTGGACGGACATATCGGCCCGGGTCCTCAAGCTGCCCTGCTTCACCGCCCTGCACAAGGAGATGCTCGGAGGAGGTGAGATGGAGATTCAACTGTGTACTTAAAGGGATAGTGAGGGATGGATAGATGGAGGAACTGATTTGAACCTTGTGTGTAGCCAGGTAAGTATGTGTAACTTTGAGAAAAAGCCCATTTCCCACTGGGGATGGGTACTAGTACTCGGTTCCAGATTTTATATTTGGTAACTATTAATTGACAACATTTTAATAAATGTAACTATTTAGCAGGTTCAATTCATAAGCACTGACAACATTTCTAATGCCAAGATGTGTTTGTTGTTTGGAGTCTGTCATTGAAAATATTAGTTTAGTTTTCAGTTGAGTATCAGAACAACCAGTAATTGGAGCAACTGTTATTGCAGCCCCATTTCACGCTAACATGCCAGTATGCAACATTTATTTTCCAGAGTACTCAAATCCAGACATTCTTTCAAATGCCCGTCCCTAATGTCCTCCCACTGTTTTGTTGCTCCCGACCATGGTCTTTTAATAAAGCTTCTCAAATATCAACATTTTTATAAAGATATCATGATTGGGAGCAGCGAAGAATTGGCCACACATTCTCTCTTTTTTTATTTTCTGTATTGGGCATTCTCTTTGTCTTTCTGTTATTATTTTTGGATGCGTTAATATACCCCTCCTATTGAAAGCCTGTGTGACTTGGCCGTGAAAGGGGAGGGAATCCTCAGGGACAGAAGCACTCTACTGCTGGTTTCACACGTCCTCGATCCATTTTTGCAATGTTGCACAACCACGCGGAAGATGTTATTGTGAGACCTAGCTGTCGATGCCTTCTTATTTGTTCTCGGAGGATGAATAATAGTTGTTTTTGAATTGACATTGGAATTCTGCTGCTATTCTGAAGCTTTTCACACACGAGATTCTGTGTGTGTGTATGTGTGTGTGTACAGAAATTATCCCTCGCTCCATCCTGATGACGACGTTCGAGGCCAGCTACTACCTGCTGTGCGCCCTGGGAGACGGAGCACTCTTCTACTTCGGCCTGGACCTGACGACAGGTCAGGCTGCTGGAGAAACACATACTTCTGTTGCCTTTCGAGTCAAAATTTTTATAAAGATTCCAGACAGTTAACTGCACCATCATCTAATTCATTGATAGAACAAATTAGGTTAAGATGTCAAATAGGAGGCTGTTCGTAGGCCCGTTCATTTGTCTTCACAGCTGCAGTTCGATTCTGTTTCAGAATTCTGAAAATGTATTGAGAATGTCAAACTCTTCATTGGAAATACAATTGAGTGTACAAAACATTAGAAACACCTTCCTAATATTGAGTTGCACCTGCTTTTGCCCTCAGAACAGCCTCGATTGGTCAGTGCATGGACTCCACAAGGTGTCAAGCGTTCCGCAGGGTTGCTGGCCCATGTTGACTCCACCCTCTGAA
Source organism: Oncorhynchus nerka (assembly GCF_034236695.1). NCBI lineage: Eukaryota > Metazoa > Chordata > Actinopteri > Salmoniformes > Salmonidae > Oncorhynchus > Oncorhynchus nerka. Next base: position 60,931,985 of record NC_088423.1, on the reverse strand, counting down.
TGGGACAAATACACATCCCCTTTCATGTGCGCTGATTAAAGTAGATTTAACATGTGACGTCAATAAGAGATTCACCTGGTCAGTGTATGTCATGGAAAGAGCAGATGTTTCCAATGTTATTGACACTCAGTGTATATTAAAAATGGAAAGGGTTTTGGATTGGAATTGCCGCTTATCTCCTGTGCAGACTGAATTGAAAGTGCACTTACCCCCTGGCAGGGTTGCAAACTTATTGTTAAACTGTTGGCATTGACCCCGTTGTGTTGCCAACAGGTGTGCTGAGCGAGCGGAAGAAGGTGACTCTGGGCACCCAGCCCACGGTGCTGAGGACCTTCCGCTCCCTGTCCACCTCCAACGTGTTTGCCTGCTCCGACCGGCCCACCGTCATCTACTCCTCCAACCACAAGCTGGTCTTCTCCAATGTCAACCTCAAGGAGGTCAACTACATGTGTCCGCTCAACTCCGAGGGCTACCCCGACAGGTTAGTCAGTCACGCTCGTCTCAATAGTCCAAAGTGGCATCCTTAGCACTTCTTCTCCGTTTGGACTGATGTGGGGACGAATTCAACAGAAACCTCTTTTCCCCCTGTCATCTGTCCTGTGGTTTCAGACCAGTGCAAGTGTTGGAGAGGAGACGGAGTCGTGCGTTGTTTATTTTTCTCATTCAACGACTCTAAAGAAAGAACAGGAATGATAGCAAAGCAAGACATAAATATGTAACGTACCTGTTGTTGGTGTGTGGTTGTAACCTGCGCTTGTGTGTCTTTGGCAGTCTGGCGCTGGCCAACAACAGCACTCTCACCATCGGGACCATCGACGAGATCCAGAAGCTCCACATTCGCACGGTTCCCCTCTACGAGTCTCCCAGGTAAGAGGGAGCAAGACCCATAGAACTAGTTAGAGTAGAAGTATATCTATCCAATGGATTTACCCCTCGGGTAAATCAAGAGTGAAATATTTATTTGTTTCTCTTTTACTCTTTCGCTCTCTATCTCCACTTTATTCTCGCTCCCTCCCTCTCAGGAGGATCTGTTACCAGGAAGTGTCTCAGTGTTTCGGGGTGCTGTCCAGCCGCGTGGAGATGCAGGACGCCAGCGGGACCACGGCAGCGGTGCGCCCCAGCGCTAGCACTCAGGTAGCTGCACACCATCGGGTATTTCAGTGTACCACTGCCAGGATCTCCTGTTCTGGGCCCCGTAGTCGTAAATATTCTCAGGGTAGGAGTGCTGATCACGGATTAAGACCTTTTTGAATATGGGCCGAGAGCCTTGTTTCCCGTATTCAACGGCGTTTTCATGATGCATCGTGACTTGCAACTGCGTGTTTTGTAGAAGAACCGTCTGGAAATATCTGTGAACTTCCCTCTATATGAACTAAAGCATCAGCTTTCAGAGTGTTACTGTATTTTATTTAGCAGTTTTAGTGCAATTATGTTTTTTTTTTGGGGGGGGTGCCTTGAATGGTAGTAGTGCTGACAATTTGTCCAGATGACTTAGTTTAGTCTAGGTTTATTGCACCAAAAAACAAGAAAAAAGAGAACTTGTAGATGAGGAAGAACCTACTCCCTTTTTCCCCTGGCCTTGTGGGTGTGCATAGTCTGGGTTTTCATATTTTCCCACTTCCTCTGCCTTTCATATCTCTTCTCTCCCTACCTCTCCCCCAGGCTCTGTCTAGCAGTGTGAGCTCCAGTAAGCTGTTCCCCAGCAGCACCTCCCCACACGAGACCTCCTTCGGGGAGGAGGTGGAGGTGCACAGCCTCCTGGTGGTCGACCAACACACCTTCGAAGGTAAGGCCCCCCCCCCCCCCCCCACCCTTTAAAACGTCTTGACTAAAGATTTTTTTTTTCAAGTGAGTTAATGGTGATTGTGCTGGTGATTGATAAGCTGGTGATTGTACTCTTGGAGGAGCACACCAAATTCTCACTTTTTTTGTGGTGATTTGTCCTCAATTGCGTGATTTTCACACGTGTGTTCGTCCTCCCAGTGCTCCACGCCCACCAGTTCCTCCAGAGTGAGTACGCCCTCAGCATGGTGTCCTGCCGCCTGGGCAGGGACCTCTCGGTCTACTTTATCGTTGGCACAGCAATGGTCTACCCAGAGGAGGCGGAGCCCAAGCAAGGCCGCATCATCGTCTTCCACTACACTGACGGTGAGGGCTAACTTCTTCTTTCTTCCATCCTCATTGTTCTCGCTCTCTCGTTCCCATCATTCTTCTCCTGTTATTATTTCTCACCCCCCTCATCTTTTTTTGCTCGCACTCTCACACTTTATTCTACAGTCTCTTTCTTCCCGTCATCTTTTTCTCACTCATTCTCTCACCTTTTTCCTCACTCGTTCCATGCCTCTTCCTCCCTTGATAGTGCCTGATAGCACCTTCATATCGATAATCATCTCAGTCACGAAGATGAATGACTCCGAGTGAACAGATGCTGTGAAAATACTGTATCAGAGAGCTATAACACGAGCCTGAAAACCAAACTGATGTGCTACTTTTCTCATTTTGTTTAAAAGAATTGCCTGGAATCCAAACCATTATGCTCAGTTTCACCTTTCTTTCACAGTGAAACAAATGGTTAAACAAAATGTATCCGTTTGGATTTCAGGCTACTGAAGCACCGGCTCTGACCCAGACTGTTATTTCTTCTTCTTGTGTGTAGGTAAGCTGCAGACGGTTGCAGAGAAGGAGGTGAAGGGAGCCGTCTACTCCATGGTGGAGTTCAATGGCAAACTGCTGGCCAGCATCAACAGCACAGTGAGCATTTCACTTTTGATGGTTTGAAAGTAAATGTTTTTCAAGGTCAGCTCCTATTTCACAGGCTACTCACATGGCGGGAAATGTTTACCTCCACTTAAATTAAAACTTTCACGATGTCTCTCTTTGCCATTGATGCATCACTAAGTGAATATTTGATTTAAGTGAAAGTTAGGATTCGCCCCATGGTACTTGGCAATAAAAAAAAAAAACGAAGAAAATTAAAGGAGACATTTCGCGGTTTCAGTTTTATTTCTCAATCCTGACGTTAAAATGAGTTGAAAACACCTTGGTGTTGCTGCCTTGTCAAATTCAGTGCTTCCTCTACAATGACCCGTAATGGCTGCCGCGGTGAAACTAGTTATGGGGCCCACAACCATACTGTGAAAGGGTGTTGGGGATAATTTATGTCTATCCAGTAGTATTCTTTCCAATGGAACGTTGGAATCTAAAGGAACATTGAAGGGTGTATTTCTTGTAGTTGTATGATATGCATGTCTCCTACAAAAACAACCTCTGTGCTTTCGAGTCCTTGTTACTCCGAAACTACACTGCAGCGTCCGGACTCTGCTCCTCGACAATTGTGCATGTCAATATCAACGCATTGTCAATGTGCACACGCCCCCCCAGGTGCGTCTGTACGAGTGGACCGCTGAGAAGGAGCTGAGGACGGAGTGTAACCACTACAACAACATCATGGCACTCTACCTAAAGACCAAAGGTGACTTCATCCTGGTGGGAGACCTGATGAGGTCTGTGCTGCTGCTGGCCTATAAACCCATGGAGGGCAACTTTGAGGAGGTAAGGAACGATACTAAGAGAGGCCCTGCCGGTGTCCACCCTTTTTCCTTAAAAGGATGGTGGATGTGCTCAACGCCACACTTCAAGGTCTAAATGACGATTTGTTTGGTTTTGCTCAAAAACAGTTTTTTCCCCCTTGGATACAGCATTCTCCAAAATATAGATTTGAATGCTTTTATTTTGTCGCCCTCATTTCTCATGGGCTTTAATCAAGGAGGATTCAACACCAAACACTTGCAATGAATAAGAACTTGAGTGATGAGTTGGAACCATTGTTTGTTATCAATAATTGCACCTCTTGGGTGAATAAAGTTTATTGAATGGAATGGAATTGAGGCACTGGTGATAAGCCTGCTTTTCACCTGTCACTCTTCTCAGATTGCCCGTGACTTCAATCCCAACTGGATGAGTGCTGTGGAGATCCTGGACGATGACAACTTCCTGGGGGCGGAGAATGCCTTCAACCTCTTTGTTTGTCAAAAAGACAGGTGCGGTGGGAGTCTTGACCTCTTTCTGGAATCCTCTCGCCTCCGAAGGAAGATACGGTTTAGGAGGCAAATAAGTAGTATGCGGTAGAATCGCAGAAAGACTAATTGAGATGGAGCCCGGGCCTAGACGTCCTCACACTCTCACCGCCATCATCCATAAGCCCTCAAGTTAATCATCCATGATCACTGAATTCCATTGACCTTTGTCTTTCTCTCACGTGTTTGTTGATGCCACCATTTCTGTCTTCTCTCCCTCGTTCTTCCTCCTGTGCTGTTTCACTTTGGGTGATCATCATTCTGTTTGTCACCATCTTATTTCTTACTACCTCTTCCCTCACACGCTCCTTTGTTTCTTACTCATTGCCACTCCTCTATATCTGCTGCTATTGCTTTTCCCCATTTTTATATTTTTCTGCCTGCCTCTGTATTACATTTACATTTAAGTCATTTAGCAGACGCTCTTATCCAGAGCGACTTACAAATTGGTGCGTTCACCTTAAGACATCCAGTGGAACAGCCACTTTACAATAGTGCATCTAAATCTTTTAAGGGGGGAGGGGGTGAGAAGGATTACTTTATCCTATCCTAGGTATTCCTGAAAGAGGTGGGGTTTCAGGTGTCTCCGGAAGGTGGTGATTGACTCCGCTGTCCTGGCGTCGTGAGGGAGTTTGTTCCACCATTGGGGCCAGAGCAGCGAACAGTTTTGACTGGGCTGCGCGGGAACTGTACTTCCTCAGTGGTAGGGAGGCGAGCAGGCCAGAGGTGGATGAACGCAGTGCCCTTGTTTGGGTGTAGGGCCTGATCAGAGCCTGGAGGTACTGAGGTGCCGTTCCCCTCACAGCTCCGTAGGCAAGCACCATGGTCTTGTAGCGGATGCGAGCTTCAACTGGAAGCCAGTGGAGAGAGCGGAGGAGCGGGGTGACGTGAGAGAACTTGGGAAGGTTGAACACCAGACGGGCTGCGGCGTTCTGGATGAGTTGTAGGGGTTTAATGGCACAGGCAGGGAGCCCAGCCAACAGCGAGTTGCAGTAATCCAGACGGGAGATGACAAGTGCCTGGATTAGGACCTGCGCTGCTTCCTGTGTGAGGCAGGGTCGTACTCTACGGATGTTGTAGAGCATGAACCTACAAGAACGGGCCACCGCCTTGATGTTAGTTGAGAACGACAGGGTGTTGTCCAGGATCACGCCAAGGTTCTTAGCGCTCTGGGAGGAGGACACAATGGAGTTGTCAACCGTGATGGCGAGATCATGGAACGGGCAGTCCTTCCCGGGAGGAAGAGCAGCTCCGTCTTGCCGAGGTTCAGCTTGAGGTGGTGATCCGTCATCCACACTGATATGTCTGCCAGACATGCAGAGATGCGATTCGCCACCTGGTCATCAGAAGGGGGAAAGGAGAAGATTAATTGTGTGTCGTCTGCATAGCAATGATAGGAGAGACCATGTGAGGTTATGACAGAGCCAAGTGACTTGGTGTATAGCGAGAATAGGAGAGGGCCTAGAACAGAGCCCTGGGGACGCCAGTGGTGAGAGCGCGTGGTGAGGAGACAGATTCTCGCCACGCCACCTGGTAGGAGCGACCTGTCAGGTAGGACGCAATCCAAGCGTGGGCCGCGCCGGAGATGCCCAACTCGGAGAGGGTGGAGAGGAGGATCTGATGGTTCACAGTATCGAAGGCAGCCGATAGGTCTAGAAGGATGAGAGCAGAGGAGAGAGAGTTAGCTTTAGCAGTGCGGAGGGCCTCCGTGATACAGAGAAGAGCAGTCTCAGTTGAATGACTAGTCTTGAAACCTGACTGATTTGGATCAAGAAGGTCATTCTGAGAGAGATAGCGGGAGAGCTGGCCAAGGACGGCACGTTCAAGAGTTTTGGAGAGAAAAGAAAGAAGGGATACTGGTCTGTAGTTGTTGACATCGGAGGGATCGAGTGTAGGTTTTTTCAGAAGGGGTGCAACTCTCGCTCTCTTGAAGACAGAAGGGACGTAGCCAGCGGTCAGGGATGAGTTGATGAGCGAGGTGAGGTAAGGAGAAGGTCTCCGGAAATGGTCTGGAGAAGAGAGGAGGGAATAGGGTCAAGCGGGCAGGTTGTTGGGCGGCCGGCCGTCACAAGATGCGAGATTTCATCTGGAGAGAGAGGGAGAAAGAGGTCAGAGCACAGGGTAGGGCAGTGTGAGCAGAACCAGCGGTGTCGTTTGACTTAGCAAACGAGGATCGGATGTCGTCGACCTTCTTTTCAAAATGGTTGACGAAGTCATCTGCAGAGAGGGAGGAGGGGGGAGGGGAGGAGGATTCAGGAGGGAGGAGAAGGTGGCAAAGAGCTTCCTAGGGTTAGAGGCAGATGCTTGGACTTTAGAGTGGTAGAAAGTGGCTTTAGCAGCAGAGACAGAAGAGGAAAATGTAGAGAGGAGGGAGTGAAAGGATGCCAGGTCCGCAGTGAGGCGAGTTTTCCTCCATTTCCGCTCGGCTGCCCGGAGCCCTGTTCTGTGAGCTCGCAATGAGTCGTCGAGCCACGGAGCAGGAGGGGAGGACCGAGCCAGCCTGGAGGATAGGGGACATAGAGAATCAAGGGATGCAGAAAGGGAGGAGAGGAGGGTTGAGGAGGCAGAATCAGGAGATAGGTTGGAGAAGGTTTGAGCAGAGGGAAGAGATGATAGGATGGAAGAGGAGAGAGTAGCGGGGGAGAGAGCGAAGATTGGGACGGCGCGATACCATCCGAGTAGGAGCAGTGTGGGAAGTGTTGGATGAGAGCAAGAGGGAAAAGGATACAAGGTAGTGGTCGGAGACTTGGAGGGGAGTTGCAGTGAGGTTAATGGAAGAACAGCATCTAGTAAAGATGAGGTCGAGCGTATTGCCTGCCTTGTGAGTAGAGGGGGAAGGTGAGAGGGTGAGGTCAAAAGAGGAGAGGAGTGGAAAGAAGGAGGCAGAGAGGAATGAGTCAAAGGTAGACGTGGGGAGGTTAAAGTCGCCCAGAACTGTGAGAGGTGAGCCGTCCTCAGGAAAGGAGCTTATCAAGGCATCAAGCTCATTGATGAACTCTCCGAGGGAACCTGGAGGGCGATAAATGTATCAGTATCTGTATCAGTCGCTCGATCTCTTTCTCGCATCACTTTGTCTCAATCATAATAAATTCAATGCTACTTTATTGGTACGAAATAAATGGGTACACATTGCCAAAGCAGAAATGTGTAGATAAATGGGTACAATAATTAGCACTTTTTAAAAATATATTTTTGACTCTCTGAAATGTAGCTTTTTTTTTTAATTAAGTGAATGGGTACACATTGCCAAAGCATGAAATAATTAGGACCAAAATAGATGTTGAGCTCTCTCCCCCTCTCTCTCCCTTGGCAGCGCGGCCACGACAGACGAGGAGCGACAACACCTGCAGGAGGTGGGCGTGTTCCACCTGGGGGAGTTTGTCAACGTCTTCTCCCATGGGTCACTGGTGCTGCAGAACCTGGGCGAGAGCTCCACCCCCACGCAGGGCTCCGTGCTCTTCGGCACCGTCAACGGCATGATCGGTAATGGCCCCCCCAGTGCCACATGCCAGGGCTGTATTCACTAGAAACAAAATGGAAGCATGCGGGATGAATCAGGGAAGGCCTAACCTGCATTTGTACAATAAGAAACACTTGTTTTTTTTTTCCCCATTGCAAAACATTTAGCTATGGTTTGTTAGTTTGCCATAATGAATACACCCCAGGGTCGTAGAGTATGCATTAGCACAAAACAGTTTGAGACCGCAAGAGAGATCTGTGTTCTTATTGGACATGTTGCTGTAGCAGCACTTGGGTTTCAAAATGTTGTTTTTCTGGTGCAGACTGTACTGATGCCAATTTCAAGGTCCCGAATTCCCCCGTGTCTTTTTTTTATTTTTTAGGCTATGTACAGTTACAGCAAAGCTGTACAGATTTTTCCTCAACTACATAAGCACCCATCTTCAGGATGAGAGGTGGGGGGGAAGTGGAGAGGACGCATCTGCCAGTAATTTCCATGTGACTTCCAAAATCAAAGTCAATTTACTTTCTCAATTTCTTTCATAGCTGTGGTCATAAAGAAAGGGGAATGATGATTGGAGTGTTCAACGAAGTTCTGCAATGACTATTCCCCCCCGCAAAAAGCTGCACAAGGCATTTGTGTTCGTGGACAACAACATATTCAGTAGGCACAAATTGGAGCGGGGAAAAAATGTCACCTTCCCTCAGTCAGTCAACCCACTCTCAAATTCCCTCATCTTCCATCTTTTCTCCTCCACTAGGTATGAGTGACGAGCACCACGAGCGTACGGATAGGCACATATCTATTTCGGTTCTCCTTTTATTTTCTCCCATAAATGACAAGCCACCTGTCTTATGTCTCTAGGTCTTGTAACCTCTCTGTCCGAGGGCTGGTACAGCCTGCTGCTGGACCTGCAGAACCGACTCAACAAGGTCATCAAGAGCGTGGGCAAGATCGAGCACAGCTTATATCCTTTCCTTCTGGTGTGTGTGGACCTGCCCCTATGAAATCACACTGAAAGTGCCTTTTCAGAACTGGTGAGCACCACTGTCATGGGTGGCAACTTGGTACCACCGACCTCGACGTGCGCTGTCCGAATGGTAATGGTTGTCATAACATGCCTAAGCCCGTAAATGAATGCATGACAAGGCCCTGTGTTTTACCGTGTCATGCGTGAATGAAGCGACGGCATGAAGTTGACAAGTAGCCGTGTGTAGGTGATACGGGGAAGTAACAATAGGGTTGATGGCCTTGGGATTTTGGATCACGGTAATTTGCCAGCCAATTGACCGCCGTCACTGTAATAATCATTCGAATAGGCACTACTTCGCTCCTGACTGCATGTGCTGCCATAAAAATAGAATGAATAGAACGGGCGTCCCAATTCAAGTCAATGATGGCATAATGGGTGGCCATTGCGAGGCGCAAAGCAGGAAGTGTAGCCATCAATATGTGCTGTGATTTGTTGATTTAAACTCATATATGACTGTTTTATTTTCAAGACAGTCTTCATCCATAACCGTCAGTTTCACGGTTATACACTAATTGTGCCAGCCCTAAGAATCGCACGTTTGAGACTCTTATTGTGGTCTAAAATCACTTGCACTGTACTTTCCTTTGAAAAAGGTGCCAGTTCTCATTTCAGGGGCTGCTACTCATTTAAATTATTCAGTACCAGGTGCTCATATTTTAGAGTGAACATTCTATGAGTACTCAAACCCCCAAAAATGCAGGTTCTGGTACTCAAAAGGACAGAGTTCTCGGTAAGAGGACTGGCTTTGCTGTAGGGGTGTGTGTTATTTGTCTTCCTTGACTCTGGCACCTGGAGGTCCTTCCATACGGAGCGTAAGACTGAGCAGGCCACAGGCTTCATCGACGGGGATCTCATCGAGAGCTTCCTGGACCTGGGCCGCGCCAAGATGCAAGAGGTGATCAGCACACTACAGGTACGGACACGCATACACTCTCACACATACACGCTTTCACACAGAAACACACACACTCGCTCGCTCGCACTTCTTGGACTGCAGTAAGCTTGATAAAGGTACCACTTAGATGCACGTGTCCCATAGCTTTGCGGGTTAATGCAAATTACTGGGACAGTGAGCTGACAGCACCCTCTTCTGCATTTCAGATTGACGACGGCAGCGGAATGAAGCGCGAGGCCACCGTGGACGAGGTCATAAAGATTGTGGAGGAGCTGACAAGGATCCACTAGCCCCTCCCACTCAGACTCCGGCCATTACGGAGGGGAGTCGGGTGGAGGGGTGGCTAGGGCTCTGTAAATACTTATAAATAAATAAATAAAAAGGTGTTTGCATGACCGTCCTCCGGACTTCAAATTAATTGACAATGTTTTTTAAATCCGATCCCACATCAATACTTCACAGGTGCTTGGATAAACAAAAATGGTCTGTCGACCATAACGATGACAGCCAAAGGGACTGGTTAGAAAGGGTATGGGGGGAGGGGGGCAAATCACTGCAGTGCGAGGACGAGGAAAGATGACTCATGGATTTGACAGGGATCCACTAAAGTAGGATAACGATACCTTCGCTATTTTGTCATTGACGTTTCTCCATGTTTCTTTTAATAAAGGTTGCTTTAGTACTGTGTACCTCTTGAGTTCAGGTCTCCAATCTTTCCACAGAATGACGATATTCATTTAATTTTCACCTCTGAGCATTAACTTAAGTCGGTTTCAAAGTATGTCCAGAGTCCTACACCACAGTATAATTTCAAAAGCAATTTATAGAAGCGCACATGCCAACCAACAGTGACATTCTTTTATCGAATATGTATATGCACTCACTACTGTAAATAGCTCTGGATTAGAGCATCTGCTAAATTACAAATGTATCACTGCGTGATTTAAACGATGTCACTGAGTGCAGTAATGGTCCTTTGTGATAAATTACTACTACAATGCACTATGAACTTTTTTGTTGTTGCATTGTCTCCTGTAGAGGAATTATTCTCTTAACTCTATTTTGACTATGGGGACACGTATGGCATAAAAAAGGGGTGAATGCTAATAAAAGTCAAGAGTATTTGTAGTTAGTCATGGTGCATATTGTGACAGTGTGCAGAGACCTCAGGGTTCCAAAGGAACCAGAATGAGCTATGCTTGGGCTATGAGATAAGTACTTAGCTATAATTATTACATGACAGTTATCTACAGCGTTTCTGGGCTACCAGGTTGTAACTGGTCAATCCAATGATTAATTAACTGCCGGAGAGAAGGCTGGAATTGAATAGCGCTGGGCCCGTATTCATTTAGCATTTCGGGCTCATCTATTTTTGATGTGGTCTAAAAGGAAAAACGGATCCTAAATCAGCACTCCGACGCTTGATATTACATACGGTCCCTGATGTAGGCTAGACCCTTGACGGAATTACATCTACTAAGATGGTGGTGCCAGACTGCCAGCAACTAACTGATGCCCTAGAACAGATAAGCACTACTGCCGACACGAGAGGAAACTGGAGCACACGTCCACTGTATCTCAAAAGAGGTGCTTAAGTGTATATGTAGTTACACGGGCTCTTAAGAAACCCCAGAGAGGCATTATCTGCCGACGTCAACTGTACACCAGAACGTCCTCCGCCAGGACCAAACCTCGTTAAATCTAACAGCATGCCTAATTTATTTTCTCTCTAGGCAGGTTCTCCCTTGTCTGTCAGTGCTTTGTTTTGATAGCGAACATGCGTTACAGCAGCTGAGTGTGTGATCCTAGCCTTGTTGCGTCTATCATCCGATGAAAGCATATCCATTTTGATTGAGGTATTGCAGCCCTTTGGCTTTGAAATGATAGTGACTATGAGGTTAAAGTGCAGACTGTCATCTTTAATTTAATTTAATTTTTTCGTTTATTTAACCAGGCAAGTCAGTTAAGAACAAATTCTTATTTTCAATGACGGCCTATGAACAGGAACATTCTGCCCTGAACTGCCTGTTCAGGGCAGAATGACAGATTTGAATCTTGTCAGCTGGGGGGGTTTGAACTTGCAACCTTCCGGTTACTAGTCCAACGCTCTAACCACTAGGCTACCCTGCCACTCCCCAAAAATTTGAGGGTATTTTCATCCGTATCGGGTGGCAGGTAGCCTAATGGTTAAGAGCGTTGGGTCAGTAGCTGAAATGTTCGAATCCCCCAAAACGACTAGGTAACAAATCTGTTGACGTGCCCTTGAGCAAAGTACTTAACCCTAATTGCTACTAGAAATCGCCCTGGATAAGCGCATCTGCTAAATGACTAAAACATAGAAATTACAGCACTTTTTGTACATAGCTCACCCGCATCTCCCTCCCCCGAAATGCCAAAGTATTTGGACAAAATTAACTTGTGTATTAAAAACTTCTTATGGCTGGGGGGCAGTATTGAGTAGCTTGGATGAATAAGGTGCCCAGAGTAAACTGCCTGCTACTCAGGCCCAGAAGCTAAGATATGCATATTATTAGTATATTTGGATAGAAAACACTGAAGTTTATAAAACTGTTTGAATTATGTATGTGAGTATAACAGAAATCAGAAATCTGAGGTTTGTAGTTTTTCAACTCTTTGCCTACCCAAGATACAGTGTACATTTGGTCCAATTGCACTTCCCAAGGCTTCCACTAGATGTCAACCGTCTTTAGAACCTTGTTTGAGGCTTCTACTGTGAAGGGGGTGAGAATGAGAGCTGTTTGAGTCAGGTGTCTGGCAGAATGCCATGAGCTCAGTCTCGCACGTGCCCGTGAGAGTTAGCTGCGTTCCATTGCATTTCTAAAGACAAAGGAATTCTCCGGTTGACATATAGTTGAAGATTTATGTTAAAAACATCCTAAAGATGGATTCTAACCTAGTGGTTAGAGCGTTGGGCCATTAACCAAAAGGTTGCTAGATCAAATCCCTGAGCTGACAAGGTAGAAATCTGTTGTTCTACCCACTCTTCCTGGACTGTCATTGTAAATAAGAATTTGTTCTTAACTGACTTGCCTAGTTAAATAAAAATGTTTGAATATTACATGTGCTGTTCTGAGGGTTGAGGTACATATATCAAATTTGACTACAAGTCATTGTCATAATTAGCTTGGATGTTTTGTGAATAGCCACATAAAATATTCAGTGACGGCCTGCTTTGTCAATTGCTTTAAATATTACATTTGGCGGCACGAGGGAGGATTACTGATGGAATAAGCTTGTCCTCATAGTCAGGCTGAGTTTTATGGTCTGATGGTTATTCCACATAACCATAAAAACAAAAAGTGGATGGAATATCCATTTATATGCAGATGATACAGTCTTATACTCAGCTGGCCTCTTCCCGGTGTCATGACGTTGGCCTGGGGGTAGGTTTATGACAGTTTATTTTCCTCTCTCTACCCTACTGATGTTACATTTGCAAACCCCTTGGTTAACATAGAGATTCTGCGAACATCAGAAGGTGGGGGGAAATTAACTATATTCTGGTAATCCGGCCAGACATTCTCATCAATGATAAGATGACATAAACTCTACAGTGGAAAGTCTACACACCAGAGTTATCGGATTCACATGGAATTGCTGTTCAATTTAAATGTTTGAATATGAAATTATTTGTGATGGGATAAAATGTGATTTTTAGCTTCTAAAATGTGAGAATTGGGTTTTCATAAGGTCAGGGCTCTGCTCAATCAGTGGCCCGCCCCTGTGAAGAGTCATGGGTTATAAAACTTTTCAGACACACCCTTCTCACTCCACTATATAAAGCCTTGACGAAAATGTAACCTCCTGTTCCGAGGATGTGACGGTCCGATGTCAGAATGGTTCAGATAATAACTACAGAGCGAAGCCAACATCAGCGTGAGCTTTGGTTGCGAATAGTATGAACTTTGAACTCTTATTCACTACAGAAGTGATACCTCCTAGCCGTTGAGTTAGCAACAGCAGCTGCAAACGAGGGTTAGGAAGAAACAGACAAGAGTATTCCGTCTATCACACAACGACGTTACTACAACGTATCCAATTGACCACCAGAGATATTCTTCAAAGGACTCGGTTTGGCAACACGGCCTTCCATCTACCACCAACCTACTGAAGCGCAGCTCAGAGTAAATATTTATTGCGTTTTCCTTTTCCAAATGGGCGGTAAATTAGAATGCATAAGATAGCACAGCTTCTTCCTTTGTTACTCAGTCTTCCCGCTCTTTCACTCAAACCCAGCCCCTTTTCTTTTCTGTAACAAGCTGTCATACCTGTTCTGCACGCTAGGGACGTTTTCCTTTATGATGTCATTTGTAATCAAGTTATGATTAATTATTTGTATGTGTAATTCTGTGTGATTAGTTAGGTATTTAGTAAATAAATAATTAAACTCAATTTTCTATTGATGATTCAACTTGTTAACCAGGGTTCGTGAAGATAACCAAGAATTTACAACTTTCAGATGAGACAAAATTAAGATGACGATTAATATTGACTGCTATTGATGTAAAATATGACTAGGTCTTTAAGAGTTTATTCGGAAGATAACAGCTCTATAAATATTATTTTGTGGTGCCCCAACTCTCTAGTTAATTACATTTACATGATTAGCTCAATCAGGTGATATTAATTACGGAGAAATTATTTTATAGAATAGCATGTCATATCACTTAATCCGGTATAGCCAAAGACATGACACTGGATTTTGTGTTAAACGCTCTAAAACAAAGATTTCTTAATGTCCAACAAGCTTTCTCTGCCCTTAACACCTCCAAAATAAAGGTAATGTGGTTTGGTAAGAAGAATGCCCCTCTCCCCACAGGTGTGATTACTACCTCTGAGGGTTTGGAGCTTGATGTCGTCACCTCATACAAGTGCTTGGGAGTATGGCTAGACGGTGCACTGTCCTTCTCTCAGCACATATCAAAGCTACAGGCTAAAGTTAAATCTAGACTTGGTTTCCTTTATCGTAATCGCTCCTCTTTCATCCCAGCTACCAAACTAACCCTGATTCGGTCCGCAAAGCACACACAACCCTGGGTCGCTCATCTTTTCAGTTCGCTGCAGCTAGCGACTGGAATGAGCTGTAACAAACCCCCAAACTGGACAATTTTATCTCAATCTCTTCATTCAAAGACTCAATCATGGACACTCTTACTGACATTTGTGTGATGTATTGTCTCTACCTTCTTGTCCTTTGTGCTATTGTCTGTGCCCATTGATGTTTGTACTAGAGGTCACCGGATTATGATTTTTCAACGCCGAAACTGATTCCGATTATTGGATGACGAAAAAAAGCCGATACCGATTAATCTGACGATAAAATTTGTATTTATTTATTTATTTGTAATAATGACAATTACAACACTTTTATTTTAGCTTAATATAATACATCAATCAAATCAATTTAGCCTCAAATAAATCATGAAACATGTTCAATTTGGTTTAAATAATGCAAAAACAAAGTGTTGGAGAAGAAAGTAAAAGTGCGATATGTGCCATGTAAAAAAGCTAACGTTTAAGTTCCTTGCTCAGAACATGAGAACATGTGAAAGCTGGTGGTTCCTTTTAACGTGATTCTTCAATATTCCCAGGTAAGAAGTTTTAGGTTGAGGGAATTATAGCACTATTTCTCTCTATACCGTTTGTATTTCATATACCTTTGACTATTGGATGTTCTTATAGGCACTTTAGTATTGCCAGTGTAACAGTATAGCTTCCATCCCTCTCCTCGCCCCTAACCGGGCTCGAACCAGGAACACATTGACAACAGCCACCCTCAAAGCATTGTTACCCATCGCGCCACAAAAGCCGTGGCCCTTGCAGAGCAACTACTCAGAGCGAGTGACGTTTGAAACACTATTAGCGCGCACCCCGGTAACTAGCTAGCCATTTCACATCGGTTACACCAGCCTAATCTCGGGAGTTGATAGTCATACATTGCCAAGAGCTGCTGGCAAATGCATGAAAGTGCTGTTTGAATGAATGCTTACGAGCCTGCTGCTGCCTACCACCGCTCAGTCAGACTGCTCTATCAAATATCAAATCATAGACTTAATTATAACATAATAACACACAGAAATACGAGCCTTAGGTCATTATTATGGTCAAACCCGGAAACTATCATTTCGAAAATAAAACTAAATAATATTCTTTCAGTGAAATACGGAACCATTCCGTATTTTATCTAACGGATGACATCCATAAGTGTAAATATTCCTGTTACATTGCACAACCTTCAATGTTATGTCATAATTACATACAATTCTGGCAAATTAGTTCACATCGAGCCAGGTGGCCCAAACTGTTGCATATACCCTGACTCTGCGTGCAATGAACGCAAGAGAAGTGACACAATTTCCCTAGTTTAATATTGCCTGCTAACATGAATTTATTTTAACTAAATATGCAGGTTGAAAAATATACTTCTGTGTATTGATTTTAAGAAAGGCATTGATGTTTATGGTTAGGTACATTCGTGCAATGATTATGCTTTTTTCGCAAATGCACTTTTGTTAAATCATCCCCCGTTTGGCAATGCTGGCTGTCTTTGTTAGGAAGAAATAGTCTTCACAGTTCGCAACGAGCCAGGCGGCTCAAACTGCTGCATATACCCTGACTCTGTTGCACAGAACACAAGAGAAGTGATACAATTTTCCTAGTTAAAATACATTTATGTTAGCAGGCAATATTTACTAAATATGCAGATTTAAAAATATATACTTGTGTATTGATTTTAAAGAAGGTGTTGATGTTTATGGTTAGGTACACATTGGTGCAACGACAGTGCTTTTTTCGCGAATGCGCTTGTTAAATCACCCATTTGGCGACGTAGGCTATGATTCAGTGATAAATTAACAGGCACCGCATCGATTATATGCAACGCAGGACAAGCAAGATAAACTAGTAATATCATCAACCATGTGTAGTTAACTAGTGATTATGTTAAGATTGATTGTTTTTTATGAGATACGTTTAATGCTAGCTAGCAACTTACCTTGGCTCCTTGCTGCAGTCGCATAACAGGTAGTCAGCCTGCCACGCAGTCTCCTCATGGAGTACAATGTAATCCGCCATGATCGGTGTCCATAAATGCAGATTACCGATTGTTATGAAAACTTGAAATCAGCCATTCCAATGAATCGGTCGACCTCTAGTTTGTACCATGTTTTGCGCTGCTACCATGTTATGCAGCTGTCATGTTGTGTTGTCATGTGTTGCTGCCTTGCTATGTTGTTGGCTTTGGTCTCTCCTTATGTAGTGTTGCGTTGTCTCTCTTGTCGTGATGTATGTTTTGTCCCAGATATAAATATTTTTTTATCCCAGCCCCCGTCCTGGCTGGAGGCCTTTGGTCTTTCGGTAGGCCGTCATTGTAAATAAGAACTTGTTCTTAACCTACACAGACTTATCTGGCTACACAAAAGGTTCAAATCAGTTCCTCCATCTATCCATCCATTCCCCCCTCACTATCCCTTTAACCTCTTTGGGATAGGGGGCAGCATTTTCACTTTTGGATAAATAACGTGCCCAATTTCAACTTCCTGCTACTCCTGCAAGAATATAAGATATGCATAGTATTAGTAGATTTGGATAGAAAACCCTCTGAAGTTTCTAAAATTGTTTGAATCATGTCTGTGAGTATAACAGAACTTATGTAGCAGGCAAAACCCCGAGGACTAACCATTCAGATTTTTTTTTTTAGATCACTGTCTATTCAATGGTTTTCATTGGGGAACTAGATTTCTAAGGCACTTGTTTGGCATTCCTACCGCTTCCACTGGATGTCTCCAGTCTTTGGAAAATGGTTGAGGTTATTCCTTTGTGAAATGAAGAAGTACGACCATCTTGAAACAGTGTAAGAGAGTTGGGCAAGACTAGGAAAGTAGCGTTAGTTTGTTGTTGTCCTGTATTGAAAACAGATAGACCCGTTTTCAATTAACTGGCTTGCCTAGTTAAATATAAAAGAAATATGCAACCTTGATAACTTTGAAGCATAATTAATGCACTCACTAACTACTGTTCTATGTAATACACAGAGATATTAACACTCACCAGCCCAAATGTCTCTGTAGATGTGACCACAGATGGGTTTCAGCAGCTACAGTTGAAGTCGGAAGATTACATAGACTTCTCTCACGTCACCCCGCTCCTCCACTCTCTCCACTGGCTTCCAGTTGAAGCTCGCATCCGCTACAAGACCATGGTGCTTGCCTACGGAGCTGTGAGGGGAACGGCACCTCAGTACCTCCAGGCTCTGATCAGGCCCTACACCCAAACAAGGGCACTGCGTTCATCCACCTCTGGCCTGTTCGCCTCCCTACCACTGAGGAAGTACAGTTCCCGCTCAGCCCAGTCAAAACTGTTCGCTGCTCTGGCCCCCCAATGGTGGAACAAACTCCCTCACGACGCCAGGACAGCGGAGTCAATCACCACCTTCCGGAGACACCTGAAACCCCACCTCTTTAAGGAATACCTAGGATAGGATAAAGTAATCCTTCTCACCCCCTCCCCCCTTAAAAGACTTAGATGCACTATTGTAAAGTGGCTGTTCCACTGGATGTCATAAAGTGAAAGCACCAATTTGTAAGTCGCTCTGGATAAGAGTGTCTGCTAAATGACTTAAATGTAAAAATGTAAATGTTAGGTTGGAGTCATTAAAACTCGTTTTTCAACCACTCCACACATTTCTTGTTAACAAACTATAGTTTTGGCAAGTCGGTTGGGACATCTACTTTGTGCATGACACAAGTCATTTTTCCAACAATTGTTTACAGACAGATTATTTCACTTATGATTCACTGTATCACAATTCCAGTGGGTCAGAAGTTTACATACACTAAGTTGACTGTGCTGTTAAACAGCTTGGAAAATTCCAGAAAATGATGTCATGGCTTTAGAAGCTTCTGATAGGCTAATTGACAATATTTGAGTCAATTGGAGGTGTTCTTGTGGATGTATTTCAAGGCCTACCTTCAAACTCAGTGCCTCTTTGCTTGACATAATGGGAAAATAAAAGAAATCAGCCAAGACCTCCACAAGTCTGGTTCATCCTTGGGAGCAATTTCCAAATGCCTGAAGGTACCACGTTCATCTGTACAAACAATAGTACGCAAGTATAAACACCATGGGACCACGCAGCCATCATACCACTCAGGAAGGAGATGCGTTCTGTCTCCTAGAGATGATCATACTTTGGTGCGAAAAGTGCAAATCAATCCCAGAACAACAGCAAAGGACCTTGTGAAGATGCTGGAGAAAACTGGTAGGAAAGTATCTATATCCACAATAAAACGAGTCCTATATCGACATAACCTGACAGGCCGCTCAGCAAGGAAGAAGCCACTACTCCAAAACTGCCATAAAAAAGCCAGACTACAGTTTGAAACCTCACATGGGGACAAAGATCGTACTTTTTAGAGAAATGTCCTCTGGTTTGATGAAACATAAATAGAACTGCTTGGCCATAAGGACCATCCTTATGTTTAGAGGCAAAATGAGGAGGCTTGCAAGCCGAAGAACACCATTCCAACTGTGAAGTACAGGGGTGGCAGCATCATGTTGTGGGGGTGCTTTGCTGCAGGAGGGACTGGTGCACTTCACCAAATAGATGGCATCATGAGGTAGGAAAATGATGTGGATATATTCAAGGAACATCTCAAGACATCAGTCAGGAAGTTAAAGCTTGGTTCCAAATGGGTCTTCCAAATGGACATTGACCCCAAGCATACTTCCAAAGTTGGGGCAAAATGGCTTAAGGACAACAAAGTCAAGGTATTGGAGTGGCCATCGAAAAGCCCTAACCTCAAACCTATAGAACATTTTTGGGCAGAACTGAAAAAACGCCATGTAAAAAAGCTAACGTTTAAGTTCCTTGCTCAGAACATGAGAACATGTGAAAGCTGGTGGTTCCTGAAAAAACTGAAAAAACTTCTGACCCACTGGGAATGTGATGAAAGAAATAAAAGCTGAAATATATAATTCTCTCCTATTATTCTGACATTTCACATTCTTAAAATAAAGTGGTGATCCTAACTGACCTAAGACAGGGAATTTTTAATAGAATGAAATGTCAGGAAATGTGAAAAACTGAGTTTTAATGTAAGGTGTATGTCAACTTCCGACTTCAACTGTATGTGTTAAAATAGCAGCATTCTGTGGGCTATTTTAATCCTCACAAGTTGGCACATCAACTGTAGGTATATTTGTATTAAACCTAAAGTCCCTATGTTCTCCTATGTGAAAAACTATTTTTTGTTGTTAACAGCTTTTATTATAATTTTTCAGATCACAGACGGGCAATAATATTTAAAGGTACATAGATCCTCCCTCCTCTAACCCTATCCAGGCAACCAGAGAAAATCCTCCCCATAACACCCCTTTCCTGTGGGCCTGAAAGCAAAGAAATGAAAACAGTGTATAACAGTGCCTTCAGAAAGTGTTCATAGCCCTTGACTTATTAGTAAAAGGGGTGTAAATACTTTCTTCAGTCACTATATACAGTAACAGTCAAAAGTTTGGACACACCTACTCATTCAATGTTTTATTTGTACTATTTTCTACATTGTAGAGTTTCATCGTGTTGATGTCATCACTATTATTCTACAATGTAGAAAATAGTAAAAATAAAGAAAGGAAGGAAACCACTCAGGGATTTCACCATGAGGCCAATGGTGATTTTAAAACAGTTACAAAGTTTAATGGCTGTGATAGGAGAAAACTGAGCATGGATCTACAACAATACTAAGATAATTGAAAGAATACAAATATTCCAAAACATGCAAAAAGGCACTAAAGTACAAAGAAATGGGGGCAAAGCCAACAAAACACATCACTGAGCACCACTCTTCATATTTTAAAGCATGGTGGTGGCTGCATCATGTTATGGATATGCTTGACATTGACAAAGACTAAGAAGTTTTTTGTTGTTGTTGATACAAATAAATAAAATAGTGCTAAGCACAGGAAAAATTATAGAGGAAAATCTGGTTCAGTCTGCCTACACTAGGAGACAAATTCATCTTTCAGCAGGACAATAACAAGGCCAAGTATACACTGGAGTTGCTTACCAAGACAACCTTGAATGTTCCTTAGTGGCCTAGATACAGTTTGGATTGAAAATCTACGGAAAGACTTAAAAATGTCTGTCTAGCAATGACGATTACCAACTTGTCAAAGCTTAAAGAATTTTAAAAAGAATGTGCACATTTTGTACAGTACAGGTGTGAAAATCTCTTAAGAGACATATCCAGAAAGACAGGGGTAATCACTGCTAAAGGTGACTAACATGTATTGACTCAGTGGTGTGAATACTTATGTAAATTAGACATTTCTGTATTTAATTTTCAATAAATTTGCAAAAATGTCAAAACACATTTTCACTTTGTCATTCTGTGGTATTGTGTGTAGATGGTAGAGAAATCTATTTTGATTTCAGGCTGTGACAGCAAAATGTGGAATAAGTCAAGTGGTATGAATACTTTCAGAAGGCACTGTATGTGTTGGGTGAAAGTGGGTGAAAGTGAAAAGAAACGGAAACATGAAACAAAGTTCTTAGAAGGAAATCAGTCAATTTAAATGAATTAATTAGGCATTAATCTATGGCATATAAGCCCCCCCCTCCCCCCCGAGACGATCCCGCAGGTGAAGAAGCCGGATGTGGAGGTGTTCTGTGGTTGTGAGGCAGGTTGGACGTACAGCCAAATTCTGTAAAACAACGTTGGAGGCTGCCTATGGTAGAGAAATAAACATTTAATTCTCTGGCAACAGCTCTGGTGGACATTCCTGCAGTCAGCATGCAAATTGCATGGCTCCCTCAAAACGTGAGACATCTGTGGCATTCATTGTGTTGTGTGACAAAACTGCACATTTTAAAGTGGCCTTTTATTGTCCCCAGCACAAGGTGCACCTGTGTAATGCTCATGCTGTTTAATCAGCTTCTTGATATGCCACACCTGTCAAGATTATTTGGTAAAGGAGAAATCTTCACTAACAGGGATGCTAACACATTTGTGCACAACATTTGAAAGAAATAAGGTTTTGGTAAGTATGGAACATTTCTGGGATTTTTTATTTCAGCTCATGAAACCAACACTTTACAAAACTTTATGTTGCGTTTATATTTTGCGTGTATATTTTGCTTCAGTGTAGATTGTTTATTTGTATGTATTGGGCTTTAGCTGAGATTATTCTTTACAGAGTCAAGTATATTTGTCCAGGTCTAAATTGTTCCTTAACTAGTTCCTTGATCTAAGAGCCAACATCTTTTTTTGTGTCAGCGCTGCCTGCCAGTAGTAATCGTCTCTGATCGAGAGATTCAAGGAGCTATCATCTTAAGTAACACAGTAGATGCAACGCATTTAATATTTACATCCATGCACTTTGAAATGAATTTGGGAGCTTTTTCCCACAAGCATTTAACTATATGGCACTCTCACATCATATGAAGGAGTCTGGCTAACTGATTTAGGGGACACAGTGAACAGTTGGGTGTTGGGGCCATTTTCATCCTAAAACGTTTTCTTGGTGTTAAATACAGGATATGAACTAACTTAAAATGTATAAGGTTAACGGTTCGGATTACGGGATGCCAAGGTCATATTTCTCCATATTCTGTTCCAGTTAAAGGGTTGTTTGGATTCACTTAATCTGTGGACCATAGTTTTTTAATGTCTAGCTCAGTATATGAGCTTTCCAAACTTAAAAATAAATAAAAATAAATATATATATTATAGTGATCAGTCCTTTTGGAAGCCCAGATAAATGATTTATAAATCCCATCATTGTAAATAGCTGACCTAAATTGTAAATATGAAGACAAAAAAGGAGTTACCTGGTAATGTGTGTTTTCCAAATCTTGGAATGTTCTCCAACCATTACTGTCAATGATATTAGCAAGGGTACAGATTCCACATTTGGACCTTTGCAAAAGGCTGCCTTCCAGATCGCAAAGCATTATTGAATATGGGCATGCCATTTCGTTTCCCAATTACATTGTTTTGCTATTTTGTGCCAAATAGAAATTGTGTGAGAAATAATAGGACCAACATGTAGGTTAACATTGTTTAAGGGATATATCCATTGCAATAGGAGAGACATATTTCTCTCCATACTCAAGCCAGTGGGGGGCAGAAGAATCATGTCGAATCACATTTAGGATGGGACGAAATGCTAGTGCCTGGAAATACAATTTAAAGTTTGGTATGGATAGTCCTCCTATGTATTTCCCTCTTTGTAAATTTGATCTCACTTACCTTGCCATATACATTTTGAAACCACACTCTGGGTTTTATCCCAAGAGCCAGAAGGGGGAGACAAGGGAAGCATTAAACTACAGAAATTCAGCCATGGCAATATATACATTTTGACAATTAGACAATCTGCCGGTTAAAGCCTTCATTTGGAAATGTCATTATTCTATAGCAGGGGTGCAGAACTCAGGCCCTTAAGTCCAACAAGGGCTGCAACACGTTCAGTTGCCAAACGTTGTCGATAGAAAGGCCACGAATAGAGCCGACATGATTCCTCATCGTGTCAGAGGCATGATTCCTCTACGTGTCAGAGGCATGTTTCTCCTAGATAACATATGTTATCTTCCAAAATTGTGAGTCCTGCTGAACGCGCACCTGACTTTAGTTTCTATCTGGTACTTAATTGGTACTGTATTGTGATTGGCCGGAGAGTGTGCACCACTGTTTCCAATGTGGAAATCAGTCCCTATAAAAAACAATGATGGAAATCTGCATGCAGCATTCAAGGAACAGAGCTGTGCACCGTGTAGCTTAGGGCTATTCTACCTTTTTACAAATTAAGTAGTTGTAATTAACAAACACTGGCAAAACAATTGGGAAAGCAACTCTACTAGATGACCTCAGTCTCCAGGACAATACCATGGATGTACTCCCAGGCCAATCATCTTCGTAGATACAAGCAGACTGTGAAATATCTCCAGTTCAACCATTGTCATGTTTGCACTCCGAGTCAGCTCTCCGTCTTTAATGTTTCATTAACTGTCAGCGGCTTCAGAGACGCAAAAACGAGGGAGTGGAGAGGTGAAAGAGGATGACCGCGAGCGCACATATATGTTTTATTGGTCAAGTGCGGGAAAGGAGAACGCAAGCGAACATGGGAATTAATTATGGATCCGCTGAGTGGAGTGAGAGGTTTGCAGAAAGTAGGTCTATGATGAACTCGCGGCGCAATAGCGGAGGTCTCCAAAGAGTAGGGGGGAGAAAAGCATGTGTGGACATGTGTTCAAATGAAATAACATACAGCCCTTTTGATATGTGAAACATTTTAGTATAACCTTTAGGGTGCCTGTAGTGACTGGGGGAGGTTTAAGCGTGCTGCAGTTTGGTGGTCATGCAGTGTATACTGAACAAAAATATAAAAGCAAAATGTAAAGTGTTGATTTCATGAGCAATGGCAATTTTAATGCACAGAGATACTGTGATGAGATCCTGAGGCCCATAGTCGTGCCATTCATCCGCCGCCATCACCTCATGTTTCACACATCGCAAGGACCTGTACACAATTCCTAGAAGCTGAACATTTCCCAGTTCTTCCATGGCCTGCATACTCACCAGACATGTCACCCATTGAGCACGTTTGGGATGCTCTGGATTGCCATGTATGACAGCGTGTTCCAGCTCCTGCCAATATCCAGCAACTTTGCCATTGAAAAGGAGTGGGACAACATTCCACAGGTCACAATCAACAGCCTTATCAACACTATGCAAAGGAGACATTGCGCTGAATGAGGCAAATTGTGGTCACACCAGATACTGACTGCTTTTCGGATCCATCTTTTTTCTAAGGTACAGTATCTTTGACCAACAGATAGATGCATATCTGTATTCCCATTCGTGGAATCCATAGATTAGTGCCTAATGAATGTATTTTAATTGACAGATTTACTTGAGAATTGTAACTCACTTTTTTATTTTTTATTGTTTAATTTGAACAAAAATATAATTTAACTTAATAAGGAAGTGAAATGTAATCACCAAAGCATGTTATAACTTACTACACCCTAGATAAGATATTTATAAATATGTTAGTAGTTGTACATAACATTTTTATGCTATTTAGGTTTTAAATTACTATTCAATTGTTATTAACCAGTAGTTGCCTTACTATTATTGTTTTTTGTTTATTTTATTTGGACACCTTAACATGAGATGGTGCACCTCATTTCATTCTGCAAAACGTTGTATAAACAATACCTTAGAAAAATGAGGGGGAAAACATTATAATTCATAGTTTTGAATGCTAATATAAAATAGGCTATATGAATTTGTCTATTCCATTTTTGGTCAATATGATGTGTCTAAAAGATCAAATGGAAATATGTCAATTTAATGTATTTTCCAAATATCAAAATCATAACATTTTTCAATTACCACTCATTTTTACCATTGAAGACATTGTTCTAGTTAACCCCTAGAAATGTAGAGATATGTATGTTGCTGATGTAAAAAATATTCTAACTCTAATATTTTCCCCCTACGTGTGTGTGTGTGTGTATGCATACGTGTGTGTGTGCGTGCACGCCTGTCCAGTCAAAAATGTTGAGGTGGACAGGAAATAGACCTGTTACCTTCCACTGGCTAGTGTTTAACTGTAGCATCTGAAGACGTAGGAGGTTTTCCCATTTTTTTATTGTATATTATTATTTTTTATTATTTTTTTTGGGGGGGGGGGTAGATTTAATATTGTAGCTTCCATCAATGTAATTGTCTGCATAATTTCCAATCCCCCATATACTTGTTTTGTGTGTGTATGTATGTATGTATGTATGTATGTATGTATGTATGTATGTATGTGTGTGTGTGTGTGTGTATATATATATATATCTATCACTTAGAAATGTCCTTGTTTTTGAAAGAAAAGCAAAACATTTTGTCCCTTAACATCAATTTGATCAGAAATGCAGTGTAGACATTGTTAATGTTGTATTGTAGCTGGAAACGGCTGACTTTTAATGGAATATCTACAGAGGCGTACAGAGGCCCATTATCAGCATCCAATGCCATATTTAAAATGCTAAACTTGGATTAGCTAACAGGCTAATTGGTCATTAGAAAACCCTTTTGTAATTATATTAGCACAGCTGAACACTGTTGTTAAAGAAGCAATGAAACTGGTCTTCTTAAGACTAGTTAAGTATCTGGAGTGTCAGCATGTGGGTACAGGCTCAAAATGGCCAGAAACAAAGAATTTCTTCTGAAACTCAGTCTGTTCTTGTTCTGAGAAATGAAGGCTATTCCATGCGAGAAATTGACAAGAAACTGAAACTGATCTGGTACAATGCGGTGTACTACTCCCTTCACAGAACAGCACAAACTGTCTGTAACCAGAATAGAAAGAGGAGTGGGAGGCCCCGGTGCACAACTGAGCAAGAGGACAAGTACATTAGAGTGTCTAGTTTGAGAAAGACACCTCACAAGTCCTCAACTGGCAGCTTCATTAAATAGTACCCGCAAAACACCAGTCTCAACGTCAACACTGAATAGGCGACTCCGGGATGCTGGCTTTCTAGGCAGAGTTGCAAAGAAAAAGCTATATCTCAGACTGGCCAATAAAAATAAAAGATTAACACAGACACGGGACAGAGGAACTCTGCCTAGAAGGCCAGCATCCCGGAGTCGCCTATTGACGTTGAGACTGGTGTTTTGCGGGTACTATTTAATAAAGCTGCCAGTTGAGGACTTGTGAGGCGTCTGTTTCTGAAACTAGACACTCGAATGTACTGCCTGCTTAACCTGGAAGCCAGCTTCACCAATGTGTCGGAGGAAACATTGTTCAACTGAGGACCGAGGTCAGCCTGCAGGTGCCCCGGCCAGCCACAAGGAGTCGCTAGAGCGCGATGAGCCAATGTTTAATAGCCCCCCCCCCCCCAGCCAAACCCTCCCCTACTCGGATGACGCTAGTCCAATTGTCCCGATCACGGCCGGTTGTGACCACAAACACATTTCTAATCGAACGTTGTTTTTGGAGTTTTCTGATGTTCTCATGCATTTGGTATGGAAGACTGATCTACCAAGCTAGAAATAGCTAAATGACTGTAGACATGGGGAAAAAAGGAATGGTTATTCATGGGGTCACACAGAAGTTGGGGTCAATGTGAATGTAATAACATTGATGAGAACTGTGAAAAAGAAATGCCCCTAGGCCACAGCAGGGAGACGTTGTCGAGTATCTTGACAGAGTCTGTGACAGCGAGATCGAGACATTTTAGTACCTAGGATGACTCGTTGGTTTTGTTCTGTGCAACACTCGAGATGGGTCTTGGGACCATTGTCTAATTTAATGGGTTTTGTGAACATCCAGACATTTTTAGTATTGAAGTTGCTATACTTATATTCCTTTATATGTAATACATCCCTCCAGATGAACTAGTTCATTAAATAAGTTATTATGAATTCACTGTTACAATGGATTCTAATTTACTATATTTCTTGATGGTGGAAGAAAAGAAAACTCAAGGATAAGTCGATTTGGACGAGCCAAACATTCAGTAAACACCACTATAAGAGAGCCATGCACTTTAGTACTTGCATGGCCTGATTAACTAAATGCACTCCCGACCTGCATTCCTTAGCTCTCCTCTCGTTTCAAAACACTTAGATTATAGAGTGATTCAAAATAATTTAAAACATCTTTAAAAAAAAAGGATTACATCTCTATGCGTATTTCTACATATTACATGTACACGTTGAGCACAAAATGAGCGAATAACATTTAATTGAGCAAAAACCATCCATCGGCTCCCGATATGGCATTGTGGCTGTTTAACAGTACAGGTTGTTGTGAAGATGTGACATGAGGATTGGTCTGCGAGGGTGTCGCTGAGAAAGAGTAGTGGGACAGGGTCTGTGGGAGGGGTGTGTGTGCCGCCCTCATTCCCAGGGTCCTTTGGGGGCAAAGCTAGGCGTAGAAGGTCTCCACTTTGACTGCATGGCAGAACATCGTCATAGAGAACACCAAACCCAGAATCTACACAAAGGGATCACATACACAACCAAAATCAATGTGAGACAACTACATCATCAATAAAGTGGCCCGTGTCCAAATACCCGTACTTGCGTCCTAAATAGTAGGCCATTTGTGTACGCAAATGTTTTTACATTTTATAGCAGGAAATCTAGTTTACTTTAAATGCCCGGATGTCATACTCATTTCGGCTTTGACAACAGCTGATAATCAGCTATGGGGATTTTCTACAGAAATGAACAGACGCATTCTCAGTATGCGGAAATAGAAAGGTTTATAGTATATACACTACTGGTCAAAAGTTTTAGAACACCTACTCGTTCAAGGGTTTTTCTTTATTTTTACTATTTTCTACATTGTAGAATAATAGTGAAGACATCAGAACTATGAAATAACACATATGGAATCATGTAGTAATCGGAAAAGTGTTCAACAAATCAAAATATATTTTATATTTAAGATTTTTCAAATAGCCACCCTTTGCCTTGATGACAGCTTTGCACACTTGGCATTTTCTCCTCAACCAGCTTCATGAGGTAGTCACCTGGAATGCATTTCAATTAACAGGTGTGTCTTAAGTTAATTTGTGGAATTTCTTTCCTTCTTAATGCGTTTGAGCCAATCAGTTGTGTTGTGACATGGTAGGGGTCGTATACAGAAGATGGCATGATTTGGTAAAAGACAAAGCCCATATTATGGTAAGAATAGCTCAAATAAGCAAAGAGAAACAACAGTCCATCATTACTTTAAGAACTTTGAAGGTTTCTTCGAGTGCAGTCGCAAAAAACATCAAGTGCTATGATGCAACTGGCTCTCATAAGGACCCCCACAGGAATGGAAGACCCAGAGTTACCTCTGCTGTAGAGGATAAGTTCATTAGTTACCAGCCTCAGAAATTGCAGCCAAAATAAATGCTTCAGAGTTCAAGTAGCAGGCACCTCAACATCAACTGTTCAGAGGAGACTGTAAATCAGGCCTTCATGGTCGAATTGCTGCAAAGAAAACACTACTAAAGGACACCAATAATAAGAAGAGACTTGCTTGGGCCAAGAAACACGAGCAATGGACATTACATTTTTGGTTCCAACTGCCATGTCTTTGTGAGACGCGGTGTGGATGAACGGATGATCTCGGCATGTGTATTTCCCACTGGGAAGCATTAAGGAGGTGTGATGGTGTGGGGGTGCTTCGTTGGTGACACTGTCTGTGATTTATTTAGAATTCAAGGCACACTTAACCAGCATGGCTACCACAGCATTCTGCAGCGATACGCCATCCCAGCTGGTTTGCGCTGGTTTGCACTTGGTGGGACTATAATTTGTTTTCCAACACACCTCCAGGCTGTGTAATGAGTGATGGAGAGCTGCATCAGATGACCTGGCCTCCACAATCACCTGACCTCAACCAAATTAAGTGAAGTAAAAGCAGCCAACTACTGCTCAGCATATGTTGGAACTCCTTCAAGACTGTTGGAAAAGCATTCCAGGTGAAGCTGGTTGAGAGAATGCCAAGAGTGTGCAAAGCTGTCAAGGCAAAGGGTGGATATTTGAAGAATCTTAAATATAAAATATTTTGATTTGTTTAACACTTTTTTTGGTTACTACATGATTCCATATGTGTTGTTTCATAGGAGGTGTGATGGTGCTTTGTTGGTGACACTGTGATTATTTGTCTTCACTATTATTCTACAATGTCAAAAATAGTAAAAATAAAGAAAAACCCTGGAATTAGTAGGTAGTGTACATTTAAGAAAATCTAGGATGTTTATACTAATTTCAGCTCATCATCTAGTAGAATTCGATGCACACCTTCCCACAATGCATTGGAAGAGGGGCGCTGTGAGTGACGAGCCCAAGTTCTCGTCAAGTAACCAAACAACAAAACTATGCTACTTAATTGGGAAGATGCCGATAGCGAAGCTTCTGCGGTGGTGTTCACGAATATTGCATCGTAGGCTACATAATTTAAAAAAAACTCATTTTATTTTACCCAACATGGATTTCTGTTTTCTCATAAAGTGTTTATTGTTCTCTTGGCCTTCGTCAGACCTTTTAAACTAAATACTGAAACGTGTTGATTTCTGAGTGTGTCGGCACCGGGGACTCGGGATGTGGCTGCGTTATTGATGTCATGTTAATCAGGCTTTTTGTTTTGAACATATGGACTGTTTAGGTTTTGTAGGCTACCTGTTTCATTATTTAATGTATGGATCAAGCCTTAACTCCTTCCCAATGATCAGTGCTTTAGTTCATTATGTTGCTGTCCAGCGGTTCTGAATATGCGATGCGCCCATCTGTCCACGTTTTTCTGTGCAATAGCCTTTTGATTTGAAAAGTTTTGGTGTGTGTACTAGGCTAATGTATACGATACAGCACTTTGGTTTCACTAAGAAATATGTTGAAATGGGACCAAATGATTTGTTTCTGTCTTCAGTCCTAGGATAGGATAGAATGGCTATATGAGTATATGGTATACTGTCGGATAATGCGATGCAAGAAATATCCACTCGCACTCAGCCCCGCCCCACGTACTCAGCCAGTCAGGATCCACCACTACGTTGCGGTCGCGGCATACTGTATACTTTTTACTATGCGACGATGAGTACATAGCATGAAGTTTAATTATATAATAAGCTAGTATGGGTATTCAGATACGGCCAGTCTCCATTGAGAATAAAAAGGTACAACCTCATACATTTGAATTCACTGTAATAGTTGACAATAGTGGCTTACTTTCAAATCATCTCATTTTTATCAATTGTTAGTGATATTAGCCTGGTTCCAGATCTATACAATATGTGCTTTTACCCAACTCCTGACTTTTGTCGTCATGCCATTGTCTGACCCCAATGCAAGCTACCGTAAAACGTTCAGGTGCGCAGATATTTGGAATGGGGTCTGTGTATAGCAATGACAACCAATGGTCAAAGTCGGAAAAGCAAAATGCCGATCTTCTGGTGCCAAGCTAAGATGCTGTGGTTCCCTGTCAATAGACATCTCTCTATAAAATGTATTGGTCACATACACGTGTTTAGCAGATGTTAATGGGGGTGTAGCGAAATGCTTGTAAACTGTACAATGGTGTCACCAGTGTCTGTACCTGTGTGAGTGCCGTACACAGAGCAAAGATCCACAGGGCCACCAGATTCTCTTGTAGCCAATCCTTCACCCGTTCGTAGCATGGCTGTGGAGGCACACAAGAATGGAAACAAATATTTTAAAGCACATTATACAAAACCCCCGAAGTGTAGCCTACAGCAGGGTTGGGATCAATACCATTTCATTTCAGTCAATTTTTTTTTAAATGTTTATTTATCCGTTATTTTACCAGGTAAGTTGACTGAGAACACGTTCTCATTTGCAGCAACGCCCTGGGGAATAGTTACAGGGGAGAGAGGGGGATGAATGAGCCAATTGTAAACTGGGGATTATTAGGTGAATAGAACAGCCATAGAAAAAAGTGATTTTACCTGAAAGGTTAGAAAACAAAAACTAACATTTGAATGTGTTTCCTCATTCACTCCATCTGGTGCTAGTCTTGGTAGACTTACAAGAGTATTGGCCCACAGACTCTTTTATACACTGGCTAGCACAGTGACGCATCCCACACACGCCTTTTCCTCTGAAAATTATCTCCTTGTCATGTTAGCTAAGTGGGTCCCTTGCCTTCCACATTTCGCCCAACTCTGCTCTGTTGTTCCCTGGGATGGCTAACATCCCTATCTAGTGTGATGGACGGAAGGATGGGAGTGACTTGCAGATACCATCACTCTGTGCTGGGACAACATTTAGACAAGTGAGTGAGCTGAATTTTTCATGGCCAACTCGAACGGGATATACACATAGGCGACGACAACCAAAGTTTCTCCGACTCTCCCTTTCCAACATTCATTACGTGTAACACAGTGAAATGGATGATGGACCACTAGACAACTACAAGTCCTTATGTAAAAAAGAAAAATGTGAATAGTTTATATATCCTCAAAGTGGTTGTTGTAATAATTCAAGATAGTGGCATAGACAATGGCAGACAGTGATGGGACTGGCACAGAGTGCATGAGCCTGGCATGGTACACGGCAGAAAGAAGAACCCAAACCGGCTGCACACATGCACCATTGTACATAAATGTATTTTATCCCCCCACACCAAACGCAATCACGACACGCAGGTTAAAATATCAGAACAAACTCTGAACCAATTATGTTAATTTGGGCACTTGCTAGCTAATTTGTCCTATTTAGTTAGCTTGCTGTTGCTAGCTAATTTGTCCTGGGATATAAACAATGAGTTGTTATTTTACCTGAAATGCACAAGGTCCTCTACTCCGCCAATTAATTCACACATAAAATTGTCAACCGAATCGTTTCCAGTTCTCTCCTCCTTCCAGGCTTTTTCTTCTCTGGACTTTATATTGCGATTGGCAACTTTCATAAATTAGGTGCATCACCGCCACCGGCCTTGTTCGTCTTTCAGTCCCCCACGTGGGTATAACCAATGAGGAGACGGCACGTGGGTACCTGCTTCTACAAACCAATAAGGAGATGGGAGAGGCAGGACTTGCAGCGCAATCTGCGTCAGAAATAGAACGGATTCCTATTTTAGCCCGTGGCAACGCAGACGCTCGTTTGGCGCGCGCAATAATTGAATAACACAGATTTCTACATTTATTTTGCAACGCGAGCGGTGTAGTCAGCCTGTTGGTCTGTAGCACTGCTGTTTTTCAGTCTTCCCTATAATCATGGATTTAGACCTGGGACACCAGTTGAGTGGATTCTCTCGCCGAACACGGGGATTAATCAAGTAATTATATATTAACTAACTACCAGGGGCGAAAGAAAGTCAGCACTGCTGCTGCAGCCCTCGAAGCCGAGATTTCAAAACAGAGTTGATTAACATAAACAAATCCACATCAAAATCTGTCTAGAGATATATCTGTGGAAATACTACTCTGTTTGTAAGACCAGGAAGCATCCTGAGAATCGGTCTATGACCCCACTATGGTGTTCTCCGTTTTTTTTCTTCATATGACTCCCACAAGTGTCACGGGACTAGTCTAAAGGTAACCCGGGACCAGTTAAAAAAATGAATGAATGAATGGAAGTAGTTTTGTGCCCCCAAAAAAGGGGTTAAATGTGTCCCCCCCAAAAAAAATATACAATTATTCCTGAGCTTTCTCCTAGATGTAAACCTTATTCTTTATGCTACATTTTTGACTGTCTGTTTTGCCATTTAAGAGTGTGCTATTACTTGTGCAGTAAAGACCCCCCCCCACACACACACTTTTAGGGATTAAATACCCCTTATATTTGAATATGCCTTTTACCCCAGGTATAAGGAATATGAGAACAGGTAGTTCTCCTCAGCACAGCAGTGTTTCCCAAAGCGTGGGTAGGGTTTTAGCAAAAGCTCTGTGGACTGTGTGGATTGTCTGAGATTTTTCGCAGTATAATGTTTTTCTTAGCTGGTTGGTCACAAGGGAGGCTTTTAGACAAACATTTTTTTTAAACATTTGGGCACCAAAAACTACAGAATAACATTTGGGAATGAACTAGTGTGCATGCGCGTGTGTATTCATTTCAGAGAGACAGAGTGTGTGTGTGTGCATATGTGTTTGTTTGTGCATGTTTTTATCCTGTGCATCTTACCGCAGTCCACCAGGTCCCTGGGTTCTCGAGGCCACAGTTGTCGCTGTACTCTAGACAGCAGGAGTCGGGCACACGGCTGGCGTTGTACACATCAAACCAGTCCGTATGGTTGGTCACGCCACAGCAGCGGAACTACACCAGACAAGGACACTGCATGTCAATGACAGAACAGAGAGGAAAACGAACATGCTACACACTAAAACCATTCTGCATGATTCATAAACGGAGATCGTTCTCAGGCACTGACATGTTAAACATATCTGTCACATCGTTTTTTTCTTTTTAGATAGTTCTCCCTCATCACTCCAAATGGGCCATTACTGAATTGGAACTAGATTAACATTTTGCAGTGTGGTAATGTATTCAGTGGGGTGTGGAGAGGGTAAGCTTGGTTTTATGGAATGAGAACTTTTCTTGCTGCGGTTTTGACATTTGACTCAATCTAGAATTTCACGTTGAACACATGGTCACTCACATACACACACAGCTAATGCACACTACAAACAATCAAACTGGACTCTGTAATGTAAAAGTGGCCCCTTCTGTGATAAACAGCCCAAAGTCTGATATCGTGTATCTTTTGAAGTCTATCGGCAGCTTTCACCAGCAACATTTTTATTAGCTCCTTTTGTTCAACCTTTCCTCTACTATCTTTCCTCACCTTGTGTTTTACATTTACATTTAAGTCATTTAGCAGACGCTCTTATCCAGAGCGACTTACAAATTGGTGTGTGTTTCCTACTTTCCTTTGCCCATGATTTGAGCATTGGGTTTTTGGTCATGAATAATACAAAGCCGAGCACATCAAAGTCAGTGTGGGAACAAACAATGTTGTTCTTCGGGGAGCTGTGCGGTCCAATTTGCATTCCTCTTACTGATTGACAGCCTATTTAAAGAATCGAAGGCTGTTCTTATTGGTTGGAATCAGGTTTGATTGTATAATCCCTTGTCCCTATGAAGTGGTACATATGATAATGTAATTAGCCTGCAGTACTGTATTTCTCCAAGCTTGAACTGTTTTAACACTAGCCTGGCCCCAGATCTGATTGTGCTGTCTTGCTAACTCCTATGGCCATTGTCATTCAGTGTCATAAACCGATCTAGGACCAGACTAATTTAAGACTGTACTGTTCTACTGTTGACCACCAGGGGGCAGTCTAAGCAGGACAAGTTGACTTACATTTGACATTTTAGTCACTTAGCAGACGCTCTGGATGACTTACAAGAGCAATTAGGGTTAAGTGCCCTGCTTCAAATAAAATAACATTTTATTGGTCACATACACATGGTTAGCAGATGTTATTGCGGGTGTAACGAAATGCTTCTGCTTCTAGATCTGACAGAAGAGCAGTATCTAACAGGCAATATTGAACAATTCCACAACAAAACCTAATATCTAACAAATTCCACAAAACCTAATACACACAATCTAGTAAAGGAATGGGATGAGAATATATAAGTACAAAATATATGGATGAGCAGTGCGGTTAAGATGCAAAAGATAGTAAAGAATAGATAGTGAAGGATACAGTATACAGCATATACAGTTGAAGTCGGAAATGTACATACACCTTAGAAAAATACATTTATACTCAGTTTTTCACAATTCCTGACATTTAATCCTAGTACAAATTCACTGTCTTAGACCAGTTAGGATCACCACTTTATTTTAAGAATGTGAAATGTCAGAATAATAGTAGAGAGAATGATTTATTTCAGCTTTTATTTGGTAGAATTGCCTTTAAATTATTTAACTTGGGTCAAACGTTTTGGGTAGCCTTCCACAAGCTTCCCACAATAAGTTGGGTGAATTTTGGCCCATTCCTCCTGACAGAGCTGGTGAAACTGAGACAGGTTTGTAAGCCTCCTTGCTCGCATGCGTTTTTTCAGTTCCGTCCACAAATTTTCTATAGGATTGAGGTCAGAGCTTTGTGATGGCCACTCCAATACCTTGACTTTGTTGTCCTTAAGCCATTTTCCACAACTTTGGAAGTATGCCTGGGGCCATTTTCCATTTGGAAGACCCATTTGCGACCAAACTGTCTGATGTCTTGAGATGTTGCTTTAATACATCCACATAATTTTTCTACCTCATGATGCCATCTATTTGGTGAAGTGCACCAGTCCCTCCTGCAGCAAAGCACCCCCACAACATGATGCTGCCACCCCTTGTGCTTCACGATTGGGATGATGTTCTTCGGCTTGCAAGTCTCCCCCCTTTTCCTCCAAATATAACGATGGTCATTATGGCCAAACAGTTATATTTTGTTTCATCAGACATTTCTCCAAAAAGTATGATCTTTGTCCCCATGTGCAGTTGCAAACTGTAGTCTGGATTTTTTATGGTGGTTTTGGAGCAGTGGTTCCTTCCTGAGTGGCCTTTCAGCTTATGTCGATATAGGACTCGTTTTTACTGTGGATATATATAATTATGTGCCTGTATCCTCCAGCATCTTCACAAGGTCCTGCTGTTGTTCTGGGATTGATTTGCACGTTTCGCACCAAAGTACGTTCACCTCTAGGAGGCAGAATGCGTCTCTTTCCTGAGCGGTATGACGGTGCGTGGTCCCATGGTGTTTTCCAAGCTGTTTAAAGGCACAGTCAATTTAGTGTATGTAAACTTGTGATACAGTGAATTATAAGTGAAATAATCTGCCTGTAACAATTGTTGGAAAAATGACTTGTGTCATGCACAAAGTAGATGTTCTAACCGACTTGCCAAAACTATAGTTTGTTAATTAACAAGAAATTTGTGGAGTGGTTGAAAAACGAGTTTTAATTTCAACTTAGTTTCAACCTAAGTGTATGTAAACTTCCGACTTCAACTGTACATATAAGATGAGTAATGAGAGATATGTAAACATTCTTCAAGTGGCATTATTTAAGTGACCAATGACAATGATTTCAAGTCTGTAGGTAGGCAGCTGCCACTGTGCTTGTGGTGGCCTTGAGATGGAAGCTGTTTTTCAGTCTCTCTGTCCCAGCTTTGATGCACCTGTACTGACCTCACCTTCTGGATGGTAGTGGGGTGAACAGGCAGTGGCTCGGGTGGTTATTGTCCTTGATTGTCTTTTAAAGCCTTCCAGTGACGTCGGGTGTTGTAGGTGTCCTGGAGGGCAGGTAGTTTGCCCCCAGTGATGCGTTGTGCAGATCGCACCACCCTCTGGAGAACCCTGCGGTTGTGGGTGGTGCTTTTGCCATACCAGGCGTTGATGCAGCTCAACAGGATGCTCTCAATTGTGCATCTGTAAAAGCTAGTGAAGGTTTTCGGTGACAAGCCACATATTTTCCGCCTCCTGAGGTTGAAGAGGCGCTGTTGCGCCTTCAGCACACTGTCTGTGTGCGTGGACCATTTCAGTTTCTTGGTGATATTTCCACTGCCGTCCCATCGACTGGGGCCCCAGTGTTGAGGATCAGCGGAGTGGAGATGTTGTTTCCTACCTTCACCACCTGGGGGCAGCCCGTCAGGAGGTCCAGGACCCAATTGCACAGGGCGGGGTTGAGACCCAGGGTCTCAAGCTTAAAGGATGAGTTTGGCATGTACTATGGTGTTGAATGCTAAACTGTAGTCAATGAACATCATTCGTACATAGGTATTCCTCTTGTCCAGATGGGTTAGGGCAGTGTACAGTGTGATGGTGATTTCATCGTCTGTGGACCTATTGGGGCCTTAAGCAAATTGGAGTGGGTCTAGGGTGACAGGTAGGGTGGAGGTGATATGATCCTTAACTAGTCTCAAAGCACTTCATGATGACAGAAGTGAGTGCTACTTGGTCATTTAGTTCAGTTACCTTTGCTTTCTTGGGAACAGGAACAATGGTGGCCATCTTGAAGCATGTAGGGACAGCAGACAGGGATTGATTGAATATGTCCGTGCATGCATTTAGGACGCGGCTAGGGATGCCGTCTGGGCCGGCCGCCCTGCAAGGGTTAACACGTTTAAATGTTTTTTTCACGTCGGCCACGGAGAAGGAGAGCCCAAGATCTTTGGTAGCGGGCCGCGTTGGTGGCACTGTATTGTACTCAAAGCGCCCAAAGAAGTTGTTTAATTTGTCTGTAAGCAAGACGTCGATATCCACGATGGGGCTGGTTTCCTTTTTGTAATACGTGATTGTCTGTAGACCCTGCCACATACGTCTCGTGTTTGAGCCATTGAATTGTGACTCCACTTTGTCTCTATACAGATACTTTGCTTGTTTGATTGCCTTACGGAGGGAATAACTACAGTACATTGTTTGTATTCCGGCCATGTTTCCAGTCGCCTTGCCATGATTAAATGCGGTGGTACGTGCATTCATCTCCTATCCACTTCCTTATAAACTTGCTCACTGAGTCAGCATGTACGTCAATGTTATTTTCTGAGGCTACCCGGAACATATTCCAGTCTATGATTGAAGCAATCTTGAAGCGTGAAAGCTGAGTTTTCTGTGCTAACAATGTAGGAAATAATACATTAAAAAAACGAAATACTGTACAGTTTCCTAAGGACTAGAAACAAAACTGCCATCTCTATCGGTGCCATCTTGTGTACACACACACACACACACAAACACTCTGCTTAAGGACTTACATCCGTTTGTACGATCATCCAAGCGTTGGTCAAGCCCACGTTGCCCTCGGTGCCAAAGAGCTGGAGTCCCCTCTTCAAATCCCTCTGGGCATAGTGATCAATCTGGATACAAGACACACAAAGACATCAAGCTGAAGACATAAACCTCCTTACTCATGCAAAAACACACACACACACAAATTCTGGCTCTGTCTCCGAAACACATGACTTAACCTTCGTTATACATTCAGACAGTCAACAAACAAGATATCAATCTGATTGATCGCCATTGCTCTCTCAAAAACTGTGCCAGTAGAGTAATGTAGTCTTTTGGCATGTTTGTGTAGAGGGCTACAGGCTGATACCCTCAGTGGTCTGTTCAACCCACTGTCGACTAAATCACATCTGTTTACATCCGTTTCAACACAGCCGCAATGTAGCATGAATAATAGACTACACCTGATATTTTTCTGAGCAATATAATATACTGGTACAATGTAAAACACAAAGGTAACACAAAGGATCAAAGAGCATGGGTAAGGCCTTCAGGGGAAGTTACTAAAAAACAATTTCATTAGTTTAGCTTTGTACTTGTCTTGTATTCCCTTTCTGAAAATAACAGGAGCAACTTAACTCTGACTTTTGCGTCATTCATTGACGTTAATGGGAGACAAATTTGAGTTTAGTGCTATCTCAAGTCAGAATATGGCCCTGAGCAGATACTGTCTCAGACTTCCAATCATGCCTCTGCTGGCACTGCTGTAACTTAAAAAAAAATGCATGATCAAATATGTCTGGTGAAAGACTAATCAAATCTCATATTTTTTAAACTTCTACTCAAAGTTTGACTTTTCAAGCTGAGCCTAATAGACTCTCATTAATAGGGAGTGTGAACTGCTGTTTCACTGTTAGCTCGGTATCGATGTTGACCTTGGGACTGCCGTCGCCTCCTTGACTACACCAGGCAAGGTAAGGAGGGAGGCATCAATTACTTAGAAGGAGAGAGAGAGAGCGTAGGTGAAGGGCAGAGAGAGCAAGATAATGGGATAATGGGATAGAGAGAAAAGGGGGAGAGAGAGCAGAAAATAAATGAACTTCTTATGGCTGGGGGGCAGTATTGAGTAGCTTGGATGAATAAGGTGCCCAGAGTAAACTGCCTGCTACTCAGGCCCAGAAGATAAGATATGCATATTATTAGTATATTTGGATAGTTTCTAAAACTGTTTGGATGATGTCTGTGAGTATAACAGAACTCATATGGCAGGCAAAAACCTGAGAAAAAATCCAACCAGGAAGTGGGAAATCTGGTTGGTACAGTGGGATATTGGTCATATTGCACTTCCTAAGGCTTCCACTAGATGTCAACAGCCTTGTTTGAGGCTTGTACTGTGACGTGGGGGCGAATGAGAGGGGAATGAGTCAGAGGTCTGCCAGAGAGCCACGAGCTGGTGACGCTCGTTCACGTGAGAGCGAGCTCTGTTCATTGCATTTCTACAGACAAAGGAATTCTCCGGTTGGAACATTATTGAAGATTTATGTTAAAAACATCCTAAAGATTGATTTTATGCATCGTTTGACATGTTTCTACGGACTGTAATGGAACTTTTTGACTTTTCGTCTGCTCGTCTGCTTGCGTGTCATGAATTTGGATTACTGGGCTGAACGTGCTAACATAAAGGAGGTATTTGGACATAAATGATGAACTTTATCGAACAAATCAAACATTTATTGTGTGATTCCTGGGAGTGCATTCTGATGAAGATCATCAAAGGTAAGTGAATATTTATAACGTTATTTCTGACTTCTGTTGACTACACAACATGGCGGATATCTGTTTGGCTTGTTTTGGTCTCTGAGCGCCGTACTCAGACTATTGCATGGTTTGCTTTTTCGATAAAGCTTTTTTGAAATCTGACACAGCGGTTGCATTAAGGAGAAGTTTACCTAAAGTTCCATGTATAATACTTGTATTTTCATCAACATTTATGATTTACATTTACATTTAAGTCATTTAGCAGATGAGTATTTCTGTAAATTGATGTGGCTCTCTGCAAAATCAAAGATGTTTTTGGAACTACTGAACATAACGTGCCAATTTATACTGAGATTGTTTTATATAAATATGAACTTT
Source organism: Oncorhynchus nerka (assembly GCF_034236695.1). Taxonomy (NCBI): domain Eukaryota; kingdom Metazoa; phylum Chordata; class Actinopteri; order Salmoniformes; family Salmonidae; genus Oncorhynchus; species Oncorhynchus nerka. The sequence continues at coordinate 60,892,187 of NC_088423.1, read as the reverse complement.
ATCGAACAAAACATACATGTATTGTGTAACATGAAGTCCTATGAGTGTCATTTCATGAAGATCATCAAAGGTTAGTGATTCATTTCTCTCTATTTGTGCTTTTTGTGACTCCTCTCTTTGGCTGGAAAAATGGCTGTGTTTTTCTGTGAATAGGCACTCACCTAACATAATCGTTTGTGGTGCTTTCGCTGTAAAGCCTATTTGAAATCGGACACTGTGGTGGGATTAACAAGAAGTGTATCTTTAAAATGGTGTAAAATACTTCTATGTTTTGAGGAATTTTAATTATGATATTTCTGTTATTTGAATTTGGCGCCCTGCACTATCCCTGCACTATCACTGGCTGTTGTCATATCGATCCCGTTAGCGGGATCTCAGCCATAAGAAGTTTTAATAGCAGAGGCAGCATAAGATAAGGTACACAAAAAATCCCCCAAAACAATACGGAAGACCATAATTCACTGCTTTTGCAGCTGCGACCTGAAAGTAAACATAAACAAAGTTTGCATTATGTGGGTAGAAAACGCATTGTCGTAGGCGGGGTAAATTCCATTTCAATAAAAAGAAAAAACACTCAAATGGCGTCATTCGTGGCATCAGGTCAACAGAAGGAGAGAACTTGTGAAATAAGTATCTTTCCAATGAAACCAGCACTACAGACAAACATATACATTTTCTCTCAAGTCAGGAAGAAACATAGAAAGTGACAGATACTTGAAAGGAAAAGGGGGCTTTAAATACAGTAGGGGGAGAGACATGAGCATATCCTCTGTGTATTGCCTTGGAACACACTGACTCATAATATGCCGGGTCACCACAAGACAGCTAAACCTGCCATATAAGATTAGAGATTCAAGGAAGGATTTTTGAATCATTTTACAGCAACTGGCAAAGCTTTTCCAGTCAGTGCAGTGAAGGGAGAGGAGAAAACAAAGTTTTATTTCAGACATTATACTCGGAAAGTATTCACACCCCTTGACTTTTTTCATATTTTGTTACGTTACAGCCATTTTCTAAAATTGATTCAATTGTTTTGTCCCCCTTCTCAATCGACACACAATACCCCATAAAGAAAAAACAGGTTGTCAGAAAAAAAAAGAAAAAAAACTCCAAATTTACATAAGTATTCATACCCATTACTCAGTACTTTGTTGAAGCCCCTTTTGGTAAGAATTACAGTCTCGAGTCATCTTGGGTATGACGCTACAAGCCTGGCACACTTGTATTTGGGGAGTTTCTACCATTCTTCTCTGCAGATCCTCTCAAGCTCTGTCAGGTTGGATGGGGAGCATCGCTGCACAGCTATTTTCAGGTCTCTCCAGAGATGTTCTGGCTGGGCCACTCAAGGACATTCGGAGACTTGTCCCGAAGCCACTCCTGCGTTGTCTTGACTGTGTGCTTAGGGTCATTGTCCTGTTGGAAGTTGAACCTTCGCCCCAGTCTGAGGCCCTGAGCAGGTTTTCAACAAGGATCTCTGTACTTTGCTCTGTTCATATTTCCCTTGATCCTGACTAGTCTCACAGTCACTGCAGCTGAAAAACATACCCACAGCATGATGCTGCCACCACCATTTATTTATTTTACTAGGCAAGTCAGTTAAGAACAAATTCTTATTTTCAATGACGGCCTAGGAACAGTGGGTTAACCGTTAACAACAGATTTTTACCTTGTCAGCTCGGGGATTTGATCTTGCAACCTTTCAGTTACTAGTCCAACACTCTAACCACTAGGCTAACTGCTGCACCATGCTTCACTGTATGGATGGTGCCAGGTTTCCTCCAGACGTGACGCTTGGCATTCAGGCCCATGAGTTCAATCTTGGTTTCATCAGACCAGATCATTTAGTTTCTCATGGTCTGAGAGCCCTAAAGGTCTGAGGTCATGGTCTGAGAACCCTAAAGGGCTGTCGTGTGCCGTTTGCTGAGGCTTATGTCTGGCCACTACCATAAACGCCTGATTAGTGGAGTGCTGCAGAGATAGCTGTCCTTCTGGAAGGTTCTCCCATCTCCAAAGAGAAACTCTGGAGCTCTGTCAGAGTGGCCATCGGGTTCTTGGTCACCTCCCTGACCATGGCCCTTCTCCCCTGATTGCTCAGTTTGGCCGGGCAGCCAGCTCTAGGAAGAGTCTTGGTGGTTCCAAACTTCTTCCATTTAAGAATGACCTAACCAAGGTTGCCAGGTGCACGGTGTTTCCTCCGACACATTGGTGCGGCTGGCTTCCGGGTTGGATGCGCGCTGTGTTAAGAAGCAGTGCGGCTTGGTTGGGTTGTGTATCGGAGGACGCATGACTTTCAACCTTTGTCTCTCGATGAGACAAGATAGTAGCTACTAAAACAATTGGATACCACGAAATTGGGGAGAAAAAGGGGGTAAAATTCCCAAAAAAAGAATGGAGGCCACTGTGTTCTTGGGGACCTTCAATGCTGCAGAAATATTTTGGTTCACTTCCCCAGATCTGTGCCTTGACACAATTCTGTCTAGGAGCTCTACGGACAATTCCTTTGAACTCATGGCTTGGTTTTTACTCTGACATGCACTGTCAACTGTGGGACGTTTCTAGACAGGCCTTTCCAAATCATGTCCAATCAATTGCATTTATCTCAGGTGGACTTCAATCAAGTTGTCGAAACATCTCAAGGATGATCAATGGAAACAGGATGCCCCTGAGCTCAATTTCGAGTCTCATAGCAAAGGGTTTGAATACTTATAAGTAAGTTATTTCTGTTTTTATTTTAATAAATGAACTAACATTTCTAAACCTGTTTTCTCTTTGTTATTATGGGGTATTGTGGGTAGATTGATGGGGGGGGGATCTATTTAATACATTTTAGAATAAGGCTCAAATGTAACTAAATGTGGAAAAAGTCTAGGGGTCTGAATACTTTCCGAATGCACTGTACTTCAGACATTGTACTGTGTGACATGTTTATTGGACAAGGAATCAGGAAATATGAAGAGAAGGGGAAGGCTCTGTGCATCGTCCCAAAATGGCAAACTGCTTATCTATGCTCGTCTGTGATAGCTCCCTGCAAGGGGCGAATATTGTGAAAATGGGGCCTTTTTTTGGATTCTATTCTCTCTGGAGTCATTCCCCTTAATTTCGTATGTTCATTCAAATGCATTCATATGTATTCATAGGAAAACATTGACAGAAGCTGTTCACGTTTTGTTATCCACAGCCTATTTTCCTCAATGCTGCTTTGCTCCTTTCTAGTTCTTGTATTATGGTTTTATCTCAACCTGATTGCAATATTGAATTAGACTGTTTTCCTACCCGACGGTTTGTACACGACCCTCATTTTGGCTTATGGGGCTCCCGAGTGGAGCAGCGGTCTAGGGCACTGCATCTCAGTACTAGAGGCGTCACTACAGACACCCTGGTTCGAATCCAGGCTGTATCACAACAGGCTGTGATTGGGAGTCTCGTAGGGCGGTGCACAATTGGCCCAGCGTTGTCCAAGTTTGGCCGGTGTAGGCCGTCATTGTAAATAAGAATTTGTTCTTAACTGACTTGCCTAGTAAAATAAAAAACAATTGTGCCTAATGAAGTTCGAATCAACAGATACTTTTCCCAGACGTGGGTTCAAATAGGCTACTTTGCGTGTTTGGTTGAGCCTGCCTGCCAGTTAATCCTGCCAGAAGTCCAGCTAAAGCTTTTGAAACAAAACAAATACCATTTGAACTCAGGTGTTGTTGTTTTTTTTACAGTCAACACCACTACAGGATTTCACCAATGGGCTCCTCCTTTTCACATAAAGAGCAGAACATTTGACATGTTTTGTGGGTAGTCCAATGAATTAGTCATTTCATGTTTCCATTCATTTAATGGGTAAATCAATATGATTAGTGGTGCGTTTTACCAATGAAACATTTCTCTCAGCGTGAAATGAAACTTTTCCATGCTTGAAATTCATTCAGGCAGTGGGTTACATGACTCAATTTCAAATTGCTACATTGAACCTCAGAAGTCCCATGTTGCTGAGGTAAAATGTGCACCTTGTTAATCTAAGAAATATGATTCATACTAAGATTAAATACAACAAACTGAGTTATGCCAACGTCAGTTCTAAAAGAAACAGTGACATTGAAGAAAACATCACTGTCTTTCATTTAAAATATGAGAATAATTGGATGTATAATTTATTTATTTTATAATGTGTAAACTAACTGAAAATGACTGACAACTTCCATTGAAGTGAGTCTGTCCTATTTAAAAAAAATGTATGTAACCTTTATTTAACCAGGTAAAACCCATTGAGGTTAAAAACCTATTTTGCAAGGGTGACCTGGCAAGGAAGCAAAACAGGGAAATAGCAGCGAGTCCATAAAACATTACAGAAATATACAGAATGCACACAAAAGACAACGTGTGACAAGTTAAAGATACAACTGCAGTTGTCGATCAGAGTCTTAAAAACAGGCAAAGACACTAACTCCCCTAACTTTAAGATCTTCTGAAGCATGTTCCAGGATGAAGGCATTATGGGATTTTTTATATTTTTTATTCCCCATCTCAGTTCTAGACTTAGTCAGCAGCGACTGTGAACGAAGACTATATTGAGAGACCGATCTGGCCAGTAAAGAACAAGAGATACAAAGGGAGTTGTCCCATCAATGCTTTGTACACAAGTGTACCAGTGCTTTAGCCTCCTGGTGGAGAGAGAGGTCCCTTTCACCATAGCGTACAGATCACAGTGATGGGTGAGGGATCTAGCATTTGCAATAGATCTTAAAGCACCATGATACACTGTGTCCAGAGTTTAAGGTACTTGCTGAGGCCTGCATATAGACAATATCCCCATAATCCAGCACAGTTTTTTTTAAGTGCTTTGAACAAGATATTTTCTGACTAACATTGAAAAGCAAGATTTGTTCCCGTAATAGAAACCAAATTTCAACTTCAGTTTCTTGGTCAAGGTATCAATGTGCTGTTTAATATTCAACTTTTCATCTAATCAAATCCAAATATAATTATAGGAGGTGACCCTATCAATTTGCTGGTGTTTTATAGTTAAAATCTGCACGTGACTCCATCTGTTTACTTTCAGGGAAGAGAAAAACATAATCTTTGTTTTCCTTTCATGAAGCACAAGTTTCAATTTGAAAAGTTGCCTTTGAATAACATCAAAGGCCAACTGTAAGTCCTGAAAAGCCTTCTCAATATTAGATGCGCTAGAATAAATAATTGTGTCATCAGCATAAAGATGGAGATTTGCAGAGTCAACAGTCTTCCCTAAATCATTTATATACAGTGTAAAAAGGATCAGACCTAAAAAATTGAGCCCTGGGGAACTCCTTTTGTAAGTCTTCGAAGTTACACACTGTTCTGTCAGAAAAGTAGTTTTGGACCCAATCCAATGCATCAACACTTAAACCAACATTTTTAACAGTGTCGAATGCCTTCGATAAGTCAAAAAGTGAAACAGTGATTCTCCTTCACCTACAATCTTACTTACAGCTGTAATTGTACTATGCTCGGCTCTAAATCCCGGCTGGATTTGAGATAAACTGAGTTATTATAAAGAAAGTCTTTGAACTGTGAGGTCACCAAGTTTTCCAAAACTTTTGCCAGCGCAGGCAGTTTAGATAGTTCTCCAACTGGGACGGATCTACACCTTTATGTGAAGGCGTGACATCGGCTGCTTTCCAGACTTTTGGAATGGTATTACTCACCAATTAAAGATTTAATATATGAGTGAGAGGGGCAGCAATGATCTCTGTACCATTTTTTTGTTTTTAGAAAATATGGGTTTAATTCATCCGGGCCAGCTGCTTTCTTAATATCATTAGATTTGAGTTCCTTTACAACTCCTGAAAGCTCAATCTCTGTAAAATGAAATAAATGAACCGTAGGCCGGCATGTGGCAGTTTCATTCACAGCCTCATTTGAGATGGTTGGAAGGAGTTCATTACCAAATAAATGCCCAGCTTTAGCAAAATGCTCATTAAACATGTCAAGCAGTTCATTCTTGTTAGTCACATCCATTGAATTTGAGGTCAATTTCAGCAGAAGACCAGAGGAGTTTTGTTAACATTTATGGATTTAATGGTTTTCCATAATTTTGTCAGGTTATTGAGGTTTTCCTTGGTATATTCATAATAGAAGCTAGATTTGCTTTTCCATATTAACAAGGTGCACGTATTTCCAAGTGCCCTGAATAACTATCATTCAGTCTGGGAATTACCCTTCCTGGCTTTGGCCCACTGTGTATTTTATTTTTGGATCAAATCAGATTATTCTGTAAACCAGAGATTGTCTATCCCTTGCCCGGTAATTTTTGAGAGGGACATATTTATCACAGATAGTAGAAAATATAGAATGAAAATAGGAGAATGCCTCTTCGATATCTGGAATAAGTGCAATCCTGTCCCAGTTGTATATGTATAAAGTTCATGCAGGCAAGCATGCTTACAGAACTGCCTAAAATGTTGTTTGAATATGAACCGAGAGGGCACTTTGGGGATTTTGGTGTCTTTAATGCAAGCAACTGCACAATGATCACTTAAAATCATTAGCGAAAATCCCAACGGCCGAGTATTTATGCGGATTGTTTGTTAGAATAACATCAATAAGTGTTGACTTAGAGATAGATGTCTTTTGGATTGAGTCTTGTAACCTCATTCATAATTTGAATAAAATTAAATGTATTGCACAGTCCTCTTATGGCCTCAGAGTTTGGAGATAACCAATCCCAACTTAAAATCGCCCATAACCACAGATCAGTTCAGCCAGAGAATCCACTTTTGCAGATGGAGGTCTATAACAGCCTATCAAATCTAAGTTCACAGCTTTCGATAACTGCAGCTTCAATGCTAAAAACTCAAACTGTTTTGGTTTGGATAAAGACCTTAGTTCAAAAACCACATATGTCATTACTTTGTAGGTCACATCGCTAAACATTAGACCATCCAAGCCTATAGACTGATTTAGAACAGATTTCTTAAAACGGGACTCGGACAGTACTAAAAGACATCTGGGTCAGCAGTGTGAACCCAGACTTTTATCATGTCCAATTTCAGCATCAAACTCCTCACATTAATATGCATCAGTCCCAACCCTGATCTAGTTTTAAAATAATTTGGAGTGGGAAGTTCATCCATAGCCAATGGTCCTTGGTTTGGGTGAATGTTTCCTGATCCATAGCCAATGGGTCCTGGGTTTGGGTGAATGTTTCCTGATCCATAGCCAATGGGCCTGGGTTTGGGTGAATGTTTCCTGATCCATAGCCAATGGTCCTGGGTTTGGGTGAATGTTTCCTGATCCATAGCCAATGGTCCTGGGTTTGGGTGAATGTTTCCTGATCCATAGCCAATGGGCCTGGGTTTGGGTGAATGTTTCCTGACACCAAAAGCAGAAGAATAATAAAACACAATTTGTTTCTTCCTAAAATCTCTCTGCACTTAATGATTTAAAATAATCCAAACTACAGTCATCTGACACAGCAAACAGTTTCTAGCCAGACCAAACCCTGTAGATGAGAAGGTTTTATGTGCCTGTCACAGTAAGAGTAAAATGGTAACACAATATGATCCCTCTGAAAGATAAAAGCTGCTATTACTATCAGTCAAAGTAGGGTTTAGAGGTATCTCTGGGTTAGGGAGATGAGATTTGTTTTTGAGCGTTGTTGCCTTAGTTAGAGCGGTCAGCGCGTTCAACAACCGCTGCAGGAATGTACTGACAGGGGATTTTGCCCAGTGTGTGGGTCTGGTCAATGCACCCAGTCACCTTGCAGTAGGCTACCGCACAGTGAGGCAGAGCGGGCCCAGTAGACCAGCCAATCACTGGTTGCTAGTCCACCCGGCAGGGGTATCCTGGGCTAGGAAGCCCAGGAGACTCCGGTAGAATGTCGAAACACCGATTAAAAACCTGACCGTCGATGAGTAGCCAAGGCTAGTCGGCTCAACATGTCGAGACTGTCAGTCACAGCACAGATGTATCCTCTCTCGGCTTCCAGGGAGGGCACCACACCGGCTTTATCTCCTCATGTAGAAAACAGCAAATGTCAATTTAACGCCTTAATTGCTTTGATCCTGTAGGATTTGAGATTTTGCCTGTTGTTTAATGCAGCCTATAATGGTTGTGCTAAGTAATTAAAAACGTGTAACACTTGAAACAAACAAACATTGTGACACAACACGCTCGGCAAAGCTGCCCTGCCGCCATCTTGAACTAGTGTCTATCAACAGACGTGTTTATGGACACCGGACGGATCACCCTTTCCCTACAGTAACTTAATTGCTTTGACTGACAAGGTTTCCTAGTTGGAAAGGAGACCCTGCCTGGCTGCCGTAACTTTTTTTTAGTGACCCTATTTGATTAGGTGGTTATGTGACTAGCTGGTGATGAGACTAGGTTAGCGTTTCTCGATCCTGGTCTTGGGGACCCCTGAGGGGAGCACATTTGAGTTTTTTCCCCAAAGCTAGCACTACACACCTGATTAAAATAATCAAAAGGCTTGATGATACGTTGATTATTTGAATCAGGTGTGTAATGCTAGGGCAAAAACAAAAATATTGCCCCCTTGTGGTCCCCGGGACCAGGATTGGGAAACACTGGACTAGGTGGTACTGGCATGACTGCCTGGAGTTACAGGGATTGAAGTCAGTCAAAGATGGCAAGGTTGGCAGCTGTAGGCTGGCATTAGGTGCCACGGGCTGATGTCGTGATGAGACAGCTGGGAGTGTTCCAGGCCATCAGTGGAGCAGCAGAGTTGTGGGAATGAGACCCGGCAACAGAATACTGATGAGGGATCAGGGAATCAGCTCTCTGGGCAAAGTTTCCTCGTTATTTCGTACTTTCTCAATCATGTTGAATCAATGTTGCTGGTAGGTTGAATATTTCTGAAAAAGGCAACAACATGCTGTTTTAATGTAACAGATTTGCAGTGGGAACTGATACATTTGGCTATAACGCAAGTTGTCACGTACCAACTCATCTGATCACCAAGACCGTGCTTAATCATTGTGTGCTAGTGCTGGGCTGCCATAAAAGCCAGCACACACACATCTCCCTTCCAGTACTCGGAATGGAAAACACTTAAAAAAATAGCCTTCCCAACAATAACATTAACATATAGCTCTTATGTACATGTGGAATGACTCCCTGCTGTTCAAGAACAACATAGAGTCCATTTAAAATAGCCACTAGAGGACCATTCCCCCTTTGTCTTCCTTCCTAACAAGTCTTACAGTACATCTACAGTACGCCTGACTCTTACAGTGCTCCACTCGTTTACTCAGTTTCTCGTTGCACTGCTTTGTGTAGAACAGTTAAGAACTGAAACAAAATAATTCAGACACGGAATGGAGGATAGGGAAACAGGGGAATGCTAGACATAGGGACTAGGGTGGGGACGGAGGTAAGTTAACATTCATAACGGATGGGATGTAGTGGCTGAGAGCCCAGGAAGATGCTACCAATCCAGGAACTCTTCTAGAATTACACAGCGAGTGAGACAAACCAAAGGATTATAATGGCTGTGGGGCGGAGGATTCCGATTTAACAGAGCCTGTATGGGTTTTATTACATAACCACAGATAAAAGGCTATAGACAGTACGAGAGTGGGGGAAAATGTAATACACTCAAAGGAAATAAAGAGGGTGGAGAAAAATATCAAAAGGATAGGATCATTATTTACTAAAAAGGTACAGAAAGAGACTTTAGACACCAACGGCCTTTGTCCTGGCCCCTGGGTAGCGAGGACGCCACAAGTCATGCATAATGGAGTGGCGTGGTCGATAAATTGGAGGGTGTCCCGTCATTGGAGCAACGCTTGTTTAGACGGATTGAATTTGGAATGCCGTGAATTGTATTACTGTGTCCGTGTGTGCCAGCGTATGCGTGCGTATGTAGGAGCAGGATGTGTGTGTGTGCGCGAAATGCATTATTAATACCTTCCCAAGTCGGAAATGCTCTGATGTGTAGAGATTGATTTATGTTGAAAAGCCATTGCTCCTCTGCCTTTCAATCAGACTTGCTTATTGTACAGGGGGGAAAAAGTATATAGGATTAGTTTAAATCAATATATATTATGTTATTATTCTGTGATACTTAAACTGTACCGGAATCGACCACAGTAAAAGAAATGAGAGCGAGACGTCGCCTTACCTGGTCTTGGTAAACAAAGAAGAGCGTGATGGACAGAATCTCCAAGAAGAAGATCAGAAGGAGGAGGATGAAGAACTGTGGAGAGAGAGAGAGAGAGATGGAGAGAGAGTACATTAGAACTTTAACTTGAGAAACAAAGAGCGGGAGAGACAAAAGTGTCAGGAAGAGTGAGTTGAAGATACATGGGAGATCCAACCCCTTTGGATCATTCTGCCTTCTATATGTATATATATATGTATTTATTTATGACTGACAGAGAAGGAGAGGAGTGGGACAGTAATACTCAGAGCGACAGGTTGGGCCGTGACACAGTGAGATCCAAATGTATTGGGACAGTGACACATTTATTATTGTTTTGGCTCCTTACCTCAGCACTTTCAATTGATACAAAGACTATGAGGTTAAAGTGCAGACTGTTAGTTTTAATTGGAGGGAATTGTCATCCATATCGGTTGAAACATTTAGAAATTAGAGCACTTTTTGTACATAGTACCCCCATTTTAGGGGATCAAAAGTTTTGGGACAAATTCACTTATATGTGTACTTGAAGTAGTAAAAATGTAAGTATTTGGTCCATTATTCATAATACGCAATGACTACATCATGTGACTCTACAAATATCATACCCCCCCAATAATGCTAACTTCCCCTGTTATTTTAATTGTGAGAAGTTAACATGTCTTGGGTGTCTGCAACTTTCACACTCATCATTATTCACTTAGGATTGTCCGTAATCATGTTAGCATCCACATTCATGTAGAAGTGTTTAGATACACGTTCTATTCTTATTTACAATAAAAGTGACTCCAAAATGACACAACACATTATTTACCATTCATTTCTATTGGGCACAAAATAATCTAAATAACAACCGAAACAGCAAATGCATCCAACAAATTTGTAGAGTCACAAGCTCGACGTAGGCATTGCGTGCTATGAATATGGGACTAAATACTTAACTTTTTACTACTTTAAATACACAAGTGAATTTGTCGTTACTTTTGGTCCCCTAAAATGAAGGGACTATGCAAAAAGCGCTTTAATTTCTAAACGGTTCACTCGGTACGGATGAAAATACCTTCAAATTAAAGATGCCAGTCTGCACTTTAATCTCATAGTCATTGATTATCTCAAATCTAAAGTGCTGGAGTACAGAACCAAAACACTAACAAAAGATGTCCTGTCCCAATATTTTACGTGATATATAACCTAACCTGTATGCCTTTCATATTTGGAAATGCTCACATATTTTAAATCAACAAACCCTACCTTCTTGATCGTTTGCTAGATTAGATAGTTTCTGAGTAATACGTTTCCCCCCCTACAAGCCTCACGTGAGCGCTCGAAAAAGTTACCACCCGATACATCCTACCCCCGCAAAGCAATCGTTCCGTCCCTCTCACAGAAAAATACTTGACTAATCTCAAACGGAGAGGAAAGGAGAGAACATGGGAGGGTGATGGAATGACAGCGAGTTTTCGAATGTCAAGGGAGTGAAAGTGTGAGTTTACGAGTGCGACTGTCACGCCCTGACCTTAGAGAGACTTTTTATTTCTCTATTTGGTTAGGTCAGGGTGTGATTTGGGTGGGAATTCTAGTTTTTCTATTTCTTTGTTGGCCGGGTATGGTTCCCAATCAGAGGCAGCTGTCTATTGTTGTCTCTGATTGGGGATCATAATTAGGCAGCCGTTTTTCCACCTTTAGTTTGTGGGATCTTGTTTGTGTGAAGTTGCTTTCTGCACTGCATGTAACTTTACGTTCGTTTTGTATTTTGTTGTTTTTCGGTGTCATTTAAAATAAAGAAAGATGTACTTCTACCACACTGCACCTTGGTCCAATCCATCTCTAAATGAGCGTGACAGCGACTAAGTCTGTGAAGACAATACTTTGGTTTACTGCAGTCTGGTGTATGGTGCATTTGTCTTTTCTAACTGCTAAAGCATCATTTTCAGGCCTTTCTAAGTGTGAAAGGCTAGTTAGAGTGGTTCTCACAGTCCTCGTCAGGTTTGGGCGGACGTCGCCTTCAAGGACTGCTTGGCAGAGCTTGTTTGAATGGGAGACCAAAGCAGGGAGGATAAAATTTAAAAAAAAATCTATATTATAAAAAAAAATGGCTGACTTAGTGAAGACCTTGCCTCTGCTCTCTCCTCGACTCAACCAGGAAGAAGCTGTTCTATGAGCTTGTCCTTTGTTTCCAGACACACGGGCTGCGTGTGCCAGCTTTATTAATGCATTACTTCAGTGTCTCCCAAACTCAGTCCTCGGGACCCCGTTTTGTTTGTTGTCCTAGCACTACACAGCTGATTCAAATAATCAACTAATCATCAAGCATTGATTATTTCAATCAGCTGTGTAGTACTAGGGCAAAAATCGAAACGTGCACCCATTGGGGTCCCCAGGACAGAGTTGTGGATATGCTGCATTACCGTTATGCAATCGTGTGGGAAAACAATCATTTTAAAAACACAAGGCTGAAGGGGTCATAGAGAGAAAGGAAAATGGAGCGGCAGGTAGCCTAGCTGATTGAGAGAATGCCAAGAGTGTGCAGAGCTGTCATCAAGGCAAAGGGTGGATACTTTGAAGAATCTCATATATTTTCACTTGTTTAACACTTTTTTGGTTACTACATGATTCCATATGTGTTATTTCATAGTTTTGTTGTCTTCACTATTAGTCTACAGAAAATAGTCTAAATAAATAAAAACCCTGGAATGAGTAGCTGTGTCAACTTTTGACTGGTGCTGTGCGCGCACATGTACATTGCTGTGAGGGAAGCCCCCCACTACAGTAACCAAACCAGCCCTGTTATTTATGTTATGACTTGTTTCTCCCCTCGTCAGGCTTTGCTGATATCCCAGTTTAGTGGAGATCAATGCCTTGTCAGGGAGAGCGATGAGGAGAACTATAATCAAACTGCTGGTCTGCCATTGATCTCGGGGGGGGGGGGGGGTTGTTATCGACTCTCTGTGATTCCCATTCAGCATGAAAGCTACCGAGGCTCTTTGTTGATAGACGGACAAGGGAGAAACTGAAGGTGTGCCACTGTTAGACGGTGCCTCCCAAATCAATACCTTGAGGAATTCAGCTGTGTCGGACTGGTAACGAACTAACTTGGGGTGGCGGGGAGGTTACAACTGTGCTAGGTCCCAAATTACTCTCAAATGGCAGCCCCTTTTTGCTTTGTTCTGTAGCCACTGATCTGAAAGGACTGGCTAGGCGAAAGCAATGCGGTGGTGTTTTTCAAGATTGGGCCAGAATCTGAAACTAACTAAAAGCCAACCTCCAGCTCATCACCTTTGATCTCGGGCCAGTCTTGCACGTCGCATTTTACACCCATAGAGATTTAGTGGAGATTTAACTCCTGGACTGTGACAATGCAGTGAGTCTGCGGTGGAGGTAGAAGCTTCCAGAGAGGCTGTTTTTAGCTGGAGGCAGGGCTCTAAAGTGTGACCAATTTGTTCGCATATGCAACAAAATATTTTTCTGTGCGACCAGGAGTTTTATTTTGGGAGCACTGTGCCCCTAGGAAAAAATCTCTCAGATAATAATTGCTGTAATAATAAGGCGAGTGCAGATCCGATAGCGTCGTGGTTGCACCATTACTACAGCGAAAACGGCTTGCTTATAGCCCAACTAGGTCAAAAGGTCCGACCCATATTCCCGGCACAATATTTTTATCTCCCTATAGTGGATCGCAGGGACCACATTTTACATTCCTTAGCCATGTCTTGGGCATTTCTAAAACTACTCGTGCGTCATTTACACTTTGTTCAGTCATTTCATCTCATTGGCTAGCTAGCTAGCTAACAACCTGGTAACATGACCAGTATCTCCAAACATTTCGGGCCACAGACAGAAAGGAAAAGGTCATAGCAATGAATAAATGACAGATCTCTTGCATGTCTTCGTCACCAACCTGACATTTTTAAAGAGACAGTGCACAATTTTCAATGTAATGCATCTCAATAGGAAAACAGTGCTTTTACACAATGCAGAAACCGATTATTCCACAAACAACTTTGTAATATCAATGACAGGTATTCGTATATCAACATTTGAGCTTTTATAATAAACAAATGCCTTTACAGTGTCACATATTACCCACTGGGCACAGACCTCAATTTAACGTCTATTCCACGTCATTTCATTGCAATGACGTGGAAACAATGTTGATTCAACCAGTGTGCCCAGTGGATAGTTTCTTCTTTGTAGGGAACAACATGTGCTTAAAGTAGCTAGAATTCATATAGGCTGTATCTCAATCAATTAAAGAAATCTAATATTCTGGTGCTACCAATGAAAAATGTCATTTAGAGCCCTGGTTGCAGGTTAACCATAATGGAACGCTCGACAACCCAGTTTAGAGCGACCTGGTTCAAATGGACTGAAATGTGTTATCGGATCTGAAATTTGTCCCTACAAGACCACTTCAGAGCATTCAGACTAGAAGGAGCAGTCTCCAGTGTAAAAGTATGGCAGTCCACCAAGAGGGCTGTTAGGCTACGTTCCATATTAGTACACTACTTAGAATGTGTGCCTAAAGCTTTGTACCAATATGCATACTAGCAAACCACTTGAAATGTGTGTACAAGCGCAAGGCTCAGTGGTGACACATCATTCAGTGCAGGTCGGGCAGAGCCTGTTTTGAGCCCCACCTTTCTAGCCTGTTTTGCATGCTATTTTGGCATTAATATGTGTCACATATCAGTTTGCAAACGATGCAAAAAATCAAAAATACATTTAGTTCATAAAGCCGCATACAAACATGGTCTTTTTTTGTGCTTTCTTGAGTAAAGCAGCTCCAAAATGCATGTGTTTCAGCCTAGCTCAGTACTTTCTGTGGTGGTGGGGCAGCCAGCGGAAAATACGGAGCATAGGGGTTGGTAATGTTCTCTAGTTGCACCGTGATTGGCTCAGTGTTCTGTCACTCATGGGGACACTACGTCACCGTCAAATCTAAGGGTAGAGCTCGAAAATTCAAGCCCCTTGGATGCTGCCATAGAGTTACATTAGAAGTGCACATCCAAGAAGGCTCAAGGTCATTGGCCACAGGTCAAATGACGTTATATCTATAGCAGCTTTGAATGGACTGATCATGTCAACGTCATACTTTCGAAATCTTAAGTTGCAAGCTAGCAGTCATCATGAATTAAGTCGACAATCTACTTGCAAATCCTTTTTAATGAAGAGAAATTATAGATAAAACGTATCGGTGCTCATCGGCCATAAACATCACACAACAAGTTGGAAATCACAAATTCAGCAATGTGTGGTTTGAAAGTAATCGGTGGCTAACTGCAAGCATTGCAAAGCAATCACTAGCCAGCTATTCAGTGAAGTGTGTGTGTGGTCCCAAGTCTCTTTTCCAAGCTTAAAAGGATAAACATAAAAAATTGGCCATTGTGTCAATCCAGCATGTTTGTTGTCGCGCTGAAAACAACTGGAAACTCAGAACTGGGAAATCAGATTTCAGTGAGTTCAAGACAACTGGAAACTGGAGAAAAAAAAACTCAGACGGGGAAATAAGCTTTGAACGGTCATCTCGGAATTGCAAATCGGGAACTCGGGTCTCTTCCTAGAGCTCCGACCTGAAGATCACTGACATCATCATGATTTGACAGTTTTTTTCCCGAATTCCCAGTTGTCTTGAGCGCTATGTGACCAGGTCAAACGTAGTGCACTACATACAGTGGGCCAAAAAAGTATTTAGTCAGCCACCAATTGTGCAAGTTCTCCCACTTAAAAAGATGAGAGAGGCCTGTAATTTATCATAGGTACACTTCAACTATGACAGACAAAATGAGAGAAAAATATTGTAGGATTTTTAATGAATTTATTTGCAAATTATGGTGGAAAATAAGTATTTGGTCACCTACAAACAAGCAAGATTTCTGGCTCTCACAGACCTAACTTCTTCTTTAAGAGGCTCCTCTGTCCTCCACTCGTTACCTGTCTTAATGGCACCCGTTTGAACTTGTTATCGGTATAAAAGACACCTGTCCACAACCTCAAACAGTCACACTCCAAACTCCACTATGGCCAAGACCAAAGAGCTGTCAAAGGACACCAGAAGCAATAGGTAAGCAGCTTGGTTTGAAGAAATCAACTGTGGGAGCAATTATTAGGAAATGGAAGACATACAAGACCACTGATAAAAAGAACTCTCCAAGGCTCTAGTCTATTCATTGTGAAGCCAGACTGCCGTCCCTTTCAATAGATGAGTATAATACAGTGTGTTGGTTATACTTGAGCACTTACTTTTGTTAAATTGGTCTGCTGATGGGTGTTATGCTATGTCTGATGTCCTTGTGGTAAAATGAATACTAACAAAAGCAGCAAAAAAAAGTAACTATCAAAAGTAAACGATGGCAGTTCTATATATTTTTCCAAACAATGTCAATGTAGCCTACCATCTTTTAAATTGAAAAGCACATGCTTGACAGAAAGTATAATGATGAAACCTTCATCATGACATATTTTTGTGATATGCTAGTGTGGCTATTGGAAAAATGCTTTGTATTCTCCAATGAATCTCATAGACTTACAAGACGTTTAGTACACAACTGTTGTAAGGTATTGCCATGTTACAAATTACCACTCAACCTTATTACTTTGAATTACAACACATATTAGGCACGAAACACTACAGCAATTAGCACTGTCAAATCTTGATCTATTTCCCCCTCAATGATCAGTTCAGTTATCAAATCTCTAATTGTTTTTTTACCCTGTTTTCTCCCCAATTTCATGGTATACAATTGGTAGTTACAGTCTTGTCTCATCGCTGCAACTCCCGTACGGATCAGGAAGAGGCGAAGGTCGAGAGCCTCCGAAATACAACCCAACCCAAGCCAAGCTGCACTGCTTCTTGACACAATGCCCACTTAACCCGGAAGTTGCACCAACGTGTCGGAGGACACACTGTGCACCTGGATACCGACTCAGCGTGCACTGCACCCGGTCCGCCACAGGAGTCGCAAGTGCGCGATGGGACAAGGACATCCCTGCCGGCCAAACCCTCCCCCAATCCTGACGACACTGGGCCAATTGTGCGCTGCCCCATTGGTCTCCCGGTCGCGGACGGGCCTGGAGCCTGGACTCGAACCCAGAATCTCTAGTGGCACAGCTAGCACTGCGATGTAGTGCCTTAGACCACTGTGCCACTCGGGAAACCCCTAATTGCTTTTGTAATGAAAGCAGAGGGTTAGAGCTGTCTCTTTTGAAATCGATGTGAAGGCTCAAGATGATTCGTCAGTCGCTGCGAAAAAGCCTTCGCGAACATCGTCTTCCAATCACATCGACACAGTGGTTCAACCGGCTAGGCGTTCTGGGAGAATGTCAAGGCTGATACTAATGATGGACTTTTGCTCTGCGATACGTTTGATGGTCGGTCCCATGGGGCCAGTAATTGAGCCACCTGCTGCGCTGATGTCATAAACTTTATTTAAAACCTAGGTTTAAAGGCTAAATTAACAGACAGTTGTTTGAAGTAAATAAAATTATATGGTTTGTTATACGATGTGAGACTTGTTCTTATCAACCAGAGACAATTTTGACTTGAAATAGTGTTTTTAAATGGGAAGATGGAGTTTGGAGTTATGAATGTGTGGTTCCAATGACTGGGTTGAAGCATGGTGCTGGTTGTGGGTTTGATTCCCGCACTGGCCGCATATACTGAATATCGTCATACCCTGATCTGTTTCACCCGTCTTTGTGCTCGTCTCCACCCCCCACCAGGTATCTCCCCTCATTATCCACAGTGTATTTATACCTGTGTTCTATGTCTGTTGCAATTTCGTTTTGTTTCGTCAAGCGTTTTTCCCATGCTCCTGTCTTTTTCTAGTTCCTGTTTTCTAACTTTCCCGGTTTTTGACCATTCTGCCTGCCCTGACCCTGAGCCTGCCTGTCGTTCTGTACCTTGTGACACCACCCTGGATTACTGACCTCTGCCTGCCCTGACCCTGAGCCTGCCTGCCGTTCTGTACCTTTCGGACTCTGCTCTGGACTACTGACCTCTGCCTGCTATTGACCTGTCATTTGCCTGGCCCCCTGTTTTTGTATTACAATTTTGTTACTTTAAAACTGTCTGCATCTGGGTCTTCTCCTGAGACTTGACAAATATACACAATGTGTCACTGTCTGTTGAGGTTGACATTTGTATGTTGCTTTGGATAAAATCATCTGCTAAATTGTAAAAGTGTGAATATAACATGATGCTTACAGCAGATATGTGAATGTTTATAAATACTAATTATCAAGGGTATTTTTGTCATCAAGAGTGGCAGATACTCACGCTCAGCAACAGCGGACGACTTTCTTTGACAGCTCCGACACAGCCGAGGCAACCAATCACCATGATGATGGTCCCTACCACAATGAGTAGATTGGCTGCTGAGAGGGATGGGAGGGATGAGGAGAGTGTGGCAAAGTTGCCCTGGGTCACTGACAGCCATACCCCCACGCCCAGTATTCCACAACCCCCCAACTGTCAGAGAAAGAAGGAGAGAGATAGACAAAAGAAGAAGGAAAGAAGAAATAGAAAAAGTGAAAAAACACACACAACATAAAATACTTTGGGATTATTTGGTGCACACATATACATTTACACACAACACAACACACACAAATCCCAAGGCGCTGCCAGGAAATGCATTGCCCGGCATGCTCAACCAAGACAGGGAGACTCGATTTGCGTGGCTAAATATGTGATTATTGTTTTTCTCCCTAACTTCTATCCCAACTGTACAACCACACCAGATCGGTTTTAAATCAGCTCTTGAGGTCAAAGTAGGGCAGGTCATGAATAAAACTGCTCTGAAGCACTGTGTGCTGCCGCTCCAATCACTTAGACAGGTGGTGCAAGTCATCCATCACCCTCCACCATGATCAGAATACTAGAACAGCTGGAAATTAGAGGATGATTATACTGATGTCTCTCCTCATACAAGCCTATCATCATACCCCTGAGAGAGAAGTCAGAAGGGAATCAGAGAGAGAGAGGGGGGGAGAAAAGACAAGGACAGAGACAGACAGACAAGGGTACTGCAGTAATGTACATGAAATAACAATGACAAGGTAAAACAGATATGATACATGCTCCAATGCCCGCTTTACATACGTACATACCACATGCTCTGTGCCTCAGTCGATACAATGTCATACTTAAAATTAGAGGTCAACCGATTATGATTTTTCAACACCAATACCGATTTATTGGACGACCCCAAAAAAACTGATATCGATTAATCGGCCAATTTATTTATTTAATGGTAATAATGACAATTACAACAATACTGAATGAACACTTTTATTTTAACTTAATATAATACATCAATAAAATCAATTTAACCTAAAATAAATCATGAAACATGTTCAATTTGGTTTAAATAATGCAAAAACAAAGTGTTGGAGAAGAAAGTAAAAGTGCAATATGTGTCATGTAAAAAAGCTAACGTTCCTTGCTCAGAACATGAGAACATATGAAAGCTGGTGGTTCCTTTTAACATGAGTCTTCAATATTCCCAGTTAAGAAGTTTTAGGTTGTAGTTATTATAGGAATTATAGGATTATTTATCTCTATACCATTTGTACTTCATATACCTTTGACTAGTGGATGTCCTTATAGGCACTTTAGTATTGCCAGTGTAACAGTATAGCTTCCGTCCCTCTCCTCGCCCCTACCTGGGATCAAACCAGGAACACATCGAAAACAGCCACCCTCGAAGCATCGTTACCCATCGCGCCATAAAAGCCACGGCCCTTGCAGAGCAACTACTTCAAGGTCTCAGAGCGAGTGACGTTTGAAACACTATTAGTGCGCACCCCGCTAACTAGCTAGCCATTTCACATCAGTTACACCAGCCTAATCTCGGGAGTTGATAGGCTTGAAGTCATACATTGCGAAGAGCTGCTGGCAAATGCACAAAAGTGCTGTTTGAATGAATGCTTACGAGCCTGCTGCTGCCTACCACCGCTCAGTCAGACTGCTCTATCAAATATCAAATCATAGACTTAATTATAACTTAATAACACACCGAAATACGAGCCTTAGGTCATTAATATGGTAAAATCCGGAAACTATCATTTCGGAAACAAAACATTTATTCTTTCAGTGAAATATGGAACCGTTCTGTATTTTATCTAACGGGTGGCATCCCTAAGTCTAAATATTGCTGTTACATTGTACAACCTTCAATGTTATGTCATCATTATGTACAATTCTGGCAAATTAATTACGGTCTTTGTTAGGAAGAAATGGTCTTCACACAGTTCACAACGAGCCAGGTGGCCCAAACTGCTGCATATACCCTGACTGCTTGCACGGAACGCAAGAGAAGTGACTCAATTTCCCCAGTTAAAAAGAAAGTCATGTTAGCAGGCAATATTAACTAAATATGCAGGTTTAAAAATATATACTTGTGTATTGATTTTAAAGAAAGGCATTGATGTTTATGGTTAGGTACACATTGGTGCAACGACAGTGCTATTTTCACAAATGCGCTTGTTAAATCATCACCCTTTTGGAGAAGTAGGCTGTGATTCAATGAGAAATTAACAGGCACCGCATCGATTATATGCAATGCAGGACACGCTAGATAAACAAGTAATATCATCAACCATGTGTAGTTAACACAATCACTTCGTTAAGGTTGATTGTTTTTTTATAAGATAAGTTTAATGCTAGCTAGCAATTTACCTTGGCTTCTTGCTGCACTTGCGTAACAGGTAGTCAGTCTGCCACACAGGCTCCTCATGGAGTGCAATGTAAGGCAGGTGGTTAGAGCGTTGGACTAGTAACCGGACGGTTGTAAGATTGAATCGCCGAGCTGACAAGGTAAAAATCTGTCGTTCTGCCCCTGAACAAGGCAGTTAACCCACCATTCCTAGGCCGTCATTGAAAATAAGAATCTGTTCTTAACTGACTTGCCTAGTTAAAAATTGATTTTTTAAAAATAATAATAAAATGTAAAAAGAAATCGGCCACAATCGGTGTCCAAAAATGCTGATTACAGATTGTTATGAAAACTTTAAATCGTCCCTAATTAATCGGTCGACCTCTACTTAAAATATCACATGTTCTGTGCCTCAGTTAGTACAACATCTCCATAACATGCTTTTGCTGAGAGGGCCTCATACTGACATCTACAGTATGTGGGCTGCCCTCTAACCCTGAACTGTGACGGAGAGACTAGAGAGATGTACAGATCAGAACGCCGGTCAGCGCCAGAGGGTTGATAAGGAAATTATCTCGGGAGTCTTCGAAGAACTCCCGTCTGCCCTCCTTGAGACTACACTTCCCTCTTTTCATGGTTCATGAATCCATGGTGTTCTATGTGAGACACGTCTTGTATCCCAAATGGCACCCTATTCCCTATATAGTGACCTACTTTTGACCAGAGCTCTGTGACCAGGTCAAAAGTAGTGCACTACATAGGGAATAGGGTGCCATTTGCGATGCAACCTCAGTGCCATAATCCTTTTAAGAGTTTATTTGCTGAGAAAAAGAAAACTCTCCAAGGCTCTAGTCTATTCATTTTGAAGCCAGACTGCCGTCCCTTTCAATAGATGAGTATAATACAGTGTGTTGGTTATACTTGAGCACTTACTTTTGTTAAATTGGTCTGCTGACGACGGTGTTATGATGTCTGATGTCCTTGTGGTAAAATGGGAAAAAGCAACAAAAAAGTAACTATCAAAAGTAAACGATGGCAGTTCTATATCTATTTCCAAACAATGTCAATGTAGCCTACCATCTTTTAAATTGAAAAGCACATGCTTGAGAGAAAGTATAATGATGAAACTTTCATTATGACATATTTTAGCCAGCAGATGAGCTGTGCGAACTCAAGTTTTGATAAGGGCATGGCATCATGAACACACCATAAAATTACTTTCAACTGGTTATTTTATTGCTTGGAATATAATCTGCCAGTCTGTCTTAGTGGTGTAGAAATTGTCACACCCTGATCTGTTTCACCTGCCTTTGTGCTAGTCTCCACCCCCCACCAGGTGTCTCCCATCTCCCCTCATTATCCCCAATGTATTTATACCTGTGTTCTCTGTTTGTCTGTTGCCAGTTTGTTTTGTTTAAGTCTACCAGTGGTTTTCCACTGCCTCCTGTCTTTTCTATAGTTCCTGTTTTAGACCATTCTACCTGCCATCCTGTACCTTGCCACACCATACTCGATTACTGACCTCTGCCTGCCCTTGACCTGTCGTTTTGCTTGCCCTGTCATTTTGCCTGCCCCCTGTTCTAGTAATACACTTTTGTTTGCATCTGGGTCTTCCCTAAAACATTTGTTAAAATGTCATCTTTATTTAACCAGGTAGGCCAGTTGAAAACAAGTTCTCATTTACAACTGCGACCTGGCCAAAATAAAGCAAAGCAGTGCGACAAAAACAACACAGAGGTACAGATGGGAAAGGTAAATATACAATCAATAACACAATAGACAAATCGGTGAGTGCAAATGAAGTAAGGAGGTAAGGCAATAAATAGGACAATAGTGGCAAAGTAATTACAATTTAGCAATTTACACTGGAGTGATATGTGTAGATGAGGATGTGCAAGTAGAAATACTGGTGTGCAAAAGAGCAGAAAAACAAATATGGGGATGAAGTAGGTAGTCGGATGGACTATTTACAGATGGTATGTGTACAGCTGCAGCGATCGGTAAGCTGTTCTTACAGCTGACGCTTAAAGTTAGTGAGGGAGATACAGTTGAAGTCGGAAGTTTACATACACCTTAGTCAAAAACATTTAAACTCAGTTTTTCACAATTCCTGACATTTAATCCAAGTAACAATTCCCTGTCTTAGGTCAGTTAGGATCACCACTTTATTGTAAGAATGTGAAATGTCAGAATAATAGTTTTTATTTCTTTCATCACATTCCCAGTGGGTCAGAAGTTTACATACACACAATCAGTATTTTGTAGTATTGCCTTTAAATTGTTTAACTTGGGTAAAATGTTTCAGGTAGCCTTCCACAAGCTTCCCACAATAAATTGGGTGAATCTTGGCCCATTTCCCCCCCTGACAGAGCTGGTGTAACGGAGTCAGGTTTGTAGGCCTCCTTGCAAGATGACATCAAGGTTTTTATTGACTATTCAATTCGGGACAGGTTGCATCCTGCATCATCAGGTTCAATCTGAACTTGATGAAACGTCAAAGTTGTTGATCACCGGAAGTCGTTTCTTGTCGGCAGCTAAGAACAATTCACCATACTTAAAGGCTATAGGCTACATCTCAGCAGTCCTGTAACTTCAACAGAAACCCAGTACACTTATCGGATTTAGATGTGTATTAAAAATAATTGTTTATTCGGCATGGAAAATATTGCAAAGGTAATTATGGAGAACTTCTGCATAATTACCGGTGATTAATTGGACAAATTGATCAAATCAGTAAGGGACTCATCCTATTGAATCTCTCACCAGCAGCGAGTTGGTTCAACACCAACACCAAAATAATTAGTGAGTCTAAGCAGATTGTTCATTCTTTGTTAAGTGGGTTGGAAGAGGGAGCTGACTCGCTCCGAGGCCTTCTGGTGTCTAGAGCTAAAACTTGGGCCAAACAACTGTTTGTTTTTTTAGCCTCTTCCTAAATCTGTTTGCTTGGTCTTGCCAACTCCTATATGACAATCACCATAGAAGTTGGCAAGACCGCACAATCGGATCTGGGACCAGGCTACAAATTTGTATCTTCTTACATATCAGTAATCATAACATCATCTCTATCCTCCAGATGTTGTGTTATAGATCTCTATCCAGGAGTCCCCACAGTAATGCTGTATTATCTGCCAAATGTTGCCCTCCGCTCTGTGACATCTCCCACAATCTGCTTGTATATGTGGGAGTTAGAATAGATCAAGGGAAAATGCTTTCAAGTATGCATCTATGGTGTTTTGTGTTAGTGGGAAATCTCTCATTTAAATCCAGGTCTCAGATATTGGAATTTAGACACTCCTATTCTCAAGCAACCTAAGAAAGCACCAAGGGAGCACGTGTTTCAGGATGTGATTTGGTGTCGTCATAAAAAATAAAAAAGTGTGGTGGTAATTTATGCCAGAAGAAAGCAAAGCCAATAAAGCTCTCAGCATTTTAATGTTTTA
Source organism: Oncorhynchus nerka (assembly GCF_034236695.1). Classification (NCBI taxonomy): domain Eukaryota; kingdom Metazoa; phylum Chordata; class Actinopteri; order Salmoniformes; family Salmonidae; genus Oncorhynchus; species Oncorhynchus nerka. The sequence continues at coordinate 60,867,966 of NC_088423.1, read as the reverse complement.
AACAAAAAACAATGACTATATGGACTCTGCAGCCGATGCAAAGCAATATACAGTAATCTCCCTGTAGAGTAGAGCCAAGGTTCATAAAAAGAATACTCTATAATAATAATACCCCCCCCCCAAAAAAAAATGGAGGCACACAGGAGATCATCTGATGAATACACAGCCTGAGAGCCAGTGGAGCTCTTGAACACCTCCTGGTAGTGCTAGTGAGCTTGCTTACATCCCCCTAGTACTGTCTTGAAAAGCTAAAGGGTCTTGAATATTAAGATGCTCTCATCCCCAGTACTATAATGTTTCCCCTTCACGTTGAATAGAGAGCTCTCAGCTGGTAGCTAGCCTCCTCGTCACCATATTCCAGTGTGGGCTACACATTGGAGGGGGATGAGGCCATTCACCTCACATACAATGTAGAGCGTTCTGAGACCTTGACTCGAACGTAAAAATGCAATTTATCACTCAGGTCGGCGGTTCGTTCAAGACTGAGGGCCCAATTCAATCTAAATCTAAACGCTTGTCTTTAACAAGAACGCAATCCAGGAGGAGGAGGATGCATTGCATCTTGAGACCATGGCTTTTTCAGTAGTATAGCCAAGTGGGGGTTTGAAACTGATTCAGAGTGTTTAATAGTCACAGAGTGGCAGGTGTGATTGCAGCAGACAGAGAAAATCTTAGGCTTCGAGCTCCAACATGCAGGACTAGTTAAATAAAATAATGAAAATGGTCATAAACAACAATAGAAATAGCACTATATACTTAATAGTAACTGTGGCAGTGATGACAAAATACAGTTGAAGTCGGAAGTTTACATACACCTTAGCCAAATACATTTAAACTCAGTTTTTCACAATTCCTGACATTTAAACCTAGTCTTAGGTCAGTTAGGATCACCACTTTATTTTAAGATGTGAAATGTCAGAATAATAATAGAGGGAAGGATTTATTTCAGCTTTAATTCTTTTCATCACATTCCTAGTGGGTCAGAAGTGTACATACACTCAATCAGTATTTGGTAGCATTGCCTTTAAATTGTTTAACTTGGGTTAAACGTTTCAGGTAGCCTTCCACGAGCTTCCCACAAAAAAATAGGTGAATTTTGGCCCATTCCCCCCTGACAGAGCTGGTGTAACTGAGTCAGGTTTGTAGGCCTCCTTGCTCGCACAAACTTTTTCAGTTCTGCCCACAAATGTTCTATAGGGTTGAAGTCAGAGCTTTGTGTTGGCCACTCCAATACCTTGACCTTGTTGTCCTTAAGCCATGTTGCCACAACTTTGGAAGTATGCTTGGGGTCATTGTCCATTTGGAAGATCCATTTGTTACCAAGCTTTAACTTCCTAACTGATGTCTTGCGATGTTGCTTCAACATATCCACAATTTTCCTCCCTCATGACGCCATCTATTTTGTGAAGTGCACCAGGCTCTCCTTCAGCAAAGCACCCCCACAACATGACAATGCCACCCCCGTGCTTCACGGTTGGGATGGTGTTCTTCGGCTTGCAAGCCTCCCCCTGTTTATTTTGTTTCTGGTGTCCTTTGACAGCTCTTTGGTCTTGGCCATAGTGGAGTTTGGAGTGTGACTGTTTGAGGTTGTGGACAGGTGTCTTTTATACTGATAACAAGTTCAAACAGGTGCCATTAATACAGGTAACGAGTGGAGGACAGAGGAGCCTCTTAAAGAAGAAGTTACAGATCTGTGAGAGCCAGAAATCTTGCTTGTTTGTAGGTGACCAAATACTTATTTTCTACCATAATTTGCAAATAACTTAATAAAAATCCTACAATGTGATTTTCTGGATTTTTCATTTTGTCTGTCATAGTTGAAGTGTACCTATGATGAAAATTACAGGCTTCTCTCATCTTTTTAAGTGGGAGAACTTGCACAATTGGTGGCTGACTAAATACTTTTTTGCCCCACTAGATACTTTTGTACCGGTTTCCTCTAGCATCTTCACACTGTCTTTTTCTGTTGTTGTAAGTGAGAATTGAGGGTGTGGACGGGACGGGGGGGGGGGGATGTCCATTAGGGGGAAGAGTGGGGGATGTACATGGGGGAGTGGCAGGGGGAGGGTAGCTGACTATTTTACAAAATGTAATGTAACCTTTAACTAGGCAAGTCAATGAAGAACAAATTCTTATTTGCAATGACGGCCTATCCCGGCCAAACCCGGACGATGCTGGGCCAACTGTGCGCCGCCCTATGGAACTCCCAATCACAGCCGGATGTGATAAACTATTGGCCGGTCTTTCAGTTTTTGCCATGATGCTCTTGTACTGTGTGCGTCTGAGTGATTGAAGCTGGGAGAACAGGTCATGGCTTAGGTGGCTGGGGTCCTTGATGATCTTCTTGGCCTTCCTGTGAAACCTGGTGATGTAGGTGTCCTGTAGGGCAAGCAGTGTGCACCCAATGGTGCGTTAGGCTGCACGTATCACCCTGTGAAGAGCCTTGCGGTCCGCGGCGGTGGAGTTGCCGCACCAGGCTCCGGTGCAGCCCGATAGTATGCCCTTGATGGTGCTCCTGTAGAACACTGTGAGGGCCCTAGGGGACAGGCCACATTTCTTCAGCATCCTGAGGTTGAAGATTCGGTGTCATGCCTTCTTCACTATGGTGTACATGTGGTTAGACCATTTCAGGTTCTGTCAACACAAGTACACAGCGGTGGTGCATAATATGTGTCAAGCCTCTGGTGAAATTCCACCGAGTTCCACAGCTTCTTGCGTTGATGCAGTGGTTGGTTGTAGGCCTATTAGAGAAGAAAGCTCATCTCTTCACACTGATGCTGTGATCTCGGCAGATGGGAACAGCTCCAGCAAGCATGGTTTACAGAAGGCGGGGTACGATTGTCTCTTTTGGAGCACGGCACCAAACAAAATAACACAGCCCCTGCAAAAACCTATAAATAAACTGTGGCTGTTCGAAAGAGGGAGCGAGGACGAAATAGAGATTGAGAGGAAGAAAGATGGGAGAGAGAGATGGGAAGGGAAGGAAAGAGTGCGAGGGAGGGAAAGGAGGAAAGAGAGAGGGGAGGGTTGAGAAAGAGAGAAGGACGCAAATGGTAATCAATAATGCTCTCATCTCTAGGGGATTCTCCCTTGTTCCTCCTCTACTTCCTACTCCTACCCCCTTGTTCCAATAGCAGGTACCATACACAAACATAGCATGTACTGTACACACGGCAAAAGCACACACTCACACCCACAAGGCTCACACACCGGTACCCCAGAGTCTAGGCTCATTATATCGACTCTGCTTGGAGAGAACAGTGATTTGTTGTGGTAGCTGCCAAGTTCGTCAGACCTTGTCACACTCCCCCTTAACAGCAATCAACTCTGTTCATGTCACTCAGCAAAGGCCCGGGTCTCTGGCATTAATATGCTAGGATCATTTTGCTAACGTTGTGTTTAAGCTAGCTCGTAAACCATTGGAAGTACACTGAACAAGAATATAAATGCAAAATGCAACAATTTCAAAGATTTGACTGAGTTACAGCTCATATGAGGAAACCAGGCCATTTAAATAAATTAATTAGGCCCTAATCTATGGATTTCACATGACTGGGTATATAGTTATGCCTTTGTTGGTCACAGATACCAACAACAACAAAAAGGTAGGACCATTTGCCCCATGCGGCGCGACACATCTCCTTCACATAGAGTTGATCCGGCTGTTGATTGTGGCCTGTGGAATGTTGACCCCCTCCTCTTCAATGGCTGTGTGAAGTTGTTGGATAATGTCAGGAACTGGAACACGCTGTCGTACACATGTCTGGTGAGTAGGCAGGCCTGGAACATTTTCAGCTTCCAGGAATTGCGTACAGATCCTTGCGACATGGGGGCCGTGCATCATCTTGCTGAAACATGAGGTCATTGTGGCGGGTGAATGGCACGACAATGGGCCTCAGGATCTCGTCACGGTATTTCTGTGCATTCGAAGGTTTTGCATTTGCACACGGAAGTCGGTTACGACGCCAAACTGCAGTCCGGTCAAGACCCCGGTGAGGACAACGAGCACGCAGGACAACGAGCACGCAGGTGAGCTTCCCGGAGACAGAATTGCTGCACAAACTGTCAGAATCTTTGGTTGTGCAAACCCACAGTTTTATCAGCTGTACTGGCGGCTGGTATCAGAAGAAGACGGATGTGGAGGTCCTAGGCTGCGTGGTTACAGGTGGTCTGCAGTTGTGAGGCCGGTTGGACGTACTCCCAAATGCTCTAAAACAACGTTGGAGGCGGCTTATGGTAGAGAAATTAACATTCAATTCTCTGGCACCAGCTCTGGTGGGCATTCCTGATGTCAAATCAAATCAAAATGTACTTGTCACATGCGCCAAATACAAAAGGTGTAGATCTTACAGTGAAATGCTCACTTACAAGCACTTAACCAACAATGCTTTAAAAAGTTAAGAAAAAAAAGTGTTAAGTAAAAAATAGATAAGTAAAAATAGAAAATAAAAGTAGCAGTAAAATAACAATAGTGATGCTATATACAAGGGGTACTGGTAGAGATGCAATGTGCGGAGGCACCGGTTAGTCGGGATAATGTAGGTAGAGTTAAAGTGGCTATGCATAGATAATAAACAGAGAGTAGCAGCAGTGTAAAAGAGGGGTCTGGATAGCCCTTTGACCAGCTGTTCAGGAGTCTTATGGCTTGGGGGTAGAAGCTGTTAAGAAGCCTTTTGGACCTAGACTTGGCGCTCCGGTACCGCTTGCCGTTGCTGAGAGAACAGTCTATGACTAGGGTGTCTGGGGTCTTTGACAATTTTTAGGGCCTTCCTCTGACACCGCCTGGTAAGAATGCCTACAAAAAGTCTACCACACAACCTTTAAAAAAAAATCATACAAAAACACCCCCCCCCCACCAGCAACACTGAAGAAAACCCGAAAGAAAAGTAACATCAGAAGCTATTTACTGTACTTGCCAATCAAATTTCGCACACAAATGTGACACTCTTTTCTTTCCAGATTTCTTTCATCCTCTTTGATAAGGGTTCCATATAGCCTGGACTCAGACGTCCTGTACTCTCTGTGTGCTTGAGAGATAAAGGCATCATGGATGACACACATTAGTGACATGACGGGGGATGAGATTTTCTCAGGGTTGAGCCAACAATGAGTGTATGACATCAAACAGCAGGGGAAGGAAGAAAGAAAGAAGTAACAGCACAGATAGAACAATGAGTCAGACATTTCCCCGAATGTGTAAATGTGAATCATCTGGTTGCCGTTTCCACTCACTACCAAATATGGCGGTGAGAGAAACCCGTGGTGGCTGGAAGTGGGAGATGATGGAGCGAGATGGATTTTTGGCCGACATCCTGCAAATGTCCTCATTGATAAAACATTTTGAACTCGATACAGTATTCTGTTTCCAAAACGAGAATCTGTTGCAAACAAAGTGGATGAAGTTTTGTAGACTTTACCCTTTGCCAAAGTTTCAAAGAATTGCATTGTTTAGAAGGAGTGCAAGGGTACATGTCGTTATGGCAGATGCGCAACTCCACAGAGTAGGCATTCCCTAACGGAAACATGCAAATACCAATGCGCTCTTGCTACCTCATGCTTTGCTCTGCCCGCTATGATTCATTTGCTCCCATTGGACATGTCAGGCTGTTAGTTATACAAATATTTGTCCAACTATGACCAATGAAGCAGTAGCGGGGCGTGGGGAAATCATTGGGAAAGCCAGGAAGGGAAAAAAAGCCATATTACAATAATTGTGTTGTTTGCCCTATTACCTGCGAGTTCATATGCCTTGCCATCGTGATGTAGGCAGGGGTGAAGGTAAGGCGGTCCAGTACTGCGTCCCGGCAAAAGAAAAAACACGAGCCTATCACAACAACTAAAACAAAATGCCAATTAAACTGTAGGCTTTTACACCTCTTTTTTTTAATCATCACTGCATTGTCAGAGGCATGAAAAATGAGCGAATGGACTTCAAAACGGGTGGTATGGCCAACGCTCTAAAATGTGATGTGGTTCGTGGAGAACACAGGAAAAGGCAGAGATGAGTGGCCGACACCGAGACGCGCGCAAACAGCAGTGGACGCATACATTCTGGCCTAATGACGACACTTTTGTGGTGTTTTTGTGTAACAGATGTCTCTATCCATTCATCACTGTTTGGAGACTGGGAATATGTTGCGAGTGGATGAACGTGCGCGTTCCGCCTAGTAAAGGAGCCCTTTGAAGTGATTGTTTGACAGTCAGATGAAAATATCATGACTGTTTGTGTTTATATGACACAATATATATTTAAAAGTTTTAATGACAAACCTTTATGACTAGGCCCACAGAGATCCTATTGAATGAATAGGGGTTCTACAGTATATGTAATCGCACCGGGAAGACATGTATTCTAATTTCACCACTGTATAAAGACCTAAGGCTATATTAAAAGATTAAAAGAAGACACAGTGGCTGAATAAATTCAACCACACCTTTGTTTCATCCCAAAGAAACATCTCTCCGGTGAAGTCCACAAAGCATATTGCACGTAACAAACAGATGCATGACCTACAGAATGGTCAAGCAAGTTCATGTTTCCAACATTTTTGGACTACAAAACAACTACTGATTTTGAACCACAGAGAGTTACTGCAAGTCGCAAAGAAAACAGGAGCTGCCTCCACTAATCACTATCGCAGCACTATTTCAACTGAAACATCATCAAATCACCTCTGCTTAGTCTAATACAGTGACCACTAAAAGATACAAAAAACGATTTAGTCCAATCAACGCAAGCTAAATATGATGTGGTTGTCCATGGTAGCCTACATCTAGCAACATATTGAACTTCCATCCTCTCAGGCCAGGGGGGCACAGCAATGTATGACTTAATGGTTGGATCAGAATCCCCATTATAATCATTGGCCAGTACGGAGAATTAAGTAAAACCACAAGTCCAAATCTCTTATGTCCATCTATGGCTAATTTAGGAAAGGGACCATTTTAGTTAGCTAGCTAGCCACTGGAGGACAACAACACAATGATATGCAACAATTCAAGTTTTCTTCTGTCAATTACTTTTTGCTTTTGATGTGATGTAATTGGTGTGAAGCCAAAATCCAAACTGGTTTCCCTTGACACTTTTTTGGGGGGGGATGCACAGGGACCCAAACTCAAAGGAAAATGATGAAAATACAAAGACTAAATCAAGTAATTGTATGGGGTTTTTTTTCTTGGTAAATGTTTTGTGGGAACCTGGCTTCCCTTGGCATCGATGAATACACGCCACTGGCAACGAGAAGTGTACTGCAGAATGGCAGTTGCATAACACATTAATAATGGAGGGAGGAAGAAGAGCGCGAGCGAGAGCAAAAGAGACATAGAAGCAAACAGTGACCCGTGAGAACTATACAATAGCCTGGCGGTAGCAGCATAACAAATCTGTGAGAGGAAGGGAAGGAGGAAGGAAGAAGATGAAGAGAGAGCAGGTGCAACACAGAAGGAACAGGGGAAGAAAAATATAGGCTCAACTCGAGGAAGCTAGAGAGCGAGTTAAGATGGGAGGAAAAATGGACTCAGCGAATCTGAAGAGCACACATTGGAGTTTCATTAGAATGGTGACTTATCCTGAAATGGGTCAATTTCCCTACGTTTACAGTTAACGGATGCACTCCCCCAAGGGCCCCTTCCATGGAGGCACTAAATCTCTGCGCCTAAGAAAATCATTTATCAAAATGTGTTCCAACTCATAAGCTAGCAATCAAACACCCCCGACCACGACACCTCACTGTGTGTGTGTGTGTGTGTCTGTTTCCGTGCGTGCAGAATTCCCTAGTTCAATCTCGGAGTGTGTGTGTGTGTGTTAACACTCAATTTGAGTGAGACTGGACACAATTCCCTTGTCCTTCCTTCCTCCTCCTGTTCCCCTCTCTCTCTCTCCATTCCTCCCTCTCTCTCTCTCCCTCCCTCCCTCCCTTTCTCTCGTCCACCCTATGGTAGTCCATATTTCCCACTGCAGCCTTAATCATCCCACGTTCACACATTTTTTTTATTCTCTCCAAATGGCAAATCTACCCTGGGTGAATAGCTTATAAAAGTAACAGGGGCATCTCAACCAGCCAATGCTGCTCTGAAGAGAGTGGCATGGGAAGAGCACATTTGAGGATTACTATAGAAGGGATTTCAGGCTAGTGGGAAGGTTAGTTAGTGTCGAACATTTCAACAGGGTTCAGCGTCAAACGGAATGAGGTGGGAGCAAAATGGCAAAGGAGGGGTTGTAAAATTCCCCTTTGTCAAACAACTTTGTATCTGCTAAGGAACAAAACGAGTGCATCGGAAGATGCGACCTGATCATACACACGAGCGGCGCGTGGCTCTTGGCGGAACTGTAATGACTGATGTCTCAATAGTACTGTCTTCACTTAAAAGAACCATGGTAAAATAACACTTTACTTATAGCCACCGTCATAAGAGCTACACTAGGACTATCATGATAGAATACCTAGTCATTATTAAAGGGGAATGGCAGGTGGTTGGCTTAGCTAGCATCATTTATGAGCTGATCTAAAACAGCACGAAACAATCCACATTGTCACGGGTCACAGCTTAAGGCCGTCACAATGACGCGTCATTGGCTACCCCGTGGGTGAGTAGAGACTGCTTAGGGGGCGTGCGCTGCTGGAGTCTGACTTACAATCAGTTGGCACGCCATTGGCCTGCTTACTTTGCTAAGTATTTAGAAAAGCCATACATAATAAACAGTCCTATCACCGGCTGCAGCATCAACTAGCTGGCTAGCCGCAGAAGAGCCCAGTTCATTTCAAATTAAATCAAAGAGTGCAGTTCAAGAAGAAGAAAATATTTACCATGTAGACTACAATAAAAAGTAACACAATAAGAATAGCGAGGCTATATACAGGGGGCACCGGTACCGATTCAGTGAGCAAGGGTACAGGCTAGTTGAGGTAATCTGCACATGTAGGTGGTGGTGAAGTGACTATGCATAGGCAACAAACATTTCTTCTTAGCTAGCTACATAGCCGTCTTTGTATCAAAGATAATTGCGTAATTATCGTATTTCGTCGTCCTAACGTAGTCTACACTGCTATCTGCCCAGCAGCTAGCCAGCTAGCCAGCTAGCAAACGTCCACCGTCTTCCGAATAGCAGCACTGTAAAAACTATTACACTCAACTGAACGACTTGATTAGTGTAGTGTTAGCTAGCTACATAGTTGTCTTTGCTGTCTTCGTATCCAAGATAATTGTGTAGTTTAGAGTGTGTAGTCTTAGAGTGATTATCTTAATTTACCGAGGTTAGCTAGCCAGCTATTTGTCGTCCTTAACGTAGGAGACACTGCTAGCTAGCCAACAGCTAGCCAACGTCTACCGAATAGAACTTCCTCACTCAACAACCCGGTCGCATTCGCTCCACAGGTAGTATCACATTTTCATTTAATTTCATTACAGTACAACGGTTTGATTTGTTTGATCGTAGCTAGCTACATAGCTAGCTACATAGCCGTCTTTGTATCAAAGATAATTGTGTAGTCTAGAGCGATTTTCTAGGTTAGCTAGCCAGCTATTGTCGTTCTTTAACGCAACGTAACGTAATCAACACTGCTAGCTAGCCAGCTAGCCCCGAATAGCACCACTGTAGAAACTATCACACTCAACGGAACGACTTGATTAGTGTAGTGCCAACAACGCAGCCACTGCCAGCTAGCCTACAAAGTCAACAACGCAGCCACTGCCAGCTAGCCTACTTCAGCAGTACTGTATCATTTTAATCATTTTAGTCAATAAGATTCTTGCTACGTAAGCTTAACTTTCTGAACATTCGAGACGTGTAGTCCACTTGTCATTCCAATCTCCTTTGCATTAGCGTAGCCTCTTCTGTAGCCTGTCAACTATGTGTCTGTCTATCCCTGTTCTCTCCTCTCTGCACAGACCATACAAACGCTCCACACCGCGTGGCCGCGGCCACCCTAATCTGGTAGTCCCAGCGCGCACGACCCACATGGAGTTCCAGGTCTCCGGTAGCCTCTGGAACTGCCGATCTGCGGCCAACAAGGCAGAGTTCATCTCAGCCTATGCCTCCCTCCAGTCCCTCGACTTCTTGGCACTGACGGAAACATGGATCACCACAGATAACACTGCTACTCCTACTGCTCTCTTTTCGTCCGCCCACGTGTTCTCGCACACCCCGAGAGCTTCTGGTCAGCGGGGTGGTGGCACCGGGATCCTCATCTCTCCCAAGTGGTCATTCTCTCTTTCTCCCCTTACCCATCTGTCTATCGCCTCCTTTGAATTCCATGCTGTCACAGTTACCAGCCCTTTCAAGCTTAACATCCTTATCATTTATCGCCCTCCAGGTTCCCTCGGAGAGTTCATCAATGAGCTTGATGCCTTGATAAGCTCCTTTCCTGAGGACGGCTCACCTCTCACAGTTCTGGGCGACTTTAACCTCCCCACGTCTACCTTTGACTCATTCCTCTCTGCCTCCTTCTTTCCACTCCTCTCCTCTTTTGACCTCACCCTCTCACCTTCCCCCTACTCACAAGGCAGGCAATACGCTCGACCTCATCTTTACTAGATGCTGTTCTTCCACTAACCTCATTGCAACTCCCTCCAAGTCTCCGACCACTACCTTGTATCCTTTTCCCTCTCGCTCTCATCCAACACTTCCCACACTGCCCCTACTCGGATGGTATCGCGCCGTCCCAACCTTCGCTCTCTCTCCCCCACTACTCTCTCCTCTTCCATCCTATCATCTCTTCCCTCTGCTTAAACCTTCTCCAACCTATCTCCTGATTCTGCCTCCTCAACCCTCCTCTCCTCCCTTTCTGCATCCTTTGACTCTCTATGTCCCCTATCCTCCAGGCCGGCTCGGTCCTCCCCTCCCGCTCCGTGGCTCGATGACTCATTGCGAGCTCACAGAACAGGGCTCCAGGTAGCCGAGCGGAAATGGAGGAAAACTCGCCTCCCTGCGGACCTGGCATCCTTTCACTCCCTCCTCTCTACATTTTCCTCTTCTGTCTCTGCTGCTAAAGCCACTTTCTACCACTCTAAATTCCAAGCATCTGCCTCTAACCCTAGGAAGCTCTTTGCCACCTTCTCCTCCCTCCTGAATCCTCTCCCCCCCCCCCTCATCCCTCTCTGCAGATGACTTCGTCAACCATTTTGAAAAGAAGGTCGACGACATCCGATCCTCATTTGCTAAGTCAAACGACACCGCTGGTTCTGCTCACACTGCCCTACCCTGTGCTCTGACCTCTTTCTCCCCTCTCTCTCCAGATGAAATCTCGCGTCTTGTGACGGCCGGCCGCCCAACAACCTGCCCGCTTGACCCTATCCCCTCCTCTCTTCTCCAGACCATTTCCGGAGACCTTCTCCCTTACCTCACCTCGCTCATCAACTCATCCCTGACCGCTGGCTACGTCCCTTCTGTCTTCAAGAGAGCGAGAGTTGCACCCCTTCTGAAAAAACCTACACTCGATCCCTCCGATGTCAACAACTACAGACCAGTATCCCTTCTTTCTTTTCTCTCCAAAACTCTTGAACGTGCCGTCCTTGGCCAGCTCTCCCGCTATCTCTCTCAGAATGACCTTCTTGATCCAAATCAGTCAGGTTTCAAGACTAGTCATTCAACTGAGACTGCTCTTCTCTGTATCACGGAGGCACTCCGCACTGCTAAAGCTAACTCTCTCTCCTCTGCTCTCATCCTTCTAGACCTATCGGCTGCCTTCGATACTGTGAACCATCAGATCCTCCTCTCCACCCTCTCCGAGTTGGGCATCTCCGGCGCGGCCCACGCTTGGATTGCGTCCTACCTGACAGGTCGCTCCTACCAGGTGGCGTGGCGAGAATCTGTCTCCTCACCACGCGCTCTCACCACTGGCGTCCCCAGGGCTCTGTTCTAGGCCCTCTCCTATTCTCGCTATACACCAAGTCACTTGGCTCTGTCATAACCTCACATGGTCTCTCCTATCATTGCTATGCAGACGACACACAATTAATCTTCTCCTTTCCCCCTTCTGATGACCAGGTGGCGAATCGCATCTCTGCATGTCTGGCAGACATATCAGTGTGGATGACGGATCACCACCTCAAGCTGAACCTCGGCAAGACGGAGCTGCTCTTCCTCCCGGGAAGGACTGCCCGTTCCATGATCTCGCCATCGCGGTTGACAACTCCATTGTGTCCTCCTCCCAGAGCGCTAAGAACCTTGGCGTGATCCTGGACAACACCCTGTCGTTCTCAACTAACATCAAGGCGGTGGCCCGTTCCTGTAGGTTCATGCTCTACAACATCCGCAGAGTACGACCCTGCCTCACACAGGAAGCGGCGCAGGTCCTAATCCAGGCACTTGTCATCTCCCGTCTGGATTACTGCAACTCGCTGTTGGCTGGGCTCCCTGCCTGTGCCATTAAACCCCTACAACTCATCCAGAACGCCGCAGCCCGTCTGGTGTTCAACCTTCCCAAGTTCTCTCACATCACCCCGCTCCTCCGCTCTCTCCACTGGCTTCCAGTTGAAGCTCGCATCCGCTACAAGACCATGGTGCTTGCCTACGGAGCTGTGAGGGGAACGGCACCTCAGTACCTCCAGGCTCTGATCAGGCCCTACACCCAAACAAGGGCACTGCGTTCATCCACCTCTGGCCTGCTCGCCTCCCTACCACTGAGGAAGTACAGTTCCCGCGCAGCCCAGTCAAAACTGTTCGCTGCTCTGGCCCCCCAACTCCCTCACGACGCCAGGACAGCGGAGTCAATCACCACCTTCCGGAGACACCTGAAACCCCACCTCTTTCAGGAATACCTAGGATAGGATAAAGTAATCCTTCTCACCCCCCCTTACTAGATTTAGATGCACTATTGTAAAGTGGCTGTTCCACTGGATGTCTTAAGGTGAACGCACCAATTTGTAAGTCGCTCTGGATAAGAGCGTCTGCTAAATGACTTAAATGTAATGTAAATGTAAACAAACAGCGAGTAGCAGCAGTTTACAAAGGGAGGGGGTCAATGTAAATTGTCCGGTGGCGATTTTTATGAATTGCTCAGCAGTCTTATGGTTTGGGGGTAGAATCTGTTGAGGAGACTTTTGGTCCTAGAATTGGCGCTCCAGTACGGCTTGCCGTGCGGTAGCCGAGAGAACAGCCTATGACTTGGGTGACTGGAGTCTGACTATTTTATGGGCTTTCCTCTGACACCACCTATTATATAGGTCCTGGATGGCAGGAAGCTTGGCCCCCGTGATGTACTGGGCCATTCGCATTACCCTCTGTAGCGGCTGAAGGTCAGATGCCAAGCAGTTGCCAGTTGCAGTGGGAGGGGTTTAGTCCCAGTCTTTAGCTTAGTGATGAGCTTTGTGGGCACTATGGTGTTGAACGCTGAGCTGTAGTCAATGAACAGCATTCTCACATAGGTGTTCCTTTTGTCCAGGTGAGAAAGGGCAGTGTGGAGTGCGGCTGAGATTGTGTCATCTGTGGATCTGTTGGGGCGGAATGCGAATTGGAGTGGGTCTAGGGCAGGGGTGTCAAAGTCAAATGGACGGAGGGCCAAATAAAAAAATCAGCTACAAGACGAGGGCCGGACTGTTCGAATGTTCATTGAAAAATTTTTAAATGACGCATATAGTCTAGTGAACCTAATTGAACCTACTGAAAACCTAACAAATATATTACAATATGATCAGATAAATAAAGCAATATTTTCTTATGGCTCTGTCAGTAATCTTTAATTTTCAACAGACACAAAAGACAAATTTCCTTTATATAAATATCCCCATAACATGAACATTAAATGAAAGAAACCGGTATTCAAGGCACCATCAGTAGACTATATTTTCTATTTTAGCAAAAGTGGGCTAAATTTACTTCAAAGAAAAAACAATAATAGCAATTTTCTATCATCCACTCAACTGAAATATTTTTAAAATATAATTGGATTGAAATACAAAAAAATAAAGTGCAAAAATCTATTAATCAAAAACAACACTTTGTTTAAGGAGAAGTAACATGCAGTGAAAACAAATATTAAATTTTAACTTTTAAACTTGAACTGAGTAAAAACTCTAAATATGTGATTGCACAGTAATGTTCACTTGTTTGAGGTTGAGGGTGATACTTGGTGGTGTCCCATCTTTTCCACAAGTTCATCAATGTTCGGGGTAAGGCTCTGAGCTGAAGAAATCCTCAGAATTGAGTGGAGGTGTTCAGCAGTAAGTCGACTTCTGTGTGATGTTTTGTTCAGGTTCATCAAAGAAAACAGTTGTTCACACAGGTATGTGCTGCCAAACATAGACAACGTTTGAGCAGCCTGGATGCGCAGCTGGGGCATTGTGCCGGGAGGAAACGGGCGAACTCCGCAGCACCCACTGCCGCATATTTTGCCCTCAGTGCATCATTGCATTGGAGGTCAATCAACTCCATTTGGAGGTTTGGTGGTGAGCTTTCCACGTCAACAGCAAATGGGTTACCGAGCAGTTCCAACCTGCTTTTTTGTGCTTCAAAGTCAGCAAATCGGCGTCGAAAGTCAGCGGCAAGCATACCTATTTTATCAGCCAACTGTGTGCTCGGGAACGCACTGGTAGAGAGCTTCTCTTTCATGGTCTGGCAGCTGGGAAAGTGGCTCAAATTTTCTTTCCGCATCTGCGTCTCCCACAGAGTCAGTTTGGTTTTAAATGCCTTCACTGTACTGTACATATCAGAGATGACACGATCCCGACCCTGCAGCTGCAAGTTTATTGCATTCAGATGACTCGTAATGTCACACAGAAAAGCCATTTCACACAGAAACATTTCGTCTCGGAGTTGTGTTGTGTCTTTCCCTTTGCTGTCCAAGAACAGACAAATCTCCTCACGAAGCTCGAAACATCTTTGAAGCACCTTTCCCTGGCTTAGCCATCGCACCTCTGTGTGATAAGGCAAATCACCATGCTCCGTTTCTAACTCCGTCAGAAATGCCTTGAACTGGCGGTGATTCAAACCTTTGGCTCTGATAAAGTTAACTGTGCGCGTGATGATGCTCATTACATGCTCCATTTTCAAGGCTTTACCGCACAACGCTTCCTGGTGTATGATACAATGATAAGCTGTCAGCTCACCTGTCGCGTTTTCCTCTTGCATCTTTTCCCGTATCTTCGCCACCAGTCCGCTCCTGTGTCCACACATCGCAGGTGCTCCGTCGGTTGTCAAACCCACGAGTTTTTCCCAAGGCAGCTCCATCTCATTTACACATCTTGACACCTCTTCATACAAATCATGCCCCGTAGTTGTGCCATGCATAGGACGTAAAGCCAAAAACTCCTCTGTCACGCTTAGGTTGGAGTCCACTCCGCGGATGAAAATTGACAACTGGGCAATGTCAGAAATGTCGGTGCTCTCATCCACAGCCAAGGAATATGCAATAAAATCTTTTCCCTTTTTCACAAGCTGCTCTTTTAGATTGATGGACAACTGGTCTACTCTCTCGGCAATGGTGTTTCTGCTCAGACTCACATTTAAAAAGAGTTGCCTTTTTTCTGGGCAAACTTCGTCACAAACTTTAATCATGCAGTTTTTGATGAAATCCCCCTCCGTAAATGGCCGGGCTGATTTAGCGATCTCTTCTGCCAAAATAAAACTGGCCTTGACAGCAGCCTGGCCTTGTGATTTGGCTTTTTTGAACAGAGCCTGTCGAGATTTGAGGCCTCGTTTTAATTCCTCTGCCTTTTGTAGCCTTTGTTCCATGTCCATATTCTTGTTTTTGTCCGCGTGTTTCGTTTCATAATGTCGTCTCAGATTATACTCTTTCAGTACCGCCACACTTTCTCCACACAGAAGACACACAGGTTTTCCAGCTACCTTCGTGAACATATACTCCGACTCCCACCTTGTTTGAAACCCCCGGTTCTCAGTATCCACCTTCCGTTTTGCCATTTTTGATGGGTATCTGAAAGTTAATTTTACTGTGATGCTGACGACTGCTGTGCCAATAAATATTGAAATGAAGCAGCCTACTGCTCGGTGCGTCACCTTTGCATTGTGGGAAATGTAGTATTGGTGCGTGTAAAAGATCTGCGGGCTGCCGGCTTGCTGCGGGCCGGTTCTAATAATAAATCAAGATCATCCCAGGGGCCGTAAAAAACCTTCTTGCGGGCCGGATGTGGCCCGCGGGCCTTGACTCTGACATATGTGGTCTAGGGTGTCCGGATGCTGTTGATGTTTTAAAAAATATATATATATTTCACCTTTATTTAACCAGGTAAGCAAGTTGAGAACAAGTTCTCATTTACAATTGCGACCTGGCCAAGATAAAGCAAAGCAGTTCGACACATACAACGACACAGAGTTACACATGGAGTAAAACAAACATACAGTCAATAATACAGTAAAAAAAAACAAGTCTATATACAATGTGAGCAAATTAGGTGAGAAGGGAGGTAAAGGCAAAAAAGGCCATGGTGGCAAAGTAAATACAATATAGCAAGTAAAACACTGGAATGGTAGTTTTGCAATGGAAGAATGTGCAAAGTAGAAATAAAAATAATGGGGTGCAAAGGAGCAAAATAAATAAATAAATTAAATACAGTTGGGAAAGTGGTAGTTGTTTGGGCTAAATTATAGGTGGGCTATGTACAGGTGCAGTAATCTGTAAGATGCTCTGACAGTTGGTGCTTAAAGCTAGTGAGGGAGATAAGTGTTTCCAATTTAAGAGATTTTTGTAGTTCGTTCCAGTCATTGGCAGCAGAGAACTGGAAGGAGAGGCGGCCAAAGAAAGAATTGGTTTTGGGGGTGACTAGAGAGATATACCTGCTGGAGCGTGTGCTACAGGTGGGAGATGCTATGGTGACCAGCGAGCTGAGATAAGGGGGACTTTACCTAGCAGGGTCTTGTAGATGACATGGAGCCAGTGGGTTTGGCGACGAGTATGAAGCGAGGGCCAGCCAACGAGAGCGTACAGGTCGCAATGGTGGGTAGTATATGGGGCTTTGGTGACAAAACGGATTGCACTGTGATAGACTGCATCCAATTTGTTGAGTAGGGTATTGGAGGCTATTTTGTAAATGACATCGCCAAAGTCGAGGATTGGTAGGATGGTCAATTTTACAAGGGTATGTTTGGCAGCATGAGTGAAGGATGCTTTGTTGCGAAATAGGAAGCCAATTCTAGATTTAACTTTGGATTGGAGATGTTTGATATGGGTCTGGAAGGAGAGTTTACAGTCTAACCAGACACCTAAGTATTTGTAGTTGTCCACGTATTCTAAGTCAGAGCCGTCCAGAGTAGTGATGTTGGACAGGCGGGTAGGTGCAGGTAGCGATCGGTTGAAGAGCATGCATTTAGTTTTACTTGTATTTAAGAGCAATTGGAGGCCACGGAAGGAGAGTTGTATGGCATTGAAGCTTGCCTGGAGGGTTGTTAACACAGTGTCCAAAGAAGGGCCGGAAGTATACAGAATGGTGTCGTCTGCGTAGAGGTGGATCAGAGACTCACCAGCAGCAAGAGCGACCTCATTGATGTATACAGAGAAGAGAGTCGGTCCAAGAATTGAACCCTGTGGCACCCCATAGAGACTGCCAGAGGTCCGGACAGCAGACCCTCCGATTTGACACACTGAACTCTATCAGAGAAGTAGTTGGTGAACCAGGCGAGGCAATCATTTGAGAAACCAAGGCTGTCGAGTCTGCCGATGAGGATGTGGTGGTTGACAGAGTCGAAAGCCTTGGCCAGATCAATGAATACGGCTGCACAGTAATGTTTCTTATCGATGGCGGTTAAGATATCGTTTAGGACCTTGAGCGTGGCTGAGGTGCACCCATGATCAGCTCTGAAACCAGATTGCATAGCAGAGAAGGTATGGTGAGATTCGAAATGGTCGGTAATCTGTTTGTTGACTTGGCTTTCGAAGACCTTAGAAAGGCATGGTAGGATAGATATAGGTCTGTAGCAGTTTGGGTCAAGAGTGTCCCCCCTTTGAAGAGGGGATGACCGCAGCTGCTTTCCAATCTTTGGGAATCTCAGATGACACGAAAGAGAGGTTGAACAGGCTAGTAATAGGGGTGGCAACAATTTCGGCAGATAATTTTAGAAAGAAAGGGTCCAGATTGTCTAGCCCGGCTGATTTGTAGGGGTCCAGATTTTTCAGCTCTTTCAGAACTTCAGCTGAATGGATTTGGGAGAAGGAGAAATGGGGAAGGCTTGGGCGAGTTGCTGTTGGGGGTGCAGTACTGTTGACCGGGGTAGGAGTTGCCAGGTGGAAAGCATGGCCAGCCGTGAAAAATGCTTATTGAAATTCTCAATTATGGTGGATTTATCAGTGGTGACAGTGTTTCCTATCTTCAGTGCAGTGGGCAGCTGGGAGGAGGTGTTCTTATTCTCCATGGACTTTACAGTGTCCCAGAACTTTTTAGAGTTAGTGTTGCAGGAAGCAAATTTCTGCTTGAAAAAGCTAGCCTTGGCTTTTCTAACTGCCTGTGTATAACGGTTTCTAGCTTCCCTGAACAGCTGCATATCACGGGGCTGTTCGATGCTAATGCAGAACGCCATAGGATGTTTTTGTGTTGGTTAAGGGCAGTCAGGTCTGGGGAGAACCAAGGGCTATATCTGTTCCTGGTTCTAATTTTCTTGAATGGGGCATGTTTATTTAAGATTGTTAGGAAGGCATTTTTAAAAATATCCAGGCATCCTCTACTGACGGGATGAGATCAATATCCTTCCAGGACACCCGGCCAGGTCGATTAGAAAGGCCTGCTCGCTGAAGTGTTTCAGGGAGCGTTTTACAGTGATGAGTGGAGGTCGTTTGACCGCTGACCCATTACGGATGCAGGCAATGAGGCAGTGATCGCTGAGATCTTGGTTGAAGACAGCAGAGGTGTATTTAGAGGGGAAGTTGGTTAGGATGATATCTATGAGGGTGCCCGTGTTTAAGGCTTTGGGGGTACCTGGTAGGTTCATTGATAATTTGTGTGAGATTGAGGGCATCAAGTTTAGATTGTAGGATGGCTGGGGTGTTAAGCATGTTCCAGTTTAGGTCGCCTAGCAGCACGAGCTCTGAAGATAGATGGGGGCAATCAGTTCACATATGGTGTCCAGAGCACAGCTGGGAGCAGAGGGTGGTCTATAGCAGGCGGCAACGGTGAGAGACTTGTTTTTAGAGAGGTGGATTTTTAAAAGTAGAAGTTCAAATTGTTTGGGTACAGACCTGGATAGTAGGACAGAACTCTGCAGGCTATCTTTGCAGTAGATTGCAACACCGCCCCTTTGGCAGTTCTATCTTGTCTGAAAATGTTGTAGTTTGGAATTAAAATTTCTGAATTTTTGGTGGTCTTCCTAAGCCAGGATTCAGACACAGCTAGAACATCCGGGTTGGCAGAGTGTGCTAAAGCAGTGAAAAGAACAAACTTAGGGAGGAGGCTTCTAATGTTAACATGCATGAAACCAAGGCTATTACGGTTACAGAAGTCATCAAAAGAGAGCGCCTGGGGAATAGGAGTGGAGCTAGGCACTGCAGGGCCTGGATTCACCTCTACATCGCCAGAGGAACATAGGAGGAGAAGAATAAGGGTACGGCTAAAAGCAATAAGAATTGGTCGTCTAGAACGTCTGGAACAGAGAGTAAAAGGAGGTTTCTGGGGGCGATAAAATAGCATCAAGGTATAATGTACAGACAAAGGTATGGTAGGATGTGAGTACAGTGGAGGTAAACCTAGGTATTGAGTGATGAAGAGAGAGATATTGTCTCTAGAAACATCATTGAAACCAGGAGATGTCATTGCATGTGTGGGTGGTGGAACTAATAAGTTGGATAAGGTATAGTGAGCAGGACTAGAGGCTCTACAGTGAAATAAGCCAATAAACACTAACCAGAACAGCAATGGACAAGACATATTGACATTAAGGAGAGGCATCCTTAGTCGAGTGATCAAAAGGGTCCAGGGAGTGGAGATGTGAGCCATGACCAGCCTTTCAAAGCACTTCATGGCTACCGACGTGAGTGCCACGGGGCGGTAATCATTTAGGCAGGTTACCTTCGCTTCCTTGGGCACAGG
Source organism: Oncorhynchus nerka (assembly GCF_034236695.1). Lineage (NCBI taxonomy): Eukaryota > Metazoa > Chordata > Actinopteri > Salmoniformes > Salmonidae > Oncorhynchus > Oncorhynchus nerka. Next base: position 60,847,995 of record NC_088423.1, on the reverse strand, counting down.
GACTATGGTGGTCTGCTTGAAACATGTAGGTATTACAGACTCGGTCAGGGAGAGGTTGAAAATGTCAGTGAAGACACTTGACAGTTGGTCCACGCATGCTTCGAGTACACGTCATTTGACTGGCAGTCAAGGCTGAGGGAATATACTTGGCAGTATCCTCTCTGCTAGTGTATGCCAGCGACTCGCTAGCAAATATTTTGAAGAGAGAAAAGGAAGCAACTAGTGACTACTCTACATTGGTAGATGGTGTGGCCTTTCAAGATAGAATTATCCTGTATTCATTCTCTATTTAAAAACACACAAAAACAAGGCCTAGGCTAGAGGTTAGACATATGAACCAGAGTCGGAGAGTTGCCAGTTGAATGTCAGGCCTGGCAACAGTGGGAATGAGACATGAAGTGGCAAGCTGATGGTTGCTGTTACCATGTACAGTACATCTGTTGCCCTTAGGCAAGGCACTTAACACCTAAATTGCTTATGTGGCACTGCACTGTTGCTGACCCTGTGATTGCAAACCAACACATGGGTGTCTTTCTAGCCCGGACTGGGGTTGGGAAATAGCAAAAGACTACAAATATCAGAATCTGAATCTTAGAAAGCCTACCGTCTACTGCCATTAGGCACTCAACACCTAAATGACTTAGGCTAACACCTGCAGTTGAAGTCGGAAGTTTACATACACTTAGTTTGGAGTCATTAAAACTTGTTTTTTCAACCACTCCACACATTTCCAATGACATTCGTCACTGTTGCAGTTGTTAATATGCATATATATATTTTTTTGTTTGTTTCATTTCACTCAGTGGTCATGCTGTTGCTCCCCCTATGGTCATTCCACCCCACCCCGTCAACTGTCTTTACTCTGCCTCCACCCCAATGGACATGTACAGTTGAAGTCGGATGTTTACATGCACTTAGGTTGAAACTCATTTTTCAACCACTCCACAAATTTCTTGTTAACAAACTATAGTTTTGGCAAGTCGGTTAGGACATCTACTTTGTGCATGACACAAGTCACTTTTCCAACAACTGTTTACAGACAGATTATTTCACTTATAAATCACTGTATCACAATTCCAGTGGGTCAGACGTTTACACACACTAAGTTGACTGTGCCTTTAAACAACTTGGACAATTCAAGAAAACGATGAAACTTCTGACCCACTGGCAATGTGATGAAATAAATAAAAGCTGAAATACATCACTCTCTCCACTATTATTCTTGGCATTTCACATTCTTAAAATAAAGTGGTGATCCTAACGGACCTAAGACGGGGAATTTTTTACTACGATTAAATGTCAGGAATTGTGAAAAACTGAGTTTAAATGTATTTGGCCGAGGTGTAAACGTCCACCGTCCATCGCTCCAATGCTGCTGCATTGTGGCTGACCCCTGTAATTATCTCGCAGACTCAGTTGTATTCTCCTCTTATGTTCCTCCATCAAAATATTGATTTTGGAATAGAGGCGACACTTGACCGTTTCATTGTGATAACCACAAAGGAGGTGTATTTTGAGTAATGTGACTAAAGCATCCTGAAAATCATAGGATCTCAAAAGAATGTGTCATGATTCAAATCGACCAGTCTCCTTGAAAAGCGCGTTTCTTTATCTCCGGCATTGAAGCACATTACTGTAAGGCCAGACAGAGCCCCATCCATGTAAGCAGAAACAGACAGATCGGGAGGAAAGGGAGGCTTCCCAATGAGCAAAAAAGATACCGTGCGTAACTTAGGAGGGGACCATTAAATATTAGAAACCTTCCCTATGTGGCAGCCAGCAAGGTCATATTAAGTGTATAATTGTATCAATATATCATGGGTTTTAATAAATAATAAATCAGACCAAAATACTTGTGTATTATTTCATACCTGCGCTACTAGATATACTGATCAATAGACGCATCAACTAATTGTGAATAACACAGGCCTTCGGCTATTAGGATGGAATGGTGCGAACTGCTACAGAAATCTGTTTCCATATTGAGTCTGCTTCCATTTATTACAGCATGGAGCTCATTTTCCATTAACAAGCTCATTCCGGTCCTTACATGATCATCAAGGTGGTTTATGAATCAGTTGGCCTGACCCTTTCCATAATGTTCCCCTCCCCCTACACCTCCTGCTGTTACTCCACCTGTTCCCTCGACCTACCGATATGCATCCCTACATCCTTCTCTCGTCCCTCGTCTCCACCCTCTTCTTTGCCTTCTTCCCGAGGCAGTCGGCCCGGTATTCCGCTCACGGGCCCCACAGTGTTTACAGATTTGCTCTTTCTATATCGATGCCATTAGGACTCCCTGCTGAACCTAATGCATTATCGTTATATAGCTTGGGTCGTCCTAATTCATTTATGCCACTGTGTGCTTAGTGTTTGTCTTTCTAATATGAGGCACCTTTCTCGCACGGGCTGGGCTGTCCGTCTCAGTGTTTACTGCTCAGGCAGTAAGGCAGCTTTCTGTGGACTTCTGCTCTGCAGAACCAGGCTGGCTCAATTACTGAACAAGGGCATTAGGGACGAAAACCAGGCTTTGTCTCTCTCGAGGGCAGGAGAATCGCAGAGCTGAGAGCCCACTCCACGCTGAGCCACTTCCCAACTACATCCCTGATCCCCTGCTCTTTCTTTATCATTTTCCCCCTGCTTGGGATAAAACTTTAATGCCTACTTGCTTCCCCTCTCCCTCCACTCCAGCTTTCCTCTCTCTTTCTGTTTTCCCCTCTCCCTGCCCCTTTTATTTATTTCCGGAAACACTCTCTCTCTCTCAATTTCCTTTGTCGATAAGAAGATGAATTTTTATCTGTGTTAATAAACACTATTTTTATAGCCTGGCAGGGGATTAGGGTCCATGTCTTCTGCCAGTGTGTTTGTGTGCACGTGAGTTTTGAGAAAGAGAGAGACAAAATAAAGCAAGAGGGGAAAAGGCAAGCATGATACACAAATATCTACAGTACCAGTCAAAGTCTGGACACACCTACTCATTCAAGAGTTTTTCATAATTGTAACTATTTTCTACATTGTAGAATAATAGTGAAGACTTCAAAACTATGAAATAACACATATGGAATCATGTAGTAACCCAAAAAAAGTGTTAAACAAATCTAAATATATTTGTCACTAGGGTGGGCAATCCATGTTATCTATTTCTTTGTTGGCCGGGTATGGTTCCCAATCAGAGGCAGCTGTCTATCGTTGTATCAAATCAAATCAAATGTATTTGTCACATACACATGGTTAGCAGATGTTAATGCGAGTGTAGCGAAATGCTTGTGCTTCTAGTTCCGACAATGCGGTAATAACCAACGAGTAATCTAACCTAACAATTCCAAAACTACTACCTTATACACACAAGTGCAAAGGGATAAAGAATATGTACATAAAGATATATGACTGAGTGATGGTACAGAACAGCATAGGCAAAATGCAGTAGATGGTATCGAGTACAGTATATACATATGAGATGAGTAATGTAGGGTATGTAAACATTATATTAAGTAGCATTGTTTAAAGTGGCTAGTGATATATTTTACATCAATTTCCATCAATTCCCATTATTAAAGTGGCTGGAGTTGAGTCAGTGTGTTGGCAGCAGGCACTCAATGTTAGTGGTGGCTGTTTATGGATGATGGCCTTGAGATAGAAGCTGTTTTTCAGTCTCTCGGTCCCTGCTTTGATGCACATGTACTGATCTCGCCTTCTGGATGATAGGGGGGTGAACAGGCAGTGGCTCGGGTGCTTGTTGTCCTTGATGATCTTTATGGCCTTCCTGTGACATCGGGTGGTGTAGGTGTCCTGGAGGGCAGGTAGTTTTCCCCCGGTGATGAGTTGCGCAGACCTCACTACCCTCTAGAGAGCCTTACGGTTGTGGGCGGAGCAGTTGCCGTACCAGGCGGTGATACAGCCCGACAGGATGCTCTCGATTGTGCATCTGTAGAAGTTTGTGAGTGCTTTTGGTGACAAGCCAAATTTCTACAGCCTCCTGAGGTTGAAGAGGCACTGCTGCGCCTTCTTCACGATGTTGTCTGTGTGGGTGGACCAATTCAGTTTGTCTGTGATGTGTACGCCGAGGAACTTAATACCCTCTCCATTACTGTCCCATCAATGTGGATAGGGGGGTGCTCCCTCTGCTGTTTCCTGAAGTCCACAATCATCTCCTTAGTTTTGTTGACGTTGAGTGTGAGGTTATTTTCCTGACACCACACTCCGAGGGCCCTCACCTCCTCCCTGTAGGCCGTCTCGTCGTTGTTGGTAATCAAGTCTACCATTGTAGTGTCGTCCGCAAACTTGATGATTGAGTTGGTGGCATGCATGGCCACGCAGTCGTGGGTGAACAGGGAGTACAGGAGAGGGCTCAGAACGCACCCTTGTGGGGCCCCAGTGTTGAGGATCAGCGGGGTGGAGATGTTGTTACCTACCCTCACCACCTGGGGGGCGGCCCGTCTGGAATTCCAGTACCCAGTTGCACAGGGCGGGGTCGAGACCCAGGGTCTCGAGCTTGATGACGAGTTTGGAGGGTACTATGGTGTTAAATGCTGAGCTGTAGTCGATGAACAGCATTCTCACATAGGTATTCCTCTTGTCCAGATGGGTTAGGGCAGTGTGCAGTGTGGTTGAGATTGCATCGTCTGTGGACCTCTTTGGGCGGTAAGCAAATTGGAGTGGGTCTAGGGTGTCAGGTAGGGTGGAGGTGATATGGTCCTTGACTAGTCTCTCAAAGCACTTCATGGTGACGGAAGTGAGGGATCTACGTGGTAGTCGTTTAGCTCAGTTACCTTAGCTTTCTTGGGAACAGGGACAATGGTGGCCCTCTTGAAGCATGTGGGAACAGCAGACTGGGATAAGGATGGTTGAATATGTCCGTAAACACACCAGCCAGCTGGTCTGCGCATGCTCTGAGGACACGGCTGGGGATGCCGTCTGGGCCTGCAGCCTTGCGAGGGTTAACACGTTTAAAAGTTTTGGTTGCGGGCTGTTTCAGTGGCACTGTATTGTCCTCAAAGCAGGCAAAAAAGTTATTTAGTCTGCCTGCGAGCAAGACATCCTGGTCCGTGACGGGGCTGGTTTTCTTTTTGTAATCCGTGATTGACTGTAGACCCTGCCACATACCTCGTGTCTGAGCCGTTGAATTGCGACTCTACTTTGTCTCTATACTGACGCTTAGCTTGTTTGATTGCCTTGCAGAGGGAATAGCTACACTGTTTGTATTCGGTCATGTTTCCGGTCACCTTGCCCTGGTTAAAAGCAGTGGTTCGCCCTTTCAGTTTCACGCTGCCATCAATCCACGGTTTCTGGTTTAATGTTTTAATCTTTGCTATGGGAACGACATCTTCAATGCACTCGCTCACCGAATCAGCGTATTCGTCAATGTTGTTGTTGGATGCAGTGCGGAACATATCCCAGTCCACGTGATGGAAGCAGTCCTGGAACGTGGAATCAGATTGGTCGGACCAGCGTTGAACAGACCTGAGCGCGGGAGCTTCTTGTTTTAGCTTCTGTCTGTAGGCAGGGAGCAACAAAAATGGAGTCGTGGTCAGCTTTTCCGAAAGGATGGCGGGGGAGGGCCTTATATGCGTCACGGAAGTTAGAATAGCAATGATCCAAGGTTTTACCAGCCCTGGTTGCGCAATCGATATGCTGATACAATTTAGGGAGTCTTGTCTCTGATTGGGGATCATACTTTAGGCAGCCTTTTCCACCTGTAGTTTGTGGGATCTTGTTTTTGGTACTGTGCTGTTGAGCCCTACTCGACGTTACGTTTCGTATGTTTTTGTTTTTTCGGTGTTCATTTAATAAATTAAAATGTACGCCTACACACGCTGCACCTTGGTCCGATCCTTCCATCGGCGAACGTAACAATATTAAGTATCCACCCTTTGCCTTTTGCACACTCTTGGCATTCTCTCAACCAGCTTCATGAGGTAGTCACCTGGAATGCATTTCAATTAACTTCTTATGGCTACAGTGGCAGTATTGAGTAGCTTGGATGAAAAGGTGCCCAGAGTAAACTGCCTGCTCCTCAGTCCCAGTTGCTAATATATGCATATTATTATTGGTATTGGATAGAAAACACTCGAAGTTTCTAAAACTGTTTGAATGATGTCTGTGAGTATAACAGAACTCATATGGTAGGCAAAAACCTGAGAAGAAATCTAAACAGGAAGTGGGAAATCTGAGGTTGTTCGATTTTCAACCCAGCCCCTACTGAATACACAGTGGGATATTGGTTATGTTGCACTTCCTAAGGATTCCACTAGATGTCAACCGTCTTTAGAAACTTGTTTGAGGATTCTGCTGTGAAGTGGGACCATCAAAGGTTAGCGATTCATTTTATTTCTATTTGTGCTTTTTGTGACTCCTCTCTTCGGCTGGAAAAATCGCTGAATTTTTCTGTGATTTGGCGGTGACCTAACATAATCGTTTGTGGTGCTTTCGCTGTAAAGCCTATTTGAAATCGGACACTTTTTGGTGGGATTAACAACAATATTTCCTTTAAAATGGTATAAGATACATGTAGGTTTGAGGAATTTTAATTATGAGATTTCTGTTTGAATTTGGTGCTCTGCACTTTCACTGGCTGTTGTCATATCAATCCGGTTAACGGGATTGCAGCCCTAAGAGGTTTTAACAGGTGTCCATGGTTAAAAGTTAATTTGTAGAATTTCTTTCCTTCTTAATGCATTGGAGCCAATCAGTTGTGTTGTGACAAAGTAGGGATGGGATGTCTTTTACCAAATAGGAATAAATCCATATTATGGCAAGTACAGCTCAAATAAGAAAAGATAAATAACAGTCCATTGTTACTTGAAGCCATGAAGGTCAGTCAATCCAGAACATTTCAAGAACTTTGAAAGTTTCTTCAAGTGCAGTCGCAAAAACCATCAACCGCTATAATGAAACTGGCTCTCATGAGGAGTGCCACAGGAAAGGAAGACCCAGAGTTACCGCTGCTCCAGAGGATAAATTCATTAGATTTTCCAGCCTTTGAAATTGCAGCCCAAATAAATGCTTCACAGAGTTCAAGTAACAGACACATCTCAATATCAACTGTTCAGAGGAGACTGCGTGAATCAGGCCTTCATGGTCAAATTTCTGCAAAGAAAACACTACTAAAGGACACCAATAATAAGAAAAGACTTGCTTGGGCCAAGAAACACAGACTGGTGGAAATCTGTTCTTTGGACTGATGAGTCCAAATTTGAGATTTTTGGTTCCAACTGCTGTGTCTCTATGAGACGTAGAGTAGGTAAACGGATGATCTCGGCATGTGTGGTTCCCACCGTGAAGCATGGAGGAGGAGGTGTGATGGTGCTTTGCTGGTGACACTTAGAATCCAAAGCACACTTAACCAGCATGGCTACCACAGCATTCTGCAGCGATACGCCATCCTATCTGGTTTGCGCTTAGTGGGGCCATCATTTGTTTTTCAACAGGACAATGACTCAAAACACACCTCCAGGCTATGTAAGGGCTATTTGACCAAGAAGGAGAGTGATGGAGAGCTGCATCAGATGACCTGGCCTCCACAATCACCCGAACTCAACCAAATTGAGATGGTTTGGAATGAGTTGGACCACAGAGTGAAGGAAAAGCAGGCAACAAGTGCTCAGCATATGTGGGAACTCCTTCAAGACTGTTGGAAAAGCATTCCAAGTGAAGCTGGTTAAGATAATGCCACGAGTGTGCAAAGCTGTCATCAAGGCAAAATATGGCTACTTTGAAGAATCTAAAGTATATTTTGATTTGTTTAACACTTTTTTGGTTACTACATGTTTCATAGTTTTGATGTCTTCATTAGTATTCTACAATGTAGAAAATAGTAAAAATAAAGAAGACCCCTTTAACTATTGACTGGTACTGTACAGTATGTTCCAAAGCTCAGCAGACGATCCTACTCCCTGCTTGATTAGAAGCCTGATTCTTCACTACGCTCTGACAACTCTAAGCTGTTCAAATATATGCTCTATCCTACAACCAAACCACTAGCAGTCTTTGCCTCATGCACAACATATGTCATCACCTGGTTGGCATCTGTTAAACCCAGTAAGGTAATCAAACGTGTTCGAGAGGGTATGCCTGAGCAAGACACTTGGCAGACTAGACGATCTACAAACCACAGTGCATTCTAAACGACTACCCATTAAGTTTGGAAACTTTTTCCACTCAGGCCCCCTTTCTAGCATTGGGGAACATCCCGCACCACCCTGCACGCCACAACTATTTATATGGGCACAAGCACTGTTCATGACACAAACTGTTCACACTCCTCTTGTTGGCGGAGATACACTTTGTGTAGGTTTCCTGCAATTATACACATTTTGTCATGGGGTTGCAGAGAAAATGTTGCAGTTTAAAAGCTAATTGTCTTGCAATTCTATACATTTTGCCATGTCTAATGTTTATTGATGTGATAATTGAGTGACTCAAACATTACAACAAAATCTATGGGCAAAAAAATTGCTCTCTAAGGAGACTGACGTGACGAGGAAAACTGATGATGCACTGCCCAATTTCTACTACTACAACTTTCAAGAGTAAGTTGAAAGCCGGACTAAGTTCCTTCAAGAAATGGGGGGGGGGTAATCATTCTTGCTGGGCAATCATTATATAAAAAAATGTTCTCTCCATAGGGCCTTAAAAAGTACAAAGTTAGGCACTGCATCCCAGTTCAATCACTTTCGGGAGTAGTCTTTTTGCCTATTCACTCCATTATGACTCCAAAGCACTGTGATTCTGGAGCGATACGAGACTAGCTCAACCGTGGCAGGTGCTGGATGGATGTAATCATGAGGTGAATGTTGTTCGCATAATTCAATTGTGGTTGACGTATTTTCTTGACAACGGTGAAGGTTTGTTCAGAAACCGCCGGTGACAAAGAACCTTTCTCAGGCTGTAAATGTGTGATTAACATTAGCAAATCAAACCATAGTACTTATTCAGCAGAGTGGAAGGTTATAGAAAGATCAGATAGAGATGTATTGTCTAGACCAGCCATGATTCTCTGTTGTGTAGAATGGAGATGTGCATCCACTCTATCCATTTACCTTTCTATGTGAAACATTGAAACCAGTCCCACAACTCCGATATAAAATGTTTTTTTCTCAAAGTGGCCGGGATGTTACACTGAGTATACAAAACATTAAGAACACCCGCTCTTTCCGTGACATAGACTGACCAGGTGAAAGCTATGATCCCTTATTGATGTCACTAGATAAATCAACTTCAAATCATTGTAGATAAAGGGGGAGGAGACTCGTTAAAGAAGGATTTCTAAGCCTTGAGACATGGATTGTGTGTGTTCCATTCAGAGGGTTAACTGGAACGCTGCTGGGTTTTTCACACTCAACAGTTTCCCGTGTGTATCAAGAATGGTCCACCACCCAAAGGACATCCAGCCAACTTGACAACTGTGGGAAGCATTGGAGTCAACATGGGCCAGCATCCCTGTGAAATGCTTTCGACACCTTGTAGGGTCCATGCCCTGACAAATTGAGGCTGTTCTGAGGGCAAAGAGGGGGTGCAACTCAATATTAGGAAGGTGTTCCAAATGTTTTGTATACGCAGTACATCCCTAACAACTTAATGAATACATTTTTATTATATCAAATACGCCTTGTGTATCAAAACAGCAATTCATTTTTATCATGACTAAATTCAACACACTCTCATTGCCTCCCATAGAAAAGCTCCTCATTTGCTTAATAATTAATGATTTGCTTAACGTGGACAGATTTTGGGTGGAGTAAACCCCCTTGCTCACCAAGAGTGGTAGGTCTGTGCATGTACTATGAATATACCGCATTATGGATTATGATGTGAGCTCGTGTTGGACGTTCGCTGACAAGCCAATTGATATTTGTCCAATTATGTTTATTCTGCCTATTGCTTGAACATATAATAAAACAATTGATCTAAAAAAAAAAAAATTAAAAGCAAGAGTTCGAGACACAATTTCTCTACCGGCGGTAATGGAAAGCAACATAGGGTGAGAAATGTCAACGTAAAACAAACGTGTCCAAACGTGTCCAAAGATGAACGAGTGTGTTGGAACAGGTGTCTAATTTCTCTTCAAATTAACTTTCACTCCATGGCTTGTTCATTTGGACATCCAGAGATTCATATGGTGCAGTACAATCAGTGGTTTGATGAGGAGTTGATGAGTGGGATCAGGTGTGTAATGCTAGGGGGGGGGGGACAAATGTGCATCCTTTTGGGACCCAGGTTCAGGACCACACTGTTCTAAGTCAACAGGAGGAAACATGAGGTTTGACATAATGTTGCCTGACAAACTAAGGCAATCAATCCGAAGGACTAGTTTCTGTTAGCGAGTTGTACCGTACGGCATATACATATCCCACCTGATTCAGATCTATACTGAACAAAAATATAAAACGCAACGTGAAACATGGAACCAACACTTTACATGAGCTGAAATAAAAGATCCCAGAAATTGTCAATATGCACAATAAGCTTATTTCTCTTAAATGTTGTACACACATGTTTTAACATCCCTGTTAGTGACCATTTCTCCGTTGCCAAGATAATCCATCCACCTGACAGGTGTGGTATATCAAGAAGCTGATTAAACAGCATGATCATTACACAGGGGCACCTTGTGCTAGGAATAATAAAAGTAATTTTGAAAATGTGCAGATTTGTCACAACACAATGCCACAAATGTCTCAAATTGAGGGAGCATAAAATGGGCATGCTGACTGCAGGAATGTCCACCAGAGCTGTTGCCAGAGAATTTAATGTTAATTTCTCTACCAATGGCATTTTTGAAAATTTGGCAGTACGTCCAACCAGCCTCACAACCGTAGACCACATGTAACCACGCCAGCCCAGGACCTCTACATCCGGCTTCTTCACCTGTGGGATCGTCTATACGACCAGCCACCCGGACAGCTGATGAAACTGTGTTTGCACAACTGAAGAATTTCTGCAAAAAATGTGAAATCTCATCTGCGTGCTCGTCGTCCTCACCAGGGTCTTGACCTGACTGCAGTTTGGCGTCATGAACCGACTTCAGTGGCCAAATGCTCACCTTCGATGGCCACAGGCACACTGAAGAAGTGTGCTCTTCATGGATGAATCCCAGTTTCAACTGTACCGGGCAGATGGCAGTATGGTGTTGTGTGGGTGAGCGGTTTGCTTCTGCCAATGTTGTGAACGCCCTGTGGTGGCGGTGGGGTTATGGTATGGGCAGGCATAAGCTATGGACAATGAACACAATTGCATTTTATCAATGGCAATTTTAATCCACAGAGATACCGTGACCAGATCCTGAGGCCGTTGTCGGGCCCTTTATCCACTGCCATCACCTCATGTTTCACCATAATGCACTGCCCCGTGTCGCAAGGATCTTTACATAATTCCTGGAAGCTGAAAATGTCCCAGTTATTTCATGGCCTGCATACTCACTAGACATGTCACCCATTCAGCATGTTTGGGATGCTCTGGATCGACATTGTACCACAGCGTGTTCCAGTTCCCGCTACTAACAAGCATTTTGCTACACTCGCAATAACATCTGCTAACCATGTGTATGTGACCAATAACATTTGAATTGTTTTGATATCCACAACTTCGCACAGCAATTGAAAAGGAGTGGGACAACATTCCACAGCTCACAATCAACAGCCTGATCAACTCTATGTGAAGGAGATAAAGGTATCTGTGACCAAGAGATGCATATCTGTATTCCCAGTCATGTGAAATCCATAGATTAGGGAATAATTTATTTTATTTGACTGATTTCCTTATATGAACTGTAATTCAGTAAAATCGTAGAAATTGTTGCATGTTGCGTAATTTTTTTCTGTGTAGTAACATTTGGTACTCTGATCTGTGCAAAAAACAGATTCTGGTACCTGCCAGAGTGGTCGAGTGTTAGTGCAGTATCCAAGACCATACGATCAACTATATTGTGATGCGGCAGCACGAGTCAAAGACATTATTGCCTGCAATCTAGCATTTAATGTGATGTAGAATGTGAAAATACCCTGTTATTTACAGTTTTCATGCGCTAGGGAACCACACCTGGTATACTTTTATTTATTATTATTTATTTATTTTCACCTTTATTTAACCAGGTAGGCTAGTTGAGAACAAGTTCTCATTTGCAACTGCGACCTGGCCAAGATAAAGCATAGCAGTGTGAACAGACAACACAGAGTTACACATGGAGTAAACAATTAACAAGTCAATAACACAGTAGAAAGAAAAAAAGGGGGGAGTCTATATACAATGTGTGCAAAAGGCATGAGGTAGGCGAATAATTACAATTTTGCAGATTAACACTGGAGTGATAAATGATCAGATGGTCATGTACAGGTAGAGATATTGGTGTGCAAAAGAGCAGAAAAGTAAATAAATAAAAACAGTATGGGGATGAGGTAGGTGAAAATGGGTGGGCTATTTACCAATAGACTATGTACAGCTGCAGTGATCGGTTAGCTGCTCAGATAGCTGATGTTTGAAGTTGGTGAGGTAGATAAAGTCTCCAACTTCAGCGATTTTTGCAATTCGTTCCAGTCACAGGCAGCAGAGTACTGGAACGAAAGGCGGCCGAATGAGGTGTTGGCTTTAGGGATGATCAATGAGATACACCTGCTGGAGCGCGTGCTACGGAGGGGTGTTGCCATCGTGACCAGTGAACTGAGGTAAGGCGGAGCTTTACCTAGCATGGACTTGTAGATGACCTGGAGCCAGTGGGTCTGGCGACGAATATGTAGCGAGGGCCAGCCGACTAGAGCATACAAGTCGCAGTGGTGGGTGGTATAAGGTGCTTTAGTGACAAAGCGGATGGCACTGTGATAGACTGCATCCAGTTTGCTGAGTAGAGTGTTGGAAGCCATTTTGTAGATGACATCGCCAAAGTCGAGGATCGGTAGGATAGTCAGTTTTACTAGGGTAAGCTTGGCGGCGTGAGTGAAGGAGGCTTTGTTGCGGAATAGAAAGCCGACTCTTGATTTGATTTTCGATTGGAGATGTTTGATATGAGTCTGGAAGGAGAGTTTGCAGTCTAGCCAGACACCTAGGTACTTATAGATGTCCACATATTCAAGGTCGGAACCATCCAGGGTGGTGATGCTAGTCGGGCATGCGGGTGCAGGCAGCGATCAGTTGAAAAGCATGCATTTGGTTTTACTAGCGTTTAAGAGCAGTTGGAGGCCACGGAAGGAGTGTTGTATGGCATTGAAGCTCGTTTGGAGGTTAGATAGCACAGTGTCCAATGACGGGCCGAAAGTATATAGAATGGTGTCGTGTGAGTGTGCATGTTAACAAATGTATAAGTAGACTAGGGACAGGAAGACCAGGTTTGCCAATAGCATAAGTGATACATGAAAATGTAAAATCATCCACAGTTGCAACATGCACTCAATCTCTATACATTTTTTACATTTCCACTTTACAAATGCAACCCAGGAGATTACATTTACATTTACATTTAAGTCATTTAGCAGACGCTCTTATCCAGAGCGACTTACAAATTGGTGCGTTCACCTTAAGACATCCAGTGGAACAGCCACTTTACAATAGTGCATCTAAATCTTTTAAGGGGGGTGAGAAGGATTACTTTATCCTATCCTAGGTATTCCTGAAAGAGGTGGGGTTTCAGGTGTCTCCGGAAGGTGGTGATTGACTCCGCTGTCCTGGCGTCGTGAGGGAGTTTGTTCCACCATTGGGGGGCCAGAGCAGCGAACAGTTTTGACTGGGCTGCGCGGGAACTGTACTTCCTCAGTGGTAGGGAGGCAAGCAGGCCAGAGGTGGATGAACGCAGTGCAGAGATGTCTTGTCTTACTTCTCATGAGACTGGCTTAAAACACATACAGCTGCAGATGCATACATCACACATACCAACCTCCACCAAAGTAGCAAACTGCGGTCTATAAGCCTGAGCTACAATGCAAGTTACTGTATGTTCCTACTGAATATGAACAATGGTCTGGAGGAGGCCAGGGGAAACTCAGCTCACAAGGCAGGGAAATTCCCATTGATCTGACTAAATCAAGGAAGACAGAGTGGAGCTAAGAACTACAGAACTCCAGGAATTGGGAGCCTATGGATCCTGTAGACTGCTGGGTTCTGACCTACATAACACAGGCAACAAAAAAAACAAAAACACTTTTGAGTACTTGGAACTTCAATCCCTCTCTTTTTTCGTTTTCCCATACTCCATTTCTCTTTCTGTCTTCCTCTCCATTTGGGTCTCACCAGGCCCGGCAGCAGGATTAACTCGGAAAGGGGGCATCAGAAATTACTAAGGTGGCACAACTATTTTCGCTTGCCGGTAACACAGGATGGATAATAATCGAGAGTACAATTACACACAATGTATTTGCAGCCACGCACGGCTGTCTAGTCACAAGAATACAGGACACTGCACCGCTTCACAAACATACAAAATGCATAACCGTCTCGAGAGATGGCAAGTTACGACAACACTACACGCATGATACCCATCAATGCAATGCAAAACAGTTGCTAATTGCAGCAATAACACTTCCACATGCCAATACAATGTATTTCCAATCACGGAAAGCAAACAATAATGTGCAATGCACTACCACAATTTATCGGTACAATGGAGCTTGGACACAAGTACCAAGCTGTCTTCCCACAAGAGTGCCGTACTATGCTGCGTATGATAAGAGAAATGTGTATTCTATAGCAACGAGTTGTTTATAGCATCACTATGGCTACATTGTTACTCAACCATTGGTCAAGGTCTGCCTACCCTCATCAATGTAATGCAGAGCACCTCTTCTACTATATAAAAACATTAAAAACAACCCCATTATATTACAAACCAAACATTTCCAATCCTATCACATCACAGAAACCAAGCAGTAGACCTGCCAATAAAGAAAATCACGTCTATGCCTCTGACATTTGCCACACTTTTCCAAAAGCTAGCAAATGACAAAACAATACCAGGCCAGCCAGGCTGCCTGTTCTTACCCAGATTCAAAATATTTGCAGCCTCCTTGGTGCTGTGTTCAACCTCCTCAGAAATCTCTCGTTCCACTCCCCAGGGAATTTGCTTGCAAGATCCCTCTCAAAATGCCAGTTGAATCAGCATGTGCTTTCCTGCTGTGCAACATCAAATCAAATCAAATTGATTTATATAGCCCTTTGTACATCAGCTGATATCTCAAAGTGCTGTACAGAAACCCAGCCTAAAACCCCAAACAGCAAGCAATGCAGGTGTAGAATCACGGTGTTCAATGCTCCGTCTGTGCTCACTGAATACATTTTTTCAACGTTGAAAAAGAGTTCTTGCAAATTGCTGTGGATGCTCCAAATGTTAATTCCAGCTTCAATGCCATCATCATAGTAAGCATAGCTGTTTAGAGGCCCAGGGTATCTATCCAAAATGCTCTGCATAATGTTAGTCCAATTTTCTTCTCCAGATTGGGCTATTTCAGTCTGTAGAAACTGGCGTGCGACAGTAAACTCAATTGCCACAAAATCTCCAGAGATGAAGTCCAGCAGTGGTCTCACCTTTTCCACATCCATAAAGGATTCATTCTCTGGGTGCAAGGCACACAGGGCTTCAACAAGTTGGCTGTTTCGTTTGTTAAATCTCGCTGACATTTCTCCCAGTACAGCATCCAGAGTGCTGAAAAACAGTCTTTTGCACTCCCTGTCATTATCCTCTTCTTGCTGGCCCATTGTTGTTTTCGACCACATATTCTTTCAGACTACTGCTCACTACTCTTTGCCATTTGCTTGGAGCGGGGGTGTCCGTGTGCTTGTATTTCCTTGCAGGAATATTCCAGCCACTCTCTGCCTTTAAACCACACGTTACAAAATGCCAGTTTTCTCCCACAGTACAGGCGGGTTGGGTATCTTGGAGGTTTGCAGGCCCCTCCTCGGGTTGGTTACCTCATGTGTCACCAGGCTGCAAGATGGTTGTGCAGGTGCCTTTGCTGCTGGGCTCGACGGCCTTGGCCTAGGTGATTAGCGTCGGCTCAGCGGCCTTGGCCTAGGTGATTAGCGTCTGCTCAGCGGCCTTGGTCTCTGTGGCAGGCTTCTCCCTCTCCTCGCCGCTTTGATCCGATGCTGCCGTTGTGCTTTCTAATATCCATAATTTCAGCTACCTAACTATCTGTTAACGTTAGCTAAATTCCATCCAGCTGTGCGGTGAAACATCTTCTTTTTTTTTTGTTGGTAGTAATTAACAGTCAAAACAGTCAAATCCCCCTACTGCGAAAGCCAATAGTTTTTTTCAACCGGTAAAATGTGTATGACGTACGTATGATGCATGCAAGGGAGTTGCATGAATGAAGCATACACAACAAATCGGTTGGGCATGACGGAGGGGGCCTAATTGTGGGACAGAATAGGGATACAAAACTGAGGGGGCACAATATTCAAACTTTTTGCACCCTCGTGGCACAAGGCCTGGGTCTCACCCGTGGGTCCCCGCAGTATGAGTACACCAAGTCCGCACTAACGAGATTTATTACATAGTGATAGTATAGTAATAGTAATAGTAATTAAGTGACTTATTGGGGTCTTTGCTGCTACTGTACGCGTGTGTGTGTGTGTGTGTGTGCGCGCCCTTTGTGGCTCAACTGCGCTGAGTCTGTCGAAGCTATATGATTAGCGCCGTGCATCCTCACGTATTTTGGGAGGCCCACTGTTATTGTAATTCTTCTGTGAAGTCATTTTGGCAACATTTGGGGGCTGGTCGCTTTTTTCCCTGTCTTTTCTACAGCTTGTCTGGGAAGGACTGATATACCCCTTGTGCTTCGCTGCAGTTCAGAAGACGCTAATAGTCCAGGGTAGAATGAGAATGTATTAAGCTTATTTCAGTCAGTTAAGGTAATGGGGAAGATTAACATAAGGATAACTGAATTTAGCCCCGGAGTAAGTGAACGCTTATTGGATTTCAATTTGAGTGGAGTGTCTTAGTGCCAGAAAGGCCACACACACACAAAGTCTCTCTTATACACTCCCTCTTTGACACACACCTGACACAACCCCCTTTTTAACATGCTTTCAACATCAAAAGGACAAAAATCCTCGCTGTAACCAAGGTCATTATAGTGGTAGAAGTTGATTTTATTCTTCAATAACGCAGACGGTTGATGAATCTTATGGTATCCCCTGTCACGTAACCGTCGGATTTTAGCAGACAAACATCGGGCAATAGCACACTTGATAACCTGGATGAGGGTAAGAAAAATAAACACAACTCCCGCTATTGGAAGTATCATGCTCACCAAAAAACTCCCCCATGTGCCGAATGTGAAAGACAACCACACGACTAAGCCTGGATCATCTGGATTGTAATGATGTTTAGCGACCTCAGTCCTGATCTTTTGGATTAGGTCAGTTATTTCCTCAGAATTATCAGGAATGTAAGTACGGCATTCAGCACATGTACCCCATGTTTGCCTGCGGCATAGTGTAGAGAAAGAGCTCGAAACGTACTGACGCCCGAGTGTCCCTCATCCTGCATCTCTGTGTTAGAATTGGAAACACCACCCACATCCTGTCTTAGGAGGAAACTCACAAGGAAAATCATTTCAAACATCTTTCACTTGTCTGCGAGACAATAACGGCGGCAGGGTAGCCTAGCGGTTAGAGCGTTGGACTAGTAACCGGAAGGTTGCAAGTTCAAACCCCCGAGCTGACAAGGTACAAATCTGTCATTCTGCCCCTGAACAGGCAGTTAACCCACTGTTCCTAGGCCGTCATTGAAAATAAGAATTTGTTCTTAACTGACTTGCCTAGTTAAATAAAAAATTTAAAAATTAAATCGTCCTATTGTCAAGGTAATCATTCACATAGTCCTTTAAAAGTGACCAGCTCTTCCACACTGGTATCAGTCCCACATAGATAACTATTAGAAATTATGTTCTGACAGTCTGCCGGTAGTGAGGACCTATTCTTCTTCTGTTCCACTGGTTGATGAGGACGTCGCCAATGAACACTTCACCAGTGATCTTGTATCGTTTTAAGTACAGTCCCTGGGTTAAGGGACATTGCTTCAGCATTCAGACAGTAGATTCTCATCATCTGTAACGAAGGAAACAAAAAAGTGAAAGTAACATGTCCGCGTTTCAAGAGAAATTGATATTTCACACAGATTTCCCTAATATGCCGACCTCGTTATGAGCAAAACTTGATAAGGACCTTCCCATTTTGGACCCAGTGTGCCTGTTACATATTTGTTTTACCATCATGGGTAACTCCCGAAAGCATACTTTGAGTCTGTGTAGATATTAGCCGTTTTTCCTTCCGCCTGTTTGCGTGCTTCTGTCAAAGCCACCAGTTCCTGTGTTGACGTTCCTGCAGCTAATGTGCCTGTCACTATCCCATTGTCCGTTGCCCAGCCTAGTTTCTTCACACCCACCTCCACAATGCTTGAACAGTCTGTGTATAAGATCAACTCAGGGTTTTCCAACAGGTGACTCTTAATGAACCCGTCAGAGAGCTGATCCAAAACCGACTCCCAACAGTCGTGTTCAACGTAATGTGGCATCTGGAGGAAGCATCAGAGGAGCTGGATTACATGGGTTGCCACGTTGGATGATGATGTTAGGAGCCTCCAACACAATTGACCGTATGTTCCAACGAGCAGCTGTGACCTGTGCAGCTCGATTCATTGTCAAAAGAGTATGAACAGATTGTGGACACTTGATAGTAAGACGGTGGTCGAGAACAAGCGATGCCACCATCGACACAGTGACGTAAGTAGCCTGCATAGCTCTGAGACCCTTCCCAAACACACAACATCCAGCTTCTTCGAATAGTAGCCTACAGGATTCTGACAATCACCGTGGTCTTGTGTCAGCACTGAGTTCATGGCCATCTTTTTCAGGAACAAAGAGGGTGAACGGTTGGCCTGAGTCCGGAATGCCCACAACCGGCACTGATGACAGAGCTAGTTTAAACTTGCCAAAAACCTTTTGCTGTTCTTCCGTGAAGGCTACAGAGTCTTTTGAATCAGGATCTCCCTTGAGGAGGTCGTTAAGGGGTTGTGCAATTTCGGCGAAGGTGTCCACCCAGCATCTGTTATAGTTGCACAATCCCATGAAGGAGAGAAGTTCTTTAATAGTAGTGGGCTCCTTGGCAGCTTGTATGGCAGCCGTACGACTTTGTGTCATCTTTCCCTGTGAGACCAGTTGACCAAGGTAGATAACCTGTGATTGCATGAGTTGGGCCTTCTTAGGGACAGCTTTATGGCCTTTGGCATGCAAGTGTTTCCTCATCTTCTGATGCCAACAATATATCATCAACATATTGTATGACATCTGAGGGAGATCTTGGAGATGTCTCCGCAATGCCTGATGGTAAATCAACGGACTATTATTAAGGCCCATAGGAGTCCTAGTCCACTGATACTGTTGACCAGCCACAGAAAAGGCAAGCCATGGACGAACCCATTAGCCATATCAATAACTGAGAACCCAGAGTGAGCAGGTGATAATGAGGAAAACAATGGTTGAGGTGTCAGCCAACAGGGGAGTGAGCTAGGAGATGGCTCCATTTGCATTCCTATAGTTGATTTTTTTCACTGGCCATACTGGGCTATTAGAGGCAGAATGTGTCTTTTCAACTATAACCCTGTCCCATAGATCTTTAATCACTACTTTAGTAGCGCCCATAGCTTCCTTGCTAATGGGATATTGTTTTGTGCAAGGTGGGACAACACCTGTCAAGCACACTGGTTCCATATCCAATGTTCCACACTCGTTTTTCTTCGCAGTCCAAATAGGATGGTTTTGAACTGTAGAGCCCTGCAGTTGTCTAATTTGCCACATCACCTTTCCTTCAGAGATGTTCAGTGGAGAGTCAAGTTGCATTATAACATTAAGGCCTAAAATAGGTTGTTCAAAGGAACCTATCCACACCCCTGCATTATTCTTCATTGGACGAATAGAAATGTATAATGGTTTGGTCTGTTTCATATCCCCCCCTGTAGCTCTCATCTTCTTGCCCGTGTACTGAGGACATATATGTTTTGCATAAGATATGGGCACTCATATCTACAACAACAAACAAAAAAGTTGTTAACCATCATGTTCACATATATTCCATCCGATTTCATATGTACACCATCTGAGATAGGATGTAAGAGGGGGTCTGTTAGTTTACCTCCATGGCATCCAGCAAACTCTGCTGCTGAGCCGGAAAGAGCTTCTTATATTTCTGCATTAGCTTTGTGTCGTTGGGGCTGTTGTTCTGTTTCTAATTTTCCCTTAGATGGACTCTGCTTCTCCTGGCCATTCCTCATAAGGACAGGTTTCCTTTCCCGACAATCTCGTTGCCAGTGACCAGAAATCCCGCAATAATGACATACATCGGGTTTCTCTTCTGCTGAACGAATAATGTCGGTTTCACGTGGAACCTGCACAACTCTGATGACAGCTCGTTTATCATGTTGATTTATGTCCCTGTCCAGTCGTGACCGCCTGTAAATGAAGTTGCCATAGTTTTGTCTCTCCCAGTCAGTAGTTGTGGAAACAATTTGTTTTCCGCAAATCATTGTGTATGGATTGCATCAACTGATGGGTGACTGCCCCATTTTTGGAGGAATTGAGTGCATCTCCATCTTCCATGTCAGGTAACCCACTGTGTCTAACCACCTCTGCTCTATAAACCTTTTCTTCAAGTACGCCATGTTCACGGTTGCTCAAAACAAAGGCTAATAACTGTAACCCATCATAAGGATATCGATTGTAGAGTTTCTTATATCGCTTCAAATGGTCCCACGTCTTCATACCCACGTCTCGTGGATGCTTCAGTCTTTGACCATTCATCCAACTGTTTTGGAGATGCTGATTTGTGTGTGAATCATATCACTGGAGGTTTGTCTTTAGTACCTTTTTACAGCCTGTGTTCTGGTTGGCCTAAGACATTGTTTCGTCACCGCTGTCAGAATCTGTTGACTCAAAGCCAGGTAGTGCTGACCAGATGCTTGAAACCTGATCTGCCTTGCGCAATTCAGTGCGAGGAATAGATGGAGGGAACAGAGAGCCCACAGGTGGGGGTACGGTCTTACTTTTTCACCCGTGTCTCCTCCTACAATAGTTGAATTTCTCCTTTTAAGGTTTTTATCTGTTCACCAAGAACCCTCAAACTCTCTATATCTCTCTGCAATGTCAATGAGTTAGACATTCTCTGTATTTTTCCCCAAGCGTTTTGAATTTCAGACATATTCCATCTTTGTCAACAATGACAGAATATCAATTTATTATCTCGTGCCTACTCTCCTCTACTTTGAAATGGTTCTTTATATCACTAGACAGTGAATTCAAAATCTCTTTTATATTCACATCCGTATCAGCCGTTCCGCCCTTCTCCAGAGTGGTTTTCTCACTTAAAAATGGCATTACATTAACTTCAAAAGTTGTATAATATATATCTTATATATTTATTTAACCACATATATATATATTACATACATACAACCCCTTGAGGACTCTAACCTCTTATCTTCTAGAACACTAATTGTTTCTGCAGGGCCTGGTTAACCATAAACACTTGTGTTCACTTCAAAAGCACACAAGACTTACATTTCCCACACATGTAAAAAACAATTGCTACTCAAATAGCAACTCACTTCTATGCAACAGGAAGGTTTCACACCCTTAATCAATTATGGCTTATTTAACTGATAGGGCTTTAACAAAAGCACTCAAACCTTCAATAGAGAAAAGGACTAACCTTTAATAAAAGGACTCAAACCTTTAACTAGAGGACTCAAACCCCTATACATCCCAGATACGTATCACTCATTGCATGCACTCATTTTAATTTGCTTTGGTTCTTTTAAATTACATGGGTCTAGACTCACCCAGGAATATAATATGTCATCAATCAGGAGATTAAGAGTTGACTCCCATGGTGGGTTGCGCTCATCCCTCTCTCTTTCACCCAGGGTCAACACACAGCTGATGAGTTGTTCCTTGTTGTTGGTCACGACCAATTCATCCGGGTCATGGTACCAAGTGTTATCAGTTGATGTTATTCTTCAATAACACAGAGAAATATAGGTTTATTCAAAGAGAACAACTCATTGATGTTATGCTGGGAAGTAGATTTTCATTCGTCCCTGTCCTCAGTGATTCTCCACAGAACAAAGCAACATTATGCAATTTATAACCCCCAACCCTAGTCTGTGGTTGACCAATTAGAATTCCTTGCAGTAAAATTGGGCCAATGGCCAAATAACAAGTATCCTGCGTCAAGGTTATTTATTTATTTACTTTTCTGCTCTTTTGCACACCAATATCTCTACCTGTACATGATCATCTGATCATTTATCACTCCAGTGTTAATCTACAATATTGTAATTATTCGCCTACCTCCTCATGCCTTTTGCACACATTGTATATAGACTCCCCTTTTTTTCTACTGTGTTATTGACTTGTTAATTGTTTACTCCATGTGTAACTCTGTGTTGTCTGTTCACACTGCTATGCTTTATCTTGGCCAGGTCGCAGTTGCAAATGAGAACTTGTTCTCAACTAGCCTACCTGGTTAAATAAAGGTGAAATACATTTTTTTTTTTAAAAGGTCAATGTATAGACCATTCGAACCAATGAAAACTTGCCACATGTAGCTATGAGTCCAGGACTGAAACTCCTACACCGATTCTAAAACAGATGTAGAACTTAAAAACAACTATTTCCATTGATTGTTAATTCCCGTTTGACCTCTAGTCCTCCGTGTTGTGAATTATCTTAAAATATTTTTACAATAGTAAACTAAAACTAATAATGAAAAAACTATTTAGTACACTGAAATAAAATCATTAACAATCCTGTTTGAAAAACTATCTTTGACTCCAAACGTAACAAAAAATAAATGAAAATCACCATAAGTTCAGTTTAGTTTTGGGGGGGGTGGGTAAGACAATTGTCCGACTTGCACCTCATGTCGACTGCATGAACAAAACTCATGTGATCAAAGGTCATAAAGTTGTGCTAACACTATGCTATACTCATTCACTGCCACTGAAGTGCTGGTTGTAGCGTGTCGAAGTAGGGAGAATGCGCATTTTACGGCTTATAAAAACGTTGAACAAAGTGTTGACAGTGCTGGATAACAACTTAAACATGAACTTATACATAAAACAGATGCTTTTTATTCTCTAGTCATGGTTTTAAAAGTTTCGAAATCCTACAGTATCAACTTCGGTGTGCGTTTGAGGCTTCTTTTTGCAGTCTATGGCTGAAGAAAACTGTGCAGACACAGTTATTGACCAGCGGTAGGCCTATAGGTACACTTGATTTGCTCTCATGTGTCTGAGAGTTCTACTTTCAGACACATGAAATGGTTCAAATTGGGAACACTTTGCCTTCCCGGTGCTAGGGCTGTTGAATCAAGTGCACCTACCACGAACAGCGGGAAACGTATATTAAAAATTGGAATGCAAGACTTTATCGTTGTTTGTTTTACAGACATGTTTGGTGATCAACTAGGAAAGCCTTGGAGATTGACCAGTCGTGATCGACCGGTTGGTGACCACTGCTGTAGATAGTTCAACTCTCCAGTAGGAGGTGCTGCCCTGCCTATAGTTTTTTTCTTATAGTGGATATTACATTGAAGAGCGGACATTTTTTTCAAAGGTACAAATTTAACATACATGTAACCCTCAAAACTACGTTGATTACTTTTTATAAATCCAATGTATTTTACAGCATAGATTCCACATCACAATACGTTGGCAAATGACGCCAAAACAACATTGACTCAACCAGTCAGGGATGATTTCCCACAGTCACACAGAGTATCTGCACATGTGCACGGGTGCGCTTCATTCTGCTACAACGTGGTAGCTACGGGACCAAAACAGCCGAGAAGTTTAGAGTCACGCTTCAACGCTCCTGGATGTTGCGGAAATTGAACCACTACCACTGTTAACTTCATACATTACATTACACGAGTCTACCTTTGGGGCGACAGGTAGCCTCGTGGTTAGAGCGTCGGGCCAGTAACCGAAAGGTTGCTGGATTGAATCACCGAGCTGACAAGGATCAAATCTGTCGGTCTGCCCCTGAACAAGGCAGTTAACCCACTGTTCCCTAGTAGGATGTCATTGTAAATAAGATTTTGTACTTATGACTCGAAATATACATTTGTTTTTATAAAACGAAATAGAAACTAGTAAAGTGACTCTGAAAGGCAAGTCAGTAAACAGGTTAAATAAAATTGAAATAAAACCTTTAAATCTTAACCTAACCTATGACCTGACCCATCACTTCATGTATTACTTCCCCACAGTGGCAAGAAGTGATGTCCCAAAATCCTCCCAAAATCCATCCCAAAAGCCTCACAGGCATAGGTTACTTTCTGTCCCTAACACAAAAACTGACACTAAATAATATAAAATTGAAATATACATTTGTTTTTATAAAAATGTAACTAAATGGAAATGATGAAAAAGACGAATTGAAACTAAACTGAATTTCAAATAAAACTGAATTTCAATTAAAACTAATAGAAATAAAAACAAACACAAAACCCCAAACTATAATAACCTTGGCTGTGACCTTTTTTTATTGTCTGTGTATGAGGAAAATATGTTTCATAAGAATGTATTAGGTGCAGTGTGTGTTTATATGAGAGAGAGCGAGAGAAAGCATGTGTGCGTGCGTGTGTGTTTGAGTTTCTGTCTGCTGGTAATGAGCATGCTTTTTGTC
Source organism: Oncorhynchus nerka (assembly GCF_034236695.1). Lineage (NCBI taxonomy): Eukaryota > Metazoa > Chordata > Actinopteri > Salmoniformes > Salmonidae > Oncorhynchus > Oncorhynchus nerka. The sequence continues at coordinate 60,823,330 of NC_088423.1, read as the reverse complement.
TGTGAAAGTATGTTTATAGTGTTGACAGTTGTAATAAACAAACAGCCAGGCGTTAAAGGTTAAGTTCACCACAAAACACTTACGGGCCCTTTATAAAACACTTGCCTTGCTGTTTGTCAGTACCCCAGACAGTCTCTAGTTCCATTGTTTGAGTATTTAGATTTCTGTATTTTTATATCAAAATGCTGAATTTCCCAAAATTAACTAAAATGCATAAAAAATGATATATTTAATATTACATAAACAATGACTGGTGTCTCGGCATTGAATTGCCAAACAAAGAGACGAGAGAGGACGCAAGGAGTATGCAATTGAGATCTTCCCACAGAATTCTACGCGCCCAGGCCAGATTAATCTAATCCCCTCATTGAATAGAACGGGTGATCCCATTCAAGACAACGATGTCATAATGGGTGGACTGCAGGCTATTGCAAACGTACCCATAGGAGCCGTGCAGTAAGGAAAAGCAGGAAGTGCACCCATCAATCTGTGCTGTGGGTTGTTTAATCAACTCAACTGAAATGACAGAAAATACATTCCTTTGCATGAGCCACATCAGTTAGCATCATTTGAATGAACCTTTCACATTACCATAGAAATGATTGCATCACGCACAGCAAGCGGTACTGATGTACCAAGTCTGGAACCAACAGGACCCTAAACATCTTCTGCCCCCAAGCCATAAGACTGCTAAATACACTTGAAGTCAGAAGTTCACATACTCCTTCGCCAAATCAATTTAAACTTAGTATTTCACAATTCCTGATATTTAATCCTAGTAAAAATTCCCATGTCTTAGGTCAGTTAGGATCACCACTTTATTTTAAGAATGTGAAATGACAGAATAATAGTAGAGAGAATGATTTGTTTCAGATTTGATTTATTTCATCACATTCCCAGTGGGTCAGAAGTTTACATACACTCAATTAGTATTTGGTAGTATTGCCTTTAAATTGTTTAACTTGGGTCAAACGTTTCAGGTAGCCTTCCACAAGCTTCCCACAATAAGTTGGGTGAATTTTGTCACATGTCTCCTGACAGGCTTGTAGGTCAGGTTTGTAGGCCTCCTTGCTCGCACACAATTTTTCAGTTCTGCCCACACATTTTCTATAGGATTGAGGTCAGGACTTTGTGATGGGCACTCCAATACCTTGACTTTGTTGTCCTTAAGCCATTTTGCCACAACTTTGGAAGTATGCTTGGGGTCATTGTCCATTTGGAAGACCCATTTGCGACCAAGCTTTAACTTCCTGACTGATGTCTTGAGATGTTGCTTCAGTATATCCACGTAATTTTCCCCCTTCATGATGCCATCTATTTTGTGAAGTGCACCAGTCCCTCCTGCAGCAAAGCACCCCCACAACATGATTCTGCCACCCCCGTGCTTCACGATTGGGATGGTGTTCTTCGGCTTGCAAGCATCCCCGTTTCCTCCAAACATAACGGCCAAACAGTTCTATTTTGAATCATCAGACCAGAAGAAATTTATCCAAAAAGTACCATCTTTGTCCCCATGTGCAGTTGCAAACCATAGTCTGGCTTTTTATGGTGATTTTGGAGCAGTGGCTTCTTCCTTGCTGAGCGTCCCTTCAGGTTATATCGATATAGGACTCATTTTACTGTGGATATAGATACTTCTGACCTGTTTCCTCCAGCATCTTCACAAGGTCCTTTCCTGTTGTTTTGGGATTGATTTGCACTTTTTTCGCACCAAAGTACGTTCATCTCTAGGAGACAGAATGCGTATCCTTCCTGAGCGGTATGATGGCTGCGTGGTCCCATGGTGTTTTTACTTGCGTACTATTGTTTGTACAGATGAATGTGGGACCTTCAGGCATTTGGAAATTGCTCCCAAGGATGAACCAGACTTGTGGAGGTCTACAAATTTTTTTCTGAGGTCTTGGCTGATTTCTTTTGATTTTCCCATGATGTCAAGCAAAGAGGCACGGAGTTTGAAGGTAGGCCTTGAAATACATCCACAGGTACACCTCCAATTGACTCAAATGATGTCAATTAGCCTTTCAGAAGCTTCTAAAGCCATGACATCATTTTCTGGAATTTTCCAATGATTGCATGACGTTACTGATGGCGTGCCACAATATTACACTGCCATCATTAGACTAGCTAAAGTTAGGCTGAATGGTTTTTACCACCAGCTCCTCCTTGGCTGGTTTTTCAACCGGGGCGATGTTGGGAGGTAGGTTTGGTGTGTCAACTTTGAAGTATGGGTCTTTGTATATGACCTGTTAATCTTCCCGTCACTTGACAGCCTGCTGGACCAATCGGGTTCTAAAGTTGAACGTCTTCAGTTCAGACACTCTTCTCTACCCAATCCTTAGCGTTATGTTATCCTGTCCTACTGCCTATCCTGTCAATCTGCACATGGCTGCAGATTGACGAGGGCGGCGTTTTCTGAGCTAAACTGACCGAGACGCACCTCCAACAACACATAAAACCTCACATAATTTTGCCTAAAAACAATGACAATTTCTCTCAACCAGTGGCAAATGGACTTTTTGGGTGAGCGCTGATGCTGCCTTGTGATAAGCACTGCCCACTTGGTCAAAGGCAGGGGGCGCAAAATATTTTGCTTCTCCATTTCCAGCACTCCCCTCAAGGGTGCTGTTGGAGAGATGCATCGCTGCGGCTCTCCACCAACGTTCCGTCAAAAATAATATCTATGATAAATCATGTAGCAGATATAGGATATGGTAGAAAGAGTATATGGCCTTTTCTGTAGCTTAGAGGCTGGAGATAAAATGTCTGACAATGTAATGAGATGGACACTTTTAACATCATGCTTCTCCGATCAAATAGCCTAATCTAAATGGCACGCAATCAAATAAAAAAATGTGCTGTCATGTTAACAAACAACATGTCCTAAAAACAGGACAGGTCAAAGTAAAATGGCCAGTATAGAATAGACAATCACAACTGTGACAGGAGTTTCATCCCATTGTCATCATCAGTGGTTTCAAGTTTGACAAGTTGATCGATCATAGCTTAAAAAGTAAAATTGATTAGTCATAGGAATCTGGACAAAAAAAGCCAATGCAATCAGCCTGTTTAACAAAATGGTGGGCCTACCACATGGATAGGCAGCAGTGGAGGTTCCTCTGAGGAGGAAGGGGAGGACCATCCTCTTCAGTGAATTTCAGAAAATAAATGGGCCTAGGCCTATAAAACATAAAATATTACAGGCCGAGGGATAATTAGCCGTATTGATGATTGCACAATATATTTACATTTACGTAATGTAGCAGACGTTCTAATCCAGAGCGACTAACAGGAGCAGTTAAGATTAAGAGCAATACTCATGGGCACAGACAGATTTTTCATCTTCTCGGCTCTGGGATTCGAACCAGCAACCTTTCGGTTACTGGCCCAAAACTCTAACCGAAAGGCTACCTGCCACAATGCTATTGATGGCTCTCTTGGTCTTGTATACTTGAATAATGTATAGCCAACTCACTGCTCAAAGGGTGTTAGTGGTCAAGTGTGAGGCTGTTTGTCTTCCTTTTGTTTGTGAGTTTACAGGCTAGTTAGGATGTTATTGGTATAAAAGCTAGACTGGCAATCGCAAGCAACATATTCTCCTCTACTACCACTATTGACTTTATACTTATTACACTGTTTCGTAATATACATTCATGTTTATGTAGACCCAGATTCTGAAGTGCGTGTGTCCCAGACATTATTTTTCTATGGCGCACATCCACTCGTTGTAGACACTGTTTACCTAGCCAGCATGTCGTCATTGTCAGACAAACTTGAAGGGGACTTACAGTAGGCAGTTACATTATGGGGTGTAGGCAGGATACTCGAAAATACAGCAATTTATTTTCATCTTAGAGAGCAATATAAATATACCCTGTGAGTAATATTGGCCAAAACACTTACGCTTCAGAGAGCTTCCCATTTGGACCGTGAAGTGTGGCATGGCGTTTCCAAGGTGATCCTGGGCATTCTAAAGAAAGTCTCCAACACACCAGGATTGATGAGGGACAAGAAATCGTAGTGGTTTAGTTACGTACACACACGCCATCTTCAGCTGGATCGTCAGTCTGATGTTCTATTTTCTCCATTATTGGAAAAAGTCTGTTGGTATGTCCAGCAACTGCACCAGCAGTGGCCGTGCGTTCTGGGAAGAGCCTGTGTTTCCTCAACATCTGCTCGCTCCTGTCTCTCTTTTCTCTCGGTCAGCCCGCAAACGGAACAACTCAGCCTCAGTATACTCCGGCTCAAACCGATATGGTACTACAGTACCATTCTGAAAATAAGGCAGGTCTTCAATTTCCTCTTGGTTCTCGAATCTGACATTCTTTACTCTAATCAAATTTGACGAGGGCAGTAAATACTGTGAGGGAGTGAGAACAGGAAATTGATTGCTTTACATCCTTCAGCCACGCCGACCTAGGTCCCGACTCGCATGAATCCACTTCTTGGATTTCAATACGAAAATAACATAATACATGAATAAAGTGGCCAGAGCGGTGTGTTTGGGAGGTGTTTATGACGGACTTTGACGTTGCATGGGACGTTGCATTCTATGGGGAAGGAGGGGTAGAATCAGCTTATTACCTACGTCTAAATACTCAAGCAATGGGCCTAAAAACAGTCTGGGTACTGACAAAGGACCAGGCAAGTGTTAATGTTTTTTCCCGGTGAACTTCCCCTTTTAAGCTGTGTGTTGGTGTGGGGTGGGGGGGGGGGGGGGCGAGGATATACAGAGGATACAACAAACATCCCTGTCATTTAGCTCCAGACTTTCAAAAGGCCAACAATTTCCAGTTGAAGAGCTCTGCCAGTTTTAGTCAAAGGGGACCATAGGACCAGCATGTTGTAGAGACCCAAATTCCCAGGGCATGCAGAGAAAAGGATAAAGGAAAGTCATGAAGGGCGAGTAGAGAGAGAATGCTAAAGAAGAGAAAGAGCTGTGAATTTGAAGCATAATGGTCACATTTGAGAGCTGTGCAGGCGTCAAAAAGGAGTGAGGGGACGGACGTTATCGTCGTGAGACTGACACGGTCGAACAGACACAGACAGTCAAGAGCCCCCAAGTGTAAAAAGATAGGATCGTGTCGTAGACGGACCGAGTTCACAGCAGCCACTTTTGCAAAAGAGTAAGATAGATGGGATAACGAATTAGAGAGTGACTATTTCAAATAAAGTGATAGTTGCGATACAAACAGGTTTCCGCATGCATTTTCTGAACACAAACAGGCAGAAATATACCCACATAGAAATACAAAAACTAAATTTAATGAAGCACACGCACACAATCACTCATATAACACCTATACAGACAGACAGACACAGTTAGACAGACACACACGCATACACACACACACACACACACTGGACTCACCAAGACTGCCACATTGAAAAACACCCCCACCATAAACACACTCCAAATACCAAAAAGCTGGACTCACCCAGAAGAGGAGGTTGAAGAAGACCATGCCGTAACGCAGGCCCCTCATGCAGCCCTCAGCCATCCTGCAGCGCCGCAGCTCTAGGAGGAAGATGAAGGAGAGGTCCAGGTAAAACACCACATACTTCTTCCCCTGCGAGGTGTTGTAGCGACCTTTAGCCGCCTGTGGCCCAGGCGCCGTGTGGAAGCCAAACGCAAAGGGCGGACGTTTATACTCGTACTCGCCACTGTAGCTGTGGAAGCCCGAGGTGAAGGGCGGCGTCTCGGGCTTGCTGTCCAGTGAGGGACTGCGCCGGTACGGCGTCTCGTCCGTGCTCGAGCGCCTCATGGACGAACTGGAGGTGAGACGCTAGCGACAGCTGAAGTTTTAATTCAACCCCTTCCTTCAAGAGCTTCAAGTGGTCTTTGAGAGCCCACACAAAAAAAGTCACTTAAGACATGAACAGAGACACAAAGTCCAAACAAAGTGTCCTCAGGGGACAAGTGATCAGAATTGTGGTGACAGTAATGTGGAACAGCAACTGCTCCCAATAGTTTCTAAGCTAACCAGCCTACAGTGTTTTCACCACAGAAACTGAAGCACGATCAGGCATGTAGTCCAACTGTGCCCCTGCAGTGATAGACCAGCTAAGATTAAAACACATCACCTCAAATTTCTTACGTTGCTTAATCCTACAACACCTGTATATTCCGGTTTCCCTTTGCTTAATCCTACAACACCTGTTCGTTATTATGTTCCTTTCCTGAATCCCACAACTACTGTACAGCTGTCTATCACTTGAAAAATAAGCTTTCGTTTTTCCAATTCCTGCTAATCTTAGATCAATCGCACGCACATAATCGTAGGAGCGCTTGGCACTACCCGAACTGCTCTAATCTGGTCGGTTGGCTGAGTGATATGTCACACCTGGTAACATTAGAAATTCCGGAGCAAGTGCGCTCTGGCAGAGAAAACAGCTACTGTTGACGACGACAGTGTTTTAGCCAATCAGTCTCTTTTACACCAGAACCACTTCTTCATTAAGAACGCACGCTAGTACTCCATCCAGTTGGAATTTATTCTGAATGTTCACCAGTGCTCATTGTCTTGGCTTCACTTTCCCTCACATGCAGAAAAGTTCAAAAGAGAGAAGATGTGCAGACCAAGAGACAACACTGAGGGTGAATGTGTGGGGATGAGTGAAGGGAAAGATGCACGAGAAAAGGATAGGTAACTGAAATGAGGAGAGCAATCTTTGGCTTCCATTAGGTGAGCGCTCTGGTTTTCCTGTTCGTTCTTTTTCCTCCTCTCTAACTCCCCCTCTCTGCTTTCCTCTGTCCCCCCTTCCCGCAGCTGCTGTTTTGCAGGTCTACCTGCTACTTGTCTCACTGCCTCTCTCCTTCTTCACCTCGGCCTCCCTCCCTTTCTGTCTATCCTTTCTGATGTAGACACATTTCCTTAATTTCCACAGTCCAGCCAGTAGTGCGTTGTATTAGGGCAGGGTTCCCTCTCCTCCTCTTTTCTCCCTCCCTTCTGTGCGCCTGTTCGTTTGTTTTCTCCTCTTTCTCTATGGGTGGGTAACGAGAGTAAAGTATCCGCCAGGGTCATGGCCAGAAGAAGAAGAGACACATTCCTTGGAGGAAAAAAAAAGACTGCAGTGTCATAGCAACCGTCCAGCCTGCCTAAAGCTCTCTCTCTTTCTCTCTCCCCACCTCTCTCTCTCTTTCTCTCTCCCTCCCTCCCTCTCTCGCTTATTGTCTCGCATTCACTCACACTATTTCAGCGCTTCTACTCCTTGATAACTGTCCCCAAATCCTGACAGTGAGATGGGTTGGAACAGTCATTCACAGCCTATAGCCACACCCTACTACAGAGCTGAGCCAATCCGCTTCCTGCATCCCATCCTCCCTCTCTCTCTCTCGTTCTCCCTCTCTCTCTCGTTCTCTCTCTCTCTCTCTCGTTCTCTCTCTCTCTTTGACACACACAAACACGTGAGCCTTAACCCCACACAAAAGAGGACCTGCTCCTTGGTTAATAACATACCAGCAAGAAGCTAGTGCTCCCTCTCTCTCTTTCTCTCCATCTCACTCCACATTCCACGGTGCTTCTCTCACTCAAACCTGCACTCTATATCCGCTTGACTACAGTAGTGTTTTCAACCTCTATCCCCCGACAGGACCAAACATACCCACACAGTGCAGCTAGAATCCCATGCTGCAAACAACTCTCCCTAGACGTGCAAAAGCATTAATATAGATGGGAAACGTACTGGCTCACACTGCTGCACCTGACAGACGATCAGACAAAACAACAACACGCTCCACAACTCCGACGACCATCTGGGTCAAAACAATGAATTGTGACGAAGACTTTGTTTTTAATAACAAAAAGGCCCATTATGATTGAACTTGTATTTTACTCACCAAGATGCCAGTAGCAGAATATTGAACGTTCCGTTTGTTCTTAGACGCACATGTTAGACTGCAAGGCGGCGAGTTACTGATAAGCCTATAATTGTTCAGTGCTTGCTATTGATGTTCGGTAATTGTGTGGATCATCTAAAACATAGCATTTGTGTTGATATAAAGCACAATCCTATACTGTGTAATATACCTATCAAAAATGATTTCCCATAAATCCTCACATATTGCTGAACATACAAAATAAGGAAGGCATAAACGTCCTGGAATGTAGCACAGTTCCCTGTAGATATGCGTATCAGTCCATCAGGTTTACAGCATAACCTCCCTTCTGCAGGCGTAGAGAACCATGCCTGGTAGCCCCATCTCAAATACAAAACCAAGCAATGATAAACTACATTATGACAATGTAATGATAAACCAACATAGCAGTGGAGGCTGGTCCAGGTGAGAAGGGGAAAACTGACCTCTTTTGTACATTTGGGTAAAACATATTAAATTATCCATATTGTCTGAATATGTTTTATGTAAATACTATACACATACAGACACATTAATGTTCTACCTCTATACCCTTGCTATTGTAGGCTTGGCTTTATTTCAGACCCACAGAGAATGAATGAGTACCAGGCTATTATACATGTGGCTTGGTCGGCCAGTTGGCGGGTTGACAGTTTACAGTGAAACTCTGAGGCTCAGCAGGTGGTTAAATGCACTACACGTTAGAAGCCACTTTCAATAAACAGACTAAATGATCAGGAAATACAATAGTCTTAAAGTAGGGGAGAAGACTGTGAGGCTACATTGTAATGTAGTCATCATAGATTAGCAGACCCCCTACGTCCTAGACAAGGACTCTTAATAGAAGAGTAATCTATACCGCTGGGACGTGACATTATTATTTTGTGAAGTGAACTAATGGTTATGGTTGTGGAGTGACATCAATATGTTCATGCTGAGGCCAAGTCAATGGCATGCTAGATCAATGTTAATGATCAACGCTTGAATATTGAGAGCGGGACTGTCTCAATGGGATGTAGATGAATGGTCCCATACTGTGGGTCGGAGACCCAGTGGTGGATCGTGACTGGAGTACAGGAGGATTTAAATAAATAAAATGTGACTATGTAGTTCATTCCTTCAAGCTGGCCAAAAGATGTCCTAAAAATGTCCACATTTTCCATCAAAGATTAATTTATTTTACTACATATTATCTTTCTATTGCCTCTGTTTTTCAGCTGCACAAAAAATATATGGCGAGTCCCTTGTAGTGGAAAATGTTAATTGGACGAAGATCCAAGGGTTTTATTTTGGAAGGAGGCAGGGGAAAATTGACTTTCCACACAGCGGAGATCAGTACAATTACCAGATACCAAACCCAGTAAAATAAACCAAGAGAAAAACAACAGTTGACATCTATATTTGTTCCCCTCTGAAGAGCAACGGTAGATTACCTCTCCTAGTGTGAAACGACAAAGGAAATGGAACTTTAATAATTCATCAAATCTACCACAAAGCCTCCACACACACAGCCTCCATGGAACTGATTTGTATTTGATTTGCAGTCATACTGGGCAGTGCGTATCTAAACACAGTTCCACACTTACAGTTGAAGTCGCAAGTTTACATACACCTTCGCCAAATACATTTAAACTCAGTTTTTCACAATTCCTGACATTTAATCCTAGTACAAATTCCCTGTCTTAGGTCAGTTAGGATCACCACTTTATTTTAAGAATGTGAAATGTCAGAATAATAGCAGAGATAATGATTTATTTCAGCTTTTATTTCTTTCATCACATTCCCAGTGGGTCAGAAGTTTACATACACTCAATTAGTATTTGGTAGCATTGCCTTTAAATTGTTTAACTTGGGTCAAACGTTTCGGGTAGCCTTCCACAAGCTTCCCACAATAAATTGGGTGAATTTTGGCCCATTCCTCCTGACAGAGCTGGTGTAACTGAGTCAGGTTTGTAGGCCTCCTTGCTCACACACACTTTTTCAGTTCTGCCCACACATGTTCTATAGGATTGAGGTCAGGTCATTGTGATGGCCACTCCAATACCTTGACTTTGTTGTCCTTAAGCCATTTTGTCACAACTTCGCAAGTATGCTTGGGGTCATTATCCATTTGGAAGACCCATTTGCGACCAAGCTTTAACTTCCTGAATGATGTCTTGAGATGTTGCTTCAATATATCCACATCATCTTCCTGCCTCATGATGCCATCTATTTTGTGAAGTGCACCAGTCCCTCCTGCAGCAAAGCACCCCCACAACATGATGCTGCCACCCCCGTGCTTCAAGGTTGGGATGGTGTTCTTCGGCTTGCAAGCCTCCCCCTTTTTCCTTCAAACATAATGATGGTCATTATGACCAAACAGTTATATCTTCGTTTCATCAGACCAGATGACATTTCTCCACAAAGTACGATCTTAGTCTCCATGTGAGGTTGCAATCTATAGTCTGGCTTTTTTATGGTGGTTTTGGAGCAGTGGCTTCTTCCTTGCTGAGCGGCCTTTCAGGTTATGTCGATTATAGGACTCGTTTTACTGTGGATATAGATACTTTTGTACCTGTTTCCTCCAGCATCTTCACATGGTCCTTTGCTGTTGTTCTGGGATTGATTTGCACTTTTCACACCAAAGAGACAGAATGTGTCTCCTTCCTGAGCGGTATGACGGCTGCGTGTTTATACTTGCGTACTATTGTTTGTACAGATGAATATTGTCAATTAGCCTATCAGAAGCTTCTAAAACCATGACATCATTTTCTGGAATTTTCCAAGCTGTTTAAATGCACAGTCAACTTAGTGTATGTAAACTTCTGACCCACTGGAATTGTGATACAGTGAATTAGAAGTGAAATAATCTGTCTGCAAACAATTGTTGGGAAAATTACCAAGAAATTTGTGGAGTTGTTGAAAAACTAGTTTTAATAATGACTCCAACCTAAGTGTATGTAAACTTCAACTGTATATCAACACCGGGTGGTATTCAATCAAACTCACACTGCAGGAAACCATGCACGGCACTAAATGGATTTAACAAATGTGGATCCAGCACCCAACTTTTTTTGAAAGAATAATTTGTAAGTGAGCACATTGTCTATTATCTCATCTTAATTACAGCGAATAGTGAAACAAACATCAAAACAGAACATCGGTCTCGCCCCTAAATAAACTATAGTGGTATGAGAGAGGGCACCTGCCATCCATCCATCACACTTCCCAGCCCGGGGACAGTGTCAAAAGGTGCCAGCCTGATGCTGATCTCGTCAAACCTTCTAACAGCCCCTGTGAAAACCTCTTCACCAGCCACAACCAGGATGTATCTGTCAGATCTCTCAGTGATGTTATGAGCCTAATCCATATTCACCGACATCAGATTTATTTCCCAGATGTATTATTTATTTATAGGAGAATAATCTTCTCCGCTCAATTTCTATGCAGTCGAGGAATGCTTTCTTTATGCATCCGCACATGCAGATTACGAACATTACTGGGAATGAGTGAGTTTCTAATGAATGGGTGTTGAGACGGGGTAGATGTAACGATTCTGACGAAGAGGAGTAGTAGGAAGGATTGGAGGACCAATGCGCAGCGTGGTAAGTGTCCATATTGTTTAATAAGAATAATGAACACTGAACGACACCATGAAATAACAAAACCGAAACAGTTCCGTGTGGAACAAACACTGACACGGAAAATAATCACCCACAACTCAAAAGTGAAACCAGGCTACCTGAGTATGGTTCTCAATCAGGGACAACGATAGACAGCTGCCTCTGATTGAGAACCATACCAGGCCAAACACAGAAATAGAAAAAGAAAATAGAAAAAGGAACATAGACAACCCACCCAACTCACGCCCTGACCATACTAAAACAAAGACAACAAAAGAACTAAGGTCAGAACGTGACAGTAGAGGATGTATGTGAGACTGACACAGGGACACAAAACTGGGGTTAGGGGAGGTGTTGGCTCATCGCAAGTCTAATCCTGCAGCCATTGTCTCCAGAGGAATTAGATGAGATTAGGGGAGAAAATCCCCCTTGAGGACAGGGTGTAAGGACATCATCCATCTATCACACATACACACACTCATAGATCACTCCCCCCCACACGCACATACTGCTTTTACATAGGATTTAATGGTATTTTGCCTATAAAAAAAGGCCAATGTTTATATGACACCCTCACAAACAGGCCCATTTTTACCGCATTCTTGCCGGCATATGCCTTTTATACCTCCCGTGTGCATGCCTGTGACAAGTGGTAGTAGTGGTGCGCAGATGTGGGTGGGCGTTTATTTGAATAAATCCATTGAATATACATCATCAAAAGTAAATCCATTATTCAATTGTTTAGGTGGGTGCTAAGAAACATTATAAGACTAATAAAAATGTATTTTTAAAACAATTGCATGGTATATTTTGAATTGAATTATGTTACGTTCAAATGAATTAAATCAATAGTTAATTATTTTATTCATTAAAACAGACAAAGCACACCTGCCTCGATCACAGTCAACACACATACTTTGTAGTAAGTATATAATGGAACTTAACAGAATAAAATACAACTTGTGTCACGGGAAGATGCTTTCATTTGAAAAAAAGTGATAAAAAGCCCATGTCTCATCTTTTTCCTACCCACTTTGTTAGGGAGCAGGCATACAGTCTTACATTGAGAGTATCTTCATCATGATACTGATAGAAAATAATAGCAATCCTATTTTCAAAAGCATGTGACCCCTGCGTTAATATTTCAACCTCGCGGGCTTGTGTCGTTGCCTATATGCGATCGTGCAAAATGAAAGGCCTAAACTTGATTTGGGCTACATTATTGCATGCTGAATGTTTCTGATCAGTGATAGATGAGCAAACGAATAGATGAGCTATACCACATCCACTTGTTTTTTTTATTTAACCTTTATTTAACTTGGCAAGTCAGTTAAGAACAAATTCTTATTTACAATGACGGCCTACCCTGGCCAAACCCTAACCCGGACGACAGTGGGCCAGTTGTTCGCCGCGCTACGGGACACCCAATCACAGCTGGTTGTGATACAGCCTGGAATCAAACCAGGGTCTGTAGTGACGCCTATTTCACTGAGTTGCAGTGCCTTAGACCGCTGCGCCACTCGGGAGCCCAACCAGAAACCATTTTTTGCCCAGCCAGAAACCAATTAACCAAATAGCCTACACAGACAGAGATTCAGTGAAACAAACTCACATTGATTGAGTCAAGAGAAGGCCTAAGCTACTAAGCGCCTGAAGAGTAAAAATCATCCACTTGTTAAACTACATAACATGCTGGCAAAATGTTCCAATAGATGAGCCAACTAGACAAGATGATCATGAGCAGCACTCACCTCAATTTAGCTAGCATTTCCCCAGCGTAATTGTAGGCTAACCAATATGAAAACGGAGATTCAGTCCCAGCAATGGATCTGTCCCAATCAAAACGGTGCTGAGCTCATCATCTAGTTGACCACACTATTGCTTGGATGACTTTGGGAGTTTCAGTAAGCAACAACTTGATACATGCCTTGAATTTCAATAGCCTACTTTATTCCAATATTTTTGCCATTCAGTGATATTTATTCCCACTGCAATTCTTTATGGATCCATCCAGTTGGGGTTAAGAAAACAGTGCATGCTTGGTGGTGGGCTATGCGGTGAGACATGACATGCTTGACAAAGTTTAGAACTGGCAGGAGGATGGTTAACTGGTGCTGCCTAGCAACCATCAAGAGAGAACCATTTAAGAGCATAGTGCGTGCCAATGCCGCCTCAGCATTAAGGCTACGTTTCATACTAAAGGCATGCTTCGGTTCGGCTGGCGCTTAGCAAGTGTGCTCGCAAACTCCCTTAAAAAGATATTTGCTTGAAAAAACGAAGAAGAAAAAGAAAAAAAATCGACAATATTTCTGTGTCTATCTTGAGACGCCGTAGCCAGAATAAATCTAAAATAACTCAAGAAATCTGTCATTAATTTTGACGTTTTTGCCAAGGAGATTTTAGTCGCACAACTTTACATCTAACTAAAAGGTTTGGTGAATAATCCCTACTGTTGACTAATCACCAACGTACCTACTTCGGCTTGCCGCGAGACAAAAATTGTGTGCGCACGAACAGCCGGAAAACCCTTGTTGCAGACCAAAACGAACAAAAACATCACATAAAGGTTGTATATATATATATATATATATATGCACAAACTTTTTCAGATGGGAAGTATAAGTATTCTCGCTATACACCAAGTCACTTGGCTCTGTCATAACTTCACATGGTCTCTCCTATCATTGCTATGCAGACGACACACAATTAATCTTCTCCTTTCCCCCTTCTGATGACCAGGTGGCGAATCGCATCTCTGCATGTCTGGCAGACATATCAGTGTGGATGACGGATCACCACCTCAAGCTGAACCTCGGCAAGACGGAGCTGCTCTTCCTCCCGGGGAAGGACTGCCCGTTCCATGATCTCGCCATCACGGTTGACAACTCCATTGTGTCCTCCTCCCAGAGCGCTAAGAACCTTGGCGTGATCCTGGACAACACCCTGTCGTTCTCAACTAACATCAAGGCGGTGGCCCGTTCTTGTAGGTTCATGCTCTACAACATCCGCAGAGTACGACCCTGCCTCACACAGGAAGCAGCGCAGGTCCTAATCCAGGCACTTGTCATCTCCCGTCTGGATTACTGCAACTCGCTGTTGGCTGGGCTCCCTGCCTGTGCCATTAAACCCCTACAACTCATCCAGAACGCCGCAGCCCGTCTGGTGTTCAACCTTCCCAAATTCTCTCACGTCACCCCGCTCCTCCGCTCTCTCCACTGGCTTCCAGTTGAAGCTCGCATCCGCTACAAGACCATGGTGCTTGCCTACGGAGCTGTGAGGGGAACGGCACCTCAGTACCTCCAGGCTCTGATCAGGCCCTACACCCAAACAAGGGCACTGCGTTCATCCACCTCTGGCCTGCTCGCCTCCCTACCACTGAGGAAGTACAGTTCCCGCGCAGCCCAGTCAAAACTGTTCGCTGCTCTGGCCCCCCAATGGTGGAACAAACTCCCTCACGACGCCAGGACAGCGGAGTCAATCACCACCTTCCGGAGACACCTGAAACCCCACCTCTTTCAGGAATACCTAGGATAGGATAAAGTAATCCTTCTCACCCCCCTTAAAAGATTTAGATGTACTATTGTAAAGTGGCTGTTCCACTGGATGTCTTAAGGTGAACGCACCAATTTGTAAGTCGCTCTGGATAAGAGCGTCTGCTAAATTACTTAAATGTAAATGTAAATGTAAGTATTCGGACGCCTTAAGCAGAAGTTTACTGAAATGATTACTAGGTTGTTAGGTCGAAATAAAAGTTTCAGCTTTGATACCGGCAATACACTTCAGATATAAGGAAAAGTTGGCGGTATGGTAAAGTTGGCAGAAAAAAACGTCTTGGTATGAAAGGGATCTTACACAAATGCAGAAAGCCCATTCAGAACGCACCTGGCACACATCTAAGCATGCATACAGCCCCACACACACCTACACAAGCCACTGGGCTCACTCACATCATGGCGTTAACACAGTATAGCAGGTGAATAACGGCGAAGGGACTGGAATCGCAGTATGAGTAATCTCGTCACTAGCTTTCTCTGACAGGTGTTGGCTACAACCAGAGAACTTGATTAAGAGGGAAAGCAAGGAAAGTGACAATGGTAAAAGAGAGTGGTAAATGCAGATTAAGACAGAGAGCATTGGGGGCACATGTCAGGTCAGTGGGCAGTTTTTTGTGTGTGTGTGTGTGTGTGTGTACTGTGCATTACTTTGTCTTTGATTATAACCAAAGCCATTTCCTTCCCAAGGATCATTCCTCATTACCCTCTCCACGTTAGATTGCACTAGATAGTTCAGCAGATACAAACACATTACTGCCTCATATCTGTCTTGCATTCACGTGTAATGGATTCCCGGTTCCCAAGGGTATATAATCATCCACTTAACCTGGCAGTATAAAGAATGAGAACCAATATGCTGTTGTTTGATTATGGTAGCTACCAGCTTAGCAGGCCTTTCCTGGTGCAGACAGTGTTGCTGGTGAGCTAAGGCCAAACAACATGGCCAATGGCATAGGGCTACACTCTCAGAATATAGGAGAACCCTTTTTGCTTCTCTTGGTTCCTCTGTGAAAAGGGTTCCACCTGGAGCCAAAAAGGGTTCTTCAAAGGGTTCTTCTATTGGGACAACCAAAGCACCCTTTAGGTTGTAGATAGTTCCTTTCTTTTTCTAAGAGTGTAGAATTCAATCAAACTCTCACTGCAGGCGTAGCTCAACTGTGGTAAAGCTGGCCTCATCATAATCAGTGCAAGCTTAGAGACATTGATTTAAAACTGTTAGTGGGAAATGCAGAGGTCCTCAGAGGTTCTCACCATATAGAATTAATTATCGTAGAAATATAATTAGACATTCTATTGCTGCAGTTCACACCCCCGCTGTGGGAACATAACAGAGTTCCGGTGTCGTAACCCGGACGATCGTGTTTACTAGTTGAAACATCGGCTGGTAAGTAATTAATGTTTGAAATGAATGAATTATATTATAGTCCTCTGCATATGCTCCCCCACATTTCCTAACAGAGTGACTGGTCGAAACACACATCATGTTTGTTTCGCAGTACTGGTCTGATAGAATCCAGCCCTAATTATGTTCACTTCAGTTAGCGAGTGTTTGCAATTTAGCTCGCTTCAAAAAAATATATAACAAAATAGACTAACACAAAGGAGTCCGAAAAAGTTACTCACAGAAGACAATCAAATACACTTCCCACTGGGCAAAAAACAGGTTGAATTAAAGTGTGTGTGTCCCCCCCCAAAAAATAAAAGTTAATGTGATGATGTTCAATCAACATGGAAAACTGATTGGATTTGAAAAAAAGTCATCAACATAAGGGATTTAAAAACAAACAAATGATGTAACTTTTAACCTAAATCCAATGACATGGTGAATCTTTTTTGTTCATTTCCCATTGAATTTCCCGTTGAACCAAATGTAAATCAAAACTAGACGTTGAACTGACGTCTGTGCCAAGTGGGTTGGATGTTTAGTTGATGTACTAAAATGTTAATTGAAACAACACCGAAGTTGTTAGGTAGCAAAGAAATTGAGACTAGTTAACAGTGGCGGTATATTCTTACGAATTCTTTCAAGGACAAAAGCCTGTGAGAACATAATTATCAAAATCATAATTACTGTTGGTGGAGTTAGTGGAGGACTGTTGGCATGGAGAAAGAGGATGCTAATTAGTAGACTCACACAGAACCGTAATAATAATAATAAACAATAGGAAAACAATCAAATAGAAAGAACAGTAATATAGAGAGATAAGCACTCCAACAGATTGTGGGCCACTCCTCCACACATCTTTTCCAATAAACATATAGTACCATTTCAGTCATGTTGTCTTTACCCGTGTAAAAAAAATGATGCACGTATGACTGTACGTCTCTTTGGATAAAAGCATCTGCTAAATGGTATATATTTTTACGTGATATAAAAGAGTACGATTCAGTTTGAAATAATACAAAAAAAGTGGTGAGTCCAACATTGATCTTCCCTCTTTGCAAGGCAGGTCTATAGCATATCTTCACAGCCTGAGTTGCATTAAAAAACCCTCTTTTTTTAAATTTTTGCCCAAAATGACATCCCCAAATCTTACTGCCTGTAGCTCAGAACCTGAAGCAAGGATATGCATATTCTTGATACCATTTGAAAGGAAACACTTTGAAGTTTGTGGAAATGTGACATTAATGTAGGAGAATATAACACATTAGATCTGGTAAAAGATCAACTCAGCAAAAAAAGAAACGTCCCCTTTTCAGGACCCTGTCTTTCAAAGATAATTCGTAAAAAATCCAAATAACTTCACAGATCTTCATTGTAAAGGGTTTTAACACTGTTTCCCATGCTTGTTCAATTAACCACAAACTATGAATGAACATGCACCTGAGGAAAGGCCGTTAAGACACTAACAGCTTACAGACGGTAGGCAATTAAGGTCACAGTTATGAAAACTTAGGCCTCCTTAGTGTCCTTTCTGCTGATTCTGAAAAACACCAAAAGAAAGATGCCCAGGGTCCCTGCTCATCTGCTTGAACATGCCTTAGGCATGCTGCAAGGAGGCAGATGTGGCCAGGGCAATAAAGTGCAATGTCCAGACTGTGAGACACCTAATATCCTGACTACAGCGATGCGAGCGTTGAAAAATAAATTTAGAAATATATATTATTCAATTATTGCACCCACACTGCTCCCGTGCGCCAACGAGCATCTGCGTTGCCAAGGGTTCAAATGGAAGTCAGTTCTATTTGTGACACAGATCATGCTGCAAGTCCTGCCTCTCTCATCTCCTCATTGGTTTATAGGAGCAGGTACCCTGAAAGACGAACGAGGTCGGTGGCGGTAATGCACCTAATTTATGAAAGTTGCCAATCGCAATATAAAGTCCAGAGAAGAAAAAGCTCGGAAGGAGGAGAGATGCCTAGAAATTATTCAGTTGACTGTTTTATGTGTGGATTAATTGTCAAAGTGTGCATTTCAGGTAAAATAACTCAATGTTTATATCTCAGGACAAATTAGCTAGCAACAGCAAGCTAGCTAAATAGGACAAATTAGCTAGCAAGTGCAAGCTAGCTAGCTAATGTGCCAAAAATGTTAAATGCTTTTCGACCGGTTCCCAAATTAATGTAATTGGTTCAGAGTTTTTTATATTTTAACCTGCGTGACATGAACGCGTTTAGTGTGGGGGGCCAAAATCCATTTATGCATGATGGCGCACATGCGCAGTCGGTTTGGGTTCCGTGTAAGACAGCGCTACAGGGAGACAAGATGGACAACTGATCGTCCTCGCAGTGGCAGGCCATGTGTAACAACACCTGCACAGGATCGGTACATCCGAACATCACACCTGCAGGACAGATACAGGATGGCAACAATTGCCCGAATTACACCAGGAACGCACAATCCCTTCATCAGTGCTCAGACTGTCCACAATAGGCTGAGAGAGGCTGGACTCAGGGCTTGTAGGCCTGTTGTAAGGCAGGTCCTCACCAGACATCACCGGCAACAATGTCGGCTATGGGCAGAAACCCACCATCACTGGACCAGACAGGGCTGGCAAAAAGTGCTCTTCGCTGACTTGTCTCACCAGGGGTGATGGTCGGATTCGCGTTTATCGTCGAAGGAATGAGCGTTACACCGAGGCCTGTACTCTGGAGCAGGATCGATATGGAGGTGGAGGGTCAGTCATGGTCTGAGGCAGTGTGTCACAGCATCATCGGACTGAGCTTGTTGTCATTGCAGACAATCTCAATGCTGTGCGTGACAGGGAAGACATCCTCCTCCCTCATGTGGTACCCTTCCTGCAGGCTCATCCTGACATGACCCTCCAGCATGACAATGCCACCAGCCATACTGCTCGTTCTGTGTGTGATTTCCTGCAAGACAGGAATGTCAGTGTTATGCCATGGCCAGCGAAGAGCTCGGATCTCAATCCCATTGAGCACGTCTGGGACCTGTTGGACCGGAGGGTGAGGGCTAGGGCCATTCCCCCCCAGAAATGTCCGGGAACTTACAGGTGCCTTGGGGGAAGAGTGGGGTAACATCTCACAGCAAGAACTGGAAAATCTGGTGCAGTCCATGAGGAGAAGATGCACTGCAGTACTTAATGCAGCTGGTGGCCACACCAGACACTGACTGTTACTTTTGATTTTGACCCCCCTTTGTTCAGGGACACATTATTCAATTTCTGTTAGTCACAGGCCACATGTGCCTAATTGGTTTATTAATACATTTTCAAGTTCATAACTGTGCACTCTCCTCAAACAATAGCATGGTATTATTTCACTGCAATAGATACTGTAAATTGGACAGTGCAGTTAGATTAACAAGAATTTAAACTTTCTGCCCATATCAGATATGTCTATGTCCTGGGAAATGTTCTTGTTACTTAAAACCACGGTTGAGCTAACATAGGTGTCAGATATATGTGTATAGCTGGCAGGGAAGTCAGGCGCAGGAGTCAAGCGGAGTGTAAAATGGAGTCTTTTAATAAATGTCCAAGTAACATGCTCCATAACACTAAATAGAAAAAATGAATATAAACAAATATGGGTACGAAGACCCGTCGCGCACCTATACAAAAAACACTACACTGACAATAAAACAATCTCTGACAAAGACATGAGGGGAAACAGAGGGTAAATACACAACAGGTAATGAATGGGATTGAAAACAGGTGTGTGGGAAGACAAGACAAAACCAATGGAAAATGAAAAATGGATCAATGATGGCTAGAAGACCGGTGACGTCGAACGCCGAGCACCGCCCGAACAAGGAGAGGGTGACAATAGGCTAATGTGATTAGCATGAGGTTGTAAGTCACAAGAACATTTCCCAGGACATAGCTGTCCAACATGACTCCAAACCAAAGATGTTAAACAGTAGGCCTACACAACAGTGGTGGCTGGGAGAGGTGGGGAGGATGGAGAACTTATTTAATCTGCAGACAATTTGCTCCAACAGAATGTTGATAGTCATAATACGTAATAAATCCCAATTGGCTTATTTGTCTCAGGTCGGTCTATTTTTTTTTCTTCGTTTTTCTGCATATCTATCTGACTTATGCTAATGTTCTGGTGACTGGTGAAAAGAAATAGCAGGAAAGAAAACTGGAGCACATATGGAAATGAAAGGAGGTGAGAAAAGAGGGGGAGTGTAGAGTAGAACACCTATTTATGTTTTGGGGAATGAGATCGACAGAGGGTAATTGTGGGACGAGGGAACCAACTCCAGTAGTTGATGTAATGATAAAAAGGGCAAAACACTAAATAACTACCAAACACACAATCCCTCAGACTATTTCATTCACACACACTACCATAATGTTTCTTGACAATGTTTAGATGAGGTGAGACACACTTCCGTTTGACTATCTTTCCCACTGGTGGTCAATTTAAACCCTGCACGCTCACAGAAACGTTACACTATATCCCGACAGTGTCAAACCTGCTGATGCAGTAAGTCCTTTGTGGCCTCATTCAGCTTTTAAATCAAAGTAGCCATAACACCACTGTCACCCAGGAAGTAAACAATGCCAGAGTGAGCACAAAATATATGTGTCTGTTTCATAAATAACGTCCCCTGCCTCCCTCTCCAAGCATAGGAACGCTTGACAGCCGGCGTGTCATTATCCCTAATTGCATCTTCACTCTCTCCAAAGACACCAGGAAGAGTAATTCAACTGCACAAAAAACAATGAGAGTCAGTCAACTACTGCAGATTAACAATATCGAATCAGGCTAATCTATTAAATGTTCAGAAAACAATTGAGAACACATATACTGTCAGACAGACAGACAGACAGACAGACAGACAGACAGACAGACAGACAGACAGACAGACAGACAGACAGACAGATAGACAGACAGACAGACAGGCAGGCAGACAGGCAGACAGGCAGACAGACAGACAGGTACGTACGTACTGAGAAGGAGAGAGAGGTACTGAGAAAGAGAGAGAGGTACTGAGAATGAGAGAGAGGTACTGAGAATGAGAGAGAGGTACTGAGAAAGAGAGAGAGGTACTGAGAATGAGAGAGGTACTGAGAATGAGAGAGGTACTGAGAATGAGAGAGAGGTACCGAGAAGGAGAGAGGTACTGAGAAGGAGAGAGAGAGAGAGAGAGGGGGGAGAGAGAGGTACTGAAAAGGAGAGAGAGAGAGAGAGGTACTGAGAAGGAGAGAGAGAGAGAGGGGGGGGGTACTGAGAAGGAGAGAGAGAGGTACTGAAAATGAGAGATAGAGAGAGAGGTACTGAGAAGGAGAGCGAGAGAGCAGGAGAGGTACTGAGAGTAAGATGTAGACAGAGAGAGCAGGAGAGGTACTGAGAGTAAGAGGTAGACAGAGAGAGCAGGAGAGGTACTGAGAGTAAGAGGTAGACGGAGAGAGCAGGAGAGGTACTGAGAGTAAGAGGTAGACAGAGAGAGCAGGAGAGGTACTGAGAGTAAGAGGTAGATAGAGAGAGTCCGAGTAGGAGAGAGAGACTTTGCCCTGGGACTTTGATCAGGCTCACAATTTTTTCAAAAACAGAGGGAATACTTGATCTAGGAAAATCTATGGCTGTGTGAACCGTGTCGCAAACTTTACCCAGAACGTATTTTCGAAAGAAAGCTTCAGCTTTCAGGTTCAGCATCAACACACTCTTCCCGATTTCCAACAGATTTGTTGCCATGGCAACTAAACCCAGAGCTGAGCAAGTAAAACAGCACCTTGTGAACTTCTCAATGAGGGAGCGAGTCACTGTGGACTGTGGTGTGGGGGACCATGCATGCTAATGATATAATGGAGGACCTTGTTACGGGTGAAACTAATAGAAGCAAACACATTTACAGAAGTTTCCATTTGGTTGATTTGATTTGTTGCGTTTAGTGTACTTCCTTGTTCCAACCATGGATCTCTATTTGCCTCAATGAAGACAGCAAATCACCATCGAGCAACTCTTCGCAAGATGAAACACCCATCCATGACGGGTGATCTGCATGTACCCTACATAGAGTCCGGTGTGGATCAGTCGGAAAAGCGCGGCACTTGCTGAGTTGTGATCGTCGGTTTGATTCCCACTGAGGCCACCCATATGAAAATGTAGACATTAAGTCTATAAGTCACTTTGGATAAAAGTGTCTGGTAATTGGCATATGCTGTATTTCACTTTCAATACATTTGCAAATAATGTCTAAAAACTTATTTTCACATTGTCATTTTTATTTATTTATTTATTTTACTAGGCAAGTCAGTTAAGAACAAATTCTTATTTTCAATGACGGCCTAGGAACAGTGGGTTAACTGCCTGTTCAGGGGCAGAACGACAGATTTGTACCTTGTCAGCTCGGGGGATTCGAACTTGCAACCTTTCGGTTACTAGTCCAACGCTCTAACCACTAGGCTACCCTGCCGCCCATTAATGGGATTCTGTGTGTAGATAGATGAGGAAAAAAAATCTATTTAATTAATTTTGTATTGAGGCTGTAAAACAACAATGTGGAATAAGTCTAGGGGTGTGAATACTTTCTGAAGGCACTGTATACCTCACATGCGACCTACGAGCTGACAAGGTAACAAACAAAAAAATGTCGTTCTGCCTCTGAACAAGGTAGTTAACCCACTGTTCCTAGGCCGTCATTGTCAATAAGAATTTGTTCTTAACTGACTTGCCTAGTTAAATAAAGTTAAAATAAAACATTTTAAATGATAAGACTATGTCATGTGTATGTCATCAAAGTCTATTAAACTGAATAGCTGACCATTTAACATTCTAGAAAAACCGTGTGCAATCAAGTATTATGTGTTTAGCTGACTAAGATCAAGGAATGGTCATGAGAAACAAATATCAAAGCAAGTATTTTAACTTTGCAAAAATGAATGGATTCACAAACAAGGCATAACGCTTAAGCTACAAGGCAATACTGACATTAACAAAACATAATTATAGGCATTTTACAGTGCATTTGGATAGTATTCAGACCCCTTGACTTTTTCCACATTTTGTTACACTACAGCCTTATTCTAAAATTGATTCAATTGTTGTTGTTTTTTCGCCCTCATCAATCTACACACAATACCTCATAATGACAAAGCGAAAACAGGTTTGCAGACATTTTTGCAAAAAATACAAATATAATATCACATTTACATATGTATTCAGACCCTTTACTCAGTACTTTGTTGAAGCACCTTTGGCAGCAATTACAGCGCCGAGTCTTCTTGGGTATGACGCTAAAAGCTTGGCACACCTGTATTTGGTGAGTTTCTCCCATTCTTCTCAGTAGATCCTCTCGAGCTCTGTCAAGTTGGTTGGGGAGCGTCGCTGCACAGCTATTTCCAGGTCTCTCCAGAGATGTTCGATCGCGTTAAAGTCCGGGCTCTGGCTGGGTCACTCAAACACATTCAGAGACTTCCCTCCGAGGCCACTCCTGCATTGACTTGGCTGTGTGCTTAGGGTGATTGGCCTGTTGGAAGGTGAACATTTGCCCCAGTCTGAGTTCCTGAGTGCTCTGGAGCAGGTTTTTATCAAGGATCTTTCTGTACTTTGCTCCGTTCATCTTTCCCTCGATTCTGACTAGTCTCCCAGTCCCTGCCGCTGAAAAACATCTCCACAGCATGATGCTGCCACCACCATGCTTCACCGTAGGGATGGTGCCAGATTTCCTTCAGACGTGAAGCTTGACATTCAGGCAAAAGAGTTGACAGGCAGAGAATCTTATTTCTCATGGTCTGAGAGTCCTTTAGGTGCCTTTTGGCAAACTCCAAGTGGGCTGTCATGTGCCGTTTACTGAGGAGTGGCTTCCGTCTGGCCATTCTACCATAAAGGCATGATTGGTGGAGTGCTGCAGAGGTGGTTGTCCTTCTGGAAGGTTCTCCCATCTGCACAGAGGAACTCTGGAGCTCTGTCAGAGTGACCATCGGGTTCTTGGTCACCTCCCTGACCAAGGCCCTTCTCCCCCAATTGCTCAGTTTGGCCGAACAGCCAGCTCTAGGAACAGTCTTGGTGGTTCCAAACTTCTTCCATTTAAGAATGATAGAGGCCACTGTGTTTTTGGGAACCTTCAATGCTGCATACATTTTTTTGGTTCCCTTCCCCAGATCTGTGCCTCGACACAATCCTCTCGGAGCTCTATGGACATTTCCTTCAACCTCATAACTTGTTTTTTTCTCTGACATGCAATGTCAATTGTGGGACCATATGTGTGTGCCTTTCCAAATCATGTCCAATCAATTGAATTTACCACAGGTGGACTCCAAACATGTTGTAGAAACATCTTAAGGATGATCAACAGAAATAGATGCACATGAGCTCAATTTTGAGTCTAATAGCAAAAGGTCTGAATGCTTATGTAAATAAGGTATTTCTTTTTTATACATTTGAAAAAATTGATAACCTGTTTTCGCTTTGTCATTATGGGGTACATTATGGTGATCAATGAGGATTTTTAAAATTTAATCGATTTTAGAATAAGGCTGTAACGTAACAACATGTGGAAAAAGTAAAGAGGTCTGAATACTTTCCAAATGCACTGTAGATCTTAAGGTTAACTGACAAGACAAAGCATGAACAAAGAGATGCCCACTAGGCCAGAGGCTTAGGAAATTAGAATTGATCATTCAACCTTCCTCCGTGGACTAGATATAGTATAAGAGACAGAACAAAGGTGTTTAATTCCATTGGTAACATCTGAAGGTCAAACGATGTATAACATCTGAAGGCCAATCAAACGATACCAAGTTTACAGTAACCTGAACACCCATAGGGTGTCACAGCATATAAAGGCTTGTGTGGCGGGATGAGACCAACGTAAATAAGACAGAATTCCAGAGAAGACAATAAAATCCCTTTGTATAGAGTCATTTAGAGTTCCACCGGTACAGATACAAGTTACCATAGAGATCCTACATCCATATAGGACGGCATAAAGGTTATCCTCAGAGGACAAGTTTAGATAGATTCCAGACATGGCTGCTGTAGAATTATTATATCACGTTAAAATCGGTCCTCTGGATACTGTAGAGAGAGATATATATTTTTGCCCTTTTGAGGGGGGAAGGGCTGACTGATCCTTGGGAATTGTCCGTTGTGTCTTCCTTGTGCGCCTGGGCCATTTGGAATTCAGCCCCAGATGACAGACAGCACATACTGTATCTCATTT
This sequence comes from Oncorhynchus nerka, assembly GCF_034236695.1. Classification (NCBI taxonomy): domain Eukaryota; kingdom Metazoa; phylum Chordata; class Actinopteri; order Salmoniformes; family Salmonidae; genus Oncorhynchus; species Oncorhynchus nerka. Next base: position 60,797,743 of record NC_088423.1, on the reverse strand, counting down.
ACATAAGTATTCACACCCCTTTGCTATGGCACTCCAAATTGAGCTCAGGTGCATCCAATTACCTTTGATCATCCTTGAGATGTCACTACATCTTGATAGGAGTCCACTTGTGGCCAATTCAATTGTTTGGACATGATTTAGAAAAAAAACACACCTGTCTATAGGGTCCCACAGTTGACAGTGCATGTCAGAGCAGAAACTATACCACGAAGTCCAAGGAACTGTCCGTAGATCTCTGAGATGAGACATATATCTGAGGAAGGGTATAAAACAATGTATAGTGTTGAAAGTTTCCAAGAGCACAGGGGTCTCCATCATTGGGAAATGTAAAAAGTATGGATCTACTCAGACTCTGACTATAGCTGGCCATCTAACCAAACTGAGCAACCAGGCAAGAAGGACCTTGGTCAGGTCAGAACCCAATGGTCACTCTGCCAGAACAACAGAGTTCCTTGGCTGAGATGGAGAATCTGCCAGACAGAGAACAGTCTCTACAGCACTTCACCAATCTGGGCTTTATGGGAGAGTGGCCATACGGAAGCCACTCCTGAGAAAAAGGCACATGACAGCATACCTGGAGTTTACTAAAAGGCAAGTGAAATCCTCTGAGAACATAAGGCAAAATACTCTGTGGTCTGATGAGACAAAAATGTAACTCTTTGGCCTGAATGCAAAGTGCTATGTCTGGAGAAAACCAGGCACAGCTCATCACCCGTCTAACACTGTCCCTACCGTGAAGCATGGTGGCAGCATCATCATGCTATGGGGATGCTTTTCAGCGGCAAGGACTGTGAGACTGGTAAGGATAGAGGGAACAATGAATGGTGCCAAATACAGGCAAATTATTGATAAGAACCTGCTTCAGAGTGCAAATGACCTTAGATTGGGGCAAAGATGTGTGTTCCAACAGGACAATGACCCCAAGCATACAGCCAAAGCAATGCTGGAATGACTTCAAAACATGAATGTGAAATCCCTTGATTGGCCCAGCCAAAGCCCAGACTTGAATTCCATTGAAAATCTGTGGAAAGACTTGAAGATTGCTGTTCACCGCAGCTCCCCACAGTGCCTTGCGAAAGTATTCGGCCCCCTTGAACTTTGCGACCTTTTGCCACATTTCAGGCTTCAAACATAAAGATATAAAACTGTATTTTTTTGTGAAGAATCAACAACAAGTGGGACACAATCATGAAGTGGAACAACATTTATTGGATATTTCAAACTCTTTTAACAAATCAAAAACTGAAAAATTGGGCGTGCAAAATTATTCAGCCCCCTTAAGTTAATACTTTGTAGCGCCACCTTTTGCTGCGATTACAGCTGTAAGTCACTTGGGGTATGTCTCTATCAGTTTTGCACATCGAGAGACTGACATTTTTTCCCATTCCTCCTTGCAAAACAGCAACGGGCTCAGTGAGGTTGGATGGAGAGCATTTGTGAACAGCAGTTTTCAGTTCTTTCCACAGATTCTCGATTGGATTCAGGTCTGGACTTTGACTTGGCCATTCTAACACCTGGATATGTTTATTTTTGAACCATTCCATTGTAGATTTTGCTTTATTTTTGGATCATTGTCTTGTTGGAAGACAAATCTCCGTCCCAATCTCAGGTCTTTTGCAGACTCCATCAGGTTTTCTTCCAGAATGGTCCTGTATTTGGCTCCATCCATCTTCCCATCAATTTTAACCATCTTCCCTGTCCCTGCTGAAGAAAAGCAGGCCCAAACCATGATGCTGCCACCACCATGTTTGACAGTGGGGATGGTGTGTTCAGGGTGATGAGCTGTGTTGCTTTTACGCCAAGCATAACGTTTTGCATTGTTGCCAAAAAGTTCCATTTTGGTTTCATCTGACCAGAGCACCTTCTTCCACATGTTTGGTGTGTCTCCCAGGTGGCTTGTGGCAAACTTTAAACAACACTTTTTATGGATATCTTTAAGAAATGGCATTCTTCTTGCCACTCTTCCATAAAGGCCAGATTTGTGCAATATACGACTGATTGTTGTCCTATGGACAGAGTCTCCCACCTCAGCTGTAGATCTCTGCAGTTCATCCAGAGTGATCATGGGCCTCTTGGCTGCATCTCTGATCAGTCTTCTCCTTGTATGAGCTGAAAGTTTAGAGGGACGGCCAGGTCTTGGTAGATTTGCAGTGGTCTGATACTCCTTCCATTTCAATATTATCGCTTGCACAGTGCTCCTTGGGATGTTTAAAGCTTGGGAAATCTTTTTGTATCCAAATCCAGCTTTAAACTTCTTCACAACAGTATCTCGGACCTGCCTGGTGTGTTCCTTGTTCTTCATGATGCTCTCTGAGCTTTTAACGGACCTCTGAGACTATCACAGTGCAGGTGCATTTATACGGAGACTTGATTACACACAGGTGTATTGTATTTATCATCATTAGTCATTTAGGTCAACATTGGATCATTCAGAGATCCTCACTGAACTTCTGGAGAGAGTTTGCTGCACTGAAAGTAAAGGGGCTGAATAATTTTGCACGCCCAATTTTTCAGTTTTTGATTTGTTAAAAAAGTTCGAAATATCCAATAAATGTCGTTCCACTTCATGTTTGTGTCCCACTTGTTGTTGATTCTTCACAAAAAAATACAGTTTTATATCTTTATGTTTGAAGCCTGAAATGTGGCAAAAGGTCGCAAAGTTCAAGGGGGCCGAATACTTTCGCAAGGCACTGTAATTTAACAGATTTTAAGAAAATCTGCATGGAAATCTGGGAGAAAATCCCCCAATCTAGATGTGCAAGTCTGATACAGACATTCCCATAATGACTCAAAGCTGTAATCATCTAAATGGTGCTTCTACAATAAAAATCATTCTGATTGGCTGGGCCTGGCTACCAAGTGGTTGGGCCTATACCCTCACAGGCCCACCCATGGCTGCGCCCCTGCACAGTCATGTGAAATCTATAGATTAGGGCCTAATGAATTTATTTCAATTGACTGATTTCCTTATATGAACTGTAACTCAGCAAAAATCTTTGAAATTGTTGCATGTTGTGTTTATATTTTTGTTCACTGTAATATGCTTAAATGCGAACGATGTGCGACAGACACTGGGAGCTAATTGAGGATATAATTACATCAAACACCCTGAACTGGAATGGATATTTGTTCAATGAGGAAGTGTCATATTAGCTGCACTGTGACACTTCAGCTGTATTTATAATAATTGCAAACTGGAGGAGAGCAGTGGGGAGGATGAGGTGAAAAGGGGAGTGGAAAATGAGTCTTTTAAAAAAGGTCTTATTTGCAATAACTAGATAGATAATGCAGCAACCATGTCGCTAAATCTAGCACTCTGCGGCCTGCTGACTATCAAGAGCAGGCTCTTCAACAAAGTGCTTGTGGATTGTGCTGACATGCATGAGGTCCCTGGTTCAAGTCCAGCTCCTGGCTCTATCCCCCAAATTCACAACAGCGTCTTAAGCTTTTTTTTAGTGTTATAATACTTAATGTCATACAGTGAAGAGCTTTTTTGCTCATTAAAAGGCGCTATACAATATAGCATAAGAGCATTATCACAGTATACACCAGGCATACACAACACCACCTGATCAAACCGATCAGATCTGCAAGAAAGATCCTCAGTCAGCTGATTACACATTCATGTGTGACAGAGTTTTACCATCGGAGTATTGAGTTGTGGACTGAATGAAGCCGCCATCTTTACAAGCACTCAATCTCACTACTATGCCAGATTAAAGCTAAACTCTTGATACCCTGTCACTCTCCAGAGGTCTAAATAGCCCCATGTAAACCATCAAAATATTAATGAGCCTTCTATTGCAAAGTGTACTCATTTTGAGGGAACTTCCCACAGAATGATTGGCAAGAAAAAACATTCATTCGTGACATTCTGGACAACAGCGTTTGAAATGCAGCAAAGAGTAAATCAATGTAGTCTCACTGAAATACAAAATAAATATAATTGAAAACGAGAGAGAGAGAGAGAGAGAGAGAGAGAGAGAGAGAGAGAGAGCATGAAAGAAGAGAGACTGAGCAAGAGACAGATGCTGTCATTGTTGCCCAAATGTTTATTGATGTGTAAAGGGTGTGTTGGTGAGACTGTTGGTGAGACTGAGAGGGAGGAAGAGTGTGTGGTTGAGGCATTTGGTTTTACACTCCACTTAACGTCAGCACTCTCCCACACAATAGGAAACAAACAAAAGACACTTCAAAATAGGTCCAGCATGGCCTTGATCACATCGGCATCTGATTTCACAACCAACCTGACAAGAGGCACAATGGTACATTTTGTGAAGTGTGTGTATGCAGTACAGTGCCTGTCTAGTACTAGTACATTTCCCTCTCCCTTTAGAAGGCAGTACCTGTATGTACGAATGTTTCCTTCCACTTAAAAGGACTTCTCTGTGCATTGTCCAGGAACGAACACACACACACACACACACACACACACACACACACACACACACACACACACACCTTTAGCCTAGTGGTTAGAGTTTTGGGCCAGTAACCAAAAGGTTGCTGGTTCAAATCCCCCGAGGTGTATCATCTGTCTGTTCTACTCTTGAGCAAGGCAGTTAACCCCCCACAACAAAAAGCCCCCCCGCACATCTCCAATTCAGAGGGGTTGGGTTAAAGAGGGGTTGGGTTAAAAGCAGAAGCAGAGTTTCGGTTGGGCCTCGTGTGCAACTGATGATACAAAACATGTATTATTTATTATGACCTCTTTCTCCCTCTCTTTTACACACATACACACTCCTACTATACAGAGTTGGGTTGGCATGTTCACCCTCAGTGGAGCCAGTGTTTGTGATAATTATCCCGACCCGAATGTTGGCACACCAAGAGGGAGCTACAAGTCGCCCACAAAACTCTCAAGGACAAAAACAACACCAGCTGCAGGAGCATAACGTAAACACTCCCTCTACTTTCTCCACCCCCCCTACCCTTTTTTTTTATCGTTCCTGTTAAAAACTGATTTTCAAATACTTTTTTAAAACCTTGGCCTTGTTAGGGAACACAACAGGAGAAAAAAAACATGGCTAAATAGAAAAGGCCAAAACTTGGGTTATGCCTGTTCCATTTGCTCTCGGCTCGTGCAAGTCAATGTAAACAGTGGGCTACAGCCAACTGAGAAGTCAGAGTTCATCAGTTCACCCGCGTTGGCCTGTTGAAGCATGGGAGCGCATATGGAGGAGGCGGTGTCTGTGCCCTCACTACGTTTACTCAGCTCGGCATTGTCATAACACCGACACGTTCTTAAGCATTTTGCTGCAATATACAACATCAACAACAAGACTTCCATTGATTTGAATGACAAGTGATGGTCCTCAGTTGGTTGGTCAAAACACACAGTGCATTCGGAAAGTATTCAGACCCCTTGACATTTTAGACATTTTGTTACATTACCGACTTATTCTAAAATTGATTAAATTGTTTTTTTCCCCCTCATCAATCTACACACAATACCCCATAATGACAAAGCAAAAAAACTGTTTTTAGACATTTTTGTACTTCGTTGGCAATGATTACAGTATTCTAGGGTATAATGATACAAGCTTGCCACACCTGTATGTGGGGAATATTTCCCATTCTCCTCTGCAGATCGTCTCAAGCTCTGTCAGGTTGGATGCGGAGTGTCGCTGCACAGCTATTTTCAGGTCACTCCAGAGATGTTCAATCGGGTTTCAGTCCTGGCTTGCCCACTCAGAGACCTGCCGTGAAGCGGTGTGTTGGCTGTGTGCTTAGGGTCATTGTCCTGTTGGAAGGTGAACCTTCACCCCAGTCTGAGGTCCTGAGCACTCTGGAGCAGGTTTTCATCATGGATCTTTCTGTACTTTGCTCCGTTCATCTTTCCCTCAATTCTGTCTAGTCTCCCAGTCCCTGCAGCTGAAAAACATCCCCACAGCATGATGCTGCCACCTCTACGCTTCACCGTAGGGATGGTGCCAGGTTTCCTCCAAACGTGACGCTTGGCATTCCAAGCGGGCTGTCATGTGCCTTTTACTGAGGAGTGGCTTCATTCTGGTCAACATAAAGGCCTGATTGGTGGAGTGCTGCAGAGATGGTTGTTCTACTGGAAGGTTCTCCCATCTCCACAGAGGAACTCTGGAGCTCTGTCAGAGTGACCATCGAGTTCTTGGTCACCTCCCTGACCAAGACCCTTCTCCCCCGATTGCTCAGTTTGACAGATGGCCAACTCTAGAACGCGTCTTGGTGGTTCCAAACTTCTTCCATTTAAAAATGATGGAGGCCACTGTGTTCTTCGGGACCTTCAATGCTGCAGAAATGTTTTGGTACCCTTCCCCAGATCTGTGCCTTGACAAAATCCTGTCTCAGAGCTCTATGGACAATTCATTCGACCTCATGGCTTGGTTTTTGCTCTGACATGCACCGTCGACTGTGGGACCTTATATAGACAGGTGTGTGTCTTTCCAAATCATGTCCAATCAATTGAATTTACCACAGGTGGACTCCAATCAAGTTGTAGGAACATCTAAAGGATGATTAATGGAAACAGGATGCACCTGACCTCAATTTAGAGTATCATAGCAAATGGTCTGAATACTTATGTAAATAAGGTATCTGTTGTTGTTTTTTATATACATTTGAAAACGTTTCTAGAAATCTGTTTTCACTTCGTCATTATGGGGTACAGTGGGTAGATTGATGAGGACATTTAAATATATATATATATATAAATATTTTAGAATAAGGCTGTAACGTAACAAGATGTGAAAAAAATCAAGGGGTCTGAATACTTTCCGAATGCACTGTAGAGAATTGAAGTTAAGACATGTGTAATAAAAAAAAAATCCAAAGTTCCTATACCAGCCTGTAAGACCACATAAAGTATTCTTGTCCTATGATGAAATTGTACTGTAGGGCTGATCAGCCTGGCTTTATCTGTGGGTATGAGTTGGGCAGTCAGTGGGGCTCAATGTTCCTCTTCCAAAAGAAGGAAAGCCAATACAAGGGATGGTGACAGCTCCAGGAATGCTTGGAATTCTGAAATGTTATTCTCTAGGGAAAGTTTATTTCTGTATTTTATCCTGAACCAGGGGAATGTTTCTCTCTAACACCCATTCTTGTTCCTCACTCCACAGCTACACACTGTATATTATAGCCTCATTATTGTAATTTTATTGTCTTTTTTTTTTTTTTGCTAAATATTTTCTTAAAACTGCACTGTTGGTTAAGGGCTTGTAAGTAAGCATTTTACTGTAAGGTCTACACTTGTTGTATACAGCACATGTGACTAAAAACAAAACCTGAGATAATTTTGAATCATCACGTGGTTGCTATGGGATTGGATAAATATTGACTTAGTAAATTAGTAGCCTTTGTGAAGGAAAGATACCACTATAATGCTAACTCCCCTAGGGGATATTTGTGTGATTTTTGAAGATGTTGCCATGATGATAAGAAATTGCTTGTTGCCATGACCATGTATCCAAAACACTTCCCAAAAAGTATTAAAGTTGCAGTCATAATAATAAATAGTTATTATCTGTGTGTGTGTGTCAGAAAATATAAAATTAACATTGTTTGCCCAGCACATTAGCATCAATTAGTATGTTAGCTAGGTCTGTAATCTGGGAATTGGCTGAAAATAGCAATATTGACAGGGAAATGTAGGCTTACCTCTATCTTTTCTCGTCAAGAATGGTCCTCCCTGTAGGATACTCGGTGAGTAGCCTAACTTTCAGTCTCTCTCTCTCCCTCTCTAGTTGTCTCTCTTGTGCGTGAGGTTCCCGTTGTAAAACTAGAACCGCTTTAAAATATATCAGTACTGTAGAAATAGTAGTTTACACATTTGAATCCCCATTGGGCGAACACGTTTCTGGAACTCCGCAATGGTGATAGGCTACATTTCAATCAGTTTACATTGCGCTCCTTCTCCAGTACAGAAGGTGGCGGTAACACCATTTCTGTTTCCCTGTTTTACTTTGTGGTTTTAGACTCAGTTCCAGGAAGTGTTGATTAACGTCATGGTAGCAACACTAGCTGGATCACGATTAATACTTCCGGTTTTCAAATTTAGCCTCCAAAATAAAAGTACGCTGTAAACGCTATGTGTATGCTGTAGCATCCCATTGGTTCCTGCATTAACGCCACACCTAAGTGCACCACATTGGTTCCTGTATGAACACACCCGTATCCCCCGTACGCCTCGATCACACCGACAGGGTTTCACATTTTGGATACACCAGAAATACATTCATTTCTGATGGAACTCTGCGTTTGCCTTGCATCATTGCTTTGCAGAGGCAGTTGCAATGCGTTCTCTGTGGTGCGTACGTTGGATTTATCGAACATATGTGTCAAACTGTATGTGAACACAGAAATGGTAGCAGAAGGTGAATGTTGAACTTTTGTTGCACATAACAAGATGATGCGTGTGTAGCATTTTGTGCCATAACACTGTAGGTGTGATCATGGCATAATAAAAGCCTACTGGTAAAAAAAAATCTGCAATTCATATTTTGTTTAATAATCATTATTTGCGTTGTATGATTCTTGTTTATTGACTGGTGCTGTTGTTAAAGGATGCGATTTTGAAATGTCATGTTTATGAAAAGTCTTACTGTATATTTGTTGTATTACACAAACAAATTGCACTGTATACAGGAAAAACAATAGATTATGTGTCTATAAAACTCGGGTCCAGTCTACTCACTAGAGTCCCTAGAATACAAATCAGATGAGTTTGAACAAAAAGAAACTAGGTCATAGGAAGTGTTGCTGGGCTTTTACTGTGGTCAAATGAGGTGCCTGGACAGTATTTGGTACAAATATAGCACTGTACATGAAAAACTATTATTTGTGCCGATGTAAAAAAGTGGGGTGGGGAATACTCAGTAAGGTTTGTAGAATCTATATATATATATATGGTTTCATTTCAATAATAATATGGAGTGTTGCTGGCCTTTCACTCCACCCATTACATTGTCCACAATGCAAATCACCTCAGTGGTGGTCGGTGCCGTTTAAAATGAGTGAGGATGATTTTTTTTATGAGCATGGCCTTATTTCTATCACAGCATATTGGATAACTGTCGTTCATTTGCCCAGCTCAATGTAACATTGATAGGTTTAGGCTACCCATCATGAGGTTGCTACAACCTAGCCCATGAATGAAAGTTTACAACGTAGGTAGACGGGTCGAACGAATTTTGAGTAATCAAAGTGACTGACAGTGACACATTCAATACCACCTTGCACACTCTTGCCTGCATCTAGCTGATTTAGGGTGCAATCATTAGTCCAACAGTCACAAATCAGAGTTTCTATTGGCAGTAGAGGTGCGTGGATAAAATCACTGGGGAAGTCAGTGACCTTTGTGTTGTTATAATTGTGTTGTTTGCTCTATAACCTGTTAGTTCATATGCCTTGCGACCGTGATATATATTATAGGCCTAAATCAGAGACAATAAGAAGACACAGTGGCAGAATAAATTCTTATACCACAACTTTGTTTTATCACAAAACCAGATAGCAACCTCTTTCCAGTGAAATCCACAAAGCATATTGCACGTACAGTAACGGACGGGTACATGACCTACAGTATGGTCAAGCAAGTTCATGTGTTTGACATTTTCGGACCACTAAACAACTATTGATATTGAACCACAGAGAGTTACAGCAAGTCGCAAAGGAAACAGGAGCTGCCTCCACTATTCCAGCTCCATTTCAACATAAATCACCGACGCTTAGTCTAATACAGTGACAACTAAAAGATACCAAAAACAATTTAGTCCAATCAACGTAAGCTAAATATGATGTTGCTGTCCATGGTTCTGATTTCTGTGTGTGTGTGTGTGTGTGTATGCGTGTATGCACGTTCACGCAAGTAGAAAACATGTTGACTCACCCTACTTGTACAGAAAAGCCAATGCCATCCTCCTCTCTTTAATGTTGACGAAACGTCCTACCACTGTCACACAGTACACACTTTTATTTTTTGTTGTCCTAGGCTACCGGGCTAAAATGCTTGCTCGCTAGACTAACTTCCATTCATGGGCAAAGTTAGCTAGTTAACTCTAGCCTTCTACATCTAGCTACATATTGCACTTCCATCCACTCAGGCCAGGGGCACAGCAATGTATGAATTAATGGTTGGATCAGAATCGAAATTATAATTATATAATAAATAAATTATATAAATTATATAAGTCCAAATCCCTATTTCCATCCATGGCTAATTTTGGAAAAGGACATTTTTAGCTAGCTGGCTATCTAGCCCTCGGAGGACAAAAACACAACGAGATGCAACAATTCAAGTGTTTCTGTAAATTACAAATGTTCTCAATGGGATTTGATAGGATTCCAACTGGCTTCACTTGTCACTTTGTTTTGTGCTCCAGGACCATTCACAATTGCGCTCGCTTAGTTTAGCTCAAAGCTGATTGGCTAATTTTATACTTTTATTGTCAAGGGACGCCAGATGCTAGCTGGCTTCTCTTGCCTTCAATGTTACCGGCGGCAACAATGGAATACTCGTTTGGACCAGACAGCATCAGATACATGGCCTACACGTAGAGACAGAGGGCGCTGTTTCGCTCGCTTATAGGCCTTCTCCTGTGAGATGCATTCAGCCTCTTGCAAATTGAAGAAAAATTATGAAACACAGAGAGACGAACGATACATATTTTTTATATATATATTTTTTTATTGGTCAATTTTGGGTGGAAGCCTGGCTTCCCTTGGCATCTATGAATTTGCGTCCGTTTCAGAAATGTTTTTCAACATAATCGGTAGAATGAATTACATCCCTGATCACACACACACAGTTAATTGTCATAGCAACCACATAAAAACAGCATGATCACTTTCCTTGTTGTATATATAATTCCTTCTCACAACTATCTACGTGTTCTCCTCCTCTCACCTTTTCACTTTGCTTGTGGACTTCAGTGCACAACACATCAGCTGTCTCACACCAGGCAAAAAACTTCTCTCTCGGCATGTCCAGCCCACTCATTATCTCAGCCAATCATGGATAGTGGGAAGGTTGCCTCTTGTTCTGTGGCTTAACCAACAAGTTTCGTAATTGAACCATTTTATTCATATGGCATACAAGTTTGTTATTAAGGCACATGAAAGTTCACATGTCCCAGAAGGCATTTCTGCCCAAAAACACATTTTTATTTTAAAAATGTAAAAAAATTGACTCTCCTGTGAAGTTGAGACTTTCGGAGATGAGGAGATGGGAGAGGCAGGACTTGCAGCGTGATCTGCGTCACAAATAGAACTGACTTCTATTTTAACGCTCGGCAACGCAGACGCTCGTTGGCGCGCGCGAGCAGTGTGGGTGCAAAAATTGAATAATATAGATTTCTACATTTATTTTACAACACTCGCGCACACGACGCGGGAGACAGAGAGCACGTTCTAGAGAAAGGCAGCCTACTAGTCTGTCTTCGCCACACACCCCTTCACTAGAAAACAGACAAACAGGTCACTGACCATCTCGAATCCCACCGTACCTTCTCCGCTGTGCAATCTGGTTTCCGAGCCGGTCACAGGTGCACCTCAGCCACACTCAAGGTACTAAACAATATCATAACCGCCATCGATAAAAGACAGTACTGTACAGCCGTCTTCATCGACCTTGCCAAGGCCTTCGACTCTGTCAATCACCATATTCTTATCGGCAGACTCAGTAGCCTCGGTTTTTCGGATGACTGCCTTGCCTGGTTCACCAATTACTTTGCAGACAGAGTTCAGTGTGTCAAATCGGAGGGCATGCTGTCCGGTCCTCTGGCAGTCTCTATGGGGGTGCCACAGGGTTCAATTCTCGGGCCGACTCTTTTCTCTGTATATATCAATGATGTTGCTCTTGCTGCGGGCGATTCCCTGATCCACCTCTACGCAGACGACACCATTCTATATACTTTCTGCCCGTCATTGGACACTGTGCTATCTAACCTCCAAAAGAGCTTCAATGCCATACAACACTCCTTCCGTGGCCTCCAACTGCTCTTAAACGCTAGTAAAACCAAATGCATGCTTTTCAACCGATCGCTGCCTGCACCCGCATGCCCGACTAGCATCACCACCCTGGATGGTTCCGACCTTGAATATGTGGACATCTATAAGTACCTAGGTGTCTGGCTAGACTACAAACTCTCCTTCCAGACTCATATCAAACATCTCCAATCGAAAATCAAATCAAGAGTCGGCTTTCTATTCCGCAACAAAGCCTCCTTAACTCACGCCGCCAAGCTTACCCTAGTAAAACTGACTATCCTACCGATCTTCGACTTCGGCGATGTCATCTACAAAATGGCTTCCAACACTCTACTCAGCAAACTGGATGCAGTCTATCACAGTGCCATCCGTTTTGTCACTAAAGCATCTTATACCACCCACCACTGCGACTTGTATGCTCTAGTCGGCTGGCCCTCGCTACATATTCGTCGCCAGACCCACTGGCTCCAGGTCATCTACAAGTCCATGCTAGGTGAAGCTCCGCCTTATCTCAGTTCACTGGTCACGATGGCAACACCCATCCGTAGCACGCGCTCTAGCAGGTGTATCTCATTGATCATCCCTAAAGCCAACACCTCATTTGGCCGCCTTTTGTTCCAGTACTCTGCTGCCTGTGACTGGAACGAATTGCAAAAATCGCTGAAGTTGGAGACTTTATCTCCCTCACCAACTTCAAACATCAGCTATCTGAGCAGCTAACCGATCGCTGCAGCTGTACATAGTCTATTGGTAAATAGCCCACCCATTTTCACCTACCTCATCCCCATACTGTTTTATTTATTTACTTTTCTGCTCTTTTGCACACCAATATCTCTACCTGTACATGACCATCTGATCATTTATCACTCCAGTGTTAATCTGCAAAACTGTAATTATTCGCCTACCTCATGCCTTTTGCACACATTGTATATAGACTCCCCTTTTATTTCTACTGTGTTATTGACTTGTTAATTGTTTACTCCATGTGTAACTCTGTGTTGTCTGTTCACACTGCTATGCTTTATCTTGGCCAGGTCGCAGTTGCAAATGAGAACTTGTTCTCAACTAGCCTACCTGGTTAAATAAAGGTGAAATAAAAATAAATTAAAAAAAATAAAAATAAAAATTGTGTTGACATTTTAAATTAGGGATGTCATTTATGAAAATATTAAGCTGCATTATTTTAGACTTTTAGAGTTTAGCCTACAACAGAAAATGCATGTGAAACATTAATGTTCACTGCCTGGCAGACAAGTCTAAACAATTCTGCTGGGTTGCGCAGCAATAAAGCGCTGCATTTTTTTCATCTTTTTCTTTGGATACCTATGGGTATACCCGATACAGACCTGACCCGATTTGGATCCAAATCTCCCTCATCTCGGATATATTTTGAGTCGGATCTGGTCCACCTCGGACCTGAATCGAATGGGGTTTTGATTTTCACGCAAAACAATGTGGGTCCTGCCCTGTGTCGGGATGGGAATTTCACAGATCCAATTCGGTTCCGATTTCAATTTCTGTATCTGAGAAGACCTCTAATATACAGTACTCACAGTCACTGGTTCAACTTCAATAAGAATTTCTCATGGTGAAAATCACAAACCTGGAACTCAGCCTGCAGAAAGACAGAATGCATAGTCATGGTAAAAATGTTTAATGAAACCCGAATGAACAAAATAGCTACTTATTTGAAACAGTGAATAGTTTTCAAAGTGAATGAAGCTCACTCACCTTTTGCAAATTAAAGCACGTTCTTCCTGAAGTCTAATGACTGGTCTCCTTTCAAAATGATAATTTTCTTTTTTTTTCTCCATTCAATTAGTCTTTTCAAAAACAAGACCAGGCATCAAACGTGAATAGAAGGCCAAGGGAATCTACAAATGATTGAGACCAAGCCCCAGCCCTTTTCCTGACAGCACATTTCGTGAAAAAGCTCCATATTGGATTTTAAAACAATATAAAAACAGGTAAGCACGTGGAACCCTTCACATTCCCAACTACATGTGGTACTGAATGGACAAGCGTTATTATTCGACGTTCAACAGTTACTGACACTACGTTTGGACATCATTAGGCTATACGGTAGATCCTAAAATAGGTATATAATGTAACTATATTAAAACTTGCATCTACTTCTTGTCTGAACTCTTGTCTGAGGTTGCATTGCTGTTTATCTTTCACCAGTCTGAATACAAAAGCTAAAGTGGCTAGAAAGAAAATTGTCATTTTTTTGAAAGAGCTGTCAAGGCAATGCCATGCTATTAAAATGTTCTGTACTGTGGTTCATTAGTTCATTAGTAAATAAATAAATAACAAACAAATATATAAAGACTAATTCATCCAGTCTGTAATGTCTATTCCTTTACAATTTCTATTCGTCTGCAGGTGTGGCAGTGAGCTTTTCTTCCTTTGCCTACGCTGTCTGGGATGCTTTCATCATTGACACTATTTTTTGGTTCATCCAAAAAGGTCAGCCAATCCCAAGTGGGATTCTTCTTGCACATGTCCATGCCTTCAATGGCAATACTTATTGCCTATGGCTTAGCTTTTTGCAATTGATCGAATATTGCCAAATCCTTCCTGAATCGATAATTTTTCTTTGACCGGAGATCTAGATCGACTGGACGCATCATACAGCATACCTTCAGAAAACTGGCTTGGATCAACTCAACAATCTGAACAGTCAACTCAAAAAAAAGTCTGTGTCTGACCACACGGTAAGCCTGTCAAACACAAGTTTCTTGGGTTCCTCAATGTCATCAAACAAGCATACATTTCCTTCAACAAGGTCTCTTCCATCTTCCATGCCATTCATTAAGCTTGGTAACAAGGGTTTGGTATCTTTCTTCCGTCTCCAACGCGTTCCCCTTCAAAGTTAAGGCTCTCCAGAGAGGATCAATGATAAGCTTGCAAACCAGACCCAGAGCTCTGCATCCGGCCTTGAACTGTAGAACCTCCAAGTCAGCAAGTCAGCAAAACCTGCTGCAGCAAACTACTCTCAGCTCTGTACGTACTGGTAAACTCAACCAAATCATCCTGTACGTACTGGTAAACTCAACCAAATCATCCTGTGCGTACTGGTAAACTCAACCAAATCATCCTGTACGTACTGGTAAACTCAACCAAATCATCCGGGATGCTATACACCCCAGCATAATTATGAAACAGACCATCAATTCTGTGTCCAATGGATAGAGGCAAAGGAACTTCATCAAATTCTCCTTTTTTTCTGGTCAAAAAGGTTTCGAACGCAACGAGCTGACCATCCTCTGCCCATCCAAGCTCTTGCACAGCATCACACACATAATTCACCAAACACACTGTTCCAGACTGTTCCAAACTCTGTTGTCCCAATGTTAGGGGAGCTATGGAATCCTACTTCTTTATCTCCTAAAATCATATTCTCCCAAATTACAAGAGTCGTTTTTTCCTGGTGAACTAAGCCATCAATCAAATGTAAGCCACAGAAATGCTGACTTACAAGGGACATCATTGTCTTTTCAGTGGAACTCAAGGCAACATGTTTCTCAACTATCAGTGGTAGGATGTCTGATCTGTATTCAGAGAGGATTTGTTCAAATTTCTTTTCAGAACCGGTCCCAATACCTTTAATCAGAAGTCAGTGGGTCCATTATCCTGGCTGTTTCATCGGTTTCGATAGAGGTGGTCTCTTCAGCATGCAGAGACCATACAGTTCCTGCATCAACGACCAGATATTTCAAACCGATCTTGCTAACCATCTTCTCCACTGTATCATTTGCCTCGTGTATCCTTTTCGAATCCAATCTTTTTGACGATCTTGCAGGTGGAGTAGCTTCTTTTTTCTTGCATTGTTTAGCCACAAGAGGTATTATAAACACTTACTTTTAAAATTCTTCATTTGTGACATGTTTTTCTTAAAAATGCTACTTTCTCCCTCACCTCAAACTTTCTAAATGCCTGTTGTTTTTCAGTTACAGCTCATGAAGTACACTTCATCACCTTCTCACCCTCATCTCCGTGGCCAGGCTTCTCACTTACCTCTTCACTAGTGTTCTGGGGACACGCAGCTGTAACTGGAAAACTGCCTTTCCACTCTCTGCTGTCTTTCAAGAGCATGCGATGTTGCTGTAACTACTGTAGCAAATCGGTTGTCTCTTCTCTCTTCAGTCACATGCTGCATTCTGTTGTTATGTGAACGATTGGCTGAGCCTTGGATACAGCCGGTATTGCTCCAAATCGGCATCACTCGTTCGCTTACAGCCAATAGTGATCCAAAGCCCCCCTCAATAAAACTTTTCTCATCGGATCTACACGAATCACGTAGGTCGCCAAAAGGTGACTAGTTTGCATCCCTGACGTTTACAGCTGTTTGAGGTTGAGCACCAACAGTTGTTGAATTCGTTTTAATCTCCCTATCACTTGATTTTGTATCTTCTAACGGACCACAAATAAGGCTTTGTTTTGTTGTGTCGTACCAGTTTTCAGCATATGAATAACCTGCATCAAAGTGTCAGACCAAATGATAACTGGGGATATCTCCACCTCCTCCTCCTCTGGCTTTATATCTACATCCATCTCACACCAACTAAACTAGCTATCTGGGTGACAGCCAGGGTCCATTTAAATGAAGTAAGTTAGGCTAGACCTAGTCATTTCCAAGTAGCTGACCAGGCCTATCTCCTTAATCCTATCAATCAAATTGATTTTATAAAGTCCTTTTTACAACAACAATGAAAATGAGGAGATTCTGAGGAAATAAGTTCTATAATATTATAAATAATGTTAGTGGTGTAAATACAGTTGGTTCCAAGTGTAACGTTAGGCCTATAACAACTGACCAAGAGAGTAGCCTTCCATACGAAAAAAAATGTTGGTCCTACGGCAAAATACCCCATCTTCCAGGTGGGTAACTGGTTAACTGAGTCCGACGGTGCATATCGAAACATTTAAAAGTCATTCGAGACACTTAGCTAGCATCTTAGTCACAAAAACATAGACAAGTTGTGGTTCCGGGTGACCTAGCTTCCTTTTCCGGATGTGGGAACTCCACTCAAGTGTTATGATTCCGGGTTCGTCTTTCTCGCTCCAGATTCAAGTATGATTAATCTCATACTTGGAGCAAAGATTTTTTATAACTAACCCAAGATAGATCCTGTCGTTTCCAATGGGAGCAAAGGAATGATAGAACAAGCAAGGAGGTGTGCAGAATCACGCACGAGATAGTGAAATCCTATTGGTACGTTTTAGTATTTATTTGCATATTTCCGTTAGGGAATGACTACTCTGATGTGCGCGTGTGCAGTAACTCAATTTGCCCTTGCAGTCCTTCTAAACAACACTACTTTGGCAAAGTCTACAAAACGCAGTCCACGTTGTTTGTTACAGATTAGAATTTGGGAAACAGAAAACTGTATGGAGATCAATTGTTTCATCGATGAGAAAATGTGCAGAATGTAGGCCAAAATCCATCTCTCTCCATCTTCTCCCACTTGCCGGCCCCTGGGCTTCCTCTCATCACCATATTTAGCAGTGAGTGGAAATGCCAACAGGATGCTTCACATTTATACATCCCGTGAAATATCTGGCTCATTGTTCTATCCGTGCCTTGAGTGTGTCTGAAAGTGGGCGTTGCAAAAGAAAGGGGTGATTAACAGCAATGGTGTAACATCAGTGGGTGGATCAACAGCGATGGGTGTAACATCAGCGTTCCATTATTGCTTAGACTGGCCATAGGGTGCAGCGGGGGTCAGCTTAATGTTTATATAGCAGGCTAAGAGAACTAACATAGCAGCTGCCAAAGAAGAAGAAGAGTTTGCTCGGGTTGGAACATGCTGCAAATGGTGAACAAGAAAAAAAGGAAGGAAGTGGAACATTTTATGTATAAATATGGAGTAGGGGATTGCATATCTGGAATATCTGGTAAAGGAGAAGACGGCGGACAAGAAAAGAAGGAGAAAAGTGGAATATGTTTTGAGTGAATGGAAGATTAAGTGCTTTTGGAAGACTTTGAGGAGGAAGTTTAACGTGACGAGAGTGAGGATGAATTGACTGTGGCAGTTGCAGTGATGACTGCTGAGAAGAAGTTGAGTGTAGAGGGAAGTAGTATGGTGAGGAAGTTTGGCATTGAGTGCAAAAAGAGGGATACACTCCCAAGTACTTCAGAGATGGAACCTGGCGAGAGTGAGGATGAAGTACCTGCGGTGAGGACCCCCGAGTTCGGGCCTCATCCCGAGGATGATAAGGATGATTCAGTCCCAGTAAGATTTGCAGAGAGAATAGATCCTTGCATTTTGGCTGATCCATATTTTTTTTTACCTTTATTTAACTAGGCAAGTCAGTTAATTAAGAACAAATTCTTATTTACAATGACGGCCTACCCCAGCCAAACCCGGACGACGCTGTGCCGATTGTGTACCTCCCTATGGGACTCCCAATCACGGCTGGATGTGATACCTCTTGCACTGAGATGCAGTGTCTTAGACCACTGCGCCACTCGGGAGCCCATATGTGGTGTCAGGCTGGGTGGGGGAGAGGTTGGGAACCTTTGAGTTGGTGAAGGTAACTCGGAGTAGACTCATGATGATTTACTGTCTTTCCTCCACTCAGAGGGAGCGGGTGCTCCGGATTACGAGATTATTGACAAGAATTGTGACTTGCTTAGCTCTCTGGAGCAGGGCGCCCATGAGAGGTGTTACAACGGAGTCGGCATTAAGTGTTGAGGAGGAGCAGTTGAAACTGAAGATTCCCGGTGTCTTCGACACCTGCCGTTTGGTGAGACGTAGAGCCGGTGGAGATTGTGGGGAAACGGAAAAGGCATTATCTGTCATGCTGAGTTTATATGCCAGATAAGGTCAAGGTAGGAAATGTTAGTTATCCCGTGAGAGCTTTTGTTCCGAAAATACTATGGTTTTAGGTTTCAAGTGTATGGGTATGTTGCAGCAATGTGTAGGAGGGAGATGCCTAAATGTGAGAAGTGTGCAGGAGGGCATGAGACGATGGAATGTGTGGTATCTGTGGAGAAAGTTGTGTGTTAGTTGTGGGGGTGTGTGTTAGATCGGAGGTGTCCGGTGAGAGAAAGGCCGATTGAGGTTTCCATGGTTAGAGTAGTTACAGAAAGTGTTAGAGTAAAATGGGTAGAGGGTGATGGATCCTGAGAGGATTTGTGTGAGTAGGCAGGAGAGAGTGATGGGAAGAATATGTTCTTTAGTAAGGTGGACCTTTTTTAGCGTGTATAGCCATGGTTGTCAATTGTACTGCAGGAATGGATGGAAAGTCACAGAAAATAGTGGTAGCGGTGGCAGCGGCAGAGAAGTACTTGGGATTGAGAGGATTTACTGCATAACAGCTACAGGGGGTGTTGAGTGGTAGTGTTATGTTCTCTCAGACCGTTGGTCTGGAGTAGGACTAGATTGAAATAAATAGTGTCTCCTGACCCCTCCTGTCTCAGCCTCCAGTATTTATGCTGCAGTAGTTTATGTGTCGGGGGGCTAGGGTCAGTTTGTTATATCTGGAGTACTTCTCCTGTCCTATTCGGTGTCCTGTGTGAATCTAAGTGTGCGTTCTCTAATTCTCTCCTCTCTTTCTTTCTCTCTCTCGGAGGACCTGAGCCCTAGGACCATGCCCCAGGACTACCTGACATGATGACTCCTTGCTGTCCCCAGTCCACCTGGCCGTGCTGCTGCTCCAGTTTCAACTGTTCTGCCTTATTATTATTCGACCATACTGGTCATTTATGAACATTTGAACATCTTGGCCATGTTCTGTTATAATCTAATCTCCACCCGGCACAGCCAGAAGAGGACTGGCCACCCCACATAGCCTGGTTCCTCTCTAGGTTTCTTCCTAGGTTTTGGCCTTTCTAGGGAGTTTTTCCTAGCCACCGTGCTTCTACACCTGCATTGCTTGCTGTTTGGGGTTTTAGGCTGGGTTTCTGTACAGCACTTTGAGATATCAGCTGATGTACGAAGGGCTACATAAATACATTTGATTTTATTTTATTTTGTGATATTTTTTTTGAGAGGGCCAATAGTTAGCAGGGCAATTTAAATTTTTCACAATTTTGTATTACTGTATCAAAGAATTTCATGTAGTTAGGCCATGAATTACCTCACACACCAGTACAGTAGGTGGCGGTGTATGCACCTAAAAATTGGATGCTATCCTCCAACCAAATCCCAAAGAAGAAAAATGTAGCAGGCTAGGAGAATTAACATGGCAGGTTGGGAAAATGAGGTTATTAAGGTTAGGAAAATGATTAGGCTTAGCTAAAATGCGTAGCAGGTTTGGATAATTAACATGGCAGGTTAGGAAAATGAGGTTATTAAGGTTAGGAAAAGAGTTAAGGCTTAGCTAAAATGCTACAGTTGTCAACGATCTACACATAGTGAAGCTCAGACACGCAAAACTGTCTTGAGTGGCAACAAATCTGCCCAATTAGCTGATTCACTTTCCATACACCCACTTCTGCTGATCCTCCCACTTTTGTTGACACGCCCACTTTCAGACACACTCCATGTATGCAGCCCATGATACTCTAGATTGGACATTTTTTAGCATTTACAGTCATAAGCTAATTTGTAGAAAGCTGTAAACATATTTATTGTATGTGCAAGCAGCTAACTCTCCCTTTTTAAGTGTTGGTACCTTTTGGGTGAGGAAAGAGTCCAATTCATCTTTAGTTTCTGTGTACATTTGTTTCCAAAAGCACACTTTCTCCTTTAACTTCACCAACCTGGGGTCTGTTTCAGTTCTCACATTCTCCCTCGTTACACACAGCCATCTTAGAAAGCTTCTTGTATCTACTGAACAAGAACTTGTTGTCCCTATAAGCTCTCTGAAGTTGCACTCCTCTCTCTTTCTTTGCCTCTTGCCTCTTTCAAATGATCTTTGTGCTCTTTCAGGGTGTCACATTTTTCTCTTGATGACAAGTCGCTTTCTATCAATCGCCTTTTTGAGGTTGTATTCGTCTTTCACTAGAGATATGGTGCTGCCCTCAACGTCGATGTCGGTTTCACTGGACATCACTGGTGATAGTACGCCTACACCTCTAGCATGGGGTCACTTTTTGGGGGGTTATTGGTATCAGGCAATGTAAACACTTGCTCCTGGTATGAAAGGTTCTCTGCCAAGCGGACAAACACCTTAAATGGACCCCTCACTCTTTTAAGTTTTAAAACTACTCTCTTAGAGAAGCCTATTGTCTGTTGCTCACTGTCCAGACAAAGATCAAAATTGGACTCTTAAATACTTAGGGCTGCATATCTGTAAACTCCATCTGACTTTTTGGCCCAATTGTGAACTTCATACCTTACGCCATTTGTCAACACATGCGGGTCAAGTTTTTTATTTTCAGTAGACTTTGATTTCAAATCCAGGTCAAATCCTATTTGCTTGCAGAGAGGATAAGAGTTATTGTCGTCTTCTGTGGTAGATACTGAATTGCACTGATTTGACTCAGTACTAGTGCCTTCCCTAGCCTCCAACTAAGCATTCACTTTCCTGATTTCCTTTTGCATTAGAACATTCTTTCTGGCTTTTAACAGGAGGAGCAATCCGTGATTGATCTTGATTTTCCAGTGCATTATTATGACTCAAGACTGTAGATAGTGGTTGCAATACAGAGGGTTGGGAACAGGTGTGTCCAAACATTTGACTGGTACTGTATGTATATTTGTTTTGTTTAAATGGGTGTGTGCATGTGAGTGTGTGAGAGTTAGGTTATATGGAGGAGATTACTGGAGTAGTTTGGTTCATCAGTCTGACCCCCAGTCTTCCCTTGAAGTTGTTGAGGGATGATGACGTTTTGGCAATGTGAAGATGAGAATTCCAGACTATGGTACCTCTATATCTGATAGAGAATTGATTATGTGAGGTGCGGCAGTGGGGAGGGTGAAGGTTATCGTGACTTGTGTTATATAGATGGATTTAAGAATTAACTTGGAAGAATCCATTGAAGGGTTTAGGTAAACTGTCTGGGAGGTAAGAGTATTTGTAGATGAAAGTGCATAATGGGCGTACATTAATGTCGTAAATATAGAAGATATTGAGTTTCTTAAATAAAAGGTGCAGATGGCGCCAGGTAATTAGAGGGGGAAGCTAGTCTTGGAAATGTATTTTGTATGATGAGTAATTTGTGTAGGTAGGTGGAATACAGTGCATTCGGAAAGTATTCAGACCCCTTGACTTTTTCCACACTTTGTTACCTTACAGCCTTATTTCTATATGGATTAAATCATTTTTCCTCATCTACACACAATACCCCATTTTATTTGCACATTTACTTAAAAAAAATGAAATATCACATTTACATAAGTATTCAAATCAAATGTTTTAATTGTCACATGTGCTGAATACAACAGGTTAGAGTGAAATGCTTTACAAGCCCTAAAAACTTCTTCGGGATCAGTGTCCCTTCCACGGGACGGTTGAGCTAACATAGGCTAATGCGATTAGCATGAGGTTGTAAGTAACAAGAACATTTCCCAGGACATAGACATATCTGATATTGGCAGAACGCTTAAATTCTTGTTAATCTAACTGCATAGTCCAATTTACAGTAGCTATTACAGTGAAAGAATACCATGCTATTGTTGTATGAGAGTGCACAATTTTGAACATTAAAAGTTATTAATAAACAAATTAGGCATATTTGGGCAGTCTTGATACAACATTTTGAACCGAAATGCAATGGTTCATTGTATCAGTCTAAAACGTTGCACATATACTGCTGCATCTAGTGGCCAAAATGTATATTGCACCTGGGCTGGATTATGGCCTTTCTCTTGCATTTCAAAGATGATGGTACAAAAAAAATACAAAATAACGTTTTTTTTCTTCTTTGTATTATCTTTTACCAGATTTATTGTGTTATATTCTCCTACATTCCTTTCACATTTCCACAAACTTCAAAGTGTTTCCTTTCAAATGGTACCAAGAATATGCATATGCTTGCTTCAGGGCCAGATTTGAGTATGTCATTTCAGGCGGGGAAAAAAAGGGTTGGATCATTATTAACCAACAACGCAGTTAAGAATAAAAGTGTTAAGAAAGTATTTACTAAAATAAGCTAAAGTAAAAAACTAATAAATGAAATAAAAAACAAAAATAACAAATAATTACCCAGCTAACAAGGAACGTAACAAACATTTGTAACGTTCCCCATTAAGTCTTGTAGAGGTATTGAATGTCATAGCCCGTTTGGGACATTATAGGCACATTCATAACGTTTCTAATAAGTATTATAGAGGTTATAAATATCCGGTCGCTATACAGACATCATGAGAACATTAACACATGAAATGTTCTGAATATCATGTTATTTTGGAGATATACTAGGAACATTTCATGACGTTAGATTTAGAGTTATGGTTTGTCTTCATATAACGTTACACTCGGAATGATACAAATACATTTTGGAACGTCGTCTGTAAGTCAAGTGGTGGTACACTTGTAGCGTTGTCTTATAAAGTGTGTAGGAACATTTGTTATGTTCTAAACAAGTACTTTAGACATTCTGAATGTCAGGACACTTTGGTGACATTGTAGTAGTATTTGTAACGTTCACAGAATGTTCCTAAAATGTACTGAATATCGGGTCACTTTGGCAATATTTTACATAACGTTCCCAATGAGTCTAGTAGATGTTGTGAATGTCAGATCCCTACATGTCAGGATATCATAGTAACCCAGCTCAGAAAATTACGTTTGAGGACGTGACCACAAAGTTATTTTAGTCCCCACATAAGTCATGATAACATTATTGTGAAACGTGCCTTGTACGTAGCTGTGGTGTCAGCTGACAAAAGTTACGTCCAAAGTCTTTTCATGACGTTGAAATATCATGGATCTTAAATAGCTAAATGACGTTATTTAGTAACGTCATAAGAGATGTCCATTGTCAGTTAGTCGAGTGGTGGTGCACTTGTAACATTGTATTTCTGACTACATATGAGTATCAGTTACGTTTTCAGTAAGACTTCAGGACACTTTGGTGACATTTTAGTAGTATTTGTAACATTCACAGAAGGTTCCTGAAATGTGCTAATTGTCAGGTCACTTTGGCAATATTCTACATAACATTCCCCAATGAGTCCAGTGAATGTCAGAACACTTTTGGGATATCAAAAGGACATTTAGGAATGTTCCTTTGAGAGCCCTGGTGTTTCTCCAAACAACATTGCAGTTGTGTTACGCAAAAGACTTAGGAATATATATTTATTGTGCAGTACGTCCCTTACTGATCTATATGTCACATTTTCTTTCTGAGCATAAGGGGACATTATAAAAACATTTTTTTTAAGTCTAGGCAAGTTAAAAAATTACTTAAACAATATGATGATTTTGGTGACATTTTGGGAATCTTCATAACATTCCCAGTTAGTCCTTTCAATGTTCTAAATGTCAGGTGAATATTGGGATATAACAATTCAAAGCATTTGGTATAGAGCCATGCATAGTTACATCTAAAGTTGCAATGAGAATTATACATAGACATAATGGAACATTGTCAGTAGGGCAAGGGGTGGTATATCTGACTACATATGGATATTAGTTATGTTTTCAGAAAGTACTTTGGAGGTTCTGAATGTCAGGACACTTTGGTGACATTGCAGTAATTGTAATGTTCACAAAAAAGTTCCTCAAATGTACAGCATGTCGGACTACTTTGTGAATATCCAAAGAACATTTTGAAATGTTCATTTGAGAGTTGTGATGTGTCTACAAACAACGTTGCAATTGTGTTACTAAAGAAACATTTAAAAATGTTACTTAACATCTTTCTAAACATTTCATAATGTTAACAGAGATATATACATAAAGTAATAAATATCCTTTCTGGAATATATACACTTAAAGTAAATACAGTGTTTATCATAATACATATATTAAAACAATACTAAATCAAATAAACATAAAGTAAAATGTTGCTAGGGCTGTCTTTTGTCTATTCTCTAAAGAAGACATGCAGGAAAAGTCAGGAATTTAAGTATCCACCTTAACTTGAATGTAGCACAATGCAGCTTTGCTTTCATGTCAGGGACCAGATTGCCAATGGCCATGGATGACAGCCTGCATGGACCCTGGAGAGTGCTGCTTGTGGTTGTGGATCCATGTGAAGTTGTTCCATGTGTAACGGAGTAGCCCTGTGTGTGAATAAACCTGAAACCGAGCGAGGATAAATACCTGACTGCTCCACAGTAGTCTTGTAGCAGCAGTGACTCTGGGGAGGAGCTGGTCTTGGAACCTATCTCCAAATACAGTTGAAGTCGGAAGTTTACGTACACTTAGGTTGGAGTCATTAAAACTCGTTTTTCAACCCCTCCACAAATTTCTTGTTCACAAACTATAGTTTTGGCAAGTCGGTTAAGACATCTACTTTGTGCATGACAAGTCATTTTTTCAATAATTGTTTACAGACAGATTATTTCACTTATAATTCACTTTATCACAATTCCAGTGGGTCAGAGGTTTACATACACTAAGTTGACTGCGCCTTTCAACAGATTGGAAAATTCCAGAAAATTATGTCATGGATTTAGAAACTTCTGATACGCTAATTGACATAATTTGAGTGAATTGGAGGTGTACCTGTGGATGTATTTCAAGGCCTACCTTCAAACTCAGTGCCTCTTTGCTTGACATCATGGGAAAATCAAAAGAAATCAGCCAAGATCTCAGAAAACAATTGTAGACCTCCATAAGTCTGGTTCATCCTTGGGAGCAATGTCCAAATGCCTGAAGGTACCACGTTCATTTGTACAAACAATAGTACGCAAGTATAAACACCATGGGACCACGCAGCAGTCATACCGCTCAGGAAGGAGACGCGTTCTGTCTCCTAGAGGTGTACGTACTTTGTGTGCGAAAAGTGTAAATCAATCCCAGAAAAACAGCAAAGGACCTTGTGAAGATGCTGGAGGAAACAAGTACATAAGTATCTATATCCACAGTAAAACGAGTCCTCTATCGACATAACCTGAAAGTCCGCTCAGCAAGGAAGAAGCCACGGCTCCAAAACCGTCATAAAAAAGCCAGACTACGGTTTGCAACTGCACATGGGGACAGAGATTGTACTTTTTGGAGAAATATCTTCTGGTCTGATGAAACAAAAATAGAACTGTTTGGCCATAATGACCACTGTTATGTTTGGAGGAAAAAGGGGGAGTCTTATAAACCGAAGAACACCATCCCAACCGTGAAGCACGGGGGTGGCAGCATCATGTTGTGGGGGTGCTTTGCTGCAGGAGGGACTGGTGCACTTCACAAAATAGATCATGGGGAAGGACAATTATGTGGATATATTGAAGCAACATCTCAAGACATCAGTCAGGAAGTTAAAGCTTGGTCGCAAATGGGTCTTCCAAATGGACAATGACCCCAAGCATACTTCCAAAGTTGTGGCAAAATGGCTTAAGGACAACAAAGTCAAGATATTGATTGGAGTGCCCATCACAAAGTCCTGACCTCAATCTCATAGATAATTTGTGGGCAGACCTGAAAAAGCGTTACACAAGCTCAGTTACACAAGCTCTGTCAGGAGGAATGGGCCAAAATTCACCCAACTTATTGTGGGAAGCTTGTGGAAGGCTACCTGAAACGTTTGACCCAAAGTTAAACAATTTAAAGGCAATGCTACCAAATACTAATTGAGTGTATGTAAACTTCTCACACACTGGGAATGTGATGAAAGAAACAAAAGCTGAATTAAATCATTCACATTCTTAAAATAAAGTGGTGATCCTAGCTGACCTAAGACAGGGAATTTTTACTAGGATAAATGTCAGGAATTGTGAAAATGGAGTTTAAATGTATTTGGCTAGGGTGTATGTAAACTTCTGACTTCAACTGTAGGTCTGTAGCAGTTTGGGTCTAGAGTGTCTCCCCCTTTGAAGAGGGGGGTGACAGCGGCAGCTTTTCAATCTTTGGGGATCTCAGACGATACGAAAGAGAGCTTGAACAGGCTAGTAATAGTGGTTGCAACCATTTCGGCTGATAATTTTAGAAAGAGAGGGTCCAGATTGTCTAGCCCGGCTGATTTGTAGGGGTCCAGATTTTGCAGCTATTTCAGAACATCAGCTATCTGGAAATGGGGAGGCTTGGGCAAGTTGAAGTGAGGTGTGCAGGGCTGTTGACTGTTGACCAGGGTAGGGGTGGCCAGGTGGAAAGCATGTAGATAAATGCTTATTGAAATTCTCAATTATCGTGGATTTATCGGTGGTGACAATGGTTCCTAGTCTCAGTGCAGTAGGCAGCTGGGAGGAGGTGCTCTTATTCTCCATGGACTTTACAGTGTCCCAGAACTTTTTGGAGTTTGTGCTACAGGATGCAAATTTCTGTTTGAAAAAGCTAGCCTTTGCTTTCCTAACTGCCTGTGTATATTGGTTCCTAACTTCCCTGAAAAGTTGCATATTGCGTGGGCTATTCAATGCTAATGCAGTACGCCACAGGATGTTTTTGTGCTGGTCAAGGGCAGTCAGGTCTGGAGTGAACCACGGGCTATATCTGTTCCTGGTTCAATGTATTTTTAATGGGGCATGCTTATTTAAGATTGTGAGGCAAGCACTTTTAAAGAATAACCAAGCATCTTCTACTGACACAATGAGGTCAATATCCTTCCAGGATACCCGGGCCAGGTCGATTAGAAAGGCCTGCTCCCTGAAGTGTTTTAGGGAGCGTTTGACAGTGATGACGGGTGGTCGTTTGACCACAGACCCATTACGGACGCAAGCAATGAGGCAGTGATTGCTGAGATCCTGGTTGAAGACAGCAGTTTTTATTGGAGGGCAGGTTGGTCAGGATGATATCTATGAGGGTGCCTGTGTTTATGGTTTTGGAGTTGTACCTGGTAGGTTCATTGATCATTTGTGTGAGATTGAGGACATCAAGCTTAGATTGTAGGATGGCCGGGGTGTTAAAGCATGTCCCAGTTTAGGTCACCTAACAGCACAAGCTCTGAAGATAGATGGGGGGCAATCAATTTACATATGGTGTCCAGGGCACAGTTGGGGGCAGAAGGTGGTCTATAGAAAGCAGCAATGGTGAGAGACTTGTTTCTGGGAAGATGGATTTTTAAAAGTAGAAGTTCAAATTGTTTGGGCACAGACCTGAATAGTAAGACAGAACTCTGCTGGCTATCTCTGCAGTAGATTGCAACTCCACCCCCTTCGGTAGTTCTATCTTGTCAGAAAATGTTATAGTGAGGGATGGAAATTTCAGGGGTTTTGGTGGCCTTCCTAAGCCAGGATTCAGACACGACTAGGACATCAGGGTTGGCAGAGTGTGCTAAAAGCAGTGAATAAAACAAACTTTGGGAGGAGGCTTCTAATGTTAACATGCATGAAACCAAGGCTTTTACGGTTATTCTCCACACTGGCTATTATTCTATTGAGCCCTGCCCCCAAACAACATATTTTGTTTGGTCTGGACCGGACCAATCACAGATAATCAGAAGTCACAATCACAAGTTTGCCACATAGTACAGCACAGTAGAGCACAGTGCAGTATAGTTTGGCACAGTACAGTACAGTACTGTACAATAAAATGTGGTACAGTAAAGTAGAGTTCAGTACAGTAGGTTTAATACAGTAGTGAACTACAGTACAGTAGAATACAGTAAATGATACTGTGCTCTACTTAAGTGTGTGCCACTGTACTAAGTTATACTGTACAGAACTATATTGTACTGATTTATACTCTACTTTGTGTACTTCTGTGCTGTCCAAACTTCTGAAACAGACTTGGCCATGCGGTAACGGAGACACATTTCCAGAAAAAGGCTTTTGAGGTCGGCTTTTCTCCCATTTGATGGGTGTGGCGACGTGTGGCCTGATTAATATGGGTGTGGTCATTCGAAATCGCAAAATATGTTCAGCACGCCATACACAATCGTCCTGTGGTTGTTCAGTACAGTTTCCGTTGAATTAAACTCTCTACACTATTCAGTTGTAGTGAATGCACACCTGGTCTACTCAGAATTCGTCCATCAAGAGTATTTCCTTGAATATCCCATGCCTTGCATTTGGCATACACCTATATATAGTTGACCTCTCGGACACGACACATCCATCGTCTCTTGCCCGTCCATCGTCTCTCAGCCTGAAGACGATATTGACAACCATTAGGAAATTCTGAAGTATCTGGATGTGTAGGGGTTCACGCTGTTGCAACATGGTAGATATGGGATCAAACTGTACTGCTATTTTTCTCATAGTCTTCTATTTACCTGTAGATAACACTAAATTATTTCATTAATGTATTTTATTGGAATTATATGACTGGACAATTTGAGGTGGTGGCTGCATGCATGCTATATTGGGTCAGTTTGTAATTCAAGCCTATTTCGTAAAATTGCTTCAGTAATCCTAGTCCAGATCTATCCATTTATTGATTACATTTCTTCATCTATCAAATCCCCTCATGTAGACCTATACCTCAATCCCTTTATAGATTATAGAGAACAACATAATATTTCGTGTCTGAATGTAGCCTACTCGATTTATTTTAAGCATTTTGGCATCACAGCATATTTTATTAATTTTAAGATTTGCATGATCATTTAAAAAAGTATATGAGTAAAATGTGCAACTGGTGGATGTCGACTGTGGTCTCTCGTTTGAGAATCCAGTTTGAGAACCCCTGGACTTCACCAAAGTGTTTAAGCATTGTTATGAGACGCAATGTGGATGGATGATTCAGTGATTGCCAACTCATCTCTTTGGATTTCTCATCTTCTACACAGCGCAGATGTGTGGCCACTTGGTTTATGATTTGCCGAATGGACACCTGCGCTTTTATGCATATATTTATACATATTTTCTGATAAAAGGATTGACAACCATAACCCGAAAATGTTTTGACTGTCCATGGGTAGGCTATGCCTAAAATATGGGAAACTTGTCCCCCCGCACGTGAGGAATTATGCATTGAGACACTCTTCCCAATTTCGATGTCTACGCGATCTACGGCCGACTCTGTGATGCTGAGCGGCCGTGGGCATGTGCAGCGCGCAATGCATTTCGATTTACAGTACCACAATCACAGCAGCTCTCCTGCGGACGTTAAATGGAACACGATCTACCGCTGTCAGGCGGACGTCGGCGAGATGTATGTGTCGCGTCTGGGATGTAAATATAGCCTTTTATTTTGCTGGCTTTCTCTAAGAACTCCCCCTGTTCTGCCACCAATTTGCGCGCATCGCCCTTGTGCCGCAATGTTTGCAAACACAGAAAGGGGTCTATAGTCCGATGAATAAAATAAAACTGAGGGATTGTAGGCGGGACGTATACTGTGGCCCATATATACAGGAAATTGTGGTCGAAGGGGAGGGAAGTTCGCCAGTAAAATAAAACGTTTTCGTTGTCCTCTCGTCACAGTTCTGGCTGTACAATGGATTGGAAGGGAGATACTGGCGTAAGTTGAACTTTACAGTGATTCTTGATTGAAGAGGAAGGGAATCATTGTTTTCTATTCAGAGCGTTGCTAAAATAGCCAGCATGTGTAGCTGCTGATAGTTAGCTGCTTCCTGAACTGGCAGCAAGTTTGGTGGAAATGCCATTGAGAAGAGGCAGCAGTCATGCACGCCAAGGCGAGCTAACGTTCGCTTGCTAATAACGTTAAAATAACTAAACTGGCACTGATCAGTAGGCATGTAATGTCAGATTACCAACGACGTTTCAGACAACTGTCATCGTCTATGCATCTGGCGTTAGTATAGCTAGCTAGGTTGGTTTGGTAGCTGTATCACAACCGGCGGTGATTGGGAGTCCCATAGGGCGGCGCACAATTGGCCCAGCGTCGTCCGGGTATTTGCCGTTGAAGGCCGTCATTGTAAATACAAATGTGTTCTTAATTGACTTGCCTAGTTAATAATTTTATTTATTTTAATATCTGGATATGTGTGTCGTAGAACTGGGAAACTGTATTAGTTAGCTAACTTCCTAACAAAGCTGCAGTATAACTAGTTTAGCTAGGTTTGATAACTGGTGGGATCAAGTCACTATTGTTCGAGTCACTAGGTCCGTGTCCCAGGAAGAACAGGTCGAGTCAAGGCCAAATCGTGTTTTGTTAGAGAGAGTAGAGTCCAGTCAAGTTTTTTTTTTTTTTTTTACATCTAAAATCAAGGGGGGAAAAGCAATATATTTATTGAAACTACCACACAGCCCTGTTCATTATGTTGTCTACAACATATTTTGATTATGTAATTATGATTTTTTTTTTTACAAGAAATTTCAAATGCACGTTTCATAAGTTTATTTTTATTTTTTAAATGACATACCAAAAGACCATTAGGCCAATGCTAGTAATTATTGCTTGATGCCAGAGTATGTGAGCCCAATTTGACTGGAGCGCAGAGCAAGTTTCCCTAAAGCTGGAGCGCTCACATCACCATCCCCAGTGGCTCTGCAAACAGTGAGAGGTGTTTCTCCGCTGCTGGCCTGCTCTCCAGGCACCATCACATGAGCCTGAATCTACAGACTGTCCAAACTCATGTTTCTAAAAGTGAATTCAAAGGCACTGTTGGCTGAGCCTAATAATTTAAACAAAGTCAGTCTATATGCACCATTTATAGACAAAAATCATGATTTCATACAACAAAATGGTTAAATGCTGAGCGCTTAATGTTCCTGCCAGCTTAGTGTGTCGCACTCGCAAATGCTTCACAATGTATTTATTTGTAGGCTATAGCCTTGAAATAATTTAAATAGGCAAAACAAATATAGCCTCAATAATTCATATTCCTTCCTTCTCTGGCTACCGGTCTGGCTCCTGACCTATTTAGTGTTTATATGCTGTTTAATACGACATGTAGCCTATTTAAACTTATGAGTGCTTCTTAGTCACCTTTTCATGTTTTATTAAAATACTTTTTATTAAAATCGTATGGCCTGGTTTTAATACTTCAAAACCAAATGGTAGGTCCAGGTAGTCCACAAAAATAGATGGGTGTTGGTTAAATGGTGATTTTAAAAACATTTTTTTTTTTTTAAAGAATGGAGCAGATGTTACAAGTGGTTGGAAAGGCGTTTTGAGTGGGATTTCCGACCGCTTAACTCTACTCACATACTCTGCTTGATGCCTCATTGCTGGTGAGCTTGCAAAGTAAACCATTTCTATTTTTGATTACCAAACCATTTTTGGAGCTGAATATTTATTTACGGTAATCCTCTCCCTACAATTGGGCACCCGATCCAGTAACTGTACAGCAAGTCATTGTTAGTATTCGATATCAAGTAGGGATACCATGTCGCTTCTCTGGAGTCCAGAGCAAGCAGAATCATACGGCCCATCTACCTGTATGCAGTGAAGATTGCAGGATCGGAAGGAAAGCATGGTCTGTCTGCACCACACTATCACTTTGGAAGGCTGCCTGCCAACTGGGGAGGCCTTTTCTTCCTCACAAATACTGCAATTAACATGCCAGATTATGTTACTTCTTCATCCCATAATATTGAAGGCAGTGCAATGTTAGAGCCAGTGGTTTAGTGGTGCCTGGAAAAGTGTGTATACTCAACACTTTCTCTTATTATTAAAATAGATAAATGAGACTGAAATTCAGATTATTCCCCCAAAAATTCAGTCACACACTTTTAATAGCAAAATAACTAAACGGAATGTTCTAAATCCACAACAATGTTTAAACCACATCAGGAGAACACTTTTGAGGTCTGGAAAAAAATCTAAGAAATGTATTTGAGTGTAGTTACCCTTTAATTAAACTGTGCAGGCACCTAGCAAAAAAAGAAATGTCCTATTTTCAGGACCCTGACTTTCAAAGATCATTTGTAAAAATCCAAATAACTTCACAGATCTTCATTGTAAAGGGTTTTAACACTGTTTCCCATGCTTGTTCAATGAACCATAAACAATTAATGAACATGCACCTGTGGAACAGTCGTTAAGACAATAACAGTTATCAGACGGTAGGCAATTATGGTCACAGTTAAGGAAACTAGTGACACTAAAGAGGCCTTTCTACTGACTCTGAAAAACCCCAAAAGAAAGATTCCCAGGGTCCCTGCTCATCTGTGTGAATGTTCCTTAGGCATGCTGCAAGGAGGCATGAGGACTGCAGATGTGGCCAGGGCAATAAATTGCAATGTCCAATTTGAGAGACGCCTAAGACAGCGCTACAGGGAGACAGGACGAACAGTTGATCGTCCTCGCAGTGGCAGACCACGAGTAACAACACCTGCACAGGATCGGTACATCCGAACATCACACCTGCGGGACAGGTACAGGATGGCAACAACAACTCCCCGAGTTACACCAGGAACGCACAATACCTCCATCAGTGCTCAGACTGTCCGCAATAGGCTGAGAGGCTGGACTGAGTGCTTGTAGGCCTGTTGTAAGGCAGGTCCTCACCAGACATCACCGGCAACAACGTCACCTATGGGCACAAACCCACCGTCGTTGGTACCAGGCAGGACTGGCAAAAAGTGCTCTTCACTGACGAGTCATGGTTTTGTCTCACCAGGGGTGATGGTCGGATTCGCATTTAATCGTCGAAGGAATGGGCGTTACACCAAGGCCTGTACTCTGGAGCGGGATCGATTTGGAGGTGGAGGGTCCATCATGGTCTGGGGTGGTGTGTCACAGCATCATCAGCCTGCAATGACAACAAGTTCAGTCTATCTCAACGCTGTGCATTACTGGGAAGACATCGTCCTCCCTCATGTGGTACCCTTCCTGCAGGCTCATCCTGACATGACCCTCCAGCATGACAATGCCACCAGCCATACTGCTCATTCTGTGCGTGATTTCCTGCAAGACAGGAATGTCATTGTTCTGCCATGTCCAGTGACGAGCCTGAATCTCCATCCTATTGAGCATGTCTGAGACCTGTTGGATCGGAGGGTGAGCGCTAGGGCCATTCCCCCCAGAAATGTCCGGGAAGAGTGGGGTAACCTCTCACAGCAAGAATTGGTGCAGTCGATGAGGATACTCATTGTTACTTTTGATTTTGACCTATCAATAGCATTGCTATATTTTTCCTGTTCCTTAATTGTTTGAAACCCGGATGTTTTTACTTCACATTATCAGTCATGTCTTACTGTGTGCACGTTCCTGCTCTTACGAAGAAATAATACTTTTTCAACATTTAAGCTACATATTCTGATATGTTCCATCAGCCTTATTAATTGATATGGTGTTTACTTCCACTACACTAGCCTACTTAGATACGCATTGTGGGTATTAAGAAGTGAGTATACCAAAAAAGTGTGTCTACGGAGTATACCTGCGTATTAGTGCTTTCTGAGGTCAATTCAATTCAATTCAAGGGCTTTATTGGCATGGGAAACATGTGTTAACATTGCCAAAGCAAGTGAGGTAGACAACATACAAAGTGAATATATAAAGTGAAAAACAAAAATTAACAGTAAACATTACACATACAGAAGTTTCAAAACAGTAAAGACATTACAAATGTCATATTATATATATACAATGTACAAATAGTTAAAGGACACAAGATAAAATGAATAAGCATAAATATGGGTTGTATTTACAATGGTGTTTGTTCTTCACTGGTTGCCCTTTTCTCGTGGCAACAGGTCACATATATTGCTGCTGTGATGGCACACTGTGGAATTTCATCCAAAAGATATGGGAGTTTTTCAAAATTGGATTTGTTTTCGAATTCTTTGTGGATCTGTGTAATCTGGGGGAAATATGTCTCTCTAATATGGTCATACATTGGGCAGGAGGTTAGGAAGTGCAGCTCAGTTTCCACCTCATTTTGTGGGCAGTGAGCACATAGCCTGTCTTCTCTTGAGAGCCATGTCTGCCTACGGCGGCCTTTCTCAATAGCAAGGCTATGCTCACTGAGTCTGTACATAGTCAAAGCTTTCCTTAATTTTGGGTCAGTCACAGTGGTCAGGTATTCTGCCGCTGTGTACTCTCTGTGTAGGGCCAAATAGCATTCTAGTTTGCTCTGTTTTTTTGTTAATTCTTTCCAATGTGTTAAGTAATTATCTTTTTGTTTTCTCATGATTTGGTTGGGTCTAATTGTGCTGTTGTCCTGGGGCTCTGTAGGGTGTGTTTGTGTTTGTGAACAGAGCCCCAGGACCAGCTTGCTTAGGGACTCTTCTCCAGGTTCATCTCTCTGTAGGTGATGGCTTTGTTATGGAAGGTTTGTGAATCGCTTCCTTTTAGGTGGTTGTAGAATTTAACGGCTCTTTTCTGGATTTTGATAATTAGTGGCTATCGGCCTAATTCTGCTCTGCATGCATTATTTGGTGTTTTACGTTGTACACGGAGGATATTTTTGCAGAATTCTGCGTGCAGAGTCTCAATTTGGTGTTTGTCCCATTTTGTGAAGTCTTGGTTGGTGAGCGGACCCCAGACCTCACAACCATAAAGGGCAATGGGCTCTATGACTGATTCAAGTATTTTTAGCCAAATCCTAATTGGTATGTTGACATTTATGTTTCTTTTGATGGCATAGAATGCCCTTCTTGCCTTGTCTCTCAGATCGTTCACAGCTTTGTGGAAGTTACCTGTGGCGCTGATGTTTAGGCCAAGGTATGTATAGTTTTTTGTGTGCTCTAGGGCAACAGTGTCTAGATGGAATTTGTATTTGTGGTCCTGGTGACTGGACCTTTTTTGGAACACCATTATTTTGGTCTTACTGAGATTTACTGTCAGGGCCCAGGTCTGACAGAATCTGTGCATAAGATCTAGGTGCTGCTGTAGGCCCTCCTTGGTTGGTGACAGAAGCACCAGATCATCAGCAAACAGCAGACATTTGACTTCGGATTCTAGCAGGGGGAGGCCGGGTGCTGCAGACTTTTCTAGTGTCCATGCCAATTCGTTGATATATATGTTGAAGAGGGTGGGGCTTAAGCTGCATCCCTGTCTAACCCCACGACCCTGTGTGAAGAAATGTGTGTGTTTTTTGCCAATTTTAACCGCACACTTGTTGTTTGTGTACATGGATTTTATAATGTCGTATGTTTTACCCCCAACACCACTTTCCATCTGTTTGTATAGCAGACCCTCATGTCAAATTGAGTCGAAGGCTTTTTTGAAATCAACAAAGCATGAGAAGACTTTGCCTTTGTTTTGGTTTGTTTGGTTGTCAATTAGGGTGTGCAGGGTGAATACATGGTCTGTTGTACGGTAATTTGGTAAAAAGCCAATTTGACATTTGCTCAGTACATTGTTTTCATTGAGGAAATGTACAAGTCTGTTGTTAATAATAATGCAGAGGATTTTCCCAAGGTTACTGTTGACGCACATTCCACGGTAGTTATTGGGGTCAAATTTGTCTCCACTTTTGTGGATTGGGGTGATCAGTCCTTGGTTCCAAATATTGGGGAAGATGCCAGAGCTAAGTATGATGTTAAAGAGTTTTAGTATAGCCAATTGGAATTTGTTGTCTGTATATTTGATCATTTCATTGAGGATACCATCAACACCACAGGCCTTTTTGGGTTGGAGGGTTTTTATTTTGTCCTGTAACTCATTCAATGTAATTGGAGAATCCAGTGGGTTCTGGTAGTCTTTAATAGTTGATTCTAAGATCTGTATTTGATCATGTATATGTTTTTGCTCTTTATTCTTTGTTATAGAGCCAAAAAGATTGGAGAAGTGGTTTACCCATACATCTCCATTTTGGATAGATAATTCTTCGTGTTGTTGTTTGTTTAGTGTTTTCCAATTTTCCCAGAAGTGGTTAGAGTCTATGGATTCTTCAATTACATTGAGCTGATTTCTGACATGCTGTTCCTTCTTTTTCCGTAGTGTATTTGTGTATTGTTTTAGTGATTCACCATAGTGAAGGCGTAGACTCAGGTTTTCCGGGTCTCTATGTTTTTGGTTGGACAGGTTTCTCAATTTCTTTCTTAGATTTTTGCATTCTTCATCAAACCATTTGTCATTATTGTTAATTTTCTTCGGTTTTCTATTTGAGATTTTTAGATTTGATAGGGAAGCTGAGAGGTCAAATATACTGTTAAGATTTTCTACTGCCAAGTTTACACCTTCACTATTACAGTGGAATGCTTTACCCAGGAAATTGTCTAAAAGGGATTGAATTGGTTGTTGCCTAATTGTTTTTTGGTAGGTTTCCAAACTGCATTCCTTCCATCTATAGCATTTCTTAATGTTACTCAGTTCCTTTGGCTTTGATGCCTCATGATTGAGTATTGCTCTGTTTAAGTAGACTGTGATTTTGCTGTGGTCTGATAGGGGTGTCAGTGGGCTGACTGTGAACGCTCTGAGAGATTCTGGGTTGAGGTCAGTGATAAAGTAGTCTACAGTACTACTGCCAAGAGATGAGCTATAGGTGTACCTACCATAGGAGTCCCCTCGAAGCCTACCGTTGACTATGTACATACCCAGCGTGCGACAGAGCTGCAGGAGTTGTGACGCGTTTTTGTTGGTTATGTTGTCATAGTTGTGCCTAGGGGGGCATATGTGGGAGGGGATGCTGTCACCTCCAGGCAGATGTTTGTCCCCCTGTGTGCTGAGGGTGTCAGGTTCAGTTTCTGTTTGTTATTAAAAAATAATCACGGTTTTCGATTTATTTTTTGCCATGAAATGCATTGTGAGTTGAATGTATTAACGACACAGAATAATACAATTAATAAGTCTCATGATGGTAGTGACTGTCTACTACTGCTTATCACTTATTCACATTACTTTAATAAAATACTTGTTTTAAAACATTTATTTCATTCCAAGTCATCTCATCTCTATAGAGCTGCTGTCTAACAAAATCACAATTTTAGTAGTTCTTCAAAGGTAATAGGGAATGCTTTTATGACTGCTGAATACCAACTATTAATCACTTAGATCATGTATTTTAAGGCTTGCGAAGCAACTGCTTTCTATCTCCCTCGAATTGTATATTCTCTTTCATTTTTTTTCCTTAGGGGGTCAAGTGTGATTCATCATTTCATAGTGTGATTCCACTGCTCCAGAGTCCAATGGAGGCGAGCTTTACACCATTCCAGCCAACGCTTGGCATTGCACATGGTGATCTTAGGCTTGTTCGGCTGCTCGGCAATGGAACCCGTTTCATGAAGCTCCCGACAAACAGTTATTGTGCTGATGTTGCTTCCAGAAGCAGTTTGGAACTCTGTAGTGGTGTTGCAACCAAGGACAACGATTTTTACGCGCTTCAAGCACTCGGTGGTACCGTTCTGTGAGCTTGTGGCCTACCACTTCGCGGCTGAGCCGTTGTTGCTCCTAGACGTTTCCACTTCACAATAACAGCATTTACAGTTGTCTCGGGGCAGTTCTTGCAGGGCAGACATTTGACGAACTGACTTGTTGGAAAGGTGGCGTCCTATGACGGTGCCACGTTGAAAGTCACTGAGCTCTTCAGTAAGACCATTCTGCTGCCAATGTTTGTCTATGGAGATTGCATGGCTGTCAGCAACGGGTGTGTCTGAAATAGCCGAATCCACTAATTTGAAGGGGTGCCCACATACGTGTGTATGTATACAAAAATACAGATGGTAGGCTTTATGTAGCCTATTAAAATATGTATTTTTTTCCCACTCGCAACTCCCCAAAACCTCCCCAATTTGAGAACCCCTGCGCTAGCTCACCCGACCTGAGCGTGTTTGCTGCTCCTATCAGAGAGCTGTATGAGTTTCACTAGCCAATCCATGGAGAGATTGTTACAAAACCTGGCCAGATAATTTCAAGTCATCAGTCTCAAGTCGAGTCTTGAGGCTCCAAGTTCAAGTCAAGTCTCCAGTTACTTTATATCACGTCGACTCTCAAGTCAGCAAATTTGTGACTTGAGTCCAAGTCATCCGACTCGAGTCTACACTGCTGTTTGTGGTCCAACTCCGTACAGTAACTGAGGATATGTGTTTGTGCCTTATTTTATAGATATAGCATTTTATTGATATTGGGGTAGTTTGTACAGTATTCCATTATGCCAAGAGGTCCCGTTAGAAACATTTCTTGAATGATGACCAATTCATCAGTGATGTTAGGTTCAAAGCCCAGTTTGGTTAATAACCCATGTTAGTATATTGGCTTGGTATTGTAGCTACTAAGAGATCAGTAACCCTTGGTTTGGTGACTTGGAGGATGGTACATTGTGCATACCAGGGATTGACATTAAAGTCTGAAAGGCTTTATGCCACCGGGCATGTCAGGAGTGTTTTAAAAAAAATTTAAAAATTGTTTTGGTTGCCCGAAGATTATCACTTGCCCGAAAATCTAAATGAGCTATTTACACTCAGTTTCATGATGCCTGCCTTTCACCAGTG
Source organism: Oncorhynchus nerka (assembly GCF_034236695.1). NCBI lineage: Eukaryota > Metazoa > Chordata > Actinopteri > Salmoniformes > Salmonidae > Oncorhynchus > Oncorhynchus nerka. The sequence continues at coordinate 60,758,570 of NC_088423.1, read as the reverse complement.
CACTCACACTGGGGAGGAATCAGAAAAATCACTAACGGAATAATTTTATTTTGGTTCTCAGTAAAAAAAAAAGAGCGATCAACTTGCCCGATTTGACATATATTGTAATATCCATGTAAAATGACCCATGAGACCAACATGTGAAGTTCATAGTAGCATGTCAAATGAAAGCTGTCTATATGTTTGAGAAATTAAGGCATATATACAGGTTTCTACCATTTTCCATCCTAAAAATGTGGAATAAGCTGGTCAAACAGCCGGAAAATAGGTATTTTTAGAAAACATCTACCAGAAAAAGTCTGAAGATATTAGAAATACACCATAATAATGAAGAAAAGACCCCTGGCAACTAATATCAACACTTATATTTCGTTTTGATCAAATTAATTGCCTTCTGTAAGTTTAAGTTTAAAGAAACATGGCCTTGTGCCTTGAGATTCTATTAACCAAAAACCCACTTATTGTATCTTTTAAGATGGTTCCTTATTTCTCTCCCTCATGAGGGAGGGTAACGACATTTCGCAGAAGTAACAAAGTAGACCTATCAATTAGTGTTTTTACTGATATCAATTTTGTTTATGAATTAAGTGTTTTTCAAACTAAATTCTGCTACCAAATCGGTAACAGAATTACTGCAATTGAATTTGCCACAATGAGATTATAGTAGTCAAACCACAGTTGGGTTCACAAGTTTGGACAGCACAGTAGTGGAGTACATTCATGTACTGAACTCTGTACTATGTTGAGCTATACTTTGATGTCCACATTTAACATTTTACATTTAAGTCATTTAGCAGACGCTCTTATCCAGAGCGACTTACAAATTGGTGCGTTCACCTTATGACATCCAGTGGAACAGCCACTTTACAATAGTGCATCTAAATCTTTTAAGGGGGGTGAGAAGGATTACTTTATCCTATCCTAGGTATTCCTGAAAGAGGTGGGGTTTCAGGTGTCTCCGGAAGGTGGTGATTGACTCCGCTGTCCTGGCGTCGTGAGGGAGTTTGTTCCACCATTGGGGGGCCAGAGCAGCGAACAGTTTTGACTGGGCTGCGCGGGAACTGTACTTCCTCAGTGGTAGGGAGGCGAGCAGGCCAGAGGTGGATGAACGCAGTGCCCTTGTTTGGTCCAAACTTGTGAAAAATAGATGTCTATGATTAGTTCAGATTTGTCCGGACCAACCTATTTTTGTCAATAATTGCCATCATTGTAAATAAGAATTTGTTCTTAACTGACTTGCCTAGTTAAATAAATTAAAACATTTTTGAATTACTAGTGTGTAGAATAATACCCACGTATGCAAAGGAGGATATTGCATATTTCTACCTTTTGTGTGTGTACCTATTTAGGATACATTACCATGAAGAGTGACATAATTAAGCATTTCTGTGGAGTACAGATCAGGGACCCATGATTAAATTCCGTTACCGCAATTCCGTTACAAAGTGTAAATCCACTTCTTACTGTAGTTAAATAACCAAAATGGATTTATTTTCAAATTTAATGTGTCATGTCACAGCTGACGCCCCATTTCTTTCTGCAAACATCGTTGAATCTTAATTCGGAGCGTATTCTGAGATTTCAATGTTTGTTTGGCATACATTTTTTGAGTCTCACTGTAATTTGGTTACCATGGTATTGCCTTAATGCCATAAATTGTCTGTCTTTCACGTAAACAATAGGGAGGAACCCGAAAGATCAGGCTACTGGAATTCTTTGCAGTTTGGATGTTTTCACGATTTTGTCGTTTTATCACCTGCCCAATGGGTCAACCTCAGAGCAGGCTCAATTTACGTGACTGCTCAGTTCAATTTCCCCAGGCAGTAGGCCAACCCTTAATGTCAATCACTGCATACCATCTATTTGCAAGTCAGGCAAACTCACCAGAATTGAGAATTCTCATCCATAGTTGATAATGTGCCCATTCTCTCTTTTTGTGTTTTTACAGGGTCACAACCATGACAGTTGCCATGGCCACGGGGGTCACTCGCATGTGCCTGCGGTGCATGGCTTCGGGGATCACGGCAGTAGGATGGCACACGGATTCATGCCTGCTTTCCATGGCCAGTTTGGCCCAAGAGCTGGCCAGATGATAGACCCCACTCAGCAGCCCAAGAAACGTTCGCATATGGATGACAGCAGCAGCTGGGACATTGTCAAGGCAACACAGTAAGATTCACCTCTGTTGCTTCATACGAAGCCCTATTAATGGCCACACATTACAATTGTTGTGCTCCCAGCTCCATACCTCAGGTCAGAATTAGTGCACTTTATGGGTAATAGATTTTCATTTGAAATCCCCCTCTGGAGATCCATAAAGCAGTAGGGATCAGATTGTTATGCTTACTACTTTGCCTTCAGGCTAAATGGCAATTCTGAGGACTGAATAGCTTTCAGGGATGTGAACACGTCACTCTTCCAGCGATATTCATCCACGTGAATCCGTAAAATTTGGGCGGTGGGGTGGCGCGCACAAACAGATCTTCTCCCTGTGTGATCACTACCTTCTCTGGTGGTTGTGTCATCACGCACTCCACGCAACAAACGTGTTTCCTTACCGGGAATTTTGGAATGCAACCTGTATTCGAAATGATGCATACAGTTATGTATGTTTCAATAGCGCAAATTACACACAAGTTATTAACGTTAGCTACCTGATATTAGCTATCTAGCTGACTTTAGCTAGCTAACTACGTTAGCATTTAAGTTGGCAAACTAACATTACCACCCGCTTGCCTCAGCTAACTTCATTTTTCCTCAGTTTACTTCACATCTGTGTAATAACCGACAGAACCCTTATATGCATTGGTCCAAGATGGCGTAGCAGTAAGTCGTCCTGTCGTGTCCCCTGTAGATATCTTTTTCGTTTTTTTACGTATTTTTCTTCGCATATCTCTTTAAAAACTTTTTGCTAAACCTAAGCTTCCAAATACTCTCCTGCAACCCGCCTCACCCAATGTAGCTATTTTTCCTAAAGTATTTATATTTACTTCGGAACCCCTCAACTGAAGCTCAACTGAAGCTAACCACTAGCCATGCTAGCGGTCTTCAGCTAACCGGTCATCAGCTAACCTTCAGCCCGGAAAGCTCTCGCTTTCGCTCTCGCCAGTTCGAACAACGTGACTCTAACCAGAGCATAACGGACCTATTTACCAGAGCATAACGGACCTATTTATTTTTTCATCCCCGGATTCTTCCCCGGATTCCTCCCCGGATTCCCACCGCAAATGGAACATTTTTCAGCTGGATCTTCACAACTAGCTATCTACGAACTGTTAGCTTGCTAGCACAGGCCTGCTAACCGTCTGCATCGCCGCGTCCCAAACACCCATATTTACTTTCTATCTCTTTTGATTTTTAATTTGTTTATACCTTCCGGGAACCTTTCTCACCCAATGTGATACGGAATCACTATTCTTTTAATTTTTTAGAACACACTCAAGAACCTCCAGAAGCTAACCAGCTAACTAACTAGCTACAAGCTATTTAGTCATTGTTAGTTTTTTTTTTTTACCTGGATAACACTCGCCAGTCCAGCTTCCCTGCCCCATCCACCACTGCCCCCTGGACACTGATCTCTTGGCCACATAGCTGATGCACGCTGGACTGTCCATTAATCACGGTACTCCATTCTGCTTGTTTGTTTTATCTGTTGGCCCCAGCAACGCCATTTTACCTGCTGTTGTCGTGCCAGCTGATTAGCTGTTGTTGTCTAACCTACTGTTTTAGCTAGCTTTCCCAATTAAACACCTGTGATTACTGTATGCCTCGCTGTATGTCTCTCTCAAATGTCTATGCCTTGTATACTGTTGTTCAGGTTAGTTATCATTGTTTTAGTTCACAATGGAGCCCCTAGTTCCACTCTTCATACCCCTGATAACTCCTTTGTCCCACCTCCCACACATGCGGTGACCTCACCCATTACAACCAGCACATCCAGAGATACAACCTCTCTCATCATCACCCGGGGCCTGGGCTTACCTCCGCTGTACCCGCACCCCACCATACCCCTGTCTGCGCATTATGCCCTGAATATATTCTACCATGCCCAGAAACCTGCTCCTCTTATTCTCTGTCCCCAACGCTCTAGGCGACCAGTTTTGATAGCCTTTAGCCGCACCCTCATACTACTCCTTCTCTGTTCCGCGGGTGATGTGGAGGTAAACCCAGGCCCTGCATGTCCCCAGGCACCCTCATTTGTTGACTTCTGTGATCGAAAAAAGCCTTGGTTTCATGCATGTCAACATCAGAAGCCTCCTCCCTAAGTTTGTTTTACTCACTGCTTTAGCACACTCTGCTAACCCTGATGTCCTTGCTGTGTCTGAATCCTGGCTCAGGAAGGCCACCAAAAATTCAGAGATTTCCATACCCAACTATAACATCTTCCGTCAAGATAGAACTGCCAAAGGGGGAGGAGTTAGCCTGCAAAGTAATGTCATACTTTCCAGGTCCATACCCAAACAGTTCGAACTACTAATTTTGAAAATTACTCTCTCCAGAAATAAGTCTCTCACTGTTGCCGCCTGCTACCGACCCCCCTCAGCTCCCAGCTGTGCCCTGGACACCATTTGTGAATTGATCGCCCCCCATCTAGCTTCAGAGTTTGTTCTGTTAAGTGACCTAAACTGGGATATGCTTAACACCCCGGCAGTCCTACAATCTAAGCTAGATGCCCTCCATCTCACACAAATCATCAAGGAACCCACCAGGTACAACCCTAACTCTGTAAACAAGGGCACCCTCATAGACGTCATCCTGACCAACTGGCCCTCCAAATACACCTCCGCTGTCTTCAACCAGGATCTCAGCGATCACTGCCTCATTGCCTGTATCCGCTACGGAGCCGCAGTCAAACGACCACCCCTCATCACTGTCAAACGCTCCCTAAAACACTTCTGTGAGCAGGCCTTCCTAATCGACCTGGCCCGGGTATCCTGGAAGGACATTGACCTCATCCTGTCAGTTGAGGATGCCTGGTCATTCTTTAAAAGTAACTTCCTCTCCATTTTAGATAAGCATGCTCCATTCAAAAAATGCAGAACCAAGAACAGATACAGCCCTTGGTTCACTCCAGACCTGACTGCCCTCGACCAGCACAAAAACATCCTGTGGCGGACTGCAATAGCATCGAATAGTCCCCGTGATATGCAACTGTTCAGGGAAGTCAGGAACCAATACACGCAGTCAGTCAGGAAAGCTAAGGCCAGCTTCTTCAGGCAGAAGTTTGCATCCTGTAGCTCCAACTCCAAAAAGTTCTGGGACACTGTGAAGTCCATCGAGAACAAGAGCACTTCCTCCCAGCTGCCCACTGCACTGAGGCTAGGTAACACGGTCACCACCGATAAATCCATGATTATCGAAAACTTCAATAAGCATTTCTCAACGGCTGGCCATGCCTTCCGCCTGGCTTCTCCAACCTCGGCCAACAGCTCCGCCCCCCCCCGCAGCTCCTCGCCCAAGCCTCTCCAGGTTCTCCTTTACCCAAATCCAGATAGCAGATGTTCTGAAAGAGCTCCAAAACCTGGACCCGTACAAATCAGCTGGGCTTGACAATCTGGACCCTCTATTTCTGAAATTATCCGCCGCCATTGTCGCAACCCCTATTACCAGCCTGTTCAACCTCTCTTTCATATCGTCCGAGATCCCCAAGGATTGGAAAGCTGCCGCAGTCATCCCCCTCTTCAAAGGGGGAGACACCCTGGACCCAAACTGTTACATCCATTCTGCCCTGCCTATCTAAGGTCTTCGAAAGCCAAGTCAACAAACAGGTCACTGACCATCTCGAATTCCACCGTACCTTCTCCGCTGTGCAATCTGGTTTCCGAGCCGGTCACGGGTGCACCTCAGCCACACTCAAGGTACTAAACGATATCATAACCGCCACCGATAAAAGACAGTACTGTGCAGCCGTCTTCATCGACCTTGCCAAGGCCTTCGACTCTGTCAATCACCATATTCTTATCGGCAGAATCAGTAGCCTCGGTTTTTCGGATGACTGCCTTGCCTGGTTCACCAATTACTTTGCAGACAGAGTTCAGTGTGTCAAATCGGAGGGCATGCTGTCCGGTCCTCTGGCAGTCTCTATGGGGGTGCCACAGGGTTAAATTCTCGGGGCGACTCTTTTCTCTGTATATATCAATGATGTTGCTCTTGCTGCGGGCGATTCCCTGATCCACCTCTACGCAGACGACACCATTATATATACTTTCGGCCCGTCATTGGACACTGTGCTATCTAACCTCCAAACGAGCTTCAATGCCATACAACACTCCTTCCGTGGCCTCCAACTGCTCTTAAACGCTAGTAAAACCAAATGCATGCTTTTCAACCGATCGCTGCCTGCACCCGCATGCCCGACTAGCATCACCACCCTGGATGGTTCCGACCTTGAATATGTGGACATCTATAAGTACCTAGGTGTCTGGCTAGACTGTAAACTCTCCTTCCAGACTCATATCAAACATCTCCAATCGAAAATCAAATCAACAGTCTGCTTTCTATTCCGCAACAAAGCATCCTTCACTCACGCCGCCAAGCTTACCCTAGTAAAACTGACTATCCTACCGATCCTCAACTTCGGCGATGTCATCTACAAAATGGCTTCCAACACTCTACTCAGCAAACTGGATGCAGTCTATCACAGTGCCATCCGTTTTGTCACTAAAGCACCTTATACCACCCACCACTGCGACTTGTATGCTCTAGTCGGCTGGCCCTCGCTACATATTCGTCGCCAGACCCACTGGCTCCAGGTCATCTACAAGTCCATGCTAGGTAAAGCTCCGCCTTATCTCAGTTCACTGGTCACAATGGCAACACCCATCCGTAGCACGTGCTCCAGCAGGTGTATCTCATTGATCATCCCTAAAGCCAACACCTCATTTGGCCGCCTTTCGTTCCAGTACTCTGTTGCCTGTGACTGGAACGAATTGCAAAAATCGCTGAAGTTGGAGACTTTATCTCCCTCACCAACTTCAAACATCAGCTATCTGAGCAGCTAACCGATCGCTGCAGCTGTACATAGTCTATTGGTAAATAGCCCACCCATTTTCACCTACCTCATCCCCATACTGTTTTATTTACTTTTATGCTCTTTTGCATACCTGTACATGACCATCTGATCATTTATCACTCCAGTGTTAATCTGCAAAATTGTAATTATTCGCCTACCTCATGCCTTTTGCACACATTGTATATAGACTCCCCCTTTTTTTTTTTTTTTTTTCTCTACTGTGTTATTGACTTGTTAATTGTTTACTCCATGTGTAACTCTGTGTTGTCTGTTCACACTGCTATGCTTGATCTTGGCCAGGTCGCAGTTGCAAATGAGAACTTGTTCTCAACTAGCCTACCTGGTTAAATAAAGGTAAAATAAAAATTGGAGGAAGCGCGGGATTAACTATGGGGAAATCCATTTTTAATTCAATCATTTTTTTACAGCATAATTTTTTGTTTTTTTATTTAAAACATAACTTACCATACATGTTTGCCCATGGAAGAAGTGGTCAGAAACAGACTTTTTAGCCCTGAATGCCAAAACATTCCGGAGATCAAGGTGCTCAAAGTTGACCCATTTTGCATACCATGAGACATCCATGTCTTCGTCACTGGAAAATATAGTCTGATTATAATTTAAGTCTACAAACAGGGCTGTCATTATTTTAAAATAAATGACCCAAAAAATTAACAATTGTGCCATTAACCTTAAGATAAATTATATAAAAATGTGTGAACATGCGTAAACACCTCATCTGAGGTTTGTGTGTTGTGTGTTGAGACGCATGCTCTTGAATACAGGGTGGGTGTCATTTCAATCATTAACGGTTTCCATTAACTTGTGCAGTGCACATTTTTTTTGTTGTTGACATTTAGAAAGCTCGCATAGATGTGATGAATGGAAATGCACCCTAGCAGGAAATTGACTGTGTTGATTAAAACAGTTGACCGTAATTTCTTCACACCTACAAAAGAACAACGCTATTTTGCAAAAACCTACAATGTTGAATAAAAATGGAGTGGTTGAAGTGTTTCCATGACTCATTTAGGCAAATTACGCGTTAATAAATTGGCGACAGCCTGCATGCCCTCCCATCTACAGTGCCTTCAGAAAGTATTCATACCCCTTGACTTTTAAAAAACATTTTTGGGGTTACAGCCTGAATTTAAAATGAATTACATTGAGATGTTTTGTCACTGGCCTACACACAATACCCCATAATGTCAGTGGTATTGTCTTTTTATAATTTTGTGCAAATTAATAACAAATGAAAAACAAAGGTCTTGATTCAGTATTCAACCCCTTTTGTTATGGCAAGCCTAAATAAGCGCAGGAGTAAAAAAAAATGTGCTTAACAAATATATAATGTTTTGTCACATGCGCCGAAGGTGTCTGGTAACATGACCGAATACAAACAGTGCAGCTATTCCCTCCGCAAGGCTATCAAACAAGCTAAGCGTCAGTACAGAGACAAAGTAGAATCTCAATTCAACGGCTCAGACACGAGGCATGTGGCAGGGTCTACAGTCAATCACGGACTACAGGAAGAAATCCAGCCCAGTCACGGACCAGGATGTCTTGCTCCCAGGCAGACTAAATAACTTTTTTGCCCGCTTTGAGGACAATACAGTGCCACTGACACGGCCTGCAACGAAAACATGCGGTCTCTCCTTCACTGCAGCCGAGGTGAGTAAGACATTTAAACGTGTTAACCCTCGCAAGGCTGCAGGCCCAGACGGCATCCCCAGCCGCGCCCTCAGAGCATGCGCAGACCAGCTGGCCGGTGTGTTTACGGACATATTCAATCAATCCCTATACCAGTCTGCTGTTCCCACATGCTTCAAGAGGGCCACCATTGTTCCTGTTCCCAAGAAAGCTAAGGTAACTGAGCTAAACGACTACCGCCCTACCTGACACCCTAGACCCACTCCAATTTGCTTACCGCCCAAATAGGTCCACAGACGATGCAATCTCAACCACACTGCACACTGCCCTAACCCATCTGGACAAGAGGAATACCTATGTGAGAATGCTGTTCATCGACTACAGCTCGGCATTCAACACCATAGTACCCTCCAAGCTCGTCATTAAGCTCGAGACCCTGGGTCTCGACCCCGCCCTGTGCAACTGGGTACTAGACTTCCTGACGGGCCGCCCCCAGGTGGTGAGGGTAGGCAACAACATCTCCTCCCCGCTGATCCTCAACACTGGGGCCCCACAGGGGTGCGTTCTGAGCCCTCTCCTGTACTCCCTGTTCACCCACGACTGCGTGGCCACGCACGCCTCCAACTCAATCATCAAGTTTGCGGACGACACAACAGTGGTAGGCTTGATTACCAACAACGACGAGACGGCCTACAGGGAGGAGGTGAGGGCCCTCTGAGTATGGTGTCAGGAAAATAACCTCACACTCAACGTCAACAAAACTAAGGAGATGATTTTGGACTTCAGGAAACAGTAGAGGGAACACCCCCCTATCCACATCGATGGAACAGTAGTGGAGAGGGTAGCAAGTTTTAAGTTCCTCGGCATACACATCACAGACAAACTGAATTGGTACACTCACACAGACCGCATCGTGAAGAAGGCGCAGCAGCGCCTCTTCAACCTCAGGAGGCTGAAGAAATTCGGCTTGTCACCAAAAGCACTCACAAACTTCTACAGATGCACAATCGAGAGCATCCTGGCGGGCTGTATCACCGCCTGGTACGTCAACTGCTCCGGCCTCAACCGTAAGGCTCTCCAGAGGGTAGTGAGGTCTGCACAACGCATCACCGGGGGCAAACTACCTGCCCTCCAGGACACCTACACCACCCGATGTTACAGGAAGGCCATAAAGATCATCAAGGACATCAACCACCCGAGCCACTGCCTGTTCACCCCGCTATCATCCAGAAGGCGAGGTCAGTACAGGTGCATCAAAGCTGGGACCGAGAGACTGAAAAACAGCTTCTATCTCAAGGCCATCAGACTGTTAAAAAGCCACCACTAACATTGAGTGGCTGCTGCCAACACACTGACACTGACTCAACTCCAGCCACTTTAATAATGGGAATTGATGGGAAATTATGTAAATATATCACTAGCCACTTTAAACAATGCTACCTTATATAATGTTACTTACCCTACATTATTACATCATTGCTATGCAGACGATACACAATTAATCTTCTCCTTTCCCCCTTCTGATGACCAGGTGGCGAATCGCATCTCTGCATGTCTGGCAGACATATCAGTGTGGATGACGGATCACCACCTCAAGCTGAACCTCGGCAAGACGGAGCTGCTCTTCCTCCCGGGGAAGGACTGCCCGTTCCATGATCTCGCCATCACGGTTGACAACTCCATTGTGTCCTCCTCCCAGAGCGCTAAGAACCTTGGCGTGATCCTGGACAACACCCTGTCGTTCTCAACTAACATCAAGGCGGTGGCCCGTTCTTGTAGGTTCATGCTCTACAACATCCGCAGAGTACGACCCTGCCTCACACAGGAAGCGGCGCAGGTCCTAATCCAGGCACTTGTCATCTCCCGTCTGGATTACTGCAACTCGCTGTTGGCTGGGCTCCCTGCCTGTGCCATTAAACCCCTACAACTCATCCAGAACGCCGCAGCCCGTCTGGTGTTCAACCTTCCCAAGTTCTCTCACGTCACCCCGCTCCTCCCTCTCCACTGGCTTAGCTCGCATCCGCTACAAGACCATGGTGCTTGCCTACGGAGCTGTGAGGGGAACGGCACCTCAGTACCTCCAGGCTCTGATCAGGCCCTACACCCAAACAAGGGCTCTGCGTTCATCCACCTCTGGCCTGCTCGCCTCCCTACCACTGAGGAAGTACAGTTCCCGCGCAGCCCAGTCAAAACTGTTCGCTGCTCTGGCCCCCCAATGGTGGAACAAACTCCCTCACGACGCCAGGACAGCGGAGTCAATCACCACCTTCCGGAGACACCTGAAACCCCACCTCTTTCAGGAATACCTAGGATAGGATAAAGTAATCCTTCTCACCCCCCTTAAAATATTTAGATGCACTATTGTAAAGTGGCTGTTCCACTGGATGTCTTAAGGTGAACGCACCAATTTGTAAGTCGCTCTGGATAAGAGCGTCTGCTAAATGACATAAATGTAAATGTAATTATTCATCTCATATGCATACGTATATACTGTACTCTATATCATCGACTGCATCCTTATGTAATACATGTGTCACTAGCCACTTTAACTATGCCACTTTGTTTACATACTCATCACATATGTATATACTGTACTCAATACCATCTACTGTATCTTGCCTATTCTGCTCTGTACCATCACTCATTCTTATATCCTTATGTACATATTCTTTATCCCCTTACACTGTGTATAAGACAGTAGTTTAGGAATTATTAGTTAGATTACTTGTTGGTTATTCCTGCATTGTCAGAACTAGAAGCACAAGCATTTCGCTACACTCGCATTAACATCTGCTAACCATGTGTATGTGACAAATAAAATTTGATTTGATTTACAACAGGTGTAGACTTTACTGTGAAATGCTTACAAAAATGTAGTTGTAAGAAAAATAAAAGTAAAAAAAATATTTACTAAATAAAGTAATCATTTAAAAAAAACAACACTAAAATTTACCGTAATTTCCGGACTATAAACCACTACTTTTTTCCCAGGCTTTGAACCTCGCGGCTTATACAATGACGCGGCTAATTTATGGATTTTTCCTGCTTTCACAAGATTCATGCCGCCAAAGAACTGAGCACCGTCACATAATGTGACGTAAATCAAGCGCGCTCAAACTTCCCATCAAGGTGGCGCTCCTTGTTCTGTGGGAGGCTTGGATGACAAGTGGGGAGAAATCCTTCACTAAAACGGGCCACATGCGAAGAGCAACTTATGGTCAAGTCTGCCAGTGGGTCCTGACAGCGTGGAGCATTGTCAAAAAATCCACTATCAACGGGTTTCGAAAGGCTGGACTGCTGCCTGTTGAAGGGGCAGCATGAGCTCAGCGGGGAATTTGCCTCCGAATGAAAGTGACGAGAGCGACAATGAAAACGATCCAACATCGGATGAAGCAATTCTGAGGCTATTCAACTCCGACACCGAAGGAGATGACTTCAGTGGTTTCAGTGCACAGGAGGAGGAAGATGGTGACCAATGACTTTCTTGGTAGGCTACTGTTTACTGCTATTTTTTAAACATTTTTGTTACAAGCAGTGTTTCGTTTAAAGGTCTATTAAATTTTGTAACGAGCCGTGTTTCGTTTAAAGGCTGTGTAAAGTTAATTTGTTTCAATGTACCGGTAGGCACCTGCGGCTTATAGACGTGCGGCTTATTTATGTACAAAATACATATATTTTTTTAATTCAATGGGTGCGGCTTATATTCAGGTGCGCTTTAATAGTCCAGAAATTACGGTAATGAGGCTATATACAGGGGGTACCGGTACAGAGTCAAAGTAATTGAGGTAATATGTATGTGTAGGTAGGGAGTAAAGTGACTGCATAGATAAACTGCTGTGAGTAGTGGGGGGTCAATGCAAATAGTCTGGGTAGCCATTTAATGAACTGTTCAGCTGTTTTATGGCTTGAGGGTAGAAGCTGTTTAAGGAGCATTTTGGACCTAAACTTGGCTCTCCGGTACCGCTTGCCGTGCGGTAGCAGAGCGAACATTCTGTCTAGGGTGGCTGGAGTCTTTGACAATTTTTAGGAATCTTCCTCTGATGCTGCCTAGTATAGAGGTCCTGGATGGCAGGAAGCTTGGCCCCAGTGACATAATGGGCTGTACCCACTACCCTCTGTAGCGCCTTGCAGTCGGATGCCGAGCAGTTGCTATACCAGGCGGCGATGCAACCAGTCAGCATGCTCTTGATGGTCTAGCTGTAGAACCGTTTGAGGATCTGAGGACCCATGCCAAATCTTTTCAGTCTCCTGAGGGAGAATAGGCGTTGCTGTGCCCTCTTTACTACTCTTGGTGTGTTTGGACCGTGATCATTTTTTGGTGATGTGGACACCAAGGAACTTTAAGCTCTCGTCCTGCTCCACTACAGCCCCATTGATGTTAATGGGGGCCTGTTCAGCCCTCCTTTTCCTGTAGTTCACGATCAGCTCCTTTTGTCTTGATCACGTTGAGATAGAGGTTGTTGACCTGGCACCACACTGCCAGGTCAACACACTCGCTCTGTGTGCAATAATAGGGTTTAACATGAATGACTACCTCATCTCTGTACCACACACATACACAATTGTATGTAAGGTCCCTCAGTCGAGCAGTGAAATTGAAACACTGATTCAACCATAGAGACCAGGGAGGTTTGCCAATGCCTCGCAAAGAAGGGAACCTATTGGTAGATGGGTAAAAAATAAAAAGCAGACATTGAATATCCCTTTGAGCATGGTGGAGTTATTAATTACACTTTGGATGGTGTATCAATACACCCAGTCACTACGAAGATACAGGTGTACTTCCTAACTCAGTTTCGGGAGTGGATGGAAACCGCTCTGAGATTTCACCATGAGGCTGTAACTTTAAACCAGTTACAGCGCTTAATGGCTGTGATAGGAGAACTGAGGATGGATCAACAAGATTGTAGTTAATCCACAATTACTAACCTAATTGACAGAGTAAAAAGAAGGAAGCCTGTACAGAATACAAATATTCCAAATCATGCATCCTGTTTGCAACAAGGCACTAAAGTAATGCTGCAAAACATGTAGCAAAGCAATTATCCTAAATAAAATGAATGTTTGGGACAAATCCAATACATTACTGAGTACCACTCTCCATATTTTTAAGCATAGTGGTGGCTGCATCATATTATGGGTATGCTTATAATAGTTAAGTTCTGAGGTTTTTCAGGATGAAATGGTATTGCGCTAAGTACAGGCAAAATCCTAGAGGAAAACCTGGTTCAGTCTGCCTTCCACCAGACACTGGGAGATGAATTGACCTTTCAGCAGGACAATAACCTAAAACACAAGGCCAAATCTACGCTGCAGTTGCCTACTTACCAAGAAGACAGTGAATGTTCCTGAGTGACCGAGTTAGTTTTGACTTAAAATCTATGGCAAGACCTGAAAGTGGTTGTCTAGCAATGATCAACAACCAATTTGACAGAATTTTGAGAAGAATATAGGGGAAAAGTTGCACAATCCAGGTGAGAAAAGCTCTTCGACTTACCCGGAAATATTCACAGCTGTAATCGCTGCTAAAGGTGTTTCTACAAAGTATTGAGTCAGGGGTGTGACTAAAAACATGTTTGCACTTTGTCATTGTGGGGTATTGTGTGTAGTGGGTGAAAGAAAAAAACACATACAATTTGAAATCAGGCTGTATCACAACAAAATGTGGACTAAGTCAAGGGGTATGAATACTTTCTGAAGGCACTGTATCTGTTTCTTGTCTGTTAGCTCGCAAAAGCCAGCATTGATAAAATGCAATCATTTACTAATATTTGACATTCTAATAATTATCATCTACTAGCGTATCACAATGCTCCATGCCATGAAACTTTGCACTCTGAAATAATTGGATAATGAAACTTCCCAGACAACCAAAAAAAGCAACCCGAAGCAATACAGGCATTCTTGAAAGTCAGCACAATACTTGTCCTGCAAAGAAACATTATTTTTTATAGTTGGATAAATGGCTTTAGCAGCAGTAGGCATTTAGAATTAAATGTTGAGTGGAACTTCGGGAAGTATTCAGACCCCTTGACTTTTTCCACATTTTGTTACATTACAACCTTTATTCTAAAATTGATTAAATTGTATTTTTTTTCCTCATCTACACACATGAGGATTTGTATTTAATCCATTTTGGAATAAGGCTGTAATGTGGAAAAAGTCTTGGTCTGAATACGTTTCAAATGCATTGTGTAGTCTATCTGCCGTTTCCATGTCGCGATGCTTCTCTTTGCCACATTGCTTTGTAGAATAAACCTGTGTCAATGGAAACCTGCCTATTTAAATAGGATTTAGCAGACCTTGACTTTCTTTAAATTGACATTTTAACTTCTAATTACTACCACAATTACGGTCCACCCACCGTTGAATGTCAACTTTTAAATGGTCATGTCTTTTTTTTTTTTCTTCCATATTTCAATAGCTTTCCTATGGACAGTATAATTTAAAACACCTATTCCCATTCAAGTCAACATTCTCTGACGTCGACCTCCAAGAATCGTGACACCATTTGAAAGTCGAAATTTCAATTTTATCAGCCAAAACATGACACCCATCCTGTATTAAAGAGCATGATGTCTCAACCGATTGCGGGCACAACACAAAACCTCAAATAATGGAAAATAAGGTCTAAGCTAAAACATATGCGAATATAAGTTCACACATTATTGGATACTACAACTGACATTGAGGTAAATGTATAATTTAAGAAATTGTGAAATAGTTTGACAATCTTGTTTGTAAGCTTTTAAATGATATAAATCTCAACTGTTTTGAGTAGGCTAAACTAGCTGGCTGCATTCGCTAGCTAAGTGAATGAAAGTGAGGGGGAAAAATACTATGAAATATAGCTTGCTCTCTCCCTATGGTACTACCCTACAGAGTGCTGTTGAGGCTACTGTAGCCCTTCATTGCAAAACAGTGTTTTAATAAATTATTTGGTGATGTGAATATATTTATAGTTTAATCTAAAAAATATATATTTAAGAAATTCGCTGAGGAAGATGGTTCTCCCTTTCCTCTGAGGACACAGCTTTGTAGAACCAAAATATGCACAGCCTCTGCTCAACTAACTCGAACTCGAGAACGAATCATTTGTGTGGTTTTGGTCTAATCCCGTTATTTTAACCCCCTCAGCCCTCTTGCTAGCCACTTTCCCTCTGGGGAATCCCTGTCTAAACCAGAAGCAGTTTGCTTGCCATCTTAAGTGGTGGTCCAATTTACAAACATTGCCCCCTCGGCCCTCGATATAGCTCGAGGGAGCGAGTGAACAACTTTGAATATGTGACTGACCGGCTCAAATCGGTCTTATGTAGCAAAATTTGAAATGTGTGTGTGTATATATATTTTTTTATATTTGATAAAAGTAGAGACATACCATTTTGTAGCTATCATACACTGCGTTTTTTTAGGAACAATGGGGAAGTAATTCTGATTTGAAAGTTGATAAACTTGTAAACTCACTTTTGAGAAAAGGGCCTTTGAATATTTTTTTCATACCTACTGGAGAGTTCTCCTTTGTCTACACCATTAAGCATTGTTCACACCCTCTAAAGTCATCCCCACCCATCTCTTTAAGGATTCACATGTGAAGGTCATGTGCTAAACAGTGAGTAGTGTAGTAAAGATTAAGACTAAAAGTAGTAGTAGCCTACAATAAGGGGACAATTCCAGGTTAACAAAGTGTCCTGATAAAAATATTAGATGGTGCTAACCCAGACACGCTTGTCTAAAATTAATGGGTCATGTGAAATAAATGCTACAACCCCCAGCCACATCCAGTGGTGGAAAAAGTACTAAATTGTCAAATTCCTTATATTAAACCAGACAGCACAATTTTGTATTTTTTTTTCTTGACGGCTAGACTGGGGCACACTCCAGCACTCAGACATAATTTACAAACTAAGCATTTGTGGTTAGTGGGTCCACCAGATCAGATGCAGTAGGGATGACCAGGGATGTTCTCTTGATGTGTGTGAATTGGACAATTTTCCTGTCAAAATGTAACGAGTACTTTTGGGTGTCCGGGACAATGTATGGAGTAGAAAGTACATTACTTTCTTTTGGAATGTAGTGAAGTAATTTTGCCAAAAATATAAATAGTAAAGTACAGATACCCCACACAAATACTTCAGTAAAAATACTTTCAAGTACTTTACACCACTGCCCAAATTCCTTCACAACAGTGCATTAGCATACTTAGTATTCCATACATAAGTGTGTAACAGTATACAATGTGATGAGGCCATGAGTTGAAACCTGGAGTGAGGTGCACATGTACGATGCATAAACGGATACATGCGGCATATATTTGTGTGGTGGACATTTGATACGGTCACATGAGATTGTTGCAGTATGTCAACAATAGGCCCCAGAGCCGCGAAACTGTAAAACAGGGAATAAAATCTAAAAATCTGAAGACATTTACTACCCTGCACAACATCAATTCACCTTCCAAGTTTAGGTAAGAAGAATAATGTCATGCAATGAAAATGATATTCACCTGATGTGCTGGTACTGCTTGATCTGTGGCAGCGGCCCGAAGTACGGAATCAGGTGTTGTTGCCAGCCATGGCTTTCCACCAGCACCGTACCATCCTCCAGTCCAATCAGCTGTGGGATGTTAACCCCTGTCACAGTGCTCTCCTTCACAACACCCGCAATCTCAGACAGTGTTCACTCCAGTCTTTCTGAAGCGCTGCTTGATTAGGCCGATGCACCAGTCGGGGGCAAACTTGGTGTGGACTGTGATCAGGAAGTGAAGTTCCAGACTGTGGTGAAGCTGTTGATACACCAAAGACCAATCTGAAAATCCTCTCTCAGCATGTCCAGCCCACTCATTTTCTCATGGCTAGCAGGAGGTTCCTAACTTTTTCTTTGGCTAAACCAACTAGGCTTGTAATTTAACAACTTTATTTGTATTTACAGATGGCCAACAGTTTGGTATTAAAAAAGGCACATAAAAGTTCACATGTTCTAAAAGGCATTTCTGGCAAAAAAATGCATTTAGAAAAAAAATGTACGTTCAAACGGCGCTCCTGTGAAGTTGTGACTTGCGACATACGCCTAGTTTCCTGAATTGGGACACGTGACCAATTAAAATGGAATTTAATCACTTGCGGGGTTGATATGACCCACAATTCAATGCAAATTGTAGTTGCGTGTCAAACTCAGTTGGCCGCAAAGTGTCATTTTATCAACACTGCTTCATATTCGGCATGTGAGACAAACTTACAACGCTAGCTTGCTAAAAAATATACATAGATGACATTGATTTTAGCGTTGAGCGTCATTCGTTTGCCAATGTGACTCAGACTCCTAGTGAGGAGCCTATAAAACATAGATAGCTAGCTTCATAAACATATTTTGGGGGAATTCAGAAATGTATTGGAATAAATTACCAAACTATAAATCTAGCTAGCCGGCTATGGGTAACTATAGCTAGCTACCTGAGTGCTTGCTAGGTACATCAATAGCTTTTAGTTTTTAAAAGTTGTTTTTATAGGCTCAACTTCAAGATTTCCATCAAGGACATTAGAGAGGCAATCATCACTCTCCCTCGCTTGGGCAAGGAACATTTTAAGGTACACTCAGATTACGATGTAAAATGTAATTTTTTTGATTCAACCTTTTATTTAACTAGGCAAGTCAGTTAATAACAAATTCTCATTTACAATGACTGCCTTCCAAAAGGCTGGGATTAAACATTTAAAATATAAATATAGGACAAAACACACACCAGGACGAGACAACACTACAGAGACCTAAGACCACAACATAGCAAGGCAACAACACATGACAACACAAGATGGTAGCAGCATAAAATATGGTACAAACATTATTGGGCACAGACAAAGGGCAAGAAGGTAGAGGCAACAATACATCACGCAAAGCAGCCACAACTGCCAGTAAGAGTGTCCATGATTTTGAGTCTTTGAATGAAGAGATGGAGACAAAATGGGTCCAGTTTGGGTGTTTGTTGCAGCTCGTTCCAGTCTCTAGCTGCAGAACTGAAAAGACTAGCGACCCAGGGATGTGTGTGCTTTGGGGACCTTTTTAACAGAATGTGACTGGCAGAACGGGTGTTGAATGTGGAGGATGAGGGCTGCAGTAAATATCTCAGTTAAGGGGCAGTGAGGCCTAAGGCTTTTATAAATAAGCATCAACCAGTGGGTCTTGTGACGGTTTACAGAGATTACCAGTTTAGAGGAGTATAGAGTGCAGTGATGTGTCCTATAAGGAGCATTTTGGCTAATCTGATGGCCGACGGGTGAACTTCTTGCCGTTCGAGAGTACCCTTACCTGCCAATCTATAAATTACTTCTCCGTAATCTAGCATTGGTAGGATGGTCACCTGAATTAGGGTTAGTTTGGCAGCTGGGGTGAAAGAGGAGCGATTAGGATAAATTAATCCAAGTCTAGATTGTGCTGAGAAAGGGACAGTGTACCATCTAGCCATACTCCAAAGTACTTGTATGAGGTGACTACCTCGAGCTCTCAACCCTCGGAGGTAGTAATCACACCCGTGGGGAGAGGGGCATTCTTCTTCTTCCAAACCACATTACCTTTGTTTTGGAGGTGTTAAGGGCAGAGAAAGCTTGTTGGACACACAGCTTTGTTGTAGAGCATTTACCACAATATCCGGGGAGGTGGTTGAGGGTTCAAGGGCTGAGGGTTTAGGGCCAAGGCCTTTCTACTTTGCACTTGGACCGCAACCCCAGACTCCTTGCTCCGGCCAAACGCTACGCCACGCCCACGGACGTTAGTTTGTTCTCCACAATGAGAAGTATGTGACGAACAACGGCAGCGGAAGAACTTAGCGTGAAGCCGAAATCACACGGAAAAGACACTGTCAGCAGAGTACATTTTGGTGCGAGAGTAGAGCATCAATTCACATACACTGCGTAGCGTTTGCCAATTTAATTGTCATACGAATCCATAATAAACGGCTGTGTTTGCTATGCAGCCCCTTTGAATTATTGTTGTGTGTTCCTTTGGACTCACCTTATATGTCCTACAGAGCCACCTAAACTGCCTTCTGTTATGTTGGCTCAGGTTGTAAGGAGGAGAGTTGTAGCTAATACACCCTAGCAGGTTCCAAAGAATTTAGCTAGTCTCGTTCTTTCTACATAACAGTATTCTCTCTTGAACGGAGTTCCTGGAGTTTCCCAGCCGTAGCCTGCAGGCTATATGG
Organism: Oncorhynchus nerka; assembly: GCF_034236695.1. Classification (NCBI taxonomy): domain Eukaryota; kingdom Metazoa; phylum Chordata; class Actinopteri; order Salmoniformes; family Salmonidae; genus Oncorhynchus; species Oncorhynchus nerka. Next base: position 60,738,714 of record NC_088423.1, on the reverse strand, counting down.
CTGTGCTCGAAAATCAGAGGTAGGCGTAAAGTTATTGTTTTCAAATGTGTATTATTGGCAACTAAACTTTTCAACACTAAATAGACATTTAACTATACATGTCACAATTCCAGACATGACAATGCACAAACTGTCTTTTCTTTGCAATTTATGCGCTCACTTTACCAGCTCGCACAGACGCAAGGAAAAATAAACCTGCTTTTTAATTTGAAGCTTCTGACGCAGTTGACGTCATTCACTACCGGGAATTGGTTCCGGGCATTTTTTTAAACGGTTTTTGAGCTGGGCTGGAGTCGTCAGGCTACTTATCACCCTCATGGCTGTCAAGTAATGCATTCCGTGAAGAGTCGTTCACAATCTAGTCCGTTTGCGCCCACAACTAGATCTCGTTTGAAATGTATCAAGAAATAATTGTACAACTAACAATCAACAAACCGTTGTTTTATGGGACGTTTATAAGTCTGTCACAAATGACCGCTCTAATAAGCTCGCTATGGTCAACGAGAGCGACTCTTTCTCGTTTTCAGTTCATCGGTAGAGGGTCCTGCGTGCTCTGGGTATTACTGACTCAAGTTAACAAAATGAGTCGAAAGAGCCAACATCTCCTTCGCGTAGAGCTGATCAGGCTGTTGATTGTGGCCTGTGGAATGTTGTCCCCCTCTTCAATGGCTGTGAAGTTGCTGGATATTGGCGCCAACTGGTTCACGCTGTCGTACACGTCAATCCAGAGCATCCCAAACATGCTCAATGGGTGACATGTCTGGTGAGTATCCGGGCCATGGAAGAACTGGGACATTTTCAGCTTCCAAGAATTATGTACAGATCCTTCCGACACAGGGTTGTGCATTATCATGCTGAAACATGAGGTGAATGGCACGACAATGGGCCTCAGGATCTTGTCACAGTATCTTTGTGCATTCAAATTGCCATCGAAAAAATGTGGTCCGTAGCTTATACCAAATTCTCTAAAATGTTGTTGGGGGTGGCTTATGGTAGAGAAATTAACATTGAATTCTCTGGCAACAGCTCTGGTGGACATTCCTGCAGTCAGTGTAACGGATGTGAAACGGATAGCTTAGTTAGCGGTGCGCGCTAAATAGCGTTTCAATCGGTTACGTCACTTGCTCTGAGACCTTGAGGTAGTAGTTCCCCCCGCGGCTTTTGTGGAGCGATGGGTAACGATGCTTCAAGGGTGACTGTTGACGTGTGCAGAGCGTCCCTGGTTCGCACCAAGGTCGGGGTGACGGACGTAAAGTTATACTGTTACATCAGCATGCCAATTGCACGCTCCCTCAACTGTGTTTGACAAAACTGCACATTTTAGTGGCAGTCTCTAATGATCATGCTGTTTAATCAGCTTGATATGCCACACCTGTCAGGTGACTGGATTATCTCGGCAAAGGAGAAATGCTCACTAACGGGGATGTAAACACAGTTGTGCCTGAAGTTAATTGTGTGTATGGAACATTTCTGCAATCTTTTATTACATTTACATTTAAGTCATTTAGCAGACGCTCTTATCCAGAGCGACTTACAAATTGGTGCGTTCACCTTATGACATCCAGTGGAACAGCCACTTTACAATAGTGCATCTAAATCTTTTAAGGGGGGTGAGAAGGATTACTTTATCCTATCCTAGGTATTCCTTAAAGAGGTGGGGTTTCAGGTGTCTCCGGAAGGTGGTGATTGACTCCGCTGTCCTGGCGTCGTGAGGGAGTTTGTTCCACCATTGGGGGGCCAGAGCAGCGAACAGTTTTGACTGGGCTGAGCGGAAACTGTACTTCCTCAGTGGTAGGGAGGCGAGCAGGCCAGAGGTGGATGAACGCAGTGCCCTTGTTTGGGTGTAGGGCCTGATCAGAGCCTGGAGGTACTGAGGTGCCGTTCCCCTCACAGCTCCGTAGGCAAGCACCATGGTCTTGTAGCGGATGCGAGCTTCAACTGAAGCCAGTGGAGAGAGCGGAGGAGCGGGGTGACGTGAGAGAACTTGGGAAGGTTGAACACCAGACGGGCTGCGGCGTTCTGGATGAGTTGTAGGGGTTTAATGGCACAGGCAGGGAGCCCAGCCAACAGTGAGTTGCAGTAATCCAGACGGGAGATGACAAGTGCCTGGATTAGGACCTGCGCCGCTTCCTGTGTGAGGCAGGGTCGTACTCTGCGGATGTTGTAGAGCATGAACCTACAGGAACGGGCCACCGCCTTGATGTTAGTTGAGAACGACAGGGTGTTGTCCAGGATCACGCCAAGGTTCTTAGCGCTCTGGGAGGAGGACACAATGGAGTTGTCAACCGTGATGGCGAGATCATGGAACGGGCAGTCTTTCCCCGGGAGGAAGAGCAGCTCCGTCTTGCCGAGGTTCAGCTTGAGGTGGTGATCCGTCATCCACACTGATATGTCTGCCAGACATGCAGAGATGCGATTCGCCACCTGGTCATCAGAAGGGGGAAAGGAGAAGATTAATTGTGTGTCGTCTGCATAGCAATGATAGGAGAGACCATGTGAGGTTATGACAGAGCCAAGTGACTTGGTGTATAGCGAGAATAGGAGAGGGCCTAGAACAGAGCCCTGGGGGACGCCAGTGGTGAGAGCGCGTGGTGAGGAGACAGATTCTCGCCACGCCACCTGGTAGGAGCGACCTGTCAGGTAGGACGCAATCCAAGCGTGGGCCGCGCCGGAGATGCCCAACTCGGAGAGGGTGGAGAGGAGGATCTGATGGTTCACAGTATCGAAGGCAGCCGATAGGTCTAGAAGGATGACAGCAGAGGAGAGAGAGTTAGCTTTAGCAGTGTGGAGCGCCTGAAACGTGGGACTTTACATGTTGCGTTTATCTTTTTGTTTAGTGTAGTTTTTATTGAGAAGGCAGATGGTGTTTTTATCAAAAGCAATCACTTTTGCATGTGACAACACAGAATCCACAGAACCTACATCACCTACATCACTTTTGTTTTAAGCCGACTTTGCCGTCGAACAGGGCACCCGGCTCATGGCAGGTAGCCCAGTTCAAAAACGAATGCAATCACTTTTCACTCGGTGCGAACTACGCCTACCCGGGTCGGCTTAATCGAATCCCCTTGATACCAACAAATTATGGTGTGTTTCTCGTATCAAAATTGAATGACCTGAGCACAGAATGCAACCTTATGCGTCCTACAAATAGAATATCAAACAGAGTTCAGAGCGTGATGTCATTCAGAATGAGTTCTCCATCATATATAACGCCAGCTTAGTATCCTACAAAAAGAAATTGAACTGTATTTTAAGACGGTTAAATGCTCTACTAACAAAAAAGCTGTTAGAATTGTAAGTATATGCATGTCCCTTAAGGTCCTTGTGTAATTGTAATGTGAAATTGTACCCCCTAGCTCGATTGTCCATTGTTTGTAATCTATGTATGCTTGTGTTCCCTCATGTGCTTTATGTATTGATTTGTTGTTAATAAAAAATTTAAAAAAATAAAAAAATAAAAAAATAAAAATATATATATAACGCCAGCTTCATCCCTAACCACACTGGCTACTCAGCTGCTTCTCTCCGTCCGTTGTTTCTGCGCGCCTCCATCAGTTTTAAAATGTTATTTAGCCGTGATGACAAGCTGCGGTGTGCAGAGTGATGGGGTTTCTGTTCCATTTGCTTAATTATTGGAGCGTTTGTGCGAAGTGGATACTTTTTTATTTTGCCTGTAAGAACATACGGGCCAGTCTGACTTCGCTGTCAGGCAGTCTCTAAATTACACTGCCAAAGAGGAAAAACGGAGCACCGTGACAGTCATGCTTGCGCTTTCACATAACTTAAAACGGATTTTTTTTCTTTTTCTAGCCCAAACCACTCAAACGTGTTGTTCTATATTACCAGAGCTACTGTACCATCTTCCCTTTCTACGCGAATTGGCGCACATTTTATAAGCCATGTTGCGGGCGGTTGTAAACTACTAGCGAGCCACGAGTTTCTGGTAAATTTAGTCAATTTACCTGGCCAGCTAGCTAACAACATTTGGATGGCACAGGAAAAAGGGATAGATGTATGTCTTATCAATGTAATTCTCAGCTAAATCAGAATAAAACGGCTACATTTTTCTGGTGTACTTACAGTAGTGAGTGTATACATTGTCATACTGGTCCCCCATGGGAATCGAACCCACAACCCTGGGGTTGGAAGCGCCATGCTCTACCAACCAAATCTCTCCAGCAACTTCTCTCTCAAACTCAACATCTCTGTTCTCCAACCAGACCATGTAATTGTAGTCATGCATGATAATAACTAGCATAACTTTTCTGACCAAATGCAAAAAAGCCATGGCATCAATTTATGAGCAGGACTAGATACTGACCCCTTGTGTTGTAGCTTTCTGTCAAGTTGGAAAAATGGTAACCTTGTTTATTGTTCAAAAGGTTCTCCTTTTGATTCATGTTTATATTCCAGTACACCTTCCAGAGATGGACAGAAAGATGTTTTCTTTGTGCGAGTGAATCGATTTTTCAATATCTTTTACCCCCGTGCTTGGTTTCTAGGTTTGGTATCCTGGACCGATGTAAGGAACTGATGGAGGCTGGTTACAATGTGAGACAGCCTGACAAGGAGAATGTCTCCCTCCTACACTGGGCAGCCATCAACAACCACGCAGAGGTGGTCAAGTAAGGGCTCTACATCAAACACGTGTCTGGTTGTGCAGCACAGCTTCTATCTCAAGGCCATCAGACTGTTAAATATCCATCACTAGCACAGAGAGACTTGAAATCATTGGCCACTTCACTTTTTAATCATGTTTACATATCTTGCATTACTCATCTAATATATATATATATATATATATATCAGTATTCTAACTGTTGTATGTGACCAATACTATTTTATTTGGTTAGGACTGTAGTTTTAGATTTTGAATGTTGACTTTTTTTTCTTACAAACAACATTCCCAAAGAGGAGCCCATGCTAAGCGTGAATATTCCTGTGCAAAGACATTGGTAGGTGTATTTTTAACATGTCCTTTCAATACTCTTTCATAGGTATTATATATCCAAAGGGGCCGTCATAGACCAACTAGGTGGTGACCTGAACTCCACACCCCTGCATTGGGCCATAAGGTAATTGCTTTGTTGGTAGGCAAGGTCACCCCTTTCTCGCTCTCTATCCACCATTACAGTTTCGGTCAAATATATTGGCACCCTTATATGATTTACTATTTCTTCTCGGATAAGTTTAAATAGAAAACCTGCGACGTTCACAAGTGTATTTGTTTGATTTACGACTTCCTACGACCAAGACTATAAACTGAAATTATTATTTTTCACTTCAAAGTAAAAAATGGCCTGGACTGAATTTTTCAAATGAATTTGGTCGGAGGCAAGTGATCTCATTTACTGTTTAATAGAGCCAAACAGGGAAATTGTTCCAATTAGTTTTTCCAACCATTCATTTCCCCATATGGGACTTTAGAAGTGCTTAATATAAGGGCTGTGTTTCGTGTAGGCTTACCCCGGCGTGACGTTTTGATAACCACATTAGTAGCCAATCAGCATTTCATTTTTTGGGGTAAATACAGGCGAAATGTATCGATAAGTCACCTCGTCGAGAGATTTGCACGGTTATCAAAACGTCACGCCAAGGTGAGCCTACACGAAACTCGGCCCTTATTTTAAGTGTCTCTAAAAATCCCCTATGGGGAAAAATGAATGACTCGTACCATGGTGCTCTATTTATCTCATTGTGGTAAGTTGTAGGTGCTTACATGGTTAACATAGTAATTCATCCACTTTTGAAAAGAGGAGTAAAGCAGAACATTCAGCTCCATTGAAGAAGTAAGGGTGCCAATATTTGGTTTGGTGACTTTATGTATGGTTGTCTGTGAACAGGCAAGGCCACCTCTCCATGGTGATCCAGCTGCTGCGGTACGGAGCCGACCCATCTGTGGCCGACGGGGAGGGCTACCGCAGCCTGCATCTGGCAATCCTCTTCCAACACATGCCCATAGCAGCCTACCTCATGGCCAAGGGACAAGTGAGACTCTTTCTCTCTTGCTCGCTCTTTTTCTCTCTCAGCCACACACTCTCCTTCTCTCTTTTATTCTTGTGCTCTCTCATCCTTTCTCCTTTATTCACCCTCTTCAGTCTAACAGGGCCCTTTTTATTTTATTATTTTTTGCTGTTGTAGGAAGTTGACCTTCCTGACTCAAATGGGCAGACACCCCTGATGTTGGCAGCACAGAAAATCATTGGGTACGTTTCCCTGCAACCCAATGATTATTTGTTTCTTTCCCATGTATGCTTACAATGACATATGTCCTCAATAACTGGCCTATTAGGCTTTTTTTGGTAAGGTACTAACTACTAAGAAAGGTCATGGTTAGGGGCGGGGAGATCTAAAGTCAATAAACCAATCATTGAATGCAGGCCCGAGCCCACTAACTTCCTGATGAAGTGCAATGCGTCGGTGAGTGCGGTGGACAAAGTGAACAGGAACTCTCCGCTGCACTGTGCCGTGCTGGCGGGAAACGTAGACGCCGCCCACATCCTGCTGGAGGCCGGGGCTAGCGTGGATGCCGAGAACGCCAACGTGAGATCTCCCATACACACACTAATTAATCCTATCATAAATGTGAGCTCCTGAGGGGGATTATAAAAGCATAGACTAAATTGATGCTTGCATCATACTCTGGATGTTACTAACATAGAAGTCTCTGAGATACACGTGTTGGCGTATTAGAAAGATGAACATGTGCGTATTTATTTGCTATCTTGAATACAATGGACTATAGTGTGTGAGGTTCACTAAGGATTGTGACTGTGTTGTGTTTGTCTCCTCAGGGTGACACTCCCATAGACCTGGCCCACCAGGTGCACAGCCCCCTGCTCGTCCACATGCTCAACCACGTCAAGCAGGAGAGGATACGCTCCAAATCCCGTTGCCTGCGCCTAGTTAACCGGTACAGGGTAAGGACACCACACACACACTTTTCCTCTGCCTACGTTACTTCAACACACACAGGGTGTGGGGCACTACACTTTCATATGCTCAACAAATGCCTATGAGAGATCTTGACCCATATTTCCAGTATCGTGTGTGCGTGTGCGACAGCATGAGGGAGAACAATAATTAACCTTGGCTTAAAACGGATGCCAACGCTGCAGTTTTCTTCACATTGTGGTTGAAATTAATATTTTGTATTTCTCTTCAGTAAAGATTATTTAAGTGATTTACTTCTCTCTCTCTCTCTCTCTCTCTCTGCTCTTGTCTCTCTCTAGGTGTGTCTTCAGTTTATGTTCTGCGTTGCTGTGCTGGGCAGTGTGGGAACGATAGCCGACTTGAGCTCAGAATCCTGGCTGCTGAAAGGGGTTCTGCTGGCCTGTGTGATGGCTGTGGTCAACCTGGCTCAACGGTGAGAATGCACATTGGCCGCCCGTGGTCAATCCAGTAGACAAGATCACGCGGCATCACAGTGGTAAGGGTTGATCAACTGTTATGAGTGTACTTCAACTCCTAGTTAACTGAGATGCATTGAGAGATTTGCAGTGCACCCCATGTCTAGAGCTCTGTTGGTATTACTAGGGACCTCCGCAAGATGGCGCTCACGTACTGACTCTAGTAGCCTGCTTTTAGTCATACTGTCCGTGCTTGGTTCTGTCAAATCTCCCTGGGCAGTTGTTTGCTGACGTGACTGCTCATTAAGTAGATGTACTTTCTAGGAGCACTTATGGGGAAACTCATTTTTCATACAAGACTGATATTTTTTTTATTTAAATTTTAAATGTAACCTTTTATTTAACTAGGCAAGTCCGTTAAGAACAAATTCTTATTTGGCCTACCCCGGCCAAACCCAAACGACACTGGGCCAATTGGGTGCCGCCCTATGGGATTCCCAATCGCGTCCGGATGTGATACAGCCTGGATTCGAACCAGGGACTGTAGTGACATCTCTTGCACTGAGATGCAGTGCCTTAGACCGCTGCGCCACTCGGGCAAACAGTTGAAACAATATTATAACGTGTACAATAATAAGTGTGGTGTGTGTGTGTACACTTACAGGCAGTTGGCGAGCCCGGCCCTGCAGTCGCTGGTTCCTGCTACAACTCTTATGGCATCAGTCTTCTGGATGCTGGTCACCTGGTGCCTGTGCTTCCTGCCTGATATCCTTTAACACAGGGCCTCTACTGTCACTCACACTCCAACCCAGCGCAGCACTCTACATTCTGTATTTACCCAGCATGTAACACTGTACTGAATCAACACTAAAAAGCTCCCCTGTCATTGACTGTCCTAGTCCATCTCAATCTCGTCTAGTTCAGTCCAGACCTTTCTAGTCCAGCCTAACCAAGTCCATCTCTTTTTTTTTTTTCTTTTTTTGAAGGAGCGCTGGAGCTCCTTTCTCCTTGCGTATTTTATCAGATGGCGGGGTGCAGGGCAGACGGTACTAAAGTATAGGGTTTGTGTGGTATTTTCTACCCATGCCGCTATGTGCTTGAGGCTGCAGCACTACCGCTGCACCGCGCTCTTGTAACCACATCCTTGTACCACGTCCATCTCAGTCGTCCAGTATCATGGTTTAGGTGTTAAAGTAGTTAATATTTCATACCCATAAAATTCTAATCTGGACCGCAGTCAGTTTTTTTTTTTATTAAAAAAAAAAAATCTCATTCTTCCCCTCCAATCAGGGACCTATTTAGTCCTGGGACACTGGGTGGGTGCAATTGAATTATCAGGTAGAAGATGACTTTCAGGGTAGGATTGGAATGCACCTACTGTATGTGGTGCGACGTCATGTCCTCAACCCGTCTCCCTACATGGTCCCAGTGCCACGGTACAGGTGTTGTTCACTGTCAACGCCACGGCTCTGCTCTACTACTACCTCCGCTCCTGTCGGACTGACCCCGGCATCGTCAAGGCAACTGAGGAAGAGAAAAAGATGGTAAGGAGCAGGACATCGGGAGAGGCGTTGTTCTATCACTGTTGTTTTGTTTTTAAAAGACTGGTAGAAAACCATTATGGACAGGTCAACATTTACCCTGGTCTGGCTGGAGGGGACGTTGGCATGTGACATGGCTGCCAATCTACTTCAATGACATGGATGTGATGGATCGTGTTGGTCTTCTGTGTCGCCTCCAGAATGTGGTGTTGCTGGCAGAGGCGGGCTGCTTGGACCCCAGTATCTTCTGCACTTCCTGTATGGTAAGCCACAAGTAGGCCAGTTCCATTCCAACGTGTTTACTCAACCATCGCTATTAGCGAGATAGAGGGATACTCATGACCTCCCAATTAACAAATATGTTTTGCTCAAGCTTTCACGTGTTAGGAAATGTGGTGATATGAAGAAATGCTGATTGGTTGATTTTTGTTGTTGTTGTGCGTTTCGGTTCTGCAGATGAAGAAGCCTATGAGGGCCAGTCACTGCTTCTCCTGTGACGCCTGCGTGGCGAAACAGGACCATCACTCCATCTGGATCAATGGCTGCATCGGTGACTAAAACCAACAGAGCGTATATATTTCTGTCTACCCTAAATTATACATACAGTTTGTTGGATAATCTACACAAAACCTCAGTACGCACTAATAGGGTTGCGTAGTGGAACGCAATCGTTGTCGTGGCAGTCGACTAGTATTTGAACACTTGGAAACACAGTATTCGTCTAAGTTTAGCCGACACAAATACACAGCCGGCATTTGCTGCCTTGTCAGCGCCAGAGTTTTGCGTTTTAATGACAAAAGTTTTGTGTCTTCTCTTTCTCCCACCCATTCTTAATTTCTTCAGGTGCCAGGAATCACCACTTCTTTGTTCTCTTCCTCCTCTATCTCTGCCTGATGGGAGCGTGGATGTTCTACGGATGTCTCGTGTGTGAGTGACTGCCTCAATTAATCACATAGACAAATGCACTTTATTTGTGTACATTCTTAACGCATGTACTTGTCTTCCTGCCTGACATTCTCGTGTGTGTTGCCAGACTGGTCAAAGCACTGCCCGCTGCACTACCAAGAGGAGGGTGTGTGGAGTGCCATCTCTGCCCTGGTGGGCTGTTCTTCCTGGGTACTGGGTGTCTTCTGTCTAGCTTTCTTCCATACCTCCTGGGCTTCCATACTACTGGTCATACAGCTCTACCAGGTAACTGTGTGTGTGTAGTAGCTATATGACGCTACAATGCTACCGTCACGTCTACAACTGTAGGCATGTTGTATTTGAATAACTTCTTGAAACGCGCTGAAAGAAAACTACCGCATTTATTACTATGTGCACTCAACCTATAAACCCTATTTGATTTCCTCGTTTTGCTCGAGCTGCCAACGTTTTCGCTGTGTCTTTCTTTTGATTTGCTCCGAATCAAATGCAGCTTGTGTTATTCATGATTCATGTGTTGTCTTCTGTGTTGGCGCCGTCTTGCTGCAGTGTCTTCCCCGGGGCAGTCCCCCATGCTGCTCACTGCCTTAATGATGCCGGGAGCTGCTATTTCTGTTGTCTTTTTGAGGAAATATTCAACGGAGGCATTAGTTATCGTTGTTTTATCATACTTTTTTTTTTAACGACAGGGACTCGTAAGCCAATGTGACAATTTGGAGGCGTAGTGTCGTTTCTGTTTTAGTTAGAATGTGTGTGTCTGAACAGATTGCGTTCTACAGCCTGACAAACGCAGAGATGGCAAACCTGGTGCTTCGTCAGAGGAAACTCCCACAATCCATCTCTCTCAGACAGAACCCTTACAAGTAAGTTGTCTTCTTTTAGTTTATTAATTTCACCATTTAAAAAAAAACACACACAAAAAACAAGCACACGTAAAACTTGAAAAAGCCATACGTGCGAGTAAAATCATTGAGGATAACACACAAAGTCTGGGACTTATTTCCATTGTGGATCTTCTTGAGACGAGATGGCTAGACAAGATAGGCTAACCTTCATCAGGCTAGCCTGCCGATTCCGTTTACTTGGTGACTAAAAGCAATAAACAGACAAATATCCTCACACCTATTTACTATTGTGGGCCAGTGCTTCTCTCTTTCTCCGTTACTCTCATTTCTCTCTCTCCCTCCATAGTTTGGGTGTGGTGCGGAACCTTGTGTCGTTCTTCCAGCTGCGTTGCTGTGGGCTGTTCAAGCCCGCCATGGTCGACTGGACCCAGCAGTACCCACCCGGCCGAGACCACATGTTCGGCCAGCCCGACATAGTCTGACCCCACAGGGGGCAGCTAGGACCTGGATCCACTATCGTTCTGGACCAAACGGATGAAGCTTATTTTAAAAAATATATATTTTCTATATTTTGGACTGCCTGTGAAGAAACACCACTATAAAGGGAAATGGCATGGAGGAAGTTGTACTGACTTTATTTTATCCGTTTTCTTTTGCTACAGACTGCTGCTGCCTTACGCTGGTATATATTAATGAGGGGGGAAAAATGAAATCTGAAATGTATCATTTGTGCCAAGTTGAATTCGCCTTTATGGCTTAAATTGTATATTAAGTTAGTAATTGTTTTCTTTTTAATATAAATAGTTGTCTTTTGATCAATTTTTTTTTTTTTTTTTTGTGTGTGTCTGTTTTTACAGTATTCGCAAGAGGCTGTAAGTGAGAATTTTTAGATTTGAAGGACCGACACTGTAGACAGTTTAAGCAAAGCCTCACATTGGTTTGTCAGTCACTGAACTCTTATACAGTGCATTCTCTAGAGCAGTTTGTTCTAATACTGGTCTTGTAGTACTGTACCTCTAAATATGCCGATTTTCTATCCAGCCGCTCTCTTGACAGTGGACACGCACCCAAGTCCATAGCCGTTTCCCTCTCCCATAAGTGTGCGCTCGTTCACTCCCCCTCGTGGATTTAGAAGGAATGGACAGGTGGAAGAAATATGGTGGACTGTTGGCAGTTGTTACACGAATGGAGTGTTTTTACATCAATTTAATTTAAGGGTGAACTAGTGCTCACTGTTGGGAGAAGGCAAGGAATTTGGACTCATATCTCCCATAACTCAACAATCCACGATCCTATCCACTATGCTCTTCTCTCTCAGCCTTAAAGCAACAGTCTGAGATTTCCAGTCATTTCGATTAATGACCAACTGTCTTGTGTTATCGTATCCAAAACCAAATACCTATTCCTCCATTAGTGATGTTTTCGTTATTTTAGGAGCATTGTGTGAACTAATGTATAGCGCCAAGTCATGCTGAGTCAAGTTGTGTTCTCATGGAATATCATTCCCACAGCGAGATATGTTCTTGTGAAAATGTCACGGTATGCATTTGATTCATTGTTTTCATTTGTGTTTGAAGCCACACTGATGGTATGCGCATCTTACAGGGTGTGACTTTAATGACACTGGACACCTTATTTTTTTTGCAGTGACATTAAGCATCCAAGCTATGTTGCTTTTTTTTTGTTTTTGTTTTCTGCATTACCACGTGAAGTAATGTGCCATTGTAACTCACTGCACTGGATGTTCCAACGATGGTGTCAGAAAGCCTTTTGAGTTTAGATACTCTGTGGGTACATAAATCAAAGCTCACGACTGTTTCGGGAGAGATTGGCATCTTCATGTTTCAATCGATCCTGCATAGCCCAGTGAAGACATGGTAAACCTAATGATCCTCTTGTTTACCTTTTGTTATAATTGATAAGTTGGTATTCGTCTTGGGGGTAATCCTGTACTAAATCAGGCTCCCAATTGACTTTGTTATCCAGACCACTGGAGACATTTTAATGAAACAAATGAGGCATAACGAGACCTCTTTTAATTGAAGCCAAAGAAAGACACCATTCAAGACATTTCTTTATAGTTTATAAGAGGTCATACAAGAAGTTTTGCAGTGGTTCATATGTTGTTGATTTAAAGAATATCTGCTGGTCTTGTGTGTAATGAGGCGCAACCAGACGCTGCACTTGACACATTTATGAAATGAATTATTCCAGTTACTAGTAAGCCCCCATTAAGAAAGTGACTGTTAAATCCCTTTGGATTGATGAGGAATTGAAAAATTGTATGGTTGAGGGATGAGGTATGGCAATTAAGTCTGGCAGCCCAACTGATTGGCAAAATTACTGCAAATTAAGAAATTGTGATTAAGCTAAATAAAAAATTAACTATACTCTGAAACAAATATAAGTGATATAAAGAATGATAGTAAAACGCTTTGGTGCACCTTAAAGAAATTTTGGGTAAAAAAGCCAACTCGGCTCCATCACTCATTGAATCAGATGGCAATATCAGTGAGCGAACTACTTGAATGATTTTTTTTTCATTGGCAAGATAAGCAAACTTAGGGATGGGATGACATGCCAGCAACAAACACTGATGCTACACATCCAAGTGCATCAGACCAAATTATGAAAGATAAGAATTGTACTTTTGAATTCTGTTAAGTCAGTGTGGAAGAGGTGAAAAAATTGTTGTCCATCACCAATGACAAGCCACCGGGGTCTGACAATCTGGATGGAAAATGATTGAGTATAATAGCGGATGATATTGCCACTGCTATTTGCCACATCTTTAATTTAAACCTACTAGAAAGTGTGTGCCCTCAGGCCTGGAGGGAAGCTAAAGTCATTCCGCTACCCAAGAATAGTAAAAACTCCTTTACTGGCTCAAATAGCCGACCAATCAGTCTGTTACCAACTCTTAGTAAACTTCTGGAAAAAATGGTTTTTGACCAGATACAATGCTATTTTACAGCAGACTTTCAGCACGCTAATAGGGAAGGACATTCAACAAGCACAGCACTTCCACAAATGACTGATGATTGGCTGAGAGAAATTGATGATAAAATTATTGTGGGGCTGTCTTGTTAGACTTCAGTGCATCTTTTGACGTTATCGATCAGTCTGCTGCTGGAAAAACGTGTGTGTTATGGCTTTGCACCCCCTGCTATAATGTGGATAAAGAGCTACTTGTCTAACAGAACACAGAGGGTGTTCTTTAATGCAATCCTCTCAAACATAGTCCAGACAGAAGCAGGAATTCCCGAGGGTAGCTGTTTAGGACCCTTGATTTTTGATCTTTACTAACGACATGCTTTGAGTAAGGCTGCAGTTAGTTTTGGAATGGGTAGCAAGGAATAAGTTAGTACTAAATATTTCCAAAATGAAAAGCATTGTATTTGGGACAAATCATTCACTAAACCTCAACTACAGTTGAAGTCAGAAGTTTACATGCACTTAGGTTGGAGTAATTAAAACTCCACAAATTTCTTGTTGACAAACTATAGTTTTGGTAAGTCGGTTAGGACATCAACTTTGTACATGACACAAGTCATTTTCCCAACAATTGTTTATTTCACTTATAATTCACTGTATCACAATTCCAGGGGGTCAGAAGTTTGCATACACTAAGTTGATTGTGCCTTTAAATAGCTTGGGTAATTGCAGAAAATTATGTCATGACTTTAGAAGCTTCTGATAGGCTAATTGACATCATTTGAGTCAATTGGAGGTGTACCTGTGGATGTACTTCAAGGCCTACCTTCAAACTCAGTGCCTCTTTGCTTGACATCATGGGAAAATGAAAAGAAATCAGCCAAGAACAAATTGTAGACCTCAACAAGTCTGGTTCATCCTTGGGAGCAATTTCCAAACGCCTGAAGGTACCACGTTCATCTGTACAAACAATAGTACGCAAGTATAAACACTATAGGACCACGCAGCCGTCATACCGCTCAGGAAGGAGATGCGTTCTGACTCCTAGAGATGAACGTACTTTGGTACGAAAAGTGCAAATCAATCCCAGAACAACAGCAAAGGACCTTGTGAAGATGCTGGAGGAAACAGGTACAAAAGTATCTATATCCGAAGAACACCATCCCAACCGTGAAGCACGGGGGTGGCAGCATCATGTTGTGGGGGTGCTTTGCTGCAGGAGGGACTGGTGCACTTCACAAAATAGATGGCGTCATGAGGAATTTAAAATTATGTGGATATTTGAAGCAACTCAAGACGTCAGTCAGGAAGTTAAAGCTTGGTTGCAAATGGGACTTCCAAATGGACAATGACCCAAAGCATACTTCCAAAGTTGTGGCAAAATGGCATAATTAAGGACAACAAAGTCAAGGCATTGGAGTGGCCATCACAACGCCCTGACCTCAAACCCATAGAAAATTTGTGGGCAGAACTGAAAAAGCATGTGCGAGCAAAGAGGCCTACAAACCTGACTCAGTTACAACAGCTCTGTCAGAAGGAATGGGCCAAAATTCACCCAACTTATTGTGGGAAGCTTGTGGAAGGCTACCTGAAACGTTTGACTGAAGTTAAACAATTTAAAGGCAATGCTACCAAATACTAATTGAGTGTATGTAAACTTCTCACCCACTGGGAATGTGATGAAAGAAATAAAAGCTGAAATAAATCATTCTCTCTACTATTATTCTGACATTTCACATTCTTAAAATAAAGTGGTGATCCTAACTGACCTAAGACATTAATTTTTTACTCTGATTAAATGGCAGGAATTGTTAAACTGAGTTTAAATGTATTTGGCTAAGGTATATGTAAACTTCCGGCTTCAACTGCACATCTCGTAATTAATCATGTGGAAATTGAGCAAGTTGAGGTGACCTAACTGTTTGGAGTAACGCTGGACTGTAAAACTGTCATGGTCAAAACATATTGAAACAACAGTAGCTAAGATGGAGAGAAGTCTGTCCATAATAAAGCACTACTCTGCCTTCTTAACAACACTATAAACAAGACCGATCCTACAGGCCCTGGTTTTCTTCACACTTGGGCTACTGTTCAGTCGTGTGGTCAGGTGCCACAAAGAGGGACTTGGGAAAATTGCAGTTGGCTCAGAACAGGGCAGCACTGCTGGTCTTTAAAAGTACACAGAGAGCTAACATTAATGACATGCATGTCAATCTCATGGCAGAGAGATTGACTTCATCATTACTTGTTTTTGTAAGAGGTATTGACAAGCTGAAGGTACAGAGCTGTCTGTTTTAAAATACTAGCACACAGCTCGGACACCTTTGCATACCCAACAAGACATGCCACCAGAAGTCTCTTCTGTATAGTCCCCAAGTTCAGAACAGACTATGGGAGGCGCACAGTACGACATAGGGCCATAACTACATGGAACTCTATTCCACATCAGGTAACTGATGCAAGCACTAGAATCAGAATTTTAAAGCAGGTAAAAATACACCTTATGGAACAGTGGGGACTGTGAAGTAACACAAACAAAGGCACAGACACATGCATACACACACATGATAACATACGCAAAATACACATGCATACACACACGCATGATAACACACGTACACATGGATTTCTGCATTGTAGATATGTGGTAGTGGCGTGTGGGCTCGAGGTCACACACTTAATATGTTGTGACTTCTGTAATCTTTGTAATGTTTTTAAAATATGTATAACTGCCTTAATTTTGCCTGGACCCAGGAAGAGTAGAGTAGCTAATGGAGTTCCATATTAAACACAACAACAAAAAATACATTACAGGTAAAAAATAAAATCCATGTACACACACCCTCATCAGCCTCCTGCAGCTTAAGTACTTTTAATTACAAAAAACTTGCGCTTGGGCACCAAGACATAGTAGTTTGGATAGATTAACGCAAATGTGTTTGGTAATTAGCGTTGCCTTGTTAATTTAAATGATACGGGCGTATTTATGAGCGCAGATTAAATCCTATTAATAATGAATTTAAAAAACAGCTGGAGGCATGTTGGTGTAGCTGTCTTCGCCAGGCAGCACATTAACACAGAATAGAAATATGACGTAATTATGTTTTCCTTCCCTCTTTTGTTTTCGTTTTCATGCTCATTTGTTTTTCATGCGGAGCGATGTTATTAGCTAAATGTTTTGTTGGCTTTTGTTTGACGCTTAATGTTTTTGCCTCGAAGCCTCCTTATTTCTTTTGAGGTGTTTTTATATTCTATTGTGTGTCAGTTTCAATATATTTTGAAGAGCATCTGGTTATAATTGATTCATGTCATTTGAGGTCTACCCGTCCTATACACCATCCATAGGTCGACCGTCTGTATTGTACCCAGGCCTGTGTGGTGGTCCAGGTTATTTGGCATACAGCTCACTTTGATATGATGACACTTAGATCAACAATGCCCTTTTTATGCAAATGAAGCAGTGCTGTTTCATCCATTGCCTTGAACACAAGAAAGGGATGTGCAGTTGATATAAGCTAGATAGACATCACTCTCTCAATCGTTTGTGTTGATAAATGCTGTGATGTAGTTACTATTGTCAAGTGTTTTTACATAATTGTAAGGCAAGAGAAAGACGTTTTAAGAAATGTGAATGGTGAAATGTTTTATTAACACACATTTTCAATTAGTGCTCAAAATGCTCTATATTTGAAGAAAAGAAAACTAACACACACACAAACTATTACAAGGAATTCATTCTCCATCTTCCACCATTCCCATGTTCCCCAGCCCTTTTCCTTTCGGCCCGAAGTTCTTGGCGTAGCAAACTGCAAAGACAGAGGGAAGAAACCAACTAAGAAATAATGAAACACCGAAAGATACAATACTGAGCTCCTGGTGACTGAGAGTCACTGAGTTTCTAGCAATGGAGGCTCCTCGGAGTAGGAAGGGGAGGACCATCATCCTCAGTGAATTTCATAAAAATTAAGATAGTGAAACATTTAAAAAAAGTTATAATTTTTAGATAAAACTCTAAATACAGTGGGGAGAACAAGTATTTGATACACTGCCGATTTTGCAGGTTTTCCTACTTACAAAGCATGTAGAGGTCTGTAATTTCTATCATAGGTACACTTCCACTGTGAGAGACAGAATCTAAAACAAAAATCCAGAAAATCACATTGTATGATTTTTAAGTAATTAATCTGCATTTTATTGAATGACATAAGTATTTGATACATCAGAAAAGCAGAACTTAATATATGGTACAGAAACCTTTGTTTACAATTACAGAGATCATACGTTTCCTGTAGTTCTTGACCAGGTTTGCACACACTGCAGCAGGGATTTTGGCCCACTCCTCCATACAGACCTTCTACAGATCCTTCAGGTTTCGGGGCTGTCGCTGGGCAATACGGACTTTCAGCTCCCTCCAAAGATGTTCTATTGGGTTCAGGTCTGGAGACTGGCTAGGCCACTCCAGGATCTTGAGATGCTTCTTACGGAGCCACTCCTTAGTTGCCCTGGCTGTGTGTTTCGGGTCGTTGTCATGCAGGTAGACCCATCTTCAATGCTCTTACTGAGGGAAGGAAGTTGTTGGCCAAGATATCGCGATACATGGCCCCATCCATCCTCTCCTCAATACGGTGTAGTCGTCCTGTCCCCTTTGCAAAAAAGCATTACATTTACATTACATTTAAGTCATTTAGCAGACGCTCTTATCCAGAGCGACTTACAAATTGGTGCGTTCACCTTAAGACATCCAGTGGAACAGCCACTTTACAATAGTGCATCTAAATCTTTTAAGGGGGGGGTGAGAAGGATTACTTTATCCTATCCTAGGTATTCCTGAAAGAGGTGGGGTTTCAGGTGTCTCCGGAAGGTGGTGATTGACTCCGCTGTCCTGGCGTCGTGAGGGAGTTTGTTCCACCATTGGGGGGCCAGAGCAGCGAACAGTTTTGACTGGGCTGCGCGGGAACTGTACTTCCTCAGTGGTAGGGAGGCGAGCAGGCCAGAGGTGGATGAACGCAGTGCCCTTGTTTGGGTGTAGGGCCTGATCAGAGCCTGGAGGTACTGAGGTGCCGTTCCCCTCACAGCTCCGTAGGCAAGCACCATGGTCTTGTAGCGGATGCGAGCTTCAACTGGAAGCCAGTGGAGAGAGCGGAGGAGCGGGGTGACGTGAGAGAACTTGGGAAGGTTGAACACCAGATGGGCTGCGGCGTTCTAAAAGAAAAGCATCCCCAAAGAATGATGTTTCCAACTCCATGCTTCACGGTTGGGATGGTGTTCTTGGGGTTGTACTCATCCTTCTTCTTCCTCCAAACACGGCGAGTGGAGTTTAGACCAAAAAGCTCTATTTGTGTCTCATCAGACCACATGACCTTCTCCCATTCCTCCTCTGGATCATCCAGATGGTCATTGGCAAACTTCAGACGGGCCTGGACATGCGCTGGCTTGAGCAGGGGGACCTTGCGTGCGCTGCAGGATATTAATCCATGACGGCGTAGTGTGTTACTAATGGTTTTCTTTGAGACTGTGGGCCCAGCTCTCTTCAGGTCATTGACCAGGTCCTGCCGTGTAGTTCTGGGCTGATCCCTCACTTTCCTCATGATCATTGATGCCCCACGAGGTGAGATCTTGCATGGAGCCCCAGACCGAGGGTGATTGACCGTCATCTTGAACTTCTTCCATTTTCTAATAATTGCGCCAACAGTTGTTGCCTTCTCACCAAGCTGCTTGCCTATTGTCCTGTATCCCATCCCAGCCTTGTACAGGTCTACAATTTTATCCCTGATGTCCTTACACAGCTCTCTGGTCTTGGCCATTGTGGAGAGGTTGGAGTCTGTTTGATTGAGTATGTGGACAGGTGTCTTTTATACAGGTAACGAGTTCAAACAGGTGCAGTTAATACAGGTAATGAGTGGAGAACAGGAGGACTTCTTTAAGAAAAACTAACAGGTCTGTGAGAGCCGGAATTCTTACTGGTTGGTAGGTGATCAAATACTTATGTCATGCAATAAAATGCAAATTAATTACTTAAAAATCATACAATGTGATTTTCTGGATTTTTGTTTTAGATTCCGTTACTCACAGTTGAAATGTACCTATGATAAAAAAATTACAGACCTCTACATGCTTTGTAAGTAGGAAAACCTGCAAAATCGTCAGTGTATCAAATACTTGTTCTCCCCACTGTATTTACACATCACTAAATAATTTATTAACATACATTGTTTTGTAATGAAGGCCTGCAGTAGCCTCAACAACACTCTGTAGGGTAGCGCCATGGTGTAGCCGGAGGATAGCTAGTTTCTGTCCTCCTCTGGGTACATTGACTTTAATACAAAACCTAGGAAGCTCATGGTTCTCATCCCCTTCTACGGACTTACACAGTAATTATGACATCTTCCGGAGGCCGTCCTCCAACCTATCTTGCAGCAAAACTGACTTTTTCTCCACCCAGTCAAAGGATCAGAGAATGAATCTAGTACTGAAAGCATAAGCTACAGATAGCTAGCAATGCGGTGCATAAAATGTGAGTAGTTGATTCAAAGAGAGAGAAAGACAATAGTTGAACAGTTTTGAACAAATGTATTTATTTAAAAATGAAGAAGCAAGAGAAAGCGAGAACTATATTTAGTTGTGTTTTTTTTCAAACTTAGCTAGCAGATGCAGCTAGCTAGTTTAGCCTACTCAAACAGAGAGGGATGCTATGTTAACTAGCTGGCTATGGCTAACCAACACTGGAACTCTTTCAAATCAAGGTAAGCTTTTGGTTTTAATAATTTACTGCTGCCGGTGTAACGGCTATACTGCTTGCTGCTGACTACACTGTAGTGCATGATTGTAGCGGGTTTATTAACGTATTCGTTCTAGTAGATATGTTGACTATGACATTAATATGGTGACAACGATGTCGGCTGTGTGTAGTGGTTAGCGGTTATCATATGAAGAAAGTTTTTTTTTTTGCCTGTTCACTGATGTGTTGTGCACTAAAGTCCACAAGCAAAGGGAAAAGGTGAGAGGAGAAGAGCTCGTAGATATGAGAAGGAATTACAACGAGCAAAGTGATCATGCTGTTTTATGTGGCTGCTATGAAAGTGAACTGTGTTTGTGTTAGATCAGGGGTGTATTCATTCCACCGATTCTGTAAGCATATCTGAATTTGTCTACCACAAAAGAAACTTGTTTGCAACTGTTGGTCTAATGATTACACCCAAGATCAGCTAGATGCAGGCAAGAGTGTGTAAGGCGGAATTGAATGTGTCAATGTCTGCCACCTTGAATACTCAAATTTCTCTTGGCCTGTGCACCTATGTTGTAAACTTTTTAATTCATAGGCTAGGTTGTAGCAACCGTATGATGGGTATAAGGAAAATTTGAGCATCATGTAGTAGCCTAAACATATCGATGTTACATTGAGCTGGGTGAATGGAATATGAAGGACAGTCATCCAATATGCAGTACTATAAATAAGGCCACACTCATTAAAATAAATAAGGCCACACTCATTAAAATAAATAAGGCCATGCTCTCGCTCCCTCATCTTAGCCACTAGATTCTACTGAAGCCTGACTGTATCATTGATCAAAGGGAGCTCTCTATGGCAGGCTAGCTATGTGGTCTTTACAGTGTTTAAATGGTGGGAGCTTGTTTGGTCCTGTGTGTATGTACCTTTACAGTAGAGTTCTCCATCCTTGTCTGTCACTGTGGTAGACTCCAGGCTCTTCCCACACAGCAAACAGCGGAAGCAGGTTTTATGCCAAGGCTGCAACAAGAAACACATACACCCCATCTATCAGAGTTAGGTGATCGTTGTATTGTTGTGGACTAAAGAGTGCAAGCAAGCCTTATATAGAGGACTTTTACCTTTCCTGCCCCCATGATCTTCTCTGCTGCGTAGACAGCCTTCGAACATCTTTGGCAGCGATCTGAACTTCCAAACCTATGCGCAAACTTACTGGAGTTGGAGTTTGTGGATGTGGGGCGAGGCTTTGAGCTTCATAATGAAGAGGAAAGAATAAATGACAATAAATATCTGAAGAGACACAGACGAACATCCATATTTACAATTAAAATGTTTCCTTGGTAACATTTACAAGTCTGGAAAGCTTTTTATGAAAGCTGTATTCGTTTCCTTGGTAACATTTACAAGTCTGGAAAGCTTTTTATGAAAGCTGTATTCGTTTCCTTGGTAACATTTACAAGTCTGGAAAGCTTTTTATGAAAGCTGTATTCGTTTCCTTGGTAACATTTACAAGTCTGGAAAGCTTTTTATGAAAGCTGTATTCGTTTCCTTGGTAACATTTACAAGTCTGGAAAGCTTTTTATGAAAGCTGTATTCGTTTCCTTGGTAACATTTAAAGTCTGGGAAGCTTTTTATGAAAGCTGTATTTGTTTCCTTGGTAACATTTAAAGGGGGGGGGGGGTCAGAGAGAATAACGAGAGGGACCTACTCTTGAGATTGCATGTCCAGGTTCTGTCCAGGGGGGTCTGAGCTTAGGGCTCCAGCTCCCTGGCCGTACCCGTAGCCTTTTGGCCCATACTTCTTGCCGTAGCAGGACTTGCAGTAGATCTCTGACTCATGCGCTGCGACTGTTGTACTGTCCAGTCCTTTCCTGCAGGCCACTGGGGTGAAGAGCAAACCAAACCAACACATTGACTCACTGTCCATACTTAACCACAGTTAACAGGAGAAAGAATGGACAAACTTTCGTCAGTTTTGTCAGGTTGGACAGCAAAAACACTTAAGTATTCTGTTCCTTTATTTTAATACCAAAATATATATTTTTCATGCCCGGATACCTATTAAGCAACTATACCAGGCTGTGGATAATGGCATTATTCATATTACTCGGCCACAGAAGCATGTGCCTGGGGTCTAGCAATGGTCCCACCCAGGTCAATCAACACACCCCTTTCAGCTGTCCCTGGTCAGGGTCTATTTTTGACGACTACAGTCTGGAGGGGTTGTGTAGAACCAGTGGTGCAAAGTACTTAAGTAAAAATACTTTCAAGTACTACTTGAGTAGTTTTTAGGGGGATCTTTACTATTTATCATTTTGACAACTTTCACTTTTACTGTACTACATTGCTAAATGTAGTTTTTACTTCATACATTTTCCTTGACACCCACAAGTACTTGTTCCATTTGAATGCTTAGCAGGACAGGAGAATGGTCCAATTCACGCACATCAACGGAACATCCCTGGTCTTCCCTACTGCCTCTGATCTGGCGTACTCACTAAACACACATGATTCATTTATAAATTATGTTGCAATGTTGGTGTGCCTCTGGCTATTATTTTTTAATTATTATTATAAAAAAAAAATTAAATGTTGCTGTCTGGTTTGCTTAATACAAGGAATTTTAAAGGATATATACTTTTAGTAATGACATTTATTTTTGATACTTACGTATATTTTAAACCAAATCCTTTTAGACTTTTAAAGTAAAGTAAAAGATACCTTAATAGAAAATGACTCAAGAAAAAGTCACCCAGTAAGAATCTACTTGAGTCATTTTCTATTAAGATATCTTTACTTTTACTCAAGTATGACAATTGGGTTCTTTTTCCACCACTCTGTAGGACAGATTCTCCCATTTGCCAGCCCCAGCAGATGGAGAAGCAGATCCCTCCTCAATTGCAGATAATTACAAAGGCCTTTTAGTGCTCCCAGTGGTGCTATCTACCTATTGGCAGCCCCCAGTTCAAAGCCCAGCCCCAGCCATTCATGGGTAATTAGGTGAGATTGAAACATATTACTTGAGATGGGCATTTTAGGTGGTCCATTTTGTGTTCCCCGATAGGGTCTCCACCTCTCCCCTCTCTTTGCTGCTACCGTGATCGCTAAGATACAACCTGCAAAAGCTAAGAGGCTCTCTGTGTAAGAGGCGTCCGGATTCAGGGCTCAAATCGTAGGGTAAAAAGTCATCTTAAAAACACCACAACACTGATAGACTGGCTGACTCTAATTACGGTTGCCTACGGAGTGAAGGGTTTGCTGGTTGTTAAACAGACAACCTCAAAGCCAAACAAAAGAAGATGATTATTGTTTGTGCTAATGAAGGGTGGGACAGGGCTAGTCTTCTGAACTGCAATAAGATGCTTATCTTCAATGGCCACTGTAGAACTGTAAACAGAAGCAAGAAGCCAGCTTGTCCAAATCTTCTCAACTTTGTATTCCTGTGTTTGCTATCATTTAAAATGGCCAATTTGGGTGCAATCAATTACCTTAATTTCTCTGAGATAAAATACAATTTCAACATAATGTTTCAGGGATGCCAATATTTCCTGTTTCTAACTACAACAGAAGCAATTTTAGAACAATATGAGATGGTAGGTGTCATGGGTTGCTGAAATTACATGGAACGACTCTTTAAGCAGATCCTGGTTTTATGAATAAGTAAGGAGAGTTTATTACCGGTCTTGGTGTCATCAGTTTGTCTTCTTTGTCAGTCTAGGCCTACATGGCGTGTGACTGAGGATAACTCACTGCAGATGAAGCAGGTCTTGTGGAAGCTCCTCCCGTTGCATTGGATCTCCTCAGCGTGGTACACAGTCTTTTCACAGGCCGCACACTTGGCCCCGCCGCCCCAGTTTGGCATCCTTGTCTCGGGGTGAGAGTCTGCATCGAGAGGGGTGTTTAGATGGAGGAATAGATGGCTGCAGATTGAATCTACTCTGGGGTGACCTCAAGACCATCAGTGTTTTTCTGACTTATGACATAGTGGTCAATAAATAAACATGTGGGAAGATGTTTAGGGGTGGACGTGCTGTCATCGGGGTGGGGGAGGTCTTCCCGCTCTGCTGATGAGAATTGTTATCTACTCAGGAGTAGTAAAGCCCTAAAGCACTAATTTGGTGGAAAATTATTTTTTCCCAAAATATTATTTTAAAATAATGTTATTTTAATACTGATTTATCAGGGGATGCTGCAGCACCCTCAGCAGCCCTAATTCCTGCGGTTATGCATGCGTTGCAATAGGTTCAGACTACATTATATAGATTTTTTTTAAATGTCTACATTTGGATTCTCTTTGATGATACCCATCGTAGTATAGTGACAGCGATGTTGTCGAGCCTGTTCTTCTAGCAGAGATAAGGTATTGTCACCCATTCATTTCAGAGGTAGTCCGTCACATCATAGGGCTGGTATGTGGTGATAAGACTCCAGGAATAGAGCCCATTTGGACCATGGAAGAACACATGCCAGTATCCACCCTGGACCGCTTGAAGCAGCCTGGTCACTAACACTTACCTCACATGGAAATTTCCAACATCCAGTGAGTCGTGATGGATGAATTCAAATCATGTTTATGCAATTCAACTTAGAGATAGCTTGATCAAGTTCAACATCAGTCTCGTCCATTGACCCTTGGACCAAATATTCTAAAAGTATGGCACTGATTGGACACGAGCCAGTATATGATATCGGTTTTACTGTAAATACAGCTGGTCCCAGTCAATTACATTTCTATTCCACGTTGGATCAACGTAATTTAATTGAAGCAACGTTGATTCAACCAGTGTGCGGTTACATTTATCAATATCAAACATGTCACTCACAAATCATAAACATTTGACTACTATACCTGCACAAGTCTGGATGTATCAGCATCAATCTCTTCCCCCTCAGTTCAGTCTCAAATCTTGAGTGCGACCGCCCCAACACCACCGAGGGGAGTCCTTAAATACAGCCCATGTCTCTCATCACCCAGCAGCCCATCTCTCTCATCACCCAGAGTTTAATGGTGACGCTCAAATTAAAACATCCTCCTAAAATAACTTAGGACAAACACTCGAGACCTACAGTAGTCCCCCCACCCCACCTCGAACACAGGCCACAGAGACCCCTGGCCCTGAGCTGAGGCCCCGGAGATTTCACCATTTGTCCTGGTCTTACACAAGCATGATTGATAAGAGATTTCCCGAAACTTCTGGGTGACAGTAGCCGAGCGGAATTGTCTGGCTGATGGTAACTGGAATGTCACATGATCTTAAAGGGGTGTCTACACAGAACTAAATAGATCTAGACGGGTTTGTATTTTTAATTGAAGGCATGTACTGTATTTACTGTTGGATATGAAACCACCTTGATCATATTCATACTCTAGACTAATGCTATAGGACAGCAACATATAGTTGACCATGTATTCATCAACCGAGGGAGACAGTAACGAATACATGAACAGAAACCGGTTTAAAAATATGTTTATTTACCATTTTATATACAAGGACATCTGAGCTGAATTTAATGCTTAAAGTCCATTCCTTATACATTAAGATTCAATTTCAATTACGTGATTTGCCTAAGGTAGGAAGCCATCGCATACATTCACCCCTTACAGTTGAATCACATACAATCCAGCTTTTTAAGGCTAACAGTTAATTAACATGTACAGCGTGCAAAATTGTAATCTTGACAATTTTACACATACAAAAACAGTTCATCAACCATACTTTTCAGTCATTAAAGTCCCGCCGTCACATATTAATGTCATCCCGGTGAACGGAGGTTAAGTTGTTGTTCTTCTCTATGGCACGTTGATGATGTAAATGTCCCTTCAATACAACTTCTCTTTGAGAAATGTTGAAATACTCAGCCAGCATATTAGATTTTGGCAAACAACCCCTCAAAACCAAAATAAGACAGACCGTTTCACTATTTAGTATTTAGACACAGAAAACACCCCTCACCAGTTTAATACCTACTGGTGATCCCTAATCTTAAATCCATACATAAACCAGTATCAAAAGTATGCTGTAGTATTACACAGTAATATCCGGCATATTGTGTCTCAAAGCCCCAGGGCTAAGAGTATTTACCATGGCTGGTCTCTCCATCAGAGTTATATTTGGAGCTGACGGTGACACGCAGCTGTTCACATACTTTGTCTTTCCCCCTGTAGAAATGGAATAAACCAGGGCTTCCGAAACTCGGTCCCTTGGCACCCTAAAGGGAGCACGTTTTGGTTTTTGTCCTAGCACTACACAGCCGATTCAAATCAAGCTTTTGATCATTGGAATCAGCTGTGTAGTGCAAAACCCAAAACGCGCTCCCCTTGGGGTCCTGAGGCCGAGTTTGGGAAACGCTGGAATAACCCATGGACTAGTTTTGGATTAAATCATTTGGAGACATCACATACCCTAAAACATAAAAATCACTCAACCTTAAGTACGCCTTCACAATATGACAGTCAGACCATAGAAAACCATGCAGACATGCACAGACACACACATTGAAGGGCTGGTACACACACACACACACGTTGTGTAGCAGCATAGTCTTTAGGTGTCCTCAGTGGTGACTTCCAGCTTCCTCTGAGGGATGTAAACGGGTTTAGCGCCCGCCGGCGCCGTGTGTCCGTGGCTGGTGGTTACCACGGTAGCCAGCGGGGAGAGGGAGACAGGGGTGTGGAAGAAACTGTGCTGGGTGAGGGCCGTCCCTTTGGGCGTGGTCACCTGAAAGGAGGAGAAATAGACAACAACAGAGAAGTTGGCAGAGAAGTCAGTTAGCAGATGTTTGCAATCAACATCACACCTCATTTATATAATCAGTGAGGCTATTTACACAAGCACTGAACCAGCAGCAGACAATTATCAATTAGGGAGGAGTTTGACTGACTGTATGCGTGTTAAGCTTGGGGTTTGAGGCTGTGTGTGTGTGTATGTATACTGTATGTGTGACCCAGTGTTTGTGCAACAGTGTTTGTGTGGATGTATGTATGAAAGTATGCCTCTCACCTGCTGTAGGCTGATTAGCGTGAGTGGTTGCCCGTCTGGGCCGGTCATCTGGTGTTGGACTGGCACGGGGGACATGGGCTTAACGAAGACCATGCCGCCCCTCTGATGCAGGCCCAGGTGGGGAGGCAGGGGCACGGAGCTGGGGTGCTCCGGGGTTTGGGCAGTGCCAGGACTGCAAGCGGGTACTGAGCCAGGCCCAGGGATGAGGCCCAGGTTCTGCAGGGTAAAGTTGAGAATGGCAGGGCTGGGGCTGTGGAAGCGGTGCCCCTGGGCAGAGAAGGGCGAGGCAGGGGGAGGCCTGTGGAGGGAGAGGCTGGTGGGGGTCAACTCCTGGATCGGGGGAGGTCTAGAGCCTGGGAAGGAGAGAGGGGAAGACATGTTAATTAGTCATAAGAAACAGATTTCCAGATTTAAGTCATCTGATACAGTATGCTTTACTCAAAGACATAGTTCAAATTTGCGTTAGCGTGTGTACGGACTGCAAATAAATGTTAAAGGTGTGTATACCTGCAGTGGGTGTGTGGTAGATGTAGGTGGGTGTGGAGGCTTTGCTGCTCTCGGGGTTGTGGATGTCTTTGTAGCTGAAGGGGGACTGCTGGGAGATGGGGATCAGGTAGCCAGTGGGGATCAGAGTCTGGAACACACACAGAGAGTCATTAACACAGCATTATGGATGTAACGATTCACCGATATACATCGGTCCCAGATTCAAATGCTTAAGAATAAACGTGCGTCGGTACGCAGACCGCAACTCAATCCAAATGTAGCATGCATTGGTCAGAAAAATCGATTCAAACGTTACAAATCACTGGTTCATAATTGTTGGGGGCTCTTTCTACCTCCCGAAAATCTCTCTTCTCTTTTGTGTTGAACTGCATGTAACTGACAGTCATTGATCGACAAGTCATTTTGCATGCCGAACAACTCCAGGCAATATCAGTAGCCTAGTCAAACGTGCTTCACGTGCTGGGTCACTTGCAAATCTGTGTGGCACCGTCAGCATTGAAATACTAAAATGGCTTGCGTGATATTAAGATTGTGACAACCTATGTGATTTGCTAGGTTATTGTTACCGGTGCACTGTTGAAAATAATGTTTTACTAGAATTAAAGTAAACTACCAGAGACAACTCTCACCTGGCTTTTCCTGCTGAAAGGAGAGTACAATAGATGTCATTTGGATTATTCAGGTTCACCATCAGCAATAGTTTTGGTAGATTTGCTTTTAACAATTAGTATGCCAAACATTAGGAACACCTTCCAAATAGAGAGTTGCTTGGGGGTGAAATACATTCCAAAGTTGTGAAATGTATTCATTGGCTATGTCATAGCTAATTTGTAAACAATATATATTGATACATTCCCTGACTTAGGTCAGTTAGGATCACCACTTTATTTTAAGAGAAATGTCAGAATAGTAGAGAGAATGATTCATTTCAGCTTTTATTTCTTTCATCACATTCCCTGTGGGTCAAAAGTTTACATACACTCAATTAGTATTTGGTAGCATTGCCTTTAAATTGTTTAACTTAGGTAGCCTTCCACAAGCTTACCACAATAGGTTGGGTGAATTTTGGCCCATTCTGCCTGACAGAGCTGGTGTAACAGAGTCAGGTTTGTAGGCATCCTTGCTCACACACACCTATTCAGTTCTGCCCACAAATGTTCTATAGGTTTGAGGTCAAGGCTTTGTGATGGCCACTCCAATACCTTTACTTTGTTGTCCTTAAGCCATTTTTTTCACAACTTTGGAAGTATGCTTGGGGTAATTGTCCATTTGGAAGACCCATTTGCGACCAAGCTTTAACTTCCTGACTGATGTCTTGAAAGGTTCCTTCAAAATATCCACATAATTTTCAATTCCTCATGCCATCTATTTTGTGAAGTGCACCAGTCCCTCCTGCAGCAAAGCACCCCCACAACATGATGCTGCCACCCCAGTGCTTCAATGTTGGGATTGGTGTTTTTCAGCTTGCAAGCCTCCTCCTTTCACCTCCGAACATAACGATGGTCATTATATCCAAACAGTTCTATTTTTGTTTCATCAGACCAGAGGACATTTCTCCAAAAAGTACAATCTTTGTCCCCATGTGCAGTTGCAAACCATAGTCTGGCTTAATGGCGGTTTTGGAGCAGTGGCTTCTTCCTTACTGAGCGGCCTTTCAGCTTATGTTGATATAGGACTCGTTTTATTTTGGATATAGATACTTTTGTACCCCTTTCCTCCAGCATTTTCACAAGGTCCTTTTCTGTTGTTCTGGGATTGATTTGAACTTTTCGCACCAATGTTCATTCATCTCTAAGAGACAGAACGCATCTCTTTCCTGAGCAGTATGACAGCTGCGTGGTCCCATGGTGTTTATACTGGCATACTATTGTTTGTAGAGATGAACGTGGGACCTTCAGGCGTTTGGAAATTTCTTCCAAGGATGAACCAGACTTGTGGAGGTCTACATTTTCTTTTCTGAGGTCTTGGCTGATTTCTTTTGATTTTCCCATGATGTCAAGCAAAGGGGCACTGAGTTTGAAGGTAGGCCTTGAAATACATCTACAGGTACACCTCCAATTGACTCAAATTATGTCAATTAGCCTATCAGAAGCTTCTAATGCCATGACATCATTTTCTGGAATTTTCCAAGCTGTTTAAAGGCACAGTCAACTTAGTGTATGTAAACTTCTGACCCACTGGAATTGTGATGCAGTGAATTATAAGTGAAATAATCGGTCTGTAAACAATTGTTGGAAAAGTGACTTGTGTCATGCACAAAGTAGATGTCCGAACCGACTTGCCAAAACTATAGTTTGTTAACAAGAAATTTGTGGAGCGGTTGAAAAACAAGTTAATGACTCCAACCTAAGTGTATGTAAACTTCTGACTTCAACTGTACACACTAGCCTATATATACACACACACTGCACTGAAACGCAAAACCGACACACACACATACATACACAAACACTCATTATATTCTGCTGCTACTCTGTTCTTCATTTTACTCTTATTATTATCTATCCTGATGCCTTGTCACTTCACCCTGCCTTCATGTACATATATCTCAATTACCTCATACCCCTGCACATTGATCTGGTACCGTCTGTACAGCTCCATTCTTGTCCATGTTATTTCTCGTGTTACTAGTTTTAAACTTTGCATCGTTGGGAAGGGCTCGTAAGCAAGCATTTCACGGTAAAGACTACACCCGGTGTATTCGGCGCAGGTGACAAATATATACACTGCTCAAAAAATAAAGGGAACACTAAAATAACATCCTAGATCTGAATGAATGAAATATTCTTATTAAATACTCTTTTCTTTACATAGTTGAATGCGCTGACAACAAAAATCACGCAAAAATGATCAATGGAAATCAAATTTATCAACCCATGGAGGTCTGGATTTGGAGTCACACTCAAAATTAAAGTGGAAAACCACACTACAGGCTGATCCAACTTTGATGTAATGTCCTTAAAACAAGTCAAAATGAGGCTCAGTAGTGTGTGTGGTCTCCACGTGCCTGTATGACCTCCCTACAACGCCTGGGTATACTCCTGACGAGATGGCAGATGGTCTCCTGAGGGATCTCCTCTCTGGTGCAACGTCTCTGGTGCAACGTGGCGTTGGTGGATGGAGCGAGACATGATGTCCCAGATGTGCTCAATTGGATTCAGGCCTGGGGAACAGGCGGGCCAGTCCATAGCATCAATGCCTTCCTCTTGCAGGGACTGCTGACACACTCCAGCCACATGAGGTCTAGCAATGTCTTGCATTAGGAGGAAACCAGGGCCAACCGCACCAGCATATGGTCTCACAAGGGGTCTGAGGATCTCATCTCGGTACCCAATGGCAGTCAGGCTACCTCTGGCGAGCACATGGAGGGCTGTGCGGCCCCCCAAAGAAATGCCACACCACACCATGACTGACCCACCGCCAAACCGGTCATGCTGGAGGATGTTGCAGGCAGCAGAACGTTCTCCACGGCGTCTCCAGAATCTGTCACGTCTGTCACATGTGCTCAGTGTGAACCTGCTTTCATCTGTGAAGAGCACAGGGCGCCAGTGGCGAATTTGCCAATCTTGGTGTTCTCTGGCAAATGCCAAACGTCCTGCACGGTGTTGGGCTGTAAGCACAACCCCCACCTGTGGACGTCGGGCCCTCATGGAGTCTGTTTCTGACCGTTTGAGCAGACACATGCACATTTGTGGCCTGCTGGAGGTCATTTTGCAGGGCTCTGGCAGTGCTCCTCCTTGCACAAAGGCGGAGGTAGCGGTCCTGCTGCTGAGTTGTTGCCCTCCTACGGCCTCCTCCACGTCTCCTGATGTACTGGCCTGTCTCCTGGTACCACCTCCATGCTCTGGACACTACGCTGACAGACACAGCAAACCTTCTTGCCACAGCTCGCATTGATGTTCCATCCTGGATGAACTGCACTACCTGAGCCACTTGTGTGGGTTGTAGACTCCGTCTCATGCTACCACTAGAGTGAAAGCACCGCCAGCATTCAAAAGTGACCAAAACATCAGCCAGGAAGCATAGGAACTGAGAAGTGGTCTGTGGTCACCACCTTGCTAATTACCTATAATTTCCACCTGTTGTCTATTCCATTTGCACAACAGCATGTGAAATGTATTGTAAATCAGTGTTGCTTCCTAAGTGGACAGTTTGATTTCACAGAAGTGTGATTGACTTGGAGTTACATTGTGTTGTTTAAGTGTTCCCTTTAATTTTTTGAGCAGTGTATATTTTTTATTATATGAATGGGTTCATGCAACAAAAGGTTGTGCATAGAATCGTTCCCTAATCAAACCGAATCGCACAGAATCATTTCAAACTAAAACGTATCTGTCCTGTTTTAGAGCCCATGTATCTGGATACCTATCCAATCTTCTTGAAAGGGAAAGATGCACATCATCCAAAGATACTATTCACACACAGCATCTAAAGCCAAGTGTTTTCGGTTAACACCAGTATCGGTCTTTTAGCTATGTGTGTGTGTGTCGTTTTACTTTGTGTATATGTCTTGTGTGTTTACCTCTGTGTGTAGGTGGTGGGGGGTCAGTGGAACAGCTCTGACCGGCGTGAGCCCTGCCTCGCTGTCTGAGGTCGCGACCTTCTCCTCCAGGAAGGTCTCCAGGTTCTGCTCCAGTGTCTGATTGGCTGCGGCGGCCACGGAGCTCCCAGGTGTGTTGACAAACTCAGGGTCCATGTGGAGGGCCCTGGGCGAGGGACGGTTGGAGAGGAGTCCCCCGCGACGCGCCTTCAGACGAGCCTGGAGGATCTCACACAGCTTAGGAGACGTGTCCTGGAGGAGAGGAGAGAAAGAGGTGGGTTAGCTTCGTATGACCTTTGCTATTACTATTTAACATGCTTCTTTATTTGTATGACATTGCCAAAGTTCTCTGCTAGTGACATGTCACCTCACATTCTGGTCAAAGTAGGTACAGTGTAAAGAACAGGTCTTACCCCGGTGCTGGGGTCAATCTTCTTGGCCTTGGAGGGGCTTTCCTCAGAGGGTCTCTTTGAACACACACGTTTTAGTGCCAAGGGGCTGCTGGTTGACATGTTGTTCGTAGCAGGCGAGTGGCCGTGCACTGTGGCATCACTCGGGCTCCGCCCCGTCTTATCCTCGAAGGTCATGGAGCGCACAGCGAGGCTGGTTGGCTGAGGCCTGGTTAGGGGGTGTGGCCTGAAGGAGTGGTGCATATAGATGGCGTAGGGTCCACCTCCCTGGAGTTGGGGCAGCAGCACAGGGATGAGGGGTGAACACTGGGCAGGGTGGAAGGACATTGCCCCAGTAGGTTGGGGGGTGAACTGTGCCTGTGGGGTGAGGTGGACAGTGCTGGCACGGGGTTCTGTGGGTGTTAATACTGGTGGCTGGGGAGCTCCTGGCTTTTTAGCAGCTTTCTGTTCATGATCTGGCACTGCCTCAGTCACAGTAACTTCAGGCTTAGGTGTCCTGTCAACAACCCTAGAACAAGACAAGACTCATTGGAACATCTGACGGTCTGAGTTGATGTTAAGGAAATGTAGAATACTTCTGGTTTATTTAGAAGACTAAAGGATACGATACTGTAATGAGAATCAGGCAGCACTTACTTGTTTGATTGCTGGTCAAGCTGGATCTTACAGATTGCCGCTAGTTGGGCCATTTTGGTGGGAAAGAACTCGCTGCTCGAGGAATCATCTGAAAAGAAAAACAGAAGCTAATCTAGACACCCAACTCTCACTTAAAAACATCTGAACACTACATCTTCCAGACTCTAATGTCTAGATATTTCCCAGGACTTACTCTTGACAGGGCTGGTGGGGGCCGAGTTGATCTTGCGTCGGTCTTCCTGGATGCTCTTGGCCAGTTTGATGAGGGAGGGGTGGCGGATGAAGCTGTGTTTGCTCCCCGGAGAGGAAAATAGATTTTTGGCACAGTTGTCTATGGAGGTACGAGACTCAAGTGTCCTCTTGGCAGTGGCTGTAGTGGCAGCGGTCTCTATGTTTGAATTGAAACAAAAGACAAGATTTAGTCTGGTGAACTGGGAGAGGCAGGTTGGACACCATTACAGATTAAATGGTTCTGACTTAAAGCTCATATAAACCACTAGGTTGTATAGCAAAGGTTCAGCATAGCTTCAATGGCACATGGTACTTGTATATAAAGTAGAAATCAAGGACATGTGATGCCTATAAAAAGCCTTGTGATAGTGTTATTATGTATGGTAACCCCTTCAAGTGAAGTATTATTGGGAAGACTGTGTTCTGCTAAGTACTTACCCTTCACACCGGGGAAGTCCTCAGGGCCGGTCCATTCAAAGGCTGGCTTCCTCCCTCTTTCCTCTGTCACGTGGACCTTCTCTATCAGCTTCAGGCTCCGCAGCACGTTGGCTATATCATACAGCCTGCGGACCTTAGCTGCAAACATGCAGACACACACACATTCAAACATTAGACTCATCACCAGATAAAGACAGTACGGTCTTAACACACTTGGTTGGAGCATCTCGGTGTGCAGAATCTTACTTATTGCGCCAACTACACACAACTTTTAACCATAAAGCTTGTGTGTCCAAGCTAGAAACGTGCTGAAAGAACACAGGATGTGCCAGAGGCGTGAAGGACTGCTTTGCCCACATGGACTCAACACTCACTCTTGAACTTGCTCTTGTCCTGATCAGCCACCTGGTCCTCTCCAATGAGGATCCTGGCAGCCACCTCCAAACTGACCACCCGAGGCGTGGACACCAGGAACAACATGACAAACTTCTGGCTCATCACCCTCAGAGACTTGTCCTTCCTGCTGTTCACCGAGGCTGGAGAGAACACAGGTGAATAATAGCAAGGTTATTATATAGCCAAGACCACGGTCACTCCGTTCAGCCCACTAAAACAAGAAATATCTACAGGGAAAACCTTTTCTTCTACAAAAGCCTTGCAGTACAGGACCAATCATGCTACATATTACGAAAGATTGTATTAATAGCTCGTAATCAAACAAGGTTCAACCTGGCCTCTCACCTGCTTTAAACTCCACCCCAGGAAGCTCCACAAAGAACATCTCCTTCTGGCCCCCTCCTCCTCCCTCCACCTCCTCATTCTCCTTCTCGTCGCCGTCCGAGTCAAACTCCCTTTCCAGGCTGCGCTGGCGGATCTGCTGCATCTGTTGCCCGTAGCGGTGCTCCTCGCCCACCTGCCGCAACTTGGCCAGGGTCTGTGGCAGGTTAGCGCGTCCGTGCCATGTGTAGCGATTCTTTGCTAGCCGGCTGACAATGTGCAGGCTCTCCAGCACATTCATGATGTCATAGATGCGCCTGCGCTCCACGTCTGTTCGGACAGAGAAGAGCGAATGCGAGTTGAATAAACAGGCGTAAAATGGTCTTGTTTGTATACGGCCTGTCTATAGTTTGTAACTGCTTATTTACAGCATCAGCATATAGGCCTAAGCTTAGGGAATACATGTTGTAGTTATTGCATTCTTCAAAAAACTACATTTGAAAATGTAAGGGTAATATAGCTCGACTATTCTGAGAAAAAAATGAAGTGGGAATTAAAGACAGTGGAGAGAGAGAAGTAAAACAGGACGTACTAAGCTCTGCGGCAACATCATCCAGACTGATGTCGTTGTTGAGTGCAGGGTTGGGGTAATCGGGGTAGCGGGCAAGGAACTTGTGACAGAGCAAACCCAGACTCTTCTCTTTTCTGCTGATCTGTTTCTCCCCTTCCTCTCCAAGCTCAGGGTCCTATGGGTGAAAAGGAAATAGATCAAACAGGCAATCAATACATTTCTAAGGTCTTAGCTGCAGACTCATTCATGTGTGTGTGTGTGTAAGTGAGTGTGTATTATTTTACCATGGCATCCCCTCCCTCAGGGTCCATACACAGCTCTTTCTCTCTGTTCCTGATCTCAGGGCTGGCAGCGCTGATCAGCATTTTCAAATTGGAGGTTGGAGTCCAAGGCTCACTAGGTCCAGTTTCCTTTCCTTTAGTTGGGGTCGTAAGGGGTCCCATGTTGGATTGAATCTCTGTTAGCACAGTGCCTTGGGTAGATACTTTCCTTGGTGTTGTTGTCAGTACTTGTGGCTCTGCAAAGACATTACCCTGTTGGACAAAGTAATTAAATAGCAGAGTATTTAAGGATGTCATGGTTAGAGTTAGTTTATGTAACAGTCAGTCAAATGCCCTTGAACATACCTTAAACAGAATCTGCTATACAACACATATACAGAACTACCATATAAACACTAAGATAGTAACCTGTTTTTATTTTTAAACAACAGTAACCTGGATTTTTTTTAAACAACAGAAACATGTAAGTTAGCTAGAAATGACTAACCTTGTGATTAGAGGTGGTGGTTTGTGTTTTATGGCTCAGATTCTGTGATTCGGGTAAAGTGCTCGACATTTTCCACCTAAATTTCAATCAAACACAGGATGTAAGACTGATATTATATAACAAAAAACCAGTGTCTAGCTAGTTAGACTAATAACAGTTAACATTAGCAAGCGGATCAATGTATTTGATTCACTTAAATCTAAGTTTCACAAACTGTTCTAGGTTTTAGTTCCCGTTTCTTAACCGCATTACATGTATTCGGCGTTAACATACACTAATGACATAGCTAGCAGCTACGCC
Source organism: Oncorhynchus nerka (assembly GCF_034236695.1). Lineage (NCBI taxonomy): Eukaryota > Metazoa > Chordata > Actinopteri > Salmoniformes > Salmonidae > Oncorhynchus > Oncorhynchus nerka. The sequence continues at coordinate 60,702,273 of NC_088423.1, read as the reverse complement.
TCTAATTCAAAATCACATTTACCAAATAATACCGTTCCTCTTGTTCGACTACCTACACGAATCTTAAAAATCGAATCGAACCAAAAATATCAGTTAATGCTTGGCGGTAAATGACATGCACTCTATCGAATGAGCAAGCGAAACGGTTTCAACGAACACGCCTATTTGCGACAAGCAACCAGTAAGAATGAAGCGGGGAGATGACCTCAAGGAAATTCGGACCGTCCCGCGCAGGTAAATTTAAAATAAAAAAAATCTTGGCGCGGAAGTTCCAGACACATTCCAAATGACACAACCCGGAACATTGAAATGTGAAACGCACGGATAACTTGTGATATTTCACATGACTTCTAGTACACGAAAGCAAGCCCGCATGAATAAACGAGTGTATTTTTCTTCTTAGCGTTATAAGTTAATAAAGGCTGGCAGAATAAAATTGTATCGCTTTCCAACTCGTTTGTTAGCCAGCTAATGAGCTATTGCGCGGGTTAATGTCACCACCGCACCGGTTTCTAATCAGCTGGCTCCCTAGCTACGTCTTCAAAAACCACTACATTTTTGTGTTGTTGCTAGCTACAAGTCACACATACGCGCCTTAATACTTCACAAGAGGTGTATTAAATATGATAGAAACTACAAATGCACATACATTTTACACGAGATCCCATGCAATATGGATAGCAATAGTTAGCTGACCAGCAAGCCACGTACAGTAAGGAGTGGGTTAACTATGATTCCCAACAAATGGTGTAAAGTACAGTAGCTATCTAGCTAAAGGTGAATATCTGACTGGCGATCAGTCCCATAAAGAACAATGAAGACCACAAATATATGTAGTTACTTACCTATAACACTGGTTACATTTGTACACCTCTCATTCTTGTTCGCATCCCCTTGAAAAGTCAAGCAGCTAAAGGCATCGGTGATAAAAGTGTGCTTGGCTTACAAAACAATCCTAATTACCTGGAAACATTTAGAAATGTTGTAAATATCCCCATGCAAATTCGTAACCAGGCGGTCAGCTAATTCACACTAAAGGTATAAAACGAGAGACAAAATTACTTTTGTCCTGTAGTTATACCCAAGTGAGTAAAATACGTTTATTTCAGGACCATTTCATTTGTCCCGCCTAGTTTCACGCATTCAGCACTTTCGCCACCGGATAGAGCCAACCTCCTTGTGCAACTACTCACAGGCGGGGGTGCCTGATATCTTGCCAGAAAAAACTCAATTACATTTTGTGCAATATTTTGCTAACGTTAAATGTGGCTACATATATTTCAACAGCTTCCCATAGTTGATGTTTCTCTAATTTTGCCGAAGAAGAAAAAACGACTATACAGCAGAGGTGGCTGTTGGGAGGAGCTATTTTGCAGGACAGGCTCATTATAATAGCTGGAAAGTTTTTCTGGAACTTAGTCGAACACTTCAGACATATGGAAACCACGTTTGACTCCGTTCTAAAGTCCATTCCAGCCATTATAATGAATTCTTCCTTCTATAGCTGCTGCCACCAACCTCATCTGATATAAAGTACCCCCATAAACGTATATAATAGTACCACCGTTTCTAGTAACCATATCGGTGTAGCCATTCTGTAAAATCTTATCGTATCATGCATACTAGCACAAGACGGTAACATGCTGTTTCAATTTGTTGGAGATAAAAAATGAATGAAATAGAAGTAAATGTATACCATACATATATCTCCACAAAATACTCAAACTTATTTCAACAATGTCATTTTGAACGATTCATTGGGATCGGTGTTTTATTTTGTGCGTCGACTTTGCACAGATTTGCTCTAGGCATGAGACATTCGATACAATGTCGCTAGATGGCCCCAAAATCATTCTTTCTGTGAGTATCCATGGAAACGGATGGCGCAGGGGAGCTGGTGGAGAAAACGCTGGGCGCATTGGGCGCACTCGTCAGTGACGTGATGTTATCGATCGAGGAGAGAGTGGGACCTTGCCGAGGAAAGCGAAGCAGGCACTGGCTGTGAAGGAAACGGGAAAGAAGGGAAGGTAACGTTAAGCGAGCGATGTGCTGTAGGGAGCATTTCGTCCTTGAAGGGAAACGTTACATTCGTTGCTGCTGCTGATGTGTTGGGTGAGTAGCTACTTCCCACCCTTTACTTAAATTCACTCTATTTATTAGGATGTTAAGTTAGATTACGTCTATTTCAAAAGCTTTCCATAGTTTATTTTCCACCTTTAATTTTGGTGAGCGACCCCATATCAGAGCAAAGGAAATGCAGCACCTGCCTTATCGGAATGTCTGCAGGGTGATATACCATCATCCATATTGCCTCTTGCATGTTTATTATTTGGAAATGTATGTGCAGAAATTATTGAGGGCTTGCTTTGCATAACTGATTTACCTACAATCGTTAGTTTAATACACTATGTAACTATTGCATGCGGCTCACGCTACACCCAATGCACCTGCCTAATACAACTCTCGCTGTTGGTTTTCATGAAGCTCCAGCCAGAGAACCTGCCATTTCATCCCGAAATTCTGAAAACTCATGCATTATGTTTATTTTTCTATAACATTCTCAGGTAGCCAGCCTACACCTCACGTTAGTAGCCTACTAACCCTTATTTGAGTTATTGTCAGCCATTTATGCAGTTACATTCAATGTCGTATACGTATCTATTCATATGATTGACACTTTATTGTCAGAGATTATTGTGTATTCTTCCAAACCAATTACAACTTCAAGCAGTAATTTATTGCATGTAGCCTATACATTTGCAAGTAACATAACATGGGACATTTTGATGGGTGTGAGGGCCAGAAAAACATCTGAACTAATCACAAGTGTCCACAGTGGCTCGCCGGTCTGTGTACCCACACCCACACATGCAGAGAGAAAAAAAAAGTTTTTGTGAAATTCCTGCAATTCTACATATTTTGCAATGGGGTGTAGAGAAAATGTTGCAGTTTTAAAGTAAGCTTTCTGCAATTCTACATATTTTGCCATGGTGCTGAGAGAAGATTTTGCAATTTTACAACTAATTTCATACAATTCTACTCATTTTGCCAATTCAACCGTGATTACTATACATTTACATAGCTGGCTACACTAATTTACCAATCCATTTTTTTTGCTGACATGCTAATTGAGTGACTGTAAGTGATGGACATAAAAATAACCATATTTCGAAATGGTACATTGTGTATTCTACTATTCTGAGACCCCGACTGAGTTCCTAAATATTGTTGCATGGTGTTGTCTAATTGGTAGCTTGGTTAAACATATATTTTTTTACCCATCCAGTTGTGCAAATGGAATAGTTTGGTGACTATCACAGGTTAATCCAGCAGACTTTACAGGGCTCTTGATTTTACAATGGAGGAATGTTGGCCCTGTGGGAATAGGGAGCCATGATCATATCCAGGGAGAAGATTAGAGGTTTTCACTCTGGGTGAAAGCTTGAGGAGAGAGGGCCACCATGGTTGTGGAGCTCCGGATCTCAGGACCCCTGCCTATCCCCTGATGCCCAGTCTGGGTCAGCCTCAGTGGGCTCAAAACTGCAGCTGAGAGCCATGGAGTGACAACATAACTCCCTGAGCTAGCTCCACCCAGGACATACCCCCATGAGATAGCTTGTTGGGTGTTTTTTTTTTCTCCCACAAAGATTTTGGACCAATAGTGATTTTGGATGAAAGAGTAGGGGGTTTGAATGACTTTGGAATAAGCAATTCTCTTTGTTTCTGGGAGAGGATATTTGATTGGATATTTTTTAACAAAGAAGGGACTGTTGGATATTGTAGAAGGGAGAGAAAATGGAATCAGGAGCAGAGGCATCCCCGCAGCAGCACCAGAGGAGGAAACCTGTGATGCACGGTCTGGAAGACCAGAAACGGGTGAGTGACCAAACCTCTCTTTCCTCCCAATCTCCCATTCAGAACTCTGCTAATTGTCTATACCTTTGACTTGAGCTCGGAGGAAGTCATGTGAAAATCTCTGAGAAGAAATACAAAAAAATCAGTAGGTGCATTGTTGGGTAGAAACCATGAAGAAATTGTGATTTTGAGTCTGAACATGCACATGTCAATCTTATGAAAGTGTTGATGTTTGTATCCTAGAATGTTGCTTGTATCCTGATCCTGCAAAGGAAAAATGATACAGCATCCAAGGATAGTGATGGGGGGGGGGGGATCGTTACAGTTAGATATAGCGATATTGTTTTTGACGATATATACTATCGTATCGTTTTGACAATATCGTATTTTTCCTTCATAACTTGTTCTCCAATTTGTTTTCAGCACTTTTATTTCCATTACTGATCGTTATCTCAAGGCTCGCATTTCTGCAGCAGACATATGGTGAGCAATATGTTTGGACCATGGAATAGCAATAAAATCACAGTATTGAATCGGAATACTACAGTGCCTTCAGAAAGTATTCATACCACTTGACTTTTTGAATTTAAAATGATTAAATTAAAAATAATTAATGTGTCAATGGCCTACACACAATACCCCATAATGTCAATGTGGAATTGTGTTTTTAGATTTCTTTTACACATTAATTAATAATGAAAAGTTGAAATGTCAGTATTCAACCCCTTCATTACAGCCAGCCTAAATAAATTCAGGAGTAAAAATGTGCTTAACAAGTCACATAATAAATTGCATGGACTCACTCTGTGTCCAATAATAGTGTTTAAATAGACATTTCTATGACTACAGTACCAGTCAAAAGTTTGGACACACCTACTCATTTCAGGGTTTTTCTTAATTTTTTCTATTTTCTACATTGTATAATAACAGTGAAGACATCAAAACTATGAAATAACACATATGGAATCATGTAGTAACCAAAAAAGTGTTAAACAAATCAAAATATATTTTATATTTGAGATTTTTCAAAGTAACCACCCTTTGTCTTGATTACAGCTTTGCACACTTTTGGCAGAGGAAGGAAACCTCTCTGGGGTTTCACCATGAGGTCAATGGTGACTTTAAAACAGTTACAGAGTTTAATGGATGTGATTGAAAACTGATGATGGATTAGCAACATTGTAGTTACTGCACAATACCAACCTAATTGACTAAGTGAAAAGAGGGGAAGCCTGTACAGAATAAAAAAATATTCCAAAACATGCATCCTGTTTGCAACAAGGCACTAAAGTAATACTGCAAAAACTTTGGCAAAGCAATTAACTTTTTGTCCTGAATACAAAGTTTTATGTTTGGAGCAAATCCAATCCAATACCACTGTTGCGTTATTGTATTTAGAGGTAGGTGAAGTAGTCAAGTGCAGGAGAGCAGAGATGTCCAAGTAGTGTCTTTTAATAGACAAGTCCACAACAATAGTGTCAGGTACAATACCAAATGAACGCCCACGACAAAAGAGAACACAGTTACTCACGGAAGGAGGAAAAACGACGCTCCTTAAACTTATACACAAACGGTATATACGTGAAAATAACTGAGGCACAACCTCAACGACCAACATGAAACTAATAATCCCGCACAAACCTAAGCAGGCAACAGGGGTAATTATACACACAGTAATAAAGCAAATGAAACCAGCTGTGAAAGAACCAAAGACAAAACAAACAGAAAAGGAAAAATGGATCGGTGATGGCTAGTAGGCCGGCGACGCCGACCGCCGAGCACCGCCCGAACAGGGAGAGGAACCAACCACCTTTGGTGGATGTCGTGACAACCACTTTCCATATTTTCAAGCATAGTGGTGGCTGCATCATGTTATGGGTATGCTTGTAGTTAAGAACTGGGGAGTTTTCCCCAGTTTTTCCTAAGCACAGGCAAAATTCTAGAGGAAAACCTGGTTCAGTCTGCTTTTCACCAGACACTGGGAGATGAATTCACCTTTCAGCAGGACCATAACCTAAAACACAAGGCTAAATCTACTCTGGAGTTGCATATCAAGAAGACAGTGAATGTTCCTGACTGGCCGAGTTACAGTTTTGACTTAAATCTCCTTGAAAATCTATGGCAAGACCTGAAAATGGTTGTCTAGCAATGATCAACAACCAATTTGACAGTGGTTGAAGAATTTTGAAAAGAATTATGGTCAAATGTTGCACAATCCAGGTGTGGAAAGCTCTTAGAGACTTACCCAGAAAGACTCACAGCTGTAATCGCTTCCAATGGTGATTCTAACATGTATTGACTCAGGGGGTTGAATACTTTTCTAATTATGTATTAGTGTTTTTATTTGATCAATTCTAACATTTGTAAAGGATTATTCTTCCATTGAGTATTTTTTACAAAAACAATTTTAATCCCACTTTGTAACACAACAAAATGTGGAAAAAGTCAAGGGGTGTGAATACTTTCTGAAGACACTGTAAGTATGAAGATCATATCGTATCGTGAGCTCCCTGGCAATTCCCGGCCCTATCTATAATGACATATCAATCTGAGATTTGTCTTATGTGACTATACTTAGACAAGGCTAGAGAGCCTTTCCGGCGGCACCCCCCACCCCTAAGTGCTGTGATTTATGATTGGCTGTCGCAGCGGATGTCCCATACCATCTGGGCCAATGGTGGCATCCGCTGTAACTGGGGCTCAATTGACTTGTGTATTGATGCGTGTGTGTGCCTTTTATGGAAATGCATTGGGCACCACCAACATCAGAAAAAAATTACATTCGACATTGGTGGCTTTACAACTGCCCCCCATGTTTAAAAAGAGGAACTTGTATTGTGATAGCTACGATGATATTAGTATGTGTGCGTGCCTGCATGTGTTTTGTGTGCATTTTTAGGTAGAAGTGGAGAGGGAGGGAAACATATTCTCCATCTGTTTGGTCCTCTGACAGAGGGTGATGGTGATGGGCGGTAGAACTCCCTGGGGTATGGAGCTGGTAACAATCTCTATCTACGATGTAGTTGAGAGTGGGACCCGGGACAAATGGGTCAATGCGTTGCAAGTCGACCCAACCCCTCTCCTGTCACGTTAAGTATGGAATACTCCTAGGACCCAGTATTTCTCTCAGTAATACTGATGGAATACTCCCGCCACCCCTTGCTACAGCCCCCGTCAGTCTCTCACCACCATCTCCAGTGATGTGTGCATGCACCGACGCCTTCTAATGACTCCTGGAAGGGTGGTTGGGAGGCAGCAAACACTGATCCTGTGTGGGCACAATGAATCTCTGTGTTGACTCAGATTGCATTCCTCTTCATCTGGATGTGGAGTCGGATTGAATTACCTACCCCCACCCTCAGACACTCAGGCTCTGGCATGCTGAACTAATGGTCTTGAGTCTTTGAGACCCTCTTCCGTGTTTGTCCTTCTCCGTTTTCAACAGGAACTCATTTGGGGGAACCCTTTTTCCTTTCTCATTTGATCAAGGCTGGTTTCCTAAATGTGTGTCACATACTCTGAGCAGCTGGGGAGGCCGGAGAGGATGGCTGCCCTAGGGAGGATACTGCAAGCAAGAGTTCCACCACAGGCAAATTTGGTTCTTTGCCAAAAATAGGGATGCAAGAGATCTTGACGCTCTCATATTTGAGGAATTGCAGCACTCTCTCCAGCAGTCTGAGGACTGGCTAGGTTAAAATGAATGCTTATTCTTGCATTTTCTTCTTTATTGTCTTTCTCTCTGCCCACTAAATTATTGATTTGATCAGGTGTTTTAAATTCATCACCTCAGATTTTCTAGAGCATGAATATTAATTGACGGGACAGGAATCCCTGCTGCTGTTTTCCAATTTTACAGACTGCTGCATCTTTCAGATGCTAAGTGCCACAATGAGCACCACAAGAAAACAAAAAATGGCGCTGATGGACTGTGTATTAGTGCGTTTAAAACCAGTGCCCCGGACAAGGTACTAATTTGGTCTATTTTAGCAAACGAGGCCTAGATTTCTGTGTTGTTGCTATGGCAATTCCCTGTGATTCTGCTCATAATGGGTGTTTTTGTCCCCTGAATGCCTGATGAGGTATCGACGTGTGTCACATCCTGTCTGTAAAACCAATACTTCCTCTAAGCCTGCCTCAGCCATCAACCTAGCGACATCATCAATGTGAGAAGAGACGACCATGAGACGAGACACTTTGGTATCTCCGGGGAGGCTAGGTAGTCTGGGAGCCTGTTAGATAGAGCCAGATGGTTAATGGACATCAGCGGTCTTGAATAAATTTAAAGCACAGAGGTAGTGATGTGAGCGGTGGGATCCCATTGTTGAGGAATTACTTCTGGTTCCTGTGTAGCACGCCTCAGTGTCCCCCAAATAACCTGGGCTGTGTGAGCTCCACATCCACAACCAGATACGTACCCCCTGGTTGAGGTAATTGGATTCCGTTCACTTTGTAGATTCTGCCTCGGCGTATGTGTCTCACCCCTCCGAATATTAATGTTCATTGAGTGTCAATCATTGGATACATGGCATCGCGGAGTATTACATGAGAAAGGACTGGGAGTGCATTCATCCAATCCACTGAAGCAATGCCTAAAGAGAGATCCTGTGGGGTGATCGTTGGGAATGTGATGTATTAGCATTCATTGAATTAGGGGGGAGTCCTTGGGATGTAGCAATGAGAAACATAGATGTAGTCTAGATGTAGGGAAGACTTTTTACTACTAGACTGTGGTAAAATGTGCGGTGTGAGTGTGTGTTTGGGTGCCCATGGACGTCCGTGCGGGTTGCGTGTTTGTGTGTGGTCCTCGACAAGGCAAGAGTTTGCTTAAATGGAATATTGAGGTTGCGCTTGGCCTTGAAAAGTATGGGACTTAAGGAACTCCAAGCACACCGTTCTGTCTGCTTTATCCCCTTTTGACTTCTAAAACGCTTCAGAGAAGCGTGGATGGTGCCAGTCGGCTTTTCCTGCTATACTCAGCTACTGCAGTGAGCTAAACCCTGTCGAGCGGCGTCATCACAGATTCAACTTCAGTGTCATCCACCCTGGTCTTTTCACTGTGCTTTTAGCCCCTGTGAGTTGAGTCTGAATCAGAGGGATTTCAGGCCTGAGAAGGCAGGTTCAAACACTGTGAGAGCTCAGTGTTTTGTACAAGGCACTCGGCTGGCGGGTTTATTGGAGAACCGTCAGAGCAGTTGAGGGAACTGTTTGCTGATCTTTAACCAACGAGGTTCGAAGTTTACGTTTGCATTTTCTGTGCCTCACATGGAGCTCTCGGGGGGGCTCTACAAAACCTGTTTCTTCAAGGTTATTAAGAAACGTCTCTCTTGATTTACATTCTGACCTCGGCGCTGGGTTGCTGTGGAAACGGTTTGATTTACAGGATCAGTGTTATACCAAGGCAAAAAAGCACAGATGGTGTTGACTTTGGGTCACCTATAGTGCATACGGAGACACAGTATAATGGTTTCATATTGGTGGCACTTTAGAGTGAGACGTTTTGATGGAGGAACATGGAAAGTCAAACACCTCCATGAAATAAATCCAGGTGTCAAAGTAATAAAATATAATTCAAGCGTCAACGATTTTGCTCTACAAGGGTGTTTTTTTTGTTGCTTTATTCACATCACAGAGGGAAGCTAAATAATATATTAGCTTTGAGAGTTTGTACAGCTAATGTTTATAGGCTGGCTTTCCCTATCGCAGCCCTGACTTCTAAGAGCAGAATACAGGCCAGCTTCTTTCTTTTTTTCCACCCCTTTTCTCTCCCCAATTTCGTGGTATCCAATTGATAGTAGTTACAGTCTAGTCTCATGGCTGCAACTCCCGTACGGACTCGGGAGAGGCGAAGGTCAAGAGCCACGCGTCCTCTGAAACACAACCCAACCAAGCCGCACTGCGTCTTGACACAATGTCCATCCAACCCGGAAGCCAGCCTCACTAATGTGTCGGATGAAAACACCGAACACCTGGCGACCGTGTCAGCGTGCACTGCACCCGGCCCGCCACAGGAGTCGACAAGGATATCCCTGCCGGCCAAACCCTCCCTAACCCGGACGACGCTGGGCCAATTGTGCGCCGCCCCGTGGGCCTCCCGGTCGCAGCCGGCTGCTACAGAGCCTGGGCTCGAACCCAGAGTCTCTAGTGGCACAGCTAGCACTGCGATGCAGTGGCTTAGACCACTGCGCCACTTGGGAGGCCCACAGGCCAGCTTCTTGGATGAACACACAAAGTCCAGACAAGGTTTCTAAGGCTAACTTTCTATTTTTGCTCACCAAAAAGCCTACTATTTAGAACGCAAGTATGGGTATTTGGACACAGCTTGATTGCCCAATCAAACCCTTTGGTTGTGTTTGCTAAGGCATCTGGTCTGTTCTGTAGGCTAGATTGTACAGCTCATTAAACGTGTTTGAGACGGGTTTAGTGTGTGTCCTCTTCCAGGACAGCGAGACATGTTTGTTGTTGATCGTATGTGCCTCTGTATACTCTAACGTGAAGGGTAATAGCAGCCTAATGAGCTAAGAGTTGGGGATGGAACGAGGTGGGAGGGGACGCCTACATCGTACATGTTTGTGTTTATTCTCCTACTTGACGGTCTTTTAAAGAGCCTCTTGGGCTCTTCATGTTGAGATGAATTTCTAACAGTGCTTTAGAGTCGGGTAAGTGACCCTGGGCCAGTATGTTACAACGGACACAAGGCAGTAAGATCCACTCTTTTAGAGAGGATCTACCTTTGCTTTACCAGTGTGTAGTATGCTATAGGCACACACACGGAAAGAGATACCGTCAGTAAGGATAGCATCACTTAATATCTCATGACTGCATATTCTCAGGGCTGAACCAGTGGCCCGTTCTGGACATATGGCTGAGGTCATTCAGTCATTCAGCACCCAGGTGAGGTATCGCCGCCAGTGAAATATGCTTCACCTCTTAGGCCATATTCCCCTCTCAGTGATAATTTGCGGTGTGCATATGATCAGATTTGAATGATGAGCTGTCTCTCTCGACTCAGAGTGAACTGATGAAATGTTCCTTTGACGCTGTATTTCGACCCGCAGGTTGAGACATCCATTAGACCGAGTAATCACATCCTTGATTGGTCTCCTTCACTTTCCTGTACAGCACACTACTACATAGCTGTAATGTTGGTTTGTAGCCCAGATATGGCATGTCGAATTGATAGGGCTGCCAATTGTCGCTGACAAGCTTTGATTGACCGCGAGTGTCACCAGCGCTCGGCTGCTCCTATCTGAAACTAATTGAACGTTAATATCAGGGAGGCATGATGACAAACGGCCAGCCTTGTGTGATTATTTAAAGCCTACTGTAAACAAGAGCCTACTGTATTTAGAGCCTACTGTAGCCATTATCCATCCATTCATCTACCCATCCCCCCTGTGCAGATCCTGCAGTGCAAATAAGTGAGGAGATTGCATAATTGGGTTGGATATCATCAGTAGGCTTTCTCTCCTAGCTGAAGTGTCCTCCATTGGGGGAAATGGTCATTGACGTTTCACTCGGACAGAACCAGATCTTTTGAGAATAGGCTATTCCTCTCCTCGTGGTTACTGCAGAAACAGCTACTGTATAGCCCCAAAAAACCTTTCCCATTTGAGTATTTATTTACAAAGAGAGTGTGGGTCATTGGACCGACCAGCCTTTGCGACAGTGGCATAGAAATCCTTTATCCATTTCTATATGCCAAGGTCCTTTCATGTTTTGCTAGCACAAAGCTAGCAACATTTGCTAACAGACCAGGCAGCTGCTGATGCAAAGAGGAAAGGATACAGGGGAGCAATTTTGGAGAGGGACTGTGTTTGACCAGCCAGGCGGCACTGACGAACTCTGGGGCTGAGGGGTTTGGGTAGGGGAGGAGGGTGGAGTTGGGTTTGGGACTGGAGCTGGGGCTTGGTGATAGGGGAAGCACAAGTCAGGACTGTGGTGCTGGTTGGCCCCTCAGCACCATCTGTCAGGCCCCCTCTCCACAGCCCTGAAGGTGGGTGAAGGACCGGTGGCAAGGGCTGATGGGATGCTCTGGGTTACTGGACCAGGGGATTGGCTGGTTGGCCTCAACCTATCACCTCTCCTCACACATCCGTGTTGGCATGCTCTGTCACAGAAAGGACAGCTCAGATGACCTTTCTTCACTTCCTGAGTTCCTGTGATGTTTCAATGGTCCCTTCCAGAAGATCAGTGTGTGTTTGTTCACTATACCCAGTCTTGTCTTTCTCAACCACTCTCTTACACAATGCAGTAAAGCTTAGTAGTGGTCAAATGACATGTGTGATTCAAATACGGCATAATAGTAATTGGTCATCTCCATGTAAAAGGACCCATGAGCAACAACCTGAAGTTCATAGGAGCATGTCAAATTGAGTGTCAAATGAAAGCTAAGAGTTTATATTTGAGAAATTAAGGCATATATTCAGTACCAGTCAAAAGTTTGGACACACCTACTCATTCAAGGGTTTTTCTTTATGTTTTACTATTTACTATATTACTAATAGTGAAGACATCAAAACTATGAAATAACACATATGGAATCATGTAGTAATCAAAAAAAGTGTTAAAACAAAGCAAAATATATTTTAGATTTTAGATTCTTCAAAGTTAGCCACCCTTTGCCTTGATGAGAGCTTGGCATTCTCTCAACCAGCTTCATGAGGTATTCACCTGGAATGCTTTTCCAACAGTCTTGAAGGAGTTGTGGGAAATGTATACAAAATAAAAACTCAGAAATACCTTAATCAAATAAAATGTTATTGGTCACATACACATGTTTAGCAGATGTTATTGCGGGTGGAGCGAAATGCTTGTTTACATAAGTATTCAGACCCTTTGCTATAAGACTCTAAATTGAGCTCAGGTGCATCCTGGTTCCATTGATCATCCTTGAAAAAACAAAACAAGCCGTGAGTTCGAAGGAATTGTCCATTGAGCTCCGAGACAGGATTGTGTCCAGGCAGAGATTCGGGTAAGGGTACCAAAACATTCAGGGGAGTAGGGTCTTTGTCAGGGAAGTGACCAAGAACCTGACGGTCACTCTGACAGAGCTCCAGAGTTCCTCAGTGGAGATAGGAGAACCTTCCAGAAGGACAACCATCTCTACACTAATCAGACCTTATGGTAGAGTGGCCAGGGGGAAGCCACTCCTCATTAAAAGGCACATGACAGCCCACTTGGAGTTTGCCAAATGGCACCTAAAGGACTCTCTGACCATGAGAAACAAGATTCTCTGCTCTGATGAAACGAAGATTGAACTCTTTGGCCTGAATGCCAAGCGTGAAGTCTGGAGGAAACCAGGCAGCATCCCTACGGTGAAGCATGGGGGTGGCAGCATCATGTTGTGGGGATGTTTTTCAGCAGCAGGGACTGTGAGACTAGTCAGGATCGAGGGAAAGATGAATGGAGCAAAGTACAGAGAGATCCTTGATTAAAAACCTGCTCCAGAGCACTCAGGACCTCAGACTGGGGCAAAGGTCCACCTAACAACAGGACAACGACCTTAAGCACACTGCCAAGACAATGCAGGATTGGCTTCGGGACAAGTCTCTGAATGTCCTTGAGTGGCCCAGCCAGAGCCCGGACTTGAACCTGAATTAAAATCTCTGGAGAGACCTGAAAAAAGCTGTGCAGCGATGCTCCCCATCCAACTTCACAGAGCTTGAGAGGATCTGCAGAGAAGAATGGGAGAAACTCCCCAAATGTAGCATCATACCCAATAAGGTGCTTCAGCAAAGCACTGAATAAAGGATCTGAATACTTATGTAAATATGTTGTTTTTTTTTTTTTTTTGCAAAGATTTCTAAACATGTTTTTGCTTTGTAATTATGGGTTATTGTGTGTAGATTGATTTTAGAATAAAGCTGTAAAGTAACAAAATGTGGAAAAAGTCCAGGAGTTTGAATACTTTCCGAATGCGCTGTATTTTATGTGATTCCGTTACTGAAATTGCGTTTCCTCGGAATTGCCCAATTGTTAATATGGTGGAGAAGTGTATTTTTGTTGTGGCTTTTCTACTAACCAACCAAAGCACCACAGACCATCTTCTCAACCATTTCCACTGCTAGCCTAGATGGGTGTATGAGGGATGTGTGAGGACCAGGCTGTTTGACTCACACCAGGTCCTTATCCCTGTCTGGGGGTGAGTGTTCAGAATCTGGTTCAGTCTAGATCCGAGGAGGTGGTCTGGGGATGAACAGGTGCTGTAGCCTTGTTCTGTTGTAAAGGGATGGGATTTCCTCACCAACCTATGCTGGTGTGTCCTGATACACATGCATGTATATTGACACACACAAACACATTATTTTTCCCTCTCGCCCTCCCTCTATTTCTCTCTCCTTCTATTAAGTTCACCTACCAGTGTTTCCCCTAAGATTTTTTTTCTGCAGTGGTGGCAAGGGTAGCTGGGTGGGGGGGAGCCAATGACTATCCATTTAAAAGCACTTCTTGGCAGAAATATACACGGAATATATCAAACATTAGTAAACACCTTCATTAGGAACCCTCCCCCCCTTTTTTGTATCAATTAGTCGGGGCATGGACTCTACAAGGTTTTGAAAACGTTCCACAGGGATACTGGCCCATGTTAACTTCAATGCTTCCCACAGTTGTGTCAATTCGGCTGGATGTCCTTTGGGTGGTGGACCATTCTTGGTACACACGGGAAACTGTTGAGCGTGAAAAACCCAGCAGTGTTGCAGTTCTTGACACAAACCAGTGCGCCGGGCACCTACTGCCATACCCCGTTCAAAGGCACTTAAAAATCCTTCTTTATCCTGTCTCATCTACACTGATTGAAGTGCATTTAACAAGGGACATCAATAGGGGATCATAGCTTTCATCTGGATTCAGCTGGTCAGTCTGTCATGGAAAGATCAGGTGTTCTTAATGTTTTGTATACTCAGTGTATATATATATATATATATATATATATATATATATATATATATATATATATATATATATATATATATATTATATATATATATATATACAAAAAATGACATCATACTTTTTTTTTGCTGTGGTGGCCACCACTGCTAAATGAATATAAGAGAAACACTGCACACTGACTAAGTTACACCTGTCTCACAGCTGTTTCTGTAACTGCTCAAAATGGCCCTAGAATTTAGATTTTCTCCAAGATGATCCTCAGTGATGATCCTCACTGATGATCCTCAGTGATGATCCTCAGTGTGCTGAAATTCTGCTTTCTCACACCTCTTCACCTCTGAATCACACAGAGCAGCGACAGCAGGTGACTGAGAGGGCACCGAGAGTCGTAAACCAGCTCTATTCTCACATCACAGGACACGGCCAGACCTGGAGTTCATCTCACTGAGAATGAAAATCTGAGGAAAATTGTCTTCGTGTCTCTACATGTAACAGTACTCTTCTTGCGTTGTGTACAATCAGTCATCGACACGGAACTCCAATATGTAGCACCAGTCATGTAGCTTTATTCTGATAGGAACGACACAAAATTGCACGGCATGCAATGCACGTCTCACCATCCAACTCTGCACTCACGCACTGTACAAAACATATGAACCCCCCCCCACCAGACACAGTAAGTTGCTAGCTAGTACTGGCGGGAATTCTTTACAACAAAATGCACAACAAATATTCTCCAAAAACCGCTGCATCTTATGTGTGATGTTCGAATAACATTTACAAACAATTTGATATAAATTGTACATTTAAATCATCACTTGAGAGTATAAAAATCACTTTTGATGTACAGTGCTTGGCAACCAACAACTTACCGCTGGTTTGGTGCTTGTTCACTGGGACGATTCTAACTGGAACATCCCCCCTCGTAAGCAAGCTACGCAAACCAGCCAATAAGATGCCATGTTGAGTAGGTGAAGGCAAGACAAACTCAAACCAAAAACCCATTGGCTTAACAATAAAGTGGCA
The DNA here is from genome assembly GCF_034236695.1 of Oncorhynchus nerka. Taxonomy (NCBI): domain Eukaryota; kingdom Metazoa; phylum Chordata; class Actinopteri; order Salmoniformes; family Salmonidae; genus Oncorhynchus; species Oncorhynchus nerka. The sequence continues at coordinate 60,686,499 of NC_088423.1, read as the reverse complement.
AGGGGAATCACCAATATAACCCTGTTACATACAGATGCTCGCCAAGCCGAGTTGGGCTCAAGGTATCTAACTGTATGTGAGAGACTGCTTGTTCCATAACATTCTGCCGCTAGAAAAATGTATTATTTACCTTTCCTTTGTGTCCCAAACTTGCAGAGAAATGAAGAATGCCTAGCGTCTGTAAGGATAGCCTTAGAATTGTAACTGAGGGTGTTTGAGTCAATTAAATAAACCATGTCAATAGATAAATCACTGAATAAGAATCCGCCTGGACTTGAATGACAAATGGCCACTCTGTCCATCGTTTGTTACTAGTGGAGTGTGAACACACCTCAACATGACGCCGCTGGTGAAGGCACCTGGCCAGATCCACATCTCCACCCATTATAGGCCTACCTCTCTACCTGCAAAATGAGGTCCCACTTTGCCCCTGGTTCTGCAGAGATGGAGGGCCTGTTATCACTTGTCCTCAGTGTGTGTGTGTGTGTGTGTGTGTGTGTGTGTGTGTGTGTGTGTGTGCGTGCACCACGTGTGTGTCAGAGAGAGAGAGAGAGAGTTGTAGGCTATAGTAGGGGGGAATTGCACTTTGATTCAGAATGTATGCCAAACAAAAAAAACATTGATTTCAAAGTTTAACAAACCATACAACTCTATGCACCGGCGCTACTTCGAAAAATGTACACAGCAAATGTCATGAAGGCACATTTATTGGAAGAGCTGTGTAGATGCAAAGTTAAGTAACAGATTTACGGTAAAATCGGCCATAGTTCTGTTTACGCGAACCATGTTTTCTGTTAACTAGCTTCTTCGAGATTAAGATTCAAAGATATCTCTGCAGAAAGAATGGGATGTCAGCTATGTGTAAAAAATCAAATAAATATGTGCTTACAGGAGGTGAGGTGGATTTACATTCGGTAATGGAATTATGGTAACGGAATTACATCATGGGTTCCTGATCTGTACTATACAGAAATGAATGTATGGATGTGAATACCAATCTCTTAATGGTGATGTGTCCTGAATAGGTACACAAAGCTAGAAATATGCAATATCCTTTTTTTTTATATACATATTTGGGATTACTCTACACACTTGCTATTTACTATTCTCTTATCCGGACCAGACAAAATCTGAACCAATCATAAACGTCTATGTTTCAGAAGTTTGGACCATAGTACAGCACAGTACAGTAAAGTATATATGTTCAGTACACCACAGTAGAGAAGAATGGAGTACAGTAGAGAACAGTAAGGTAGATATGTACGGTGCAATGCAGTACATTGTACTGTACTCTACTCTACTGAGCTCTACTCTTACTTCTCTTTACTTGATTGTACTGTTTGTTCTCTACTCTACTGTACTGTGCTTTGCTGTCCAAACTGGTGAAACATAGACCTCTATGATTGGTTCAGATTGTTCCAGGCCAGGGTGGACTGACCAAATTTCAACTACGTTCCAGGGAACGTCCAGTGTCGTTAGGTGCTCAGTGGGTGAGGGTGCTTGTTACAGTAAGTGAAACGAGGTTAGGTGGTAGGTGTCTGTAAGAGCCGGGAGAGGAAACCGAAGAGAGAGAGAGAGAGAGGTTGTTCCCATAGACTTCCAGACATTGAGCCAATGCCTATCCGTTTTAAAAGTGTAGCTTGGCAGAAACGCGGTGCATTCGGAAAGTATTCGGCCCCCTCGACTTTTTACACATTTTGCTACGTTAAAGCCTTATTCTGAAATGGATTTTTAAAAATTATTATTATCAATCTTGCATCCAATACCCCATAATGACAAAGGGAAAACAGGTTTTTAGAAATGTTTGCAAATGTATTAAATATAAAAACCCGAAATACCTTATTTACATAAGTATTCAGACACTTTGCTATGAGACTCGAAATTGAGCTCGGGTGGATCCTGTTTCCATTGATCATCCTTGAGATGTTTCTACAACTTGATTGGAGTCCACCTATGGTAAATTCAATTGATTGGACATGATTTGGAAAGGCACACACCTGTCTATATAAGGTCCCACAGTTGACAGTGCATGTCAGAGCAAAAACCAAGCCATAAGCTTGAAGGAATTGTCCGTTGAGCTCCCAGACAGGATTGTGTTGAGGCAGAGATCTGGGGAAGGGTACCAAAACATTTCTGCTGTATTGAAGGTCCCCAAGAACACAGTGGCCTCCATCAGTCTTTAAATGGAATAAGTTTGGAACCACCAAGACTCTTCCTAAAGTTGGATGCCCGGCCAAACTGAGCAATCGAGGGAGAAGGGCCTTGGTCAGGGAGGTGATCAAGAACCCGATGGTCACTCTGACAGAGCTTATTTTTATTTCCCATTGTAGCCAATTCAATTGCAATTTGGTAACAGAAGTATGAATTTCATTAACTTAATATTTCGTAAACAACTTAATTTCAGTAAAAAACTATAACGAATTGGTAGGTCTATCTTTACCTGTTACTAATTTGACATTTCATTAGCTTTCATCCTCATGAGGGAGAGAAATAATAAAATATCTTAAATATATGTGTGTTTTTGGTAACAGAATTACAAGGCACAAGGTAATATTTCTTAAACTTACATAAAGCAAATAATTTCTCCAAAACTAATATAAGTGTAACAAAAGTAACAAGTACAGGTAGACCTACCATATTCATTAGTGTTTTTATTGATACCAAGTTTGTTTATGAATTATTACGTGATTAAAACTCATAATTATTCCATCTCTTTGACCAGAAATCAGTCTTTGCTTAATTCAACATTTTTAGGATGGAACATTTTTGAAAATTGTATGCTTAATTTCTCAAAAATATAGACTCTTAGCTTTAATTTGTCACCCAATTTGACATGCTTCTGTGAACGTCACATTGGTGCTAATGGGCCCTTTAGGGTGGAAATACCCTGGGGCTTTGATTTCTGGTGAAACAGATGGAAAATGGGTCTTTGACAACATCTACCTCTTAAAAGGTATTAGAAATACAGCAAAACATCATGTTGAAGTGAAGTCTCCAGACAACTAATATCAACACTAGTTTTGCAGAAATTATTTGCCTTCTGTAAGTTTACGAAACATTGCCTTGTAATTTCTTACATACATATCTTTAAGATATTTTCTAATATCCCTTCCTCTTTGGCCGCCTCTCCTTCCAGTTCTCTGCTGCCAATGACTGGAACGAACTACAAACATCTCTGAAACTGGAAACACTTGTCTCCCTCACTAGCTTTAAGCACCAACTGTCAGAGCAGCTCGCAGATTACTGCACCTGTACATAGCCCACCTATAATTTAGCCAAAAACAACTACCTCTTTCACTACTGTATTTATTTTATTTATTTATTTATTTTTGCTCCTTTGCACCCCATTATTTTTATTTCTACTTTGCACATTCTTCCACTGCAAATCTACCATTCCAGTGTTTTACTTGCTATATTGTATTTACTTTGCCACCATGGCCTTTTTTTTTGCCTTTACCTCCCTTTATCTCACCTCATTTGCTCACATCGTATATAGACTTGTTTATACTGTATTATAGACTGTATGTTTGTTTTACTCCATGTGTAACTCTGTGTCGTTGTATGTGTCAAACTGCTTTGCTTTATCTTGGCCAGGTCGCAGTTGTAAATGAGAACTTGTTCTCAACTTGCCTACCTGGTTAAATAAAGGTGAAATAAAAATAAATAAATAAAATGTGGAGGGAAGATAATGAAAGTTCACAGAAGTAACAAGTAAAGGTAGACCTACCAATCAGTGTTTTTACTGATATGAAGTTTATGAATTATTAAGCCATTAAAACTCATAATTCTGTTACCAAATCACTAACGGAATTACTGCAATTGAATTGGCTACAATGATAAATCATCACAGGAGGTTGGTGGCACCTTAATAGGGGAGGACGGGCTTGTGGCAATGGTTGGAGTGGAATGGTATCAAATACATCAAACACATGGTTTCTTTGGACCCATGATGTAATTCTGTTACCGTAATTCCGTTACCAGATCCACTTCACCTGCTGTAGTTCAATATCCCAAAAATATATCTAACTTAAGGTGTCATGTCATACTCTAGCTGACACCCCATGATTTCTTCAGACGTCTTCGAATCTTCATTCGGAGCAGATATTTAAGAGTTTTTGGAAAACTTGGTTGAATAAAAAAAAATCTGGGAGATTACAAAGTTACCAAACTTTGCATCTGGACAGTTCATCCAGTAAATGCATTTGTAGTTATTTTCTGTGTAAAAAAAATAAATAAAAAAAAATAATTCTTGTTCAAAGTAGTCCTTGTTCATAGTTTTGTTTTTTGCTTGACATACACTTTAAAGTGTAAAATCTGAGTAAGAGCGCAGTTCCGTTACCGTGGAATTGCTCAGTAGCTATTCCAGTCCATTTTACAGTCTCTCCCTTTCTAATCTTTTCCTGGGTAAAACTACAATTACATTTTTACACTCCAGGAATTTACAACAGTGGTAAGGATGATTTAAAAAAATATCCAGACCCTGGAGTGAGGAGCTGGAGGTTCCTCGCGTCCACCACCTCCCCGCTGCCACACACACACACACCCTGGCAACCTCTACCAGACGCCCCCCGGTGTAAATCCGGCACGTTAGGAGGGGAATCCTAATCGCCCAGGCACCAGACAGAGTCTCCAGATAAAGAGGGGTGGAGGAGTGAGGAGAGGAACATGGAGAGGAGCTCCATATTAATCTGGGGCCTTTGTCATATGAAATGTGTGTTTTTTTGTGCTGGGTAGTCCCGTGAAAAATTGTCTGATGCCGGTTGCCCGGGGCAGCAGGAAATGGAATCGGCATGGTGACAATGAGCGATGGCACCCAGAGAAGGGAGGTGTTTCTTTTTTCTCTCTCTTTTTTTCTGCTCACTTTCTTTTAGCCGGACCGGTATGGATTTTTCTGTAGTGGCTACAACCATTGATCGTGTGGCCTAGCTCACTCATATATCCACACTTTCTAATTTCACTTTCCTTTGATGACTTTGGTCCATAACACACTGTTCATCACAAAAGCTCTGTACTGTTGTTAAAGAACCTAAGGACCACTGGACTTTGTCATGGATCAATGAACGTCAGAACTCCTATACTTGCCATCAGGCTCGGGCTCCCGGGTGGCGCAGTGTTCTAAGGCACTGCTTTTCAGTGCTAGAGGCGTCACTAAAGACCCTGATTCCAGGCTGTATCACAACAGGCCGTGATACAGAGTCCCATAGGGCGGTGCACAATCGGCCCAGTGTCGTCCGTGATTGGGTTTGGCCGGTGTAGGCCGTCATTGTAAATAAGCATTTGTTCTTAACTGACTTGCCTAGTTAAAGAAAGGTTCAATAAAAATAAAATAATAAAAATCAGATGTCCTCACATATAGAGCCTTATAGACACAGACTTACCCAATTCGATAAAAGTAGCAAATAGTAGGCTATAGTTCAGAAAAAGGAAACCCTGACTGTATATTCAAAGCTTATCAGTCCATCTCCTTGTACAAACCTGTATCTCAATATACATTTCAGTATTTCCAGTATAGGGATAGTAATCTACAGGCCATGGATTTAGAGATATCTTTCAGCTCTGAATAAATAACCCACTATTCCCTGCATGGATTTTCACCCCTGCCTTTTTCACCATGTAATCTCCTGAAAATGAGGTGATGAATCAGACAATGATTTCCTGTCTCTCGTCCTCCACTCCAACCCCCCCCGTCCCCGTCCCCGTCCCGTCTATAGCCGTGGTGTGAGCAGGTAGACTCAATGACCACTCTGCATCTCAATGATCTTTGTGCTGGAGGGGGATCATCCAGGGGTTTGTGTTTGTGGGGAAGATATATTTATTTATTTCAAATGTAGCGGTGTGGGGATTTTACAGGATTGTATTCTTCCGAAGATTTATCCTAATCTCATAGTTTGCAGGGGTCAGCACACTATAGTCCCTACATGTGCTTAGGCACCAGGCCTTACAGTATTTCACATGGCACGTCTCCCCTCCCTTTTCCCTCTTCCTCAGCTCTCCCTCAGCAATACATACTCTACAGTGTATTTCTCTAGAATGCAGCTCCCATTGGAGCTATCAATGTGGTAAGAAAGGAGATCAAGACATCCATTTCCAAGCCCCAAAGGGACACGTGTGAGTTTCTGATGGGACTTTGATGCCACTGGGCTGCACTGAGCGAGGTAGCTTGCTCCCCACCATACTGCTGTAATTGGCCCATTAAAAGCCATGGAGAGTAATTGGGTTGTGTTAAAACAGATGTTCTCTACGTATTTACCGCCTGAAGCAAGGTCACAATCAATGCAGATGAATGGCAGCTGATGACAGGCTAGGCAGCAGGTCTCTGAGTTGGGTTACGGTAGAGTACGGATCATCAACTAGATTCAACCAGCGAATGGTCAGGGGGCTGGAACATAATTACAAATAATTTCTTGACTGCAAATTGAACGCGAGAAGCCCGTAGAGGTATAACTATGTTTGACTTAAACATAATCATTCCAAACCTCGCTTGGTATATGATCGCATACACTGAGTATACAAAACATTAGGAACACCTATCTAATATTGAGTCACCACCCCCCCCCCCTCTTTTGCTCTCAGAACAGCCTCAATTTGTCGGGCATGGACCCTACAAGGTGTCGAAAGCGTTCCACAGGGATGCTGGCCCATGTTGACTCCAACGCTTCCCACAGTTATGTCAAGTTGGCTGGATGTCCTTTGGGTGGTGGACCATTCTTGATACACACGGGAAACTGTTGAGTGTGAAAAACCCAGCTGAAAAACCCACACTCAAAACCCACACCAACATTTCTGTTATTTTTTGGTTTTTAAACAACTAATCGACCAAAGTCAGTTCAATTATTTGAATTCCATTTCGCTCTGTTTATTCTGTGAGCTCAATGCGCACATTGCAGAGTTTCTCTAGAGATAAATCAGATCCAGCCTGAACTGTGCGATGTAGTAGAGAGTTGTAGTTTCTCTAGAGAGTAATCAGATCCAGCCTGAACTGTGCGATGTAGTAGAGAGTTGTAGTTTATCTAGAGATAAATCAAATCCAGCCTGAACTGTGCAATGTATAGTAGGGAGTTGTAGTTTCTCTAGAGATAAATCAAATCCAGCCTGAACTGTGCGATGTAGTAGAGAGTTGTAGTTTCCAACAGGCTTATATTCTACATAATTTAGCGCATACGTGGTAATTATCTACAATGACCATAATTCATTGTGAATCTACTTTTCTGGTCTGTGTTTCTTTTACGCCTGCTACGATGGAAGAATGCACCATCATGAGGTGCTATAGAGAGCAGATTTTGCTTCGAGGTATCTCTTGCTGAAAATACACTGCTCAAAAAAATTAAGGGAACACTTAAACAACACAATGTAACTCCAAGTCAATCACACTTCTGTGAAATCAAACTGTCCACTTAGGAAGCAACACTGATTGACAATAAATTTCACATGCTGTTGTGCAAATGGAATAGACAACAGGTGGAAATTATAGGCAATTAGCAAGACACCCCCAATAAAGGAGTGGTTCTGCAGGTGGTGACCACAGACCACTTCTCAGTTCCTATGCTTCCTGGCTGATGTTTTGGTCACTTTTGAATGCTGGCGGTGCTTTCACTCTAGTGGTAGCATGAGACGGAGTCTACAACCCACACAAGTGGCTCAGGTAGTGCAGCTCATCCAGGATGGCACATCAATGCGAGCTTTGGCAAGAAGGTTTGCTGTGTCTGTCAGCGTAGTGTCCAGAGCATGGAGGCGCTACCAGGAGACAGGCCAGTACATTAGGAGACGTGGAGGAGGCTGTAGGAGGGCAACAACCCAGCAGCAGGACCACTACCTCCGCCTTTGTGCAAGGAGGAGCAGGAGGAGCACTGCCAGAGCCCTACATAATGACCTCCAGCAGGCCACAAATGTGCATGTGTCTGCTCAAATGGTCAGAAACAGACTCCATGAGGGTGGTATGAGGGCCCGACGTCCACAGGTGGGGGTTGTGCTTACACAACACCGTACAGGACGTTTGGCATTTGCCAGAGAACACCAAGATTGGCAAATTCGCCACTGGCACCCTGTGCTCTTCACAGATGAAAGCAGGTTCACACTGAGCACATGTGACCATCCGCCACCTCATCAGGAGCATGCCCAGGCGTTGTAGGGAGGTCATACAGGCACGTGAAGGCCACACACACTACTGAGCCTCATTTTGACTTGTTTTAAGAACATTACATCAAAGTTGGATCAGCCTGTAGTGTGGTTTTCCACTTTAATTTTGAGTGTGACTCCAAATCCAGACCTCCATAGGTTGATAAATTGTCGCCCATCTGCCCCATTATCCCCTGTGTATTTATACCTGTGTTCTCTGTCTGTTGCCAGTTCGTCTTGTCAATCAAGCCTACCAGCGGTTTTCCCGTACTCCTGTTTTTGCTGTAGTCCCTGTTTTCTATTTCTCCTGGTTTTGACCATTCTGCCTGCCCTGACCCTGAGCCCGCCTGTCGTTCTGTACCTTGTGATGCTGCCCTGGTTTACTGACCTCTGTCTGCTCTGACCCTGAACCCGTCTGTCGTTCTGTACCTTTCGGACTCTGCTCTGGTTTACTGACCTCTGCCTGCCCTTGACCTGTCATTTGCCTGCCCCGCTTTTGTAGTAAACTTTTGTTACTTCGAACTGTCTGCATCTGGGTTCTTATCCTGAGGTCTGATAGTTGGTATTCAGCAGTCTATAAAAGTATGCCTTATTTACTGTGAAGAACTACAAAATAGTGATTTTGTCAGAAAGTATAGGTAGCAGCTCTATAGAGATGATATGATGACATGGAATGAAATCATATAAAATGTAATATACACACCTGAAATATTTTTGTAAGCAGTAATGAGCAGTAACTACCCTCATGGGACGCGTATAATTTATTTTATTCTATGCTACAGCATTCAACCCCATAATGCATAGTGCACACATACACAATGTCGCAATTGTCTCAAGGCTTAAAAATCCTATTACCTTGTCCACGCCCCCCCCCCCCCCCCCAGTATAACGACCCCCCCTCTCATATCTCTTACACACATAATCAATACACACGCTCTCCTGATATTGATCCAGGCTGTGTGCTGAGCTGCTGTACACCGATGAGAAGCTCCTGCCTGGGGTCGCAGTCCCATCCCAGCTCCCTTAGAGCTCAGACACCTGGCTCTGTCCTCGTGTTACAGTCATTGGGGCTTCCTATGCACGTACATGGAAATTACATTAGTCTAGAATTAATCACCCCTCTTCTCATACTGATAACTATCAACATATATTGTCCTCTTACTAATCTCTGTCATGCGGACATAGCATAATAAATTGTGCTTATATACACTGAATGTACAAAACATGAGGAACACCAGCTCTTTCTGTGACAAGGACTGACCAGGTGAATCCAGGTGGGTGAATCCAGGTGAAAGCTAAGATCTCTTATTGATGTCACTTGTTAAATCCACTTCAATCAGTATAGATGAGGCGGAGAAGACAGGTTAAATAAGGATTTTTAAGCCTTGAGACAATTGAGACATGGATTGTGTATGCGCCATTCAGAGAGCGAATAGACAAAACATTTAAGTGCCTTTGAACGGGGTATGGTTGTAGGTGCAAGGCGCACTGTTTTGAGTGTGTCAAGAACGGCAATGTTGCTGGGGTTTTCACACTCAACAGTTTCCTGTGTGTCAAGAATGGTCCACCACCCAAAGGACATCCAGCCAACTTGACACAACTGTGGGAAGCATTTTTAGTCAACATGGGCTAGCATCCTTGTGGAGTCCATCCCCGACGAATTGAGACTGTTGTGAAGACAAAAGGGGGTGCAACTCAATATTAGGAAGGTGTTCCTAATGTTTTGTACACATATATATATATATATATACTTGTAAAAAATAATCACCGCTATTTCTTCTCAGTATCTCAGATGCGTGCCTGTCTTTCCCAGCGAACGTCATAGAGTTAGATGGGAGTGATATGATGATGATGAGAGCTGGGCCCGTACTCTCAGGACGTCTCAGAGTAGGATGCTAATCTAGGATCAGGTCCCCCCCTTTCCATTAAATCTTATTCATTAGGATTTACAAAACGATCTGGCCCAGGTTTACCGAAGCTAGGCAATTCAATTACCCCCGATGTTACCCTCTCCCGTTGGTCGTATTATCCCCAGTCAGAACCAATCAGTATAATCTAATTAAAATAGAGTTGAATCTATTAGTTCACATTGAAATGGCTTACCACCTTTTAGTAATTGAATTGTAGTTATCATTGTCACACAGAGGGTTTTATAGTGGGGTGTCTTATACATGGTTATACATGAGAGCTTTGCTGCAAATGAAAAGCATTCAATAATATGAAGGAAAAAAATGTTTTAAATTAAAAGGTGTTATTACCCACTATAGACTACTACTGTTTTCTCACCACCATTTGATATCATAAAAATAGAATTGAACTCAACATCACTGCTCGGAGAAGTGACTTGTATGTATTCTCTATGGTGCATACGGCCGGCTAGTTTTAGTACTGGCTGAGTAGACTATAGTTACTGCTTCAAGTTAGGGTTATTTAACGTCACAGTAATAGAATCAGGCATCCAAGCCAGAAATAAAAAAATCAGATAAATACTTGTTATCATGTGTGAAGTGGTGAGGTTGGACCCAGGTGCAGAGAAGAGATCAGACGAGGAATCAGTGGTTAAGGATAAACGTAATACTTTACTGAGAAACGGTAGCCACAGGAGCACAGTACACTTCAAAAACAACTAACACTGAGCCTCAAAAACAACTAACACTGAGCCTCAAAAACTCCATTCAGGAAACAACCCCCCCATTCAGGAAACAATTCAAGCTTCTGCAAAAGACAACAGAAAACACACCTCTTTTAACAGGGAAATCATAGCGAGTAAATAGGACACAGCTGAGTGTCGTAAATGTCTCTAGGACAGTCTCTGCCGCCCTCTGGTGACAGGTGGAACCATGACACCATGTGCCTGAAAGGAATGAACAGGTCAGGTTAGTTTGGGGAGTTCCCTTTGAAATGTGTCTTTCGTTGAACAGCTACAGGGCAGGGATTGTGTGGGGCCTACTCTGTGTGTGTGTGTGTGTGTGTAGGCTGAATCAAACAGCACTTCCTCATCACTTCTGGGATGTGTGTGATTTTGTACTTGAATGTGCAGGTGTGTGTGTTTGTTTGAGTATGGTGCACTATGCCAGTGGTGTATGATGCCTGTACTGGTAATCATGCCCAGGGGGTGATGGATATCACTGGCAGTGGTGGTTGGTTGGTAGAGTTGCCAAGGACATTGTGTCTCATCCCCTCCCCCTAGCGTGCTCACAGACACATCCTGTGCTCTCACAGCAAGACACCAATTACCCACCAAAACACCAATCAGAGAAGAAATACGACTGTGCTGCTCCCACAGCTCAGTGCACTGTAGCCATGTTACATCTGATAGCCCCAACATCCTGTTTCTCTGCCTGTCTGACTGTACTGCATCACGCTGCCTGTCTGCATTCCCAGTCCAATCGAAGCCGATGCTAGCCTGGCTTTGTCACAGTGTTAAACTGTGACCCAGAGCGAGGAGAGTTGTGCCTAGGCTCATGCTGGGCTAGCCTCTAGGGTGATAGAGTGAGCGAGTCTCCCTCGCTCTGGGTCACATGCTAAGTGGATTTCCTCATGTTCTCGCATTGTGTCTCAAGCCCTACGTCAAGCTATAACCATAAGGCCTAAACAACCCCAATCTGGAGAACAAGCCACCTCTCGTCCCCTATACACACTCACGCCTGACGCACGCACACACACACACACACACACACACTCCCCCCAAAAAACAACACACACACCTTGCATTGGTAATCTTAGTCGTTTCTCGGCGGGACAAGTGCTTGTGTAAGCAGGAAGCCAGGGGTCGTGGTGGATCAAGGACGTTGCAGTAATGTAATCTCAGCATAAGGCAGGGAAAGCACTGTAACACGATCCAACGTTACACACAAACACACGCGCGCACGCACGAACACACACACACACACATACACGCATTCACCTTAGCTCACTGGGCTAACACTGGTTGAATCAACATCGTTTCCATGTCATTTCAGCAAAATATTCAATATTCAATATTCAAAAACTTGATTTGATTTGCAAAAAGTAATCAATGTAAGGGAATTTAGATTTTTTTTAACCCAATTTGTAACCTAAATCCAATGGCAAGGTGAACTTTTTTTGTGCTGAGCGATTAGTGCTTTTTGAGGGGGGTTTGGTTTTGGTTCGATTTGGTACGTTTTTTTAACATTAAATACACTATGTATTATGTGGGTTAATTGCTGTAACAACACGGCATAAAACAACCAATAAAACTCAATAAGATTGGTAGTGACTGCCCATTACTGCTTATCACTTAATAACCATAATTTATTCACATTACTTTAATAAAATATTTAAAAATATTTGATTACTTCATTTTTTAAATTCCATGTAGTTACCTTATCTCTATAGAGCTGCTGCCTACGCTGTCTGACAAAATCTCTATTTCAGTAGTTCTTCAAAGCAAATAAAGTAGACTTTTATGACTGCTGAACACCAACGATCAATCACTTCGATTGTGTATTTTCAGGTAAAGATACCTTGCGAAGCAGCTGTTTTCTATGATCGCGCACACTCCCGTCTCCTACGTAGCAGGCGTGAAATAATCGCAGACCGGACAAGTAGGCGCACCATTGATTATGGCCGTTGTAGTTAATTATCTTATTTTCTGCTTTAAACGATGTAGAACATTGGCCTGTTGGAAACTACAACTACCGCAACACAGAGTTCGGGCACGATCTGATTTATCTATTTAAAAAAAACATTAAAGTGCACATTGAGCTCGCAGGATTTTTTTTTTTAATGGAATTTAAATAAATTAACCGATGTCCAGTCAATTAGTAGTTTAAAAAATGAAAAATAACGGACAGACATTTCGCTTTATCGTTCAGCATACATTTTTTTGTTGTTGATATATTTAACGTTGAATTCACGTCAGTTGACAACTCCAACAACTCTTTAAGCTGACGTCTGTGCCCAGTGGGAGCACTGATTCCCTTCATATCACTGTCATCTCTAGAAATCACTTTAGTGTAGCTGCTGCTCTAAACGTTTTAACCTTTCATTCGCGTGTTTTGTTTGTTTTCAGGTCTGTTCTCTCGGCGTCACACTCTTAGGGAAAAAAAAGGTGCTATCCAGAACCTTAAAGGCATCTTTGGCTGTCCCCATAGGAGAACCCTTTGAAAACTACTTTTGGTTGCAGGCAGAACCCTTTTGGGTTCCATGGAACCGAGGGTTCTACATGGAACCCAAAAAGGTTCTACCTGGAAACAAAAAGTGTTTTCCTAAAGGGGCAGCTGAAGAATCATTTTGGAACCATTTTTTTCTAAGAGTGCAGTAACTGTTAATGGTGATAGTGGTGTTAGGACCAGGGGTTAATTTACAACACTCCTATTGAGCTTATCCTAACAGTCTCGTGAGCAATGGGCTTGGCAGCATGCCACCTCTTACCTCACTCCTGCTGTTTTGCTCACTGAACCAAGGAGTTGGCAAAGAGAGCGAGGGGAGGTGATGGGTGGTGAGGGGTAGGAGGAGAGGGAGGAGGAGAAGGAACGGGAGTTCTGGTAAAAGACCCCCTGTGGCCTCGGTGATAAGAAAATGACAGTGTGTGTGTGACTCCAGCCGAGGACACGGGCAGCTGGATGTGCTGTGGAGAGAGGGAGATAAGAGTAAGGACATACAGACACTCACTCACACACAGGGATGCATACACACACACACACACACACACACACACACACACACACACACACACACACACACAGTAGAGCCTAGGGAGGTCACCTTCAAGTCCCACTCTGCAGTACCTCTAACTGGTACCGCGTCCGCGTCTTCCCCTCATTCTTCTCTCCTTTCCATTTTTCCTTTCTCACAGAGCCACACATATGGGCACCATGGGGTTACCTGGGGATTCCTCTAAATGCTATCTAGCTGTGAGAGGGGTAGAGGGGTAGAGGGGTTGGGTAGTGTAGCTTCAACTCCCACCTTCTTATTGAAGGGGGGGGGGGGGTATGCTGGTACTGTCAAATCAGAGCGCCCCCCCATCTCTATTTCTCCCTTCTTTTCCCCAGTCTTCTCTGCAGTATTCTATTTCTCCCTTCTTTTCCCCAGTCTTCTCTGCAGTGTTCTATTTCTCCCTTCTTTTCCCCAGTCTTCTCTGCATTATTCTATTTCTCCCTTCTTTTCCCCAGTCTTCTCTGCAGTGTTCTATTTCACCCTTCTTTTCCCCAGTCTTCTCTGCAGTATTCTATTTCTCCCTTCTTTTCCCCAGTCTTCTCTGCAATATTCTATTTCTCCCTTCTTTTCCCCAGTCTTCTCTGCAGTATTCTATTTCTCCCTTCTTTTCCCCAGTCTTCTCTGCAGTATTCTATTTCTCCCTTCTTTTCCCCAGTCTTCTCTGCAGTGTTCTATTTCTCCCTTCTTTTCCCCAGTCTTCTCTGCAGTATTCTATTTATCCCTTCTTTTCCCCAGTCTTCTCTGCAGTGTTCTATTTCTCCCTTCTTTTCCCCAGTCTTCTCTGCAGTATTCTATTTATCCCTTCTTTTCCCCAGTCTTCTCTGCAGTGTTCTATTTCTCCCTTCTTTTCCCCAGTCTTCTCTGCAGTATTCTATTTCTCCCTTCTTTTCCCCAGTCTTCTCTACAGTGTTCTATTTCACCCTTCTTTTCCCCAGTCTTCTCTGCAGTGTTCTATTTCTCCCTTCTTTTCCCCAGTCTTCTCTGCAGTGTTCTATTTCTCCCTTCTTTTCCCCAGTCTTCTCTGCAGTGTTCTATTTCTCCCTTCTTTTCCCCAGTCTTCTCTGCAGTATTCTATTTCTCCCTTCTTTTCCCCAGTCTTCTCTGCAGTGTTCTATTTCACCCTTCTTTTCCCCAGTCTTCTCTGCAGTATTCTATTTCTCCCTTCTTTTCCCCAGTCTTCCTGCAGTATTCTATTTCTCCCTTCTTTTCCCCAGTCTTCTCTGCAGTATTCTATTTCTCCCTTCTTTTCCCCAGTCTTCTCTGCAGTATTCTATTTCTCCCTTCTTTTCCCCAGTCTTCTCTGCAGTGTTCTATTTCACCCTTCTTTTCCCCAGTCTTCTCTGCAGTATTCTATTTCTCCCTTCTTTTCCCCAGTCTTCTCTGCAGTATTCTATTTCTCCCTTCTTTTCCCCAGTCTTCTCTGCAGTATTCTATTTCTCCCTTCTTTTCCCCAGTCTTCTCTGTAGTATTCTATTTCTCCCTTCTTTTCCCCAGTCTTCTCTGCAGTGTTCTATTTCTCCCTTCTTTTCCCCAGTCTTCTCTGCAGTATTCTATTTCTCCCTTCTTTTCCCCAGTCTTCTCTGCAGTGTTCTATTTCACCCTTCTTTTCCCCAGTCTTCTCTGCAGTATTCTATTTCTCCCTTCTTTTCCCCAGTCTTCTCTGCAGTATTCTATTTCTCCCTTCTTTTCCCCAGTCTTCTCTGCAGTATTATATTTCTCCCTTCTTTTCCCCAGTCTTCTCTGCAGTATTATATTTCTGCCTATCTCTCACACTTTTGCTGGAATCCCACACATTCTCTTACACTCTCTCTATGCTTTCCTTCCCTCCCTCTCTTTCTTTCTCACTATTTTTCTCTCTTTCTCTCTGTCTCTACCTCTCGCTCTTTCTCTCTCTAAAATTCGCTCCCTCTTTTAAAGCTTTTCATTTGAAGTGAAGGGTTGAAACACATTCAGAGGGGGTTGAAAGAAATACGATTGCTCTGGGAGACCAGTGTGTGTGTGTGTGTGTGTGTGTGTGTGCAGTGAATATGTCGGTATTTCTGATACCTCTCTCAGCGTCTGATCCACAGTAATTGTTTTTGTTCCCAAGATGTTTAGAGGTGGAAGAGTTCCATCTACCCTATAGGACCCATAACTTCTGTTAGGTTCCATTTACAGTCTGTGTTATAGTAGGCCCTGCGTGTGTGTGTCCATGTGTGTGTCCATGTGTGTGTCCATGTGCGTGTCCATGTGCGTGTGAGTATGTGCGTACTGAACATCGTAATCCAATGGTTAAGAGTGGCTTTTAGGGACACCTAGGGGAATGGAACTCTCGGCTTTGCAATTTCTGGTGACGTAACATTTTCTGGGCCTAAATACTGTAGGGCAGGTATTCCCAAACACGGGGTACACACGCAATGCCATCAGGGGTACGCCAAATAAAAATGTGGTTCACATCTAAAAATATATACAAAATGTAATCAAAAAACTAACAATTTCTTCATATTTTCAAACAGTCCATTTATATTTTCCAACGGGGCTATACATTTGGGTGAGTTTTTTTTTCTCGCCTGAGTAGCCTCGTTTCACTACCAAAAATAAAATGAAACCATCTAGTGTTCAGCAAAATAACAACACAATGTCAAATACAGGTAACCTCGTCAAATAATTAACATCCAATCACATTAACCGTTACCCTCTCGCTGGAATTCCACTGACGGTCCGTATGTAGCCAAACCTAGCTGCTGCTCATTCCGTTTGCTCGAAAATTGATAAAAGGCTAAAAAAAGTAAGTCCATAGAGACACATACCAGCTCTACTGGCAGTACTGCTACTACCAGCAATACTGCACCTGTCGACGACACAAGTTGTTCTGCTTCCACGAGCACATCCAATGCTAGCATCAGTAATTCTACATTTGTTGTTAGCCCAGCTAGCATGGACACTGACAGTTGTGGATCTGATTCAGCCGAAGAGCTACTGTCCCCTGACCCGGGAAAGCACCGAACAACAGGCAGGGACTTTGGACCATTGAAGAGGCTCAAATATGATGAGAACTACATTGATTTGGGGTTCACTTATATTGGGAGTAGCGCCGTTCCTCAGCCACAGTGTGTTATATGTGATAAAGTATCTCACAACTCGATGAAACTTTCACTCTTGCCCAGACATTTAGAAACAAAACATATCAGTTTGAAAAATAAGCCACGGGAGTTTTTTGAGCGAGAATTAAGATGACTTTCGAGTAGTAAGACATGTATAAAAGCAACAAATACCTTTAATAAGAAAGAGCTAGAAGCGTCTTAAATGGTGAGCTACTGAGTGGCTGGGACAGGCAAGCCCCATACTATTGTGGAGGACTTAATTCTTCCTGCTGCCGCGGATATGGCTGGGACAATGCTGGGGGAAAAGGCCCAAAAAACTATACAGACAATTTCTTCATCAAACAACACTGTTTCACGATGCATCAGTGACATGGTGGGAGATGTTTTGAAACAGTTACTGCTTCTCATACAAGCCAGTGAATTCTATGAGTTGCTGGATGAGTCAACAGACGTGGCGGGCCTGGTACAGCTCCTGGTATATGTCCGTTACGTTTATGGGGGGTCAATTAATGAAGACATCCTCTTCTGCAAACTACTGGAAACCAGGACAACGGGAGATGATATTTTTAAAGTACTGGAAAGCTTTGTGACATCAAATGGACTTTGGTGGTCAAGATGTGTTGGTATCTGTACTGATGGAGCAAATGCCATGACAGGGAGACATAATGGAGTGGTAATGCGCATCCAAGCAGTTGCTCCCGACGCCTCTTGGGTACACTGCAGCATCCACTGAGAGGCTCTTGCTGCCATGGGAATGCCTGACAGCTGGAAAGACGTTTTGGACACTACAGTGAAAATGGTTAACTTTGTTAAAGCAAGGCCCCTGAACTCTCGTGTAGTTTCTTCATTATGCAATGATATGGGCAGCGACCATGTAACGCTTTTACAACATACAGAAGTGTGCTGGTTATCAAGGGGCAAAGTACTGACACGTTTATTTTACTTGAGAGACTAGCTTAAAGTTTTCTTTACTGACCATAATTTTCACTTGTCTGACCACTTGCATGATGATGAGTTTCTCACATGACTGGCCTATCTGGGTGATGTTTTTTCTCACCTGAATGATCTGAATCTAGGATTACAGGGACGCTCCGCAACCTTATTCAATGTGCCCAGCCAGCTTGTCCAGCGCCCATGCCTCGGCCGGCCCGTCAGGCTCGCCTAGGTGGGACGCATGGTAGTGCCCCTAGAGGGGGGGAGGGTACTGTCACGCCTGCCCCCGCTCTCCGTCTCTGGTGCTCAAGGGCGCCAGGCTGCCCTGCATTACGCACTCCTGCCGCCATCATTATGCACACCTGCCTTCCCTCGTCACGCGCATCAGCGATTATTGGACTATTATTGGACCGGTTTATTACCTCCCCTATATTTGTCAGTTCCCAGGCCCTGTTTCCACGCTGCTGCATTGATTGTCTCACGTCTGTGTATTACCTGGTTCTGACGCTGTTCTTGTCCCGTTCCATGTCTGTTCCAATTAACTGTTGACTCCCCGTACCTGCTTCTCTACTCCAGCGTCGGTTCTTACACAGACCGTGTGTGGAAAATGATTTAAGACGGAGACTCTCTCCGATGCAACCCAACATTGCAGAGTTATGTGCGTCCTTTCAAGCACACCCTTCTCGTTAACCTGTGGTGAGTTATTCACAAGTTTTGATGAACAAATAAGGTTTTATGTATAAGATGGCTAAATAAAGAGCAAAATTATTGATTATTATTGTTTGTGCCCTGGTCCTATAAGAGCTCTTTGTCACTTTCCACGAGCCGGGTTGTGACAAAAACTCACACTCATTCTTACGTTTAATAAATGTAGCATATAGTGTGTGTGTGGCAGGCTTACAATGATGGCAACAAAAAAAACAGAAATTGAGAGTGCGCTGACCCTGGTGCTAGAGGGGGTACGCAGCTGGAGGTTGAATGTTTGAAAGGGTACGGGACTATAAAAAGTTTGTGAACCACTGCTGTAGGGGGATCATCAATACATATTAGATATTCAGCTGTTAATATGTATTCACTCTGCGCTTAATGTACACATATCCAGTTCATTTGACAGTTTCAGGATATATGAAATATCCTTTGATAAATGGATAATTACCTACACACTGTTTTGACAGCATCTAAACGGCACTCTGCGGTGGCTATCCTCCGTTCTTTGTATTGCCTCTGCTATTTTGCAGTCTAATGTAACATGGGTGAGATATTGTATGGCTCAGTCTCTACCAGACCAAGCTCACTGTATAGAAAAAAAAACGTTCTAAATATTTGTAAGAAATAATCATACAGTGGCCTGGGGTGGTCTAACCCGCTGCCTCCAGATGACCTGTGCCGGTGCAAGCGTGGGTTCGAATCCGACCCACACACTCTCCCCTCTCTTTGACTGTCCTATCTAATACAAATACAAAAACAAACAAACATTATTATGGAGTACGAGTGCTCCACTTCTTCAATAATTTAAAAAAAAATTTGTCCTACAGCTCATTTCTTATCAGTTGGATCTCTCCATCAAGGTCAGCTCTCAGCTCTCCCTAAAATAAAGAGGTTTCATCCAGAATGCAAATGAAGCAGTTTGGCTGTTTTCGGGATCTTAATTTGAGCTTCAATAAGCTGTTTTTAAGCATCAATAAGGGGTTAATACAGACACGTAGTTGAAGCCTGCAGGCAATGCAGTTTTTTTCTTTTTTTTCTCTTTTTAATTTGAGTTGGAAACGAGGCAGGATCTGGAAGAGTGGGGGAGGAGGTGGGATTTGTGTGTGAGTGTGGATGGGTGGGTGGGTGCTCACACCTCTGTTAGAGTGTGGAAGATGCTTGTTTCCGTGTGTATACACAGTCGCCTTCGTGTATGTGTGCGTGTTCGTGTGTGCGCGAGTGTGTAGAATGTGTATGACAGAGAAACATAGCTAATTTATCACCACATGCTCTGGAAACTTCTAGGGGTCAGCAGGTGTCCAAGTGTTCACTAATGAACATCCCTCTCTGGCCAATCACAGCCTGCCTCCAGTGAGGCGGCCCCAACGGCTAGCCAATCACACGACTCCTCCTGGGCGCAGCAATGGGTAGAATTGATGAAAGTGCTAATTCCTCTTGAAGGATCACCTAACGCAGAAGGAGATAAAGCTGTATTGGAGCCTGGCAACATTACGCTGTATGGAAATGTAATAAAGCCTGAACGGCATCTATCTCATCAGACTCTCACCAGTAATATCTTTATAGTGGAGCCTGCCAGGCTGTATTGAGCTCAATGGAAATGTAGCAGCTCGCCTTGAATAGAAACTCACCATAGTCAGCTTGTGACTGAATACACTATGGAGCCGGGATGTACCACCAAGCTGAGTGGAAATACACTAATGCAACATCTAAGCATATGATTGTTCTATGGTGAAGAGCTTGTATGTATAGTGTAGGCCTATATTTATGCAAATACCGTATAGTAAAGTTTGAATGAAATGTAATAAAGAATATCTCTATAAATAACCTGAGATATTGCCACATTGGAGTGTTTGAGGAACATTTGAGAAACCTGTAAATTGCAACGTTGGGTTTCATTTCTTCTCTATATATTTTAGATATAGACTGGTTTTGAATCATCTCAACTGTAGTTTTTCCCCCTCGTAAGAACACCAAGGTGACCGTCATAGAGAATAGTTGTCAAGGACGCTGGTCTGTTCAGCCATAGTGTTAGCTCATGCCAAAAACGTGTATTTGTTCTCTTATATTTCCTTATTTGACCTTAATAGGACTTTGTCAGCAGATCAGTGAGGTGTCCATGAAGGATTCCTGAAATTTCCTTGTGGTCCTCTGTTTCTGTTTCTACAAGGCCCTTAGTATGTAAAATTACAGTAAATGTGATATTTTTGGTGGTCCTGGCCACACTAACTGGAGTGGAGAGAACACTGGCCTGATTTGTTAACTAAGCTATATTTAACTCCCACATTCCCCACGTCGAAATACCTTGAGGTCAGTTAACTAAGGAGTCTTGTGCTGGGTTCAATCGTGCTCTGACTGTATGTGCTGGTTTTTATTCACCTCAACATCCATATCTGCTATTTTGATAGTAAAAAAACAACATATATTTTAGTTTGGGCAGACACTCTTATCCAGAAGCTTTATTATAGATGTAATTGTATCCTCAAATTGTACCATTGACTCAAATCCCCAACCCTGCTGTTGAAAGTACCACGCTCCAACCTCCAACCAACTGGACCATTGAAACCACCAAGCGTTACACTGCCTGGCACTCTATGGAGTGTGTCTGTGTGTAATGCATGTTTGGGGAGTCCCGGTAACACTCTGATGATATCGACTAGAGTCCAGAGGCCCTGTCGCATCCTGATGATGTATGAGCCTGACAGGGGTGTTCATCATCGCAGGGCCAGATTACTCCTTCGCCCCGGGACACTTCTCCCTCTTCATCATCCCTCCATCCGAGGATACACATCTCCCTCTCTATCCCGGTCTCCGCCCCCACATCCTAAACACATAATCTCTCATTCCAGCCGTTCCATGCCATTTCAGTAAACCGTGACATCCACTGTCTCAGATTGTTCTGAAATCGTCCCTGTAGTTAGCAACAGGTAAGATCGGCATTCCAGAAATTATTTTGTTGAAATGATTTAGGAGAAATTAGCCAATTGATTGCACCCAAATTGGCCATTTTAGTGTATAGGATTTAGATCATATTCAATAAATATAGTACCCAACATCCGGTTTGGACAGAGAGATGTGGGGGGCTGCCTTTTCGATATCCACATCATCGGAGCCCAGGGAACAGTGGGTTAACTGCATTGCTCAGGGTCAGAACGACAGATTTGAACTGCCTTGTCAGCTCGGGATTCAATCCTATGGTGCAATTGTCATATATGACTCATTTCAGGAAACTAGGCCTATGTAGCACGTCACTACTTCACAGGAGCAGCATTTGAATGTAACATTTATTTTACATTTAGTTTTTGTGCAGAAATGCCTTCTGGAACATGTGAACTTTCTTGTGCCTTAATAACAAACTTGTATTCCATGGAAATAATAAAGAATACGATTGTTCAATTACGTGCCTAGTTGGTTTAGCCACGGGAAATAGACAGGAACCTTCCCTCTAGCCATGATTGGCTGAGATAATGGATGGGCTGCACATGCCGGGAGATGAGTTTGGATTTACCATGTGGAGTGCTTCTGTCTATAACGTGAGCTGTTCAGTATGTGTTGACAGTCCTTTTTACTGCACCGTTTTTGAAAGACATAACGTTAGCCATCGAGAAGTACAAAAGCTTTGCTCCTTTTCTCAACGACATCGATGCCCTGAATTTAGCAGACGCTATCGACAGATCAGTTGGAAAAAGTGATGGGAGCAGCTGCTTTCTGCACACGCCACGGTCAGTGTGAACCAGAGTGACTCGACACAACGCTGGCCAAACAAATTGTAGCTACAAACAAAACAGAGTTAAATGGTTACAGTCTGCCGTGAAGCGCTCATCCATGTATACGGACGGGTAAGAGGCTAGCTACATTTTCAGATAAGTTTATAATTTAGTTAGCTCACATTAGGTGTATGATCTATGTAGTTACATTATTCAAATCAGAAAATAATTTGCATTGCTAGTTATAGCCTAATGTTAGCTAGCTAACATTCAACCTCGTTTGTTAGCTTTAGCTACCTGCAGATTCGTACTTACAGCTCTGACAATGATTGTATTGGTAGTAGTATGAGTTGGGATTATGCCGGTTCGTTGTTTAGCTAGCTAGCTACATAGCTAGCTACATGTCTAAACAAAAGATTCCACTTCGGACGGATTATTGCATGACCCATCAAATTAGCTAGGTGTGTCTAAGGGTGATTATGGCCATCTATTATATTTCATGAACATGTGCGCATGTCTATACTATAGTGACCCATCCACCTAGATGTGGCTGGGGGTGGTTATAGATTTCCTTCACATGACCCATCGATTTAGACAAGTGTGTCGCTTAAATGTCATCTAATAATAAAATATTTATTCCATATTTTTATCTGGACACTTTGTGTTTTGATATTGCTACTATGCAAGTAACCATTTCACTGTACTGTTTACACCTTCTGTATCCTGTGCATGTGACAAATCAACTTTTATTTTATTTGATATAGTGTGTGTTTACCACATGACCTCACATGTGAATCCTTAAAGAGATGGGTGGGCCTAAGGCTTAAGAGAGTGTGAATGATGCTGAATGGGTATAGACTAGAGGTCGACCGATTAGGATTTTTCAACCCCGATACCGATTATTGGAGGACCAAAAAAAGCCGATACAGATTAATCGGACGTTTAAAAAAAATTATATATATTTTGTAATAATGACAATTACAACAATACTGAATGAACACTTTTATTTTAACTTAATATAATACATAAATAAAATCAATTTCGTCTCAAATAAATAATGAAACATGTTCAATTTGGTTTAAATAATGCAAAACACAGTTTATTTACCTTTATTTAGCTAGGCAAGTCAGTTAAGAACAAATTCTTATTTTCAATGACGGCCTAGGAACAGTGGGTTAACTGCCTGTTCAGGGGCAGAACGGCAGATTTGTACCTTGTCAGCTCGGGGATTTGAACTTGCAACCTTTCGGTTACTAGTCCAACACTCTAAGAAAGTAAAAGTGCAATATGTGCCATGTAAAAAAGCTAACGTTTAAGTTCCTTGCTCAGAACATGAGAACATATGAAAGCTGGTGGTTCCTTTTAACATGTGCCTTCAATATTCCCAGTTAAGAAGTTTTAGGTTGTAGTTATTATAGGAATTACAGGACTATTTCTCTCTATACCATTTGTATTTCATTTACCTTTTGACTATTGGATGTTCTTATAGGCACTATAGTATTGCCAGCCTTATCTCGGGAGTTGATAGGCTTGAAGTAATAAACAGCGCTGTGCTTCAAGCATTGCGAAGAGCTGCTGGAAACCGCAGGAAAGTGCTGTTTCAATGAATGCTTACGAGCCTACTTTTGCCTACCACAGCTCAGTCAGACTACTCTATCAAATATCAAATCATAGACTTAATAAAATTATAATAAACAAACAGAAATACGAGCCTTAGGTCATTAATATGGTCAAATCCGTAAACTATCATTTCGAAAACAAAACGTTTATTCTTTCAGTGAAATACGGAACCGTGGCCCAAACTGCTGCATATACCCTGACTCTGCTTAAACAGAACGCAAGAGAAGTGACACAATTTCCCTAGTTAATATTGCCTGCTAACATGAATTTATTTGAACTAAATATGCAGGTTTAAAAATATATACTTGTGTATTGATTTTAAGAAAGGCATTGATGTTTATGGTTAGGTTCACATTGGTGCAACGATAGTGCTTTTTTCGCGAATGCGCTTGTTAAATCATCACCCGTTTGGCGAAGTAGGCTGTGATTCGATGATAAATTAACAGGCACCGCATTGATTATATGCAACGCACGACAAGCTAGTTAACTTCTTGCGTCGAGCCATCCCGGATCCGGTATCGTGACTACAGCCTCAAGCTCATTACCATAACGCAACGTTAACTATTCATGAAAATCGCAAATGAAATGAAATTAATCTATTTGCTCTCAAGCTTAGCCTTTTGTTAACAACACTGTCATCTCAGATTTTCAAAATATGCTTCTCAACCATTGCAAAACAAGCATTCGTGTAACAGTATTGATAGCTAACGTAGCATTTAGCGTTAGCATTCAGCAGGCAACATTTTCACAAAAACCAGAAAAGCATTCAAATAAAATCATTTACCTTGTAGATGTTTTCAATGAGGAGACTCTCAGATAGCAAATGTTCAGTTTTTCCTGAAAGATTATTTGTTTAGGACAAATCGCTCCGTTTTCTGCTTCACGTTTAGCTACGAAAAAAAACCTGTATCCAGGATTGTGTAAATCTATCCGCAAGCTCATTAGCATAACACAACGTTAACTATTAATGGAAATCGCAAATGAAATGAAATGAATCTATTTGCTCTCAAGCTTAGCCTTTTGTTAACAACACTGTCATCTCAGATTTTCAAAATATGCATTTGAACCATAGCTAAACAAGCATTTGTGTAACAGTATTGATAGCCTAGCATAGGATTATGCCTCTCTTTCAGCATGCAACATTTTCACAAAAACCAGAAAAGAATTCAAATAAAATCATTTACCTTTGAAGAACTTCAGATGTTTTCAATGAGGAGACTCTCAGTTAGATAGCAAATGTTCCGTTTTTACAAAAAATATTATTTGTGTCGACTAATCGCTCCGTTTTGTTCATCACGTTTGGGTAAGGAAAAAAAAAAATATATATATATATTAAGTCATTAAAACGTGAACTTTTTCCCAAATTAACTCCATAATATCGACAGAAACATGGCAAACCGATGTTTAGAATCAATCCTCAAGGTGTTTTTCACATATCTATCGACGATAAAATCCTTCGTGGCAGTTGACTTTCTCTTCTGAAGAAATGGAACGCGCATGGACCTACAGATTACGCAATAATTTCGACACAGGACACCGGGCGGGACACCAGGTAAATGTAGTCTCTTATGGTCAATCTTCCAATGATATGCCCACAAACACGTCACAATGCTGCAGACACCTTGGGGAAACGACAGAAAGGGCAGGCTCATTCCTGGCGCATTCACAGCCATATAAGGAGACATTGGAACACAGCGCCTTCAGAATCTGGGGCATTTCCTGTATGAAACTTCATCTTGGTTTCGCCTGTAGCATTAGTTCTGGGGCACTCACAGATAATATCTTTGCAGTTTTGGAAACGTCAGAGTTTTGTCTTTCCAAGGCTGTCAATTCCATGCATAGTCGAGCATCTTTTCGTGACAAAATATTGCGCTTAAAACGGGCACGTCTTTTTATCCAATAATGACATAGCGCCCCCATAGGTTGAAGAGGTTAAACTAGTAATATCATCAACCATGTGTTGTTAACTAGTGATTATGTTAAGATTGATTGTTTTTTATAAGATAAGTTTAATGCTAGCTAACAACTTACCTTGGCTCCTTGCTGAACTCGCGTAACAGTTGGTCAGGCCTGCCACACAGTCTCCTCGTGGAGTGCAATGTAATCGGCCATGATCGGTGTCCAAAAATGCTGATTACTGATTGTTATGAAAACTTGAAATCGTTCCTAATTAATCGGCCATTGGTCGACCTCTAGTATAGCCAAAGAACAACTCTCCAGTAGGTGCACCAAAATATTCAAGGGCCATTTTCTCAAAAGTGGGGTTACAAGTTCATCCATTTTCAAAGCAGAATTACTTTCCCATTGTTCCTCAACTACAGTGTATGATTTACCATTTTCTATCTCTGAGTCTCTACTTTTATCCAATGTAAAAAAACACAATTTCTAATCTTGCTACATAGACCGAAATTGAGGCGGCCGGTCACATATGAAGACTTTCCCTACAGGCCTAAAACTTTGATGGAGAAATGGGCTAGGGATTAACATGTTGTGACAACCTTAACAAAATAGTACATTGCATGGGACTCGTGTTTAAAAAAAAATATATATATCAGGAAGCAGCTCTATATGTATTGTGATTAGTGATATTTACCATTTCTTATGCTTTTTGAGGTGGAATGACCCATCATGCTTGTGTATGTAAAATGCTGGTATCCAAGAAAACTAGGGTTGTGCACTGCAGAATGAAGTGTGTGTGTGTGTGTGTGTGTGTGTGTGTGTGTGTGTGTGTGTGTGTGTGTGTGTGTGTGTGTGTGTGTGTGTGTGTGTGTGGTCTTAAGAGTGTAGAGAAGGGGTCAGGCTAGTAGTAGACTGACATGCCATGAGACCTAGAGGAGGGGAGAGAGCTGATACACTAACATGTCAAGCCACACACACACACACACACACACACACACACACACACACACACACACACACACACACGCACACTTAATTTAGATGTAGACCATACCAGCAGTCCTGTCTTGTTTAATCCCCTACAGCTGAGGTCACCAGACATGTATGTGATCCATGCCAGAGCTGGCGTTGTATGTCCCTCTGCTTTCCTGTAGTATACATACTGTCGTCTATATTTGTATGCTTGCGTGTATGGGACAGTTTAATATACTGATTAATATTGTATTTTGTACTCCCCTCCCACATATTCTCATCCCCCATTTAGGATATAGTTTAATTCAGACTGTGTAAAACAGGCAGTTTGGAATATTAATGGCGACATTTACACCCAGCATTTATCAGCCTCTGTTTTGTGGTCTGTGCCTCTCTCTGACCAAAAATAATCGTGAAAATGTTGGGAAAAATAGGAGGGGAGATGTAAAGACTGCAGAGACATGAAGAGTGTCTGCTCACAATTGATTTCTGCCTCTGCTCTTTAACTAATTTACTGTGCCCTGGGAATAGCTTATGTGAACCCTAAGAAGTGTGTGTGTGTGTTTGTGCGTGTGTTTGCTTTGTATCTCATTACTAAGAAACCCTGAATATAGTAATTATCTTGGGCCATCCCTACTGTCCTGCATAGTAGTGTGTTTTTGGTGTGTGTAGACAATGTGTTCATATGTGGGTGTGCGTAGGTTTTCCAGTTGTGTGTTAATTTGCTAGACAGGGAAATCAGTCATAACTCCACCTTGATGGTATCTCCTCTTAGCTCATAATTGCCTTTCTTCTCTGTGGTGGGTATAAGGGTAGGTGTGTACAGTACCAGTCAAAAGTTTGGACACACCTACTCATTCAAAGGTTTTTCTTTAGTTTTACTATTTTCTACATTGTAGAATAATAGTTAAGACATCACAACTATGAAATAACACATATGGAATCATGTAGTAACCAAAAACAAGTGTTAAACAAAGCAAAATATATTTTATATTTGAGATTCCTCAAAGTAGCCACCCTTTGTCTTGATTTCAGCTTTGCGCACTTTCGGCATTCTCTCAACCTACTTCACCTGGAATGCTATTTCAATAGCAATAGCAATAGTCTTGAAGGAGTTCCCACATACTGTATGCTGAGCACTTGATGGCTGCTTTTCCTTCACTCTGCGGTCCAACTCATGCCAAACCATCTCAATTGGATTGAGGCTAGGGGATTGTGGAGGCCAGGGCATCTGATGCAGCACTCCATCACTCTCCTTCTTGGTCAAATAGCCCTTACACAGCCTGGAGGTGTGTTGGGTCATTGTCCCGTTGAAAAACAAATGAAAGTTCCACTAAGCTCAAACCAGATGGGATGGCGTATTGCTGCAGAATGCTGTGGTAGCCATGCTGGTTAAGTGTTCCTTGAATTCTAAATAAATCACTGACAGTGTCACCAGCAAGCACCCCCACACCATCACACCTCACCACCTCCATGTGTCACGGTGGGACCTACATATGCAGAGATCATCTGTTCACCTACTCTGCGTCTCACAAAGACACGGCGGTTGGAAACAAAAATCTCACATTTGGACTCCAAACCTAAGGACATATTTCCACCTGTCTAATGTCCATTGCTCATGTTTCTTGGCCCAAGCAAGTATCTTCTTATTATTGGTGTCCTTTAGTGGTGGTTTCTTTACAACAATTAGACTGTGAAGACCTGATTCACAAAGTCTCCTCTGAACAGTTGATGTTAAATGTGTCTGTTACTTGAACTCTGTGAAGCATTTATTTGGGCTGCAATTTCTGAGGCTGGTAACTCTACTGAACTTATCCTCTGCAGCAGAGGTATCTCAGGGTCTTCCATTCCTGTGGCGGTCCTCATGAGAGCCAGTTTCATCATATCGATTGATGGTTTTTGCGACTGCACTTGAAGAAACTTTCAAATTTCTTGAAATTTTACGATTGACTGACCTGCAGCCCGTCTGGTGTTCAACCTTCCCAAGTTCTCTCACGTCACCCCGCTCCTCCGCTCTCTCCACTGGCTTCCAGTTGAAGCTCGCATCCGCTACAAGACCATGGTGCTTGCCTACGGAGCTGTGAGGGGAACGGCACCTCAGTACCTCCAGGCTCTGATCAGGCCCTACACCCAAACAAGGGCACTGCGTTCATCCACCTCTGGCCTGCTCGCCTCCCTACCACTGAGGAAGTACAGTTCCCGCTCAGCCCAGTCAAAACTGTTCGCTGCTCTGGCCCCCCAATGGTGGAACAAACTCCCTCACGACGCCAGGACAGCGGAGTCAATCACCACCTTCCGGAGACACCTGAAACCCCACCTCTTTCAGGAATACCTAGGATAGGATAAAGTAATCCTTCTCACCCCCCCTTAAAAGATTTAGATGCACTATTGTAAAGTGGCTGTTCCACTGGATGTCTTAAGGTGAACGCACCAATTTGTAAGTCGCTCTGGATAAGAGCGTCTGCTAAATGACTTAAATGTAAATGTTAAAGTAATGATGGACTGTTGTTTCTCTTTGCTTATTTGAGCTGTTCTTGACCTAATATGGACTTGGACTTTTACCAAATAGGGCTATCTTCTGTATACCACCCCTACCTTCTCACAACACAACTGATTGGCTCAAACGCATTAAGAAGGAAAGAAATTCCACAAATGAACTTTTAACAAGGCACATCTGTTAATCGAAATGCATTCCAGGAGTACTACCTCATAAAGCTAGTTGAGAGAATGCCTAGAGTGTGTAAAGCTGTCATCAAGACAAAGGGTGGCTACTTTGAAGAATCTCAAGTATAAAGTATATTTTGATTTGTGTTATGTCATATTTTTGATGTATTCACTATTATTGTATTCACTATGTATTCACTATTATTCTACAATGTACAGTCATGGCCAAAAGTTTTGAGAATGACACAAATATAAATTTTCACAAAGTCTGCTGCTTTAGCTTGTATGATGGCAATTTACATATACTCCAGAATGTTATGAAGAGTGATCAGATGAATTGCAATTAATCGCAACGTCCCTCTTTGTCATGCAAGTTAACTGAATCCCACTGGTGGTGCTTGGAATCATTGTTCTTCCTCTGTCAACCATGGTTACCTGCAAGGAAACACATGCCGTCATCATTGCTTTGCACAAAAAGGGCTTCACAGGCAAGGATATTGCTGCCAGTAAGATTGCACCTAAATCAACCATTTATCGGATCATCAAGAACTTCAAAGAGAGCGGTTCAATTGTTGTGAAGAAGGCTTCAGGGCGCCCAGGAAAGTCCAGCAAGCGCCAGGACCGTCTCCTAAAGTTGATTCAGCTGAGGGATCGGGGCACCACCAGTACAGAGCTTGCTCAGGAATGGCAGCAGGCAGGTGTGAGTGCATCTGCACGCACAGTGAGGTGAAGACTTTTGGAGGATGGCCTGGTGACAAGAAGGGCAGCAAAGAAGCCACTTCTCTCCAGGAAAAACATCAGGGACAGACTGATATTATACAAAAGGTACAGGGATTGGACTGCTGAGTACTGGGGTAAAGTAATTTCCTCTGATGAATCACCTTTCCGATTGTTTGGGGCATCCGGAGACGGCTTGTCCGGAGAAGACAAGGTGAGCGTTCCCATCAACCCTGTGTCATGCCAACAGTAAAGCATCCTGAGACCATTCATGTGTGGGGTTGCTTCTCAGCCAACGGAGTGGGCTCACTCACAATTTTGCCGAAGAACACAGCCATGAATAAAGATTGGTACCAACACATCCTCCGAGAGCAACTTCGCCCCAACCATCCAGGAACAGTTTGATGACGAACAATGCCTTTTCCAGCGTGATAGAGCACCTTGCCATAAGGCAAAAGTGATAACTAAGTGGTCGGGGAACAAAACATCGATTTTTTTTGGGGTCCATGGTCAGGAAACTCCCCAGACCTTAATCCCATTGAGAACTTGTGGTCAATCCTCAAGAGGCGGGTGGACAAACAAAAACCCACAAATTCTGACAAACTCCAAGCATTGATTATGCAAGAATGGGCTGCCATTAGTCAGGATGTGGCCCAGAAGTTAATTGACAGCATGCCAGGGCGTATTGCAGAGGTCTTGAAAAAGAAGGGTCAACACTGCAAATATTGACTCTTTGTATCAACTTCATGTAATTGTCAATAACAGCCTTTGACACGTATGAAATGCTTGTAATTATACTTCAGTATTCCATAGTAACATCTGACAAAAAATATCTAAAGACACTGAAGCAGCAAACTTTGTGGAAATTAATATTTGTGTCCTCAACTTTTGGCCACGACTGTATATTTCGATTTGTGTTATGTCATAGTTTTGATGTATTCACTATTATTCTACAATGTAGAAAATGGCAAAAATAAAGAACATGAGAATGAGTTCATGTGTCCAAACTTTTTAGTGGTACTGTACATGTATGCATGCGAGCATTTGTTGTTGTGTTTAATTGACTACGCACTGTAAATCCTGAGTTAGGTTTACTCAAATGGTTTAAGGAAACCGAATGCATTGAACCAAATGAATTATTTGAGTATGCTGTACTGCCAATGTTTGAGTAAGCACAATAAGTGTTCTTGTTAATTGTACTTGTATAAACAATGTAAATATAAAATTATAGAGTGAAGATTGTACTTGAATAAATGACTGAAGTGTACTTAAATTATGTTGTCGACTTTACTTAAATATACTATGTTATTGTAAGTTGACTTACACGCAAATGAGTTAATCTTACTTAAACATGAACAACCTGCTACTCAAGTGGATTAAGGAAACTGAATATATAAATCCTATTAAAAAAGTTGTTTTTTTACAAACATGGACAACATTCTTAAAACAAAGTGATTATATGTCAATGAATCAGTAATCATGAAAATGATCTAAAAAGTAAAGTTGACTCCCACAGTAAGACGTCAGTGGTCATCAAGATAATAGATTCTGTGCAGAATAAAATATCATGGTGACATGCTCCTATTGTTCTACAGAAGCTTGCATAGAATCTGTGCAATAAGAACGCAGCCAATATTCATTGGGAGAATCTCAATTGCATTTCCTTGATTCCTCGCAGCCTCTCTCCTTGATTCCTCACGTCCTCCAATGGGTTTTGAGAAGGAAGTAAGGAGAGAGGACACAAGGAATCAAGGAAATCCAATTGAGATTCTGCCATTGGCAAAGAACGGGTTATTACAAAGCAAAGAAATATGTTCTATCCTCTGAATCCCAAATCAACTTCTTTCTCAAAACCTATTGGATGAGATGGTGAGAGGTCTCCCCTCTGACATTCTCATCCAATGGGTTTTGAGAAAAAGACACAAGAAGATAAGAAAATGAAATTGAGTTTCTCCTCCCTGTAGGTACTCATAAAAATATAGGTGTAAGCATTCATTCACGGGGTGGCATATAGCCTAGCTTTTAAGTGTGTTGGTTCGATATCCCCGAGCCGACTAGGTGAAAAAAATCTGTTGATGTGCCTTTGAAAGTCCCTCTGAATAAGAGTGTCTGCTAAATTATTCAAATGTAAATGTCTATTTATGACAAAGACTTCATTTAATTTAAAAAATCATTTTTTTTACAGGAAGCCAGAGGCACAGTTCAACACTCAGACAAAATTCACAAACGAAGCATTTGTGTTTAGTGAGTCTGCCAGATCAGAGGCAGTAGGGATGACCAGGGATGTTCTCTTAATAACTGTGTGAATTAGGCAATTTTTCTGTCTTGCTAAGCATTCAAAATGTAACGAGTACTTTTGGTTGTCAGGGAAAATGTAAGGAGTAAAAAGTACATTATTTTCTTTAGGAATGTAGTGGAGTAAAAGTAGTCAAAAATATAAATACCCCAAAAAACTACTCAAGTTTAAAGTATTTTTACTTAAGTACTTTACACCACTGCTACTCGGGACAGAGAATATTATGGCGCACAGAGTGAGTTGATAGAGAAAGACCATCATCTACTGGTGTACATGATGTGTTCTTGAAGTTCTGAGTGTCACGGGGAGAAAAGCAATTGCATTTCCTTGATTCCTCGCATCCTCTCTCCTCACTTCCGTCTAAAATTCCATTTGATAAGAAGGTCAGAATGGAGGGACCTCTTACCTTCTCGTCCAATGGGTTTTGAGAAGGAGGCGAGGAGAGAGGATGTGAGGAACCAAGGAAATCCTCCCCTGTACAACAGTTCTGACTAGGAGGAATACAGCTACGACTGGAACTGACTTTTTCATGGCAGGTTAGGATAATTAATGCAGCAGGTTAGGAGAATTAACGTAGAAGGTTAGGAGAATTAGGTTAAGGTTTGGAAAAGGGGTAGAGTTAGCTCAAATGCTCTCCTAACCTGCTACGAAAGGAACTTCCCTTTGAAAAATCAATGTCACAACAGGGCATTATTTTGTGCATCTCAGATATTTAATCCAAAACATACATTTAATTGGTAGCATGAAGTTTAGATGAGCACCAACATCCTTCCGTCCAGCCTGTAGAGAGAAAATATAAATATAACGAGCACTGAGATGCAGTGCCTTAGACCACTGCGCCACTCAGGAGCAATACCCCATAATGACAAAGCATAGGCAGTTTTTTTTAAATGTTTGCAAATTTATTACAGATAAAAACCTGAAATATCACATTTGAAGCACCTTTGGCAGTGATCACAAGGCAGGGGTCAAGGCAGGCAGGGGTCAGAAAACCAGACGTGGGGCAACAGTACCGGGCGGCAGGCAGGCTCAGGGTAAGGCAGAGGTTGGTAGTCCAGAGGGAGGCAAAGGTACAGGTCGGCAGGCAGGCTCAGGAGCAGGCAGAGTGGTCAGACAGGTGGGCTCGGAGTCAAGACAGGCAAAGGTTAAAACCAGGAGGGCGAGAAAAGAGAAACTGGAAAAAGCAGGAGCTGAGACACAAAACGCTGGTTGCCTTGAACAAACAAGACGAACTGGCAACAGACAAACAGAGAACACAGGTCTAAATACACAGGGGATAATGGGGAAGATGGGCGACACCTGGAGGGGGCTGGAGACAATCACAAAGACAGGTGAAACAGATCCGGGTGTGACATATTTAGATTGATGAGGAAAACAATTTATTTAATTCATTTCAGAATAAGGCCGTAACGTAACAAAATGTGGACAAAGTCAAGGGGTCTGAATAGGCACTCTAGATAACATCAGACGTAATCAAGGTCTACTACCCAAATTGTACACAGTAATTGGTTCTAACAAATTACACTCAATCAGAGTACAATCCACAAGAATGAATATTTGAGGAATAACTACTGAGGTAAGAAAGTTTAACTTTTAGTAACCTTTGAGTGAATTGTACTTAATTTATTTAGCAAGATATACAGTTATGTGTTACAGTGCAGTAATGCATTACATTACAGTAAAATAAGGCCTGCAGGGATGAGGTGAGATAGATGAGTAAAAGAGGAATGTAGATGGAGGGGCCAGCAGGTAGCCAGCAGACAAAAGGGGGTGAAAAGAAAAACAAAGTGGGTCAAAGACCAGAGAAGAAAACAGTAAAGGAGGGATACAAGATAGAGACTAAAGTGGGCCAGAGCAGGGTGGCCACTCCCTGTGTGATTGAGTGTGGCAGGAGCACAGCAGGAAGTGCAATGCATGGTGGGAGAAAGGATGCCACCCTGTCAATATTAAGCTAGTGAGAGACCGCACGGACGCACACACAAACACACGAGAAAAGAAAAACAAAGTGGGTCAAAGACCAGAGAAGAAGACTGTAAAGGAGAGAGAGAGAGAGAGAGAGAGAGAGAGAGAGAGAGACTCTAAAGTGGGCCAGAGCAGGGTGGCCACTTCCTGTGTGATTGAGTGTGGCAGGAGCACAGCAGGAAGTCCAATGCATGGTGGGAGAAAGGATGCCACCCGGTCAGTATTAAGGTAGTAAGTCCGCACAAACACACACACTGAGTTTGGGCGATATACCGTTTATACCATATACCGGATGTATGATTTTCAATACTGTTTAAAAAATAAAAAAAGTATTGGGGGGGGGTGTGCTACGCCACTTCTTCTATAAGTTAACTAAGTTAAGTATAACTGTAGGAAATCAAAGATGTGTCTAGTAAATGAAATCCAAGTCAGGGCTCCAGCTATGCATATGTTTTGCTGACTTGCTAGCTAAGTGGCTAGATGTCATGATCAAGCTTCTTGGTTACAGCAGAGACATTCAATCCCCGCCTGGATCAACATCCCTGATGACTAAATTGTTTTGTGCGTCAAAACAGAAATAGCGCCCCCTGTGTGCACTTCCAGTAACACCGTATAACCTGGTATGGTACAGAAACGGTATGACAATCGGGATTCCTGGCCAACCCTAACACACACCCTCTTTAACCATACACACATCATCAGACAACACACACCCTTGTCTAAGAAAGGAGACCCACTGTTCATTCCATTTGGAGATGATACACACACTCCAGGTGAGAGAGTGGTGATACACACTGTATTTGATTGTCTCCTTGCAGTTACAACCGTCTCCCTTATTTATCCTAATATCTCAGTGCAGAACTCGTTCACTATCCACACCCTCTATGTAGCCTGCAATAACACCCGGAGTGTGTTACCATGGTAAAATCCCTCCCATGTCATTTTGATTCTTACACAAACTTAATAGATACAGTGGCTCAATGGAGAGCTATATTGGTTTTACTATTCCACTGTTCCGACCAGCAAAATAAAGTTCTGAACTGGTTAGAACAAAAAAATACAGGTTTATATTGTTCTTTTCTGTTCCTTTTTTAACCTCTGACATATACAGTTGAAGTCGTAAGTTTACATACACCTAAGCCAAATACATTTCAACTCAGTTTTTCACAATTACTGACATTTAATCAGAGTAAAATTTCCCTGTCTTAGGTCAGTTAGGATCACCACTTGATTTTAACAATGCAAAATGTCAGAATAATAGTAGAGAGAATAATTTATTTCAGCTTGTATTTCTTTCATCACATTCCCAGTGGGTCAGAAGTTTGCATACACTCAATTAGTTTTTGGTAGCATTACCTTTAAATTGTTTAAGTTGGGTCAAACGTTTTGGGTAGCCTTCCACGAGCTTCCCACAATAAGTTGGGTGAATTTTGGCCCATTCCTCCTGACAGAGCTGGTGTAACTGAGTCAGGTTTGTAGGCCTCCTTGCTCGCACACACTTTTTCAGTTCTGCCCACACATTTTCTATAGGATTGAGGTCAAGGCTTTGTGATGGCCACTCCAATACCTTGACGTTGTTGTCCTTAAGCCATTTTGACACAACTTTGGAAGTATGCCTCGGGTCATTGTCCATTTGGAAGACCCATTTGCGACCAAGCTTTAACTTCCTGACGGATGTTTTGAGATGTTGCTTCAGTATATCCACGTAATTTTCCTCCTTCATGATGCCATCTATTTTGTGAAGTGCACCAGTCCCTGCTGTAGCAAAGCACCCCCACAACATGATGCTGCCACCCCTGTGGTTCACGGTTAGGATGGTGTTCTTCGGCTTGCAAGCCTCCTGCTTTTTCCTCCAAACATAACGATGGTCATTATGGCCAAACAGTTCTATTTTTGTTTCAGACCAGAGGACATTTCTCCAAAAAGTAAGATCTTTGTCCCCATGTGCAGTTGCAAACCGTAGTCTGGCTCTTTTATGGCGGTTTTGGAGCAGTGGCTTCTTCCTTGCTGAGCTGCTTTTCAGGTTATGTCAATATTTTACTCGTTTTACTGTGGATATAGATACTTTTGTACCCGTCTCCTCCAGCATCTGCACAAGGTCCTTTGCTGTTGATCTGGGATTGATTTGTACTTTTCGCACCAAAGTACGTTCATCTCTAGGAGACAGATATGACGGCTGCATGGTCCCATGGTGTTTAAACTTGCGTACTATTGTTTGTACAGATGAACGTGGTACCTTCAGGCATTTGGAAATTGCTCCCAAGGATGAACCAGACTTGTGGAGGTCTACAATTTATTTCTGAGGCTGATTTCTTTTGATTTTCCCATGATGTCAAGCAAAGAGGCACTGACTTTGAAGGTAAGCCTTGAATTACATCCACAGGTACACCTCCAATTGACTCAAATGATGTCAATTAGCCTATCAGAAGCTTCTAAAGCCATGACATAATTTTCTGGAATTTTCAAAGCTGTTTAAAGGCACAGTCAACTTAGTGTATGTAAACTTCTGACCCACTGGAATTGTGATACAGTGAATTATAAGTGAAATAATCTGTCTGTAAACAATTGTTGGAAAAATGACTTGTGTCATGCACAAAGTAGATGTTCTAAACGACTTGCCAAAACTATTTTTGTGGAGTGGTTGAAAAACGAGGTCTAATGACTCCAACTTAAGTGTATGTAAACTTCCGACTTCAACTGTATTTATGCTTCGGGCATTCTTATCAGGAACATTAGCTCTGCTCGAGGATATAAAAAACAGTGCACGTTTGAGTGCTTGGCCTTGGTGGATGTGTGTGCGTTGGTTGTCAGTGTTATCGGAGTGTGTAACCGGTGTTGATTGCCTCTGCGTTGTGTTTTGGTCGGCTTACATATGACCAGGGATGGTGTCGATCTTTTATTCTCTGATAAGGACAGGAAAAATGTTCATTAACAAATGCTGTGCTGCCCTTATCTGCCAACTCCTCTGCAAAATACAACTGAACGACGAAACGGGGCATGAATAGCCATGCTAATGATGACATATACAGACAAAAGCACATTAACTAGCTACTATGTACAGCATTCACAAAACAACAGATACAAAGTGAATGAATGACTGAAATGGTTACATATCACAATATATTGGTCGGAGACCATTATAACATAATGTAAGTGACCATATAAACGAAATATCAGAGTATTTACACATAGGATTGATTATGATTTTCATGGGACTGTTTTACTGTAATCTACCTCTTCCCCATGGGTACAGTAGAAAGTGAAGAGGTAAGGGGGGGGGGAGCAGGGGATGTTTATGAGGGGGCATGCAGAAGGAGAATGAAATGTGCGATATTAAAAAGGGCAATTACAACAACAAAAGGAATGTACACCCAATATCAGGGATGGCGACTATTCAGATTTTGTGCAATTATTCATCACGAAACTCAATACTTGTTACATGTGTATGGGATGTTACTGTATCTGTGTGTGCGTGTATGTGTGTGTACCAAGATATGTGTTGTGTGTGTGTGTGTGTGTATGTCAGTGTGT
The DNA here is from genome assembly GCF_034236695.1 of Oncorhynchus nerka. NCBI lineage: Eukaryota > Metazoa > Chordata > Actinopteri > Salmoniformes > Salmonidae > Oncorhynchus > Oncorhynchus nerka. Next base: position 60,648,613 of record NC_088423.1, on the reverse strand, counting down.
GTGCACCGGTATGTGTTGTGTGTGTGTGTGTGTAATGCGTAGGTGCGTGCTAATGTGCATGCGCTTTTGCCTAGCTGTGTGTGAATGTGCCTGTGTATGCCTCATCTCAATCCTGAGCGGTGGGCCTCTCCCTTGGCAACACATTCACCTGAAGACTATAACTGCACCTGCATCCATTAGCAGAAAGCAATCCCCCCAGCTGCAATCTGTGAAGCCCTTGGCGGCCCCTGTGGCCTTATCTACGTATTTAGGTATACACTCTAGCTGCTGTACTTATACATTCGGATGTGTACATGCCTTGGCTGGGAAATGATGACTTCACATTGAGGGGACCGTTGGGGCTTATGAATTGAAATGTGTTGAAATTCTTTATGTATTAGATAGGCTTGCTCAGCCCAGTGGGAGAGAGGGAGAGGGGAGAAAGGAGAGAACGAGGACAGGTAAAGAGCAACGGCGAAGTGAGTATCATAAGGCGAGGAACGAGGAAGACAGAAGTGGAGAGAGAACTAGCATGTATGACACAGAGGTGTATGCATGGGAGTGTTTGGGAGAGAAACAGGGAGGGAGGGAGGGAGATAGATAGGTAATACAGTGGAATCTTCAAATAGACTTTCTACACCTGGAGTGAAACACAGAGGGCCACCCTGTCAGAATGCCATTCCCTTCTCATCCCATCTCATCTATCCCTTACCCCTCGTTTAACTTCCAATCCCATCCTTCAATCCCTCTATCCTCCTCTCCCCCCTGTAGCCTCCTCTCCAAATCTGATCATGGCCTCTCTATCCTCATTAACAAAGATAAAGACTGCGACACACAGAGGTTGGGACACTTTTGGGGGAAATAGGGAGCGAGGGAGGAAGAAGGAAGAGGAGGAATGGTGAAGGGGCAGTAGAGAGGAGAGGAGGAGAGGTCAAGGAGGCAGAGAAGGAGAGGGGGGGGGGGGGGTGTCAAGAGAATACATTTTGGATGAACACAACAACTACCGCCCCCACTACCCATCTGACATGACAACAGAGAAGTGGGGGAAGAAGAAGAAAAGGAGTGACGAGGAGGAAGGGTTTGAGGGAGAAAGTGGTCCTCATTGGTAGGCCACGGCTTAGGGCTCAAAGCGTTCATTAGCAACCATGGCTCAAGCCAATCCGTTCTGCAAATACTACATCCTTATATACTCGCCCACTCTCGCACACACACACACACACTCACTCTGATACCCTGATAGATGAGTATTTAGGGAGGGGAAGAATAATGAGAAACACACAAAACAGAAAGAGTGAGCGTGTCAGGGTTTCCTTTAATTTACCGGTCATTTGAGAAATGTACAGGACCCACATGCATTGGGTGCATAACCCATTAGTGTGTCCACTCACGGTGCTCAGAATGATGGTAATTTTAGATTATTTATCAAAACATGCAACTCATGTAATGAAGCAGCCAATAAAACGTCATTTTTGCCAAATATTTGCCAAAATGCATTTCGCGGGAAAACATCATTCTAAACTGCGCTCCTGGGGAAAGTACCATTCTAAACCGTGCTCCTGGGGGAAGTACCATTCTAAACTGTGCTCCTGGGGGAAGTACCATTCTAAACAGCGCTCCTGGGGGAAGTACCATTCTAAACCGCGCTCCTGGGGGAAGTACCATTCTAAACTGTGCTCCTGGGGGAAGTACCATTCTAAACAGCGCTCCTGGGGGAAGTACCATTCTAAACAGCGCTCCTGGGGGAAGTACCATTCTAAACCGCGCTCCTGGGGGAAGTACCATTCTAAACCATGCTCCTGGGGGAAGTACCATTCTAAACAGAGCTCCTGGGGGAAGTACCATTCTAAACAACGCTCCTGGGGGAAGTACCATTCTAAACAACGCTCCTGGGGGAAGTACCATTCTAAACAACGCTCCTGGGGGAAGTACCATTCTAAACAGCGCTCCTGGGGAAGTACCATTCTAAACAGTGCTCCTGGGGAAGTACCATTCTAAACAGCGCTCCTGGGAAGTACCATTCTAAACCGCGCTCCTGGGCGAAGTACCATTCTAAACCATGCTCCTGAGGGAAGTACCATTCTAAACCGTGCTCCTGGGGGAAGTACCATTCTAAACAACGCTCCTGGGGGAAGTACCATTCTAAACAACGCTCCTGGGGGAAGTACCATTCTAAACAGCGCTCCTGGGGGAAGTACCATTCTAAACAGCGCTCCTGGGGGAAGTACCATTCTAAACCGCGCTCCTGGGGGAAGTACCATTCTAAACCATGCTCCTGGGGGAAGTACCATTCTAAACAGAGCTCCTGGGGGAAGTACCATTCTAAACAACGCTCCTGGGGGAAGTACCATTCTAAACAACGCTCCTGGGGGAAGTACCATTCTAAACAACGCTCCTGGGGGAAGTACCATTCTAAACAGCGCTCCTGGGGGAAGTACCATTCTAAACAGTGCTCCTGGGGGAAGTACCATTCTAAACAGCGCTCCTGGGGGAAGTACCATTCTAAACCGCGCTCCTGGGCGAAGTACCATTCTAAACCATGCTCCTGAGGGAAGTACCATTCTAAACCGTGCTCCTGGGGGAAGTACCATTCTAAACAACGCTCCTGGGGGAAGTACCATTCTAAACCATGCTCCTGGGGGAAGTACCATTCTAAACAGCGCTCCTGGGGGAAGTACCATTCTAAACAGCGCTCCTGGGGGAAGTACCATTCTAAACAGCGCTCCTGGGGGAAGTACCATTCTAAACCGCGCTCCTGGGGGAAGTACCATTCTAAACCATGCTCCTGGGGGACGTACCATTCTAAACAGCGCTCCTGGGGGAAGTACCATTCTAAACCGCGCTCCTGGGGGAAGTACCATTCTAAACCATGCTCCTGGGGGAAGTACCATTCTAAACAGAGCTCCTGGGGGAAGTACCATTCTAAACAACGCTCCTGGGGGAAGTACCATTCTAAACAACGCTCCTGGGGGAAGTACCATTCTAAACAACGTTCCTGGGGGACGTACCATTCTAAACCGTGCTCCTGGGGGAAGTACCATTCTAAACAGCGCTCCTGGGGGAAGTACCATTCTAAACCGCGCTCCTTTTAGTGGTTCCATATGTGACAGAGATGAACATCTCCGTTAGAAACTTAGAAAGAGGGGGAATCTAAAAATGCATCAAGTAGGATGGGTTGCTAATATGACTAAGATTGTTCATATGAAAGAAATCAAATTGATATGAAAATCAATAGAACAGGAGAGAAATTGCATAGCGGTGTGTCCAATAGAGAGGTGAATGGAAATACATTTGCCAAAATTATATAATTACTCACGTCTGAACAGAAATAAATAAAATAATTCTAAATACTTCACCAGAAATGATGACTTAGCGTTGAATTGTGTTTCAAATCATTTGCTCGTAGGCCTATGATTTTGGGATCATAGGCCTATGGCTCCGGTACCGCTTGCCATGCGGTAGCAGAGAGAACATCAATTGCCCATTACATAATATTTAGCCGCCAATTAATCCCTGTCATTTGGTTACATTCATTTCTGTTAATGCATGTATTAATTACAGTCATTTACCGTTCTCTTCAAACAATTTAGTAGGTTTTCAAAATGCATACTGCCTCCAGCTCACATTGTAAAGTGGTGGGTGACACCCTGATAGCCTGTTGCCTGCACTTGAATGTTGAATGGGAGGCGCGCTTCAGTTACCAGTTGAGAAATAAAAATAGTAGCTCTTTTTAAAAACTGTTTTTAACACACGATTGTATTCGGAATTGTTGCACAATGAATGGGCGTATAAAAGCACATGTTTTACTTCACCAGAAACCAGTAGAGGAGCTGCAGGAGAAATCCCTGCACAAAATATTCTCTGTATGCTGTCTGCAGGTGATAGTTGTGTTGGATAAATAAGATACATGGTGACTAACAAAAATATACACAGGCCAATTTAATTCCATTAAATTATGGAAATAAACCTATAGAACGATAATCATTACAGTCAAATGTATTTACATTGACTGGTATTTCCATCAATATTTAAAAATAATTGATTTGCATTACTTTTTGGTTGGCAACAGTATTATTTATCAGCTAGCGGAAACCCTGGTGTGTGTGTGTGTGTGTGTGTGTACACATGGGAGAGTGTTTGCGTGCGTGTGTGCATGCATGCCAGCGTATGATTAGCAAATACAACTGCAATTTGTTGTTGTTTAAAGCCCTCGACACGCAGCTGAATAATGGCTAGTCTTTAGCTCTACTCACAAGGAATACCAAAAGAAAGGGAGAAAACGAGAGAGATAAAGAAAGATAGAAAGAAAAAAGCGTTAAAACTCTGTAATCCTATTGCCGCCTCCCTGGGTGTGTGTTTTAATGGCTGGGATGTGTTTGGCCGGGCAAGGCGAGAGGGAGGGCCGGTGATCAACGATAAACAACGGATCTGAACAACAGAATCAATACCACTTAGCTGACCTGACCCCTATACAGCTAGATACCAGCTGAACAAAACCTATGTACAACACTAATAAAGGGCTAATCAGGGAGACACAGGGTACAGGAAGAGGAGATGGTGCAGGTGTAAGGGAGGAGGAAAAAGGGAGGGGAAAGAGGGGATGGAGGGATCGAGGTCTCTCTTACTATACAGCACGCGTTCCCTCTCTCTCGCCACCTCGCCACCTCTCTTTCTCATTTCCTCTTTGTCTCTACCCCCTCTGACCTTCTCTGCATCTCTCTATGTTCATCTGAAATCTTCTACCACCCTCTTCCTTTCAGTGAGATAATATCGACAGTGGGGTTGACATTCAGCAGAGGTTGCACTGCTTGGGCCTTGCTGTCTGGCTGTGCAGGATTACTCTGGAGAGAGAGAGAGAGAGAGAGAGAGAGAGTGACAGCCAGGGAAGAGAAGAAGATGGCGTATGTGTGTTCCTTCCTGTAGCTTGTGTATTTCTACGAGTATGGATTTACTATTTGTTATTGCGCGCGCACAGATTTCATTTGTGAAAGAGTAAATATAATGTACGCAAACAAATGGTGAGCACTTTGCAGTGCACTGTGTACTTATCTTACACAACTGAGTGTTTACTTTACTGGACAAGTAGTTTTAACATTACCCCAGGGTTAACCTATTCAAAGCCCAATGAGGCTCAACGAGACCAAAGCTGACGGGAGGACCATTCACTGGTGCTGGAACAATGGTTGAACCTTCACTTCTTCTCCAACAGAGACAGACAGAGTTTCAACATGAAACAGACCACTTTACCCTACAACGGGAGTCCTTTGATGACATAGAGAAATAGTATTTTAGTGTGTGTGTGTTTGTTCATGCATGTGGATGTGTGTGTGTGTGTCTGTGTGTGTGTGTATGTGTGTGTGCATGCTGTTTGTGCGTGTGTGTGTACACGTGGATGTGCATGTATGCTTCACACAACCCTCGATGCTGTGGTTTATTTAAGCCAGAGGAGGTCTGGCCATGATGAATACCCATCACAGGTGTATCAATCTGCTCCATGCCATGTCGCTATTAGGGGTCCACTACAGTGAACCAGGGGGGGGCACAGCCATTATGTTATTACTGGGAAAGTAAAGCAACCCAGTGGGTGGGGGACTGGAGTGTCTCTCACTGCCAGGGGGTCATGGGAAACCGATATGAGAAGAGAAGGAAACCTCTTCAGAGAAGGCTAGAGAAGTAAGACAGAGCAGAGAGAGAAAATGAGAGAGAGGGACAGAAAAGGAGAATATAACAAAGGGGGATAAGAGACGTGGGAAGAAGTTACAGGTCTGTGAGAGCCATAAATCTGGCTTGTTTGTAGGTGACCAAATACTTATTTTCCACCATAATTTGCAAAAAAATTCATTAAAAATCCTACAATGTGATTTGTAGGATGTAGTTGAAGTGTACCTATGATGAAAATTACAGGTCTCTCTCATTTTTGTAAGTGGGAGAACTTGCACAATTGGTGGCTGACTAAATACTTTTTTGCCCCACTGTATGTGACTACATCCAGTGCAATCGAAAAAATAAAAAATAAAATTGATTGCACCATAATGACAAAGCAAAAACAGTTTTTTAGAAATGTTTTCACATTTATTAAAAATAACTTACTTGGTACTTTGTTGAAACACATTTGGCAGCGATCACAGCCTCGAGTCTTCTTGGGTATGATGCTACAAGCTTGGCACACCTGTATTTGGGGAGTTTCTCCCATTCTTCTCTTCAGATCCTCTCAAGCTCTGTCAGGTTGGATGGGGAGCGTCGCTGCACAGCTATTTTCAGGTCCCAACAGAGATGTTTGATCCGGGTTCTGGCTGGGCCACTCAGAAACATTTCCCGAAGCCACTCCTGCGCTGTCTTGGCTGTGTGCTTGTGGTCATTGTCCTTTGGAAGGTGAACCTTTGTCCCAGAGGTCCTGAGTACAGGTTTTCATCAAGGATCTCGCTGTACTTTGCTCCATTCATCTTTCCCTATCTGCTGACTAGTCTCCCAGTCCCTGCTGCTGAAAAACATGCCAATAGCATCATGCTGCCACCACCACCATGCTTCACCGTAGGGATGGTATTGGCCGGGTGATGAGCGGTGCCTGGTTTCTTCCAGACGTGACACTTGGCATTCAAGCCAAAGAGTTCAATCTTGATTTCATCAGACCCGAGATTCTTGTTTCTCATGGTCTGAGAATCTTTTAGGTGCCTTTTGGCAAACTCCAAGCGGGCTGTCGTGTGCCTTTTACTGAGGAGTGGCTTCCATCTGGCCACTCCACCAATCAGGCCTTTATGGTAGAGTGCTGCAGAGGTGGTAGTCCTTCTGGAAGGTTCTCCCATCTCCACAGAGGGACTCTGGAGCTCTGTCAGAGTGACCATCAGGTTCTTGGTCACCTCCCTGACCAAGGGCATTTTCCCCCGATTGCTCAGTTTGGCCGGGCGGCCAGCTCTAGGAAGAGTCTTGGTGTTTTCAACCTTCTTCCATTTAATAATGATGGAAGCCACTGTGTTCTTGGGGACTTTCAATGCTGCAGACATTTTTTGGTACCCATCCCCAGATCTGTGCCTCAACACAATCCTGTCTCGGAGCTCTACGGACAATTCCTTTGACCTCATAGCTTGGTTTTTGCTCTGACATGCACTGTCAACTGTGGGACCTTATATAGACAGGTGTGTGGCTTTCCGAATCATGCCCAATCAATTGAATATACCACAGGTGGACTCCAAGTTGTAGAAACATCTCAATAGAAACAGGATGCACCTGAGCTCAATTTCGAGTCTCAATGCAAAGGGTCTGAATCCTTATGTAAATAAGGTCTTTTTAAATTTTTTATTTAGTTTTTATTTGCAAACATTTTTTAAAACCTGTGTTCACTTTGTCACTATGGGATATTGTGTGCAGATTTCTGTGGGGGGAGTTTTTTTTTGAATAAGGCTGTTACGTAACAAAATGTGGAAACTGTGAAGGGGTCTGGATACTTTCCGAATGCACTGTATGCAAGCATACTTTAGGAATGCTACTGATAACAGTACAGGCAAAAACACAGATCTATACACACACACACATGCACACACTTATCCTACACATCAGGGGCTGCCTATCGTTGTAATGAAATCAAAGGGAGACAGTAAGCTCCACATTCCATATCAAAAGCCTTTTGTTCACTTATAAACAAGGATGGAGAGAGCAATCAAAAGACTGACACACTAACATGCTCCTCTCTCTGCTTTGTTAATACACTGCTGCTATCCACCTCCCATCTCTGTGTCTGGGAATAGCTCTGAGACACCCCAGAACATTTACATTCATTTACATTCTCTCTCCATCACACTGAACAGAGGGGTGAAAAGATGAGAAAGAAAAGAGAGAGGGGGGGGGGGGTGAGAAAGAGACACGTGTGGGGGGTAGAGATGGAGAAAGAGCGAGAGAGATAACGAAGAGAAAGAAAGAAGGTGCAAAAAGAGAGGTGAGTAAGAGCGAGAGAAAGAGAGAGAGAGAGAAAAAGAGAAAAGGGGAAGGAGTGCTCCAGCATTGCGTAGGGGTACAGTGCAAGCACCACATCGAAAGCAAGCTCCTTGTCAGTCAGCTCTGTGGCGTCACCAATAAAGACACCTGCTTCTGAATACAACACACACACACACACAGTCAATTACAGGGAGAAAACACAGCAAGGGGTACACCATGCCGGCGGGATCTAGCCAGGGGTGGAACGGAGTGAGAGTGTAGAGTGTCAGGAAGAGGGAGAGTGAAAGAGAGTGAAGTGCTTTAGAAAATGCCACATGCGAAAATAATATGAATACTGAGACTTCGAGAGAGTGAGGGGTGCAATAAAAACAGAGCGTGTGAACCGAGTGGGTGTCAGTGGGGGACAGGAAGAGAAGGGGAGGAAGGCCCATACGGACGTTGTTATGATTCATAAGAGCAGAGGAGCAAATGCAAAGCTCCTAGTGGGTTCATCATAACCACATGGCTTTGACCTGGACATCCCACACACACCACTAACACACACACACAGCTATGTCTTACTATACTTGTGATGACTTTTTGAGGACCCAACTATTGATTCTCATTCAAAATCCTATTTTCCATAACCACAACTTTAACCCTAACTCCTAACCTTCAATTTAACCCCTAACCCATAATTCTAACCCTAACCCTGAAACTACCCCTAAGTCTAATAGCCTTTTTAACGAGTGGCAAAATGTCCTCACTTCTCTGAGTTTTAGTTGGTTTACTATTCCTGTGAGGACTTCTGTTACTCACAAGTATAGTAAAATGTGTCCACACACACACACACACACTATAACATCCTCAATCAGTGGACTGGCTTATCACCGGGCGGATTAGTTTTCTTTGATCTGTCCTGTAAAAATGTCCAGCAGACACTGTTGCTCGTTTGTCCTGCTCTGTCTGACTATTGATTTGTGGGTCAGAGAGGTGGATGAGGCTGATAAAATATTAGGCCCTAAAACAAGATTACGTGAGGTATCAAACCCCAGGTTTTATCACCCCTATGGAGGGACGGAATTTATTTGAGAGAAGGGTTTGGAGGTGGAAAGAGGTAGGAACTGACACTCACACGAACGAACACCCGGACGCACACACACACACACACACGCTATGAACTCTGGGTCTGAAGCGCTGTGTGTGTGTGTGTGTGTGTGTGTGTGTGTCTCTGAGAATAAATGTGCTTGCTTTTGGGAGTCCAGCCAACAGTGTTTAAATCCAGGAAACCTCATTATCTTTCTGAATAATAAAACAAGCTTTCGTCCTGCTATCAAAGTCGTATAATATATGCCATTTAGCAGACATTTTTATCCAAAGCGACTTACAGTCATGGTTGCATACATTTTACGTATGGGTGGTCCCGGGAAACGAACCCATTAGCCTGGCATTACAAGTGCCAATCTCTACCAACTGAGCTACAATTTACTAATTTTCTTTTAATCTTTGTAAAATGTTGAGGTGATTCGACGTCGCCAGGAGACAATGGAACATGCATTTGTCTTTTTTCAATTACTTCCTGCTCATCGCAACATGTTGCTAAAAATGTGTTTTGTTGGGATCAGACCTGGGATCAAATACTATTTCAGATATCTCAATCACTTTCGTATACATTTGAAATAAGTACTTAGATATGTTTTATTTGAAAAGACAATTAGTTGAGTATTTGAAAGTATTTGAAAATAGTCAAATACATTAACTCAAATACACTCCCATGCATTTAACCCAGATTTGAAAACAGTATTTGAAATAACTATTTGAAAATACTCTCAAAAACAATTTGTATTTGAAAATACTCAAATACACAGGAAAAAAGTATTTTAAATTCCAGATACTAAAATACACATGTATTTGAATCCAGGTCAGGATGGGAATGTCTCTTTAACCAAACATTTGGTAGAGTGTGATACAGGGGAACAAATCCGAAAACTGGAAAAGAATGACATATTTCAAGGAACCGAATCAGAACCGGGAACGAAAGTGATCTATATTGTTCTATACTGTTTAAAAGCATGGGAACAGGTTAATAATGTTATTTCACTTTCCAGGCATTTTTTCCAGTCCCACAAAAAAACGTAATAAAGTGCATATTCAAAGCCCTTCCTTAGTCAACCAGAAACCTCTTCCAGTGTCTTCCTGCCAGCTGAAAATCTTGGCCAGTGTGTGTGAGTCTATAGGCTACCTGCCCCTCCCCACGGAAGCATAGACTACTGTAGCCTACTGACGTTACAAGCGTGATTCAGAAAATAGGGAGAGATATTTTTAATTACAGAATAATGGATTAACTTTTTCAATACTAGTTAGGGATACTCTTACAGTTCATGTGGGTCTTATTCAGATAACGCATATCATCACAAGATGCCAATCCTCCTCCTCCACCCTCTCTCGCTCTCTACCCACCCGCAAAATTTCATCACGTTGCACCGCGCGCCCTAGACCTACACTTGTCTTTCCACCACGAATGTAACCAACAATAGCTCGCCCGCTACATAGCAAGCTGCTCTATCCGCACTGATTGGTGAAGTCATTTAATGTCGAACTAAATGTAAAAAACAACAACGACAGAACGAGATAAACCGGTACTTTTTGGGGGTGAGAACCGGTTCAGAATTTTATTCTTCTGGTCAGAACAGTGGAACGGAACGGGAAAAAAAAGATGGTTCTGTTCCAAAACGAAACGATTGGAGAGAAAAAAGCGGTTCCAACCCCTGGTGCAATCTTTTGATTGAGAATGTCCCTTTTTAAAAGTTCACATTTCACATAAGTCTACGTGGCTGTTTATGAGCTATGGCTGTGGCCATTGGCTGTCACACCATTGTATTAATATCTTTATTGAACGTGTCACCCCGTCAATGGACATCATCATCTCCTCCTTTATGTTCACATTTAGCATCATTGGCATTGTGGTTTTGACCTTTCTGTCACCGCACACAGACACACGCACACACACAGCTCTTTTTCTCATCCCGGAGAAGAGCAAAAGACACAGGGAAACTTTACAATTCTGCAGACTGAGATACAACGATTAGAGAGGGGGAGAAAGCGAGATAGACAGAGAAAAGGAGAGCGATAGGATAAAGAGATAAACCCAGAGCCTGTAGAGAGGGATCACACGGACCTCCTGACATTTGAGAGGTGAAGGATTGAAGGATGGAGGGGGGGGGGGGGGGGGGTTTAGAGAATAATAAAAGATGGCGACAATGAAAAGGAGAAAAAAAAAGCGAATAGGTGTAAAAGTGAGCCGATCTCTTTTCTGCGGGTTGCAGAGTGCTACAATAGAGGGAGAAGAGAGCTAAACAGGCGGTGAAATGTCAAACTGTGTGATGGTCAGGTTGCCTGGGCATGCCATTGCCGTTTAGTGTGTGTGAAATGCAGGGGTTATCATCAGTGTGTGTGTGTCTGTTTTGTCCCTGTGTGTTTTTGTCTTTGTGTATGTGAAAGGGAGCCTAAGCACACTGGGGCAGACCCCATTTAGTCGACTATTCCATTGTTTGGTCGATAAGCTGTTGGTCGACCAATACTTTTTTAGTCGAGCAGTGGCAAATACAGTGCGTCCGGAAAGTATTCAGACCTCTTCCACATTTTGTTACGTTACAGCCTAATCCAAAAATCCTCATCAATCTACACACACAAGATTCGCGTACTCGAGATTGAGCTCAGGTGCATCCTGTTTCCATTGGTCATCCGTGAGATGTTTCTACAACTTGATTGAAGTCCGCCTGTGGTAAATTAAATTGGTTGGACATGATTTGGAAAGGCACACACCTCTTTATATGAGGTCCCACAGTTGACAGTGCATGTCAGAGCAAAAACCAAGCAATGAGGTTGAAGGAATTGTCCGTAGAGCTCCGAGACAGGATTGTGTCGAGGCACAGATCTGGGGAAGGGGTACCAAAAAATGTCTGCAGCATTGAAAGTCCCCGAAAACACAGTGGCCTCCATCATTCTTAAATGGAAGACATTTGGAACCACCAAGACTCTTCCTAGAGCTGGCCACCTGGCTAAACTGAGCAATCGGGGGAGAAGGCCCTTGGTCAGGGAAGTGACCAATAACCCTATGGTCACTCTGACAGAGTTCTAGAGTTCTTCTGTGGAGATGGGAGAATCTTCCAGAAAGATAACCATCTCTGCAGCACTCCACCAATCAGGCCTTTATGGTAGAGTGGCCAGACAGAAGTCACTTCTCAGTAAAAGGCACATAACAGCCCGCTTGGATTTTGCCAAAAGGCACCTAAAGACTCTCAGACCATGAGAAACAAGGTTCTGGCACCACCCCTACGGCGAAGCATGGTGGTGGCAGAATTATGCTGTGGGGATATTTTTCGGCAGGGACTGGGAGACTAGTCAGGATCGAGGCAAAGATGAATGGAGCAAAGTACAGAGAGATCCTTGATGAAAACCTGTTCCAGAGTGCTCAGGATCTCAGACTGGGATGAAGGTTCACCTTCCACCTGGACAAATACCCGAAGCACACAGCCAAGACAACGCAGGATTGGCTTCGGGACAAGTCTCTGAATGTTCTTGAGTGGCCCAGTCAGAGCCCGGACTTGAACCCAATCAAACATCTCTGGAGAGACCAGAAAATAGCTGTGCAGTGACGGTCCCCATCAAACCTGACAGAGCTTGAGAGGATCTGCAGAACAGAAAGCGGAGAAACTCCCAAAATACAGGTGTGCCAAGCTTGTAGCATCATACCCAAGAAGACTCGAGGCTGTAATCACTGCCAGAGGTGCTTCAACAAAGTTTACAAACAGAGTACTTATGTAAATGTGATATTTCTGTTTTAAAATTTAATACATTTGCAAAAATGTCTAAAAACATGTTTTTGCTTTGCGATATTGTATGTAGATTGAGGGGGAAAAATAGAATAGAATAAGGCTGTAATGTAACAAAAGTGTTGAAAAAGTCAAGGGGTCTGAATACTTTCCGAATGCACTTGTAAACATAAAAAAAAGTATGGCACTCGAGACACCTGTCAGATTCACGCCTGTCTGTGTGGACTAATCCATTGTGGAGGCCGCGGGGATGGCACACCAGTATCAACAGTCGTACATTTATCGTTAATTCCCATAATTTCTCATCTACGTTTGTTTGGTTACAGTAATTTTTGTTAATTCATTAAATTATTATTATTACAGTCTTACCGTTGTCATTGTAGGAGTGGACATTCTGTTTGCAGAGCGCACAACCTAGGGTACACTTGTGAGAAGAAAGTTTTGGTTTATTTTCTTTTGTTTGGAGCTCTCCTGTCAGTGTTGAGTAAGGACACGCACTTGATTACACATTTAACTAGGCTTAGGCTACCTGGCCTGTGCGCAAATGTAGGCTTATAAATGTGCCAATTTGGGGATCTGGTACTATTTCTGATTGTTTTAAATCACCGTCACTGTGGAGCTTCTCAAATAATTTTTTTCTTTGCCACAAACAGTAAGACAACAAAGTCTGTTTTTACATCCATTGAGAATGACAATAGTTCCTGAATGTAGCCTATTTGAAACATCTTTCAAGCTCTCTCCTTTTCAATAACCAATCAGGATGAGCGGGGAAAATAATATCATGCTCTGGTTGGGTGGAAACGTCGTAAAAGAGGCCTACCTGATTACTTCTTATCCCTTGGGCAAATAGCCTACAGCTGTGTCTATCTGTCCAGAGTTCACTGGCACAGGAATCTCTGAGTGCCCAGAATAATTTATACAATGTTGCAATTTTGCTAACACCATCTTCTGGCTGACCAAGTTAATAGTTGATACAATGTTTCAAGTTCCTTGCAGACAGGCCATGCATAGCCAATGTGATAGGATATATTTTTTTTTATCAGGATATGTTCTACCTGCTGGCTGCAATGTTTTTATTTGTCGGCTTTATGTAGGCTATTTTTATACATTGGCAATGGCAATAGAAGTAACTTTTAGATTTGTATCGTTTTCATTTAGATCGAGTTTTGATTAACCACATGACATTGATTTTGAGGTATAAGGACCTTATTATAAATGAAATGGAACTGTTCCACAAAAATTGCATATGAAACTGATAACTGGCACGCAAATCAGTAGAAATGGGACGATGACTTAGCACTCCAAATGTAAAAAGGTTGCCTCCCACTGGTGTAGCCTATTACTGACAACTTCAGGAGCTTAATAGCAGAATCTGCAAAGACCAGCAGCAGTTTGCATTGGAAGGAGGAGGGTCGGGAACAGGTTATTTTCTTCTGGTTAGGCAATATTGATCTCTGACTCCCTCTTTAGTCATTTGTGTGTCTTCATTTTGAATCGCAGTGCTTAAAGCATCAGACAAGCATCCGGTAGCCTACATATAGTTGATTTTATTCAAACATAGGGTGTGTCAAAAAATTTGAACAGACGACTCTCGGTCGACCGGCACTAGCAGATTGCTAAGGAGTGTTGGTAGTTGTACTAACCTCAGGTCAGGGAGATGGGGTGTGTATGTTTCTGCAGTGTCCCACTAAGCGATCCTAGTGAATATGTGTGCCCTCCTGCACACATACATCTATGGGTTTAACTCGTGCTGCAGGAAGGCTTTGTCACACACACACACACACACACACACACACACACACACACACACACACACACACACACACACACACACCTCCTTCTGCCCCTTTCTCTCTCCTTTACATCCCCTCCTTTTGTCAAGTGAATAGGCTGTTTTCATGACGGCGAGAGAGTCAAATCTCACCGACCAGCTGTGGTGTGGCGTGTGTGTTTAACACCTTACGCGGTAATGTTTAAGTGGCTTTGCTTGTGTGCTTGAGTGTGTGTGTGTGTGAGTGCACTAATGTGTGAGTATCTGTATGTGTGTTGATGTGCTGCTAATGCTGTCGCCTTGGGCTTTACTGTACAGTCTTGTTGTCAAACTATGAGCGTGGCTCCTGTATTTTCTATGTGTTGTGTGCCTGGTGCATGGTGTGTGACTGTGTATGTGTGTATTTGTCTGTATGTGTGTGTGTCTCAACTGCAGACAGAGGCAGGTGGCTCACCTCAGGGAATGACAATTCATGTCATATTGTGTGTCCTGCCGTTGGGACAATGACGGAACACAACACATTATAACCTTTGTATGGTCTAGGAACTAAATATACACGCACACACACATGCACACGCACACACACACACACACACACACACACACACACACACACACACACACACACACACACACACACACACACACACAGTACATACACACAATACATGACATCCTCTCTTTCCCCTCCATAGTATGCCTTGTTTTAAGGGCAGAAAATACACCAGCCTCTTAACTGTCTTTCGCATTCTTCCATCCTAACACAGAAAGCGTCATTTAAATTTGGCAGAGGAGAGATTGCAGTTGACACACTCGGCACAGAGAGAGAGAAAGAGGAAGGGAGATGGGTGCTAAATATTTCCTTTCTGTGATTTAAGAGAGAGTCCCAGGCCACACTGTCAGTGTTTAATCTACAGTCTAAACAGTCTGCACCTCCACTAAGCAGCTTTACAATAGCACTGCCATCTCTGCTAATGGGACACATTATTCCACCCACATTCTCTTTTATTTCTCTCTCTCTCTCTCTCTCTCTCTCTCTCTCTGTGTCTCTCTCTCTCTCTGTCTCTTTCTCTCTCTCTCTCTCTCTCTCTGTCTCTCTTTCTCTGTCTCTCTCTCTAGAGATGTTTGTCTATTGGTACATCAGTACGTCAGGCACGCTCTATCAGAGATACTCTGTGGACCGTAGATGGTCTATTCTCTGACTATGGCATCCTTAATTTATCATCCTTCATCAGTATTGGGATGGGCTGTCATGGGCTGACATAGCAACACTCCCTCTCTCTCTCCCCCCTCTCCCATTCCCTCTCTGGTATCATGTTTTGTTACGGGTGGATCCTATAACCTATCCCTGGTGAGGGCTTGTTAGACATGAGGATAGGGAGAGAGTGTTGAAGAGAAAGAAGGGAGTGGAAGTAGAATAGAGGGGGAAGATAGGGAGGAGGTGGAGAGCAATGGAAGCCCCTAATAGCAACACACACACACACACACACAAAGAGAATGGCGAGGTAAACAGATGCAGGTTGTCAGTCTTCCATCACACAGATAAGACCGTCTCGGCAACCCTCCCCCTCATCGGCTAGCTTTTGCTGTAGCCTATGTCAATGAGGGTTAGCGTTAGGGGGCCTACACACTCATCCACAGGCCAGGGGTATACACACACACACACACGGTTGTGATCAATTCTGTAGTTCAGATGTGAAAGGCTCTCTGCTTTGAGGACTGCTGTGATTCTGCTGTAAGGGGTTGCTGACATCACAGGCTAAACTACACCACATATCGACCGCGTCTTTGATCGGCTCCACCTCAAATCAACCGCGTGTCATGGCGGCTGAGGAGAAGTGTGTGCGCCTGTGTGTGTGCGCCTGTGTGTGCCTGTGGCCCGTGTGTTTCGTGGGAGATGGTCTCTTTTCCCATGTTTCTCACTGTTCTTCAGTGTATAACACTGGAAATCCTGACAGCGAGGCTTGGTTTCTCCATGTACCCGCTTTTGGTCTGATGTTTGGTGCTTGTTATCAAGGATTTCGCAGTGATCTTGTGACACCTGGAACCTAATCTACATCGTCTCGCCCATTGTGAGAGTGAGATGTATTTATTTGGTGTGTGGTGTGCATTACAGTATCCAATATATTTTTGTCAGCACCACAAAGACTAACATTGGACAGTGTCTAGTTCTCGGAGCGAGGAAGGGAGAGGAAGAGGGAGAGAAGAAGAGAGAGAGAGAGAGAGAGAGAGGGGGGGGGGGGGGGGGAGGGGGGTGAGGAGGGAAAGACAAAACAAGCCAACCCAGCAAACCAAAATTGTCTTTGTTAAAGTTCCCAGAATATTCGTTAGGTCTTAGCAAATGTTCTCACAAAAACTGTCCAGTCTTGCTGATATAGCAAGAACGTTCCTAGAACACATTTAATCTGTTCTTTAAAGGTTCCCAGAATGTTTCATTCGGTTGTTGGAACAGTCTGAGGAGGACATAGTGGGGACGTCACAACATATATGTCCCTAAAACTGACCCGTTGTGCATATGATTCTACAATGTTTCTTTTAGGGTGCAAGAAACATTCACCTTATGTTACAAGAACCTTCCCAGAATACATTTTGTCTGTTCTTTAAAAGGTTCCCAGAATGTTTCTTTAGGTTCGGGGAAATTGAGGGGATATGAAAAGAGAGAGATTCCCAAAACACAAAAACTTTCCAGTTGCACTGACATTCAGATAAATTGTGTATCAGTGTGCACAAAACATTCCTTTTGTGGTTGCGAGAATGTTGACAGAACAGCCTTTCGGAGTTCTTTAAAGGCTCCCAGAACATTTCATGAAGGTGTGAGTACGTCACAAGAGAGAGTTTCCTAAAACACAAAATATCCTCAATTGTGATGACATTCATGTAATGTTTAAGTTAGGTTGCTCAGGACATTCCTATAACGTTGACAAAACACCTGGTCAAAGTTCCTCAAATTCGTATCTGATAAGTTCCTTATATCCATATTTGATAAGTGCTTACATCTGTCCTTTTTCACACTCTCCCTGGGAGTGGGGTCAGAGCCAGGGGTCAGCCATGATTTTGACAGCAACCCTGGAGCAATTACAGTTAAGTGCTTTGCTCAAGGACACAATGGTAGATTTTTCACCTAGTCGGCTCAGGGGTTTGAACCAGCAACCTTTCGGTTTCCTCGACCAACACTCCCAACCGCTAGGCTTACATGCTGTCCTTTGAAGGTGGTGTAGAGACACATGGCATTTTAATTGAATTCATAGGACATTTGAACAGAATTTAATCATACAAACATAACCATATATTTTACACTTTACATATTGACAATCTGCACATTATTTAGTTCATAGGACATTTTGAACAGCGTATAATCACACAAACAACCATATTTTTTACACTACATATTATGGATGTGACATTGACCATTTTTGGTCACGTTCATGCGGACATTTCTGTATCAGTTTTCTGCTAAAACAACAAGAATATTTAAAGCAATTCCACATGAAATCATATTGCATGGTATGACCGCTAGGGGGCACACAAACAAAACGCTAGACAAGCTACATTCCTTGCCAAATTATGACAGCTTGATCACAAATTCAAAATGGACGGGTTGATTTAAATAAACACGGGTTGATTTATAATAAAATAGTCAGTTTCCCTTTATGATGATGATCGGGGACCTGTTGGTGGTAGTTTTGGGATAACTGCGCTGTGAAAGAAATTTGGTGGAGGAATTATATATATATTTTTTCGGTTCTGGATTTCATTTTGTTTAAACGTTTTTATGTTCACACCCAGTACTTCTTATGTTGACAGTCTGCACATGAGGTTTGTATCTGCAATGTTTGGTTCCCAAGCCAAGTCTTTTATCCTCTGCGTCACCAGGGAAGCTCGCTTGCGTCTTCTTTTTTCAGTATATACCCATGGCAGTATGGTCAATCAGGAATTCCATGCTTCCATTTAAGCCTTCTTAGATATAACTAACCAAGGGAATTACTGGTAACTGGGTTATTCACCATTACCAAATCCATCCTCTTCATATGCTGGGTACTTCGGGTGAGTTTTGCTGAACAGTCCATTTTTACACAGTGATTTATTTTTTACAGTCTAAATTCTGCATTTCGGACTCGATTTAAACATCTATATAAAGACGTCCTCTCTTTTCGTAGATTGTACCTGAGCCACGATTTAGAAACAGAGAAACATGGTTAAAGAACATGTGGGATTGAACCTGCGAGCTTCAACTTTGCAGTTAGATCATTAACCCTCTGCACCACCAGGGGATAACTGTTGTATTGCAGAGACACAGTCTCTTAAAATCTTCTCATCTGTTTCATATGCACAATAATATTCTTGCAATAATAAGGGAATGTTCGGTGCCACACAGGGCCGCGGAGGTCACAATATTTCACCCTAAATGCATCCTAAAAAAATCGATGCCTTTTGCCGACATTGTCCATTGTGCGTGGTCCGAAGCACCTCTCACTCACACGCCTCTACAACACATTATCAGATCTTTCTCATGGGGACACACAACTGCGCGCGTCCGTATCCAATTCTGAGGTGCATATTGAAGATATTTTGAAAAACTGTCCCCATTTGCTTTTCGTCAGCCAACAAGATGAGTAGAACTAATGAGCCGCAAAAGCACACTAGCCTATGTCAATCTAGTGTCCCCCATAGTACAAAAGTGGACCTATTCTATTCTGTGGGAGAAATAAATATTCCAAACTTAGTCTGGGACAATTGTGGGATGCGATCGATGAATTTCATCACAACTGAGCCTATTTTGTGTTTTGGGACCATATCTCTTGTAATTTATCTACACTGTTCCCACGACCTGCAAACCTTTTTAAAGAACTCAAATGCGGTTCTGTCAACATTCTTGTGTTTTGGGAACATTCTTGCAACATCAAGTGAATGTTTTATACAAACATCATATAACCATCAGCATGACTGGACAGTTTTTGTGTTACGAGAACAATTGCCGCGACCTAACAAATGTTCTGGGAACTCTCACAGAACCAGTTTTGGTTTGCTGGGGAAACATTACTGGTACATTGTGTTAACACATTACCTGGAAACCTAATGAGAACTTTTGGGGAATGTTCTGTGGTGATTGTTACAGATGTTGAGCACATCATTTTCATGAATGTTAGGAGGACAAGGATATTTCGTTTAAAACAAATGAATGTTTCTGGGATGTTATCATCCTGTTAGATAAAACAGATAATACTTCAATGGAATCTTATAGCTAATGTTCTGGGAATGTTCCCGGTTTGCTGGGCAGGTGTTTAGGCTTATTAAACCTTACACAGGTTAATTTGTCTGAAGGGAACATTCCAAGTCAGAGAGTTTAGACTAGAGCCCACCTACATTGAGTTTCCCCTTAGACAAATCACATCCACTCGGTGCCTGTTTTTAATTACCAAACTGAACGAGGTTGCATGGAAAGTATCAGAGTGGGCAGTTTACGCTGTGTAGGCTGTCTACGGGAGCAGGTGGGGAGAAAGGTGTGTTTGTGCGCGTGTGATATGCGTTTGCTATGAGGAGGTCGACACACAAACACACACAGCCATATGTGTTTAACACATGCTTAAAGCTATATCTGTCTCTATAAGTAGAGACAGATTGTAGAAATACCTGTGAAGCTCTACGAAGGCTCTGATGCTGCTGTGTCCCTGTATCTGAGGAGTGCTGCTTTCTTACACGGAACCCAAACCGGCTGCGCTCGTGCTCCAAATCAAATGTATTTATATAGCACTTCTTAAAGTGCTGTACAGAAACCCAGCCTAAAACCCCAAACAGCAAGCAATGCAGGTGTAGAAGCACGGTGACTAGGAACAACTCCCTAGAAAGGCCAAAACCTAGGAAGAAACCTAGAGCGGAACCAGGCTATGAGGGGTGGTCAGTCCTCTTCTGGCTGTGCCAGGTGGAGATTATAACTGTAGCGATTGTTGTCGGGAGAATGAGAAGAGGACCAAAGTGCAGCGTGGTACGTCTTCATAATCCTTTTAATAAAGATGAATACTATAACAAAAACAACAAACCGACAAACGAACAGTTCTGCAAAGTGCAACAAAACACTAAACAGAAAATAACTACCCACAAATCATAGTGGGAAAACAGGCTGCCTAAGTATGGTTCTCAATCAGAGACAACGATCGACAGCTGCCTCTGATTGGGAACCATACCAGGCCAAACACAGAAATACAAACAAAAACATAGAATTCCCACCCCAACTCACGCCCTGACCAAACTAAAACAGAGACATAAATAAGGAACTAAGGTCAGGACGTGACAGTACCCCCCCCGCTCCCACTTAAGTGGCACCCTCGCCGCCGACCTCGGACTGAGGACCCTTGCAGCGGACCCTGAATAGACGGGAGACTCTGGCAGCGCCGGAGTGAAGGGCGACTCTGGCAGCGCCAGAGTGAAGGGCGACTCTGGCAGCGCCGGAGTGAAGGGCGACTCTGGCAGCCCGGAGTGACGGGCGGCTCTGGCAGCTCCTGACTGACGGGCGGCTCTGGCAGCTCCTGACTGACGGGCGGCTCTGGCAGCTCCTGACTGACGGGCGGCTCTGGCAGCTCCTGACTGACGGGCGGCTCTGGCAGCGCCTGACTGACGGGCGGCTCTGGAGGCGCCTGACTGACGGAGACTCTGGCAGCTCCTGACAGGAGGAATACTCTGGAAAGCGCCAGACAGGAGGGAGACTCTGGAGGGAGGAGACGGAGAGACATCCTGGTCTTCGTAGGAGGCACAGGATAGACCGGGCCGTGGAGGCGCACAGGAGGTCTCGAACTGTGACAATAACAGAACATGGCCAAGATGTTCAAATGTTCATAAATGACCAGCATGGTCAAATAATAATAATCACAGTAGTTGTCGAGTGTGCAACAAGTCAGCACCTCAGGAGTAAATGTCAGTTGGCTTTTCATAGCCGATCATTAAGAGTATCTCTACCGCTCCTGCTGTCTATAGAGTATCTCTATACCGATTCCGATTATTGGAGGACCAAAAAAAGCCGATACCGATTAATTGGCCAATGTTTTTACATTTTATTTGTAATAATGACAATTACAACAATACTGAATGAACACTTTTCTTTTACCTTAATATAATACATCAATAAAATCAATTTAGCCTCAAATAAATAATGAAACATGTTCAATTTGGTTTAAATAATGCAAAAACAAAGTGTTGGAGAAGAAAGTAGAAGTGCAATATGTGCCATGTAAAAAAGCTAACGTTTAAGTTCCTTGCTCCGAACATGAGAACATATGAAAGCTGGTGGTTCCTTTTAACATGAGTCTTCAATATTCCAAGGTAAGAAGTTTTAGGTTGTAGTTATTATAGGAATTATAGGACTATTTCTCTCTATTATACCATTTTTATTTCATATACCTTTGACTATTGGATGTTCTTATAGGCACTTTAGTATTGCCAGTGTAACAGTATAGCTTCCGTCCCTCTCCTCGCCTCTACCTGGGCACGAAGCAGAAACACATCGACAACAGCCACCCTCGAAGCATCATTACCCATCGCTCCACAAAAGCCGCAGCCCTTGCAGAGCAAGGGGAACAACTACTCCAAGTCTCAGCGCAAGTGACGTCACCGATTGAAATGCTATTAGCGCGCACCCCACTAACTAGCTAGCCATTTCACATCGGTTACACCAGCCTAATCTCGGGAGTTGATAGGCTTGAAGTCATAAACAGCTCAATGCTTGAAGCACAGCGAAGAGCTGCTGTCAAACGCACGAAAGTGCTGTTTGAATGAATGCTTACGAGCCTGCTGCTGCCTACCATCGCTCAGTCAGACTGCTCTATCAGATATCAAATCATAGATATAACATAACACACAGAAATACGAGCCTTTGGTCATTGATATGGTCGAATCCGGAAACTATCATTTCGAAAACAAAACGTTTATTCTTTCAGTGAAATATGGAACCGTTCCGTATTTCATCTAACGGGTGGCATCCCTAAGTCTAAATATTGCTGTTACATTGTACAACCTTCAATGTTATGTCATAATTATGTACAATTCTGGCAAATTAATTGCGGTCTTTGTTAGGAATAAATGGACGGCCCAAACTGCTGCATATACCCTGACTGCTTTCACGGAACGCAAGAGAAGTGACACACTTTCCCAAATTATAAGAAATTCATGTTAGCAGGCAATATTAACTAAATATGCAGGTCTAAAAATATATACTTGTGTATTGATTTTAAAGAAAGGCATTGATGTTTATGGATAGGTTTGGTGCAACGACAGTGCTAAATCAAGTAGGCTGTGATTCGATAAGAAATTAACAGGCACCGCATCGATTATATGCAACGCAGGACAAGCTAGATAAACTAGTAATATCATCAACCATGTGTAGTTAACTAGTGATTATGTTAAGATTGATTGTTTTTTTACAAGATAAGTTTAATGCTAGCTAGCAACTTACCTTGGCTTCTTGCTGCCCTCGCATAACAGGTAGTCAGCCTGCAGGCTCCTCATGGAGTGCAATGTAAGGCAGGTGGTTAGAGCGCTGGACTAGTTGTTAAGCAAGCGTACCCCGAACGCCGGGATGGCCGGCTAACTTGGCAGAGTGAGCCCACTGAAGAACGGCCAGACGAGTAGGAACGGGAACGAAAAGAAGGTTCCTAGGACAAGCGCGCGGCGACGGAGTGTGAGTGAGTGCTTGCTTTACCTGCCTCTCAATTCCCCAGACAGTCAACCAGACAACACGCCCCTCAGGGAGAATCCCCTCGGGGTCGGTGGAGGCTACTGAAGAACTGAAGAGACGGGACAAAGCATCAGGCTTGGTGTTCTTTGAGCCCGGACGATAAGAAATAACGAACTCGAAACGAGCGAAAAACAGCGCCCAACGAGCCTGACGCGCATTAAGTCGTTTGGCAGAACGGATGTACTCAAGGTTCTTATGGTCAGTCCAAACGACAAAAGGAACGGTCGCCCCCTCCAACCACTGTCGCCATACGCCTAGGGCTAAGCGGATGGCGAGCAGTTCGCGGTTTCCCACATCATAGTTACGTTCCGACGGCGACAGGCGATGAGAAAAATACGCGCAAGGATGGACCTTATCGTCAGAATGGGAGCGCTGGGACAGAATGGCTCCCACGCCCACCTCTGACGCGTCAACCTCGACAATGAACTGTCTAGAGACGTCAGGTGTAACAAGGATAGGAGCGGATGTAAAACGCTTCTTGAGGAGATCAAAAGCTCCCTGGGCGGAAACGGACCACTTAAAGCACGTCTTGACAGAAGTAAGGGCTGTGAGAGGAGCTGCCACCTGACCGAAATTACGAATGAAACGACGATAGAAATTCGCGAAACCGAGAAAGCGCTGCAGCTCGACACGTGACTTAGGGACGGGCCAATCACTGACAGCTTGGACCTTAGCGGAATCCATCTGAATGCCTTCAGCGGAAATAACAGAACCGAGAAATGTGACGGAGGAGACATGAAAAGCGCACTTCTCAGCCTTCACATAAAGACAATTCTCTAAAAGGCGCTGGAGGACACGTCGAACGTGCTGAACATGAATCTGGAGTGACGGTGAAAAAATCAGGATATCGTCAAGGTAAACGAAAACAAAGATGTTCAGCATGTCTCTCAGTACATCATTCACTAATGCCTGAAAGACAGCTGGAGCGTTAGCGAGAACGAACGGCAGAACCCGGTATTCAAAATGCCCTAACGGAGTGTTAAAGGCCGTTTTCCACTCGTCCCCCTCCCTGATGCGCACGAGATGGTAAGCGTTACGAAGGTCCAACTTAGTGAAAAACCTGGCTCCCTGCAGGATCTCGAAGGCTGAAGAGATAAGGGGAAGCGGATAACGATTCTTAACCGTTATGTCATTCAGCCCTCGATAATCCACGCAGGGGCGCAGGGTCCCGTCCTTTTTCTTAACAAAAAAACCCCTGCTCCGGCGGGAGAGGAGGAAGGGACTACGGTACCGGCGTCGAGAGCTACAGACAAATAATCTTCGAGAGCCTTACGTTCGGGAGCCGACAGAGAGTATAGTCTACCCCGTCTACCCCGGGGGGGAGTGGTACCCGGAAGGAGATCTATACTACAATCATACGACCGGTGAGGAGGAAGGGAGGTGGCCCTGGACCGACTGAAGACCGTGCGCAGATCATGATATTCTTCCGGCACCCCTGTCAAATCACCAGGCTCCTCCTGTGAAGAGGGGGCAGAAGAAACAGGAGGGATAGCAGACATTAAACATTTCACATGACAAGAGACGTTCCAGGAGAGGATAGAATTACTTGACCAATTAATAGGTCAAGAGGTCAACAAGGATTATGACACACTAGCCAGGGATGACCCAAAACAACAGGTGTAAAAGGTGAACGAAAAATCAAAAAAGAAATGGTTTCGCTATGATTACCAGAGACAGTGAGGGTTAAAGGTAGCGTTTCACACTGAATACTGGGGAGAGGACTACCATCCAAGGCGAACATGGCCGTGGGCTCCCCTAACTGTCTGAGAGGAATGTCATGTTCCCGAGCCCAGGCTTCGTCCATAAAACAGCCCTCCGCCCCAGAGTCTATCAAGGCACTGCAGGAAGCTGCCGAACCGGTCCAGCGTAGATGGACCGACAAGGTAGTACAGGATCTTGAAGGAGAGACCTGAGTAGTAGCGCTTACCAGTAGCCCTCCGCTTACTGATGAGCTCTGGCTTTTACTGGACATGAAATGACAAAATGACCAGCGGAACCGCAATAGAGACAGAGGCGGTTGGTGATTCTCCGTTCCCTCTCCTTAGTCGAGATGCGAATACCCCCCAGCTGCATGGGCTCAGCACCTGAGCCACTGGAGGAAGATGGTAGTGATGCGGAGAGGGGGGAAACGGATAACGCGAGCTCTCTTCCACGAGCTCGGTGACGAAGATCTACCCGTCGTTCTATACGAATAGCGAGTTCAATCAAAGAATCCACGCTGGAAGGAACCTCCCGGGAGAGAATCTCATCCTTTACCTCCGCGTGGAGACCCTCCAGAAAACGAGCGAGCAACGCCGGCTCGTTCCAGTCACTGGAGGCAGCAAGAGTGCGAAACTCTATAGAGTAGTCCGTTATGGATCGATTCCCTTGACATAGGGAAGACAGGGCCCTGGAAGCTTCTTTCCCAAAAACTGAACGATCAAAAACCCGTATCATCTCCTCCTTAAAGTTCTGATACTGGTTAGTACACTCAGCCCTTGCCTCCCAGATTGCCGTGCCCTACTCACGAGCCCGTCCAGTAAGGAGAGATATGACGTAGGCGATACGAGCTGTACCCCTGGAGTACGTGTTGGGCTGGAGAGAGAACACAATATCACACTGGGTGAGGAACGAGCGGCATTCAGTGGGCTCCCCAGAGTAACACGGTGGGTTATTAATTCTGGGCTCCGGAGACTCGGAAGCCCTGGAAGTAGCCGGTGGATCGAGTCGGTGATTGTAAATATGTTTCGAGAGGTCGGAGACTTGGGCGGCTAGGGTCTCAACGGCATGTCGAGCAGCAGACAATTCCTGCTCGTGTCTGCCTAGCATCGCTCCCTGGATCTCGACGGCTGAGTAGAGAGGATCCGAAGTCGCTGGGTCCATTCTTGGTCGGATTCTTCTGTTATGCAGATGAGTGAGGACCCAACAGCGATTCAACAGAAACAGAGTCTTTTAATGTCCAAACAGGGAAAACATAAATCCTCAATCTTTACAGGAGATGTCCAAACGGGGAAAACATAAATCCTCTATCTTTGCAGGAGAGTCCTCCTTCTAGTAGTAGAGGAGAATTGCAGGGCTAGCGGCAACAGACTGCAGGTCCCTCTGGGTAGGCGCGGGCCGTAGAGGACAGAGACACCTGCTCACACGCAGCATCTGATGAAGAGGCAGATTACGACAGGACGGGACAAGGGCAAAGCAAACAAGAATCCGACAAGGACAGAAGCAGAAACAGAGAGAGAAATAGAGACTTAATCAGAGGGCAAAAGAGGGGACAGGTGTGAGAGAGTAAACGAGGTCGTTAGGAGAATGAGGAACAGCTGGGAGCAGGAACGGAACGATAGAGAGAGAGAGAGTAACCTAATACGACCAGCAGGGGGAAACGAAGAGAAGGGAAAGCACAGGGACAAGACATAACATGACACTAGTAACCGGAAGGTTGCAAAAACAAATCCCCAGGCTGACAAGGTAAAAAATCGGTTGTTCTTCCCCTGAACAAGGCAGTTAACCCACCATTCCTAGGTCGCCATTGAAAATAAGAATGTGTTCTTAACTGACTTGCCTAGTTAAATAAAGGTGTAAAATAAATATTAAAAAATGTAAGAAAAATCGGTGTCCAAAAATGCAGATTTCCGATTGTTATGAAAACTTGAAATCAGCCCTACTAATTGATCGGCCATTCCGATTAATCGGTCGACCTCTACTCTAGAGAGTTGAAAACAACAGGTCTGGGACAGGTAGCACATCCGGTGAACAGGTCAGGGTTCCATAGCCGCAGGCAGAACAGTTGAAACTGAAGCAGCAGCACGGCCAGGTGGACTGGGGACAGCAAGGAGTCATCATGCCAGCCAGGTAGTCCTAAGGCATGGTCCTAGGGCTCAGGTCCTCCGAGAGAAAAAAAAGAAAGCGAGAAAGAGAGAATTAAGGTTCTCCGTCGTGCATACATTTATTTTGTCCCCCAACACCAAACGTGATCACGACACACAGGTTAAAATATCAAAACAAACTCTGAACCAATTACATTAATTTGGGAACAGGTCGAGAAACATTAAATATTTATGGCAATTTAGCTAGTTAGCTTGCACTTGCTAGGTAATTTGTCCTATTTAGCCAGCTTGCTGTTGCTAGCTAATTTGTCCTGGGATATAAACATTGAGTTGTTATTTTACCTGAAATGCACAAGGTCCTCTACTCCGACAATTAATCCACACATAAAACAGTTATCGTTTCTAGTCATCTCTCCTCCTTCCAGGCTTTTTCATCTTTCAACTTATATGGTGATTGGCATCTAAACTTTCATAGTATTACCACGGCAGTTAGTCTTTCAATCACCCACGTGGGTATAACCAATGAGGAGATGGCATGTGGGTACCTACTTCTATAAACCAATGAGGAGATTGGAGAGGCAGGACTTTCAGCGCGATCTGCGTCGGAAATAGAAAGGAGTTCTATTTTAGCCCTTGGCAACACAGACGCTCGTTGGCGCCGCGCGAGCATTGTGGGTGAAATAATAGAATAACATAGATTTCAAAATGTATTTTGCAACGCTCACGCACGCGATGCGAGCGGTGTGGTCAGCCTATTTCTTTCTAACTGCTTCCAGCCTCACACAGATGATAGTAACACATTCATATGTGGATAGCGTGGAATTGTTAGTCGACTTTGTCCCAAGTTTACCACTGCTGTGTGTGTGTGTGTGTGTGTTTGTGTGTGTGTTTGTGTGTATGTATCAGCGTCAGGAATATCTTAACTAAACTCTGTGTGGCATTTGCCCCCTTGAATGTTCTCTCCTGTTTGTATCATGCTCCTTCCCATGTGAAAGTCAAACACTGTCAAACCTAGAGTTTACCCCCAACTCCCACCTCTGTTCAGCCAGCCCACACAAAGTGAAGTGCAAACAGTCCCTCTCAGACATAAATGCCAAAGAGAATGGATTTTACACAGTGTGTGTGGAGGTGTTTCTATGTGAGCTCAAGTGGGTCTCTCTCTCTCATCTGTATGTATCTCTATCTCCCTCTCTGTATGGTCAGATGTCTGTTTAAAACAGTGAGATGAGTGTCCTTTGCTTTCTCAGATCCTTTCTCTTGGCCTGTTGGTTTCTGTTTATCAATGTTGATGTTTTGCAGCTACTTCTGGTCCCGGGACATCTGTGTGTAGTTTTACAGTGAATTACTGGCAACTAGTTGCAGTAAATATACAGTAAATATTATATAGTAGTCTTACTATAATCATAATACAACAATTTACTGTATTTTACAGTTTAATTATCTGCATAATTGCTATGAAATAACAGTATCTTGTTGTATTCTAATTACAACAAAACCCTTGTAATGTATTGTATTTACTGTATTTTTATTGCAATTCAGTTGCCAGTGAATAACTGTAATTTCACAGTGCACAGTTTGACTATGCTACTGATATTGCCTGGGTTTTTTAATGAAAAATTACTTGTAGATCAATGACTGTCACAGTTTTAAGCTTAGTTCGACACTGGGGGAGAGGTCACGTCAGTTGTCACAAAATATTAGGTATTTTTGGAAAGTAGAATGTAGAGGTCGACCGATTACGATTTTTCAACGCCGATACCGATTATTGGAGGACCAAAAAAAGGCAGATATGTTTTTATTTTATTTATTTATTTGTAATAATGACAATTACATCAATACTGAATGAACACTTATTTTAACTTAATATAATCAATCAAATCTATTTAGCCTCATAGTGAAACATGTTCAATTTGGTTTAAATAATGCAAAAAAGTTTTGAAGAAGAAAGTAAAAGTGCAATATGTGCCATGTAAAAAAGCTAACGTTTAAGTTCCTTGCTCAGAACATGAGAACATATGAAAGCTGGTGGTTCCTTAGACCGCTGCTCCACTCGGGAGGCCCATTTCTAATCCTTCTTGAATATGTGCCTTCAAGTGATGAACAACAGAGGTTAAGGTGTCACACCTGACTGCACAAGACTGAACCACACATATTAAGGGAGTGTCACATTGTTGGTGACAATCTCTCAGCACAGACCCATCAGCTTTATTATTTCTATACATATGTGCTTTAAGAGCAGTGAATTTACGGTATGTTCGCGAGCGTTCAGGCACCCCACGTTTATAGTTAAAATGACATGTGTTACCGTGCAGCTTTATGTGCGGAGTGAACTCAAAACCAGTAACAGACACATGGTCACAGGTATTACATTTGCAGTGGAACATTTTGACCAAATGGCTGAGGTAAACAAAAAAACAGAAATAAGACCGGTAGGCAGCAGACAGAACCACTACTAATACTACACCCAAGACTCCCACAACCAATGAAAATTGGCAGCCACTCAGAGCAAGCACACAAAACGTCCTCTTTTTGACCTTTTGTAGTTCAACTTTGGTATTGCTTAGTTGCTTAAACACGAATGTTTCTAAGATTATGTTAGCGAACTAATTATGTTACTTGCTGAAGCATTTACCTAGATAAAACACACCACGTGTCACAGGCACCTAGGCCAATCTTGGCGACGTTACCCAACGTTAGCCTCTCTAACGCCCAACTGCTACAACCCCGTTACACCTTTTTGATAACCACAACTACTCGAATAAAGCCATGTATGTTCAAACGTGAAAACATAACGTCAGCTAGGCTAAGTCATTGTGTCCTGATGAAAGAACTTGTCCGAAACGAGTCTGCAATAAAATCATATTTGAAGGGGGTTTGTTGCAAGCTTGTAAAGTTAGCCTATAACGTTAAGTAATCCAAGCCTTCACTTCTCTTGAATTCAAAATTGGTTTCTGGCTGGCAGTGGCGATCCTTCTTCGATTAGTCATATTTACATAATGCTAAAACAATTACCCAACAGGCATTGCCGTTCACAATAAAACCATGGATACAGTACAATATTGTGAAATGTTATCGTAAAATCACAGCTATTTTGAACAGTGTACACGCATCAATGGTCGCACAAAAACACATACTTACACAAACACAACCACACACACACCACCAGACCCTAGACCCCAGCCACACAGCTGAGCCCAACAGCTGGTGTCTGTACCCCAGGGTGGTGTGTGCGTGTGTGTGACTGTGTTTGTGACTGTCTGTGTGTGTGTCGGGGTGGGGGGGTTTATCTGTCTGGGCTAGAGATGGTTAGCTAGGCAGCCATGTGGATTAAGGGATCAGGGCTGGTGTCAGACAAAAAGTGGATTACTGCTGTAAAGCTGCCCTCTCTGGCCCGGGCCTGAAACTGAGACCAGAGGCTCGCCAAGAGGCCTCCCCCACCGCCTTGCATCCATCCTGGGCCACCTGACTTATTAAGGCCCTGGATTAGCACACAAAGGAGCAGGACATTGGAAGACCCCGGGCCTCTTGGTCTGTAATAACAGTGGTAATTGAGTGTGTTACTGCAGCTTTGCCCATGAATGCTAATCATGCAGGATTGCGTGTGTGTGTGTGTGCGTGTATGCGGTGGGCGTACGTGTGCACGGGTTTGTGTGTGTTTGCATGTCAAGTCATTCATGTTGACAGTATGCTTATGACTATGTGGGCACTGATTGTTTAGTGTGTGTATGTATTTGCACTCTGTATGCCTACTCGTGTGTGTGTGTGTGTGTGTGTGTGTGTGTGTGTTACATCTTGTGTTTCCCTCTCCCCTTCCCCAGAGCTATGGCTGGAGGTCTTATGTAACATGTTTGTTCAAGTGCCCTCCGAGATGCCAAGTCACTGTCACACAGCCCAGCCTGCAGGATAGGAGAGGAGGAGAGAGAGGGATGGGGGCTCTTTCCTCTCATGTCTGTCTTCTGCTCTGTCATTTCCATTAGCCCACCTCCAAGCCTTAGGCAGCAGTAGGGAGGGGGTTGGATGGGTGGGTGGGACACACACACACACACATTCACGCACATATTGTACGAACACCCCCCCTCTCCCCCTATTATTGGATGAACGTGTGTGTGAGTGTGTCTGTCGGGAGGACGCAGCTTCTTATCATAATCCTCCTTACTAAAGAAACGGAGCGGAGCAGAATGAGCCCTCTGTCCCTGACTGTGACTGTGTGGAGCTGCTGGTGTAGGAGAGAGGCAGGAGTGGAGCACTGAGCAGATGTAACAGGGCCTGTTTCTCACTGTAGAGGAGCCACTGACGAGAAGAGATGACATTTAAACTGGACAAACTGTACAGGCTGTTTCACATGCACAGAGAGGCGCTGGATGGTGTGAGCAGGACACGGACATAGAGATGTGGTAAGTGGTTTGAAATTGTAAGAATTGGTCACCTTGCATTGAGTGAATATGATAGTTGTATCGATTGTGTTATCTACTTGTAGTGAGTGAATAGGATATTTTGACTGTATTCGTTCATTTTGAGCTGCGTGATTTGACTGTGGGGTGTTTATAGTGCTGATACGGAGGTTCATTTGCTCTGTAAAACAAAGGGGGATATCTTGGCTGTGGTAGTCTTGGCTGACTCTGGCATGGGCCGTTGGTAGAGTAATTTAGATTTGGCTGTAGTTGGGCGATTTGGCTGTGCTCCATTTTGGCTATGGCTCTGTAATTTAGCTTTGACACTGTCATGTGTCTATAGAGCTGCAATGAGGTTCTGGCAGGTGATTAACAGCCTGCAGAGTTGGTGATGTTTTGGTGATATTAGGTTGACAGCAGAGCAGCTGTCCCAGTGACAGCTGTCAGCACTGGGAATGACACAGTTGCTAATGGCTAGCTGGGTGGCTAGGGAAGTCGCTTACATAGGCTAATGCAGGCGAATTCATATTTGTGCTAAAACAGCTTTGTGCTGAACATTGTTGTCATATCAATTGTGGTGTAATTGTTTATTTGCTCTCCCCTGTCTGAGTTTCATATGGGCCTACACCTGAGTTATTGCAACAGGAGGTTTGTTTATAACCCAAAAACAGTTGGACTATCATCCATCGTATTTACACTTCAGTTAAAGCAAGGCATGCAAAGAAAGTGCTCTTGCTACCCCATCACTTTGCTCTCTTTCGTTCCTTGGCAATCTTTGGTCGGAAATATGAGAGATGGCTGCTCTCCCTACATGTTAGTGAGAACTATCACCCAGCGGCTCACAAATAGCACCATACTAATCCATATTCATCAATCTCATCATCATAATCAGACTGATACGGGCCGTCGCATAAAAGGTGTCGTAAGTGGCAGAGCGGCGCGAGCATAGACCTTACATGTGTCATCACTGTATGATTGGCTGAGTCTTTACAGCACTGAACTTTACAGCACACACTGTGGGGCTTGTACTGTAGCTATGAATCACAATGTTGTGCTGTCAGATTTATACACGAGTCAATTCAGAGGGAAGTGCGAGATAAAGAGAGAGGAGGAAAGAGATAGAAAGAGAAAAGGAAGACCGAAGTAGAGAGGAAGGGAGAGATGGAGAGAAACGGTTTGAAACAATCTTTGTTTTCTGTCTTTTTCACTTCGAACCGTATCTCTCTGTGAATTCGGCTCATTAGCGATGGAATAGGAGGCGAGAAAAGGGAAGAGAAGGGCAAATTAGGAAAGAGGAAGCAACCAGGAATGAGGAAATGTACAGTAAGTCGCTGTCATACAGATGCTGTAACGTAGACGCTGGGAGTCGGAAAGCAAGTGCAGGTGGTGAGTTTAATAATAAACGGAACATGGAACAATATAACAAACACGAGTAGCTTATATATATATATATATATATATATGAAACACATACTAGAGGTCGACCGATTAATCGGAATGGCCGATTAATTTGGGCCGATTTTGCAGAATTTGGTTTTTTTACACCTTTATTTAACTAGGCGAGTCAGTTAAGAACACATTCTTATTTTCAATGACGGCCTAGGAACGGTGAGTTAACTGCCTTGTTCAGGGGCAGAATGACAGATGTTTACCTTGTCAGCTCAGGGCTTCAATCTTGCAACCTTACGGTTAACTAGTCCAACGCTCTAACCACCTGCCTCACGAGGAGCCTGCCTGGCCTATGCCGTCCAGTAGAGATCTGACTGCATAGGCCAGACCCCCCTCAATGTCCGGGGGGGCAGCACCAGGAACCACCGGCCTGAGAAAGGAGACATGAAAAGAAGATTAGATACGATAGTCACTGGGAAGCTGTACCCTATACATCACCTCGTTGAGCCGCCGGAGAACCTTGAATGGCCCCACAAACCGGGGGCTCAGCTTCTTGCAAGGCAGGCAGAGTGGGAGGTTCCTGGTAGAAAGCCAGACACGATCCCCAAGCTGGTACACGGGGGTCTCCCTGCAGTGGCGGTCTGTCTGCTCCTTTTGATGGAGGATGGCACGCTGGAGTCTCACGTGAGCATCGCTCCACATTTCTTCTGCACGCCTGAACCACTCATCAACCGCAGGTGCTTCGGTCTGGACAGGGGTCCACAGAGCCAGGGCGGGCTGAAAACCCAGAACCCACTGGAAGGTGTCAACCCAGTAGAGGAGTGACGTACCGTGTTCTGGGCGTACTCCACCCATGGAAGGAATCGAGCCCACTCTCCCTGCCGGTCCTGACAGTGACTCCTCAGGAACCTCCCCAACACCTAGTTCATCCTCCTGCCCATTGGACTGAGGCCTATACCCGGAAGTGAGGCTGACCGTGACCCCAAGCTTCTCCATAAAGGCTCTCCATACCCGTGATGTGAATTGGGGGCCCCGGTCAGAGATGATGTCCTCCGTAAGGCCATAATGTCCCTGAACACCTTAATGAATGCCTAGAACAGTGACAGAGCATTTGCTAAACCAAATGGCATCACCAAGTACTCGTAGTGATCAGTCATCGACACCATTCATCATCCTCCCGGATACGGATGAGATTGTATGCACTTCGCCAGTGCAGTTTGGTAAAAAACAGGCCCGGTGGAGCTGTTCTATGGCTGCCGGCACCAACGGGGAGAGGGTAACGGTACTTGGTGGTGATTTCATTGAGTCCTCTGTAATCTAAACGTAACCCTCCATCTTTCTTGGCCACAAAGAGGAAACCAGCCGATGCAGGAGAAGTGGACGTGCAGATGAAATCTCGTTGGAGCGCCTCTTGGATGTAATCCTCCATGGCCTGGAACTCAGCTACCGACAGAGGGTAGATGCGTGAGGCGCAGACCCTGGCACTGTCCCAGGGGCGATGAGGAGGAAGAGAGGTGGCGTGGTTCTTGGAGAATACCTCCCGCAGCTTCTGTATTTCTTGGAGTCCCCAATGTTTTTAATATGATACTGTAGTCAGTTGTGAGTCTGAAACTGCACATGCGCACGCACACACACACGCACACGCACACACAGACAGACACACACAGACAGCTTCATGTTAAACCAGTAGCCTGTGGAGCCTTAATATGAATCTGGTCACTCAGCCATAACAGCTCTGGCTCTGGGTTGAGAATGGTTGTCTTTCAATAGGGCCTGATATGGGACACCAATTTCAGGTCTATTGTTGGCATGGACAGATACAATGTTGTCAACAGCAAGCGCCGCTCTCATGGAAGTTCTGATTTTGATTAATATGTAGACAGGAGCCACCAGATTATATTTAGGTGGGAACAGGGGACGTGGGATAGAGGGATTTACTTGAGAAGGCCTGTGTGTGCCTGTATTCCCGCTTGTGTGTGCGTGTGTCTATAAGCTTGTCCCTCTGTGCGTTCCAACACGCTAATTAGTGTGTCAACTTATCTGCTGTCATCCCCCAAAATGAGCTTGGCTGTTAAAACAATATGCTTGTCTTTGTCTCCACTCGAAATCCTCTGTAATCCAGCAACGAAGAGCAGCTGAATGATAGCAGCAGCAGCCTCTGAGCCAAGCGTCTGTATACCCTACCCACAATCCTCAGCATGTCGTCTGTGCCTCCGATTCACTGGGTTACACTCTCCCTCCTTTGACACCTTCCTCGAAAGCGAAACAAGCAGCGGTGAATAAAGGAAACATTCTTTCATATCCTATTCATGTTTGAAGCCGCAAGCTCTCTCTGAGCTTTCTCTCAGAGTTCTCTCTTTTTATCATTTTGCACATTTGTTGTTTTTTCAAGTTCAGTACCCCTCACTGTGCTTGGGAGGCTACAGCTGTTGTTGCCAGCTCTGCGGTTTCTAGGGTAACACAGGTTTGACAGCTGTTGTTCCTTCAAATCAAATCAAATGTTATTGGTCACATACACATGGTTAGCAGATGTTATTGCGAGTGTAGCGAAATGCTTATACTTTGGTTTTTCATAACGTTGAGCTGCGAGGGGATTGCCGGTAATAGGATGTCAAGAAAGTTTTGGCAAGAAGAGTCGCTTTGGATCAAGACCAGACTTTAAATGAGTGAGACCATCTCAGAAACATGGCTAACACTATCCAGTGTTAGCATGCAGTTAGCATTCTGAGGAGAAGTGCTAATTTGAAAGTATTTGCTCCTGGAGAGTGGTGTTAGCTTCAAACCCAAGCTCTTTAGCTGCACACAGGGTGAAATGTCAATGTTCTGACGCAATTCCAAAGCCTGCTAAATGAACATTTGTGCTAATTGGAACTGACCAGTGTTGGCATGCTGTTAGCATTCTTTGGCAAAGACAAGTACTAATTAATTAATATACCTAGGATAGGATAAAGTAATCCTTCTCACCCCCCTTAAAAGATTTAGATGCACTATTGTAAAGTGGCTGTTCCACTGGATGTCTTAAGGTGAACGCACCAATTTGTAAGTCGCTCTGGATAAGAGCGTCTGCTAAATGACTTAAATGTAAATGTAAATGTAATTTGAGGCTCCTGTAGTAGAGCTGTGAAGTCTAAATGTAGACTATGGGAGTGCACAGGGTGAAATGTTGAAGCTGGCTAATAAATGGTGAATACCATTTGAATCCTAATGGTTAACTGAAAAGTTAGTTTGAATCGTTTGGTATTAACGATAGCATTCCGAAGTGCTAATTTCAAGGATTCAACTTAACCTTTTCACGTGTAAGTTCCAAATATCTCTAACGGTCGCCCCCAGCATGAGTTTTTGTATGCACATGATGTCAGAATGCACTCACTGTTCCAAAATGTGATTGTTACGCAACAGGACAGTTGGCACGCGCTGCCCTCAAACCAAGGCTGGAACTGGATACCATACATCCTGAGGCTGCATTACTGTAGCTGGTGATTTTAACAAAGCTAACCTAAGTACCATACTTCCTAAATTCGAATGCGCGACAAGAGCTGGTAGCTTTCTGGATTATTGCTACTCGATCTTCCGCGATGCATACAAAGCCCTCCCCCGCCCTGCCATCGGCAAATCTGACCATGACTCCATTTTGTTGCTCCCAGCCTATAGACAGAAACTAAAACAGGAAACGCCCATGCTCAGGTCAATACAACGCTGGTCTAACCAATCGGATTCCACGCTTCAAGATTGCTTCGATCACGTGGACTGGGATATGTTCCAGATAGCCTCAGACAATAACATTGATGTATACGCTGACTCGGTGAGCAGGTTTATTAGCAAGTGCATCGGAGATGTCATACCCTCTGTGACTATTTAAACCTTCCCTGACCAGAAATCGTGGATTGATTGCAGCATTGCGCAGAACTGAAAGTGCGAACCACCGCTTAAAATCATGGCAAGGTGACCGGAAACACGACCAAATAGAAGAGGACGGGCCACCCCTCATAGCCTGGTTCCTCTCTAGGTTTCTTTCTAGGTTCTGTCCTTTCTAGGGAGTTTTTCCTAGCCACCGGGCTTCTACACCTGCATTGCTTGCTGTTTGGGGTTTTAGGCTGGGTTTCTGTACAGCACTTTGTGAAATCAGCTGATGTAAGAGGGGCTTTATAAATACATTTGATTGAAATTGACACATTTCAGCTATTCCTTCCTCAAGGCAATTAAACAAGCAATGCATCAGTATAGGGACAAAGTAGAGTCGCAATTCAACGGCTCAAACACGAGACGTATGTGGCAGGGTCTACAGTCAGTCACGGATTACAAAAAGATAACCAGATCCGTCGCGGACATCGACGTCTTGCTCCCAGACAAACTAAACAACTTCTTTGCTCGCTTTCAGGACAATACAGTGCCACTGACACGGCCTGCTACCAAATCCTGTGGGCTCTCCTTCTCCGTGGCCAAAGTGAGTAAAACATTTAAACGTGTTACCCCTCGCAAGATGGCCCAGACGGCATCTCTAGCCTCGTCCTCAGAGCATTTGCAGACCAACTGGCTGGTGTGTTTACGGACATATTCAAGCAATCCATATCCCAGTCTGTTGTCCCCACATACTTCAAGATGGCCACCATTGTTCCTGTTCCTAAGAAAGCTAAGGTACCTGAACAAAATGACTATCGCTCCATTGCACTAACTTCTGACATCATGAAGTGCTTTGAGAGACTGGTCAAGGACCATATCACCTCCACCCTACTTGATACCCTAGACCCACTCCAATTTGCTTAATGCCCCAACAGGTCCAGCATTTTACACCATAGTACCCTCCAAACTTGTCATTAAGCACAAGACCCTGGGTCTCGACACCGCCCTGTGCAACTGGGTCCTGGACTTTCTGACGGGCCGCCCCCAGGTGGTGAAGGTAGGAAACAACATCTCCACTTTGCTGATCCTCAACACTGGGGCCCCACAAGGGTGCGTTCTCAGCCTGTTAAACAGCCATCACTAACATAGAGAGGCTTCTGCCAACAAACAGACTCAAATCTCTGGCCACTTAAATAAACAGACTTAATAAAGGTATCACTAGTCACTTTAAATAACGCCACTTTAATAATGTTTTCTTAGAGGTATCACTAGCCACTTTAAATAACGCCACTTAAAATTGTTTACATATTGACTGTATGTTTGTTTTACTCCATGTGTAAATGTTGAACTTTACTTTATCTTGGCCTACATAAATGAGAACTTGTTCTCAACTTGCTTACCTGGTTAAATAAAGGTGAAATAAAAAAATAAATAAATAAATAAATAAAATTCTACACCAGCTACTGCATCTTGCCTATGCCATTTTGTGCCATCACTCATTCATATATTTATATGTACATATTCTTATACATCCCTTTACATTTGTGTGCATTTGTGTGTATAAGGTAGTTGTTGTGAATTTGTTAGATTACTTGTTAGATATTACTGCACGGTCGGAACGAGAAGCACAAGCATTTCGCTATACTCGCATTATCTGCTAACCATGTGTATGTGACCAATAAAATGTGATTTGATTTGAAGGCACGCTGCCTGCTAATTATCTATAGACCATGTTTCAACTTGTCAATTTCAAATCATTTTCTAACAAGTTTTATTTTCTAATAGTTTGAATTGAGGAGTGTTCCGCCTCATTAATTCACTTAAGAAGTAGCCCATTTCACCGTTGCGGACAATTTATGTTCGAGGCTTTACTGAGCCAGACAAACTTCTCTCGTCAACGAGAGCCTAAGCACTTCCCCAGATCACGTATGAAGACATTGCGCATCTCTAGTTAAAACAGGCCTTGCACAAACCTTTTCCCCATGTCACATTTTCTGGCTGGCGTCCACATTGCCTTCATCGTTGTTTTCTTTACAAATAATAACTTTGGACATGTGTACGTTCCTATCAAAGTAAGTGCCTTATTTTCTGTATATTGTGTTGTCGTTTCTACTGTAGCATACCGTATGTATGCGTGTATGGAGCATAATGTATTTACTGTTTTATTCACGTTTGCAAGTACTGGTTACAAATCATGCATTCCGATTCTTGCATAGATTGTAATGGACACATGATGTGTGTAAAATACTTTTTAAAAAGGTTTTTACTGATTATCATGAGCTAATCTTAAGCTATTTTCCAGCTATGTGTGGTGCCATGTTTGTTGACATCATACAATGCATTCTGGTTGTCACGTAAAGTGTTTGTTAGACCACAGATGTTATAAGAAGGGATAGTTCACTCGACTGAGTTATGGTGCTTTCAAGACAACTGGGAACTCGGAAAAATACGAAGTCAAATCATGACGTCAGTGATCTTCAGGTCGGAAGGTTTGAGCTCGAGAAAGAGGCCCAAGTTCCCGAGTTGTAATTCCGAGTTGGTTGACCGTTTAAAATGATTTTCCCCAGCTGGCGCTAGTTTTTTCCCAGTTGTCTTTAACGCATTGAAGTGGAACGCGGCATTAGATCGTTAGAACTATGGTGTGCCAGAGCCCCCTTTCCAAGGGTTTAATAGTTTTTTTGCATATATATTTCTCCTGTGTTTGCCCCCCACTTATTGATAAATCCCTCATCCCCACAATACCTTAACCCCCCCACAAACCCCCCTTAAATGGTTTCATCTCTGTTTAGCTACCGCACTACGGTTACGCTAAGGCAGTAGGCTTATATAACATTTTATTTGCTTTGTGATTTGTCAAAAACGGTCAACAACTTGTCAAGTCATGTGCTCCGGTTCTTCTATACACTGTAACAAGTACATCAACGATTTGTAATATGCTGAAAAGGTAATGGAATCAGTCATCTTTGACTTTGACTTTGTTAATTTGCTTCTTATAGTGGATGGCATTCTGGGATTAGGAAGTTTCCGCTTGTCAAACATAAACAAACAACATAAACAAACAACTGAAGTTGGAGACTTATATCTTCCTCACTAACTTTAAGCGTCAGCTGTCAGAGCAGCTTACCGATCGCTGCAGCTGTACACAGCCCATCTGTAAATAGCCCATCCAACCAACTATCTACCTCATCCCCATATTTGTTTTTCTGTCTTTTGCACACCAGCATTTCTACCTGCACATTCTCGTCTGCACATACAGTGGGGAGAACAAGTATTTGATACACTGCCAATTTTGCAGGTTTTCCTACTTACAAAGCATGTAGAGGTCTGTAATTTTTATAATAGGTACACTTCAACTGTATATCCCCACTGTATATCACTCCAGTGTAAATTGCTAAATTGTAATTACGTTGCCACTATTGGCCTATTTATTGCCTTACCTCCTTCATTTGCACACACTGTCTACAGATTTTTCTATTGTGTTATTGACTGTACGATTGTTTATCCCATGTGTAACTCTGTGTTGTTTTTGTCGCACTGCTTTGCTTTATCTTGGCCAGGTCGCAGTTGTAAATGACAACTTGTTCTCAACTGGCCTACCTGGTTAAATAAAGGTGAAATAAAAATTTTAAAAAATCCTGACGTCATAAAGAATTTAGCTGCTGTTAGCTTTAGCTGCTGTTAGCTGACACCCATCTCTTTTCTAAACAATATTACATTTCTCCCTTGTGCTCAACAGAGATGTGGTACAGTGTAAAGAACTCTAGCTGTTAGATCGCTAACTTATGTTTAGTGTTTTGTCAGCGCAACCTTTAGGGAATGAGTTTGGCTGTGGATGTGTTCCGTGTGATGTTTGCATGATGTTTATTAATGACACACACACACACTCACATCTCCTTCACCCCAGAGCACATTGGTTGGATAAACACTACACATGTTGTCAAATGGTTCAGCTAAACAGCCTCTACTACAGCCAATAAATAGTGTAGGTAGTGCAGGGTCACTAAAACACACCTCCTTCACAGCCACCCCCTGCCCCCCTTTACACGGTCTCTTCAGTATGGCAGAGAGACGGTGTGGGCTCTCCAAAATAGTTTTCCGAAATGCATTGCACACACACATACACACACACAGCTGCTAGGGAACCAAGTAATGAGTAGGTATGGCAACTGACTTATTCTGAGTGAATAACACAACAAGATCCAAACATATGAAAACATCCAAGCAAGCAGGACAATACACCCACACAGCTACAGAAAGAGACCTGTATTTTAAACAGTCATTTAGTTATGCATTTATTTGTTATTTAAAAACAAAACAAATGGAAGTCCTTTAGTATATTGGTGTTTGGTAGTTGCAGCATATTATTTGTTCAATTGATATGTAACTTTATTGCAATACTTACCGATGGTGAAGTCGATGGCCTAAACACTTCAACCTCGTCCATCCATTTAGGTTAGTGGCTTTCACGACGTTTGCCCCACTGTCCGTTGTGATGCACACCTGCTTCTCCTTTGGCTGATCCCAGGCTGCTAGCGAGTCAAGCAGCCCCTGGGCTTTTACCTCCCCAGTGTGGTCCTCTGGAAAGTAGGAGTTCTGCAAGCAGCTGCTGCACAGCTTCCAGTCGGCATCGATGTAGTACAGCATCATGCTGCGGGGATGTTTTTCAGCGACAGGGACTGGGAGACTAGTAAGGATCGAGGCAAAGATGAATGGAGCAAAGTACGGAGAGATCCTTGATGAGAAACCTGCTCCAGAGCACTCAGGGCCTCAGACTGGGGCGAAGGTTCACCTTCCAACAGGACGATGACCCTAAGCACACAGCCAAGACAACGCAGGAGTGGCTTCGGGACAAGTCTCTGAATATCCTTGAGTGGTCCAGCCAGAGCCTGGACTTGAAACTGATCAAACATCTCTGGAGAGACCTGAAAATAGCTGTGCAGCGACGCTCCTCATCCAACCTGACAGAGCTTGAGAAGAATGGGAGAAACTCCCCAAATACAGGTGTGCCAAGCTTATAGCATCATACCCAAGAAGCCTCAAGGCTATAATCGCCAAAAAATCTTCAACAAAGTACTGAGTAAAGGGTCTGAATACATATGTGAATTTGATATTTCAGTTATAGTTTTTTTTAATCATAAATTTGCTAAACTTTCTAAAAAAACATTTTTGCTTTGTCATTATGGGGTATTGTGTGTAGATTGATGAGGAAACCAAATGTAATCCATTTTAGAATAAGGCTGTAACGTGACAAAATGTGGAAAAAGTCAATGGGTCTGAATACTTTCCGATTGCACTGTATGTACATGTAGGTAGGGGTAAAGTGACTATGCATAGATAATAATTCAGTGCCTTTGTGAAAGGCTGTAACGTAACAAAATGTGGAAAAAGTCAAGGGGTCTGAATACTTTCCGAAGGCACTGTATATATAACAATAAGGGGGGGGGTATGCAAATAGTCTGGGTAGCCATTTAATGAATTGTTCAACGGTCTTATGGCTTGGGGGTAGAAGCTGTTAACGAGCCCTTTGGAGTTATGAATTTGACCTCCTGGTGGTGAAATTCACAGACACATCTCTGAAGCCCCCCAAGCAGAGTTGTCCACAGGGCCGGCATTGGACAATTCTCTATCAGTGACAATACATAAGGAAGCCTGTGTTAGGAAGACCCCTGCTGGTCACCATTTCACAGCACTCTCAAGCAGCTCACCCACCTACCCATCCCCCACACCCGAAACAAGTAGGGATGAACTCTGGCTCTCTCTCTCTGGAACTTTCCTTAACTTCTTGTGTGCGATTGGTTGCCAAGATCACAACTTGGGACTTGACACTGTGTACTCTCTTTGTTACAATATGCAATGACAATTTGATGGCCAAATATTAGAACAAAGTTTCTGTTCATGAATAGTTTAAAGTCTATATTTAAAGGCCTACAGTTATAGTCCAGGAAAAGGTTGGCTAGCCAGCTATATATAGCCAAGTTATTGTTACTCATTGTGTATTTATTACTACTTTTCTATTATTTAGCCTTTTTTTCTCTCTGCATTGTTGGGAAGGACCCGTAAGTAAGCATTTCACTGTTAAACTACACCTGTTGTTTTATGAGTCATGTGACGAATAAAACATAAATGGGGCAAGTCTCTTGTGTTTATCGAATGGGATCAAATGTCAAAACAAAACTCTTTCTTTCTCTACCTAGCACTTTTCTCTTTCCCTTACATTACTAACATTCTCTTAAACTGTCTTTATTCTCTCCTAACCTCCTTCTTTCACTTTTTCCCTTCTCTCTCTCTCCCTCCATCTCTTCCATTCTCTTCCTCTCTCCCATTATCTTCCTCTCCATCCTCTCTCTCTCCCTCTCCCTCCCTCCCTCCCCCTTCCATTCTATTCCTCTTTCCCGTTATCTTCCTCTCCATCCTCTCTTCCTCTCTCTTTACAGGCTGATGATAAGCTTTAGGTCTCTGTCTAACAGAGAAAGGGAAGCATGGGGGTAGAATGGGTGTTCTATGGTACTTCCTTCTCCCTGGCCTACCTGTTCCAATTAGTTGGCTTTAATTCTATTAGCCTGCAATTCTGAGGGGTGCTCTCAGAAGAGAGCTGCAGAGGAGGAGGAGGAGATAGAGAAACAGAACAGGGGGGGCGGGTGGAATCCCTGTCTCTCATTGTGAAACATTCTCATATCTGTATCCATTAACGTGAATTTGTCATTAATTTCCCTATTGTAATCTTCAGGCAGATGTAATGGGCTGGCCTAAGCCTGTTTGGGGCAAATTTGTACACTATCAATACCACAAATGGAATCAATTAGCCTTTAATGAAGTCTTCAATGAGATCTTTTGTCTAGTCGTGACTGCTGCATTATAGTAAACGAACTGTATGGAGAATTGTGAAGGCGCCATTTGAAATGTGTGATAATATTGCGGGCGTACAAATACATGTGTGTGTGAGAAAGCGAGAGACAGAGAGAGACACTTAATAAGCATGTGATTATTTAATTAAAATACATTTATATTAAATAAGGGGAAATCAGCGGCATATCTTTGAATTACGAAGGGAACCAATACAGATTGGCTGGCTGCCTTTGACAAAGACACACAGAAGAATGTACATTTGGCTCCACAGTGCCATATCTGTTCAGTATGCAGTGACAGCGAGTGTGGGCGGCAGTGATGAAAAACTCACAATATTGCCATCAGCAAAATGGCGTTATGAAATAGCGAGTGCAGATAAGTCGGTGTGTATCGCAGTCCTTGTTTTCATATTGTGAGAGGCCCGAAGAGAGAGTGGCAAAAAGGAGAGTAGAATATGAATGA
The DNA here is from genome assembly GCF_034236695.1 of Oncorhynchus nerka. Taxonomy (NCBI): domain Eukaryota; kingdom Metazoa; phylum Chordata; class Actinopteri; order Salmoniformes; family Salmonidae; genus Oncorhynchus; species Oncorhynchus nerka. The sequence continues at coordinate 60,604,667 of NC_088423.1, read as the reverse complement.
GAGAAGGATGAGGTAGAGAGGCAGAGATAGATGAGGTTTGCTAAGAGCTCCTCTGCTTCCCTCAGCTCGCCATGTATTTGAGCAACACTGCCACTCGACATGGAGTGCAGGCATTCATGTATTCATACGGGCTAGTCATGGTATTCATGCATGCTCTTTCTGTCTCCACAGGTATCTGTTCCTATGAGATTTCCGTGTATTCATGTGTGCTCGGCCCTCTTCCCTCTTCTATGGGATATGCATTCATTCGTACTCCAGGTGTCGCTTGTCTCATGTTTGTGCGCTGAGTTAGTGATGCAAGAGGGCCACTTCTTATTCAGGCAAGCTTGCTGTCTGACTGTTGAAGCACTCTGGGGGTCCAGAGATGATGCGGCCCTACTTGTGTTCTCCCATCTACTGGTCTGTGAGTACACAGGAGGATCTGCGTGTGCTTACATGTACACACGCACACACGCACACAGCAGGGCTGGGGTCAATTCCATTTAAAATCCAGTCAATTCAGAAAGTAAACCATATTCGAATTTGACTGACACACACACACACACACACACACACAGAGGGCGATGCCTTCTTTCCTCCTCTCTTAGCTGACTGGAGTAATGAAAGATCAGAAGTTAACCGGGAGTAAGTGACTGAGCTGGTGAAGTTGGCACACATCAACACATTTTCACTGTCACCCCCCCGCTCTCTCCTCTGCCCAAAGACCTTGTTGTCTTGTTTTCTGTTTGGTTTTTATTGCCTGGATTTTATGGCCTGATGTCATCCTGCACTCTATCTATCATCGTCCTATTTAATATTTAACGCCCAGCTACGCTAGCAGAATGGTACAGCACTGTAGGTACTTACAGTAGACAGACAGCAAACAATGTCAAGAGCTATCAGGAAACAAGGGTTAGAGATTAGAAACGTGGGTTCAAAGTTGAAATCAGTACCTGACGTGGATTGGTTGATTCATGAACGTTTAATTTCAAGCTGTGTCTGAGGTTGATGACCGGACTGATGAGGTGATCCCTGTGCAGTTGAGGTAGACCGTACCTCTCCATTCTGCACCGAAGTATCTCGACCACAGCAGCCATTGGACTCGTAGGAGAATTTCAGAAGATAGGTAGCTATGCAGATTATTCTACCATGTCTTCGTTGATGACTACGTTCTGATTGGTACAGGTGACCATAACGGGTGGCTTCAGTCCATTCTCTGTCCTGTTACCACCACTGTTTCTTCTGTTGCTCGTTTTGTTAGAGCATGGCGCTTGCAACGCCAGCCCAGGATAGTGGGTTTGAATCCCGGGACCACCCATAGGCAAAACATTTATGCATGCATAACTGTGAGTGGCTTTGGATGAAGAGCATATATATTATTATTATTATTATTTGTGAGTATAAATCAGAGAAGGCTTTGCCTAAGCAATAACTGTAGTTCCTACTTAACTAAGTCTCATGAGAACAGAGCCATGTTTGAAAGACCTTATAACTGCTGTGACCCAGTCCATGTGATTCTCCGGGGGTGTTTATTGTTGTGGTTGTAAGGAAAAAGATGTGTGTGTGTGTGTGTGTGTGTGTCTGTCCCGGCTCTACCAGTGTGGAGTATAGCGTGTACCTGGACCCCCGTGGTCATGCACTGTGTCCCTCACATAATTGAATTATGTGTCACAGACACGGCACTGACACCCCAGGGAACGGAGGGGGGGAGGCAGGGAAAGAGAAATGGAGGACCAGGTAAGATGGAGAAAGACGAGGGAACGTAAAAGTGTAAAAGATTGGGACAGAAAACGAGGGTAATTGAACCAACGGTTTGAGGGTCCACTCGTCTGCCCTCGCAAAAGAGTCCTCTTCTTAAGCTCAACAGACAGATAAACCCGGTGCAGCTACTGTAGTGTTGAAGGACATTTTATTGCCACCGCTTCGTAGGTGCAGTAGTAGTGACTGAAATGAGTAAAAAAAAAAAAAAATGCTTCTACAAAATCATAGCAAGAAGGATGGAGTTTGATAACGTCCACAGCTCCACAGTGTAACTTTCACCATTTTGGAATTTAACAATTCTTCTTCTATAGGATTTAGCACATTAAACGAACAACACACATCAACACAGGACAGTGGTCCCCAAGTGGTCAACAATGGAATTACACAATAGCCTAAAGGAACTCAAACCCAACTACAGGGGCCAGAACATTCATAGTTCATGCAGCATAACAGGGATGGATAGAAAGAGAGCGAGAGAGAGAGAGAGCAATTAGACTTCTATCTGACCTTATTGGACATGTCCGAGCTGATATCTTCTCCTCGAGGGAAAGGGAGAGAACAGAGGGAAGAGTCGGAAGGAGAGGGAAATGAACAAAAGCAGTGGTGTGAGAGGAGGAAGAATAAAGCAAGGTGAGGTGATCAATGGGATGAAGACAGCCTTTTATTGTGAAGCGAAGCCTTTACTCTGCTGTCATAACTGATCCGGGAGGGAGGGAGGGAAGAGGGAGGGAGGGTAGGTAGGTAGAGGTGAAGAAGTGGTGCGAGGGGATAGGAGGTGATAGAGATAGGGAAGCAAGTTGTAGAGAAGGAGATGGAGACATTGGAGAGGAGAGAGCGTATGTACAGAAACGTGGGCAAGGTAGAGAGGATAGGGAGGAGAGAGAGGTGAATTCCTAGAGGAGGGAAATACTCTTTTTAAGGGGGATTCGTGAGGGAATGTTGGGTGAGATTGGCAACTTGTTTTATATTTTAGCATCTTCAAAGTAGCCACCCTTTGCCTTGATTACTGCTTTGCACACTCTTGGCATTCTCTCAACCAGCATTCATGAGGAATGCTTTATGATTCATGAGGAATGATTGTCCTGTTGAAAAACAATTGATAGTCCCACCAAGCCAAAACAGATGTATCACTGCAGAATGCTGTGGTAGCAATGCTGGTTAAGTGTGCCTTGAATTCAAAATAAATCACTGACAGTGTCACCAGCAAAGCACCATCACACCTCACTCCTCCATGCTTCATGGTGGGAACCACACATGCGATTTCCACCTGTCTTAATGTCCATTGCTTGTGTTTCTTGGCCCAAGTAAGTCTTTCTTATGTCGTGGAAATTCATACTGATAGAGACTTTGTCATTTCTTCAAACAATCATCTTTATTTAATGTTGATGAATTATTGCAATAATGAAGCTAGTCAACCCAACATTCTTGACTGTTGGGTCGAGCAGCCTAACCTTTACAGAAAATGCTGTTTCTTATATGGCTGACACTAAGAACACTTAGTCGTGGCTGGTTTCACCCCTCCCATGCAGATCGGGGGGCACCACGAGTCATTCTGGGTTCATCTCCTGGTTATCTGCCTCTGGTGTTGTTTTAACCCCACCTCGGCTTAGTTTCCCAGATGCCAGGATGATTTTGAGACAATGAAGGATTATGTTCTACTCATCCAGGCTATCCCTATCTCGATTACACCCACCACATCTTATCTCTGGAATGCAGTCTTTAACTCATTTGTCAGCTCAAGCCATCTCTAGTGACCATACGCCCATATTAGCTGCAGGGAGTGAAAACCATCCCTTTACAGAAACAAAGCATTAGTAGAACAGAAATGTCTTACTATTTGTTAAGCATTAATTGTTAACTACTAATATTGAACAAATCAGGTAAATACGTACTTTTTCTTTCACACTTCTTATTGGTGTCCTTTAGTAGATGTTTCTTTGCATCAATTTGACCATTGAAGGCCTGATTCACGCAGTCTCATCTGAACAGTTGATGTTGAGATGTGTCTGTTACTTGAACTCTGTGAAGCATTTATTTGGGCTGCAATCTGAGGTGCAGTTACAGTAACTCAAATGAACTCTGCAGCAGAGGTAACTCTGGGTCTTCCTTTCCTGTGGTGGTCCTCTTGACAGCCAGTTTCATCAATGCGCTTGATGGTTTTTGTGACTGCACTTGAAGAAACTTTCAAAGTTCTTGAAATGTTGATTTCTTTAACACTTTTTTGGTTCCTACATGATTCCATATGTCTCCACTATTATTCTACAATGTAGAAAATAGTCAAATAAAGAAAAACCCTGGAATGAATAGGTGTGCCCAGACTTTTGACTGGTATTATATATATTTACAAATAACTGTCCTTTTTCTGGCCCGCAAATCAATTTTGACAAACAAATCAGTCATTAAAAAAAATCTGTGTGCCCCTCCATTGAAATTCGATGTGGCCCTCTAGCCCAAACGTTTCAGTAATGGGATATTTTTGTTGTTGCTTTAACCTTATATTAATATTCAAGATTTCAGTATTGGTCGTTGTAGGCCATTAATCTGGCCACTGATGGCGCTTGAGGGGACGGCTGCCGTCTTATCGGTTCTTTACCAAACATGCCATTTTGTTTGTTATTTCGCGTTGTTCGTAACTTGTTTTGTACATAATGTTGCTGCTACCGTCTCTTATGAACGGGAAGAGCTTCTTGACATGAAAACTGCGATTACTCACCTCAGATTAGACAAAGAGTTTTTCTTCAAGGAGTCGGTCTGGAGGGATTTACTACAGACACCCGATCAGGCCCAGATCCCAGGCATTCGCTGGAGAAGGAAACAGAGATTTCTCAGAAAAAGATCAGGGTGCCTTCTGAGGATCAGGTGACAAGTGGCTAATCTGCCTTTGCCTTCCGTCCTGCTAGCTAACGTTCAATTGCTGGAAAATAAATAGGACGAATTGAAAGCACTTATATCCTACCAACAGGACATTCAAAACTGTAATATCTTATATTTCACCGAGTCGTGGCTGAACAACGACATTAAGAACATACAGCTGGCGGGTTATACACTCAATCGGCAGGATAGGACAGCAGCCGGGGCCTATGCATATATGAAAACAACAGCTGGTGCATGATATCTAAGGTAGTGTTGAGGTTTTGCTGGCCTGAGGTAGAGAATCTCACGATAAGCTGTAGACCACACTATCTACCTAGAGAGTTTTCATCAGTATTTTTCGTAGCTGTCTACACAGACCAATGCTGGCACTAAAACCGCACTCAATGAGCTGTATACCGCCATAAGCAGTAATCAGCTGCTCACAAGCAAAAATGAAAGCAGGAAGCACCAGTGACTCAGCCTATTTTTAAAAATTTAACTAGGCAAGTCAGTTAAGAAAAAATTCTTATTTTCAATGACGGCCTAGGAACAGTGGGTTAACTGCCTGTTCAGGGGCAGAACGACAGATTTTTACCTTGTCAGCACGGGGGCTTGAACTGGCAACCTTCCGGTTTCTAGTCCAACGCTCTAACCACTAGGCTACACTTCAGATGAAAAATTTGTTCTAGGATTCTTCCGATTGCATTGAGGAGTACACCACATCAGTCACTGACTGGCTTTATCAATAAGTATATCGAGGACGTCGTCCCCACAGTGACTGTACGTACATACCCCAACCAGAAGCCATGGATTACAGGCAACATTCTCAATAAATAACTTCTATGCTCACTTCTAGGCAAGTAACACTGAAAGATACATGAGAGAGTCAGCTGTTCCGGACGACTGTGTGATCACTCTCTCCGCAGCCAATGTGATTAAGACCTTTAAACAGGTCAACATTCACAAGGCCGCAGGACCAGACGGTTTACCAGGACGTGTACTCCGAGAATTAGCTGACCAAGTGTCCTCACTGCCATTTTAAACCTCTCCCTGTCTGAGTCTTTAATACCAACATGTTTCAAGCAAAACACCATAGTCTCTGTCCCCAAGAACACCAAGGTAACCTGCCTAAATGACTGCCGACCCGTAGCAGTCACGTCTGTACCCATGAAATTGTTTGAAAGGCTGGTCATGGCTCACATGAACACCATTATCCCAGACACCCTAGACCCACTCCAATTTGCATACCGCAACAACAGATCCACAGATGATGGAATTTCTACTGCACTCCACACTGCCCTTTCACACCTGGACAAAAGGAACACCTATGTGAGAATGCTATTCATTGACTATAGCTCAGCGTTCAACACCATAGTGTCCTCAAAGCTCATCACTAAGCTAACGACCCTGGGACTAAACACCTTCCTCTGCAACTGGATCCTGGACTTCCTGACAGGCTGCCCCCAGGTGGTAAGGTAACAACACATCCGCCACACTGATCCTCAACACCAGGGCCTCTCAGGGGTGCGTGCTTAGTCCCCCCCTGTACTCCCTGTTCACTCATGACTGCATGGCCAGGCACGACTCCAACACCATCATTAAGTTTGCTGATGACAACAGTGGTAGGCCTGATCACTGACAATGACGAGATAGCCTATGGGGAGGTCAGAGACCTGACCGTGTGGTGCAAGGACAACAACCTCTCCCTCAAGATGATCAAGACAAAGGAGATGATTGTGGACTACAGGAAAAGGAGCACTGCGCACGCCCCCATTGTCATTGACAGGGCTGTAGTGGAGCAGGTTGAGAGCTTCAAGTTCCTTGGCGTCCACATCACCAACAAACTAACATGGTCCAAGCACACCAAGACAGTCGTGAAGAGGGCACAACAATACCTATTCCCCCTCAGGAGACTGAAAAGATTTGGCATGGGTCCTCAGATCCTCAAAAGGTTTTACAGCTGCACCATCGAGAGCATCCTGACTGGTTGCATCACTGCCTGGTATGACAACTGCTCGGCCTCTGACCCCAAGGCACTACAGAGGGATGTACGTACGGCCCAGTACATCACCGGGGCCAAGCTTCCTGCCATCCAGGACCTCTTTACCAGGCGGTGTCAGAGGAAGGCCCTAAAAATGGTCAAACACTCCAGCCACCCTTGTCATAGACTGTTCTCTCTGCTACCGCACGGCAAGCGGTTCCCGGAGCACCAAGTCTAAGTCCAAGAGGCTTCTAAACATCTTCTACCCCCAAACCATAAGACTCCTGAACAGCTAATCAAATGGCTACAAACTATTTGCATTGCCCCCCCCCCCCCCTTCTAGAATGCGGCTACTCTCTGTTAATATCTATGAATAGTCATTTTAATAACTCTACCTACATTTACATATTACCTTGACACCGGTGCACCCGCACATTGACCATCACTGTATTCGGCGCATGTGACCAATACCATTTGATTTGTACTTCAGGGCAGTTTAACAATGACCAAAATGTGGGCAAATTGAATACTAGCGACTAACATGAAATTCTGTTATATACCACATGTTTTGTTTTGGTCAGGATCAATAAATGTCAATCTAAATGATGACAGGGGCCATGACAGGACCCTGGAGGAGGTGTCTGTACAGCTGCCTGTCAGAAATAGACTGTTGTCTCTGGCTGTTCTCGAGCCATTGTGTACATAAGGATATGTGAGGGTTCCTGTGCGTCTGTACTGTACCATCTAATTGCAGACCAGTGACATGTCTGTCAGTCTGTCAGTCTGTCAGCTCAGGATCTGGAACCAGAAGAAAAGCCCTCAGAGAGACAGATAGGCTAAACAAAAAGCTTGGCTAAACGCTAACTGCTAAAAGCGTTGTGTTTGTCTCTGTAGCGTGCAGTCGTTCAATGAGATGTTTACCTTTTAGCACTAGCGCCAAGCGCTATCACCTGCCTCCTGAGTCTAATTGCAGATACACCATTATCTTTTAGTAAACTTTTGACTGGAAACAAGCTGGTTGTTTTTGTGATAGAGGAGGAATATTGTAATAAAGAGTGGACACAGTATATACTGGTGGTCTGTTTCCTTACACAGCAAGGACAGGGTGTTTTTTTCTCTTGAGGGTTTAGGGTAAATTATAGTGCCCGTGATATTTTTTGTGCACAAATACGGCCGCATCATCTCTGGACCCCAGAGTGCTTCAACAATCAGACATCAAGCTTGCCTGAATAAGAAGTGGCCCTCTTGCATCACTAACTCAGCGCACATACAAGTCCAGAGGTGCCTGTCTCTATAGTTACCAGGGCTCAAGCCGTAGCACGGCTGGTTTATGTTGTTTTGTGTTTGTGTGTGTGTGTGTTAGTTTCAATGTGTGTGGGTGCACAGTCTTTCCACGGTTGCGTGTTGTGCAGGGATACTGTAATGATAGAGGTAGATATGTATATGGGTAAGGTGACTAGGCATCAGGATATATGATAAACAGAGTATCAGCAGTGTACTGTAATATGATGATTGTATGTAGTGGGTGGGCATGTGTGTAGAGTCAGTATAAATGTACTGTATGTGCGAGCATATTATGAAGTGAGTGTTTGCGCGTGTGTTGGAGTGTCAGTGTGTGTGAGTGTGTAGGGCCCTGTGAACGTGCATAGAGACAGTGCACAAATAAAATACAAGTAGATAGTCCGTGTAGCCATTTTCTTAGCTACACTTACATGACCAAAAGTATGTGGACACTTGCTTGTCGAACATCTCATTCCAAAATCATGGCCATTAATATGGAGTTGGTTCCCCCTTTGCTGCTATATCAGCCTCCACTCTTCTGGGAAGGCTTTCCACTAGATGTTGGAATATTGCTGCGGGGACTCAGTCACAAGATCATTAGTGAGGACGGGCACCGATGTTGGGCGATTAGGCCTGGCACGCAGTCGGCGTTACGATTCATCCCAAATATGTTCGATGGGGTTGAGGTCAGGGCTCTGTGCAGGCCAGTCAAGTTCATCTACACCAATCTCAACAAACCACTTCTGTATGGACCTCACTTTGTGCACGGGGGCATTGTCATGCTGAAACGGGAAAGGGCCTTCCCCAAACTGTTGCCACAAAGTTGGAAGCACAGACACGTTTAGAATGTCATTGTATGCTGTAGCGTTAAGATTTCCCTTCACTGGAACTAAGGGGCCTAGCCCATTATTCCTATTCCACCAAACTTTACAGTTGGCACTATCCATTGGGGCAGGTAGCATTCTCCTCGTGTTCGCCAAACACAGATTTGTCCATCGGACTGCCAGATGGGGAAGCGTGATTCATCACGCCAGAGTCCAATGGCGGTGAGCTTTACTCGACTCCAGCTGATGCTTGGCATTGCGCATGGTGATCTTAGGCTTGTGTGCAGCTGCTCAGCCATGGAAACCCATTTCATGAAGCTACCGACAAACAGGTATTGTGCTGATGTTGCTTCTGGGGGCAGGTTGGAACACGGTAGTGAGTGTAGCAATCGAGGACAGAGGATTTTTACGCGCTACAGCACTCGGCGGTACCATTCTGTGAGCTTGGTTCCTACCACTTCACGGTTGAGCCGTTGCTGCTCCTCGAAGTTTCCACTTCACAATAACAGCACTTACAGTTGACCGGGGCAGCTCTAGCAGGGCAGACATTTGACGAGCAGAAAACTGACTTATTGGAAAGGTGGCATCATATGCACGGTGCCACGTTGAAAGTCACTGAGCTCTTCAGTACGGCCATTCTACTGCCAATGTTTGTCTATGGAGATTGCTGTGTGCTCGATTTCATACACCTCTCCGCAACGGGTGTGGCTGAAATAGTCGATTCCACTCATTTGGAGGGGTGTCCACATTTTTATATATATATATTGTATTTAGTTAGCTATTTAGTTTTCTTATGGCTTGGGGATATAAGATGTTCCGAAGCCTGTTGGTGTCAGACTTGATGCACCGGTACCGCTTGCCGTGCGGAAGCAGAGAGAACAGTCTATGGCTTGGATGCTTGGAGCCTTTAAAGATGTTTCTTGGCCTTCCTTTCACACCGCCTGATATAGAGGTCCTGGATGGCAGGGAGCTCAGCCCCAGTGATGTACTGGGCTGTCCACACCGCCCTGTGTAGCACCATGCGATCGAGGGCGCTGCTGTTGCCATACCAAGCAGTGATGCAGCCAGCCAAGATGCTCTCAATGGCGCAGCTGTAGAACATTTTGGGGGTATGAGAGCTTATGCCAAACCTTTTCAACCTCCTGAGGGGGGAAGAGGCGCCGCCGCGCCTTCTCTACAACTGTGCGCGTTTGTGTGGAGCATTTTAACTCGTTAGTGACCGAGGAGCTTGATGCTCTCGACCCACTCCAACTGCAGCCATGTCGATGTGCGCGGTAACGGTTTTGTATTTAATGAGGTCGGTGTCCTCTCTCCAGGGGATCGTAGTTAATTATAAACCCTTGTGATTATAACCTTCCTGCCCCAGGCTAGAGTACAGCAGCAAATTCAAATGTATGAATGTTGTTGTTTATGGACGATTTTAAGAAGTATTTATTTGGTTTTATTTGCCTGTCAGAGCATATTTTAACACTCATAGTGTGAAATTGGCAATTTCTGCTCCAGCCACGGGGCGTATGAGTTTTTATTGAAAAGAGCAGACCTGGACAAATGGAACATGATACAGTATAATGATATTGGATTACATTTGAATATAGCACCGTACATGAAAGGACCGCAAAGCTCCTTCCATATTCAATAGCTCTTCACATAGGCAGTCCAGTCCTATGTGTGCATACATATGTTCTCTCTTTGAATGGACATCATTTACTTAACCGTGGATTGGTGGGAGACTGCGTTCTAGGATAAGGAATGTATGGCAGCTATCTTTGAGAGTTAATTAGGCACCTATAAGGTCTGACAAGGAGGCTGCAGTTTAATTACCGCTTGCCGAGTGCACAGACACCCTCTGTATCTGACAAACCAATTCTCACCCGTGTGCCTATGTGTTAATCAAACACATAACAGCTCCATGGGCTTCTCTATGCAGAGGAGCTGGTGGGAAGAGCTGTTCTAACGATAGGTCTGCAGCTGCTGTTTTAGAGATACCTCCACTAGGGAGACTCATACTCTACCACTGTTTGGGAGGGTGTGGTATTTTGAAGTTTGTGCTTTGCTATATTTAAGAGGATCTTTGAGACTTGAAGCTGCAGAGTGCCAGACTGGTCTTTGCTTTGCTCTGCTTTGTGTGTGTGCGACGTTGCCCGTGTTTGTGAGTGTGTGTGTGTGTGCGACGTTGCCCGTGTGTGTGTGTCAAGAAGCATTTAATCTGTGCATGGTGGACAACAGCAACCAGATCTCATCTCTGCCTAATAGAAATGCAGGCGGCCTACCATGAAGGGAAAAACTCATCACATGACAAGCCGTGTTCTTCTGCACCAGTGAATATGAATATCACAGACCTCTGGAGGGATGAGGGAAGACAGGGAGTGTGTCTCCAAAGGAATGTTCACTCAGTTGTTTGTGTCAGACTGTGTCTATAACAAACAGTTGGCAGGAAACAACACTGGTATCAGTCTTAGTCTGTGGTTTGGTTCCTCAGTAGGGATTGTTTGGCTTCCATGGTCAAATAGATCCCCAAAGCCCCCCTCCCCAATTTTGAGTAAATTTCTGGACCCTGCCTATATGAATGAGTTCTATTTGCCATAGCAATTGCCTCCAACACCCTCCATCCCTTTAAAAGAGTGGTTTAGTCTGCCCTAATGATTGTCTCCATAGCCGTTTCAACCATGTTAAGTGAAAGGTTTAGTCTTGTGGAGATGTTGTCTTGAGGCAGCAGGCCCAGGCAGGGACTCTGTGTCACAGAGCTGTAATAATGGGGCAGGACTCCTTACTGGGAACAGAGAGAGACAGATGCTAAGCAGGGAGGATTCAACATGCACCCTCAGGGGGTACAGGGTCTCTCTCCTTTACTCTTTCTCTCTCTCTTACTCTCTCTCTAACTCTCTCTCTGCCTCTCTCTCTCTCTCTCTCTCTCTCTCTCTCCCTGTCTCTCTCCCTGTCTCTCTCCCTCTCTCTCTCTCTCTCTCACACACATTATGAGAGAGTGAAATTGAGGGAGCAAGAAAGAGAGAAATTAAGATAGAACGTAGGGAGAAGGGGGAAGAGTGTGTAATGAGAGTGTTCGACTCCCCCTCACACTGCTGCTGTCAGCCAGGCAGGTGATTTATCAGTCCTAGGGGAGGTGACTCCCGGCCCGGGGAGCCTATCACTGCGCTTCTCCTCTTTGTAAAAATGTAATTTACCTGTACTGTATATAAGAATATTAATATGTATAAATAGTATTTTTGTTGTCTCTGTGTCTTTCCATCACTTATTTTTTGTATATTTTTTAAACTGTTCTGTACTTTGTCATGTATTTGTAGCCCAGGAAGAGTAGCTGCTGCATGTGCTAATAAACTAATCTCTAGTCCTAGGCTTCAACCGTGATGGAAGCCGCCGCAGCCTCTCTTGACAGGCTCTCTCCCTGAGGATGTCTTCTCTGCTCCCCCCGAGTTGTGAGTTATCACTAGGGGCCAAGGCTCAGCTCGACACATCTCGTCTCATTTCAGACCAAGCGCTGAATTATGAGCCAATTTTCCCTGTCGTCACTGTGTCTCCATTCCAGAAGAGCCCCTTCAATAGGCTTACAGATGTCCTGATTCTTAGTACAATACTTTGTGTACGGTTCCTCCCACTAGATTGCTTTTGCCATGAACCAAATTGGTTCTCATCATTGTGTGTTGAAGGTTCATTTGGTTTTCACCTTTTTAGATCACAATGAATAGGATTATGTGGACAGGTTGTCGGGCGTTTCAAACGGGGCAGTTCAAGTGGGTACTACGAAATGAATGTCAAAACGTTGTTTTCTTTGCCCTATTTCATTATAAATGGCATAGAATTAATCATTACATTGTTCTCTACAATATTATAATCTTAATAGACTTGTACTTGTCAGTGTTTATGAAATAAGAACGTTCATTTTCTGTGACCGTTGCTAGTTTAGATCGCGCCATTCACCATATTTGGTGTTATGAGGTTGTACCATTCTGAGGTTTTCGCTGGTTGGACCAATCAAAACCAACTTACCTTCATCATTTTCACCTCCAGATCCTTGGTTTTCATTACCTAAAACCCGCAAACAATCTACGTTGAGAGGGGCCGTTTCTATGGCGTTTTAAGGGGGAAAGACTCAGAAATACACAATGAAAACTGGGACAGATTGACTTCGCGGAGGGTGGATACTGAAATTCAGTCTGTTAGCTTGGTAAATAAATCTATATTTTGTCCCTATTTAGTTTTGTATTCGGCAATTTCATTTAGAAAAATCCCATGTTTTCACTCACGAACCCGCAGCCACTAGGTAGCTCGGGAGTTGATTTTCGAAGTCGGCTCCGTTCTGCCACGGAGCAGCGCCACAGAGTTCTACGTAGCAGTAACCACTTGTTGATCATGCCTGTGACATTCCATTCACTCTAAACATGCTCAATTCTCAGAGTAAACCATATATGGTAGAGACGTGGAGTTTGGACTATTGTTTTTCTGACTGATTTTCTATTGAATGGACCTGTTTGTATAAACCTTAAATTAATTAAGAATTTTATGGGTGAACAACCTAGATTTTGGTATCTGATCCTAGATCAGCACTCACACTTGAGTTGCTTTGTGGGTATGGGCCCTTGCCATTATTGTCTGTTGGTAGCCCTAACATCACCAACGTAGAGCCACAGCAAATACTGGGAAGTGGCACTGTGTATGCTTTCAGACTGATTCATTCTTTCAGCCACAGGCTTGAGTCCTGTGTGAAGTGAGAAAGAACTGGAGAGAAAATAACCAGCTAAATCTAGCACCATAATCGATCCCAACTCTTCTCAAAACGCCTCGTGTCCCGCCACCCATTTTCATAAACGTTACCGTAGTAATGGGCTACAGAGGGTAATATCTAACAGTACTCCCTCCCTCCTCTCTCCTCCTTCCCTCTTCTCATCGCTCTCTCGCTCCCACACATGCCAATTGGGACTTGATGCGATGTGACACTAAATAATATGTGACAAGATTCAATATGAGCTGCCGCTCTTGAAGACGAGGCTTGCAAGGCTAAATCCGAGAGCTTACATAGTCACCTTTTCTCCTCAGAGAGAGCAAGGGTACACAAAGTACAGTGCCATAATGTGTTTCTAAGGTCAGGTTTATTCTTCCGCAGAGCTCCTCTGCAGTGCAGACTTTTTGCCTGTTTGGGATGTGCAAGCTAAATCTCCTTGCTTGTGGTCCCTGGTTGATGTTCATTAATCGGTATATTTTTGGGGGATGCATTGATGTCAACTTTTACGGAGGGTGAGTAGCCCCTCTAAAGATAACTGTCATGCTCTCTCTCTCTCACTCCCCCTTCCCCCCCTCTCATTCCCTCTCTCTCTCTCTATTCGTATACCCCCCCCCTCTCTCTTTCAATTCAAAGGTCTTTATTGGCATGGGATACATGTATACATTGCCAAAGCAAGTGGAATTAGATAATAATCAGAAATGAACAGTTAACATTGCACTCTCAACAGTTCCATTTAAAATGTTATATTATGGCCATGTGAAATAGTATGGAAGGGAAAATAAATAGACCGATAAGTATAGTTTGTATTTACAATGATGCTGGTGCTTCACTGGTTGCTTTTTTTCTTGTGGCAACAGGTCACAAATATTATTGCTGTTATGGCACATGTGGTATTTCTCCTAATAGATATGGAAGTTCATCAAATTCTTTGTGGGTCTGTGTGTATAATCTGAGGGAAATATGTGTCTCTAATATGGTCATACATTTGGCAGAAGGTTAGGAAGTGCTTCTCAGTTTCCACCTCATTTTGTGGGCAGTGGGCCCATAGCCTGTCTTCCCTCGAGAGCCAGGTTGTCATGTACGTGTGTAGAGACGGACCAAGGCGCAGCGGCTGTTGAGTTCCACACAATTTATTAATAGTGAAACTTAGCAAGAACAAAACAATAAACTAACACCGAACCGTGACCACAGCAGTGCTACGTGCACTAACTCAAAACAATATCCCACAAAACACAGCTGGAAAAAGGCTACCTAAATATGATCCCCAATCAGAGACAACGATTACCAGCTGCCTCTAATTGGGAGTCATACAAGTCACCAACGTAGAACTATGAAAACTAGAACACAACATAGATATAGAAACACTAAATCACCCCCTAGTCACGCCCTGACCTACTACACCATAGAGAAACAATGGTTCCCTATGATCAGGGCGTGACACAGGTCTGCCTACGGTGGCCTCTCTCAATAGCTAGGCTATACTCACTGATTCGGTACATAGTCAAACCTTTCCTTCATTTTGGGTCAGGTATTCTGACACTATTTACTCTCTGTTTAGGGCCAAATAGCACTCCAGTTTGTTTTGTATTTTGGCTAGATCTTTCCAATGTGTCGAGTAATTAAGGCTGACCCCATTTGGAACTGGTCGATTGTTTGGTCAATAGGCTGTTGGTCGACCAAGATTGTTTTAGTCGAGCAGTGGCATATATATATTTTTTTAAATTATGGCACAAGAAACACTTGTCCAGTGGTGATTTTAGCATGTACATCTTGGTGGAGCAAAGCCACAACACAACACTAAACAATACATGAATTGCACTATAACAGTGACAAACGGTACCACAAACTGTTAGGGCCTACATAAAGCTGTCCCAATAGCAGAGCTTTCTTTTCAGCACCGTGGAGTGAATCTTTACCACCTGGCTGTCAGGGGAGCCTTGTCTGGCAGCGAAACAGTTCATTCAGCCTCATTTACTGCCTTAAAAAAAAGATAGCTGATATGGCTGACTTGCTTCAACTTATGTAAAGTTAGACGAAATTAAGAGGTGAAAATCGACCAAAGTATTAGGGTGAGGCACATGGGCTACTAACAGCTTACTACACAACATACACTTAGTATTACTTTCTTAGATACAGTATACATATCTCCCTGGCATATTACATCATCATACATTTTTGGACTCACCTTGATGTACTGTGATCACTTGAACAGGAAGGTGGCTCTGCGGTTGTGATGGGCAAGTTTTGTCATCAAAGTCTGTCATTCTCTGGATGTATGGTACTTTCAAGACAACTGGGAACTTGGGAAAAAACAAGGTAGAATCATGACGTCAGTGATCTTCAGGTCTGAGCTCTAGAAAGAGGCCCGAGTTCCCGACCTGGAATTCCGAGTTGGATGACCGTTCCAAATATTTTTTTCCCAGTAGGAGCTAGTTTTTTTTCTCCCGAGTTCTCAGTTGTCTGAAGTCAGAGATTTCCCAGTTCCGAGTTTCCAGTTGTTTTGAACACAGCAGAAGTCATGCTGGATTGACAGCATGGCCAATGTATTCAACCTTCTCTGGCACATGGTGTTGAATGTTGGTCTCTTTTCCAAGTTTAAAAGGACACTTAAACATAGACTTGGACCACACACCCACTCCACTGAATAGCAGGCTAGTGTGATTGCATTGCAACGCTTGCAGCTAGCCACCGATTCCTTCCAAACCACTCATTGTTGAATTTGAGATTTCTTACTCGTTGTGTAATGTTTATGTCCAATGGTCGATGCGCACCTATACGTTTTATCTAAAAATGTATCTTCATATGACAAGGATTGAAAAGGATTTGCCAGTAGATTGTCGACATGATTCATGATGGTGACTGCTTGTCTAGCTTGTGACAGAACACTAAGCCAATCACAGCGCAACTAGAGAACATTACCAACCCCTATGCTCCGTATTTTCCGCTGGCTGCCCCACCACCACAGAAAGTACTGAGCTAGGCTGAAACACATGCATTTTTGGAGCTGCTTTACTCAAGAAAGCAAAAAAAAGAGACCATGTTTGTATGCAGCTTTATTAACTCAAAGTTATTTTTTATCAAAATAAAAAAAACTATATATATAATTAAATTTTTTAGGTAAACAGGTGGGGCCCTGAGTGACAGGTCGCCACTGCACCTTGTGGACTAATCCATTGTGGAGGCCCCGGGCTGGCATACCAGTATCACCAGTAGTTACTGTTAATTACCATTATTTTGAATCTTCAATGTTTGGTTGGGGTCATTTCTATTTATGCATTCAATGTACAGAATTATTACAGTCTTACTGTTGTCATTGTAAGAGTGGACACGTTGTTTGCAACCTAGGCTACACTTGTGAGATCTTGAGTAAGGACACGTACATGATTACGCATTTAACTAGGCTTAGGCTACATGGCCTGCGCGCAAATGTAGGCTTATAAATGTGCCAATTTGGGGATCTGGTACTATTTCTGATTGTTTTAAATCACCGTCACTGTGGAGCTTCTCAAAGAACATGTATCTTCGCCTCAAAAAGCAAGCAAACCAAATGTTTTTGTTTTTGTTTTTTTTACATCCATTGAGAATGACAATAGTTCCTCAACATTGCATATTTGAAAATCTTTCCATCTCTCACCTTTTCGATAACCGCTCAGCATGACAGGGGAAAAAATGTCATGCTCTGATTCGGTGGGAATGTCATAAAAAGGGACTCCCTGATTACTTGTCCCTAGTGCAAATAGCCAACACAATCTCACACTCAATTCGCACGAATATGTACAAAAGTATTTCAGCAGATTTCGTGGGGTTTTGTGTGGCATAATTTGTGTGTAAATACACATTTGCGTGACTTAATTAATAGGAAAATACACATTTTTGTGCGACTTCATTGGAAAATACATTTTTTGGGGGAAAACTTCGGAACAATTATTTGAACATTATTAGAGCAATGCATGATGGGCAAAGGTGTTCTACGCTACGTTTTTTGTGTCCCACATTTATATTAAAAAAAACATGTTAACAACCTAATATTGTTAATCAACAAGGTTGTCACCAAAATAAGTAAAATATAATAGTAGCACATTTGTTTTTTTATGCCACTACTGTTTTCTATCCTTGTTTTCGCTTAATACTTTGGGATACTGGTGCCCCTGTAGTCAGAAAGGCCTTTTTCTCATGTATGCAACAGTACGCCTACACAATTTTCTCATAACACGTTTCATATTTCTTGGAGCCTACATTACACCATTTTCTTCATAATACATTTTATACAAGGCTATGTCGAATTTTATGAGGGTTGCCAGATTGGAGAAAAAGATGCCGATGTTTCATATATATATATATATATATATATTGGTATTGATGAAGGTGTTTGATTTGGGAATGGGGATACATTTTTATGATGGGAAAATATAATACACACCATAATGCACACACATGCACACAAACAGTTACACACATATACACACACTCACTTTGTTTGTACTTCTGTTACAGCAAACTCTTGACTTTTGCCTGAATTATTTTGAATCCAATATTTGTATCTAGTTGCCATGTATTCATTATTTATTAACTTGTTAAGTGTAGTAGTTCATCCCTGCTTGATTTAGCTTTTGGTATATTTGGCATTTTTACACATGTCCTGTATTTCCACTGAAGAAAGCGATAATTAATCTACACACTACTGTAAATAATTGGACACTACCTGTTATAAAACGAAAATTGCTCTCCGTAAATAAAGGGTGAGAAATGTTTAGTCTGAAGCCATTCGGCTATAGATTTCACAGGCCTATAATAATGATAGCTTAAAAAGGGGTTTATTTCCAACCTATGGGGTATAGGTGGTATCGGATTGGGAAGAGTGGTATAGGAGAGTCTGAAATGAAATAAATACCCTGACGTTAAGCTATGTTCAATGTCAGAGGCAATTGCCAGTGAGAAATGCTCAGTCTGAAGCCATCCGGCTATGGGTTGCACAGCCCTGTAATAATGATACAAGTTATATCACCTTAACCTTTCCACAAGTGAGTTCCAAATATGTCTAACGGTCGCTCCCAGCGCGAGTTGTTTTACGCACGTGATGTCAGAAGGCACTCACGGTTCCAAAATGTGATTGTTTACGCAACAGTATAGTCAACACGCGCTGCCTGCTAATTATCTATAGGCTATGTTCCACTTTTCTAACACGTTTTATTTTCTAACAGCAGTTAGAATTGAGGTGTGTACGCCTACTCATGAATTCACGTAGAAGTAGCCCATTTTAGTGTTGTGGACATTTTTATGTTTGAGGCTTTACTGAGCCGGACAAACGTCTCTCTTCGAGGAGAGCCCAAGCACTTCCCCAGTGTTTCCACAGATCAACTATGCAGACATTTGCGTAGTTTACACGAACTGTCACATTTCCTGTCTGGCGCCCGCATTGCCTTCATTGTTGTTTTCCTTACAAATTATAACTTTGAACATGTGTACGTTCCTATCGAAGTAAGTACCTTCTTTTCTGTATAACCTGTTGTTGTTTCTACCTTAGCATACAATGTGTATGCTATATGTGTTCAAGTGGCGGTGACAAATAATGCATTGCGATTAGATTGTAGTGGACACCTATGATGTGTGTAAAATACGTGAAGGTTGTACTGATTATAATGAGCGAATGCTAAGTTATTTGCAAGCTCTGTATGGCGACATGTTTGTTAACATTATACAAGGCATTCTGGGTGTTACGTAAATGTCTGTCAGACCAAAGATGTTATAATGGGGTGAAGGGATGGTTCAGTGATCTTTCATCTGAACCTCCAGAAGTGAATGAAGGGAAGTGAATGATCGTAGGCGACACACCCTCTTCAACGTGCATACGGCAAACAGACCAAACTCTTCTTGTCTCCTCCTCTTTGGTTGACGTGAAAAAGCGGCGTGCACAAACTACCCATCGTCGGATTACTTTTGATTTCTAGAAAGTGTTTTGCTCAATTATTTCGATCCATGGTGAGCTCACCTGTGATGTGATGAATTATAAAAAATAATTGCTATTAGCTAATTCACATTGTGGTTTCTGTCAGCCAAAGGTTCTCTAAATATGACAGCTTGTGTTATGTAAATCTTTCCTCAGTAAGCGCTAGGACTAATGTAGCCTATATTTTCCGGTTTGGATGATTGTGTTATGCTGTCATACTTCTGTGAATGGCTGAACATTGCCATCCAAAAATAAACTGGTCACATTTAGGACATAACT
This sequence comes from Oncorhynchus nerka, assembly GCF_034236695.1. Taxonomy (NCBI): domain Eukaryota; kingdom Metazoa; phylum Chordata; class Actinopteri; order Salmoniformes; family Salmonidae; genus Oncorhynchus; species Oncorhynchus nerka. The sequence goes on along the minus strand of NC_088423.1, from coordinate 60,585,024 downwards.
TTGTAAGGACTGTGTTCTTGCAAAATGTTTCTGTGAAAAAAAACAGCGTGGCTCGCTCAAATGCTGACTGTTGCATCAATCTAAACTACGTTCTAAATAAGCGCTGTAATGATTTTCCTCCTCTTCTGATGAGGAGTATGAAGGATCGGACCAATGCGCAGCGTGGTAAGTGTTCATGTTATTTTTATTTAAACTGAACACAAAACAAAATAACAAAGAGAATTAACGAAAACGAAACAGAAAACAACTACCCACAAATCATAGTGGGAAAACAGGCTGCCTAAGTATGGTTCTCAATCAGAGACAACGATAAACAGCTGCCTCTGATTGGGAACCATACCAGGCCAAACACAGAAGTACAAAAACATAGAACAACACATAGAATGCCCACCCCAAACTCACGCCCTGTCCAAACTAAAATAGAGACATAAAAAAATAACTAAGGTCAGGACGTGACAAGCGCTCTAATCACACCAGTTTGAGCGTACGTACGCTGCGGGGACCACTGTAGAATGATCACACCGGTTTGAGCGTACGCTGCGGGGACCACTGTAGAATGATCACACCGGTTTGAGCGTATGCTGCGGGGACCACTGTAGAATTGTCACACCCTGGTCTAAGTATTTTGTGTTTTTCTTCGTGTATTGAGTCAGGCCAGGGTGTGGCATGGGGTTTTTGTATTGTGGTGTGTTTTGTCTTGGGGTTTTGGGTGTGTATGTATTGGAATTGTAGCTAGTGGGGTTATCTAGCAAAGTCTATGGCTGTCTGGAGTGGTTCTCAGTCAGAGGTAGGTGTTTATCGTTGTCTCTGATTGGGAACCATATTTAGGCAGCCATATTCTTTGAGTTTGTCGTGGGTGATTGTCCTTAGTGTCTTTGTTCCTGTCGCTGTGTTAGTTGACAAGTATAGGCTGTTTCGGTTTTCGTTATGTTTATTGTTTTGTAATGTTTGTGTTATTTCGTGTTTACGTTTGTTTGATTAAACATGGATCGCAATCTACACGCTGCGTTTTGGTCCGACTCTCCTTCACCACACCTAGAAAACCGTTACAAGAATGATCACACCGGTTTGAGCGTACGCTGCGGGGACCACTGTAGAATGACCACACACGTTTGAGTGTACAGGGTGTGGCATGGGGTTTTGTATTGTGGTGTGTTTTGGGGACCACTGTAGAATGATCACACCCGTTTGAGTGTACGCTGTTTTGTAGGGGACCACTGTAGAATGACCACACACGTTTGAGTGTACGCTGCGGGGACCACTGTAGAATGATCACACCCGTTTGAGTGTACGCTGCGGGGACCACTGTAGAATGATCACACCGGTTTGAGCGTACGCTGCGGGGACCACTGTAGAATGATCACACCGGTTTGAGCGTACGCTGCGGGGACCACTGTAGAATGATCACACCGGTTTTGAGCGCTGCTGCGGGGACCACTGTAGAATGATCACACACGTTTGAGTGTACGCTGCAGGGACCACTGTAGAATGATCACACCGGTTTGAGCGTACGCTGCGGGGACCACTGTAGAATGATCACACCGGTTTGAGCGTACGCTGCGGGGACCACTGTAGAATGATCACACCCGTTTGAGCGTACGCTGCGGGGACCACTGTAGAATGAATGCGGGGACCACTGTAGAATGACACACGTTTGAGCGTACGCTGCGGGGACCACTGTAGAATGACCACACACGTTTGAGCGTACGCTGCAGGGACCACTGTAGAATGATCACACCCGTTTGAGCGTACGCTGCGGGGACCACTGTAGAATGATCACACACGTTTGAGTGTACGCTGCGGGGACCACTGTAGAATGATCACACCGGTTTGAGCGTACGCTGCGGGGACCACTGTAGAATGATCACACCGGTTTGAGCGTACGCTGCGGGGACCACTGTAGAATGATCACACCGGTTTGAGCGTACGCTGCGGGGACCACTGTAGAATGATCACACACGTTTGAGTGTACGCTGCAGGGACCACTGTAGAATGATCACACCGGTTTGAGCGTACGCTGCGGGGACCACTGTAGAATGATCACACCGGTTTGAGCGTACGCTGCGGGGACCACTGTAGAATGATCACACCGGTTTGAGCGTACGCTGCGGGGACCACTGTAGAATGATCACACCGGTTTGAGCGTACGCTGCGGGGACCACTGTAGAATGACCACACACGTTTGAGTGTACGCTGCGGGGACCACTGTAGAATGATCACACACGTTTGAGTGTACGCTGCAGGGACCACTGTAGAATGATCACACCGGTTTGAGCGTACGCTGCGGGGACCACTGTAGAATGATCACACCCGTTTGAGCGTACGCTGCGGGGACCACTGTAGAATGATCACACCCGTTTGTTGGTATGTGTGAAAAGGTTAAAAGGGATTATATTTACAACCTCTGGGGTATAACATGTTGGGCAAGGTGGTAGAGGAGAGACATATAACCTCTAACTTGAGTTCAGTCGTCGCCATTGAGAACCTAGATTGGCCTAGCTTCGTCCTGCAGGACTGGAAAAGACCTGGATTCTAGGAAATCCTACATCCATCTCATTAGGTCAGAACAGGATGGATCAACAGTGATTCATATTACTGGTTTGCATCCTAAAAAAAGGATAGTTGTGTTTTGCTGCACAACACACTTACATTATTTGTCGACCCATATGATGTGGATCATTGTCTATTTGATATATAAGCTTCAGTAACAACAGAACACCATGGTTGTAATAACACTTTAAGCAGGTCGTTTGTAAGTGTGTAGAGTGTGTTTGCTTTGTATCCACACTGTTAAGTTAACCTAGGTGTCTGGTTAGACTGGTTAGACTGTAAACACTCCTTCCAGACTCTCCTTCCAGACATTAAACATCTCCAATCCAAAATTAAATCTAGAATCGGCTTCCTATATCGCAACAAAGCATCCTTCACTCATGCTGCCAAACATACCCTCGTAAAACTGACCATCCTACCGATCCTCGACTTTGGTGATGTCATCTATAAAATAACCTCAAACACTCTACTCAACTGGATGCAGTCTATCACAGTGCCACCCACTTTGTCACCAAAGCCCCATACACTACCCTCTCGTTGGTTGGCCCTTGCTTCACATTCATCGCCAAACCCACTGGCTACAGGTTATCTACAAGTCTCTGCTAGGTAATGCCCTGCCTTATCTCAGCTCACTGGTCACCATAGCAGCACCCACTCGTAGTACGCGCTCCAGCAGGTATGTCTCACTAGTCACCCCCAAAGCCAATTCCTCATTTGGTCGTCTTTCCTTCCAGTTCTCTGCTGCCAATGACTGGAACAAACTGCAAAAATCTCTGAAGCTGGAGACTCACATCTCCCTCACTACCTTTAAGCACCAGCTGTCAGAGCAGCTCACAGATCACTGCACCTGCACATAGCCCATCTGTAAACAGCCCATCTATCTACATACCTCATCCCCATACTGTATTTATGTATTTATCTTGCTCCTTTGCGCCCCAGTATCTCTACTTGCACATTCATCTTTTGCACATCTACCATTCCAGTGTTTAATTGCTATATTGTAATTACTTCGCCACCATGGCCTATTGTCTTAACCTCATTTGTTCTACTGTATTATTGACTATGTTTTGTTTATTCCATGTGTAACTCTGTGTTGTTGTATGTGTCGAATTGCTATGCTTTATCTTGGCGAGGTCTCAGTTGCAAATGAAAACTTGTTCTCAACTAGCCTACCTGGTTAAATAAAGGTTAAATAAATAAATAAAAGTACGCCACAGTTCATTACCTCAGACCAACCCTGAGCATAGGTGCCCCCCCCCACCCCTGTAATGACCTCTTCCATCCCCATTATGTCCACTTCATTACCCTCCACCTGCGCCCCTGCCAAACCCCCAGTGGCTAGGATGAGAGGGGCAGGGCAAACCAGGCCAGAACATTTCATGTGACTCCGTGTCCACAACTTTCGCGCTCTCTTTCTCTGCTCTTTTTTGTCTCGTTACCTTTTTCTAGCGCTCTCTGTCCCTCTCATTCTTTTACACTTCTCTCTCTTTCTCTACCCACTATCTTTCCATCTATATACAGATACCCTCTGTCTTTTCACCCTCTCCCCATGTGTCCCCTGCTCTCCAATCCCTCTCTCCCTTCCTCCCTCTCCTTCCCTCTCTCTCCCTCCATGTCTTGGGGCAGGGTTATACACAGTAGCAGGAGTCAGTGGGGTGGTTGTGTAGGAGCCCCATTTATTAGCTACTCATGTCGTTAAAGGGCGAGAGAGGAGCGAGGGGGGGAGAGGGGGCGGTGGCTAGATCAATCTTCTGTATTAACGTCGGCTCGCTGTCAGCAAGCCTGAGACTGGACAGGGGAGAGAAGGGAGGGGGATGCGGAGGGAGGGGTTGAGGGCGTGCCCTGTCATCCGGAAAAATGTTATTTTATCGGGATGAATCGACGGAGCATTGCGGAATATCAGGAGAGAATAGCTGTCGCCTAGCTGTAGATAAATGACCAAATTGGAGGTGGAAAGAATGGCATTCCAGGCTCATTTCATTCGAAAAGAACAGCCAAAAATTGATTCATGAGATGAAGGTTTTATTCCTGGCCTGGGCCTGGCATCTGTTGTAATTCCTGTTTGGAATGGTAGGCTGATTTAGGGAAATCCCTGCCTGGCACACGCTGGAAGGGGAGAGAGAGAGAGAGAGCGTAAGAGAGAGAAAAGAGAGAGAAAGAGAGGGAGAGCAGTAGGAAGAGCAGGCGGTGCTGAAGAAATGGAAGGAGAGAGGGAAAGAGAGAGAGACTGACATAGCCTGGAGCAGGACACTGTTTTATTTTGTTACCAGGCTATCGGAACCAGAGTGGAACCTCAGGCGTTGCAGCCCCTCCACAGTTAGGGCAATAAACAGTGTGTGTGTGTGTCTGTGCGTAGCTCTGTCTGAGTACATCAGTCTATGTGTGTGTGGCCTACCCTCTATAGTGGTCCCTATCCCTGAGGAGCGTCTATTGTCGGTAAAACCTTGTGTCTCTCCTCTACTGTGATAAATAATGAATGAAGGCTTGAGACCAATCCTGACAAGACAAGGGCAGGGATGGAGAGATGTGAGAGAGGAGAGAGGAAAGAGAACAGAACAGGGAGAAGAGATAGTGGTGGAAGGACACAGGTGAGACAAAAGACAAGAGGGAAAGAGAAGGGTTGAAGAAATTGCATAGACAGAGAGAGAGAGAGAGAGGAGAGGAAGAGTGGACGGATGAGGGAGGAGGATGCTGGTACAGTCCTGAAACCATAAACCCAGGAAAAGGAGAATGCCCCAGAGCCTCACAGACGAAGAACGATGAGCAGTGTGTGCGTGTGTGTGCACCACTGGCACAGAACTGGATATCTGGTTGCAGACTGAGACAGGAGCCAGATGGAGGGGGAGGAAATGTCTCCGGGAACACCTGACAGCAAGAACCGACAAATTCTTATTTACTGCATCTGATTTATTTACAGTCTGCTGCTCACTTACAGCAAAATTGTAATCTGGCAACCCTAGGCCTAATCTCACTCTATAAATACAATGTTGCCAGATTGACTGCTTTCTCTTACAGCCTAAGTTAACCAGCTGTGGGAGTGGGAGATTCAGATTCAATCTAGCAACCATATTAACTCAATATATCTCAATCACAGACTTGATAAATCTGTCTTTCAACATGACTTGTCTTCTAGTCAAGGCTTTCAACCGTCGATATCCCCATATTAGCTTTATCTTGATAGCATTAGCCCAGACTCATTCCCATTCTGTGTAGGTTCTCAAGGCATGTGGAGAAAATAGCATCAGAGCCAAAGATCAATGTCAGGCTTTGAAGCAGTGTGGGTAAATGCTGCACCCTGAGCATGTTAATCTAACTTCACTGGGCTGTGTGTGTGTGTGTGTGTGTGTGTGTGTGTGTGTGTGTGTGTGTGTGTGTGGTGTGCGTTTGTGCAATTCATGTGTTTCAGCTGATAATCCTGAAGTTTTAGATGCAATAAAAGGCTGGGGTGTAGAGGAGAGGTGATGGAGAGAGGAAGAGGGACAGAGCAGAGATGGGAGTTGGAAGAGGAGATGTCAAGAGAAGGGATAGGAGGTAGAGAGAGAGACGGTAGGAAGAAGAGAGGGCAGTAAAGTGATACCATTAAACCATGATTTAGATTGCTCCTTATCCTATGGCTTGCACTGGTGTGTGTCTGAGGTGCAGTAAAGCTTCATTATCCCTGTGTGTGTGTGTGTGTGTGTGTGTGTGTGTGTGTGTGTGAGATAGTCCGTGTCGCTCTTCCCCTTCTCTTCATCACCCAGAGGCCATTAGTGGTCTCATTAGGTCGATCCCCTCCCACCACCTATACCCTGGGGTCATTTAACCCACAGCCATCACCCTGTACCGTAGGTTTTTCCGGCATCTTGGACATATTCCCTTTGGTTAGTACCCGTTTTAAGTCTAAATCCCAGCATCGTTTACCCCTCCCCTCTGTAACCATCCTTCTCCGTCACTCCACCCATTATTCTCTCTCTGAAGACTGCTGGAGTGAGACGAGGCCCTTTAGCTCTGTACACCACCAAACCCCATAGACCATTTCTCCCCTTATTTATGTTTCCAAGGCTACCCTGCATCTCCCTCTCTCCCTCTCCCTCTCCCTCTCTGTCTCTTACTAGCTCACTCTCACTCTCTCTCTCTCTCTCGCTCTCTCACTCTCTTTCTCTTGCTCAACCAGCCAACCGTATCGGTGCTAAAACATCACTGGAGTATTTTAATTGGGTCCACCCTCCTCCTCAACTCCCTCCTACCTTCTTTTCCTTTGCCCCGTAGCGGGAAGAATAAAACCCTGCCTGCCCGTGTGGAGAAAGAAAAGGCGGGATTGAATTGCACTGCGAGCAGGAGGCTGATGTAATGTCATGTTGCGGGACCCTTCTGCTGGGCCCTTACTTCTTGTTGAAGTTCTACAGGGGTACAATACTTCCTTTTACATGGAGACCCCTCATCTCCCCCTACTGCATTTGAAAAGGTGCTTCACCGAGTGTGTGTGTGTGTGTGTGCGTGTGCGTGTGCTATAAACTATTTTGGAGAGCCCACACCATCTCTCTGCCACATTGAAGAGACCGTGTAAAGGGGGGCAGGGGTTGGCTGTGAGGGAGGTGGGTTTTAGGGACCCTGCACTACCTGCACTATTTATTGGCTGTCGTAGAGGCTGTTTATCTGAACCATTTGACTACATGCGTCGTGTTTATCCAACCAATGTGCTCTGTGGTGAAGGAGGAAGCACATCTCTCTCTCCGTTACTTGTTCTCCCTCCTGCGCGATCCCCCCCCTCTGTCTCTCTATCACATTCCCTCTGTATCAATTGCCAGACCAAATCACCAAATCTCCTTTCACCTGTGACCGTTGTCTGCTTTTCTCTGTAACACTGACCCAGAAACAGTTTCTAGAGTCGTCATTCCTCCCAAAGTAGACCAACGTTATGTGTAACCTGCTCATTGGTTTATGACCATTATCTGTTGTCTACTGCCGCCATGTGGTAGATAGTGGTAACTGGTAATTATACCTCAGATGCATTTATAAGCTCTATTTCAGCTGGCGCATTTTGGTATAACAACATCAACCCATTAGAAATCCAGTTGACCCTCAGCAGGAGATTTTTCATTCACAACTTCCAGTCAAGGTTAATCTAATGTGAGGTCAGCCATGTGTTTTGACAGGATTGTGATGGAATTGGGAACACAGGACTTGGTATAGCTACATTTTACATTCACTGGGCAAAGACGTCAGTTGAGCGTCTAATTTTGATTTGCATTTGATCGAGTTGTTGAAATGTTTGGAGCTCTGAGTTACTGAGATGAAGTTTCACAACACCAGATAGCACTATGTCTCCAAATAGCCCATTGTAGAAGGGCAATTCCATTGTAACAGCATGACAAGTATGGAAATATATATAAAACACAGGTAATCAATTTTTTTTATGCACAGGGCCTTTAAAATGTAGTGCCTTCAGAAAGTATTCACACCCCTTTTCCCACATTTTGTTGTGTTACAGCTTGAATTTAAAATGGATTCAATTGAGATTTTGTGTCACTGACCTACACACAATACCCCATAATGTCACATTGGATTTTTTTTAAATAAATGTGTACAAAGTAATTAAAAATGAAAAGCTGAAATGTCTTGAATCAATAAGTATTCGACCCCTTTTGTTATGGCAAGCCTAAATAAGTTCAGGAGTAAAAATGTTGCTTAACAAGTCACATAAGTTGCAAGGACTCTGTGTGCAATAATAGTGTTGAGCATGATTTTTGAATGGCTACTCCAGTTCTGCACCCCACACAATTATCTGTAAGGTCCCGCAGTCGAGTAGTGAATTTGAACCACAGATTCGACCACAAAGGCCAGGGAGGTTTTCCAATGCATCACAAAGAAGGGCACCTAATCGGTAGATGGGTAAAAATGTTTAAAAAAGCAGACATTGAATATCCCTTTGAGCATGGTGAAGTTATCAATTACCCTTTGGATGGTGTATCAATACACCCAGTCACTACAAAGATACAAGCGTCCTTCCTAAGTTGCCGGAGAGGAAGTACACCGCTCGGGGAGTTCACCACGAGTCCAATTTTAAAACAGTTACAGAGTTTATTATTGGCTGTGATAGGAGGAAAACTGAGGATGAATCAACAAGATTGTAGTTACTCCACAATACTAACCTACATGGCAGAGTGAAATAAGGAAGCCTGTACAGAAGTAAAATATCCCAAAACATGTATCTTGTTTGCTATAAGGCACTGTAAAAAAAAAATGTAGCAAAGAAATCTTTTTTTTTGTCTGAATACAAAGCGTTATGGTTGGGGCAAATCCAACACATCACCGAGTACCACTTGTCATATGTTCAAGCGTGGTGGTGGCTGCAACATGTTATGATTAAGCTTGTCATTGGCAAGAACTAGAGAGTCTTAGGATAAAAATAAATGTAATAGAGCTAAACACAGGCAATATCCTAGAGGAAAATCTGGTTCAGTCTGCTTTCCAACAGACACTAGGAGATAAATTCACCTTTCAGCAAGACACTAAACTAAAACACGAGGCCAAATATACGCTGAAGCTGCTTACCAAGACAATATTGAATGTTCCTGAGCGGCCTGGTTAGTTTTTACTTAAATCTACTTGAAAATCCATGACAAGACTTGAAAATTGTTGTCTAGCAATGATCAACAGCCAACTTGACAGAGCTTGAAGAATTTTTGAAAGAATAATGTGCAAATATTGTACTGTCCGGGTGTGCAAAGCTCTTAGATATTTACCCAGAAAGACTCACAGCTGTAATCACTGCCGAAGGTGATTCTAACATGTATTGACTCAGGGGTTGAATACTTATCTAATCAAGATATATTTGTGTTTTATTTTCCATTAATTAAAAAGAATATACAAAACGTTCTTCCACTTTGACATTACAGGTTATTGTGTGTCGATCGTTGAAATAAAAGACAATTAAATCCAGAGCTTGAGAGGATCTGCAGAGAAGAATGGGAGAAACTCCCCAAATACAGGTGTGCCAAGCTTGTAGCGTCAAACCCAGGAAGACTGAGTAAAGGGTCTGAATACTTATGCAAATGTAATATTTCTTTTTAAATTTTATTATCAATTTGCAACAACAAAAAATGGACATGTTTTTGCTTTGTCATTATGGGAGCATTGTGTGTAGATGGAAGAGAATACTTTCCGAATGTGCTTCTGATGACCATAACACTTTCTCAAGTTGCTGTAAAAACTCCAAACGATTTTTAAATACAGTTGTATTCACCCATGATGCATCATCACCGGGGCGGCAGCGTAGCCTAGTGGTTAGAGCGTTGGACTAGTAACTGGAAGGTTGCGAGTTCAAACCCCCGAGCTGACAAGGTACAAATCTGTCGTTCTGCCCCTGAACAGGCAGTTAACCCACTGTTCCCAGGCCGTCATTGAAAATAAGAATGTGTTCTTAACTGACTTGCCTGGTTAAATAAAGGTAAAATAAAAAAAAAAAAAAAAAATCTAGTGTAGGGTTTTCCAAACTTGGTTCTAGCCCCCCGGGTGCACATTTTGGTTTTTGATTCTAGCACTACACAGTTGATTCAAATAATCAAAGGTTGATGAGAAGTTGGTTATTTGAATCAGCTGATTACGATCTGCATTTATCTATTTCATAATTGTTGTTTTGTTTATTGATCATTTAACCAGAATTTCCACAGCAAGGGTCTTAACCTCAACATTGATGTGTTTTTGTTGGATTTCTCATACCGTTTAAGACTTTTTCTGGTAGATGTTTTCTAAGACTCTTTTTCCATCTGTTTGACCAGAAATCAAAGCCGTTGCTTTTTCCCTAATTTCAGAATAGAAAATGGTGGGGAAAAAATGTATTATTGCCTTAATAAAAAATATAAAAAATAGACTCTTAGCTTTCATTTGACACCAAATTTGACACGCTACTATGAACTTCACATGTTGGTGCCTTTTAGATGGAAATGGCTAAAACCTGACTTTGTAGCCCTCAGTCTATCCTACCGATGCTTCTCTTGTACAGTATCACTATATAAAGCTATAGCAGATCCAGCGCAATATTCCCCTCTATTCCAATACGGTCCTGTTGAATATTATTCTGGTCTATTCCTATACAATCCTGTTGAATATTCCCCTCTATTCCAATACAGTCCTATTAAATATTCCCCTCTATTCCAATACAGTCCTGTTGAATATTCCCCTCTATTCCAATGCAGTCCTGTTGAATATTCCCCTCTATTCCAATGCAGTCCTGTTGAATATTCCCCTCTATTCCAATGCAGTCCTGTTGAATATTATTCTCGTCTATTCCAATGCAGTCCTGTTGAATATTATTCTCGTCTATTCCAGTGCAGTCCTGTTGAATATTATTCTCCTCTATTCCAATGCAGTCCTGTTGAATATTATTCTCGTCTATTCCAGTACAGTCCTGTTGAATATTATTCTCGTCTATTCCAGTACAGTCCTGTTGAATATTATTCCCCTCTATTCCAATGCAGTCCTGTTGAATATTATTCCCCTCTATTCCAATGCAGTCCTGTTGAATATTATTCCCCTCTATTCCAATGCAGTCCTGTTGAATATTATTCTCCTCTATTCCAATGCAGTCCTGTTGAATATTATTCTCGTCTATTCCAGTACAGTCCTGTTGAATATTATTCTCGTCTATTCCAGTACAGTCCTGTTGAATATTATTCCCCTCTATTCCAATGCAGTCCTGTTGAATATTATTCCCCTCTATTCCAATGCAGTCCTGTTGAATATTATTCTTGTCTATTCCAGTACAGTCCTGTTGAATATTATTCTCGTCTATTCCAGTACAGTCCTGTTGAATATTATTCTCGTCTATTCCAGTACAGTCCTGTTGAATATTATTCTCGTCTATTCCAAGAAAGTCCTGTTGAATATTCCTTTTCATCTGAGACTGAATAAGAAGAATTTAATCCTGCTTTTGTGGCAAAAACAATGAGTATGAAATGATATCATGCCCGGATGTCTTCAGGCACACTATAATCACATTATACATGCTTAGGGGGGAGACTGCGTGTGTGTGTATCTTTGTGCGTGTGTGTCTGTGCAAGCGTCTGTGCACTTGTGTGCATGCATATGTGTGTGTGTGACGCTGAAGGGGATTTCCATAAATTCCAGGTTTATAATAATAATTAAGACAGACTGTACATGCAAATCAGACTGTATTTTTCGTATTTTTTTTCCATGAGGGATTTCCTATCTTTTTCTTTCTTACGCTATCTAATCTCTTATCATGTTTAAGCATATTTCTGGGACTTTCTTAGAGTAACGGATTCCATCGGGTTTCCAGGAAGAAGTGGAGTTAATGACATTAAAACCGCCACCCTCGACCAGAAGCGCTTTCCACTTTGTGTTGGGTGTGATTGGAATTAATAGGAAAATACGTTACGTCTGTTAGCATTAGCGCTAACAGCCATCTTCTGTTGCATTCAGAGAAAGTGTGTTTGGTTATTAATGAGATCTGTGTGATTAGAATACAGTGACTCCACCCCGCCTCTACTTCCCTGAAACACATGACACATCTAAGGCAGCTTATAGTGATCAGTGTGTTAGCTACACCACCCAAGACACTAAAACAAAATATGTGTTAGTATTGGCTGCAAGAAGCTTTCATATTCAGGTTGTGGAACCAACCAAGTCAGGGCTGTGTCAGGGCTTAATACTGCCTGTTAGAGTTTATGTTTGAGCTTGTTGATTTTGATAGATTACGTATGTAAAAAAAAAACAAAGCAAAGAGGCCCTGCATTTGAAGGTAGGCCTTGAAATACATCCACAGGTACACCTCCAATTGACTCAAATGATGTCAACTAGCCTATCAGAAGCTTCTAAAGCCATGACATCATTTTCTGGATTTTTCCAAGCTGTTTAAAGGCACAGTCAACTTAGCGTATGTAAACTTCTGACCCACTGGAATTGTGATACAGTCAAATAATCTGTCTGTAAACAATTGTTGGAAAAATGACTTGTGTCATGCACAAAGTAGATGTCCCAACCGACTTTGCCAAAACTATAGTTTGTATATATATATATATATTTTACATTTAGCTCAACATTTAATTACTTCACCAATCAGTGCGGATAGAGCAGCTTGCTGTGGAGCAGGTAAGTGGTTTAATCTGTATAGGAAAGTCGTTAACAGCAAATTGTATTTTGCCGTAACAGCATGGTTTAATCATAATGACAGACAAACACACATACACTGTGCTGCCATTCAAAGTGTAGGACTCAAGATGCAACTGAAATGTTTAGGGTGAGGAGAGAGCGAGAGAGGATGGAGGAATTTAGCTTTGAGGCGCTGGGAATCTTGTCATGTCCTGCATTATCTGAATTAGGCCCACATTTATTATACCTCCCGAGGAGCAGCTTCTATGGAGGAACATTTAATGTCTTTGAACTTCCGAGTTGGTTTAATGTTGGACCAGAGCAGACGTTAGCGAGCTAGCTAGCTAACAAGTTTGTGTGTGCAGAGCAGCACTAGAATTAAAAACAGTGTAGAGCGTGAGATGAAACTGAAATTTTGAGGGTGTGGAGAGGACAAGAATTAAAAACAAGAATTATTCAATAAAAATAAACATTAAAAAAAATAAAAAACACATTTTACCACTGGCAAAGATTTCCAACTGGCATGCAGACACTGGAATATGTTTCTGAGTTACAGAGCTAGGGCTTTGCATAGGTGCTTAGTTGCTGTGGAACCCCAAAAAAATATAATGCCAGAACGTACAATAACATTATTAACCGGTTCCCATGCTTTTAAAATAACAGTTCTGTTCTGGAACAGTATGGATCACTTTCATTTTCGGTTGGGGTTCTGTTCCTCAAATAATTTTGTTATTTTCTTCGTGGTTTTTGGTTCTGTTCCCTGAACCAGTTCCAACCCTTGGTTGTGGGACTGAAAAAAATGCCTGGAACGTAAAATAACATTATTAACCGGTTCCCATGCTTTTAAAATAATGGTTCTGTTCCGGAACAGTATGGATCACTGTCGTTCCAGGTTCCGTTTCTGTTCCTTACAAAGGCCATTTTTTTTTTGTGCACCAGCAGTGCATTGCGTTGCAGATGCAGTTGCAGTGCGTTCTGCGTGGTGCATGCGAACGTATGCGTCAAACTGATGGCTTGACATAAATGGTAGCAGAAGATGAATGTTCAACTTTTGTTGTACACATATCATGATGATACTGTGTAACATTTTGCGCAATGACGCCGTGTGTGATCAAGGCAGTAGTCTGTTGAATATCCATATAGTGGAGCTGTGTAATGTACCTGTAGTTGCATTGTCTGACAACTAGGTGTAGCTGTAGCCCCTCCCTGTCAGATGGTAGACTGCTGATGTGATCTGAATGAAAAATGACCTCAGTAATTGTCCTTGACTTTCATTGTCTCTCCCAGATACCTGTCTCCGTGTGTGGGTTAGAGAGGGAAATGGAAGGGGGAGATGGAGAGAGATGGAGACGTTTTTCTCTTAGAGAGAGGAAGTGTGTGTGTGTCTAATGCATTTAGGAAATGATAGAGTGAGAGGGAGTGTGTATGTGTTTCAGTGACAGGGGCACAGCAGAAGTGTGTGTGTGCGTTAATGCGGGCGGGCGGGCGGGCATGTGTGTATGTGTGTGTGAGAGAACAGGTGTGAAGGTTTGCTATTTTCAGGAGTCAATCCCTGGTGTTTCTCAGGTTAATAATCTGCATTTTCTGTACATTGTGTGCCTGCGTGCGTGTGTTTTCGCTCACAGGAATATTTGGCTCTTGATATTTTTGCTTCCCAATGACCAATAACCTTAATTTGGCATTCACTTTAGACACCATGTTTTCTCATAAAGACCACCCACATGGTGAACTAAAGTGAATTCAACTTGAAATCAACAAAACATTTCATCATGTCATTGGATTTAGGTAAAAAAATAAAAAATAAAAATCCCTTACATTGATTACTTTTTGTAAATCACATTGCATTTGTTTGTTGAAACGACGTGGAAACAACGTCGACTCAACCCGTTTTTGCCCACCGGGCAGTTCTGCTTGACCATTTTACCGGTAGCATCCATTGTTTACAGATAAGGCCTTGCTCGTTTCTAGCATAAACTTAGCACTCCCAGTAGAGACAGATAACTACATGTTTCTCTCTGAGCTGAGCTAGCATACTACAGTAGGTACCGGTGGGAAGTCTGTTTAGCCCAGAATCGATTTAAAAAGTTTAGGAAACGTCTTAGACTTCTCAGTCCTGTGAGTGTTTAGAAATAGCCTACCGATAAGGTGCTTCGGTAGGTGGTTGTCTAATTGGTTGAATAGTTTTGGAACAATAGTTTCTAGAACACACAAGGTAGGGTGCTCTATTCATATGCCAATGCAATATTTATTAGGTGTCCAGGGCTTTAAATACTGGAGTTGACAGAAAAAAGTGATGTCCTTCAGAGTTTTTTACTCTTGAATGGTTTCCTCACCTTTGTCTCCTACCTGACTATGTCAATCACCTGACTGAAACCCCCGTGTCACTTCCACCATTTAGCTTTTTCTCTGAAACTGTAGCGTATACTCATATCGAGGTGAGATGCTGTTGACTGGTTATTCAAATATTGTTCAACTTGGTACACAGGACATGACACGAAATCTGTTTTTCTATTTTTACCCTCTCCTCTGCTTCTGTCCAATCTTTCCTCTGCTGCCGTGGGCCTTCCTGAAACAGGTAAGGGTGATTTGTCTATTTTGTCATTTCTTTTAATGGGTAGCTGCATCCATTTCCTCCCGAATCTAAAAACCGCTGCTGATGAAAGCTAGCTACTTTTCTTCTTACGTCATAACTTTACTCTAGACACGCAGAGAAAGGGTGTGTGCATCTGTGCCCTCATGTGCCATGTGGGAGTGTGACCTCTGAAGTCTCCAATAAAAGCAACCTTTTATCTAAACGTGGTACCTCGCAGTAAAGCCTCTGTTGTAGTAATGCCCGATTTACCGTAACACTGACCAGGTCTAGACACCTCCCGTCTGTCTTTTTTGTTGTTGTAACACAACGACATCATGGAATTGAGAATGAATGAAAGGAATTGTTTTTTTCTATCTTAAGAGCTGGAGGAATTTGCTAAATAGTTATTTTCATTTCCATGCAGCGCAGGTGAAAACACAGCCTCTAATATTGATCCATATGTCACATGTAGCACACTATATGACAAGAGTAGCCTATGCAGAATACATTCAATTCTCCTGACATGGGACTGTACTACATACGAAGACACATTTCAGTTGAATGCATTCAGTTGTACAACTGACTAGGTATCCCCCTTTCCCTTTCCCTTATACTGTTGTCATATACACTACATGGCCAAAGGTATGTGGACACCCCTTCAAATTAGTGGATTTGTCTTTTTCAGCCACCCCGCAGGGCTTACAGATGTCTAAAATTAAGCACACCGCCATGCAATCTCCATAGGAAAATATTGGCAGTAGAATAACCCGTACTGAAAAGCTCAGTGACTTTCAACATGGCACAGTCATAAGATGCATGCTTCCCAACAAGCCAGTTAGTAGAATTTCTGCCCTACTAGAGCTGTCCCAGTCAACTGTACGTGCTGTTATTGTGAAGTGGAAACATCTAGGAGTAACAACGGCTCAGTCGCGAAGTGGTAGGCCACGCAAGCTCACAGAACAGGACCGCTGAAGCGAGTAGCGCATAAAAATCGCCTGTCCTCAGTTGCAACACTCACTACAGAGTTCCAAACTGTCTCTGGAAGCAACGTCAACACAATAACTGTTTGTAGGGAGTTTCATGAAATGGGTTTCCATGGCCGAGCAGCCGCACACAGGCCTAAGATCACCATGCGCAATGCCAAGTGTCGGCGGGAGTGGTGTAAAGCTCGACGCCATTGGACTCCGGAGCAGTGGAAACACGTTCTCTGGAGTGATGAATCACAATTCTCCATCTGGTCGTCTGACGGACGAATCTGGGTTTGGCGGATGCCAGGAGAACGCTACCTGCCCGAATGCATAGTACCAACGGTAAAGTTTGGTGGAGGAGGAATAATGGTCTGGGGCTGTTTTTCATGGTTCGGGCCAGGCCTTAGTTCCAGTGAAGGGAAATCTTAATCCAACAGCATACAATGACATTCTAGACGATTATGTGCTTCCAACTTTGTGGCAATAGTTCGAGGAAGGCCTTTTCCTATTTCAGCATGACAATAACCCTGTGAACAAAGTGAGGTCCATACAGAAATGGTTTGTCGAGATCGGTGTGGAAGAACTTGACTGGCCTGCACAGAGCCCTGACCACAACCCCATCGAACACCTTTGAGATGAATTGGAACACAGACTGCGAGCCAGGTCTAATCGCCCAACATCAGTGCCCGGACCTCACTAATGCTCTTGTGGCTGAATGGAGGCAAGTCCTCGCAGCAATGTTCCAACGTCTAGTGGAAAGCCTTCCCAGAAGAGTGGAGGCTGTTATAGCAGCAAACGGGGGACCAACTCCATATTAATGCCCATGGTTTTGGAATGAGTGCAGCTGTCCACATGTCTTTAGATTGCTGCTGTCAAGTTTTAAGGAAGTGAAGCATGGCTAATGGTTGGACCATGAGCTCCAAGCCATGGGAGCTAATTGCTTGTCAAGGGAACGGCGAGGTTGGTGGGGATGCTGAACAACAACACCATTGATTGACAGACGAAGAATTGCTATAGAAACGAGGGGGATTCCTTTGCTCTGCCTGTCGACCTTGCTCAGGTGTCGCTGTGAGAAAGCCTTGTCTTGTTTTCTAGGGTGTCTGTGTTCCTCTGTGGGTCTATGACCTGAATGTGCTATCGGCTATCACCTTATTCACAAGTGATACACACACACACACACACACACATGCTTGCAGTGGGAGCTCTAAAGATACAGTTTTATAGGCAGAGCTGGGTTTTTTGTCTCTCTCCTCCGTATATTTAGTCTCGGCTATAATGCTTCCTTGCCCTCTATAACCACTCTCTTTTTTCTCCATCTTTCCTTGTCTCCATATTTTTCCCCTTTCTCCCTCTCCATTTTTGAATCTCTTTTATCTTCTCCTCCCTCCCCTTTCACTCGCTCGCTCTCTCTCTCCATCTTCACCTCTGCGTGTTAACCCATTCCTTTTTCCTTACTGCGTTGCTTCTTCCTTCACCCCCCATGGTTCAGTGGACTGGAGTAGACTTGTGTTAATATCTAAGGAGGATGTCACTGCCAGCCCTCTCCAGTACCTTAGTGTTGTCTCCGCTGGTGGTCTTGTCTCCTGCCATGGGGGGGGGAGTCTGTCGCCATGGGTCTGTGTTACAGGTCGACCGATTATGATTTAACCGATTATAACGCCGGTACCAATACCGATTATTGGAGGACCAAATAAAACAACTGAACAATACTGAATGAACAATTAACACTTTTATTTTAACTTAATATAATACATCAATACAATCAAAGTGTTGAAGAAAGTAAAAGTGCAATATGTGCCATGTAAAAAAGCTAACGTTTAAGTTCCTTGCTCAGAACATGAGAACATATGAAAGCTGGTTGTTCCTTTTAACATGAGTCTTTAATATTCCCAGGTAAGTTTTAGGTTGTAGTTATTATAGGACTATTTCTCTCTATACCATTTGTATTTCATATACCTTTGACTATTGGATGTTCTTATAGGCACTTTAGTATTGTGTAACAGTATAGCTTCCGTCCCTCTCCTCGCCCCTACCTGGGCTCGAACCAGGAACACATTGACAACAGCCACCCTCGAAGCATCATTACCCATCGCTCCACAAAAGCCACGGCCCTTGCAGAGCAAGGGGAACAACTACTTCAAGGTCTCAGAGCGAGTGACATCACTGATTGAAACGCTATTAGCGCGCACCCCGCTAACTAGCTAGCCATTTCACATCGGTTACACCAGCCTAATCTCTGGAGTTGATAGGCTTGAAGTCATACATTGCGAAAAGCTACTTGCAAACGCAGGAAAGTGCTGTTTGAATGAATGCTTACGAGCCTGCTGGTGCCTACCATCGCTCAGTCAGACTGCTCTATCAAATCAAAGACTTAATTATAATATAATAACACACAGAAATACGAGCCTTAGGTCATTAATATGATCAAGTCCGGAAACTATCATTTCAAAAACAAAACGTCTATTCTTTCAGTGAAATACGGAACCGTTACGTATTTTATCTAACAGGTGGCATCCGTAAGTCTAAATATTGCTGTTACATTGCACAACCTTCAATGTTATGTCATAATTACGTAAAATTCTGGCAAATTAGTTCGCAACGAGCCAGGCGGCTCAAACTGTTGCATATACCCTGACTCTGTGTGAAATGAACGCAAGAGAAGTGACACAATTTCCCTAGTTTAATATTGCCTGCTAACATTATTTATTTTAACTAAATATGCAGGTTTAAAAAAATATACTTCTGTGTATTGATTTTAAGAAAGGCATTGATGTTTATGGTTAGGTACATTCGTGCAACGATTGTGCTTTTTTCGCAAATGCGCTTTTGTTAAATCATCCCCCGTTTGGCGAAGTTGGCTGTCTTTGTTAGTAAGAAATGGTCTTCACACAGTTTGCAACGAGCAAGGCGGCCCAAACTGCTGCATATACCCTGACTCTGCTTGCACAGAACGCAGGAGAAGTGGCACAATTTCCCTAGTTAAAAGAAATTCATGTTAGCAGGCAATATTAACTAAATATGCAGGTTTAAAAATATATGTTTGTGTATTGATTTTAAGAAAGGCGTTGATGTTTATGGTTAGGTACACATTGGTGCAACGACAGTGGTTTTTTTGCGAATGCGCTTGTTAAATCACCCGTTTGGCGAAGTAGGCTGTGATTCAATGATAAATTAACAGCCGCCGCATCGATTAAATGCACCGCAGGACACGCTAGATAAACAAGTAATATCATCAACCATGTGTAGTTAACTAGTGATTATGTTAAGACTGATTGTTTTTTATATGATACGTTTAATGCTAGCTAGCAACTTACCTTGGCTCCTTGCTGCACTCGCATAACAGGTGGTCAGCCTGCCACGCAGTCTCCTCATGGAGTGCAATGTAATCGGCCATGATCGGTGTCCAAAAATGACGATTACCGATTGTTTTGAAAACTTGAAATCAGCCCCAATTAATCGGCCATTCCGATTAATAGGTCGACCTCTAGTCCCGTGTTTATCAAATTTTGTTCAACTGATGCCTGGCAGGCCGGCAAACGAGGTTAGTATTTATATAACATCACACACACACTCCCTCTTCCCAGCCCTAACATATTAGGCACTGGCAGGGTTTAAAACAACGAGGTGAAACATTGAAATGATGCATCCAGTTTGCCCTGGCGTTTGTTTGCCCTGTCTGGTTTCGCAAACCATCTTAGACTCCGTAGCCTTGGCTTAGTGCTTTTATTGGCCACTGAGGCATAAACCAGAACATCCAAATACGTCCGTCCCCGGCCTGGCCGCTGGGTGTGCAGAAGTGACCGAGCGGTCGGCGTTACAATGTGAAAATAGATATTCTCTATGTTCTCTATTGCTTTAGCGAAGACTTGTTTGGCCTGTAAAGAGACAGAGTGGGTGCTGATCGGGTTGTGTGTGTGTGTGTGTTTGAGGGAACCCACCCCCCATCTCTCCCCCAACCCCAGCCCCACCCATGCCACCAGGAACACCCTCATTGCCCCTCTGTCTATTTTTACCCTCATGTTAGACGTCACTCCCCCTGGCTCTGGTTGAAGATTTCCTGGCAGGGCCCTCTGAGCCGTACCAGTCCAGGAAAAGAAATGCTCGCGTCAGGCCCAGCCATCCTGTAGCGGATAGACTCTGGAAGCGATGGTCTTGAATTCTGAACTGTGTAGTCTGTTTCCTATATATATGTTATGTCATGATGAACTCACTCGTTACACGACTTACAGCAGGACTGCCTGGGTGAAGTCTGTCACGACAATTCAAACGTGCCACTATAATGGGGCCTTGTTGGCGTCGGGGGTGAACTCTTTTGGAGTACACACTAGCAGAGGAGTGGAGGGAAGAGGAAATGAAGGGATCCGTCCCCGCTGTCAGAGCGACAATTAGGGTAGATGGCAAAGGGGGCAGAGGATGGCGGAGAATGGAGGGAGAGTAGGAGGTGGCAGAGGGAGGACGAGGGTGGGGGGTTGAGTAGAAGGTGGAGGAGGGTTGAGGGCTGGTAGGGAAGAGGGTAAGTGGGCTATGGGCAGAGGGAGGAAGGAGAAGAGAGGTGGAAGGAGCGTGAGGCTAGAGGGTGAGAGCCAGATGTTTTGTCATGGGATGTGTAGCTGTAGCAGCAGCTGTAGCAGCAGCTGTAGCAGAGCTGCTGTGTGTAAAATGGAAAATAAGAGGAGCTAAACATGTGAGGCTGGCTAAGTCCCTTTATGTGGTCCCTTCACCCCGCCTCCCACTCTTTCATTAAGGATTTTAGGGCCATTATGGTGGAAATTGGGACTTTCTAAATCGTCGTTGGCTGCTTGCTTGTGTGGCAATGTGTATGTGTGTGAGGTTGGGGACAAAGTTGACTGGTTGCATCCGAGGCTGATAAAAAAGATAGGCATACAGACAGAAATATACGGACAGAAAGAAACTGTCTCCGTTGGGTCAAAGGGCAATGACGCCATTGCTAATCTGTCCAATCAGAGTGTCTATTGACTGAGTGAGTGGATAAGTGGTGGTGCGTGTCCGGACACCGATCTGCCAAGACTACTTATTGCTCTACTACACTAAGACTCTCATAGTGGGTGAACACACAACCTGTGAGCACCGTACCTGCGCCATGTCTGTCTCTGTGGTAAGAGGATTACTGCCCTCAAATGTGAGGAGCAGCTGGCGTGTGCATGCGCGTGTGTGTGCTTGCCTGTTCGTTAAGGAAAGTGTTGCCTTGAAATATCTATGGGTCATCCACTCTTAAGAGCTAAAAAGGTATCTCATCCTTTGAACTGTATCTTGTTCTGTCCTCTTAATCTGTTCTGTCCTGCTGTTTCCTCTCTACTCCCCCCCCCCCCCCCTCTCCCTTTGTGCTTTGTCTACTTTCATTGAGTCTGTGATGGTGTGACTTTTTGTCATATTCACTAAGCTGAGGTGTGCGTGAGTGGAGGGGGTCTTCTGAACTCTTGTGAACCCTCACAGCAGTCAAGCATCACTGTCTGCTGTCGCCTAGCAGCCTTAATAGCATTAGGGGATGCCCTGAAAAATTTGGTTCAGCTGGACAACCCTCTCTCTCTCTGCTCTTTTTCTTTCTCTGACCTCCCAATGCCCTCTCTTTCTTGCCTTCTCTCGCTGCCCTCGTCTCTCTCTTTCTGATGTTCAGCCTCTTTCTCTGTCTCTCTCTGTTCCTACCCCAAAATTAGGCTCAGCTGGACAACCCTCCCTTTCCTCTCTTTTTCTCTCCATGCCCTCTCTCTCTCTCTCTTTCTCTGCCATATTCTCTCATCTCTCTCTGGCCTTTCACTCTGTCTCCACAAATCTCAGTGGACAGGTTGGAGCTTCAGAGCTAACAGGTCTGGAGTGCTTCTCACAGAATGAATAGCAATGGTAGCTACCGGTGTAGTAATAATTCAACACTTTCCCACTTCTTAAAACAGACCGCTCTCCCAGACCAGATGTGATTGTGAACCCATCTGCAACTCATTAGCCTCTTGGATAACTCTTGGTTCTATCTCTCTCTCTCTCTCACTCACTCACTCACTCACACACACACACACACACACACACACACACACACACACTGCTCTCAGCTGTCGTGACCCCTTGCGGTTACTGTACATTAGGGCTGTCACTGACTAAAGAAAATCTTGGTCCATACGAAAGTCTTCTGTTCTTTCGACCAATTGATTGGTCTAAATGTTTAAACGTGTATACTATTTTTCCATATATAGACACACCCTATGTGTTTTAATAAAATCAACTATATGCATTGAGCTTGTCTGATGCTTTAAATGGACTGTTTCATCAAATAAGACACAAATGACTCAAGAGGAAGCCAGAGATCTAGATATAATAAAATTGAATAAACTTCTGCTCCTGCTGGCTTTCGCAGATTCTGCCATTTACTCTACTGAAGTTGCCGGTAAAAGGCTACACGAGGAGTCGGCAACCTTTCCCATGTGGAATGCCAATTTATCTTTCAATTTCTACCGATCTGCTTGCCAGTTCTGGTTTTCGTATGCATATTTCTGTGAAACATTTTAATTTATAATAACATTCTTCATATCTCTAAATCATTGTCATGTGGTTAATACAAATTATATCCAAATCTAAATGAAAATTATACAAACCTAAAACAGTTACCTCTATTGCCATTGCCAACTATGTAAAAATAGACTACATAAAGCCAACAAACAAAAACATTGCAGACTGCAGGTACAGTGGGTCAAAAAAGTATTTAGTCAGCCACCAATTGTGCAAGTTCTCCCACTTAAAAAGATGAGAGGTCTGTAATTTTCATCATAGGTACACTTCAACTATGACAGACAAAATGAGAAGAAAAAAATCCAGACAATCACATTGTAGGATTTTTAATTAATTAATTTGCAAATTATGGTGGAAAATAAGTATTTGGTCACCTACAAACAAGCAAGATTTCTGGCTCTCACAGACCTGTAACTTCTTCTTTAAGAGGCTCCTCTGTCCTCCACTCGTTACCTGTATTAATGGCACCTGTTTGAACTTGTTATCAGTATAAAAGACACCTGTCCACAACCTCAAACAGTCACACTCCAAACTCCACTATGGCCAAAACCAAAGAGCTGTCAAAGGACACCAGAAACAAAATTGTAGACCTGCACCAGGCTGGGAAGACTGAATCTGCAATAGGTAAGCAGCTTGGTTTGAAGAAATCAACTGTGGGAGCAATTATTAGGAAATGAAAGACATACAAGACCACTGATAATCTCCCTCAATCTGGGGCTCCACGCAAGATCTCACCCCGTGGGGTCAAAATGATCACAAGAACGGCGAGCAAAAATTGTGTGGGGGGACCTAGTGAATGACCTGCAGAGAGCTGGGACCAAAGTAACAAAGTCTACCATCAGTAACACACTACGCCGCCAGGGACTCAAATCCTGCAGTGCCAGACGTATCCCACTGCTTAAGCCAGTGCATGTCCAGGCCCATCTGAATTTCGCTAGAGAGCATTTGGATGATCCAGAAGAAGATTGGGAGAATGTCATATGGTCAGATGAAACCAAAATATAACTTTTTGGTAAAAAGGACAAAGAATGCTGAGTTGCATCCAAAGAACACCATACCTACTGTGAAGCATGGGGGTGGAAACATAATGCTTTGGGGCTGTTTTTCTGCAAAGGGACCAGGACGTCTGATCCGTGTAAAGGAAAGAATGAATGGGGCCATATATCGTGAGATTTTGAGTGAAAACCTCCTTTCATCAGCAAGGGCAGTGAAGATGAAACGTGGTTGGGTCTTTCAGCATGACAATGATCCCAAACACACCGCCCGGGCAACGAAGGAGTGGCTTCGTAAGAAGCATTTCAAGGTCCTGGAGTGGCCTAGCCAGTCTCCTGATCTCAACCCCATAGAAAATCTTTGGAGGGAGTTGAAAGTCCGTGTTGCCCAGCAACAGCCCCAAAACATCACTGCTCTAGAGGAGATGTGCATGGAGGAATGGGCCAAAATACCAGCAACAGTGTGTGAAAACCTTGTGAAGACTTACAGAAAACGTTTGACCTCTGTCATTGTCAACAAAGGGTATATAACAAAGTATTGAGAAACTTTTGTTATTGACCAAATACTTATTTTCCACCATAATTTGCAAATAAATTCATTAAAAGTCCTACAATGTGATTTTCTGGATTTTTTTTCTCATTTTGTCTGTCATAGTTGAAGTGTACCTATGATGAAAATTACAGGCCTCTCTCATATTTTTAAGTGGGAGAACTTGCACAATTGGTGGCTGACTAAATACTTTTTTGCCCCACTGTAGATGATCCGTATAAGAGAAAAAAAATCATTTTAATCACGGTGGCTACTCATGGTCTGTCTGCAATGAACTTGAAACATTGTATCAACTATTAACTTGGGTCAGGCCTGAAGCTTGCTAGTGAATTTGCAACATTGTATCAAATATTCTGGGCCCAGTGAAAAGTATGCAGACAAAACAGGCCTTTCGCAATATTGTAAATACAATCGCAGGAAACCAAATGGCTCCTGCAGAAAAGAGTCTAATCTGTCTGCTGTAGGCGAACTAAATATTTGATCAACTTCCAGTGAGTGAGTTATAAGCTTTAGGCTCGAACGCATCGGCCATCACCGGTGAGTAAGAGAAACTGGATGGCAGTTTTAGGACTATAATTTCCTCCTCATATTGTCGCATATTGTCTCCGCACACCTTGGCCTATGCCATTGGTGGATTCAATGTTGTTTTTATTGATCTCAGATCCTCAGTTTGTCAGTGTCAAAGTACCCTGTCATTTCGATCATTTGTGCGCTATAAAAAATGATAATTCTGCCAGTCTCCAGCCGTGTACAATGATGTACAATTGCATGAAATGCGTTTATAAAAGGCCACATTTTTTCCTGAACCCTAGGTTACTAAAATGTTCCTCAAGTGTTCATCTTCTGTAGTCTCTACTCCAATGCTCTGTACCACTATGCAAATGAGATGATATACATGCAATGCTTTATTTTACAGGTGCTAGTCCTTACTCAACATTGACAGGAGTATTACAAGCAAAAGATGACTAAATTGATGACTAAATTACTAAATTGAATTGACAAAACTGTTAAATGGAATGAAATAAACCAAAACGTATTTCTCACAAGTGTAGCATAGGTTGGGTGCTCTGCAAACAACGTGTCTACTTCGACAATGAGAACGGTAAGACTGGAATAATAATACATCGAAAGTATTAACAGAAATGACCAAAACCAACAAACCTTGTAGATTAGAAATGATATGAATGAACTGTAAATGTACTACTGGTGATATATGTAATGGCGAAGTGATATACACGAACAATCAAACACAAACAATTCACACAATGAAATGATGAAAAATGTATGTGCACAAATTGGCAGGAGAGAAGCGCATTCTGGAGAGAGAAGTGCATTGTGAATCTAGGCGCTGCATGGTCAATCTGACGTCTGCATTGGCCATGCAGCATTTACGGCCTCTGCAGAAGCCAGGGCATTCATACTTCTTTTGCAGAGCAGTTGTGAAGGAAGTTATCTAGGAAGTGAGTTTGTGTTTATACAGGATGCATCGCCCCCACCTACCGTCAACCAGTCATATCAATGCGGAGCTATACAGAGCCAAATCAAATCAAATCAAATTTTATTTGTCACATACACATGGTTAGCAGATGTTAATGCGAGTGTAGCGAAATGCTTGTGCTTCTAGTTCCGACAATGCAGTGATAACCAACAAGTAATCTAACTAACAATTCCAAAACTACTGTCTTATACACAGTGTAAGGGGATAAAGAATATGTACATAAGGATATATGAATGAGTGATGGTACAGAGCAGCATACAGTAGATGGTATCGAGTACAGTATATACATATGAGATGAGTATGTAGACAAAGTAAACAAAGTGGCATAGTTAAAGTGGCTAGTGATACATGTATTACATAAGGATGCAGTCGATGATGTAGAGTACAGTATATACGTATGCATATGAGATGAATAATGTAGGGTAAGTAACATTATATAAGGTAGCATTGTTTAAAGTGGCTAGTGATATATTTACATCATTTCCCATCAATTCCCATTATTAAAGTGGCTGGAGTTGGGTCAGTGTCAATGACAGTGTGTTGGCAGCAGCCACTCAATGTTAGTGGTGGCTGTTTACCAGTCTGATGGCCTTGAGATAGAAGCTGTTTTTCAGTCTCTCGGTCCCAGCTTTGATGCACCTGTATTGACCTCGCCTTCTGGATGATAGCGGGGTGAACAGGCAGTGGTTCGGGTGGTTGATGTCCTTGATGATCTTTATGGCCTTCCTGTAACATCGGGTGGTGTAGGTGTCCTGGAGGGCAGGTAGTTTGCCCCCGGTGATGCGTTGTGCAGACCTCACTACCCTCTGGAGAGCCTTACGGTTGAGGGCGGAGCAATTGCCGTACCAGGCGGTGATACAGCCCGCCAGGATGCTCTCGATTGTGCATCTGTAGAAGTTGAGTGTGTGAGTGCTTTTGGTGACAAGCCAAATTTCTTCAGCCTCCTGAGATTGAAGAGGCGCTGCTGCGCCTTCTTCACGACGCTGTCAGTGTGAGTGGACCAATTCAGTTTGTCTGTGATGTGTATGCCGAGGAACTTAAAACTTGCTACCCTCTCCACTACTGTTCAATCGATGTGGATAGGGGGGTGCTCCCTCTGCTGTTTCCTGAAGTCCACAATCATCTCCTTAGTTTTGTTGACGTTGAGTGTGAGGTTATTTTCCTGACACCACACTCCGAGGGCCCTCACCTCCTCCCTGTAGGCCGTCTCGTCGTTGTTGGTAATCAAGCCTACCACTGTTGTGTCGTCCGCAAACTTGATGATTGAGTTGGAGGCGTGCGTGGCCACTCAGTCGTGGGTGAACAGGGAGTACAGGAGAGTCAGGAAGTCCAGTACCCAGTTGCACAGGGCGGGGTCGAGACCCAGGGTCTCGAGCTTGATGACGAGCTTGGAGGGTACTATGGTGTTGAATGCCGAGCTGTAGTCGATGAACAGCATTCTCACATAGGTATTCCTCTTGTCCAGGTGGGTTAGGGCAGTGTGGTTGAGATTGCATCGTCTGTGGACCTATTTGGGCGGTAAGCAAATTGGAGTGGGTCTAGGGTGTCAGGTAGGGTGGAGGTGATATGGTCCTTGACTAGTCTCTCAAAGCACTTCATGAATATGTCCGTAAACACACCGGCCAGCTGGTCTGCGCATGCTCTGAGGGCGCGGCTGGGGATGCCGTCTGGGCCTGCAGCCTTGCGAGGGTTAACACGTTTAAATGTCTTACTCACCTAGGCTGCAGTGAAGGAGAGACCGCATGTTTTCATTGCAGGCCGTGTCAGTGGCACTGTATTGTCCTCAAAGCGGGCAAAAAAGTTATTTAGTCTGCCTGGGAGCAAGACATCCTGGTCCGTGACTGGGCTGGGTTTCTTCTTGTAGTCCGTGATTGACTGTAAACCCTGCCACATGCCTCTTGTGTCTGAGCCGTTGAATTGAGATTCTACTTTGTCTCTGTACTGACGCTTAGCTTGTTTAATAGCCTTGCGGAGGGAATAGCTGCACTGTTTGTATTCGGTCATGTTGCCAGACACCTTGCCCTGATTAAAAGCAGTGGTTCGCGCTTTCAGTTTCACGCGAATGCTGCCATCAATCCACGGTTTCTGGTTAGGGAATGTTTTTATCGTTGCTATGGGAACGACATCTTCAACGCACGTTCTAATGAACTCGCACACCGAATCAGCGTATTCGTCAATATTTTTATCTGACGCAATACGAAACATGTCCCAGTCCACGTGATGGAAGCAGTCTTGGAGTGTGGAGTCAGCTTGGTCTGACCAGCGTTGGACAGACCTCAGCATGGGAGCCTCTTGTTTAAGTTTCTGCCTGTAGGCAGGGATCAACAAAATGGAGTCGTGGTCAGCTTTTCCGAAAGGGGGGGGGCAGGGCCTTATATGCGTCGCGGAAGTTAGAGTAACAATGATCCAAGGTTTTACCACCCCTGGTTGCGCAATCGATATGCTGATAAAATTTAGGGAGTCTTGTTTTCAGATTAGCTTTGTTAAAATCCCCAGCTACAATGAATGCAGCCTCCGGATAAATGGTTTCCAGTTTGCAAAGAGTTAAATAAAGTTCGTTCAGAGCCATCGATGTGTCTGCTTGGGGGGATATATACGGCTGTGATTATAGTCGAAGAGAATTCTCTTGGAAGATAATGCGGTCTACATTTGATTGTGAGGAATTCTAAATCAGGTGAACAGAAGGATTTGAGTTCCTGTATGTTTCCTTCATCACACCATGTCTTGTTAGTCATGAGGCATACGCCCCCGCCACTCTTCTTACCAGAAAGATGTTTGTTTCTGTCGGCGCGATGCGTGGAGAAACCCGTTGGCTGCACCGCATCGGATAGCGTCTTCCCAGTAAGCCATGTTTCCGTGAAGCAGAGAACGTTGCAGTCTCTGATGTCCCTCTGGAATGCTACCCTTGCTCGGATTTCATCAACCTTGTTGTCAAGAGACTGGACATTGGCAAGAAGAATGCTGGGGAGTGGTGCGCGATGTGCCCTTGTCCGGAGTCTGACCAGAAGACCGCTACGTTTCCCTCTTTTTCGGAGTCGTTTTCTGGGGTCGCTGCATGCGATCCATTCCGTTGTCCTGTTTGTAAGGCAGAACACAGGATCCGCGTCACGGAAAACATATTCTTGGTCGTACTGATGGTGAGTTGACGCTGATCTTATATTCAGTAGTTCTTCTCGACTGTATATAATGAAACCTAAGATGACCTGGGGTACTAATGTAAGAAATAACACGAAAAAAAAAAAAAAAACTGCATAGTTTCCTAGGAACGCGAAGCGAGGCGGCCATCTCTGTCGGCGCCGGAAATGTCCTCTAGTGCCCGGAAATGTCCTCTAGCCCTGAGTATTGTTGCGGTACGGAGCACGATTTGGCCTCTGCGTGCCTCAATAGGCTCAGTAAGTCCTACACACTCTTTATATGAACCCTTTAACTTGGCTTTTCGTCTAGGCCTCCGCGATGGATGAGTCAACTGAGATGGACGCAAATTTATATCACAGGATGTTGGTGGCACCTGAATTGGGCTCGTGGTAATGGCTGGAGCAGAATTGGTGGTTTGGTATCAAATACGTCAAGCACATGGTTTCCATGTGTTTATGCCATTCCATTTGCTCCGTTCCGGCCATTATTATGAGCCGTTCTTCCCTCAGCAGCCTTCACTGATATATATATATATACTGTATATATATATATATACAAAAAAATCTTGGTCAACCAACTGCCTATTGACCAAACAATCGACCATTTGACTAATTGGGGTCAGCCCTACTCTACATACTGTATATAGGTCAGTGTGTAACCTTGTCTCCAGGCTGTTGCGCACAGTGCCTGTAACATTACATTTACATTTAAGTCATTTAGCAGACGCTCTTATCCAGAGCGACTTACAAATTGGTGCATTCACCTTATGACATCCAGTGGAACAGTAGTGCATCTAAATCTTTTAAGGGGGGGGGGTGAGAGGGATTACTTTATCCTATCCTAGGTATTCCTTAAAGAGGTGGGGTTTCAGGTGTCTCCGGAAGGTGGTGATTGACTCCGCTGTCCTGGCGTCGTGAGGGAGTTTGTTCCACCATTGGGGGGCCAGAGCAGCGAACAGTTTTGACTGGGCTGAGCGGGAACTGTACATCCTCAGTGGTAGGGAGGCGAGCAGGCCAGAGGTGGATGAACGCAGTGCCCTTGTTTGGGTGTAGGGCCTGATCAGAGCCTGGAGGTACTGAGGTGCCGTTCCCCTCACAGCTCCGTAGGCAAGCACCATGGTCTTGTAGCGGATGCGAGCTTCAACTGGAAGCCAGTGGAGAGAGCGGAGGAGCGGGGTGACGTGAGAGAACTTGGGAAGGTTGAACACCAGACGGGCTGCGGCGTTCTGGATGAGTTGTAGGGGTTTAATGGCACAGGCAGGGAGCCCAGCCAACAGCGAGTTGCAGTAATCCAGACGGGAGATGACGAGTGCCTGGATTAGGACCTGCGCCGCTTCCTGTGTGAGGCAGGGTCGTACTCTGCGGATGTTGTAGAGCATGAACCTACAGGAACGGGCCACCGCCTTGATGTTAGTTGAGAACGACAGGGTGTTGTCCAGGATCACGCCAAGGTTCTTAGCGCTCTGGGAGGAGGACACAATGGAGTTGTCAACCGTGATGGCGAGATCATGGAACGGGCAGTCCTTCCCCGGGAGGAAGAGCAGCTCCGTCTTGCCGAGGTTCAGCTTGAGGTGGTGATCCGTCATCCACACTGATATGTCTGCCAGACATGCAGAGATGCGATTCGCCACCTGGTCATCAGAAGGGGGAAAGGAGAAGATTAATTGTGTGTCGTCTGCATAGCAATGATAGGAGAGACCATGTGAGGTTATGACAGAGCCAAGTGACTTGGTGTATAGCGAGAATAGGAGAGGGCCTAGAACAGAGCCCTGGGGGACACCAGTGGTGAGAGCACGTGGTGTGGAGACGGATTCTCGCCACGCCACCTGGTAGGAGCGACCTGTCAGGCAGGTAGGACGCAATCCAAGCGTGGGCCGCGCCGGAGATGCCCAACTCGGAGAGGGTGGAGAGGAGGATCTGATGGTTCACAGTATCGAAGGCAGCCGATAGGTCTAGAAGGATGAGAGCAGAGGAGAGGGAGTTAGCTTTAGCAGTGCGGAGCGCCTCCGTGATACAGAGAAGAGCAGTCTCAGTTGAATGACTAGTCTTGAAACCTGACTGATTTGGATCAAGAAGGTCATTCTGAGAGAGATAGCGGGAGAGCTGGCCAAGGACGGCACGTTCAAGAGTTTTGGAGAGAAAAGAAAGAAGGGATACTGGTCTGTAGTTGTTGACATCGGAGGGATCGAGTGTAGGTTTTTTCAGAAGGGGTGCAACTCTCGCTCTCTTGAAGACTGAAGGGACGTAGCCAGCGGTCAGGGATGAGTTGATGAGCGAGGTGAGTTAAGGGAGAAGGTCTCCGGAAATGGTCTGGAGAAGAGAGGAGGGGATAGGGTCAAGCGGGCAGGTTGTTGGGCGGCCGGCCGTCACAAGACGCAAGATTTCATCTGGAGAGAGGGGGGAGAAAGAGGTCAGAGCACAGGGTAGGGCAGTGTGAGCAGAACCAGCGGTGTCGTTTGACTTAGCAAACGAGGATCGGATGTCGTCGACCTTCTTTTCAAAATGGTTGACGAAGTCATCTGCAGAGAGGGAGGAGGGGGAGGGGGAGGAGGATTCAGGAGGGAGGAGAAGGTTGCAAAGAGCTTCCTAGGGTTAGAGGCAGATGCTTGGAATTTAGAGTGGTAGAAAGAGGCTTTAGCAGCAGAGAGAGAAGAGGAAAATGTAGAGAGGAGGGAGTGAAAGGATGTCAGGTCCGCAGGGAGGCGAGTTTTCCTCCATTTCCGCTCGGCTGCCCGGAGCCCTGTTCTGTGAGCTCGCAATGAGTCGTTGAGCCACGGAGCGGGAGGGGAGGACCGAGCCGGCCTGGAGGATAGGGGACATAGAGAGTCAAAGGATGCAGAAAGGGAGGAAAGGAGGGTTGAGGAGGCAGAATCAGGAGATAGGTTGGAGAAGGTTTGAGCAGAGGGAAGAGATGATAGGATGGAAGAGGAGAGAGTAGCGGGGAGAGAGAGCGAAGGTTGGGACGGCGCGATACCATCCGAGTAGGGGCAGTGTGGGAAGTGTTGGATGAGAGCGAGAGGGAGAAGGATACAAGGTAGTGGTCGGAGACTTGGAGGGGAGTTGCAATGAGGTTAGTGGAAGAACAGCATCTAGTAAAGATGAGGTCGAGCGTATTTCCTGCCTTGTGAGTAGGGGGAAGGTGAGAGGGTGAGGTCAAAAGAGGAGAGGAGTGGAAAGAAGGAGGCAGAGAGGAATGAGTCAAAGGTAGACGTGGGGAGGTTAAAGTCGCCCAGAACTGTGAGAGGTGAGCCGTCCTCAGGAAAGGAGCTTATCAAGGCATCAAGCTCATTGATGAACTCTCCGAGGGAACCTGGAGGGCGATAAATGATAAGGATGTTAAGCTTGAAAGGGCTGGTAACTGTGACAGCATGGAATTCAAAGGAGGCGATAGACAGATGGGTAAGGGGAGAAAGAGAGAATGACCACTTGGGAGAGATGAGGATCCCGGTGCCACCACCCCGCTGACCAGAAGCTCTCGGGGTGTGCGAGAACACGTGGGCAGACGAAGAGAGAGCAGTAGGAGTAGCAGTGTTGTCTGTGGTGATCCATGTTTCCGTCAGTGCCAAGAAGTCGAGGGACTGGAGCGTGGGACATCAACTAATCTAAATTGGCCTTAGTGGGAGTGTCCATATAATTCTATGGGAGTAACCTTACTCAGTAAAGTAATTGTCATTATTTAATTTTAGCAAATCAAATGAATATGAGACGTGGCTCAGGAACGTGGTAAGCTAGCAAAAACATTCCCCCTGGCCTCAAAGGGAGAAAAAAGCCCTACATTCCAACTAGCTAATTAGCAAAGGACGTTGCTAGCTAGCAAAATCAAATCAGATTTTATTAGTCACGTGCCGAATACAACAGTTGAAATGCTTACTTACTACAAGCCCTTAACCAGCAATGCGGTTTTAAGAAAATACCTTAAAAAAAAGGTAAGAGGTAAGAAAAACAAATAATTAAAGAGCAGCTAATAACAATAGTGGGGCTATATACAGGGGGTACCGGTACAGAGTCAATGTGCGGGGGAACTGGTGTCGAGGTGCAGCTGTAAAACCTTTTGAGGATCTGAGGACCCATGACAAATCTTTTCAGTCCCCTGATGGGGAATAGGTATTGTTGTGCCCTCTTGCGACTGTCTCGGTGTGCTTGGACCATGTTAGTTTGTTGGTGAAGTGGACGCCACGGAACTTGAAGCTCTCAACCTGCGCCACTACAGCCCCGTCAATAACAATGGGGGTGTGCTCGGTCCTCCTTTTCCTGTAGTCCACAATCATCTCCTTTGTCTTGGTCACGTTGAGCAAGAGGTTGTTGTCCTGGCACCACATGGTCAGATCTCTGAACTCCTCCCTATAGGCTGTCTAATTGTTGTCGGTGATCAGGCCTACCACTGTTGTGTCATTGGCAAACTTAATGATGGTGTTGGAGTTGTGCCTGGCCGTGCAGTCATGAGTGAACAGGGTGTAAAGGAGGGGACTGAATACTCACCCCTGAGGGGCCCCGGTGTTGAGGATAAGCATGGTGGCCCGCCACCTGGGGGTGGCCCGTCAGGAAGTCCAGGATCCAGTTAGGAGGGCCCTATGGTGTTGAACGCTGAGCTGTAGTCAATGAAAAGCATTCTCACATAGGTGTTCCTTTTGTCCATGTGTGAAAGGGCAGTGTGGAGTCCAGTAGAGATTGCATCATCTGTGGATCTGTTGGTGCGGTATGCAAATTGGAGTGGGTCTAGGGTTTCTGTGATAATGGTGTTGATGTTGCCTTGCCTTTCAAAGCATTTCATGGCCACAGATGTGAGTGCTACAGGTCGGTAATCATTTAGACAGGGTACCTTAGTGTTCTTGGGCACAGGGACTATGGTGATCTGCTTGAAACATGTTGGTATTACAGACAGGGAGAGGTTGATGCTGATGCTCATGCTTGTTTCAGTGTTGCTTGCCTCAAAGCGAGCAATAAAGTTATTTAGCTCGTCTGGTAGACTCGTGTCACTGGGCAGCTCTCGGCTGTGCTTTCCTTTGTAGTCTGTAATAGTTTGCAAGCCCTACCACATCTGACAAGCGTCGGAGCCGGTGTAGTACGATTCGATCTTAGTCCAGGGCATAGCGGGATTTCTTATACGCTTCCAGGTTAGATTCCCGTCCCGTGAAAGTGGCAGCTCTACCCTTTAGCTCAGTGCGAATGTTGCCTGTAATCCATGGCTTCTGGTTGGGGTATGTATGTACAGTCACTGTGGGGACGCCGTCCTCGATGCAATTATTGATAAAGCCAGTGACTGATGTGGTGTGCTCCTCAATGCAATTGGAAGAATCCGGGGACATATTCCAGTCTGTGATAGCAAAACAGTCCTGTAGTTTAGCATCTGCTTCATCTGACCACTTTTTTATAGGCTGAGTCACTGGTGCTTCCTGCTTTAATTTTTGCTTGTAAGCAGGAATTAGGAGGATAGAATTATGGTCAGATTTGCCAAATGGAGGGCGAGGGAGAGCTTTGTACACGTCTCTCTGTGTGGAGTAAAGGTGGCCCTCTGGTTGCACATTCAACATGCTGATAGAAATGAGTTAAAACAAATTTAAGTTTCCTGCATTAAAGTCCCTGACCACTAGGAGCGCCGCCTCTGGATGAACATTTTCCTGTTGGTTTATGGCAGTATCCAGCCCATTGATTGTGGTTTTAGTGCCAGCATCGGTCTGTGGTGGTATGTAGACAGCTGCGAAAATACAGATGATAACTCTCTAGGTAGATAGTGTGGTCTACAGCTTATCATGAGATTCTCTACCTCAGGCGAGCAAAACCAAGAGACTTCCTTAGATATCGTGCACCAGCTGTTGTTTACATATATGCATAGGCCCCCCCTGTGTCTTACCAGAGGCTGCTGTTCTATCCTGCCGATAAAGTGTATAACCCGCCAGCTGTATGTTCAGAAACTCCTCGGTGTAACACAAGATTACAGTTTTGAATGTCCTGTTGGTAGGATATATGTGCTTTCAGTTCGTCCCATTTATTTTCCAGCGATTGTACGTTAGCTAGCAGGACGGAAGGAACATTGATCTTTTTCTGCAAAATCTCCATTTCCTTCCATATCCCTCCCATTTGACTCATTGAAGAAAAACTCTTTGTCTAATCTGAGGTGAGTAATCGCAGTTCTGATGTTCAGAAGGTCTTTTCGGTCATAAGAGATGGTAGCAGCAACATTATGTACAAAACAAGTTACGACCAATGCAAAAAAATAAATAAAATAAGAGCCGATAAGACTGTAGCCATCCCCTCTGGCACCATCATACATACTGTTTTTTTTTGTGAATTTTACCCTCTTTTTCTCCCCAATTTCGTGGTATCCAATTGTTAATAGCTACTATCTTGTCACATCGCTACAACTTCCGTACGGGCTCGGGAGAGACGAAGGTTGAAAGTAATGCATCCTCCGATACACAACCAACCAAGCCACACTGCTTCTTAACACTGCGCGCATCCAACCCGGAAGCCAGCAACCTTGGTTAGCGTGCACTGCGCCCGGGCCGCCACGGGAGTCGCTGGAGCCTGATGAGACAAGGATATCCCATCATTACATACTGTTATGGCTTCACAGAGAAGAAAAAAGACTTCACTATCGACTATCTGTGGTCGATGAGTGTCGCTCTTGTTGGGAAAACGATCCCAATTAGAGTTACAAAGACAATCGCTTCATTGCCAAGAGGTCTGACCGTTCACCAGACTCTCCCCGCATTTGGGTGAAAGTGAGTCTGTGAATGAGTGTGACCTTTGACATCAATGTCTGACCCAAACAGGATGAAGCGATAAGGGGGTTGGGGGGGGGGGGGGGGGTCAACAGTAGCTTAGACAGACGGTGAACACCCACCCATCGGTCCCACGTGTGTTACTCTCTCTAACCATATTAAAAACACAGTGACCACTGGCTGTCACTCCTTTTCTCCTCTCTTTTTTTTTACCTCTTTCTCGCCCACACAGAACAGCGCAATAGCAGGTTTATGAGGAAAAGCCCTTAAGAGGAAAAAGGAAGAGTGTACTGTGTGTGTGTGTGTGTGTGTGTGTGTTGAGAGAGAGTGTAACATTGTTACCAGTTAATCTATACAGTATAGGTTTACACTGAGTTTGCAAAACATTAGGAACACCTTCCTAATATTGAGTTGAACCCCCTCTTTTGCCCTCAGAACAGCTTCAATCCATTGGGGCATGGACTCCACAAGTTGTCAAAGGTGTTTCACAGGGACGCTGGCCCATGTTGACTCCAATGCTTCCTAGAGTTGTGTCAAGTTGGCTGGATGTCCTTTGGGTGGTGGACCATACTTGATACCCACGGGAAACTGTTGAGCGTGAAAAATCCAGCAGCTTTGCAGTTCTTCACACAAACCGGTGCGCCTGACAACTACTGCCATACCCTGTTCAAAGGCACTTAAATATTTTTTCTTGCCACTTCACCCTCTGAATGTCACACATAAACAATCCACTTCTCAATTGTCTCAAGGCTGGGGCTGTGGCGGTCGACAATCTATATCGTCTGGATTTACTGTGTATGACCTTGACTGTTTGGACTTACCTGTTGACGTTTGGACCTGGACCTACCGAGAACCCGATTAGTGTACCGAACCCTGCTATCCTTGAACACGCTTGCGGCCTGGGCGGACCAGGATGGAGAAACCAACATACATGTACTGTCCTGTTTGAAAGAACTCTCATTCTGGGGTGATATTGGTGACGGTCTCCTGCTTAATTTGTAACAAATTCTCCTAACCTTGAAGAGGTTTGTCACAATGTTTGGATTTTTAATACATTCTAAGACTACATAAGGATGATTTGAAAAAAGTTGCATGAAAGGCATGACACCTTCTTCGTTTTTTGAGCAGGCTGTACACACTTCATCAGTCTCTCATTCACAATTTGATTAGCACTTGATAATGCCTGGAATTTCCTGACATTATTTCCCCCTAAAAAAATTCACGTAATTTGCGGCCAGTGGTCATTGTGCCCTTGGGCTGAATATAATAATTATAATTCCCTTCTCCCGGCTGCGTGCTCTGAAGCACCTCTCACTCACATGGCTCTCCCACTCACATGGCTCTCCATCACGTGATCGGATCTTTCTTACAGGCTACAAGTGAAGACAGACACATCGGGGATGCATCCTTATCCAATTCCGAGGCGCATATTGGAGATATTGGAAGAACTGTCCACATTTACTTTTCGTCAGCCAACAAGATGAGTAGGCCTAACTAACAGCAAAATCACTAGCCTATGTCAATCTACAATCCCCATAGTACAAAAGTTAACCTATTTTATTCTGTGTGAGAAATAAATATTACAGTAGGCTATACATTTACATTTAAGTCATTTAGCAGACGCTCTTATCCAGAGCGACTTACAAATTGGTGCGTTCACCTTATGACATCCAGTGGAACTGCCACTTTACAAATATAAGCGCAAGTGTTCCATTAGCGGGGGAAAACATTCTCAAAGGTGACAGCAAATGCGATTATGTAATTATTTTATTATAAAGGTGCATTTTTATGGTGACAATTATCTTCCCCAAACTTGAAAGTCACGCGTAAGTACGTATGCTAGTTAGGTTACTGTGCTTAATTTTAAGAAGTTATTTGGCCACTTTAGTTGTGAAACAAACCTTATCAAAACATACTGTATGGGCTAGCCTACATGAGGTGTGCGACTATGATTTGAAATATTTGAGGAGAAAAAGGCATGCGCTGTTTCTTACTTTAAGCTGGGCATCATTCACAAGTGATAATATATCATTCTAATAATATTGTCACCCATCAGACTATTCTTTATTTAACCTTTACGTTCACTAAATAATATGTGTGAAATTTGTTTCGATTTAGAATGGACCATTATCATGCGACTGTCTCGGAACAGGGGCAGAGGGAAAATAAGACGTGTAATCTATGCACTTAAATAGTGAATGGAGGACGCTTTTCCCCGTGGTTCATTTTCATGCCAGCTAGGTAGGCTATACTCCTGTTGTAAAGAGAAGCAATGTGCTTAATATTAGGGAAGTTGAGAAATAAATATAGTAGGGCTAGCCTATAGAAAGCTGATGGGATCCTCCTCTTTTTAATAGAGGCCATCACTCTGTTTTCTCAATTGCATAGCCTATAGAAATGTTGCTCAACATGAGCACATGGGCTCTCAAGAAGTGTTTTGATTAGATTTTTGATTACATTTGCGTTGATGTCAGAGTGATTCGAGGGACAATAGAGTGCTGAGTTTGGGAGGCTGCTAATGACCAGCAGCAGCATCAGAGCGTGGAGAAGCCTAATCACCGTGACTAAACGGTCGCACGGAATTTGACTGCCGTAACAGCCCTACTCAAGCCTTAAAAATCCTTCTTTAATCTGTCTCCTCCCCTTCATCTACACTGATTTAAAGGGGGATTTAACAAGTGACATCAATAAGGGATCATACTGTAGCTTTCACCAGGACTGTCTATGTCATGGCTTTCACCTGGACAGTCTATGTCATGGAAAGAGCAGGTGTTCGTATTGTATTGGACACTCAGTGTAGATATACCACGTGGAATATTATTGTCTGGAGCTCTGGGTTCTCCATCTCCAGCCTCCCTCGCACTTCTCAATTGGCCTGTTCTGTTGACTGTATGAATGAAATATAGCTGCTGGTTGGTATGGAGATGTATGGACTCAATAAGAGAAACTAGGTTGTGTGGGATGCAGTATGTCCACTAAAGCTGCATCTGTTGAATACAGAGAGACTCATTACTATGGCTGTATGTAATGTGATTCGATAATAGCATATAGTTCTCAGATACAATATAGACTCGGTTTGAGCTGTTTTCCTCCAATATGTAGGCCCTTTTCTTTCCTAGGAAGGGAGATTTCTGCTCTGCTTCTTGAAGGAACTTTGTGGTGTTGGAGAGTGTGTGTGTTCAGTGTGTGCCCACAGCACAATGTTAGAGGGATGGGCCTACGGCACAAGTGTGTACAGTATTCGAGGTAGTTGAGTTCTAAAGACATCTGTGCATGAAGTCATTAAGACTCTCGACAGCATTCACACTGCCTGACTAATGACCAGAAATAGCTGTTTTCAAGTTTTTCTGCTTTTTACATTCGTACGCCGAGGATTATGGTGGCTCGTTGCCATGGAAACTGCAGACGAAAATAGCGAGAGTAGATGTACTCTATACGAGTGGGAGAGCGAGTTCTCGCTTGTGTATAACAATGTTGTGTGTGTGTGTGTGTGTGTGTGTGTGTGTGTGTACATGTGTCTCAATGTGTGTATCGACTCACTATTGAACGCGGGTGAAAGTTTTTTGGTCACCCTTGCGTAGTCCCTCACCCAGCAGTACCTGCTTCTATAAAACATATTTAAACTCATACAATATTAATGGTGTGTGTGTTTGGCCTTGGCGTTTTATGTATACAATATAATATAAACATACGAACAACAACATACGGACACTCACAAGCATCCACAACATCAACCCCTGCCCATAACCAGCTGCTCACACCCCAATCTCCAGCATCCGCATCATTCTCCGCACATGGCCTCAAACGTCACCATTTTGTTTCTCTCTGTTTCCATTGTGTTAAAAATGGAGGATTGGTTGTTTTCCAGTTTGTATAAGTGTATGTTTTTTCAAGATGATGAGAAAAGTATCGTCCGACCCCATCGGGTATCTCACTGCACCCTCATATGTCACCTCTTGAAATATGCAGACAGACTGATTTAAAGGTACATTTATATTGTAACACTTCTGACAGCCAACTTTCTAACTCCGCTCATAACTTTTGGACTTTATAGATTTCCCAGAAGGCATGGATTATTACGTCCTTGTTAGTTTTACATTTTAAGAGAATTTGTGAAATTTTGGCTCTTATGTAATACATTCTTATACAACGGTTTATACTGGATTAAGCATACATTTTCCTTAACGGTAATTTAGTTAGTTAGATTCCAACATTCCGTCCATCTTGTGCCAATATCAGATTTGTGTTTTATAATAACACACGGGGTCAGAAGTGCTGTACATCTGGAGAATTGCATGACAGGGCAAGCCACCTGTCAGTTTTATTGTCCTGTTTGACGTTTCCAAAGGGCGCCCTGGTTAAGAGGCATGGCAGCCTGTACCCTTTATGACAGCAGTGTTGCTGGAGAGTGAACGTGTTCTCTTCCTCTGACATCACACACTCACACACACACACACACACACACACACACACCTCTAAATCTATCTGAGAGTGGAGTGGCTAGGGATGAGCTTCGCTATGGGAACCTGTGATGGACCTTTGACTGAAATTATGCAGGCCTGCTCTGCTTATATGTTAAGTTTCCTCTCTTGATGTTGAAATCTATGTGTTTAAATGAACTATCACTCTAGAGATGGTCGATTCGTGTATACTTACACACATATTGGAAGTATGACAGAGTATGGCTTTGAACGAAGTCTTTATGCACTTTCAGGGCCTCGATCAAGGAATTCCAGAAACCGTCCAGAATGAAAATCAATATCTACCCTGAGAGATCAAGCACTTTCCATCTTCACGACTTCCTCTCACCACACCCAATCACGAGCTACAGCATCTCCCATAGTCATGCTATTGAAGGGTTGAAATGTCACAGGCAGAATCCGAAATAGTATTTGTATGTCTGATTTTACTGGACCAGCCCTGATTTATAGCGTCATTAGGATTATTATTGCCTCCCAGTAAATCAAGTGATCAGATACGGAGTGCTAGGCTTACTAATGATTGAGCCCAAGGTCTTGATAAAGAACACAGCCGCAGAGAAATACGAGTTTCAGACCAATGTGGTGAAATGTGTGTAGATAACAGTAATTACTGTATTGGTGGTTTCACGGACAAAGAATGTTCCTCAAAGCCTTTTATGACCCAGTAGTGAAGGCAACTGTAGGCCGTTAGTACACCACTATTCGCTTCAGTAAGTCTTCTACTAGATGGGTTTTCAAGTGAAACCCAGGCTTTTAAAATCTTTAACACTACACTAAACAAAAGGTGCTGTCTAGAACCGTAAAGGGTTCTTTGGCTGTCCCCATAGGAGAACCATTTGAAGAACCAAAGCCTTGATTTCTGGTTCACCGGTCTCTACACTCTTAGAAAAAGGGTTCCAAAAGGGTTCTTCATCTGTCCCCATTAGAAAAACCTTCAGTTCCAGGTAGAACCCTTTTTGGGTTCCATGTAGAGATCGGTGAACCAGATATCAAGACGAATATAACCCTTTTTTATCTAGTGTGTGACAGAATAACTATACTTCAAACTGATTGGGCTCGGAGTTTGATTGCTCTCCCTATTCAGGCTTAGCGGTGTCTCTGGTGCGTGTAATCATCCTGGCACTGCAACCATCTCTCCAAATCACAACTACAGTGGCTGAGCTGTACCCCTCTGAGTGCAGGAGGGATGAGTGCTCCAAGAGAGAGGCTCATTTACACTTCAGGCTGCTCTTAAAGAGGAGCGATGGAGCCCCACCTGAACTCCTGGCACGCTCTGTCCCATCCCAGAGAGACAGTTGGTGGATGGAATCAGAATGCATGACGCCACACTCAGTCACACACACCAACTCAACCGTGTCAGAATGCCAGTACCTTCTACGAGAAAATTAGGATTAATTTCCTGTAGACACAATATGCTATTTTGAGTAGTGAAACTGACAAACTGTGTTTGCCGTGATTAATGAAATTGTCTTGATGTCGAGAGAGAGAGAGAGAGCTGTGTTGATTTGATTTAATGGCGGAAATCTTATCAGGCGCCATGATTTATACTTTACAGATTACCGTGACAACCAGCTGTGAGCACGGTGACATCTGTATTGAGGAGCGCGTCTGATTTCATGCAGATTTTCTTATCCAGGTCGCCCTAATTCAATTTCCTCAACGTTTCTGAATCAAAGATCTGTTGCAATGAATAAATCAGGTTTGGAGAGAGTCACAGGCCAGGTTGCGCGGAGGAACGGAGAAAAGAGGTACAGTATTCAACTGTAATCAACATAAGATCAAGGGAAGTAGGGCACAGGACAAGTATCCAACTCACAGATTGACACTGCATGGTTCGTCACTGCAATGAATTAACCTAGGAACGAAACAGCATCATAATCTGAAACCAGGTCACACAAAGGGTATTTATCCAACATTTTGAGACGTTGACAAAGTAAGTAAGTAATGACATCAATAGGAGACATTTCAATTTTGTGGTTTTAAGGAAGTCTCAACATAACCACAGACTCCACTAGTAAACCTCTATTAAAGTCAAAGGAAGAGCTGTGTTTGACTCCGGCTTCTGGCTTGATGTCAGTTTGTCGAATCCCTGGACACCAGTCGATACTCTGTGAGAGGCAGCGCAGATTAAAAACAGTGTTCAGTCTTTCGAAAGCTTTAGCGCTGAACTCTTTACCCTCTCCCTACCTCGGTGTCCCCACTCTGTTGTGAGTAGAACTTGAGGCAGCCGGGGAGAACCAGCAGAACATTGCCAGCTGAAGAGATCTTGTCTTGGGTTCGAGCCAGGACAGTCTGGGATGGATTCCAGAGCTGGGCATCAGACCTGCTTAGACCCATATGGAGCCGCCGTCCTCGTAATCTGCACTGTCCTCCTTTCCCTGTGGAGAGTCCAAAACACACACACACACACACACACACGCGCGTGGTAGTACGGAAAAATGAGCACACACACACACATAAACAAACACACTTAATTGGACTACTGTGACCGACAGCAGATCTATCCTTTCCAGAGATATTGAACTCAGAGTAATCTTCCCTTCTTGCTAGAGAGCAGTATGTGATTTGCTGTGATCTTTAGTCCGATGCTCTCGTTCTTTGAGACTTCTCTTTGATTGGTTCCCGCTTATCCAAGCATCACCAACCATCCCCTAGAGCACACTGGATTGGAGGTGAGCAAGTTCACAAATCCATTGTCCCCCTTCCCCATTTACTCTCTTTCCCTATCCATCTCCACTACCTCTCCACTTCGACCTCTCTGCTACTATACCTCTGCCCCGCTCAGCAGATCCAGAGGTGACGGTGGTTATGGTGTGACCCTAACTCGGAGTCAGGGCTAATGAAGAGGGACGATGGTGGTCCTCCAGGCTGCAGTAATATCCTGGCGGTGTGTCTGACTGACAGACTGACTGACTGAGTGGAGTCCCACAGCAAGGGGTTTACGGAGACAGCCTAACTTACTTTATGACCCAATAGACCTGTTATCGCTCTCCCCGTAGGCTTCCGCCCATTTGGGTGACTTGAGATTGTGTGGTGTAAACCGTCAGTTGATGTCAATGGGGGTTAAAGGCTAGCTAGCCCGTGGGTCGTTCTGACTTACGATTCTTATAACCAGCCCTGTTTTTGCAAGTTTCCCTTAAACGTAATGGCAGCTTGGTAGGGATTATATCTGCCCAGCTCAGATGTTAACCATCACAAGATCAACAGACCAATTGATTTGAAAGTCTGAGCACAGTCAATGAGTTGGCCATAGCTAACTCTGACACGGGAATGGAATATAGTGCCACCTTATGTTCACCAAACACTGGATCCACCCCCCCCCCCCCCAAATGACAACATGATTCCATTGTATATTTGAGGTCATTTGAATTAAAATGGAGATATTTTCCCCTCCATTTGTTGCATATTCAACCGTTTCAGTTCCAATCAGCTCTCAATTTCCCTGACTTTAAATTGTTTTAATCCTCTTTTGCCATTTTAATTCATGTCCGTTGCACTAAAAGTCTTCAGGGTGGTAAGTCGCCGTCCAAACGTTGGAGCAAAATCTACAACTCCCCCTTTTCTCCATTCTTAATAGGAATAGGAAGACATAGAGGGAAACAGGAAGAGGGAGAGAGAAACTAATGTTTTCCAGCCTGTTGTTCAGTAAACATTGATTTGGTAGCCAGGGTAATATCACCCTTTCTTTTCACTGGCTTTGCTTCCTCAACTTATTTTGTGAGACTTGATGACATTTGAAAGTTTAGTGAGAATTAATGAGAGTGGCTTCAGCATTGGTCTTATAGTTCTCTACTGTTGGGTAGATAATGGAAGTCTACTTTCTCTCTCTCTCTCTCTCTCTCTCTCTCTCTCTCTCTCTCTCTCAATTCAATTCAAGGGGCTTTATTGGCATGGGAAACATGTGTTAACATTGCCAAAGCAAGTGAGGTAGATAATATATAAAGTGAAATAAACAATAAAAATTAACAGAAGTTTCAAAACAATAAAGACATTACAAATGTCATATTATATATACAGTGTTTTAACAATGTACAAATGGTAAAGGACACAAGATAAAATAAATAAGCATAAATATGGGTTGTATTTACAATGGT
Source organism: Oncorhynchus nerka (assembly GCF_034236695.1). NCBI lineage: Eukaryota > Metazoa > Chordata > Actinopteri > Salmoniformes > Salmonidae > Oncorhynchus > Oncorhynchus nerka. The sequence continues at coordinate 60,540,855 of NC_088423.1, read as the reverse complement.
GTGTGTTCTTCACTGGTTGCCCTTTTCTCGTGGCAACAGGTCACAAATCTTGCTGCTGTGATGGCACACTGTGGAATTTCACCCAGTAGATATGGGAGTTTTTCAAAATTGGATTTGTTTTCGAATTCTTTGTGGATCTGTGTAATCTGAGGGAAATATGTTTCTCTAATATGGTCATACATTGGGCAGGAGGTTAGGAAGTGCAGCTCAGTTTCCACCTCATTTTGTGGCAGTGTGCATATAGCCTGTCTTCTCTTGAGAGCCATGTCTGCCTACGGCGGCCTTTCTCAATAGGAAGGCTATGCTCACTGAGTCTGTACATAGTCAAAGCTTTCCTTAATTTTGGGTCAGGTATTCTGCCGCTGTGTACTCTCTGGGTAGGGCCAAATAGCATTCTAGTTTGCTCTGTTTTTTTGTTAATTCTTTCCAATGTGTCAAGTAATTATCTTTTTGTTTTCTCATGATTTGGTTGGGTCTAATTGTGCTACTGTCCTGGGGCTCTGTAGGGTGTGTTTTTGTTTGTGAACAGAGCCCCAGGACCAGCTAGCTTAGGGGACTCTTCTCTAGGTTAATCTCTCTGTAGGTGATGGCTTTGTTGTGGAAGGTTTGGGAATCGCTTCCTTTTAGGTGGTTATAGAATTTAACGGCTCTTTTCTGGATTTTGATAATTAGTGGGTATCGGCCTAATTCTGCTCTGCATGCATTATTTGGTGTTCTACGTTGTACAAGGAGGATATTTTTGCAGAATTCTGCGTGCAGAGTCTCAATTTGGTGTTTGTCCCATTTTGTGAAGTCTTGGTTGGTGAGCGGACCCCAGACCTCACAACCATAAAGGGCAATGGGCTCTATGACTGATTCAAGTATTTTTAGCCAAATCCTAATTGGTATGTTGAAATTTATGTTCCTTTTGATGGCATAGAATGCCCTTCTTGCCTTGGATCTCAGATCGTTCACAGCTTTGTGGAAGTTACCTGTGGCGCTGATGTTTAGGCCAAGGTACTGTATGTGTAGTTTTTTGTGTGCCCTAGGGCAACAGTGTCTAGATGGAATTTGTATTTGTGGTCCTGGTGACTGGACCTTTTTTGGAACACCATTATTTTGGTCTTACTGAGATTTACTGTCAGGGCCCATGTCTGACAGAATCTGTGCATAAGATCTAGGTGCTGCTGTAGGCCCTCCTTGGTTGGTGACAGAAGCACCAGATCATCAGCAAACAGCAGACATTTGACTTCGGATTCTAGTAGGGTGAGGCCGGGTGCTGCAGACTTTTATAGTGCCCGCGCCAATTCGTTGATATACATGTTGAAGAGGGTGGGGCTTAAGCTGCATCCCTGTCTAACCCCACGACCCTGTGTGAAGAAATGTGTGTGTTTTTTTGCCAATTTTAACCGCACACTTGTTGTTTGTGTAAATGGATTTTATAATGTCGTATGTTTTACCCCCAACACCACTTTCCATCAGTTTGTATAGCAGACCCTCATGTCAAATTGAGTCGAAGGCTTTTTTGAAATCAACAAAGCATGAGAAGACTTTGCCTTTGTTTTGGTTTGTTTGGTTGTCAATTAGGGTGTGCAGGGTGAATACATGGTCTGTTGTACGGTAATTTGGTAAAAAGCCAATTTGACATTTGCTCAATACATTGTTTTCATTGAGGAAATGTACGAGTCTGTTGTTAATAATAATGCAGAGGATTTTCCCAAGGTTACTGTTGACGCACATTCCACGGTAGTTATTGGGGTCAAATTTGTCTCCACTTTTGTGGATTGGGGTGATCAGTCCTTGGTTCCAAATATTGGGGAAGATGCCAGAGCTAAGTATGATGTTAAAGAGTTTTAGTATAGCCAATTGGAATTTGTTGTCTGTATATTTGATCATTTCATTGAGGATACCATCAACACCACAGGCCTTTTTGGGTTGGAGGGTTTTTATTTTGTCCTGTAACTCATTCAATGTAATTGGAGAATCCAGTGGGTTCTGGTAGTCTTTAATAGTTGATTCTAAGATCTGTATTTGATCATGTATATGTTTTTGCTCTTTATTCTTTGTTATAGAGCCAAAAAGATTGGAGAAGTGGTTTACCCATACATCTCCATTTTGGATAGATAATTCTTCGTGTTGTTGTTTGTTTAGTGTTTTCCAATTTTCCCAGAAGTGGTTAGAGTCTATGGATTCTTCAATTACATTGAGCTGATTTCTGACATGCTGTTCCTTCTTTTTCCGTAGTGTATTTGTGTATTGTTTTAGTGATTCACCATAGTGAAGGCGTAGACTCAGGTTTTCCGGGTCTCTATGTTTTTGGTTGGACAGGTTTCTCAATTTCTTTCTTAGATTTTTGCATTCTTCATCAAACCATTTGTCATTATTGTTAATTTTCTTCGGTTTTCTATTTGAGATTTTTAGATTTGATAGGGAAGCTGAGAGGTCAAATATACTGTTAAGATTTTCTACTGCCAAGTTTACACCTTCACTATTACAGTGGAATGCTTTACCCAGGAAATTGTCTAAAGGGGATTGAATTTGTTGTTGCCTAATTGTTTTTTGGTAGGTTTCCAAACTGCATTCCTTCCATCTATAGCATTTCTTAATGTTACTCAGTTCCTTTGGCTTTGATGCCTCATGATTGAGTATTGCTCTGTTTAAGTAGACTGTGATTTTGCTGTGGTCTGATAGGGGTGTCAGTGGGCTGACTGTGAACGCTCTGAGAGACTCTGAGTTGAGGTCAGTGATAAAGTAGTCTACAGTACTACTGCCAAGAGATGAGCTATAGGTGTACCTACCATAGGAGTCCCCTCGAAGCCTACCGTTGACTATGTACATACCCAGCGTGCGACAGAGCTGCAGGAGTTGTGACCCGTTTTTGTTGGTTATGTTGTCATAGTTGTGCCTAGGGGGGCATATGTGGGAGGGAATTATGTTGTTTGTCCCCCTGTGTGCTGAGGGTGTCAGGTTATCTCTCTCTCTCTCTCTCTCTCTCTCTCTCTCTCTCTCTCTCTCTCTCTCAGTATACTATTGTCCTCTCTCATATATCTCTTCTGTAGCCCAGAGGGAGTCTGTCTGTCAGAGCCACCATGGCCCCTCCAATACAGTGCTCCAATACGTCATGCTCCACAACAAACGTTACACTACCCCTTGCTGCCGCTCTGCCTGGTGGACTTGTTCACCGGTGATACAGGGGCGTTAGGATCCGGAGGAAGGGGCAGGGATGGCGAGCAGTAGGGGGAATTGAGTTTTCATGGTAAGCTGTAGCTGTGTGATTGGGCCCACGGGGTGGGGGGTAAGGAGGGACAGGAGGGAGGCTGAGTTTGGGTTCAAGGAGTGTGTGTATGTGCCATCGTATTATGAAGACTTTCTTAAGGAGATTGGCTCTCGGTAAAGCAGCCTTAACCCTCTCTGTCTCCCGGGGGGACACAGGCTTTGCTGTCGCCTCTGTGGCTGTGTGTGTTTGTGTCCACATGCGTGCATCTGTGTGGGTGTGTGTTTATGTTTGTATGCGTGCGTTTATGTGTGTGTATGTGCTTGGATGCTGGCAAGGACACTGATGTGATCTGACATGGTTGAGGCTTCCAGAGGATGCTGCAGGGCTTCTGTGGCTCCCAGCACAAACAGCACAATCCCCCCCCCCATTTCGTGGCGGTTTTTTAAAATGGGTGCCTTTCCTATGTCACCTGTGTCTCTCTCGTTCTTTCTTTTTCTCTACCTCTCCCTCTCTCATTTTTCTTTCTCCCTCCGTCCCTCTCGCTCTTCCTCTTTCCGTCTCTCTCCTCAGCCTCCCGTGAGCGTCGTCAGTGCCATACGGGCGTGACAGTCGGAAGTGTAGTGAAACGAGTCACCCGTGTTGGGGGTGACGGGACTGTCTCTTTCGACCTATTGCTGAAACCGGGGACATTCCAAACATTGAAATGTTTGGTATTCCCACAAATGTAAATACGTATTGTGATAAACATGAATGAATCATGTTTGCCTGTAAAAATGTGAATGTAAATGGAAGACAAGCGTAATGTTAGAAATTCCGACATTAAAGCGTGATCATTTGGATGACATCGCAGCCCCTGGAGCGTGTGTGTGCGGTGCTAGTGACTCGTCTTGTACCCTATCGCCCCCGAGACTCATCCCTTTGCCCTCTCTACACATAAACACACTTGTCATTTGTCTTTCTCCTCTTCCTTACACTGAACTTGGGCTGCATGTGGTGGTGCGAGCTACGGATGACACACACACACACACACGCACACCACTCTCTCCACGGAACAGGATTAGTCCTAAGACAAGCGTGCGGAAAGGGGGCGAGAACTGACTTACTGACCCACCGTAGCGTTAAGACTCCTGCCACGGCTGCCCGTCCGCCTCCCTAAGCTCTTTAAGGGATTGCTAGACTGACTGAGCACTCGTAATCTGATCACAGGCTTGCTGCTAAGCGATCAGTTGGGCTACTGTCGTCTTACTGACTGTTGCATCTGGTGCAGAGAGACTGAGAGTAAGTTCTGGTTAGTTATTTAGTTAGTCAGTCAGTTAGTTAGTTAGTTTGAGCTGGGAGGAGATTGTTATGGGGCCTGGGTGGTTTTGTTGTTTTGATCTGTCGTTCCACGAGACAAGGACACAGTGGTAGCTAATCTTTAAGCTTTGAGCGTACACCTGGCAACCATGGGAGCCTTCTCCTCCAACTTTATCATAGGATAGTTTAAAACAGAGGTAGCCAACCTGGCAACTGGATTATTTGAAATACTCTATGGTCTTTCAGATTGACAGACTAAGACACTAGTGCCAATGAGTGCTCTCTAGGAGTGTGAGAACAGGATGAAACATTCATCCACAAGGTTGTATTCTCTCCCCCTTCCATGACTGTATTCCTGGCAACCTATCGGCTAAAACCAAATTCACGGTTGCCAGATTGGCCTATGCAGAGTTGAGGCAAGAATTAGAGAATGGTTTCTGCCATTGACCTGAATTGTGTTTTGGTCTTGGCGGGGTGGATTTCCGCTTGTTTTTTGCCCCTTTGTTTTGGCTGGGTTTCTGCCAATCTGGCAACCCTGATGTTCACAGGAAAGGCCTCTGTTTTCTCACTAGTGATTCTCTATTAGAGCTGGGAGCCAGGACACGTTTGGACGCACTGTGGGGTCCCTGTTAGAACAGGATGCACGCGCACACATTCTCACTCAACCTTATACCCATTCAAACTCAAACCAATCTTTAATTTGATTCATTACTTTCATAAAAAAAGGCCAATCAACAACGTAAACCTTTCAAGTGTCTGGGGAGGCTATTGCTCTAGTTTTAATACGAACTCTTCCTGGGTTTGACTGGTGGAGTGGGCTGAGTAGAACCATCCTGGCGAGCGTGGGGCCAAATCTGACGGTTTAATTGTTGTTCCGTTTTGTGGCTGCGATTCAGTGTGTTTTTTTTCGATTTCATTCATCCCAAACCGTTTGAAATTGATCATTCTCAGAGCCCTGCGTTCAAACTTTATGGCTTTAATACATTTGATCAAGCAGCGTTCGCCAGTACAGAGCTGGCATCAAAGACCCAGGGCAGGAAATGAGGCTAATAACAATGCCTCAGAAGATTTCCTTTCTGGTTAACTGGTGTGTGTGTGTGTGTGTGTGTGTCGTCTGCCCTTTTGCTTCCGTCTCATTTCATTTTTACCTCGTACGTCCCACAATAAAGGATGTGTCTATTCAACCCCTTCTCCCATAGTGCTTTACACATTAGGTAAACATCACAATAATGCATAACCAGGCATTATATTCGCACGGCATGCTAAACAGGTGTGTAAACAGTTCCCGTGGCGTTTATTTCCCACGTCATAAAAGCGTTTAATTGGTAATACATCGCCATGCAAAAGCACTATTACCTGACGAATGGAAGCTATGAGTAAGAGCTATAAAACAGGAGGCCATAATGGAGGGTTTGGGTGGGCTTTAGTTGGCAGTACGTCTCTGAGGGTTGGCACCTGGCGGGTGTGAGCGGGTCATAAATGTGATTAGATCTCTCACCTGAATGACCTCAGCTAAAGGGGAGTTGGCTCACTGGGCGAGGGCGAATAAGGTTTCCTTTCATTTTCTCCTGAAAGTATATAATCGGGGTAAGCTGTATGACAATTACCACACTTTTTTATTTGTTGTTGACTTAACTAGGCAAGTCAGTTAAGAACAAATTCTTATTTACAATGACTTCCTACGCCGGCCCAAACCCGGGACGGCGCTGGGCCAATTGTGCGCCGCCCTATGGGACTCCCAATCACGGGCCGGTTGTGATACAGCCGGGAATCGAACCAGGGTCTGTAGTAATGCCTCTAGCACTGAGATGCAGTGCCTTAGGGAAAAGAACCACACTCTCGAGTGGAATGTTGATCCTCTTGCTTTCCCCACTCTCTGTAGCCGCGGCTGTCCTATCAAAGAGACCACGTTGATTTGGTTATTGAAACGTTGTTCGTTCCTCACGTTCTTGGTTTATTGTGAACATTTTCAGTTCAGGCCATGACTAACTAACTGACCAATCTGTTTTCTCTCTCTTTTTTTTCTCTCTCCTACTTCTTGGTCAATCCTTTCCTCTGATGCTGTGGGCCTTTATATAACAGGTAAGCACATTTGATTTGATTTTTTTAATCTACTTTCTTCTATCTGCATCCATTTCCTCCTGAAGCTGAAATCTGAGGATGATGATGAAAGCTACCCTACAAGCATTTAATTGACAACCGCAGACAGTTGCGGTCGTTAATGGTTTGTGTGTGTGTGTGTGTGTGTCCTCTCCTGTGAATGCTCTTGATAACGCCATGCCTTTGATTCGATGTGAGAATTCTTGTGACGGCTTTGGGTCAGCACTGCCATCCACAGAGTGGGGTCTCTCTCATCTCTCTGCAGTGGCTCACACACACATCCGTTTGCCATGATGGGGGTGCCGAAAGGACGCTGGTTCGAATCCCTGAGCCGACTAGGTGAAAAATCTGTCGATGAGCCCTTGAGCAAGGCACTTAGCCCTAATTGCTCCTGTAAGTCGCTCTGGATAGGAGTGTCTGCTAAATGACTAACATGTAATGTGTGTGTGTACACTTCTATGTATGTGTGTGTGTGTGTGTGCATCTATGTGTGTGTGGCTGACCCTGGGAGGAGCTTAAGCAGGTTTCACCTCACAGCAGGTTTGTGGTCTCACCTCAGTTCCACTGATACATGGAGGCACACTCACATGCACACACATCAGTACGCCATTCTTCCAAACTACCTAGTAAACCAGGTTTATTCTTTCATATTCTTGACAGTTCTGTCATAAACGGCAGTGTGTGAATGCATGGTTTCTATAATTAGCTCAGTGTGTGTGAGTGTATGTATTCCCTTGTGGTATTGCTCTAACATGTGACAGGGGACCGTCTTTCTGAGGTCCTTTGAAGGATGCATCTGTGCTGGTAGAGAATGGAATGTTTACCTTCGTTAGGCTGCCGCTCTATCACCCTTCTCTACGGTATTTTTTTTATCCCTCATGCCTTCTCTTCTCTTTCTCTCTCTCGTCTCTTTCCACCTCTCTCTCTACGGTGTTTTTTTATCCCTCATGCCTTCTCTCCTCTTTCTCTCTCTCTCGTCTCTTTCCACCTCTCTCTCTATCTCTTTCTACCTAATTTCCTCATTTTCAATCACATTTTCGTTCTGTCTCATTCTGTCTCACAAAGACAAATGGAATGACTGACTGTGACATTGGTTGAGGGTAATAGGCTTATAGCTACTCTAGCTTACGGGCTGCGGTTACTGGCTAGATGGTGTATTTTGTGGCTAATAGGTTCTTCATTATCATTCTCAGGAGAACAGTGTCCCCCCCCCCTTTTTATTTCAATTAATGCACTTTTGAAAGGATAGTGTAATTAGAAAGTGTGTGTGTGTGTTCATGTGTGTGTGTGTGTGTTTGCATGTGGATATTAGATGAGGTAATGCAGTCCTTATCAATTATGCCAGTTTCATTAACACCTAATATGGAGCAGTCTCTCTCTCTGCAAGTGGACATTCCGTTTTTTAACGTTTTCCACATAAGAAAACAGATACACACACACACACACACACACACACACAGCGGGGAGTCCTATGTCCCCCGCTTGGCCTCCTTGTGGTTATTGGATGTGATGTGTTGTTTAGGTGCTGCTGGGAGTGTTGTCTGTGTTTATGCCGCCGTGTGGTTTGTGTGTGTGTGTGTGTGCCCGGGGTTGGGGGCTTGTTTGGAAAGAGAAAACACACCCCAGAGTGATGACCTTCATAGGCGACATGTGACAGGAAGGGACTGGACTCCCCATTGCTCTCTGTCTAGCCCCCCCTCCCACACACACACACAGCTATATCCAGACCGATACACACACTTTCCCTTAGTGGCCTGTTTTCTCTGTGGCCTCAGTTGATTTTCTAGGTCATCTCCCTCTAAGTGTGAGTGAACAATCAAATGTCAATTTTTTTTCTTCCTTATTATCTCAAAAGAATCCTAGACCTTCGCTGTGGGGATGTGATATGGCTGTGTGTTGTGACAGTGAGCTACAGTGGGGAGAACAAGTATTTGATACACTGACGATTTTGCAGGTTTTCCTACTTACAAAGCATGTAGAGGTCTGTATTTTTTTGTTGCTTTTCTGATGTATCAAATACTTATGTCATGCAATAAAATGCAAATTAATTACTTAAAAATCATACAATGTGATTTTCTGGATCTTTGTTTTAGATTCCGTCTCTCACAGTTGAAATGTACCTATGATAAAAATTACAGACCTCTAGATGCTTTGTAGGTAGGAAAACCTGCAAAATCGGCAGTGTATCAAATACTTGTTCTAGTATGTTCAGTGCGACACCCAGAGACAGAGCCATGCTTGACATTTTCACTGTGGTGCTGGTGAATCTACAGCTCGACCCAGCCCAACCGATCTATTCACTCACCAACCCAGGACAGATGGAGAGTATCACGCGGGCGCGCACACACACACACACACACACTTGCTACACACACACTTGCTACGATTAAAAAGGTCTGCCACTCGGATTAAGAAAACAACATGGAAGTGTGTGTGTGTGTGTGTGTGTGTGTGTGTGTGTGTGTGTGTGTCTTCTTTTGAGAAGATGGCTTGCACTTTTCAGTTGACCGAATCATCAGAGAAGTCCATGTTTGGATAAGGGTTTAATGTAAGCCAACACACTGGTTTAACTCAACAAATACCCCGCCTTTTATCTTCCGACACACACAATTGTAGGCTATATGAATAGGGAGGTAAATAGATACATAGTAAATATATTCACATTGGTGTCATTGTATCTCTATGGCTGTACTAAGGGGTGTTCGTTATTACATTGGAAATAACATATTTTACAGTAGGCTTGATGTATTATCAGAATGTATTATTAGAATGCACTGGACTGTCATCCAGCTAACTTCAAAGATGAAATCACATAAAGACAGTGGGTTTTTTTCTTTCTTCTTCTCTCATTTCCTCCGGAGAGTTTTTCCAGAGCTTGGCTGTGACACATGTTGGTTGCTAGGAGTCGTGGGGAAATCATGGAATAGTGGAACATTCCGTTGTTATGGTGACACTTTCTTTAGCGGCACACCTTACATTGTCAGCGTCACACACGCTTGGGCTGTCACGGTCATGGAATTTTGTATGATGGGTTATTGGTCAGCCGAGTGGCTGCGGTCAACGTAATATCCATTCAAATACCAACAACAACAACAAATGACCTCCGCTCCTGTCTGCATCTGCTGGTGCTGCTGCAGGGAGGGGACGTTGCCTTGGCAACCGAAGACATCTTTCAGCAAGGAACATTTTTGCAACGCTTTGACCATAGAGATAGACACACACACACACACTCATAATCAGATATGAGGGAACGTTTCCATGATTTAGGATTATGCTAATAGGATGTATCATTAATATACCAAGGGGGATGGGGGGGGGTACTGCCTCACCTCTCCAAAAATGACCCAATGATGTCATCGCCCAAATCTGCATTCACTTTGTGTGTGTTTTGTTGCGTTCTTTCATTCTCTCCCTATGCCTTGTGATTAGAGAGTGTCTTTTAATGCGTTTAGGCTACGGCTCTGCTGTTGCTGTTATCCCTTCACATTGAACTTTAGCTCTCGAGAAGATTAATCCTCTATCATTTGCATAAGCTTTGTAGCCTGATATAGAGTAAGATTGTTAGTACATTAGGGCCTATCTCTATTCGTGGTCTAGTCTCCTCTCACTGGGCACAGATGAGAGAGAGAGAGAGAGAGTAAGAGAGACAGGGGAGAGAGACAGGGGAGTGAGAGTAAGAGAGTAAGAGAGTGAGAGAGTGAGAGAGTGAGAGAGTGTGAGAGTGTGAGAGAGAGAGACAGACAGACAGACAGACAGACAGAGACACACACACACACACGCGCGCGCGCGCAGGGTAGTGCAGTCCCGAATTGCTCATCCTTTCCTAGCAGAAATCTAACACATGAGTGGCCCAGATCCCGACAGTCTCGAACAATTAACCTTGTGGGTGGACACAATTCATTCCCATTCAAAATATTATTTTCCCTAACCCTAAAGCAAACCCTAGCTCCTAATACTAAACTTAATGGGAGTCTAACCCTAAACCTACTAGAAAAAGCGTTTTGACCTTGTGGGGACTAACAAAATGTCCCCAGTTGGTCAAATGTTTTTTTTTTCTATTCTTGTGGGGACACACACACACACACACACTCAGAGCTATTTACATACACACACACACTTTTTTGTGTATCTCAATGTGTATCTCAGCAGTTGGTCTTGGTCTGCACAGTGTGTATGACTGTATGGAGTGCATTGCCTGCGTCTACAGTGGCTACAACTCTCGCTCTAGTCCTCTCATCCAGTCTTACAAAACTGGAATGAGGGAAGGAGACTGGCAATGGAGACGAGAGATAGAGAGAGGTAGAGAGAGAGAATGCCTAAGGCTGTCATCCAAACATGTCTGTCCTCCACTATCCCTAAGCCACACCTGCTACAGGGCCAATACTGGGGAGGGAGATAGAGAGGAGGAGGAATAGAGAGAGTGCAGTCACAGGCAGAGCGGTCGCCGACGCGAGTGGTCCTCTGTTGCTGTTCTCTCGTTTTTTCCTTTTCTTCTTCCTTTCCCTCGTTCCCTTCTTCCTCCTCATTTCCTCGAGGGAAGCAAAGAGTTTTTCCGTCTCTCATCCGGAGGAGATAATTAACTCCGCTAAACCAGGAAGAGAATACGAATACTCACTGAATCCGGGGAAATGGAACACTGCCAGCTCCTCCGTCAGAGTACAGGGAATTCCCAATAAGAGACTGGGAATACCGGTATTCCTAATAAACCAGAGCAGGGATTAGAGCCAGGGAACAGGTAGGGTCTTAGGGAGGGAGCTGGACCTGGACTATTGCTCCCACTGTCGGATAAAGACTCCACTGATCCCTCCTCTTATAGATAGGAGCGTCAGGATTCAGAAAGACCACACGGACACTTCCCAACACATTGACTGTGTCCCATTATCCCACTCTTTTATTCCAGCTGGTAAGACCGTTTGCTTACTGGGAGGACGGCGTCGGCTTAACTGCTTAAGTGTGGTCGGACATTACCGTGTGTGTGTGTGTCTGAGACTATTTGGTGCCCCGGAGGAAGATGCCTGCCATTCTGCTGGCCTCTAAGATGAAGTCGGGACTGCCCAAGCCGGTGCACAGCGCTCTTCCCATTCCACAGGTGCCCTCGCGACCCCTCACCCTGCCCCTACCACTGCCCGTGCCCCTCAAGCCCTCCGACAGACACGTTCTCGCGGTGGGCCCCCAGGGGGGCTCGGGACACCACCAGGGGCGCCCCAAAACCAGGCGCGCTCCAGCGACAGACGGTGGTATTGACACTCAGGTTAGAGAGCGTGAGACCCTGCTTCGTCGTTCTCGTCTTCTGTCACTCCGGTTTTCCTCTTTCTCCCTTTGCCTCCGTCCCTCCTCGCCCTGCTGTCTGTCTCTCTCTATCACTCCCTTTTATCCCACACCTCCTTCCCTCGCTCTCCCTCGCTCTATTCCACAAAGGTATGTGTGTTTGCTCTGCTGTTTTCACTGTGTAATAGGAAGTATCTGTGGGTGGTTCTGCATTGATGTGTTACCCCTTCAGGGAAGTGATGTGATTCCCTGAATGCTCTTGAAGGGGAGACTGCCTCCGTGAATGTAAAAGTGTCTTGGCATTTGACTCTGCCAGTGTCCAGGCAGTCTAGCAAGGCCAACTGACTCTCAGGATAGCAGGGGGTGGATGTTTTGGTTTGTTTGTGAATTATTGGTCTGCTTAGCAACGCTGAAGAAATGCCTCTGTGGAGAGAGCGATCGCTTGAATGCCATGTAAGGCTGTGCAGTGGGGGGAACGAGACGCAAGCGTGTTTGTGTGTGCGTGCGCATTTGAGTGTGTTCCCGAGCAAGTGCTTGGCAACGTGTCCGTACCAAAACGTGACTTGGAGCGACTTTAAAAATAGAGCAGAAATATCGTCACCATAACATTTTAATAACACACTGTCCACAATTCATCCCTTTCGTTATTACATGTACCTTACTGATTGTGTGATGTGTTAAGGTAGCTCATCGCGTTTTCTCTCTCTGTCTCTCTGTCTCTGTGTGTGTGACGTTGATACGGCAGCAGTCCTCACCATCAACTGGCTAGATTAACCCCTGATCACCCACACTTCTGTTGTGACTCGGGGATATGGAGGTGGTATGGTTTAACCCTACAGAATATCAACTGCTAGGAAAGGATGAGCCATTCGGGACTGCACTACCCTGCTCGTGTCATCATATTTTACTCTCTCTCTCTCTCTCTCTCCATATGCACCTTTTTCAAGATTCAGATTCAGATGTGTGTGTGTGTGTGTGTGTTGTAGTTCCTTCTTTACTGGAGGGTTGTGTATTTTAGGTGGCTGGTTCTTTACTGGGGTGACATTAGCTCAGTCTAACAGAGAGAGACAGCCATGCCACTGCTGTGACTATAGGCCATGGATCACTACCCACAGGCTGCATCTGCGTGTGCATGTGTTTAGAGTATACGTGTGTTAGTCGAGTCTCCAAAAAAGCGAGACATCTCCATCCAGTCCTGTCAGAGGGTGCTGTGTGGTGGCCCAATCCCTCGGAGACTTGTAGACTTTGCCTCTGTACCAGAATTCAGGAGTTAATCTACCAAGGCCAACCATGGTTTCCTTCACTACAGCCTAATTACACAGACTAATTGCCTGGGAACAGCATGCTTCCCTCAGCCTCATCAATTTCTTCTCCCTTTTCCTCTCTCCCCCGTTGTCTTTACTCTTTTCTCCTCTCCTTTCCTCCCCATAGGAGAGCAGAGGCAAGAGAGTTGGGAACAGAACATTTGTATTTGGTCCAGAGATAACACAATTCTCCATGGCTGCGTGGGGTCTGGCCATGGCCTCTCTCTGCTCTCTCTATCCCCTCCTGGGTGAATCCGATCACAGTCTCTGATGGACAGACACTAACCAGGTGATAAAGAGGGAATGAGATGATAATCTCTAGAGGGTTCTGATTGCTGTGGGGCTTCCATTCCCTCGAATAATTGTACATTTCTCTCGCTCCCTCTCTCGCTGTTTGCTTCCGACTCTTTCGGGCCCCCTCATTCTCTCTCCCTTTCTCCTTCAATTTTCTTGGATTAATATATGTTATTGAACTTTTCTGTCCTCGTTTGCAACACTCTTTTCCTGAGTTCCAAACTGCCTCTGGAAGCAAGACCTGTTTGTTGGGAGCTTCATGAAATGGGTTTCCATGGCCGAGCAGCCGCACACAAGCCTAAGATCACCATGCGCAAAGCCAACCGTCGGCTGGAGTGGTGTAAAGCTCGCTGCCACTGGACTCTGGACCTGTGGAAATGTGTTCTCTGGAGGGAAGAATCACTCTTTACCATCACGCAGTCCGACAGACGAATCTGGGTTTGGCGGATGCCAGGAGAAGGCTACCTACCAAAGTTTGGTGGAGGAGGAATAATGGTCTGGGGGCTGTTTTTCATTGTTCGGGCTAGGCCCTTTAGTTCCAGTGAAGGGAAGTCTTACCGCTACAGCATACAATGACATTCTAGACGATTCTGTGCTTCCAACTTTGTGGCAACAGTTTGAGGAAGGCCCTTTCCTGTTTCAGCATGACAATATCCCCGTCCACAAAGAGAGGTCTATACAGAAATTGTTTGTTGAGATTGGTGTGGAAGAGCTTAACTGGCTTGCATAGAGCCCTGACCTCAACCCCATCGAACACCTTTGGGATGAATTGGAACGCTAACTGCAAGACAGGTCTAATCGCCCAACATCAGCGCTCGACCTCACTAATGCTCTTGTGGCTGAATGGAGGCAAGAGCCAGCAGCAAATGTTCCAACATCTAGTGGAACGCCTTCCCAGAAGAGTGGAGGCTGTTATAGCAGCAAAGGGGGGGGACCAACACCATATCAATCCCCATGATTTTGGAATGAGATGTTCGACAAGCTGGTGTCCGCATACTTTTGGTCATGTAGTGTAGATTGTCAATGATTGAGGGGGACATTAGCTGTAATCTGGGATTAGGAAGAGAGGAGTATCAGTCATATACCAGGCCACATGACCCTTCGCTGTCATATGCACTGTTTGTAAAATATAGTCTACACATGCACACACACACACATGCACTCACTGTCCCAGACCGGTTGGGTTAAATGGGGGAAATGTCTACAAGTTTCTAAAACGCACATTCACACACTCTCTTCTCTCTGAAAGTGCTCTCTGAGATCATGCATAATGCAGAGAGACGGAGAGAGCGACGTGGTTGACCAGATGGCCATAAATATATACCGCACATAGCGTGTGTGCACCTTTACATGTGTGTATGTGTATCTCTCGAATGAAAATGTTTAAGATACAAGTGCAGGTCCAAACCAATCCAAATCGTAGCATGCACTGACCAGAAAATCGATTCAAATGTTTCGAATCGCCGGTTCGCTCAAATGTTTTGCTGATATTCCATTCGTTCTTACCTCTACCTTCCGAAAATACCTCCCGTATTTTGTGTCGAACTGCATGTCACTGTGTTGACAGTAATGTTGCATGCCGAACAACCCCAGGCAATATCCCAGAAGAGTGAGATATAGTCAAACTCAAAGATTAAACTGTGCACTGTGCCCCAGTTTCGCTCGCCGAACAACGAGAGCTCACCAGCCGTTTGCTGGTTTATTGTTATCTATGCCTGTTGAAAATTGTGTTTAACAGGAACAGGTGTTGTGCCGGAAAATCTCCCCCTGACAGAATTGTCTCCCCCCCCCCCCCCCCCCCGCGTGAAAGCGCGCACACACTCAATTCTTCATTGCTGTGACTTGCTTGCTAGTTGAGATTTCTGCTCTTTCTCTCCGTTGTCAGTTTAGTCTATATTTCACTGATTTTAGTAGCAGAACGCATTTTTACAGACGAATACATTTGAAACAAATAGCCAAACCGTAAATGGCAGACATTACTAGTGCCTCCCCCGCAATGAACCGCCATAAAAATACAAATAAATTAAACGCAGCCTAACGTAATCATTGACAGCTGCCTTGAAGGACACACACAACATGCTTTCTGCTACTAAGATCCGTGAAATACAGGCTAAACTGACAACGGAGTGAAGAGCAGAAATCTCAACTAACAAGCAAGTTGCAGCATTGAAGAATTGAGTGTGTGCGTGTTCACGCGAATGGGTGGGGGGGGGAGATTCTGTCGGGGAGATTTTCCGGTTCACAACGGAATAAAAGTAAGCTACCCGAGGCACAACTCACATCTGGCTACATGCGGAACGGGGTTTACAATATATTTTATTTTGATTGTTGAAGTTCACCATCAGCAATAGTTTTGGTAGTTTTGCTTAAACAATCAGTGTATATGTACATTTTTTGATATAACGAGGACAACAAGCACTTTTGTGCAGCGCACTGTATGGTTGAAGCAAGATGAGAAGAGAAGATTACTCTCTAAAAACTCCCTAAGCAGTCAAAAACATTCGATTTTGAGACCGGGTGAATCCAAAGTCCTTTATATTCATTGGCCATGTCATAGCTAATTTGTAAATGATAAATATTGATACATTACTAGCTAAAACACTTAATCTGCAAAAATGACAAGTTAGTTAGTGGGTGCTGGTGATTTCAGAACCAAAGTGGGGGAGACAAAAATAAAAGGGTACATTGTCCCCCTAATCTGATAGTGGCCGATGCCTTTATGGCTCAGCTCAGGTGCCTACATAGGTCATACACCATATACATATATACAAAAGTATGTGGACACCCCTTCAAATTAGTAGATTCAGTTATTTCAGCAACACCATTGCTGACAGGTGTATAACACCGAGCACACAGCCATGCTATCTCCATAGACAAACATTGCCAGTAGAATGGTGTTACTGAAGAGCTCAGGTACTTTCAACATGGCACCGTCATAGGATGCCACCTTTCCAACAAGTCAGTTTCGTCACATTTCTGCCCTGCTAGAGCTGCCCCGGTCAACTGTTAATGCTGTTATTGTGAAGTGGAAATGTCTAGGAGTAACAACGGCTTAGCCGCGAAGTGGTAGGCCACACAAGCTCACAGAAAGGGATCGCCGACTGCTGAAGTGAGTAAAAATGTTGTCTGTCCTCAGTTGCAACACCACTACCGAGTTCCAAACTGCTTCTGGAAGCAACGTCAGCAAAAGAACTGTTCATCGGGAGCTTCATGAAATGGGTTTCCATGGCCGAGCAGCCACACACAAGCCTAAGATCACCATGCGCAATGCCAAGAGTCAGCTTGAGTGGTGTAAAGCTCGCCACCATTGGACTCGGGAGCAGTGGAAACGTGTTCTCTGGAGTGATGAATCACACTTCACCATATGGCAGTCAGATGGACGGATCTGGGTTTGGAGGATGCCAGGAGAACGCTACCTGCCCCAATGCATAGTGCCAACTGTAAAGTTTGGCGGAGGAGGAATAATGGTCTGGTGACTGTTTTTTGTTGTGGTAATTTACACACACCACACACGTACGCACACACACACACAGAAGTCAGCTCAGACAGATCCATCTCAGAGAGACCCGGTTTATGAGCTCCATCAGCAGCAGATTTTGAATTTTAGATTTGGAAAATGTTCATGCAACAAATGTTGGTGCATCAAATCGTATCACGTCGAACCAAATCGCAACGACTCGTCCTCTAATCAAACCTAACCGCATCGAATCGTTTTAAAACCAAAACGTATCGTTGCTGTATCGGAGCCTATGTATCTAGATATCTATAGAATTGAAAGGAAAATATGCACATCCCTAGTCTTTATGAGAGAGGGAAATCATCTTTCCAGGCAAATGACTTGGCACACTGACATATTTGCTTGCAATGAACAGTACACATGCAGACTCTACTGGCCTCTAGTGGTGTGCATACGTTATGTACTGCATCACCTCTCCCTCTGTTGCTGAGCAGTGGCACAATTGCCAAACCGGCAGGAAGGAGGTAGTCAAGGCCATCAATGCTGTTTGTGTGTGTGTGTGTGTGTGTGTGTTTGTCACAGTCAAAGGGCGTCACTGCCACTCCTTGTCTATGGTGTATAAATGCTGCTCACTATACAAAACATTGCCTGTGTATTTAGAGAATGCCTCTGAACGAGGATGTGTGTTGTGTATAAAGTGAAAGGAGAATGTGTGTGTGTGCATGGGGGCGGGGGTTGTCTTCACTATGCATTCATAGCACTTCTTTACAGAGTATTTTCAGGAGTGTGTTTTCTTTGATCTCCAGGGAGCACATCACACCCCCCTTCTCCCCTATTGTTTCTCTGTCTCTATTTCACTTCCTCCTCTCCTTTCCCTCTTTCTCTCCCTCAATATCTAACTGCAATGTTGCTGGTTCATTTATCCTTGGCTGTGGAAGTGACTGTATACAGCCTTGTTATTGTTATTCTTATTGTGTTACTTTTATTCTTACTTTTTTTATTTTAGTCTTCTTGGTAAATGTTTTCTTCTTCTTGAACAGCACTGTTGGTTAAGGGCTTGTAAGTATACATCTCACGGTAAAGTCTACACTTGTTGTATTCGGCGAATGTGACAAATACAATTTGATTTGACAGAGAGAGGAGGTTGGAAAAAAGCACAATGGCAGTAGCTTCTAGGAGCGTTGAGGATGCTGAACACCTCAGTCTGTTTATGGGGGTGACTAGGAATGAAGTCTAAGCATTGACAAGAAGTTAGAACGTATCGATAATCGTAGAAATTGTTGCATGTTGTGTTTATATTTTTGGAGATAATGAACCTTCCTCCTTTCAGCCATTCACACATTTTTGTAATTATATCTTATTCCATTTCTCCATTTGTAGCATTGATCTGTCTGTCACTCTGTCACAGTTAGAGTGGTAAGTGAACCTTGCCTATTGTGGCAGCTTGTCAAAGACCTTTCTGATGGACATGTCCACACACACACACACACACACACACACACACACACACACACACACACACACACACACATGGCAGGTGCAGCGAAATGCTTGTGTTACTAGCTCCAGCAGTGCAGTAGAATGTCTTGCAAATACAATACAAATGTCTATTTCTTATTTTATCGAATGAGAGTGAGAATATAAAGACTTTATGTGATGTGTATAATTTGGAAAATATTTGTATTTCTTTTTTAAAATTGTATTGTCACATACACTGGATAGGTGCAGTGAAATGTGTTGTTTTACATGGTCCCCTGTAGTAGTACAGCGTCCCTGGAGCAAATTAGTGTGTTATGTACAGTAGTAGGTATATTAAGGTATGTCGACAATATAGTATATACAGTATCATTCAAAAGTTTGGACACACCTACTCATTGAAGGGTTTTTCTTTATTTTTTACTATTTTCTACATTGTAGAATAATAGTGAAGACATAAACTATGAAATAACATATGGAATTATATTTGAGATTGTTCAAAGTAGCCACCTTTTTCCGTAATGAAAGCTTTGCACACTCTTGGCATTCTCTCAACCAGCTTCACGAGGTAGTCACCTGGAATGCATTTCAATTAACAGGTGTGCCTTGTTAAAAGTTCATTTGTGGAATATCTTTCCTTCTTAATGCGTTTGAGCCAATCAGTTGTGTTGTGACAAGGTAGGGGTGGTATACAGAAGA
Source organism: Oncorhynchus nerka (assembly GCF_034236695.1). Taxonomy (NCBI): domain Eukaryota; kingdom Metazoa; phylum Chordata; class Actinopteri; order Salmoniformes; family Salmonidae; genus Oncorhynchus; species Oncorhynchus nerka. The sequence continues at coordinate 60,521,765 of NC_088423.1, read as the reverse complement.
TAGCCCTATTTGGTAAAAGACCAAGTCCATATTATTGCAAGAACAGCTCAAATAAGCAAAGAGAAACGACAGTCCATCATTACTTTAAGACATGGAGGTCAGTCAATCTGGAAATTTTCAAGAACTTTTGAACATTTCTTCAAGCACAGTCGCAAAAACCATCAAGCACTATGATGAAACTGGCTCTCATGAGGACCACCACAGGAAAGGAAGACCCAGAGTTACCTCTGCTGCAGAGGATAACTTCATTAAATAAATGCTTCACAAAGTTCAAGTAACAGACACATCTCAACATCAACTGTTCAGAGGAGAGTGTGAATCAGGCCTTCATGGTCGAATTTCTGCAAAGAAATGACTACTAAAGGACACCAATAATAAGAAGAGACTTATTTGGGCCAAGAAACACGAGCAATCGACATTAGAACGGTGGAAAACTGTCCTTTCGTCTGATGAGTCCAAATTTGACATTTTTGGTTCCAACCGCCGTGTCTTTGTGAGACGCAGGTGAAAGGATGATCTCCGTATGTGTGGTTCCCACCGCGAAGCATGGAGGAGGAGGTGTGATGGTGTGGGCAGGGGCGTTGCCCATGAAAAAAACTTACCATGCCCCTAACATAGAAATCAGAATGTTTCAGATTAAAATAACGTACTGAACAATATGTGTTAGTACATTTAATAACTATAAGCTTCTGCTGCTCTATACTCCAATTGTGCAGATTCTAGTTTCCACCTTCATCCTTTGCCTATATTAACATTAGGAACCAAAAATGTTTGCAATACTGTTAACAAAAACTGTCTGTGTCATGAGATTTTTATGACTCTTTATTACACTGCTCAAAAAAATAAAGGGAACACTTAAACAACACAATGTAACTCCAAGTCATTCACACTTCTGTGAAATAAAACTGTCCACTTAGCAAGCAACACTGATTGACAATAAATTTCACATGCTGTTGTGTAAATGGAATAGACAACAGGTGGAAATTATAGGCAATTAGCAAGACACCCCCAATAAAGGAGTGGTTCTGCAGGTGGTGACCACAGACCACTTCTCAGTTCCTATGCTTCATGGCTGATGTTTTGGTCACTTTTGAATGCTGGCGGTGCTTTCACTCTAGTGGTAGCATGAGACTGAGTCTACAACCCACACAAGTGGCTCAGGTAGTGCAGCTCATCCAGGATGGCACATCAATGCGAGCTGTGGCAAGAAGGTTTGTTGTGTCTGTCAGCGTAGTGTCCAGAGCATGGAGGCACTACCAGGAGACAGGCCAGTACATCAGGAGACGTGGAGGAGGCCGTAGAAGGGCAACAACCCAGCAGCAGGACCGCTACCTCCGCCTTTGTGCAAGGAGGAGCACTGCCAGAGCCCTGCAAAATGACCTCCAGCAGGCCACAAATGTGCATGTGTCTGCTCAAACGGTCAGAAACAGACTCCATGAGGGTGGTATGAGGGCCCGACGTCCACAGGTGGGGGTTGTGCTTACAGCCCAACACCGTGCAGGACTTTTGGCATTTGCCAGAGAACACCAATATTGGCAAATTCGCCACTGGCACCCTGTGCTCTTCACAGATGAAAGCAGGTTCACACTGAGCACATGTGACAGACGTGACAGAGTTTGGAGATGCCGTGGAGAACGTTCTGCTGCCTGCAACATCCTCCAGCATGACCGGTTTGGCGGTGGGTCAGTCATGGTGTGGGGTGGCATTTCTTTGGGGGGCCGCACAGCCCTCCATGTGCTCGCCAGAGGTAGCCTGACTGCCATTAGGTACCGAGATGAGATCCTCAGACCCCTTGTGAGACCATATGCTGGTGCGGTTGGCCCTGGGTTCCTCCTAATGCAAGACAATGCTAGACCTCATGTGGCTGGAGTGTGTCAGCAGTTCCTGCGAGAGGAAGGCATTGATGCTATGGACTGACCCGCCCGTTCCCCAGACCTGAATCCAATTGAGCACATCTGGGACATCAGATGGGACATCTCGCTTTAGTCCAGATCTGGAAGGAGATCCCTCAGGAGACCATCCGCCACCTCATCAGGAGCATGCCCAGGCGTTGTAGGGAGGTCATACAGGCACGTGGAGGCCACACACACTACTGAGCCTAATTTTGACTTGTTTTAAGGATATTACATCAAAGTTGGATCAGCCTGTAGTGTGGTTTTCCACTTTAATTTTGAGTGTGACTCCAAATCCAGACCTCCATAGGTTGATAAATTTGATAATTTTTGTGTGATTTTGTTGTCAGCACATTCAACTAATGTAAAGAAAAAAGTATTTAATAAGAATATTTAATTCATTCAGATCTATGATGTGTTATTTTAGTGTTCCCTTTATTTTTTTGAGCAGTGTATAAAGAACTATACAATTGGTGACGTATTTTTTAAGATATGGCATTGTATTCAATTTTAATGAAGAAATTACCAATGATCCATGTTTCAGATTAAATAATTTATTTACCTATTCTTATAAACAAGGCTAACCCTCTTCTGCCCTATGCATAATTCCTAAATATATGCCTAAATAACATACCCAAAACAAAGAAAATCCTGAACCATGTGGACTGCAAACGTAAATGGGGTACCTACAGAGAAACTGCAACTGTGGTGTCAAGACATTATGTGGGCATTCCTGAGTAAGTTCAACAGAAGATAAACCATAGCAGAAAATACTCTGAAACAGTATCTTGGGATGGTTGGGTAGAGATGCCTGATCTGATTATGGTTATACGTATTCATTTTCATCACAGATTTAAAAACAAATGATAGACAAATAATTCTCTAAACATTTAGGGGCCCCTACCAGGCTAGGTGTAACAGGGTGAGTGACGGGTTGCCCGGAAGTCAGGCGCAGGAGAGCAGAGATGGGTGATAACAGGAGAACTTTAATATACACCCTGGCCCAAAGGCACAGGCAAGGCAGCACAAAGCACAGCCACGGTAACATGAACCGGATTAAACAAAACAAACAAACCTAAGTTAGAAACAAACCTAGAGCAAGCCAGCCTGTAACGTAACACCCTACACAAAGAACAATTCCACACACAGACATGGGGGAAACAGAGGGTAATATACATTTAGTCTGATGAGGGAATGTGAACCAGGTGTGCGGGAAAACAAGACAAAACCAGTGGAAAATGAGAGGTGGAGCGGCGATGGCTAGAAGACCGGTGACTTCGACCGCCGCCTGAACAAGGAGAGGGACCGATTTCGTCGGAAGTCGTGACACTAGGGCACCATGAATCATTAATGTCCCCCCCTTAACGCCCTTGGGTGTGGGGGTGCTTTTCGGGTGACACTGTCTCTGATTTATTTAGAATTTAAGGCACACTTAACCAGCATGGGTACCATAGAATTCTGCAGCGATACGCCATCCCATCTGGTTTGGGTTTAGTGGGACTATCATTTGTTTTTCAACAGGACAATGACCCAACACACCTCCAGGCTGTGTAAGGGCTATTTGACCAAGAAGGAGAATGATGGAGTGCTGCATCAGATGACCTGGCCTCCACAGTCACCCGACCTCAACCCAATTGAGATGGTTTGGGATGAGTTGGACCGCAGAGTGAAAGAAAAGCAACCAACAAGTGCTCAGCATAGGTGGGAAATCCCTCAAGACTGTTGAAAAAGCATTCCAGGTGAAGCTGGTTGAGAGAATGCCAAGAGTGTGCAAAGCTGTAATCAAGGTAAAGGGTGGCTACTTTGAAGAATCTCAAATCTCAAATTTATTTTCATTTGTTTAACACTTTTTTGGTTACTACGTGATTCCACATGTGTTATTTCATAGTTTTGATGTCATCCCTATTATTCTACAATGTAGAAAATAGTAAAAATAAGAAAAACCCTTCAATGAGTAGGTGTGTCCAATCTTTTGTCTGGTACTGTACACAGTGAGTAAACAACAGTATATAAACAGACTATGAGGGACACGCACGTGCATGCACACATACACGCACGCACGCACACACACACACACACACACACACACACATACATCCATCTGCCAGTAGTGTGATAGGGAGGTCTTATCTTAATAAGCATTTCTCCAGATAAAGGCTTTAAGTCTGCCTTTATGAAAAGCCTGGTTCTCATTAAGAGTCATAACCAAGGCTTAGGGCTTATCTATGTTAGTGTCTGAATGAAAAGCACACCGCAATGACCGCCTATTGGAGAGGTTTAATTTCTCCCAGTATTTGCTCAAATGATCTCAAAGCAAGTATCGATTCAGGATGTAGAGGGACCTTCAGTTAAGAGAGAACGAGCTTTGCTGAGAGCGATATTAAAATCTTAACTACATTTCTTTATTATTGTCTGGGACGTCGGAAGGCTAGTTCATCTATCTCTCCGCGTGAGATTTAGCATCGGCACGGAGTTCCATTAATCAAACCATTAGATTAGAGCATGCATAATGTGTTGATAATGACTCTAGTCATTTGAATTATTGTAATTGGGTCTAATTTAATTCACACTCAATTTAATTCTCAGACTTTGAACTTGATCAGGTGCTGGGTTCAGAGAGCGACTAAGTTTTTGATTGGTGGCATTTGTGAATATATTACCGTGTGGATTCATATCTAATTAATTGACCCTAATGGAATGATATTGACTGGCGGTAGATGTTTTTCTCCGCTACTCCCTTCCTCCTCCATACTCTCTTTACAATCAACAGCCTTGGAACCCTCTTAACCTCTAGTATTGTCTCAGGGACCATTGACTTTAATGGTGTCTGTATTTTACCAGTTGTTTAGGCCTTCTAGAGACACATAGAGCCCAGTGGGTGAGAATGAAAGGGAAGAGGGATTGGACTCTATTTCCTGCTGCATTAAATTGCTAATTTCCCCTCACAGTGGATAAACTGGCTGGAGGTCTGGCTGACTTCATTGCTTTTTACCATGACAAAGGGGAAGGAGAAGGGGAATGCATTCCCATATCAAATCAAATTTTATTAGTCACATGCAGTGTAGACCTTACAGTGAAATGATTACTTACAAGCCCTTTAACCAACAATGCAGTTTTCTTTAAATACACCTAAAAAATAAATGAAATAAAAGTAATAAATAATTTAAGAGCAGCAGTAAAAATAACAATTGTGAGGCTATACACAGGGGGTACCGGAACAGAGTCAATGTGCAGGGGCACCGGTTAGTCGAGGTAATTGAGGTAATACTGTATGTACATGTAGGTAGAGTTATTAAAGTGACTATGCATAGAGAATAAGCAGAGAGTAGCAGCAGCGTAAAAGGGGGGGGGGACAATGCAAATAGTCTGGGTATCCATTTGATTAGATGTTCAGTAGTCTTATGACTTGGGGGTAGAAGCTGTTAAGAAGCCTCTTGGACCTAGACTTGACACTCCGGTACTGCTTGTCATGCGGTAGCAGAGAGAACCGTCTATGACTGGGGTGGCTGGAGTCTTTGACAATCTTTAGAGCCTTCCACTGACACCGCCTGGTATAGAGGTCCTGAATTACAGGAAGCTTGACCCCAGTGATGTACTGGGTCGTACGCACTATCCTCTGTAGTGCCTTGCGGTCAGAGGCTGAACACTTGCCATACCAGGCAGTGATGCAACCAACCAACCAGTCATGCTCTCGATGGTGCAGCTGTAGAAACTTTTGAGGATCTGAGGACCCATTGCAAATCTTCTCAGTCTCCTGAGGGGGAATAGATTTTGTTGTGCCCTCTTCACGACTGTCTTGTGTGCTTGGACCATGTTAGTTTGTTGGTGATGTGGACACCAAGGAACTTGAAGCTCTCAACCTGCTCCACTACAGCCCCGCCGATGAGAATGGGGGTGAACTCAGTCCTCCTTTTCCTGTAGTCCACAATCATCTCCTTTGTCTTGATCACGTTGCAGGAGAGGTTGTTGTCCTTGCACCACAAGGCCAGGTCTCTGGCCTCCCTATAGGCTGTCTCGTCATTGTCGGTGATCAGGCCTACCACTGTTGTGTCATCAGCAAACTTAATGATGGTGTTGGAGTCGTGCCTGGCCATGCAGTCATGAGTGAACAGGGAGTACAGGAGGGGACTGAGCACGCACCCCTGAGGGGCCCCTGGGTTGGGGATCAGCGTGTTGGATGTGTTGTTACCTACCCTTACCAACTGGGGGTGGCCTGTCAGGAAGTCCAGGATCCAGTTGCAGAGGGAGGTGTTTAGTCCCAGGGTCCTTAGCTTAGTGATGAGCTATGAGGGCCCTATGGTGTTGAACGCTAAGCTGTAGTCAATGAATAGCATTCTCACATAGGTGTTCCTTTTGTCCAGGTGTGAAAGGGCAGTGTGGAGTGCAATAGAGATTGCATCATCTGTGGATCTGTTGCGGTGGTATGCAAATTGGAGTGGGTCTAGGGTTTCTGGGATAATGGTGTTGATGTGAGCCATGACCAGCCTTGTGAGCCATGACCAGCCTTTCGTAGCACTTCATGGCTACAGATGTGAGTGGGTCGGTAGTAGCCTAGTGGTTAGAGCGTTGGACTAGTAACCGAAAGATTGCAAGATCGAATCCCCGAGCTGACAAGGTAAAAATCTGTTGTTTTGTCCCTGAACAAGGCATTTAACCCACTGTTCCTAGGCCGTCATTGAACATAAGTATTTGTTCTTAACTGACTTGCCTAGTTAAATAAAGGTTAAAAAAAATAGGCAGGTTACCATAATTTTATTGGGTTCAGGGACTATGGTCGTCTGCTTGAAACATGTTGAAAATGTCAGTGAAGACTCTTGCCAGTTGGTCAGTGCATGCTCAGAGTACACGTCCTGGTAATCAGTCTGAATGTTGACCTGTTTAAAAGTCTTACTCACATCGGCTACGGAGAGCGTGATCACACAGTCATCTGGAACAGCTGATGCTCTCATGCATGTTTCAGTGTTACTTGCATCGATGCGAGCATAAAAGTAATGTAGCTCTTCTGGTAGGCTTGTGTTACTGGGGAGCTCGTGGCTGCGCTTCCCTTTGTAGTCTGTAATAGTTTGCAAGCCCTGCCACATCTGACGAGCGTCGGAGCCGGTGTAGTACGATTCGATCTTAGTCCTGGTTCGTCGGGGGGGCATAGGGGGATTCCTTATAAGCGTCCGGGTTAGAATCCCGCTCCTTGAAAGCGGCAGCTCTACCCTTTAGCTCAATGTGGATGTTGCCTGTAATCCATAGCCTCTGGTTGGGGTATGTACGTATAGTCACTGTAGGGACGATGTCATCGATGCACTTATTGATGAAGCCAGTGACTGATGTGGTGTACTCCTCAATGCAATCGGAAGAATCCCGGAACATATTCCAGTCTGTGCTAGCAAAACAGTCCTGTAGTTTAGCATCTGCTTCATCTGACCACTTTTTTTATTGACTGAGTCACTGGTGCTTGCTGTTTTAATTTGTTCTTGTAAGCAGGAATGAGGAGGATAGAATTATGGAGGATAGGAGGATAGGAGGATAGAATTATGGTCAGATTTGCCAAATGGAGGGCGAGGGAGAGCTTTGTACAGGTCTCTGTGTGTGGAGTAAATGTGGTCTAGAGTTTATTTTCCCTCTGGTTGCACATTTAACATGCTGGTAGAAATTAGGTCAAACCGATTTAAGCTTCCTTGCATTAAAGTCCCCGGGCCACTAGGAGCGCTGCCTCTGGATGAGCGTTTTCCTGTTTGCTTATAGCCCTATACAGCTCATTGAGTGCGGTCTTAGTGCCAGCATCGGTCTGTGAGGGTAAATAGACAGCTACGAAGAATATAGATGTAAACTTTCTTGGTAGATAGTGTGGTCTGCAGCTTATCATGAGATACTCTGCCTCAGATGAGCAAAACCTAGAGACTACCTTAGATATCGTGCACCAGCTGTTGTTTAGAAATATACATAGACCACCCCTTGCCACCCCTTGTCTTACCAGAGGCTGCTGTTCTATCCTGCCGATACAGTGTATAACCCACCAGCTGTATGTTATTCATGTTGTCGTTCAGACTCTGTGAAACATAAGATATTACAGTTTTTAATGTCACGTTGGTCAGCTATACATGCTTGTAGTTCGTCCACTTTATTATCCAGTGACTGTACGTTGGCCAATAGTACTGATGGCAAAGGCAGATTAGCCACTTGTTGCCGAATCCTTACAAGGCACCCCTATCTCCTTCCGCAATATCTCTGTATTTTTCTCCTGCGAATGAAGGGGATGAGGGCCTTTTCGGGTGTCTGGAGTAAATCTCTTTCGTCCAACTCATTAAAGAACAATTCTTCGTCCAGTTCGTGGTACATTTTTTTATTAGGGCTGGGAATTGCCCTTACCAAACGATAGTATCACGATACTTAGGTGCCGACACAAAATGTATTGCAATTCTTACAATTCTATATGTATTGCGATTTGATATTGTTCCAAACATATTGCTCACTAAATGTCTGCTGCAAACAGACAGAGCATGAGAAAATGACTTTTAAAATTTAATTTTTATTTTTTATTAGCCCTTTTCTCCCCAATTTCGTGGTATCCAATTGTTGTAGTAGTTACTATCTTGTCTCATCGCTACAACTCCCGTACGGGCTCGGGAGAGACATGCGTCCTCCGATACACAACCCAACCAGCCGCACTGCTTCTTAACACAGCGCACATCCAACCCGGAAGCCAGCTGCACATTGTGCCGGAGGAAACACTGTGTACCTGGCAACCTTGGTTAGCGCGCACTGAGTTCGTCCCGCCACAGGAGTCGTTGGTGCGCGATGAGACAAGGACATCCCGGTCGCGACCGGTTACGACAGAGCCTGGGCGCGAACCCAGAGTCTCTGATGGCACAGCTGGCGCTGCAGTACAGCGCCCTTAACCACTGCACCACCCGGGAGGCAGGAAATGACTTTTAATCAGTCGTGGAAATAAAAGTACTGAAAACACATTGGCTCACTATTTACAAAGAAGATGGAGAAAGAGCTATAGGGTGAAAAATACCAGAGTTTTTACGTAGGTACAGCTGACTAGCACAACTAACGCTACCTATCACTTTATATTACAAGGTTTTTCTTTATTTTTACTATTTTCTACATTGTCAAATAATAGTCAAGACATCAAAACTATGAAAAAACATATGGAATCATGTGGTAACCAAAAAGTGTTAAAAAAATCAAAAAATATTTGAAATTCCTCAAAGTAGCCACCCTTTGCCTTGATGACAGCTTTGCACACTCTTGGTATTCTCTCAACCAGCTTCATGAGGTAGTCACCTGGAATGCATTTCAATTAACAGGGGTGCCTTGTTAAAGTTAATTTGTGGGATTTCCTTCCTTCTTAATGCATTTGAGCCAATCAGTTGTGTTGTGACAAGGTAGGGTTGGTATAGAGTAGATAGCTCTATTCGGTAAAAGACCAAGTCCATATTATGGCAAGAACAGCTCAAATAAGCAAAGTCAATCCGGAAAATTTGAAGAACTTTAAATGCAGTCTTCAAATGCAGTTGCAAAAACCATCAAGCGCTATGATGAAACTGTCTCTCATGACGACCGCCACAGGAAAGGAAGACCCAGAGTTACCTCTGCTGCAGAGGATAAGTTCATTAGAGTTACCAGCCTCAGAAATGCAGCCCAAATAAATGCTTCACAGAGTTCAAGTAACAGACACATCTCAACATCAACTGTTCATGGTCAAATGGCTGCAAAGAAAGCACTACTGAAGGACACCAATAAGAAGAAGAGACTTGCTTGGGCCAGAAACACAAGCAATGAACATTAGACCGGTGTGTTTTTGATTCCAACCGCCGTGTTTTTGTGAGTCGCAGAGTAGGTGAACAGATGATCTCCACATGTGTGGTTCCCACCGTGAAGCATGGAGGTAGGATATGTGATGGTGTGGGGGTGCTTTACTGGTGGTACTGTCAGTGATTTATTTAGAATTCAAGGCACACTTAACCAGCATGACTACCACAGCATTCTGCAGCGATACGCCATCCCATCTGGTTTGCGCTTAGTGGGACTATAATTTGTTTTTCAACAGGACAATGACCCAAAACACACCTCCAGGCTGTGTAAGGGCTATTTTACCAAGAAGTAGAGTGATGGAGTGCTGCATCAGATGACCTGGCCTCCACAATCATCTGACTTCAACCCAATTGAGATGGTTTGGGATGAGTTGGACCGCAGAGTGAAGGAAAAGCAGCCAACAATTGCTCAGCACATGTGGGAACTGTTGGAAAAGCATTCCAGGTGAAGCTGGTTGAGAGAATGCCAACAGTGTTTAAAGCTGTCATCAAGGCAAAGGGTGGCTACTTTGAAGAATCTCAAATATAAAATATATTTTGATTTGTTTAACATTTTTTTTGGTTACTACATGATTCCATGTGTGTTGTATCATAGTTTTGATGTCTTCACTTTTATTCTTCAATGTAGAAAATAGTAAAAAAATAAAGAAAACCCATTGAATGAGTAGGTGTGTCCAAACTTTTGACTGGTACTGTATGTAATAAATGTTTTGACAAATATAATGTCTTCCAAAATAATATTGCGTAAATATACATTTAGAATACAGGCATTGCTCGCTCAATGACCGGCTATGTCCACTGTGGAATCTTATCAGATCAGAAAATAATAGAGTATAATATCAGAGTGGGGGTGTGTGTGAAATCTTGGATATGTGTGTCTTTTTAACTGCTTCTATCTGGATTTGTGTCTTTGTCTTTTTGTGTTTGCGCCACAATGAAAGCCTCAGACAGGAGCCTATATTGGCATTGATAAAGCCGGCGACAGCACGCCTCTTTGCTCGCTCACTGAGTGAAGGCTAGATCGCTATCCCAGAAACCATCAGTCCAGAGCGCCACAGCCCTGCCTCCTTCTCCAATTCACACACAGACGTCACACACTGCTAATACGCCATTTGATTCTCTACACTGTTGAAGTTAGACTCTGTTTCACCTATTTCAGGATAAGGATCTTGGCTTTTCCCCTTAGAACTAGCAGGTTATTTCTACAAAGAAGATCAATGCAGAAATGTATACATGGAAAATATAATGTACTATTCAATTGTTAATTGGCGTGGACCTGTTCCTGTTTCTATCATTCTTAAAAGCGACACAAGGGACCGGCCTCTGTCTGCTTTGATATCAGATGTTTTTGTTTTAGAAGTGTTCATTCGGTTTTGTTTGGGTAGAGTTAGTATTCTAGCCTGGGTGGTGTCAGTCTGTTTCTGCTCTCTTGACAACTCTTCATGGAATTGTCATGCCAAACATGACAGTGTGTTTGGAATAGGAACGAAGCACAAACAGGTCCGGGACCAGGCTATGAGTATTCCTCTGTGACAGAGTATCTAGCCTAACAGTCACAAGCAACACACACTTTTTTTATTGTCGTTTTTATGAGCCAACACACTATTTTATGAGTAGTGTCTTGGCACGGTTATATGCAACAGACTGCTCTTGTGGCTGTTGTCATCCTATATTCATATTGAATGCTGCATTACATTATATCAATGTCAACAAACACAATATACTGTAGGTATTATGCCCACAATATACCCAGAAATGTAATCTTATACGGTGCATTCGGAAAGTATTCAGACCCCTTGACGTTTTCTATTTTTAAATCGTTTTTTTTACCTCATCAATCTACACACAATACCCCATAATGACAAAGCAAAAACCTGAAAAAAAATAACCATTTACATAAATATTCAGTTTACTCAGTACTTTGTTGAAACAACTTTGGCAGCGATTACTGCCTTGAGTCTTCTTGGGTATGACGCTACAAGCTTGGCACACCTGTATTTTTGGAGTTTCTCCAATTCTTCTCTGCAGATCCTCTCAAGCTCTTACCAGAGAATCTTGTTTCTCATGGTCTGAGAGTTCTTTAGCTGATTTTTGGCAAACTTCAAGCAGGCTGTCATGTGCCTTTTACTGAGGAGTGGCTTCCGTCTTGCTACTCTACCATAATGGTCTTATTGGTGGAATGCTGCAGAGATGGTTGTCTTTCTGGAAGGTTCTCCTATCTTCACAGAGGAACTCTGGAGCTCTGTCAGAGTGACCATCGGGTCACCTCTTTGACCAAGGCCCTTCTCCCCCGATTGCTCAGTTTTGCCGGGCGCCCAGCTCTAGGAAGAGTCTTGGTTGTTCCAAACTTTTTCCATTTAAGAATGATGGAGGCCACTGCGTTCTTGGGGATATTCAATGCTGCAGACATTTTTTGGTACCCTTCCCCAGATCTGTGCCTCGACACAATCCTGTCTCTGAGAACTACGGACAATTCCTTCGACCTCATGGCTTGGTTAATTCTCTGACATGCACTGTCAACTGTGCAACCTTATGTAGACAGGTGTGTGCCTCTCCAAATCATGTCCAATCAATTACCACAGGTGGACCCCAATCAAGTTGTAGAAACATCTCAAGGGTGATCAATGGAAACAGGATGCACCTGAGCTCAATTTTGAGTCTCATAGCAAATGGTCTGAATACTTATGTAAATATTTTTTATTTTACCCAATTTCATGATATTCAATTGTGATCCAATTTACAATCTAGTTTCATCGCTGCAACTCCCCAACGGGCTCGGGAGAGGTGACGGTCGAGTCATGCGTCCTCCGACCTCCATCTTAACACCCGCCCGCCCGCCTAACCCGGGAAACGTGCCACATGTGTCGGAGGAAACACAGTTCAACTGACGACTAAAGTCAGCCTGCAGGCGCCCGGCTGCCACACGGAGTTACTCGAGCGCGACGAGCCAAGTAAAGCCCCCTCGACCAAACCCCCCCCCCGACCTAACCCGGACGACGCTGGGCCAATTGTGCGCCGCCCTATGGGACTCCCGGTCACGTCGGGTTGTGACACAGCCTGGGATCGAAATCTGGGTCTGTAGTGATGCCTCAGGCTCTGTAATGCATTGCCTTAGACTGCTGCGCCACTCGGGAGACCCGTCTTTTCACTTTTAATCCATTTTAGAACAAGCCTGTAACGTAACAAAATGCGGAAAAAGGGAAGGGGTCTGAATACTTTCCAAATGCACTGTATTTCCAGGTATATTTGTATTTCCTGTACCTGTGCTAGAATCAGATAGAGAAGGATTAGACAGTTATGTCATACACCTCAAGATTATTCAGGAAGTATAAAGGAACATCCTCACCAATGATGTCGTGTGTGTACATTATGTCTGTGTGAACTGAACAAAATGATTGGACTCTCATGTACACTTCATGACATAATGTCAGTCTGATCCTGCCTTACCTAATTCCAGTTCCTGTGTCTCAACCCTGTCTTTCTGTGTGAGGTCACAGCCCCCCCCCTCCCGGTCCGGGATAACCATATTAATTAGTTCTGCCCATCTGTTTCTACTGGGCTAACGTCAATTCAGAGACCTCCCTTAGATGCCCTTCTCGCCTCTTTCGCTCCTTTCCTGCGTTAGTGTCACAAAGAGCACGTCAGTCAGACAAAACGGGGCCATTGAATGTGGTCACTCCTGGGACCATTGGACCATGGCTAGGCTAACACAATCGGACACCGTCGTCATCTAAACCGCGTGTGGTGGCGTCGATAGGGAAGCTGGGGCCATGAGGTAGAGGTCAGGGTAGGGTTGGTGGGGATGTCACATGACCTGCAGAGGTTAGGTCGTAAGGTCACCCTCGAATGGGATGGTGGTAGGACTGAATAACCATTGTAGGCTGACCAAAGAGATAAGACATTTTTTTTACACAGAATTCATGGCTGTAGCGACGAGAGGTTTCTGGTTTGTCGCCGAAAGGTGCTCAAGTTGCTGGTCTATGTTGTATGTTTTGTCCACTTTCTGAATGATTCAAATCTGATTGGTGTGTGATTTGATATACCTATCTGATCCTTTCATTTCCCTTCCTCAATATGAACTGGGATGTGGGTAAGTGCCCCAGATGCTGCCAATGCGTGATTATGGTAGCTCTGTCTTCTGCTGTGTTAAACATTCAGCACTCAGCACCTGCTGCCTCAGGGAATGTTCTGAGCTGTTTCAATGGCTCCGATTTCTACCTGTGCGGGGATCACAATGGCGCTCAACTTGACGTCGCGAGTCACTGTGTGTGTGTGTGACTCATTCACTGAGATGCTTTTAATTGCAGTGCTTTAGATCCCCACTTAGGATTTAGTACTCATCAGGGGAGGCTCAGGGATTGCCTGTTTCTGAATAGAGGGAACAGACACAGACACACCACACACACACACACACACACACACACACACACACACCCAAAAGATAACAGAAACAACCCAGCGCAACCACTTAGTACCAAACACCCTTTTATTTACCTCTACAGTGACAAAATTGTTATGTAGAACCTTGTTGTTTACAGGGATTAAGTTTATTTATTTATACACATGCCCCCCCCACACACACACACACACACACACACACACAGACAGAGCAGGTGAAATCTGACCAGCCGGCTCACTGCAGCATATTTAGATGTTCTTTCATTAGCAGGGTCACAGCTGGTACCCATAGCAACCAGGCCCAGATGGCATTCCGTGATTTTGAGTGTTCCGCCTGACTGCACCATAATGTGAACTAAACTGTGTTATAATCATACATCACGTTATTATGGTAATGCAACACTGGCTTTCCTATTAGGTCTGTGAGTTAATGGAGCACAGTCTACAGAGAGAGAGAGAGAATTTGAAATGTGGTGAAAGTGTTATAATGCACTGAATTGATAGTGGTCTATCGTTTCTTGCCATTTCTCCTCTCCATATTTTTTTTAATACCCCCCCACGCACACACACCCTCATCCCATAACAGCCAGCATCAGGACCACCCCAACCCCCCACTCCCCACCTAACCCTTCGAGAACCAGGCAGCGGGGGTCCTCCAAAACAAAGCCCCCTTCCGCAATGGGGCTTGGGCCCCATTGTCCAGGGGACACGGAGATTAATCTCCCCCTCACAGGGTTCTGAAACAAAGTACACCCTGCGATTCTCTGCTCCACCACTTAATGAGCTTCTTTTCTTTTTTTTTTGCTGTTAAACACATGTCCTAAATGGCCACATCTTCTCTGCCTCTATATGGCCATAGAGCACAGTCATTAAATCCACAGATGTGTATATGACTTATAGGAATTGGATGTGTTATAAGGTGAGTTGACAGACTAGTAGTGAGCTGGAGTTGTGTGTGTGTGTTGTGCTGCGCGCTGCGTTGGTGTGGGAGAGTGCAGTAGAATTCGATGCATTTGTATGAGAGAGAAAAGTGTGCTTCTACTGTATTGAAACACCATTTGGGAGCATGAGTTCAGTAGCTATGTTGTTGACACAAGCTTTTGGGGTCTTCGGGGCGATGGTAGTGTTGTCGATGCAACATAGCTAAAAGCGTGTTTTGAAAATGTGCCGAGACGGGGCAAGGATCGTGTATCCAGTAGTTTGGAAACTTTCGCTACATCTTGGGCGATTCCCAAAGTTCAAATTCGGCTTGTAATTTGTGGTTAGCGGCGGTGTGTGTGTAAGGGGTTGGATTGTGCTCAGATGGAGGGCATTGCGCGTGGAGCCGCGCTCACGCACGCACATGTGTACACACACACACACACACACACACACACACACACACACACACACAAGCTGTGGTTGAATGGTGATCAGAGACCAGACTGTTCCGTGTTTGGTTATGGATAATAAAACCTTTCCTCTCTTTAAAAAAAAGGAGGACTGGTTAAATAAAGAACACATAGAAAACAGAGAGGGGTAGTTAGGAGGCCAATGTGGTTTGTCCTCTAACCTACCCTCCTTCACCCACTATTCACCCCCTTCTAGTATTATCATGCACCAGAATCCACCCTTTTTTTGTGGGGGTGATCACAGAGGGTAGGAGGTTAAGAGGTCTCTCTCCTTTTCTCTTCTTTTCTCTCCTTTCTCTTCTCTCTCTCCTCCCCATATGACGGATGGCCCATTGAAGAGCGATAGCACAATGCCCAGCGTTGCCGAGGGCGTCTAGGGGAGGGATGCGGGAGGTGGAGGAGGAGGGGTGGAGTGGGAGGCGGAGAAGAAGGGGGGGTTTCCCTCCATTGGTCCTCCTTCTTTTTCTCCCTCTGTGTGTGTATGTGTGTTTGGTTTGGCTAGCCCTCAGACAGAGCAGTGGTACAGCGGGAGCGGTGGTGGACCTCCTCTTGACTGAAGCATTTATTTCCCTCCTCCAGCTGCGGACCCAGAGGGGGGTGGAGAGAAAGGAGGGAAAGGGGGAGGCTGTGAGCACCGGCCCCAGGCCCAGTGAGACCTGCTGGGCTAGAGATAGGTGCAGGAGCAGGCTCTTTATCTGGATATATATATCGAGTGGATTTTGTGGATCTACCACTTTACATATTTCTCTGGAACTTTCTGGGATCTCTCGCTCACCTTTCTTCTTTCTTTTCTCAAAACCTTCTCTCGTTTGATCTATCTCTCTCTACCTCTCTACTATACCCATCTATCCTCGTTTTCTGTGGATCTCTTCTTGGTTAGTTGGCCTCCTCTGACCTCAGTCCTGTTTCTTCCTTTGGCTCTGATGGATTCTGTCTGGTCCTGGCTAGCCGTTGGCCTGCCCACCCCTACCTAAGACAGGTGTGTGAGGGGGGGGGAGAGAGGAGGAGAAGGAAGAGCGAGGAGGAAGATGAATGTGCTGCTGTGTCGCTGGGAGCAGAACAACGTCACCATGAAGCTGGTAAATATGTCCAGGTCAACCCAGGGGTCAATCTGGGCGGGCTTCTTTTTGAGGTTTTTAAAGGAAGTAGTTATGAACAGGTTTTTGGGGACAGAAGGAGATCTCCTTCAGAGGATTGCACTTGCGACTGTATCTGTATGCATGCGGTACAATTCTCTCACCACCTGGCTAGATGTCTCACTCTCCTCTTGTTGTGTCCTTTCTGCGAGTAGAACACTTCCTTTCTATTTCAAAGCTCCAGAAAAGGACACTGCCGTTGCTGTAAAAGAAAAGCTCATTGAATGACGGTCCCCTCTTTTCCCTCCACTTGATTCCAGTCATTCCACAGCCCAGCACAGTTCTGTCCCTATGATGTTGACCTTGTGTTCATTTCTGGTTGGAAACGCTCGTCTCCTCGCCTACAGCGTTCACTGCGGCGTCAGGTTACACAGACGAGCTAATCGATGTCTGTCGGGGGGGTGCTGAAGCCATGCGTGTTTTACCCTCGCCTAGTGTTGCTGTCTTGTACCGATGCTTCCATTGTCTGTATGGAAAGTCCAAACGGGCTTAGTAAGGTATTAGCCACCGGAGGTTGAAGAGTGTTGAGCGTGAGACCCTGAGAGAGCATGTGGGGGGAATTATTCTTAGAAATTGACAGAGTCATAACAGAGAGACAGGCTGGGCCCGGCTGGGCAGACAGGCAAGTAGAAAGACAGTAGACAGATGGACGGACGGACAGCACGGACAGACAGGAGGGTTAACTGCGTTACTTGTCTGTGTTTTTTGCGTCACACAGCGCTGACTGTATTAATAGTGGTGAACGGGATCTGGGGCCCACTGATAGACACGGCATCAGTCAGGTACAGAGAAGTCATGTGGTGTGAGCTGATGGGAAATAGATCTCTATATTCATTGAATGACATTACACCTTATGCCGTATAGGAGGAGATCTGAGTTACCTTTGCTGTTACGAGCTACCCACGGACTCTTCCCAGGTTAACAGACTTGAAAGGAGGAGTAGGATCTCTCTTCCCTTCTCCTTCCTCTCCGTACTAATCCCTAGTTCTTATCTCATCTTCAGCGAGTGACTAGTCAGACAGTCGGTAAATCAGTCAGTGATAGGTGGAGCAGGCAGGTTATTGCTAGCCTGGAGAGGAGAGATGATAAGACGGTTTAATTATATACCACTGCCTTCACACAGCATGACTGACAGAAGACCCACATGGTACAGGGGTCAGGCCTGTGTGTGTGTGTGTGTGTGTGTGTGTGTGTGTGTGTGTGTGTGTGTGTTTTTTTTCTCTCTCTCTCTCTCTCTCTCTCTCTGTGTGTGTGTGCATATTTTCACATGTGTGAGTGTGCGTGCATGCTCGTGTGTGCGCATATGCACATTTGTGTGTGTGTGTGTTTATGTATTTCAGAAATTAAAATTATTTTATTTTTATGATGTGCAGTCAATGTCTACACCTACTTCGTCCTAATAAAGGACTATTGATTATTGACTGATATGACCTTTTCTGAACTTATTATGGACAAATGGGCCATGCAACATCAATCACAATGGAAGATTTATACCAGAACACAAGCAGTATCTTATTGAAATTCTGGGGATGAGAGACTAGGGGGGGTGTAGAGCGAGGTAAAGGAGGGAGGACGCTTTTAGGGATGAAAGGAAGCTTTCTCATTCTCAAGGATGGAGTAGTAGAGATTTTGAGAAATATATATGTGTGTGTGTGTGTGTGTGTGTGTGTGTGTGTGTGTGTGTGTGTGTGTGTGTGTGTGTGTGAGAGAAAGTGAGAGTGACAAGATGGACAGTGTGTGCGTGTGCACGCTTCCATGTATGCATCGCTCTGTGTGTGTAGTGTGTGATAAGTGTAAGCTAATTAGCTGTGTATTGTTTGTGTTGCTCAGATCAGACAGCTGTCTGTATTGGTTTGAGTGGAGGAGGAGGAGGGGCTAATGTGTTTAAGATGGCACTCTGTGCCAAAGAGGGAGGGTTCCGCACTAGCCGCTAACACACTTGGCCTTGACAGCCGTGCTGCTGCCACAGGTCTGCAAAATAGCTACAGGTGTAGCCTGAACACACACTCATGCACGCACGCACACACACAATCACTCACACGCTTGCACGCACCCATGCACACACCCCATCAGATAATAAATAACTTCAGTCTTTCCTGTAGATTTGCCCGCTTCATAACTAGGTCCATATGTTTACCATCAGAGTAGAGTGCAGAATAAGTACACCATCTCAACCTGTGGTGGGGTTTGAAAAGAAGGAGATGAGATGAGAGGGGGAAGGATGGAGGAAAGAAGGGGGGGGGGGTATCCGTTTTGGCTTCCCGGCGTTGCTGACCACAGCTCTTTCATATTACAGAGTACAAGCTCAGACATGACAAGGGTCATTTAGGGTGGGCCTGATATCGTTCTGTAGCTATACTGTAAGCTGTGGGCTTAAACCACTTAAAAGAGCTGTGTGTGTGTGTGTGTGTGTGTGTGTGTTGTGTGTGTGTCCACCACAGAGTGCAGAGAGAGAACATGCAGTGTAAGAAGCCATCCTCAGCCCTAAACCCCTACGCTACAGAGGCCAGGAGATCGAGATCTCTGCCCTGGTCTGTGGTGGGGGGGGGTTTGGTTCCTCAAAGAGTTGGACAACTGTGCTTGTAGAAAGACCTCCCCATCACCCTATTTTATAAGCTGAATACATTCTCGCTTTCTCGCTCTTTCTGTCTCTCTCTCTCTCCCCCGCCCTTTCTCGTCTTCATTACCCATTTATTCCCTACGATGAGTTGTGACAGGTATCGAATGGTTAGCAGCAGCAGTTAGACAGACAGCCCCAACCCCCCTCTCCCTGCAGTACAAATTGTTGTCACATCATGCAGCGGATGAATACTGATTTCCCATAAGCCGTCTGTTTGTTAAGGTACTCACTGATTGGCTGATACCTATGAGAGCTCTGGGTTCAGGGTCTGGCCTGTCACTCAAATAATGTTTTTTGAATTTTTTTATTGTACTTTCTAGCGTGTGTGTTTCGGGTGGAGGTGACGTCATTCAAAATAGGACCAGTGTGTGTGTGTGTGTGTGTGCGTGTGCGTGTGTGTGTAACAAGGGTGAAATAACACTTCCACGGGCCACTCTGTGACAGTGGTAAGCGATTTACCCTAAACACTGCGGTTACATCTCCTCCTTTTCTGGGTCCTCCCCTTCAGATGGGAATTGGGTAGCGTTGGATAGTTATCCATCATTCTCCCATCAGACATCTGGTGCCTGCCCTGACATTGGCCTGAAAGTGTCGCCACATGTTATAGCGCCAGCCCTAGCCGTATGAACGCTGAGAGGGCAGAATTGGTTTGAGGGTGATGGAGAGGTGAGGTAGCATGTTAGGCTATGACTGGGAAGTGGAGGTGCGTGTGTGTGTGTGTCCAGGACACTATGCCGTTGATGTGATCCTTTACAATGGAAAACACTAACACGCATATTCATACTCTTCAGATTCACTGCCAAAGGCAAGTAGTGGTAGTTTAAGGACAGGGAACCTTCTTTCTGTGAAGACGACATCATATAGCTTGGAGATGATAGATGGGGAAATCTCAGGGTTATGAGGGTAGACGTTCCCCTTTTGTCCACCTGTCTCCGGGTTCTCAGATGTGTCAGACCTCCCCTGAACAAGTGTGTGTGCCTGTGTGTGTTCTCTATGAACAGTGCCAGGTGTGGTGGGTATACGAGGAGAGTTAAAAGGCTGTCAGAGGTATTGGCCTGTCACTCTGTGACCTCTGACACGTAGGCATTCACCTTGTTGACACTATCTGTCTGGGGGGGTCTGAGCCTAGCCGCACCTTGGGAAGGGGAGGAGACTATTGAGCTGGGATGGGAGGGTCATGGGTTGGGAAGAGGGGGGATGAGAGAGGGCGGCTGAGTGGTTGAGTGAGTCATAGAGAGAGGGAGAGAGAAAGAGTTTAAAAGTCGAGTGCATTTGCGCCGGTGACAGAGAGCAGGTTGGTGGAGAGCAGAGACAGCGTGCGACAGAGTGAAGAGAGGTATAATAAAACAGGAAGTTGGTCAACAGAGCGGGTTGTAGAAAGAGAGAGAGAGAGAGAGCGACGTGAGAAGGAAAGTAGCGAGTCGCCAGGCGTGGCTATATTTACCACCGACAGAGCGCCGCTACAACGAGCGCTCATCTCTAGTCCTGTCTTCTTGGGGAGCTTTCTGGACGTACAGCCTCTTTCCCTATCCCTGTCCCCCTCTGCCCCACCCGCGCGGCCTGGATGGCGGTGTGCGTGGGCCTCAGGGTGCCTGTCAGGGGACCCAGCCGCTTCTCCTGTGAGCACTTTAAAACGGTGAGGGCCTGGAGTGGCTTGCTGAGAGAGGGTTACGATCTGGGAGTAAGAGACACGGGGGAACGTAGAAAAGAGGAAAAACATGAAAAATAGATCATGTATTAGAAAAGTGGGGAAAGTGAGAAAGGAGGGGGAAGAAAGAAGTGACGAATGGAACAGGGAAGATGAGAGGAACAAGGAGAAAGAGAAGAGAGAGACCAGGCACTGATGGTAACATCTCAGTGAGAGAAAGAGAGGACTGATAAACAGAGGGAAAGGAAAAGAGAGGGGACCGGAGGTATAGAAAGTGAAGAAGAGGGGTCAACCCAAAATAGCTGGTCTGGCGTTGAGCCAGGTCCCTCTGAGCACGAAATTGTGTATATTTATGGAGAGGGGCGGACAGGGGCAGGTAGCATGCTGTGTGTACAGTATTTGTATTTGTGTTTTATTCCGGATCCCCATTAGCTGCTGCCAAGACAACAGCAACTCTTCCTGGGGTCCAATCACAATTACATACAATACAATACTACATAACAGAACACGTTATTACACACTACTCTACCATAACATATCTACAATACAAAATCAATAATACAGCAAAATAATAATACTTAAATGTATGTGTGAGGCCCCCCGAGTGGCACAGGGGTCTAAGGCACTGCATCGCGTATGTGTGGGGCCCCCCGAGTGGCCCAGCCTCGTCCGGGTTAGGGGAGGGTTTGGCCGGCTGGGATGTCCTTGTCCCATCGCATTCTAGCGACTACTTGTGGCTGACCGGGCACATGCACGCTGACTTCGGTCGCCAGCTGTACAGTGTTTCTGGGTTAAGCGAGCAGTGTGTCAAGAAGCAGTGCGGCTTGGCAGGATCGTGTTTCAGAGGACGTGTGGCTCTCGACCTTCGCCTCTCCCGAGTCCGTACGGGAGCTGCATTGATGGGACAAGACTGTAACTACCAATTGGATATCAAGAAATTGTGGAGAAAAAGGGGTAAAAAGTTTTCAAAAAAACACTTTTATTTGTCACATGCGCCGAATACAACAGTGAAATGCTTACTTACAAGCCCTTAACCAACAATGCAGTTTTAAGAAAAATAAGTGTTCAAATATTTACTCAAATAAACTGAAGTCAAAAATAACAAAATAGAAAAATAACAAAATAACAAATAATTAAAGAGCAACAATCATCTAACAGTAGCAAGGCTGTATACAGGGGGTACCGGTACACAGGGGGTAGAAGCTGTTAAGAAGTCTTTTGGACCGAGACTTGGCGCTCCGGTACTGCTTGCAGTGTGGTAGCAGAGAGAACAGTCTATGACTAGGGTGGCTTGAGTCTTTGCCATTTTTTAGGGCCTTCCTTTGTCTCCTGAGGGGAATAGGCATTGTCTTGCCCTCTTCACATACATATATAAACAGTATATGTATGTGCGTGTGTTAGCATGTGTATGTGAACTATGTGTGTGTGTGTGTGTGTGTGTGTGTGTGTCTCTTCACAGTCCGCGCTGTTCCATGAGGTGTAGTTTTATCCATTTTTTTTCTTCTCCCAAATCAGATTTTACTGCTTGACTGAGTTACATGACGTGGAATAGAATTCCACGTTGTCATGGCTCTATGTAGCACTGTGGAATAGAGTTCCACGTTGTCATGGCTCTATGCAGCACTGTGGAATAGAGTTCCACGTTGTCATGGCTCTATGTAGCACTGTGGAATAGAGTTCCACGTTGTCATGGCTCTATGTAGCACTGTGGAATAGAGTTCCACGTTGTCATGGCTCTATGTAGCACTGTGGAATAGAGTTCCACGTTGTCATGGCTCTATGTAGCACTGTGGAATAGAGTTCCACGTTGTCATGGCTCTATGTAGCACTGTGGAATAGAGTTCCACGTTGTCATGGCTCTATGCAGCACTGTGGAATAGAGTTCCACGTTGTCATGGCTCTATGTAGCACTGTGGAATAGAGTTCCACGTTGTCATGGCTCTATGCAGCACTGTGCGTTTTCACATTTTTCTGGACTTGAAGAGACCGATGGTGGCATGTCTTGTGGGGTATTGTATGAGTGACCGAGCTGTGCGCTTAGTTGCTTAAACAGAAAGCTCGGTGACTTCAACATGTCAATACCTCTGGCAAAGACGAGCTGCAATGCAGTCGATTTGGGACAAGGGAGAGAGGGGGAAGTATGCATGAATGCCAACACATCACAGAGGCTCAATATGGAGAACACACAGGAGAGAAGTTTGAGAAATCTTGGTGTACTGTACTTGCAAAAATCACACAAGTTACAGCATTTTGTCAGTTGTTCTTTAACGCACCTGGGAGTAGAAACCTCGCTTCAGGAGCACAAAAGTAAATGAGTGAAATTGTATTTTCCGCGCCCAGTGCTATGCCATTAGGAAATTGAACAGAGTTGAACTTCCTGGCGAGATGCCACTGTATGTGGCGGGTGTTGTTTTAACGTGGTTCTCTTTCACTTCACTAGATTAATACATAATGGTATGTTAAGTGCTGTGCTGTTTTAGGCCTCTTTGTGAATGCTGTGGGTGGGTGGGTGGGGGTGTACCTGTTTAACTATACTTGTGGGGACCAAAAGTCAAACGCTATTTCTACGTGGTTTAGGGTTCAGGTTAGAATTATGGTTAGGGTTAGGAGCTAGGGTTAAGGTTATGTTTTTGGATTAAGGTTAGGGTTAGGTAAAGGGAAAATGGGATTTTGAATGGGACTGAATTGTGTGTCCAAGGTTAGTTATACAAGACTGTGTGTGTGTGTGTGTGTGTGTGTGTGTGTGTGTGTTGCACACAAGTCAAAGGATGTATGGCAAACAAAGTGAAAGATGAAAGAGTAAATTAATCCCTTCTCTTTACACATGCATGTACACACACACACCCTCACCTGTTTAGCATCCCCTACTTCAATCAGTATGAAATGACTAGCTGTGAGAGTATGCCTTTGACATCAAAGCATCCACTCCAATCACCATCTCTTCTCTTCCCGAAAGTGCCTACCAACACAAGTAAAAGGCATGTCAGTGTGATGAGCTGCCTGTCCTCTCCCTCTCTCTCTACCTCCCCGGCCCATGACCCAGCGCTGTAGGGGGAGGCCTGTGTGCGTCATGCCCTCTGCGGGGCATCATATGCTGGATTGATGAGTCGGCAGGCCTGGGTGGTGTTTGGAGGCTGGTCGGAGAGAGTGGGAGAGAGACAGTTGTGTGTGTTTGTGTTCATAGAACGTTGTTGCTTGTTTACTGGTCCGAGTGTGTGACCCTTTAGACCGCACACACGCACGCACAAACATGCACGCACGCACGCGCGCACACACACACACACACACACAGGGGTCTTGTAAAGGGTACAGTGAGTGGTCAGAGACTGTGTATGAATCAGATCCCAGCTGCTCAGTGTCATATTGCATTCCCTTGAGGAGGGAATGTCCCTCTTACCGATTTACAGCTCCCAAAAAATAACCCCAATCCTGGGATTAGAGGGTGGGATTACTGGGAATTTTTGAGAATGATGCTGATGTGGGATTTCCCCTCCTGAAAGAATCATTGATTAACAAGTAACAAACACAACACTGATGAAATAGAAAATCCGCTCATCTTTTTCACAATTTGACATTTTAGGTCTGTCTTCCCTGCTGATGTTATTATACGAACACACAGTATGGTTGGTGGGATGCTGTCAGTACGGTTGGTGGGATGCTGTCAGTACGGTTGGTGGGATGCTGTCAGTACGGTTGGTGGGATGCTGTCAGTACGGTTGGTGGGATGCTGTCAGTACGGTTGGTGGGATGCTGTCAGTACGGTTGGTGCGTATAGTTGGTGAGGTTAGAACTAATCAGATATTTTCTGGAAGAAAGGGGCTTTTCCCTGTGATGTGGAGATTTCCCAGAGTGGCTGACAGTGCGCAGTCAGACACGGATCAAAGGCATCTTCTGGTGTGTTAAGTGCTGTTTTAGGCTTCTTTGCTAACAGGGTAATAACCCTAATAGTTGACAGGTTATTAGTGTAAGTGGGTTGGAAAGCACAGACAGGCCTTTTTAGTGTGTCTGTTCTGGTTAGTTCTGGTTAGTGTGTGTGTTCATTTTCCCTCCCTCTGTGTTCCCTATTCTCAGTGCCCCATACTTCTTCATATACCCTCAGGGTTTGGATCTTCAGTCCTACACTATGTGTTGTTATTGTGTGTGATTGTCCTTCCAGTTCAATAAGTCATGAAATCCAGTGATCCACTGTATCCTTTAACCTTTGGTGTCAGTCATTGATTGGTATCAATCGTGAAAACACATTATTTTGGTTGAAAATACGTCTTTTCGACACCTTGTGCTCGATGGTTTGATATTCCCCAGATACAGTGTGTTACAGCATTTCATCCCCATGGAGAATGAACGCATATTACCAGCTTTATTTTGTGTTTAGTATATCCCCTTCAAATCAAGGGCTATTGATCGAACAATGGATTTTACAATACCGATGGGGAGCATTCAACTAGGCATATGTTTCATCTCCAGTAATAATGATGAGCATAGATGAGCTCCTGTGTATGGATCTGGATAGTTTGGATCCACCGTACTGCCCCTCCTCCCTTTACACCTGCTGCATAAAACTGCTTCAAAGCACCCCCACATTCCTCTTCTTACTGCAAAACCCCCAGTGTTTTGAGAGAATGTTATCCTTTGCTTAAAGGTTTGTTTAGCACTGTCTGAGCCATGATATAGCTCTCTCTCTGTGTGTGTGTGTGTGTGTGTGTGTGAGAGAGACTACTTAAAATAGTGTTTGAACCTTGCTGTGTGTGTGTGTGTGTGTGTGTGTGTGTGTGTGTGAAATGAAGCATTCAGAGCAGTGATTCATATGATGAGTAACACTGAATTGGTCCCAGGTCTCTTTACCTTTAAAAACACAGAGAACTGGGGTCATATTGTGTGTGCGTGTGCACGTGTGTGATGCTTAATTTAACTGGTTGAAATACTGAAGTGATGGCTGCAACAAAACAATGCTCAGATTCATCCAGGATGCCTCAGACAAAACACTTATGTCAGACTCAATTCGGTTACTCCAGAATTTTATTGACGATTTGCTTTGAGATATTGAACAACTTTCCACATGAAACGGTTCTTTAGCGTCATTTTCTGAATATGTTCAGCATCCCCTCTCCTACCTAATTGGCGTTATTTCTAATTAAGCATCACTGTGTCCTTATTTCAGTTCTTTTGTTTGTTACCGACATTTGTAATCTCAAATCTCTCTCTCTCTGATCATTTGCATCTTTCTCTTCCTCTGCTCTTGCTTGTTTTTATTTTATTTACCCAAATAAATCCCTCACCGGCCTTCAACCCGGGAGAGGCAAGCAGCCTTGGAGAGTGGGAGAGAGAGAGTTGTCTGCAACAACCAATTACAAGCGAAACTATTCCGATTATTCAGACACTTAAATCAAATCCCCGTACCCCTCCCTCGGGCACTCTGAAGGGCCTTTTCTGTCGTCGAGCCCGTGATGTCAGCGCCTCATTGAAACCGTCCACTCGCTCTGCTGCCGGAGCACAATGGTCCCAATTTGAATACCAGGCGGATATATGCCAGCCCCGAGCCCCAACAAAAGAAAACGGGCTGCGCGGGTCCTATTTCAACCATGTTCTTATTTTATTTGACTCGTAAATTTATTTTAATTCGATTCCTTTTGTCCTTTTTAAAAGTGTGATGGGATTCGAAACACCCGCATGGCTTCTTAAAAATAAAAAAAAACAGGGGCGCAAAGACTTGTGTTTTGCTTTTGATATTACTCGTTCCCCGGGCGTCTAATACGTGGACGCTGGTGTTTTTGTGTCCCGAACAGATCTATACGGATTGGGCCAACCACTACCTAGCCAAGTCAGGACACAAGCGACTTATCAAGGACCTGCAGACTGACGTCACAGACGGAGTGCTGCTGGCGGAGATCATACAGGTTGTCGGTAAGGGGTACACTTTTTAAAAAATCAACCGTTTCTTCTCTTGAAGCCTTATTATTACCGTTACTGCGCATGGGTTCAGTTGCAGGACTAGACTTCGCATGCAGATACTATATTTTTTATACTTTGAAGTTGTAACGCTACGTATACTCATGTGTATGTGTACAGTAATCGCCATAATGTTAAATGCTATTGGCGACGAAGTTATTACTTTCAACATCGTATGTTATTAACGTATCATCAACAAGTTATTCTTCTTCAAAACTGAGTTGGGGAAATCCCTCGTTGCGCCCCCTGAAATATTTGACAATGGTGCAGTCAGAGAGAAGTTTGACTGAGGGAGAGTTTTGTAATGACATGTCATTTTGCGCCCCCCTCCCCTTAAGTCAGAGTCCTGTAATTTCCCCACTTCACAAGCTGCCCTGTCATCTTTTAAAGAGGACGGCTGGTGGATGGGGGAGACAGTGCCCTGAGGTTACAGCACTGTCACATCAACGTATCACTCCTCTGCTTTCCCAAAGTTCCTGTAGAACTGCATCGGAGAATATAGATGACATTTCTTTGTATACAGAACACTGCCTCAAATCGCAGAACACATGCAGAACATCATACAATACTCATGTAGAGCACACACAGAATTGGGAATAAGAATAAATTAGCGCAGAACACATCGTGGTCCCCACGTCGTAGAACATTTGCGTAGACTAGAGTCTTCATAGAATTCGGACTGGAACCTGGAGTAGAGAACAAGAAAGACCTTATCATTTTTGATCATGCTTCTCTGAAAGTCAAGAGTAGGCTGACGGGTCTTTAGAGCGGAAGATGGATTTTTTTGTTTGTTGTTGCGTCAATGGCAGGATGGGTGGGTTTGGAGACACCGAGTCCTCTGTTCCCTTTTTCTTTGTCTCTTTCGATGCTCAGATTGAATCTCAACAGTCACTGGATGGCGAGCTTCATCACGGATGTGCGTCTGACATAAGCACACGTCCTTGGTGGTCTGTTATGTGACAGGGGGGGATATCACACCAGACACCAGAAATATTGCACCAATTTCTACTGAAATCTGCCCATGAAGCTCAGTGGGTGTGAAGCAGGGGGTGGGAAACACAGGGTCGGGGACCTGGCTGGGATGAGCAGCACATTATTTTGGTAGGAGACAACAGTGGAGGCCGGATGACAGATTAATGGCAGGGTTTAGAAGAGTCATAGTACATACTGGACGAAATGATAAACGCAACGTGCAAAAATGTCAACGATTTGACCGAGTTACAGTTCATATGAGGAAATCAGTCAATTGAAATCAATTCAATAGGCCCCAGTCTATGGATTTCACATGACTGGGAATACGGATATGCATCTGTTGGTCACATAACTTATAAAATGGGCCTCAGGATCCCGTCAGGGTATGTCTGTGCATTCTAATTGCCATCGAGGAAATGCAATTGTGTCCGTAGCGCATGCCTGTCATACCATAACCCCACCGCCACCATGGGGCCCTCTGTTCACAATAGCATCAGGAAACCGCTCACCTACATGACGCCATACACGTCGTCTGCGGTTGTGAGGCCGGTTGGACGTATCGCCAAATGATCTAAAACGACATATGGTAAAGAAATGAACATTCAAAAATGAACAGCTCTGGTGGACATTCCTGCAGTCCGCATGCCAATTGCACGCTCCCTCAAAACTTGAGACATCTGTGGCATTGGGCTGTGTGACAAAACTGCACATTTTAGAGTGGCCTTTTATTGTGCCTAACACAAGGGACACCTGTGTAATGATCATGCTGTTTAATCAGGTTCTTGATATGCCACACCTGTCAGGTGGATGCATTATCTTCGCGAAGGAGAAATGGTCACTAACCTTGACGTGAACATATTTTGTTGCACACAATTTGAGAGAAATACGTTTTTTGTGCTTATGGGAACATTTCTGGGATCTTTTATTTCAGCTGATGAAACATGGGACCAACAGTAGGTGGTAGTCAGGTTCCTGTGGCGGAGATCCACAGTGGGCCCCACCAGGCTGTAGTGTTGGCACAGTTGTCAGCTGTGAGAGAGAGAGAGGACAACCTTGTCTCAGCTGCTGTGGGCTGGGCCTCTAAGGGAGGGGGGAGCCACACACACCCCTTCTCCCAGCCAACTCTGCCTGGCCCCTAGTGGCCCCACACACATTTGCTATAACTAGATTGGGTTTCATCTCTCAGAAGAAAGAGGGGGCAGTGACCCTCTCCACCAGTCATAGGCCTGCTCTCCTCACTTACTCTCTCTGGCACTGAGTAGGAACATGCTGGAGACGAACCAGGGATATCACTAAGAACACATTTTTTCTCTCTCTCCCTCTCTCTCTCTCTCTCTCTCACTCTCACTCTGTGTCCCTCTCTCTGTGTCACCCTCCGTCTCCGTCTCTCTCTCGTGTCTTTAGCCAATGAGAAGATTGAGGACATCAATGGCTGCCCTAAGAGTCGTTCTCAGATGGTGAGTGACCCTCCTAGGGTTTCCTTCTATTGGTTTGTGTGTTTGGCAGCATCACGTTATAATCCTTGTGGTGGTGGTGTGTGTGTGTGTGTGTGTGTGTGTTTGCTTGTATGTATGGGTGAGTGTGTGACGTAAAAGTTGCTTTTGATGTCTTGGGTAACCACAGTAGAGTGTTTGTGTGTTTGCTCATACGTGCGTGTGGACTTGAGCGTGTACATGCTTGTGCGTACGTGCAGGGCCTTATTTAAGCAGGACATTTCGAATTTAGCTCTGTCTCAGAAGACATCTGTCCAATTTAATGGGTATGGATATTACTCTTGTTATTTTTTTACATATGTGGCTTTGCGGTCAGTCTTTGTAAAACATCTGGCCTATAGACAGGCCATTGGCTCTCACTTTAAAGGTCCAGGGGCTGAGGTTTGGTGTCTGGAAGAGAACCAAGCTTGCTTCATCGCATTGCTACTAGAAATAAAAATGATATTTATGTTATCTAGGGGACAAAATCCAGACAGAGGATTCAAGTTGCAATGACAATGAAAGCGTTAGCAGGGATGGCGATGTTGTAATGGCTGTGGCTACTATATAAGGATTCCCTTTCGGAGAGGGCTTTGGCAAGCATACTCTTTTCCCAGGCTAAGGCTTAGTTCTACTGTATTTTCATTTCTGTGTTTATTGTGGTTTGTTGTGGCAGTTTAACATTTACAACCCATGAAAGTGAAATGGGTACACCTTGTCAGTTGTCCAACTGAATGTATTCAACTGAAATGTATTTTGGTCATTTAACCCAACCCCTCTGAATCAGCGATTGCCTTAATCGACATCCACTTCTTTGGCACCCCGGGGAACAGTGGGTTAACAAGGGCAGAACAACGTCTTTTTACCTTGTCAGCTCGGGGACTCGATCCAGCAACCTTCCGGTTACTGAGTGTGAGAGAGAGTCCATGTTAAGATGCGCGTTTTAATAGGGGTAGGTATTTGAAAGAATGTCTCATTTTGATAGGGCTGACCACAATTAGTCAACTGGTCGGTTGTATGGTCGATAGGCTGTTGGTCGACCAAGATTTTTTTAGTCGAGCAGTAGCAAATATATATACAGTGCCTTCAGAAAGTATTCAGGCCTCATTACTTTTTCCACATTTTGTTACGTTACAGCCTTATTCTAAAATTGATTAAATAAAAAATAAAAATTCCTTAGCAATCTACACACAATACCCCATAATGCCAAAGTGAAAACAGGTTTTTAAAACATTTTTTCCAATGTATTAAAAATAAGAAACAGATACCTTATTTACGTAAGTATTCAGACCCTTTACTATGAGACTCAAAATTGAGCTCAGGTGCATCCTGTTTCCATTGATCATCCTTGATGTTTCTACAACTTCAAATCAAATCAAATTTATTTATACAGCCCTTCGTACATCAGCTGATATCTCAAAGTGCTGTACAGAAACCCAGCCTAAAACCCCAAACAGCAAGCAATGCAGGTGTAGAAGCACGGTGGCTAGGAAAAACTCCCTAGAAAGGCCAAAACCTAGGAAGAAACCTAGAGAGGAACCAGGCTATGTGGGGTGGCCAGTCCTCTTCTGGCTGTGCCGGGTAGAGATTATAACAGAACATGGCCAAGATGTTCAAATGTTCATAAATGACCAGCATGGTCGTATAATAATAAGGCAGAACAGTTGAAACTGGAGCAGCAGCACGGTCAGGTGGGCTGGGGACAGCAAGGAGTCATCATGTCAGGTAGTCCTGGGGCATGGTCCTAGGGCTCAGGTCCTCCGAGAGAGAGAAAGAAAGAGAGAATTAGAGAGAGCATATGTGGGGTGGCCAGTCCTCTTCTGGCTGTGCCGGGTGGAGATTATAACAGAACATGGCCAAGATGTTCAAATGTTCATAAATGACCAGCATGGTCGAATAATAATAAGGCAGAACAGTTGAAACTGGAGCAGCAGCACGGCCAGGTGGACTGGGGACAGCAAGGAGTCATCATGTCAGGTAGTCCTGGGGCATGGTCCTAGGGCTCAGGTCCTCCGAGAGAGAGAAAGAAAGAGAGAAGGAGAGAATTAGAGAACGCACACTTAGATTCACACAGGACACCGAATAGGACAGGAGAAGTACTCCAGATATAACAAACCCTAGCCCCCGGACACATAAACTACTGCAGCATAAATACTGGAGGCTGAGACAGGAGGGGTCAGGAGACACTGTGGCCCCATCCGAGGACACCCCCGGACAGGGCCAAACAGGAAGGATATAAGCCCACCCACTTTGCCAAAGCACAGCCCCCACACCACTAGAGGGATATCTTCAACCACCAACTTACCATCCTGAGACAAGGCTGAGTATAGCCCACAAAGATCTCCGCCATGGCACAACCCAAGGGGGGGTGCCAACCCAGACAGGATGACCACATCAGTGAATCAACCCACTCAGGCGACGCACCCCTTCCAGGGACGGCATGAGAGAGCCCCAGTAAGCCAGTGACTCAGCCCCTGTAATAGGGTTAGAGGCAGAGAATCCCAGTGGAAAGAGGGGAACCGGCCAGGCAGAGACAGCAAGGGCGGTTCGTTGCTCCAGAGCCTTTCCGTTCACCTTCACACTCCTGGGCCAGACTACACTCAATCATATGACCCACTGAAGAGATGAGTCTTCAGTAAAGACTTAAAGGTTGAGACCGAGTTTGCGTCTCTGACATGGGTAGACAAACCGTTCCATAAAAATGGAGCTCTATAGGAGAAAGCCCTGCCTCCAGCTGTTTGCTTAGAAATTCTAGGGACAATTAGGAGGCCTGCGTCTTGTGACCGTAGCGTACGTGTAGGGTGAGGCGGCAGGGTAGCCTAGTGGTTAGAGCATTGGACTAGTAACCGAAAGGTTGCAAGTTCAAATCCCCGAGCTGACAAGGTACAAAATCTGTCGTTCTGCCCTTGAACCCACTGTTCCTAGGCCGTCGTTGAAAATAAGAATTTGTTCTTAACTGACTTGCCTAGTAAAATACAGGTAAAATTTAAAAAATGTACGGCAGGACCAAATCAGAGAGATAGGTAGGAGCAAGCCCATGTAATGCTTTGTAGGTTAGCAGTAAAACCTTGAAATCAGCCCTTGCTTTGACAGGAAGCCAGTGTAGAGAGGCTAGCATTGTAGTAATATGATTAAAAAAAATTGTGGACAACTTGATTGGAGTCCACCTGTGGTAAATTCAATTGATTGGACATGATTTGGAAAGGCACACAATTGTCTATTTAAAAGGTCCCACAGTTGACAGTGCATGTCAGAGCAAGAACCAAGCCATGAGGTCGAAGGAATTGTCTGATAAGCTCCCAGACAGGATTGTGTCGAGGCACAGATCTGGGGAAAGGTACCAAAACATTTATGCAGCATTGAAGGTCCCCAAGAACACAGTGGCCTCCATCATTCTTAAAGGGAAGAAGTTTGGAACCACCAAGAGTGTAGAGCCCGAACTTGAGTCCGGACTTGAACCTGATCGAACATCTCTCGACCTGTAAATTGCTGTGCAGTAACGCTCTCCATCCAACCTGACAGAGCTTGAGAGGATCTGCAGAATAATGGGAGAAACTCCCCAACTACAGGTATGCCAAGCTTGTAGCATCATACCCAAGAAGACTCAATGCTGTAATCACTGCCAAAAGTGCTTCAACAAAGTACTGAGTAAAGGGTCTGAATACTCATGTCAATTTGATATTTAAGTTGTTTGTTTTTAATACATTTGCAAACATTTCAACAAACAAAAAAAAACTGATTTTGCTTTGTCATTATGGGGTATTGTGTGTAGATTGATGAGGAAAAATCTATTTTTTTAAATAAGGCTGTAACGTAACAAAATGTGGAAAATGTTCTGAATACTTTCCGAATGCACTGTATAAATGTGCCCATTTGGGAATCTGATAGTATTTCTGATTGGCTTAACGCACCCCCACTAATGAGCTGTGGAGCTTCTCAAAGTAATGTTTTCTTCACCTCAAACGGCAAGCAAACAAAGTCTGTTTTTACATCCGTTGAGAATGACAATAGTTCCAGTGGAAACGTCATAAAATAGGCCTTCCTGGTTTACTTCTAATCAATGCTTGACTTGGACTGAAATAGGTTCCGGTCCTCATTTTGGGTGCTGGTA
The DNA here is from genome assembly GCF_034236695.1 of Oncorhynchus nerka. NCBI lineage: Eukaryota > Metazoa > Chordata > Actinopteri > Salmoniformes > Salmonidae > Oncorhynchus > Oncorhynchus nerka. The sequence goes on along the minus strand of NC_088423.1, from coordinate 60,488,365 downwards.
CTGTTTATATTTAGGTGCAGGAGCTACACAATACTTTTGAGCTAATATTCTTTAAGTGGAACAGGAGCTCAAGCAGTAGAAAATGTGAGGTGCCAGTACTCAGCTCCGGTGAGTTCTTGCCCAAGTCAAGCACTGCTTCTTATCCCTTGCGCAAATTGCCAACACCTGTGTCTGTCTCAAACACCACTCTGAGGGCCCAGAATATTTTATACAATGTTGCAGCGCAAGCTTCTGCTGGACCAAATTTAATCGTTGATACAATGTTCCAAGTTCGTGGCTACGCATGGCCTGTCTGCAAATGTGATTTATAGGATACGTTTTTAAAATCAGGATATTTTCTACCTGCAGGCTGCACAGTTTTTATTTGTTGTCTTTATGTATGCTATTTCTACATAGTTGGCAATGGAAATAGAAGTAACTTTTTTAGGTTTGTATCATTTTCATTTAGATTTGGATAACATTTTGATTAACCACATGACAATGATTTTGAGATATGAAGACGTTATTATAAATTAAATTAAACTGTTCCACGAAAATGTGCATATAAAAACCATAACTGCCCCGCAGATCAGTAGAAAAGGTAAGATAAATTGGCATTCCACATGAGAAAGGTTGCCGACTCCTCGTGTAGCCTGTTACCGGCAGCTTTAGGAGAGTAATGGCAGTATCTGTAAAAACCACCAGGAGTAGGAGATTGGTTGGTTCAGGTTAAAGTTTTTTTTCTTCTGGTTATCTAGATCTCTGGCTCCCTCTTGAGTCAGTTATGTGTTATTTCATCAAACAGTAAGCTTAAAGCATGAAACAAGCGCAATGCATATAGTTTATTTGATGAAAACACATAGGGTGTGTCTATATATGGAAAAATTACCAATCGATTGGTTGAAGAACGTCTTTCGGTCTACCAAGATTTTTTTGGCCGACAGCACAAAATTGAGAGTACTCACATCTTAGCGAGAACCGAGCAGAAGGCAGAAGTTGTTCCAATTACTGGTTGTTCTGATACAAATCTGATCACATTTTCACTGCACTTGACTCACTCCAAACAATAAACACATCTTAGCGCTATACATTTTGTCAGTGCTTATATTTTCCTGCTAAATCATTTTACATTTGTACATTTCATATTCAATCATACTGGTTGTGATTTCTGTGTTTTTTTTTTTTACTGCAATGGGAAAATAGCCGGTATCCCTCCTCTGAATGTGGAGGGTTGTAAAATTGGCCAGTGTGCCAGTTGAAGGCAGATTTGGGCTGCTAGCCAGACCCCCCCAACCAAAGCACACACACACACACACACACACACACACACACACAGAGGAATCAGTCAGCCGGTCCTCTCAAGTGTTCCGTCTCTCTGTCTCTCCACTATCAATTAGCCGGGTCCCAGTAGAGGTTGATTATGCCCTCCAGTCACCAGTAATTGAGACGTTCCAGGCTGCCTCTTGTCTCTGTAGTCCCTCTCTGGTCTCTGTTCCTCTCTGTGTCTTTGTTCTGTACAGTGATTAGACCCTTCTCTAAAACCTCTCTTAGCTTACCTCTGACTCCCACTGTTAGCATTTTACAGTGAGAGGTGGACAAGACGGTGGGCTGACCCTGTGTGTTTAAGTGTGTGTGTGTTTTTGTGTGTGTGTTTCTCTGTTTGGCCTGAGCTGAGAGATATTTGATGGGGGTGCATGTATTTGTGTGTCACAACTGTGTGTCGTGTGTTGTGGCAGCTTGCGTGTGTGAGCTCTTCAGCTGAAGCACTCGAGCAATGCTGGAGGCAGGCGCAAACTGTCATTGTGCACATGTCTGCTGCTTTATGCATTTTAATACAGAGTGAAAACACACACACACTTTCCCTGTTAGCCGGCCACTCAACACCCAGGACCTACTGAGAGCTCCATTAACGACACTTGACTTGATTGCTGTGGTAAAGCTGCATTCAAAACACTGAAAAGCTGCTGGCAATTAACAACTCTACACTTAACCTCTTGTTTTAAACCAGCAAACATGTAAACAAGCTTAGGACATATAATGGAGTGATATAGTGCCTTCTTTTGTCACCATCTTGCTCATTTTTAATGTTCATTCTTGTAGCATCTCTCTGTGTTTCAGATGAGTGGGGAATAGGATTGCACATTTTGAGGAATATTCAGAGGTGGAAACTTTCCGTGGGAATTAACGGGAATATATGGGAATTAATGGGAATATTATTAATATTAATACTATTTAAATGTAGATGTTTTTTGCATTGGATATAGTTACCATATCATATGGAGACAGAAACATAAACCTTTTACCTTATCATAAGTAGACATAATTGCAAATGATTAAATCCTTTCAATAGAACAAAAAAACATTTAGTTACGAATTGAACTTTAATTAAGTGAGTTGACTCTTCACATGGGATGATTTCACTAAACAACAAAAGAAAAGGAATATTGAATGATCCATCGCATCTCCCAAAAACGTTTTCAACAAACATCTGTAAAATGATAGACTAGAAACTAAAGCTTTGGTTGTCTTCCTCTCAGGCTTCCATGTCTTCTCCCTGGACCTCCTTAATGTCCACCTCTTGAACATCAGACTGAGGCCTCATCTTCACTGTCACTTTCCAACCTTGTTGAGGATGGCTCGTTGTCAGGCTCAAAAAGACTCAAATTTGCCCGGATGGCCACCGATTTTTCAACCCTTGTATTGGTCAGCCTGTTGCGGGCTTTGGTGTGTGTGTGTGTGTTCCCAAACAAGGACCAGTTGCACTCTGAGGCGGCTGATGTTGGTGGGATTTGCAGGATGATGGAGGCAGCAGGGGAAAGAGCCTCAGACCCACAATGTCCCTTCCACCAGGTGGCTGATGAGATATGTTGGCACGACTGCCATATTGCATCTCCATCCCAAAGCCGTTGCTTGGAAGTGGCAAGAACCTTGCCCTCATCCAGGCCACGGTGGCGAAACACGGTAGTGATGACACCATAGGCCTTGTTGATCTCTGCACCAGACAGGACGCTCTTGCCAGCATACTTGGGGTCCAACATGAACGCTGCAGTGTGTACGGGCTTCAGGCAGAAGTCTTCACGCTTTATGTATTTCAGAACTGCAGTTTTCTTTGCTTGGAGCAACAGTGAAATGGGCAGGGTGTTACTGATTTCTTCTCTTACATCTGCAAGCAGAGTCTGAACGTCAGACGGGATGGCATTGTCTCCTTCAATCCGTGTAATGGCTACTGTTATAGGTTTCAGGAGTTTCAGTCTGCTTACCACTTTCTCCCAAAATACATAATCCAGGAGGATCCTCTTGATGGGGCTGTGATATGGCAATTTCTTGGAGAGACTCCTTTCCCTCCAGGGAACTGTCAAACATGATGACAACCCCACCCCCAACGGGTGTTGCTGGGCAGCTTCAATGTGGTGCTCTTATTCTTCTCACTTTGCTTGGTGAGGTAGATTGCTGCTATACCTTGATGGCCCTTCACATACCTAACCATTTCATTGGCTCTCTTGTAGAGCGCATCCATTGTTTTCAGTGCCATGATGTCCTTGAGTAGCAAATTCAATGCATGAGCAGCACAGCCAATGGGTGTGATGTGAGGGTAGGACTCCTCCACTTCAGACCAAGCAGCCTTCATGTTCGCAGCATTGTTTCGGTCACCAGTGCAAATACCTTCTGTGGGCCAAGGTCATTGAAGACTGCCTACAGCTTATCTGCAATGTAGAGACCGGTGTGTCCGTTGTCCCCTGTGTCTGTGCTTTTGTAGTATAATGGTTGAGGGGTGGAGATGATGTAGTTAATTATTCCTTGCCCACAAACATTTGATCCACCCATCAGAGATGATTGCAATACAGTCTGCTTTCTCTATGATTTGCTTGACCTTTGCTTGAAATCTGCATCTAGCAAATGAGTAGAAAAAGCATGTCTGGTTGGAGGGGTGTATGCTGGGTGAAGAACATTCAGAAGTCTCTCCCAATACACATTGCCTGTGAACATCAGAGGTAAACCAGTTGCATACATAGCTTGAGCAACATATTCATCAGCATTTCTCTGACTACGTTCCTCCATTGAGTCAACAAATTCTGATTCCAGCAGGACCATGAGCTGTTGCTATCGATAAGGTGTCCGATTCACCATTTTCACCTTAAATAGAAGTAGAGGGTCTTTTGCCAGAGGTTGCTTGTTGTGAGCGCTGGGGGAACTTTATGCACTTGGCCAGATGATTATCCATCTTTGTTGCATTCTTCACAGATGATTTGGCACAGTATTTGCCCATGTACACAGCTTTTCCTTCTACATTAGCTGCAGTGAAATGTCTCCACACATCAGATAGTGCCCGTGGCATTTTCCTGTAAAAAATGAGTAAAAAAATCCCAAAGACAATTCCATGTAGATAAATAGTTAAGCGGTTAGATTAAACAACTCATTTGTAAGAAAAATGTTTAAAATGAAACATGTATGGAAACATGTCAAGACTGACGCCGGAGATGAGAAGCAGGTACGGGGAGTCAATATTTAACAATGAACAGACATGAAACAAGACAGGAATAACATCAGCACACGGGTATACAAGGACATATGACAAGCAATGCTGAAGCGGGGAACAGAGCGGGGGAACAGACAGATATAGGAGGTTAATAACAGAGGTGAGTGAGTCCAATAATCGCTGAAGTGCGTGATGGGGGGGAGGCAGGTGTGCGTAATGCTGGCCTGGCGCTCGATGGCAGGAGTGCGTATTGCTGGGGAGCCTGGCGCTCAATGGCAGGAGTGCGTATTGCTGGGGAGCCTGGCGCTCAATGGCAGGAGTGCGTATTGCTGGGGAGCCTGGCGCTCGATGGCAGGAGTGCGTAATGCTGGTGAGCCTGGCGCTCAATGGCAGGCGTGCGAAATGCTGGGGAGCCTGGCGCTCGATGGCAGGAGTGCGTAATGCTGGGGAGCCGGGCGCTCAATGGCAGGAGTGCGTAATGCTGGGGAGCCTGGCGAGAGGGGGGGGAGAGAGCGGGAGCAGGCGTAACAGAAACAGGTGAGTTAACACTCCTCAGTTAGCAGGCTCAAGCAAGCTAAAACCCACAAGGTAGCAAAAACTAACTAGCAGAAATTGTTAACAAGTTAGAAATGATTTAAACACACTTTGCTGTCGGCTACTATTTACTAGTTAACAAAAAATCATGTATGTCATATCAAATATATTCACCCCACCCAGTATTGTAATCAAAACATACCAGAAAGCATGTAGTCCTTGGCTCAGACAGTGTAGTAGTGTGGGCTCAATAGCATCTCATTAGTGTGCAAGAGAATCAGCTGTACATGTGATGGAAGAATGCACTGTGCATGCAGAGGGTTGCAGTTCCATTAAACTGTGGAGAGTTTAACAAAAATATGCCACAAGACCTAGAATTGCCTTATGTGTATCCCACAAAAAAGGTTCTGTTATAAGCTAACTTTTTTGATGAATTTAAGCAAAATTCCCCAAATTCCCTGGCGTAACTTCCGACCCTATGCAACCCTAGTGGGGAATAGTTGTTTTTACAACTGTCAGATCCTGCAACGGTGCCCCTCACACAAAACACACACACACACACACACACACACACACACACACACCTTTTATTGCTAGTCCCTCCCAGTCTCATACCCTTGCCACCCAGGAAGTAACCATAGCTTTCTGAGTGACATGCTCTCATCGGGGTAGTGTTGACACAGAGGTGCTAAAACCACACAGGACGCTCCCTCTACTGCACCCCCCCCTCACATACCCCTGAATTGCTTTAGGTCTGTCAGAGGCCTACTTCTTACTGTGGAGGGACACATTAGTGTCACACTCAAAGTCACACACACTGCTCTGTTGTTCGGGTAGATTTATTGGTGTGCATTGTTTAATTGCAGTGTGTGTCGTGTTTCTGGGTCACAATGTTTTATTTCCAACTTCCTGTTTCGCCCTCAGTTTGGTTCTAGTTCGGAGAGATCTGTTTCTCTCTCCTCTTCCGGGAACAGACATTATTACTAGCTCCATACAGGTCGAAACCAGTTTAAACCCGTCTTCCCAGTAAGCCTTTCTGAATGGGGATGATGAAAACAAGGCCTTCGGAGGCTTCATAAGCCCTCAGAATGTCAAATGGAGTTTCCTCCTCAACATCACGGCATTGTCCGTTCTAAACTTCAACCCGTGTTTCACCTTCAGGTGCCACTCAAAGCCACGACAGCTGTAAGTCTGCCAAAACAAGTGCATGCTGTTTTATACAGCGTGAGGTTATCATGACTGACATTCCTTCCGTGTCCCCAACGGTTCAGTACTAAGGCCATGGTCGTTCATAGATTTATGTGACTAATATATTTACATATTACATGACCATAAAGATTGTATTGATTGGTAATGTGAGTCGCCACAGGTGAGTACGGGAAGCAGGATAACACTAGCAGGATACGGTCTGAAGTTAATGTGTAATCGGGTGTGTGACAGCTAGGGGAATAACTGCGTCAGGCCACTGTGTGTGTGTGTGTGTGTGTGTGTGTGTGTGTGTGTGACACCCACCTGTATCAGCTGTTCAAACTCCATGTGATCAAATGCAAGTGCAGCGCAATCACAGGTGCCGTGACCGCACAGTGTTGCTAGGCAACCCCGCATGGAGGAGTGTCAGCCGTGTGACCACAAGGTATAGGCTGGGGCCACTGTTTGGGTCAGCACTGCTCCGGGCCTCCCTCTCTCCTCCTCATCTGCGGGTAGAGAATTGGATCTCATTTCTTGTCGCTCCGTGTCCTCTGATTGTTTCACAGTAAAGTACTGTAGTATTGGTGTTATTGTTTTTTGCTGTTGTTGTGTGCGTTGAGTTACGTGCCACTTGGGTGCCAGTACTACCACCTTTTCAAAGAAGGTAGATGTGTAACACGATGAAACTGTTTAGTTGAATTAAAAGGGGCGGGAGGTACAGTGTGTTAAAGTTGTGTTGGCCGACTACAGGGCTGTTGACTCTCCAAAACCATAATGTACGGGTGTTGTAAAGAGAGAGCGGTATTTACGGGGTTAGTGTTACCTTGGTTCGGAGGTCGAAGTTTCACTGAGATTACTGTCTGAGAGAGTGAAAGGCGGGAGCGCAGAAACACGCACGCCGACTCAGTCACAAGACAGGACTCCTTAAGACATAAACAAAGCTTCCGGTGAGGGGGCACACACACACACACACACACACACACACACACACAAACAATAGATTCTCTTCGATGTAAAAAAGTGTTTGTCTAAAGGGCAGTTGCAGGGCCGGCCCTACTGTGCTGCTAGCTGGCTGAGACCCAGCATGTGATGACAACCTTAGAGAGAGGTGTGTGTGTGTCTGAGAGAGAGCCACAGTACAGTAGAACAGTGTTTAGTGTGATACTGTATTTGCTGGGATCGTGCCTTCAACACAGGCTCTGAGAACTTGCTTAGGTAAGAGGGAACTCTATGGAAATATTGCAGTAGAATTGTATCTCTGTATTGGAAGTTGGATTTTGCTATTACGACGGTTGTTATTTTGTAATAATAATGGTCAATTTAAGGCCGTGCAATTTCGCATTATTGTTGATTTAATGACCTAATTATTGTCGCTGTCTAGGTGGCCATATAACTGAATGATCCAGTTTTTTTTTTTTATAATTGGGATTGCAAGTTATTCAGTTGCAGTGTAGTTTGAGTACTTACTTTTGTCCCGTGTTCAATCTACCTGCAGGGCTTAAAGTAACTGTTGCCGTGACACGTCTCATATCCAGTGTGTGTTCTTAGTGCACAGGGTGGAGAGGGAGAGGCTTATATACTCCCATCACGGTTACGTGTGTTGTCCCCATGACGTCGAAGCTCGGCACAACACCTATCGACTCGGTGGCGTTATTACATTCGAATGAATAACCAGACTGCATTCACTCGAAGGTTTATTAATCATGCACATTGTTGATGAGAAGAGCAACTGTCTGATCAGAATTAGCAGGAGGTATAAAAAAAAAGAGTGGAGATACCGGAAGAGAAGACAGGAGAGGATGAGGGGAATACGAGAGAACTAGAAAAGGGGAAGATAGGAGTGGACAATTGACAGATAGGCAGTTGTGTTTGAAGTAGAGAACTTATTGTCAGAGCACCTGTGTCTCCCTATTTTGTTTTACCCCTTTTTCTCCCCAATGTCGTGGTATCCAATTAGTAGTTACAGTCTTGTCCCATCACTGCTACTCCCGTACGGACTCGGGAGAGGCAAAGGTCGAGAGCCGTGCGTCCTCCGAAACACGACCCAACCACGCCGCACTGCTTCTTGACACACTGCCCGCTTAACCCGGAAGCCAGCCGCACCAATGTGTCGGAGGAAACACCGTACACCTGGCGACTGTGTCAGCGTGCATGCGGCCCGGCCTGCCACAGGAGTCGCTAGAGCGCGATGGGACAAGGACAGTCCCTCAAGGCCAAACTGCGCCACTCGGGAGGCCCTACTTTGATGTTCTATTCCAACAGTTTGATTTCTCACTTTTCCGCACTACACTGGAATTCCCAAAGTTACAATTCTGAATCGATCCCCTGTTTGAATGCAGATTAAATGTGTTTTCTAAAGTTTGAGCACCATGTGCTCTCTCTCAGCGGGTGTTTTTATTTAGCCAGAAGAATCTTTATTTTTACCTCCTCAGTACCAGGGGTATTTGGGTCAGGGGTATATCAGAGAAGAGGTCAGGGAAGTATTTTAGTAGTGTTGACGTGTGTGTGTGTGTTCGCGCACGCGCACATTAGTGCCTGCGTGTGTATGTGTGAGGGTATGTCACATGGAAGATGGGGACTTTTAAGAGGAGGGGTATCTCAGTCAAGCTGGGGGTATTTTAGTAGGGTCTGGGGGTATTTCAGGGTGGCTCGCGGGTAGTTCAGTGAAACGATGGTGGCATATGGGTCTGGGGTATTTTAGTAGGGTCTGGGAGGGTATTTCAGGGTGGCTCGCGGGTAGTTCAGTGAAGTGATGGTGGCATGTGGGTCTGGGGTATTTAAAAGACAGGGGGTGTTTTAGTGAGTGGGGGATATTTTAACTTTGTAGTGAGCAGAGCCTGGTCTAAATTCCTTCTGGTTCTCAGTCTGTGTCCTCCCTGACCTCCCAGCATGTGTCGCCATAGAACAGCTGTTCTGGGGTCAGCGGCTCACTGACCTGGAGTCTGCTTCTGATTCGTCGTATGACATCATTGAAATATCTGATGTAGAATCAGAGGGCTACTGTGGAAGGATGATATTGATATTAATGTATTAAATAGCTAGTGTTATTTTAGTTTGTTCTCCATAAAGTACGACGTCTTATTTTTCTAAATTGAACCGCTGCACTCTGCTCAGTCGAAACCCGTTTCACACTAATAGACTGTCGGGTGGGTGCTAGCTAATACCGATGGGGGAGATGAATTGCGCCTAGGTGTATATTAGCATGAGACGGATTCCGTTTCGATGAGGTTCCCTTGATTGAACAGTCGAGTATAGTCTCAATGGCCGCTTCTCAACAGCATGAACAGTGAAAATGGCTGCTGCTGTGGCATATGAATCAATTGTTATATTGCTCAATTCCCTCCCCTGTTTGTTCACCTGAAACTGACCGTTGGCAACCCTTGAACTCTCCTTTTTTTTTATTGATGATGTCATTCGATGACTCTGTTTTATTTTGTTCACCTGGGGGTTGACATTTTGCGGCCAATGGGCTGTATCGAAGTAGGGTCACATAGTGAGCTTGTAACTAAGCAAATTCTGTCGACCAATCACATCACCTGGCTGTTGATTGTTGACAGCTCAGCACAGCTGGGTCGGTATGGTAACAGGGCCAAAGTAGAATGCTTTTGTCATCTAAGGTACTCCAGTGGAGGTGTATGTCTGGCTTATTTTAATGTTGCTTTGACCAGGCTATGTCATTAAACAATCGACTCACCTTACTCAGGTCGGCACTCTGCGAAGTCAATCCCTGTAAGCATGTCCCGAAACCCTAAGGCGGGCGATGTGTTTGCGATGGCTATTTTTGAGTAGGCTGCTGATAACTGCCTATGCGTTACTGACTGTGTGATGAGTTGAGTTACATCTGAATGTAAAATCGGTTCTCTCTGTCTCTCTTCTCCTCCTCCTCCAGATTGAGAACATTGATGCCTGCCTCCGTTTCCTGGCAGCCAAAGGAGTCAACATACAGGGCCTGTCTGCAGAGGGTAAACGCTCACCAGTCACACACACCTGCCGAGACTACATTGACTGACTGTAGTGGCTAGAATACTGTGTAGTGAGCTTGTAACTTTCCTCTCTGTATCTCATATCTCTCTCTCCTTCTTCCTACCTCTTCATCTCATTCTCTTTTTCTCTCTCTCTCTCTCTCTCTCCGTCTATTTACCTCTCTCCCCTGCTCTCCTTACGCAGAGATCCGGAATGGGAATCTGAAGGCCATTCTGGGGCTCTTCTTCAGCCTGTCTCGCTACAAGCAGCAGCAGGCCCACCGCCAGTACTCCCAGCCCCACCTTAACCCCCAGCCCCAGAGCCCTCAACCTCCCCTGATCCAGCAAACCGGCGCCCCTGCCCAGCTCAGCAGCCACCCTGTCCCCCCTACGCATGAGACTCCGGCCCCCACAGCACAAGCAGCCCAGAAAACAGCACAGGCCGAGATGCAGTCCAGGTAAGCCTGTTGGATCACCGCTACACTGATGCATTCTGGGAAGATGTAGTTCGTAATACTTCGAATTTGAAATGTCTTCCCTCTTTCGCTCCTAGTTGATGTCATCAGTGTTCAATTTACCGTCTCGGTCTTATTTCCTCTCTCTTTCCAGTTGTCTTAGCTCCGGTCTTCTGTAAATGTCAAATGAGTCTTTCTGTCTCTCCCGTCCTCCATTGCGCTCTCCTTCTCTTTCTTTCTCTCTCTCCTCCTAGGGCTGGGTCTCAGAGTAAACTGCTCAAGTTTTCCCTTGGTCAGAAAAAGTCCTCTAGGTCAGCTCTTTTTCTCTCCCTCTTTCTCCCGCTCTTCTTTGTGGTCATGCATCTTCCTCCTCCACTCCTCCTCATCTTCTAATTCCCCCCCTTTCCTCACTATTTCCAGAGTAGCTAGAGGTTGCCCATAACAACTGATACAGGGTCAGATTTGTTTCAACAGGTAATAGTTATGGTTACTATAGAGGTGTTATTAATATGATCCTAGATCTGTGGTAAGGGCAACTTCTACCTGAAACTACTATTCTACTCTGCATGAGTTTTGAAGAGAGGGGACTCCAAGGCTCCATTTTGGAAAGTCCTGTTTGACTCTGGCATCACGCCTCATTTGGCATGTCTGCTTAATGGGGTGTGAGGGACCTTTAGATAACCCTTGTGTGTGTGTGTGTGGTTGCCTGCGTGTGATGTGCATGTGTGTGCGCTCACTCAAGAACGTGAGAGAGCGTCTCACTGTGAGTATGACCTTAATAATTAACTGAGATGGAGGAGTGGATGGCTTGAATTTGGTTGTATGTTACGATAACGGATTGGATAGGCCACTACTACTATCCTCCTCCAACTGTACTGTGTTCTGTGAGATAATGTTCAATCAGTGATGTCACACACTTTCTACGTTCGTCTGGGCCCATATTCATAAACTGTCATAAAGTAGGAGTACTGACCTAGGATCAGTTTAGCCTTTTGTGTCATTATTAAAAAGAAAGGCCTAGTCCTAGAGTAACACTCCTACTCTGAGAGGTTTTTATGAATAGTGGCCAAAAACGTTGTTTTACAAGCATGAAATGAAATGAAGTGAAGTTGAGGATGTGTTGTTGCGTGCTGCCTAAACCCAACACAGCAGGCATAAAAAGATGCCTGAACGGAGGCCTCACGTCCGTTTTTCAGGGGAAAACAGAAGATAGGTTGAAAATACTGTATCCCTAAAAAACGGAAACATCCGCTTTTTGCCTGCCCAGAGGAGTGCATGCTGTCCATCCCTTGTAGTTTTGCACCTGCTTCTAGTCTAATTTACAAAACAATGCAGTAGCGCCGCCCTCTGGTCAGCATGTGTAACTGCAGGCGTAAGTACATTCAATATCTGGAATGGTGTTTTTCTCCTTTTCAGATTGTAATGCGTTTCTCCTCCAATGCTTTTCCTTTTCATCTTTATGCTTTATTTTCTTTCTCGGCTTGAATGAAAACGGTCTTGATGTGCATCCAGGGGGAGCATAGGTGACATTAGGATAATTTCATGATTACGATTTAATGTGGCCACATCCTGAATGAGAACAGACAGAAGACGTTTCATCATGTAAACAGTGTATATCATGAATAGGCTAGCAGTGAAGCCTGTGACTTAATATCTCACTCAGAATTAAATCATGTGTTACATTTTGCAGCTCAGTTGGTAGAGCATGGTTCTTGCAATGCCAGAATAGTGTGTTTGATTCCTGGGATCACCCGTACGCAGAATGTATGCATTGCAAGTAAATTGACCCTAAGTCCCTTTAGATAAAAGTGTCTGCTAAATGGATATTTTTGTATTTTTATAATAGAAAGCTTGTTTATACACTAATAACATTTTCAGTGTGTTCATTTAGGAACGCTCATACCATCATGGTCTTTGTTGTCGGACAGGAACTTAATGATGACTTATAGCCCAGTTGAATTCATAAGACAGTTAATTCATGGGCTAACAACAGTCTTTCTACTCAACATGATTGAAAGTCTAATGAGCAGGACCTATTCTCCCAATAACAAAAGCCCATGCAATCCTGCTTGGTCATGTAAAGGGAATGCCTTTAAAAAAATTAAAAAATAAATGTTTTACACCAGTATTGAACTACCGGTCATATTTTGTTTATCAGACCAATGCCGACAGCCACAGAATTATGTTTCCTCCACCGATGTTGAATTAGCAATTTATAGGCCTATGTGAAAGACGGACCCGGCTCGAACGCTGCCTTTGACTCCCGGCTATGGCTGCGCAGGAGATTAGCTAACAATATGTGGTTACAGATGGGTGGAAAATTATTGGACGTTTAATGAACGTATTGCCTAATCCTTGCTGTTTGTGCCATTGAGTGTAAACGCTCTATTGCTCTCCCGCTCAGACTTCCAGGCCCGAGTGCGAGGGTGTCCACTGCTGGCAGTGACATCACACCTCGCGGGTCGGTTGGCGCCGCCGGCAACCGGCGAAGTCAGGGCTTCACAGACAAGACCAAACCAGCCGCTCACAAAGGTACGTCTGTCCTTCACACGCACGCACACTCGAAAAAACATACATACATACACTACCGTTCAAGAGTTTTTGAACACCTACTCATTCAAGGGTTTTTCTTTATTTCTACTATTTTCTACATGGTAGAATAATAGTGAAGACATCAAAACTATGAAACATTTATTTTATATTTGAGATTCTTAAAATAGCCACCCTTTCCCTTGATTACAGCTTTGCACACTTTTGGCATTCTCTCAACCAGCTCAATGAGGTAGTCACCTGAAATGCATTTCAATTAACAGGTGTGCCTTCTTTAAAGTTAATTTGTGGAATTTCTTTCCTTCTTAATGTGTTTGAGCCAATCAGTTGTGTTGTGACAAGGTAGGGGTGGTATACAGACGATAGCCCTATTTGGTAAAATACCAAGTCCATATTATGGCAAGAACAGCTCAAATAAGCAAAGAGAAACAACAGTCCATCATTACTTTAAGAAATGAAGGTCAGTCAATGCGGAACATTTCAAGAACTTTGAAAGTTTCTTCAAGTGCAGTCGCAAAAACCATCAAGCACTATGATGAAACCGTCTCTCATGAGGACCGCCACAGGAATGAAAGACCCAGAGTTACCTCTGCTGCAGAGGATAAGTTCATTAGAGTTACCAGCCTCAGAAATTGCAGCCCAAGTAAATGCTTCACAGAGTTCAAGTAACAGACACATCTCAACATCAAATGATCAAATAAAATTTTATTGGTCACATACACATGGTTAGCAGATGTTAATGTGAGTGTAATGAAATGCTTGTGCTTCTAGTTCTTACAGTGCAGTAATATCTAACAGGTAATCTAACAATTCCACAACCACTACCTAATACACACAAATGGATGGAATAAGAATATGTACATATAAATATATGGATGAGAGATGACCAAGCGGCATAGTTAAGATGCAATAGATGGTATAAAATACAGTATATACATATGAGATGAGTAATGTAAGATATGTAAACATTATTAAAGTGCCATTATTTAAAGTGGCTAGTGATCCATTTATTTTTTATTTTTTTGAGGGTCAGCTTAATATTGCCGAAAGAATGTGGCTTCTAATGTAATTGTCTGCATAATTTCCAATCCCCCATATTTTTTTGGTAAATATATATATATATCTATACACGCATGCATATATATACACATATATACATACACATACCTATATAGACATAATACTTTTTGAAAGAATATACCTTTATTATTATTCCCCGCAAACCCTTCCGCCGATCCCCCAATTGGAGTAAACTAATAAACACTTCTGCTTCTACCTTAAATCCATACATCTTATACACATTCTACAGACACAGTCTACTTTACAATAGTTCTCTCTTGTTTGTTCTTAGTCCTTCCTCTATTTCTGATGCCCATCCAGTTTGATGATTTCTATTTGTAACTATGCTATTTCACAAAAGCTCCGAACCTATATACATTCTACAGATCCCTTATGCCCTACATTGTTTATCTTGTTATTAGTCCCACCCTAGTCCCATCAGCTCCACTCAACCCCTCCCATCTGTCTCTCAACACCATCCATTTCAGATTTCTACTTGCCATATATTTTTCAACTGTGCTGTGATGCTTCACAAAATAATTGAACCTTCATATTCTCATAGCTTCTACAGATTGTAAATTTAAAAACTTTTTTTTTGCTAAAATAATTATTATATTATTGATTGATTGACTATGGCTTTTCAAATCACCCAGTATTGCTATCTGTAGTGTTAGTTCTAGGCAAATGTTGCAATTCTTCAGCCATTCCTGGACCTGTGACCAAAAATGAGCTACATATGGACAATACCAAAATAAATGATCAAATGACTCTGCCTTCTCACAGCAGAATCTGCTGAGCTGGGAAGATTGTATCACCCATATATATAACATTCTATTAGTTGCAAGAATTTTGTATAGTGATTTATATTGAAAAATTCAAAGTTGTGAATCCGGCGTTGTTTTGCGTATCAATTCATAAACCATGTGCCATGGAATGGGTACATCGAAAATCTCTTCCCAACTATTTTGCAATTTTATATGGCACAGCTGCCAGTTTTTTGGTCCTTAAATGAAATTGGTATATGTTTTTATTTATCACACTTTAACCATTTATGTTCTTTAATACAGGGCCGACATACAAAGTTCTTACTTTTTTCCCCTTCTACTTGCCTCTTCCATTTTTGTGGTAATGCTGCATTTAATTGGTTGTAATTTTTGGTAGAGCAGACATTTCCATATGTCTGTGTTTGCTGCATGTGATCCATTAGTTAAAGTGGCCAATGATTTGAGTCTGTATGTATGCAGCAGCCTCTCGGTGTTAGTGATGGGTGTTAAACCGTCTGACGGCCTTGAGATACAGTTGATGTCGGAAGTTTACATACACCTTAGCCAAATACATTTATACTCAGTTTTTTCACAATTCCTGACATTTAATCCTAGTTCATTAGAACGTGCGTTGAAGATGTCGTTCCCATAGCAACGATAAAAACATTCCCTAACCAGAAACCGTGGATTGATGGCAGCATTCGCGTGAAACTGAAAGCGCGAACCACTGCTTTTAATCAGGGCAAGGTGTCTGGCAACATGACCGAATACAAACAGTGCAGCTATTCCCTCCGCAAGGCTATTAAACAAGCTAAGCGTCAGTACAGAGACAAAGTAGAATCTCAATTCAACGGCTCAGACACAAGAGGCATGTGGCAGGGTTTACAGTCAATCACGGACTACAAGAAGAAACCCAGCCCAGTCACGGACCAGGATGTCTTGCTCCCAGGCAGACTAAATAACTTTTTTGCCCGCTTTGAGGACAATACAGTGCCACTGACACGGCCTGCAACGAAAACATGCGGTCTCTCCTTCACTGCAGCCGAGGTGAGTAAGACATTTAAACGTGTTAACCCTCGCAAGGCTGCAGGCCCAGACGGCATCCCCAGCCGCGCCCTCAGAGCATGCGCAGACCAGCTGGCCGGTGTGTTTACGGACATATTCAATCAATCCCTATACCAGTCTGCTGTTCCCACATGCTTCAAGAGGGCCACCATTGTTCCTGTTCCCAAGAAAGCTAAGGTAACTGAGCTAAACGACTACCGCCCCGTAGCACTCACTTCCGTCATCATGAAGTGCTTTGAGAGACTAGTCAAGGACCATATCACCTCCACCCTACCTGACACCCTAGACCCACTCCAATTTGCTTACCGCCCAAATAGGTCCACAGACGATGCAATCTCAACCACACTGCACTGCCCTAACCAACCTGGACAAGAGGAATACCTATGTGAGAATGCTGTTCATCGACTAGAGCTCGGCATTCAACACCATAGTACCCTCCAAGCTCGTCATCAAGCTCGAGACCCTGGGTCTCGACCCCGCCCTGTGCAACTGGGTACTGGACTTCCTGACGGGCCGCCCCCAGGTGGTGAGGGTAGGCAACAGCATCTCCTCCCCGCTGATCCTCAACACGGGGGCCCCACAAGGGTGCGTTCTGAGCCCTCTCCTGTACTCCCTGTTCACCCACGACTGCGTGGCCACGCACGCCTCTAACTCAATCATCAAGTTTGCGGACGACACAACAGTGGTAGGCTTGATTACCAACAACGACGAGACGGCCTACAGGGAGGAGGTGAGGGCCCTCGGAGTGTGGTGTCAGGAAAATAACCTCACACTCAACGTCAACAAAACTAAGGAGATGATTGTGGACTTCAGGAAACAGCAGAGGGAACACCCCTATCCACATCGATGGAACAGTAGTGGAGAGGGTAGCAAGTTTTAAGTTCCTCGGCATACACATCACAGACAAACTGAATTGGTCCACTCACACTGACAGCGTCGTGAAGAAGGCGCAGCAGCGCCTCTTCAACCTCAGGAGGCTGAAGAAATTCGGCTTGTCACCAAAAGCACTCACAAACTTCTACAGATGCACAATCGAGAGCATCCTGGCGGGCTGTATCACCGCCTGGTACGGCAACTGCTCCGCCTCAACCGTAAGGCTCTCCAGAGGGTAGTGAGGTCTGCACAACACATCACCGGGGCAAACTACCTGCCCTCCAGGACACCTACACCACCCGATGTTACAGGAAGGCCATAAAGATCATCAAGGACATCAACCACCCGAACCACTGCCTGTTCACCCCGCTATCATCCAGAAGGCGAGGTCAGTACAGGTGCATCAAAGCTGGGACCGAGAGACTGAAAAACAGCTTCTATCTCAAGGCCATCAGACTGTTAAACAGCCACCACTAACATTGAGTGGCTGCTGCCAACACACTGTCATTGACACTGACCCAACTCCAGCCACTTTAATAATGGGAATTGATGGGAAATGTTGTAAATATATCACTAGCCACTTTAAACAATGCTACCTTATATAATGTTACTTACCCTACATTATTCATCTCATATGCATACGTATATACTGTACTCTACATCATCGACTGCATCCTTATGTAATACATGTATCACTAGCCACTTTAACTATGCCACTTTGTTTACTTTGTCTACATTCTCATCTCATATGTATATACTGTACTCGATACCATCTACTGTATGCTGCTCTGTACCATCACTCATTCATATATCCTTATGTACATATTCTTTATCCCCTTACACTGTATAAGACAGTAGTTTTGGAATTGTTAGTTAGATTACTTGTTGGTTATCACTGCATTGTCGGAACTAGAAGCACAAGCATTTCGCTACACTCGCATTAACATCTGCTAACCATGTGTATGTGACAAATTTGATTTGATTTGATAGTAAAAAAATCCCTGAGGTTTACATACACTCAATTAGTATTTGGTAGCATTGCCTTTAAATTGTTTAACTTGGGTCAAACGTTTCAGGTAGCCTTCCACAAGCTTCCCACAATAAGTTGGTTGAATTTTGGCCCATTCTTCCTCACAGAGCTGGTGTAAATGAGTCAAGTTTGTAGGCCTCCTTGCTCACACGTACTTTTTCAGTTTTGCCCACAAATTTTCTATAGGATTGAGGTCAGGGCTTTGTGATGGTCACTCCAATACCTTGACTTTGTTGTCCTTAAGCCATTTTGCCACAACTTTGAAGTATGCTTGGGGTCATTGTCCATTTGGAAGACCCATTTGCGACCAAGCTTTAACTTCCTGAATGATGTCTTGAGTTGCTTCAATATATCAACATCGTTTTCCTCCCTCATGATGCCATCTATTTTGTGATGTGCACCAGTCCCTCCTGCAGCAAAGCACCTCCACAACATGATGCTGCCACCCCCGTGCTTCACGGTTGAGATGGTGTTCTTCGGCTTGCAAGCCCTCCCCCTTTTTCCTCCAAACATAATGATGGTCATTATGGCCAAACAGTTCTATTTCTGCTTCATCAGACTAGAGGACATTTCTCCAAAAAATACCATCTTTGTCCCCATGTGCAGTCTGGCTTTTTTATGGTGATTTTGGAGCAGTGGCTTCTTCCTTGCTGAGCAGCCTTTCAGCTTATGTCGATATAGGACTCATTTTACTGTGTATATAGATACTTTTGTACCTATTTTCTCTAGCATATTTCCAAGGTCCTTTGCTGTTGTTCTGGGATTGATTTGCACTTTTTGCACCAAAGTACATTCATCTCGAGGAGACAGAACACCCTCTTCCTGAGCAGTATGACGGCTGCGTGGTCCCATGGTGTTTATACTTGTGTACTATTGTTTGTACAGATGAATGTGGTACCTTCAGGCATTTGGAAATTGCTTCCAAGTATTAACAATTTTTTCTGAGGTCTTGGCTGATTTCTTTAGATTTTCCTATGATGTCAAGCAGAGGCACTGAGTTTGAAGGTAGGCCTTGAAATACATCCACAGGTACACCTCCAATTGACTCAAATGATTTCAATTAGCTTATCAGAAGCTTCTAAAGCCATGACATCCTTTTCTGGAATTGTCTAAGTTGTTTAAAGGCACAGTCAACTTAGTGTATGTAAACTTCTGACCCACTGGAATTGTGATAAAGTGAATTAAAAGTGAAATAATCTGTCTGTAAACAATTGTTGGAAAAATTACTTGTGTCATGCACAACCAACTTGCCAAAGCTATAGTTTGTTAACAAGACATTTGTGGAGTGGTTGAAAAACAAGTTTTAATTACTCCAACCTAAGTCTTTGTAAACTTCCAACTTCAACTGTAAATGCTGTTTTTCAGTCTCTCGGTCCCAGCTTTGATGAACCTGTACTGATCTCGCCTTCTGGATGGTAGCGGGGTGGCTCGGGTGGTTGATGTCCTTGATGATCTTTTTGGCTTCCTGTGACATCGGGTGCTGTAGGTGTCCTGGAGGGCAGGTAGTTTGCCCCCAGTGATGCGTTGTGCAGACTGCACCACCGTCTGGAGAGCCTTGCGGTTGAAGGCAGTGCAGTTGCCGTACCAGACTGTGATACAGCCCGACAGGATGCTCTCAATTGTGCATCTGTAAAAGTTTGTGAGGGTTTTAGGTCTCAAGCCAAATTTCTCAAGCCTCCTGTGGTTGAAGAGGCGCTGTTGCGTTGCCTTCACCACACTGTCTGTGTGGGTGGATCATTTCAGTTTGTCTGATGTGTACGCTGAGAAACTTGAAACTTTCCACCTTCTCCACTGCTGTCCCGTCGATGTGTGTGTGTGGGGGGAGGGGGGGGTGCTCCCTCTGCTGTTTCCTGAAGTCCTCGATCATTTCCTTTGTTTTGTTGATGTTGAGTGAGCGGTTATTTTCCTGTAGGTTGTTTTCCTATCTCGTCGTTGTTGGTAATCAAGCCCACTACTGTTGTGTCGTCTGTAGACTTGAGGATTTAGTTGGAGGCGTGCGTGACCATGCAGTCATGGGTGAACAGGGAGTACAAGAGGGGGCTGAGCACGCACCCTTTTGGGCCCCTGTGTTGAGGATCAGCAAAGTGGAGATGTTGTTTCCTACCTTCACCACCTGGGGACGACCCGTCAGGAATTTCAGGACCAAATTGCACAGGGTGGGGTTGAGACCCTGGACCTCAAGCTTAATCATGAGCTTGGAGGGTACTATGGTGTTGAATTGCTGCAAAGAAACCACTACTAAAGGACACCAATAAGAAGAAAAGACTTGCTTGGGCCAAGAAACACGAGCAATGGACATTACACCAGTGGAAATGTGTCCTTTGGTCTGGAGTCCAAATTGGAGATTTTTGGTTCGATCCGCGGTGTCTTTGTAAGACACGGTGTGGGTGAACAGATGATCTCTGCATGTGTTTTTCCCCCTGTAAAGCATGGAGGACGAGGTGTTATGGTGTGGCGGTGCTTTGCTGGTGACACTGTCTGTGATTTATTTAGAATTCAAGGCACACTTAACCAGCAGGGCTACCACAGCTTTCTGTAGCGATAAGCCATCCCATCTGGTTTGGACTTAGGGGGACTATCATTTGTTTTTCAACAGGATGACCCAAAACACACCTCCAGGCTGTGTAAGGGATATTTTATAATTGAATCCATATGTTATTTCACAATTTTGATGTCTTCAAAATGGTGTGTCATACACTGCACTCCTAACCAGCCCTGCTGGCAACAATTTCATTGCGCTTTTTTGCAGACGTTTACTGACACCAGCCATATTCAACGGGTGTTGTACACATGTCACGTAACGTTAGCTAACGAGCTAGCTAATGCTAGCTAGTTAAACAACAATGAACAGTGCCAACAATGCCACAGTGCTGGGAGCTAACCAACCATGTTCAATGTTAGCTAGCTAACATTAAGCTCTAATTAGAAAAGCAAACAGATCTGGGAAACAAATAATAACGTCAGCTAGGGATCCAGCCAGCTAACTTTAGCTAGAGCCAGTGCACTTTAGCTAGAAATGAAACCACTTTGTCAAAATTAGAAACTTGTAATATCTGAAAATGTAGCTAGCTAATGCTAGACTATCTTACCTGTATACATCAACATGCATGATGGACGCGTCTCCCTGTCAGGAATGCCATACCACGGTTGCCCTTAGTTTGAAGATGTAATCCGGAGACAGGTGTTTTCTCCATCTCTAGCTATCATACTCCAATTCCACTGATTTCATAACTTGATCCTCCAGAAAGTGGAGAGCAACACTTAATGCAGCTCCACTACACAATACATTTTTAGAAAAGCAGCGTTCGACAGGATTACCAACACAGACTGACGAGCTCAAATAGACAGAAGCCTTCTATATGGCAGACCAATCTGAACTCCTCTCTCGGCATGTCCAGCCCACGCATTATCTCAGCCAATCATGGCTAGCAGGAAGGTAGCCCCCTTTTTCTGTGGCTTAAACAACTAGGCTCGTAATTTAACAATTTTATTTGTATTTACAGATGGTGTACAAGTTGGTTATTAAGGCACTTGAAAGTTCACGTTCGAGAAGGTATTTCTGCAAAAAAAACATTTTTTGCTAAAAAAAACGTAGTTTCCTGAATCGGGTCACAAATGCCTAAAACCACCTGTCAAGTCATTAACGCTGACAGACTGTCATGGTCATGATGTGGATGATGATGTCTGTGAGTATGGCAGCTATCCTAATCAGGCCGTTATGGTGTGGGAGGCCATAGGTGTCACCCTTTCTCAGAATAGACCAGGGCCTATCCACAAAGCGTCTGAGTACAGTAGGAGTGCTGATCTAAGATCTGTCCATATAACATTATTCAAGATGATCTAAAAGGCTAAACTGATTCTAGATCAGCACTCCAACTTTGAGATGCTTTGTGGATACGGGTCCCTGAGTGCAGACACTCTCCCACCCACAATGCACTCCATCAGTGCTGGAGCACTTTACTGACATGCGAGTGAGTTGAGCCACAAAGTAGAGTATTCATCTTTGTTACCTATATTGAGGGCATAAAAGGTTATTCGTTAGATAGTCAATATGATTTCTGGTGCCCAGAAGCTTCACCTGTTTATCTGGCTGATCATATGATCTTCCCATCTTTGGCAAAGGGAGCTTTTGGGATACAGAAATGAACAGTACAAGCTACAATGCCGTGTATTTCGAGGACAATCGAAACACTGTGTGTGGTTATGTGTGTGTGTGTGTGTGTGCCTGCGTTCATTTGTGGGTTACAAGGTTAGGCGACAGTGTGTGATTTATAGAGGTGTGCGTGCGTGTGTGTGTGTGTTAGATTTAGTGTTGAGCTATAAACGTTACCATGACCTCTAGTTGTTCCCTGGTATGACCACTATGCTCTGTCTAAGCTTCACATGTGCTTGCCTATAGTAGGACACTGCGAATGACCTATGAGTACTGTAGGGGCTGTGGCGATCATGACATGTTGTCCTCTGGGTTATTGTCATGCAAAAGTCTGCCGGGTCTCACGGCAATTGACCTTTTAATGAGCATAAACGCGTTCGGCATCGCCAGGCCTCCGTGCTTTTATATCGTTATGATGTGCCCTGAATCAATTTCCTAAATTGCTCGGCCTGCGTCTTGTTGGTGTGTAGTCACACATATCCCCGGGACACACTTTCTGGGCTGAGACAAGAATGGCATTATTCCTGCAGGGGGGAGAGAAAAAAAACATGGTTAAAATGATACTCAGCTCAGAGTTCGTTTTTTATTTGGGTTAACCTTGCTGTCACACGGCCTCTAGTCTTCTCATGTTGCTTTGAACTCACACTGTACATTCTCCATAGCCCAGGGACTGTTACTGTGGAAATATCATTCTATTTCTATGGTGATTACTGTGTGACTGGTGTCTGTCTACTGTATTCAGACGGCCTGACACAGTTTACCCGTATTGACTTCATTGCGTCTCTATTGTCTGCTGTGTTTAGCCAGGGGGAATCCGTTTGACTGTGTATTTAGTGCGAGGTTTTATATAGCTTCTCTGCACTGCTGTCACCACTCAGCTCGTCTACTGGGTTGTTTATAGACTCACTGTGTTTGTCTTCTACAGTCTAAACGCATTACCCTGTATTATACTGTATGAAAGATGGGGGGGAGATGGAGGGATGAGAGAAAGAGAGGGTGGTGTGTGTGTGTGTGTGTGTGTGTGCGTGTGCGCGAGAGTGATCTGAAGGGTGCAGAGGGACAGTCAGCAGGTAGGAGGGGTGGAGGTTTTGGAATCATCTCCCCCCTAAACCACCTACCTTCCCCGTTGAGTCGCTGCCAAATCCCTCCCGCCTCCCTCACCCAACTCACTCCTGCACAACAGTTCCACTCAGGCTGCACTACGTGGAACATCTATCAGAGTTTGGGACTCTACTTCTTCTCTCAGCTTCTTTTGGTCTACTCTACTGGGACCGTGATACAGCAGCACTTACGAGGTTTGTCATCGGTCTTTTCACCGCTCTCCCCGTAGCCCCACGAAGTGCTGAAACTCAACTTGAGATGAGTGCACGCCAGTCTAGCTTTCTCCTAAATCATACATTATGCCGACGTGAGATTTGTATGACCGCTGGGATTCGCTGCGATTACTCTTTTAATACAACATTTTACTTAGTAAGCTTTACTGTACCAAGTTAGCAACAATGTATTAGCGGGAACATTCAGTGTTTTACTGTCTTGAAATAAAATGCTGAAGATGCTGAGGCTCAGTAGAAACTGCCGGTTCTATTGTCTGGCCTGAATTGTTCTGTGTCAATGGTGCTGACAGTAGAATGGAGAACGTGTCACTGGAAGCATCCTGTTTTATACAGTAGAGAGACATGAGCATACAGTTGGCCTTCCTCTTATGCTTTACATTAACACAAGGTGACAGCAGCAATGTAGTCACAGAGGGAGAGAGATGTGTGACCTGTTGCCACAAGGAAAGGGCGACCGGTGAAGAACAAACACCATTGTAAATACAACTCATATTTACTTTTGTTTATTTTACCTTTTGTACTTTTTTACTATTTACACGTCGTTACAACACTGTCTATAGCCATAATATGACATTTGAAATGTAAACATATGTTTCCCATGCCAATAAAGCCCTTTAAATGTAATTGAGAGAGAGTGTGGTGTGTATGCGTGCGTGCATGTGTGGACAGTGCTGAATGAATGGCCAGTTGATGAGCTGTAGCCTCTCTGTTTGACTCTATTCATGTGGAGGAACTTTAAAAGGTTCATTCCAAACAAAGACTGGCTGTCCCACTCACTCACAAGGGCACAATGAGTGAGGTGTGTGTGTGTGTGTGTGTGTGTGTGTGCTATCTGAACTTGGGAATATGAGTAAGCAGTTTAAACAAATGACATATTGTTCTCCTTAATACAAGTCATCTATATTAAATGAAATCAGATTAAATTTACTAATTGAAAATATAAGCAACAACATAAAACAAGTAACTTTCAGTGGTAATTTATTTATAGGGTACTTCTGGCGAAACATCTGTGTATAGCTAAAACACGATTGCTCTGTGGGCAGTCCTGGCAATATGTTTTAAGCTATTTCAATAAGTGTCATACTGTATGTTGCTAAAAAAGGCTCTTCCTGAATCTGGACACATTCATAATCGTATGTTTAGGCCGTGTGTCATTCTAAACTGTATACAGTGTCTATAAGTATGATACTGCTCTTTCCCCCCCCAGACTCAGTGTCATGGTTTTATGTTTAGGCTTTATTTATCTCTATACCGTGCCTACGGAATGTATTCAGACTCCTTGACTTTTTCCACATTTTGTTAGGTTACAGGCTTATTCTAAATTTGATTAAATTGTCCCTCCTCCCCCCTAATCTATCTACACACAATACCCCATGTCCTTGTTTTTTGAAAGAAAAGCCCCCCAAAAATTGTCCATTTCAAATAACATCAACTTGATCGGTGTTAATGTTGTAAATGACGATTGGAGCTGGAAACGAATGATTTTGTAATGGTATATCTTCATACAGTAGGCATACAGAGGCCCATTATCAGCAACCATCACTCCTGTGTTCCAATGGCACGATGTGTTAGCTAATCCAAGTTTATCATTTTTAAAAGGCTAATTGATCATCAGAAGACCATTTTGCAATTATGTTAGCACAGCTGAAACCTGTTGTGCTGATTTAAAGAAGCAATAAAACTGGCCTTCTTTAGACGAGTTGGGTGTCTGGAGCATCAGCATTTTTGTGGGTTTGAATACAGGCTCAAAATGGCCAGAAACAAATTACTCTCTTCTGAAACTTGTCATAGTTGCAAAAGGGTTTTCTAATGATCAATTAGCCTTTTAAAATGATAAACTTGGATTAACTAACACAATGTGCCATTGGAACACAGTAGTGATGGTTGCTGATAATGAGCCTCTGTACGCCTATGTAGATATTCCATAACAAATTGGCCATTTCCAGCTACAATAGTAATTTACAACCATTAACAATGTCTACACTGTATTTCTGATCAATTAGATGTTATTTTAATGGACAAAAATGTGCTTTGTGTGACCCCAAACTTTTGAACAGTGGTGTAAGTATTCAGACCCTTTACTCAGTACTTTGTTGAAGCACCTTTGGCAGCGATTACAGCCTCGACTTTTCTTGGGTATGAAGCTTGGCACACCTGTATTTGGGGAGTTTCTCCCATTCTTCTCTGCAGATCCTCTCAAGCTCTGTCAGGTTGAATGGGGAGCGTTGCTGCTGAGATGTTGAATTGGGTTCAAGTCCGGGCTCTGGCTGGGCCACTCAAGGAAATTCAGAGACTTGTCCCGAAGCCACTTCTGCGTTGTCTTGGCTGTGTGCTTAGGGTCACTGTCCCCCAGTCTGAGGTCCTGAGCGCTCTGGAGCAGGTTCTTTTTTTTCTCCTTTTTTTCTTTTATACCCCTTTTTCTCCCCAATTTCGTGGTATTCAATTGGTAGTGTCTACTGTCTTGTCTCATCGCTGCAACTCCCGTACGGACTTGGGAGAGGCGAAGGTCGAGAGCCATACGTCCCCCGAAACACAATCCAACCTAGCCGCACTGCTTCTTGACACAACGCACATCCAACCCGGAGGCCAGCCGCACCAATGTGTCGGAGGAAACACCGTACACCTAGCGACCTGGTCAGTGTGCACTGCGCCCGGCCCGCCACAGGAGTCGCTAGTGAGCGATGAGACAAGGATATCCCTGCCGGCCAAACCCTCCCTAACCCGGACAGCGCTGGGACAATTGTACGCCGCCCCATGGGCCTCCC
Source organism: Oncorhynchus nerka (assembly GCF_034236695.1). Classification (NCBI taxonomy): domain Eukaryota; kingdom Metazoa; phylum Chordata; class Actinopteri; order Salmoniformes; family Salmonidae; genus Oncorhynchus; species Oncorhynchus nerka. The sequence goes on along the minus strand of NC_088423.1, from coordinate 60,462,177 downwards.
GGTCGCGGCTGGCTGCGGCAGAGCTTGGGCTCGAACCCAGAATCTCTGGTGGCTAGACTTAGACCACTGCGCCACCCGGGAGGCCGGAGCAGGTTTTCATCAAGGATCTCGCTGTACTTTGCTCCGTTCATCTTTATCTCGATCCTGACTAGTCTCCCAGTCCCTGCTGCTGAAAAACATCCCCACAGCATGATGCTGCCACCACCATGCTTCATCTTAGGGATTGTGCCAGATTTCCTGCAGATGTGACGCTTGGCATTCAGGCCAAAGAATTCAATCTTGGTTTCATCAGACCAGAGAATCTTGTTTCTCATGGTTTGGGAGGCCTTAGGTGCCTTTTGGCAAACTCCAAGTGGACTGTCATGTGCCTTTTACTGAGGAGTGGCTTCTTGGTCACCTCCCTGACCAAGGCCCTTCTCCCCCGATTGCTCAGTTTGCCCGGGCAGCCAGCTCTAGGAAGAGTCTTGATGGTTCCAAACTTTTTCCATTTAAGAATGATGGAGGCCACTGTGTTCTTGGGGACCTTCAATGCTTCAGACATTTTTTGGTACACTTCCCCAGATCTTTGCTTCGACACAATCCTGTCTCGGAGCTCTACGGACAATTCCTTTGACCTCATGGCTTGGTCCCACAGTTGACAGAGCAAAAACCTTGTATAGACAGTTGTGTGCCTTTTCCAAATCATGTCCAATCAATTGAATTGATTGTTTTCGCCTGGTCATTATGGTGTATTGTGTGTAGATTGCCTATGGATTTTTATTTATTTAATACATTTTAGCATAAGTCAAGTGGTCTGAATACTTTCCAAAGGCACTGTATATTTCTATAGGCAGGGAATGCCTAGGTCACAACTGACTGACAAGTCTAACTTAGTATTTTGACCGTGAAACAGTCGAGAGGGCTAAACAGTGTCAGACGACGCTAGCCCCTCTAATGCATCTAAGCTTGTTTTTGTGTGTGTGCGTGGCTGCGTTGCGGGCTCCACCATGTTTGCCTCCCGGTTTAGTTTGTGATGGGGGCGGCATGGGCCTTTTTGAAGGGGCTGTGCTGAACAAGCATGTCTCTGACACACGCATGCACATACACACACACACACACACACACACACACACATATGTTGAGGACGCTTGTATTGTACACTTGGTACTGGCACATATAGACAGTAACACAGACACAGTGGAACACACACACACACATACGTTGAGGACGCTTGTATTGTACACTTGGTACTGGCACATATAGACAGTAACACAGACACAGTGGAACACACACACACACATACGTTGAGGACGCTTGTATTGTACACTTGGTACTGGCACATATAGACAGTAACACAGACACAGTGGAACACACACACACACATACGTTGAGGACGCTTGTATTGTACACTTGGTACTGGCACATATAGACAGTAACACAGACACAGTGGAACACACACACACACATACGTTGAGGACGCTTGTATTGTACACTTGGTACTGGCACATATAGACAGTAACACAGACACAGTGGAACACACACACACACAGGCGTGATGATCTGTGAAAAGGGCTCTATGTCCACTGTGCCGGGCGGATATCCCAGAAGCCAGTGATGTTATCAGGACAGAGGGCAGCTCAGGGTAGGACCCAATCCCAGAGAGAGAAAGTTGATAGAGAGAAAGGGGAGAGGCAGAGAGTCAGAAATAGAGGGGCACCGAGAGATTATAGAAAGATTATAGAACATCTAATCATGGGCATTAATAAGGAGTTGGTCCCCCCTTTGCTGCTATAACAGCCACTCGTCTTTGAAGGCTTTCCACTAGATGTTGGAACGTTGCTGCGGGGACTTCCTTCCATTCAGCCACAAGAGCATTAGTGAGGTCGGGCACTGATGTGGCGATTAGGCCTGGCTCGCAGTCGGTGCTCCCAAAGGTGTTCGATGGGGTTGAGGTCAGGGCTCTGTGGAGGCCAGTCAAATCCTTCCACGCCGATCAAGACAAACCATTTCTGTTCTCGCTTTGTGCACAGGGGCATTGTCATGCTGAAATAGGAAAGGGACTTCCCAAAACTGTTGCCACAAATTAGGAAGCAACGAATTGTCTAGCAATGTCATTGTATGCTGTAAAGTTAAGATTTATTTTCACTGGAACTAAGGGGCCTAGCCCGAACAATGAAAAACAGCCTCAGACCATTATTCCTCCTCCACCAAACTTTACAGTTTGCACTATGCATTCGGGCAGGTAGCATTCTCTTGGCTTCCACCAAATGCGGAGTTTTCCTTTGGACTGCCAGATGGTGGAGCGGGATTCATCACTCCAGCAAATATTTCAACTGCTCCAGAGTCCAATGACGTCAAGCTTTACACCACTCCAGCCAACACTTGGCTTTGCTCATGGTGATCTTAAGCTTGTGTGCGGCTGCTTGGGCATGGAAACCCATTTCATGGAGCTCCCTATAAGCAGTTCTTGTGCTGATGTTGCTTCCAGAGGCCGTTTGGAACTCGGTAGGGAGTGTTGCAAACGAGGAAAGCTCTACCTGCTTCAGCTTTCGGTGGTCCCGTTCTGTGAGCTTGTGTGTCATTGTTTCCACTTCCCAATAACATCACCTACAGTTGCCCGGGGCAGCTCAAGCAGGGCAGAAATTTGACGAACTGACTTGTTGGAAAGGTGGTATCCTATGACGGTGCCATGTTGAAAGTCACTGAGTTCTTCAGTACGAGCCATTCTACTGCCAATGTTTGTGTATAGAGATTGCATGGCTGTTTTATACACCTGTCAGCAACAGGTGTGGCTGAAATAGATTAATTCACTGATTTGAAGGTGTTTCCACATTTCAGACCCCTTATCCTTTTCCACATTTTGTTACATTACAGGTTTATTCTAAAATGGTTTACATCATTGTTTTTACTCATCAATCCACACACAACGTCCCATAATGGCAAAGTGAAAACAGGTTTTTAGAAATTTCTGAAAAGGTATTAAAAGAAAAAACAGATACCTTATTTACATAAGTATTTAGACCCTTTGCTATGAGACTCGAAATTGAGTTCAGGTGCATCATGTTTCCATTGATCATCCTTGAGATGTTTCTACAACTTGATTGGAGTCCACCTATGGTCAATTCAATTGATAGGACATGACTTGGAAAGGCACACACCTGTCTATGTAATGTCCCACAGTTGACAATGCATGTCAGCAAAAACCAAGCCATGAGGTCGAAGGAATTGTCTGTGGAGATCCGAGACAGGATTGTGTCGAGGCACAGATCTGGGGAAGGGTACCAAAACATTTCTGCAGCATTGAAGGTCCCCAAAAACACAGTGGCCTCCATCATTCTTAAATGGATGAATGGAACCACCAAAACTCTTCCTAGAGTTGGCCACCCGGCCAAACTAAGGCAATCGGGGCAGAAGGTCCTTGGTCAAGGATGTGACCAAGAACCTGATGGTCACTCTGACAGAGCTCTAGAGTTCCTCTGTGAAGATGGGAGAACCTTCCAGCACTCCACAAATCAGGCCTTTATGGTAGAGTGGCCAGACGGAAGCCACTCCTCAGTAAAAGGCACATGACAGCCGCTTGGAGTTTGATAAAAGGCTCCTAAAGGACTCAGACCATGAGAAACACTATTCTCTGGTTTGATGAAACCAAGATTGAACTCTTTATCCTGAATGCCAAGTGTCACGTCTGAAGGAAACCTAGCACCATCCCTATGATGAAGCATGGTGGTGGCAGCATCATGCTTTGGGGATGTTTTACAGTGGCAGGGACTGGGAGACTAGACATGATCAAGGGAAAGATGAACGGAGCAGAGTGCAAAGAGATTCTTGATGAAAACCTTCTCCAGAGCGCTCAGGACCTCAGACTGGGGTGAAGGTTCACCTTCCAACAGGACAGCGGCCCCAAGCACACAGCCAACACAATGCAGGAGCGGCTTTGCTGAACAAACAAGTCTTTGAAGATCCTTGCGTAGCCCAACCAGAGCCCGGACTTGAACCCAATCAAACATCTCTGGAGAGACCTGAAAAAAACTGCAGCGACGCTCCTCATCCAACATGACAGAGCTTGAGAGGATCTGCAGAGAAGAATTGGAGAAACTCCACAAATACAGGTGTGCCAAGCTTGTAACGTCAAACCCAGGAAGATTGGAGGCTGTAATCGCAGCCAAAAGTGCTTCAACGAAGTACTGAGTAAAGGGTCTGAATACTTATGTGAATGTGATATTTTTTACACATTTACAAAAATGTATAGATACCCGTTTTTGCTTTGTCGTTAAGGAGTATTGTGTGCAGATTGATGAGGGAAGAATACACTTGAATCCATTTTAGAATGGCTGTAACTTAACAAAATGTAGAAAAAGTCAAGGGGTCTGAATACCAGAGATTTTGGTTTGTTGCAAACAGGTTTTTGGTATGAAAGAGGCTGTGTAGACTAGAGTTGGAGAGAGAGAGAGAGAGAGAGTGTGTGTGAGAGAGACAGAGTTGGGTTATGGCAGGAATTTCACTGGTGGTCTGTGGTTAAGTCCTGAGGGCCTCTGTCTGTTAGACTCAGATTTCAGACTACTAATTGACTGCACTAATTGAGTAATTAAGATTTAAACACTAAAACATGTGTCTTGTGTAAACTACGAGATTGCACAAGTCATATAGAGGCACAAAGATGTGTGTGTGCGTTGGTGGAATTATATTTTTGTCCCAAGGTAGTGAACTTTCTCACAGTGATCTTAGCCAGGTCAGGAGGTCTATGACCTCTTATGAGTGTGATGTCAGCAGTCCATGTGTTTGGGATATTGGACGAGACGACAGTGCCACACAGTGAACTCTTTTGGTTAGAGAGAGGGAGAAAGAATGCAGGTCTGTGGCTCAGGTGTGAGTGGTTACGTATATTGATACATTGTGTATCAATATAGGCAATTGTGTGTCCAAAACAGGCAATTGTGTGATAAAATAAGGGGATTCAATTCAGTACAACTTTATTGACAACCATGGGCCAAGGGGTTCATAGCAATTTCACATCTGACCCAGGATGTGAAATGTGGATCTCCTTTTCATTCAAACTGGGGCATCTTATGTGGTCATCTGGTTCTGGGTCATCCCCAGACATGCTCTGTGTTTTTCTTGTGTCCAGTGTCCAAGCCAACACAATGTCCACTTCTGAACCAAAACCCCAGCTGGTTTCACCCCCTATTCTCCCTCTGGGTCACAGGCCGCTCTGTTGGCATGATGTAAGCTTCTCAAAGTTCCCCTTTTCCCACATCCCATTCTCAGTGAGTCTGAATCCCTCTCTTTCTCTTTCTCATTATGTCTCTTTCTCTCTCTCTCTCTCTCTCTCTCTCTCTCTCTCTCTCTCTCTCTCTACCTCTTCTGTAATTCCTGCTGGTCCTCCTCTCTCTCATTCAGGCCCTCCTCCAATAGGAAGCCAGCTATTAGCAACCTGACCCACTTTCCGCTAGCATGGCTAATTGGGCCCTAATCACTTCCTAATGGGCAATTTTTTTCAATGCGCACACAATAAATACTGAACTGGGGAGAAACGACAGTGGCATGAAAAGAAATTAGGGCATGAAAGGCGCTTAAAAAAAACAGGAATAAATGTGGTGGAAATGGGATGTGGCATAAAGATGCGGAGTGTTTAATATTCCTAGTAAATACTTCCTTACCAAGGCCCGAATGTGTGAATATTAAATTAGTCGTTTAAGGAGTTACCACAATAAAGTCCAGTGTTTAGAGTCATGTTAATGCGGTATACTGAAAAAAGGATTGCAAACTGCACTGTAAGTAGGGTTCTTCGGCTGTCCCCATAGGATAACCGTTTTTGGTTCCAGGGAGAACCCTTATTGGTTCCAGGTAGAACCGTTTTGGGTTCCATGTAGAACCCTCTGTAGAAAGCATTCTACTTGGAACCGAAAAGGGTTCTACCTTGATCGAAAAGGGTTCTACCTGCAACCAAAAAGGGTTCTTCAATGGGTTCTCCTATGGGGACAGCCGAAGAACCCTTTTAGGTTCTAGATAACACCTTTTTTTACTAAGCGTGCATTGAAAAGGAATTGCAATGGATTCAATTTGAGATCATTACTTAATTGACAGTGTTTGCGAAAGTATTTGTGCAGCAGGATAGTAGCTTCTGTTTTGCTGTGTCCGTCTGCTGTACTGGCTGGCTAATGGGTTGGGCATGGGAGTGGCCACAAGGGCAGTTTGGCAGTTTGGCTTTGAGTGTTCAAGGTAACGCTAGCAGTAAGTAGGCTCTGGGAGACTCTACAGGCACGCAACAATAACTACACTCTATTCTTGTACTGTACAGTATTAGCCTCTTGAGGAAGAATATTTTAGCTACTTTATGAGTTCTGTGTCTACGTGGGTTTTGGATTTGATTGTGACTGTTATTGGTAAGTCAAACATTATTGATTTAGAGGGGTAACAGTATAAACTTTTTTTTTTAAGTGCTTTGTTGGTTTTCGTGTGCTCTGTAACAGTGACAGACTGTTGTGTGTCTCCTGTAAAAACCTTAATTTAGACAAAATAGTCAAATGAACGAAAATATTTTGTGTTTTTGTGTTTTAGCTAGCTCGTTTCCACAGTACTTCAGAATACAGCCTTGGAGTGGAGCAAGTCTTTCTGTGAATTGGAAGATAATGACCAGCATCAATCCAGACCTCCCAGGGGGTGTCAGTGGCAGTGTTGTATCTCAGCTCAAATTCCTCGGCCTAACTTTAAAGCTCTTTCCCTCATTGTTTTTATAAATAGTTTATGATGGGCACTCTCATTGTTATTGTCCAAGGTCTCTAATAGTTTGCAGAGTGTCGTGGGTTCGCTGGCATTAAGTCATGACAGGGTTTGACTGTGTCAACACAGGCTAACCTGAGCTTTCCACAGTGCAGGACCTTATATGGACAGTTAGTGTGGGGTCTGTGAGGATTGCTCTGTCTAACCATCTCTTATTTCTCTCTTTTCCCCTCTTCTTATCCTCTCTCCCACTCCTGCTTTCCCCCTTCTCTTCCTCCTCTTCATCTTCTTCACTCCTCATCTCCGAATCCTCTCTCACTCCTATTCTCCTCTCGGTTATCCTCTTCTCACTTCCTCCTTTTCTTCATCCCTTCCACCTCTTCATCCTCTCCTTTTCCTCTTCCTCCTCTTCCTCACAGAACCCTCGGAGGGCATGACTTCACAGACTCTGGTAATGACTGAGCATGCTCCGTTGTCCCCAGCGGCCGTCTGCACTTCCACCAACAGCGCCTCTACCTCGGCTCCCATCCCTCCAGCCTCCTCCTCCTCGGCCATCCCCCACCCCAACTCCAGCAGCAAGCCCTGGAGGAGTAAGTCTGTGAGCTCCAAGCACACCACCTCCTCAGCCATGCTCTCTGTCAAGCAGGAGAAGGATGCCTCCTCTAAGGCCTCCTCGTCCACCGAGCCCCCCCCTAAAGTCATCCAACAGAAGTCTATGCTGGAGAAGCTCAAGCTGTTTAACAGCAAAAGTGGATCTAAGTCCTCGTCCTCTAGCACTCAGGGGGCTCAGGCGGACTGCGGTGCCCCCGCCCGGCAGCTCGGGGCTGGTGGAGTGGAGAGGGCAGAAGCAGGGTCCAACACCGACTCCCTGGAGGAGGCGGAGGGGAACGCCCGTCCTGGCGTCAACGGGACCGGTAACGGGACGACCCACGCTGCTGCCCCAACCCATGTCCCTACCGTCGCCACAACAACCAGCAGCCCCAAGATCGCACTGAGGGGAATCGCTCAGCGCACATTCAGTAGAGCTCTGACCGCTAAAAGAGCTCAGTGAAAGGACTGGAGAAGGAGAAAGAGAAGGAGAGGGGGAAGGAGAAGGAAAGAGGGAAAGAGGCGGGGAAACACATCACCACAGAGAGGATGGAACTCAGGGGGGAGGAGCCTAAGGAGGAAGCGACTACAACTGTCGCAATGGAAACGGAAACCTCTTCCAATAAGAGGACTTCTAAAATCGCCAGTTTCATACCCAAAGGGAGCAAAGTGGCCAAGAAGGAGAGTTCTGTCCCTGCACACAGCGGCATACCAAAGCCAGGGGGTAAAACCTCAGGGGTAGGCGGGAAGGCCCCCTCGGCAGGGGGGAAGGAGGGTGGGGAGCGTCCCCGGAGCATGCGGTTGGGGGGGGGTCTGGTCCTGCACCGCGGACACCTGGACAAGGACAGGGACAGCAGACACTCTAGCTCCACCTCTAGTCTGGCTTCCACAGAGGGCAAGGCGTCACAACAGGGCAACAGCGCCGCCCCGGTGGTGGATGGTGGAAGTGGTGGCGCCACACAGAGCACAGCCTGCAACACGGTCAGCGTCCAGCTACCTCAGCCCCAGCAGCACCACAGCCACCCCAATACAGCCACTGTAGCACCCTTCATGTACAGGTGAGTGATGTACATACTCTGGACTGACAAAACTGTCAACTGTAACATTTGTCATGATGTGTCTGCCCGACCAAGCCTTTGTGAATCTGTCATAGTATCCTGAGAAAGTCTGAAAGGATCGTGATCATTAGTGAGCATCTGCAAGCTGTTTGCTAGGAATTTCCCCTAGAGTCACTTTCCCACTGTGTGTTTGTATGCTCACCCCACCCCTGACCACTGTATCTCAGTCCCAGTGTGATATGGGTGGAGCCACTGAATGGAGCCATTCTAACCACCTCTAGTTATCCAACACCCTGTGCTGCTGTTGCGAGGGCTCATATCTCACTGGCTGTCCACTGGTTTCAAAAACAATAGGCAGCGTAAACTTCTTGAATTCAACCATTATTGGGTTCAGATATACATTTAGATGTGTGAACAGCCGTCCACAACAACCATAATCCGTAAGGAGCAAATAGCTAAATGAGAGAGCGGCATTGTGATTCACATCAATGCGCTATGTAGATATCAATAATAAGGGATATCCGTGTCACCGTAGACTACACCACTGCTTTCATCATTACCTCCAAGCGTTTATTCAAGTTGAATAATCTTCGGATGCCGACTGCAGTCGCACCACTGGAAGACATAGCTTGGACTGTAGCCTACAAAAGTATATTCCTTCTCTTTTCCCGCGATCCATCAAACACATTTGTTGTGTCATCATAGTGTTCACTGACTTGTGGTCTGACTCGCCCACGTGGAACAAACTTTAACTTGCGCCTTTTTTCAATGCTGAGTTGACTGTCGTTGAGAAATCACAGAAGCGTCAAAGATTTTTTTGTTGTTGTTGCTAACATCCTTTTCTGAATGTATGTATGAATAGCCCCCCCCACTGCCTTACCCTTACACTCACATTACACTCACCACTTAGGAACTTCCTCTCCTGTCGTTAGCCGGTTATAGGGCATTAACGGCAGGATCATACGTCTCTGTTTTAGAAAAGGGGGGGAATTGACATTGACAATCCAGATATTCCTTTTGACATTTGACACTTTGTTATCATCTAGGTCACAAACGGACGTGGACGGTATCATGGCGACAGAGGCAGGGTCAGGAGGAATGGGTGGAGAAAACGTCCCCTTTAAAACCAGCCAGCCATCCATTGAGGACCTTTCAGGTAGGCCATCGACTAGTTCAATAAAGAGAAAACAATACCTTACATTAATGGAATTTTTATCATTCGTGTGCAATTTATATCTATAGGCAACGTTGAGCGTTTTCCTTTCATTATTTTAGGCTATCTGGCATTAGCGTGTAAGCCTATTTACCGACACCAAATAGCCTACACACCATTTGCCAAATGTTTTTGGGAATGGCAAAGAAAAAGTCAACGTCGAGCCACGCGGGCAAAAAAGGACGTCGGAGTTTGACTCTGACTGTAGCCTACGGCGCATTTTCTATATTAGCCGGTTTAGGGTCGGGTGTGGGCCTAAGATTTTCACTTTATAACATATTGTCCGGAGGTTGCTGATGGGTTATTAGCAATTGCGGGCGGGTGAACAAACAGTTGACCCGCGCACCACTAGTGCCTATTTGCTCAGTCACCATGTTTGTTCTGTACAGCAGAAGACCCAGAGACACGGCGGCTGCGGACTGTTAAAAACATTGCAGATTTGCGCCAGAACCTGGAAGAGACTATGTCCAGTCTACGGGGGACTCAGATTTCACACAGGTAAGAACCCCCCCCCCCTGCAATGAGAATGGACAGATCCAGAACATGTGTCCAATCCAGTATCCAAACAGACTCCATATTGCAGATTCAATTCTACATTCTGTGTGTTCAACAAGTTCCACTGACATCCATTAAGACATAACACACTGACAAACCTCCTAGAAAGAGACCACAATAGTCATCACAATAAAGCTATTCTTAAGCAATGATCCAATACACTTTCTCTTGTAAAAATCCCAAAAGCAGGCTGTTAATGTAAGGTTAGTTAGCACGTCTGTTTTTTTTTTTTTAATTTCAAGGGGTTGGATCAGCTTAATATTTCGTAAAGATTGTTGCTTCCATCAATCTAATTGTCTGCATCATTTCCAATCCCCCATATATTTTGGGGTTAAATATATATATATATCCATATACATACAGTTGAAGTCGGAAGTTTACATACACCTTAGCCAAAAACATTTCAACTCAGTTTTTCACAATTCCTGACATTTAATCCTAGTAAGAATTCCCTGTCTTGGGTCAGTTAGGATCACCACTTTTATTTTAAGAATGTGAAATGTCAGAATAATAGTAGAGAGAATGATTTATTTCAGCTTTTATTTCTGTCATCACATTCTCAGTGGGTCAGAAGTTTACACACACTGAATTAGTATTTGGTAGCATTGCCTTTAAATTGTTTAACTTGGGTCAAACGGTTCGGGTAGCCTTCCACAAGCTTCCCACAATAAGTTGGGTGATTTTGTCCCATTCCTCCTGACAGAGCTGATGTAACTGAGTCAGGTTTGTAGGCCTCCTTGCTCGCACATGCTTTTTCAGTTCTGCCCAAAAATTCATTAAAAGTCATTAAAACTTGTTTTTCAACCACTGCACAAATTTCTTGTTAACAAACTATAGTTTTGGCAAGTCGGTTAGGACATCTACTTCGTGCATGACACAAGTAATTTTTCCAACAATTGCTTACAGACAGTGAATTATAAGTGAAATAATCTATCACAATTCTAGTGGGTCAGAAGTTTACATACACTAAGTTAACTGTGGCTTTAAACAGCTTGGAAAATGACAGAAAAGGATGTCATGGCTTTAGAAGATTCTGATAGGCTAATGGACATAATTTGAGTCAATTGGAGGTGTAACCTGTGGATGTATTTCAAGGCCTACCTTCAAACTCAGTGCCTCTTTGCTTGACATCATGGGAAAAATAAAATAAATCAACCAAGAGCTCAGAAGAAAAATTTCAGACCTCCACATTCTGGTTCATTCTTGGGAGCAATTTCCAAACGCCTGAAGGTACCATGTTCATCTGTACAAACAATAGTACGCAAGTATAAACACCTTGGGACCACGCAGCCATCATACCGCTCAGGAAAGAGATCTGTCTCCTAGAGATGAAAGTACTTTGGTGCGAAAAGTGCAAATCAATCCCAGATCAACAGCAAAGGACCTTGTGAAGATGCTGGAGGAAACAGGTACAAAAGTATCTATATCCACAGTAAAACAAGTTATATATCGACATAACCTGAAAGGCCGTTCAGCAAGGAAGAAACCACTGCTCCAAAACCACCATAAAAAAGCCAGACTACGGTTTGCAACTGCACATGAGGACAAAGATGGTACTTTTTTGAGAAATGTCCTCTGGTCTGATAATAGAACTGTATGGCCATAATGACCATTGTTATGTTTGGAGGAAAACGGGGGAGGCTTGCAAGCCGAAGAACACCATCCCAACCGTGAACCACAGGGGTGGCAGCATCAAGTTGTGGGGGTGCTTTGCTGCAGAAAATAGATGGCAACATGAGTGAGGATAATGATGTGGATATATTGAAGCAACATCTCAAGACATCAGTTAAGGAAGTTAAAGCTTGATCGCAAATGGGTCTTCCAAATGGACAATTACCCCAAGCATACTTCAAAAGTTGTGGCAAAATGGCTTAAGGACAACAGTCAAGGAATTGGAGTGGCCATCACAAAGCCCTGACCTCAATCCTATAGAACATTTGTGGGCAGAATGGAAAAAGTATGTGCGAGCAAGGAGGCATACAAACCTGACTCCGTTACACCAGCTCTGAACTTTTGCGGTTTGAGACTTCTCTGTCTGATGCTCTATTCTAGTTTGTATGTAATGGAGGGCTTGTTCTCCAACCCTTCTAGACTGTGTCTTGTGTCTGGTTCTTTCAGCATGATCCCCCCCCCCCCTTTTTTATGAGAGTGTCAGTGTCTTTGATCCAGTAGTGGCTTGATGGAGCAGTGGTCTTGTCTTTGGATTTTGATTCAAGCTCCTGACCCAGTCTCTCTCCCTGCTGCTTGCGCTCCCTTTCAAAGGATTAGAGAGGTCTTACCCACTGTCTAGTCTAGTCCAGTTTAATGCTGCTCAGCTAATGTCTCGTCTTACACTCAGTCTTTTTTTCTGCTTCCCCCCCCTCCCTACCCCAGCACCTTGGAGACAACCTTTGACAGCAACGTCACCACGGAGATCAGCGGTGGCGGCGGGAGTGGGCGGAGCATCCTCAGCCTCACTTCCTCTCGGCCCTCCCTGTCGTCATGGCGACTGGGCCAGTCCAGCCCTCGTCTGCAGGCGGGGGACGCCCCCTCCACGGGGAACGGTTACGGGAGTCGTGCCTTGGGAGGAGGGGGGCAGGGGGGGCGCTACTTGTACCCTGGCCCCCTGCGGAGACAGCTGGCGGGGCGGGGAGGTGCCCTCGGTATGGATCTGGGGGAGAGAGGGGAGGATATTGACCTGGAGGGCATCGCCATGGAGGTGACGGGCTACATGAGTGACGGGGATGTGCTGAGCAAGAACGCGGCGCGCCCTGATGACGTCACGAGCGGGTGAGTATTCTGAGAGAACTCTCATATGGTGACAGGGTCAAAACATAGAAATTGTGTTTTGCAAATTGCAACTCATCCCTTTTGGGGCTGGCTTGGTTGGTTTTGCGCCCTTTCTCATAGGTTTCGGGAATGAATGCGTTATAAGCGGCTGTCGTGTCACAAGAGGGCGCCAGTGTATTTGTAATCTCTCCTATGTGTACAAACGTGAACATGGTTTCAGCCAAAAGTAGTATGTAATAAAGGGAAAAATACTGTTGTTCTTTTTCTTGTGAGACATTCTGTAATAGCTTTTTGAGATGGTTTACATTTAGATAAGCATATGTCTTTGGGGACCAGGCCTCGTATACGCAAAGCGTCTCAGATTAGAAGTGCTGATCTAGGATCAGGTTTCCCCTGTCCTTATCATTTTATGAATTATGATCTGAAAGACAAAACTGATTCTAGATCTGCACTCCTACTCTTCGTGAATACTGGCCCAGATCAGATGCTACCTCTGTCTCCCGGAGGACAGTAGCTCCACTCTGTGAGTTCAATCCAGTAGCGTTGTGCCACATAACCTGTTGGTTTTCTAGTCAGTGTCCATGTTGTAACAGGCCCCCTGCATACCTTGGCTGTCATACTCTGCAATTTAAACCAATTCTGTCATCGTTATTATCATATTAATTTACACACTGGGAGCCAACTCTGCTGCTGATGCCAGAATCGGGAGAGTGAACGGCCAAAAAGAGAGAGAGACTAAGACTCTCTCTCTCTTTTTGGCCGTTCACTCTCCCCGATTCTGGCATCAGCAGCAGAGTCAAACATCAACAAGCAACAGCAACAAAAATCCTAAACTGCCTCAAAATGTTAAGAGGAAGGAAAATAGCCTTGTTTAAGAGCACATAATTCAGGGGTTACCAAACCTTTCTCGACCCCACCATGTAAAATGAAAGGGGCTTAATTGTGGCTATACTTCTGACAGTATTTCAATCTATAGGAAGTATGGTTTGAAGTGACGGAAATGCACCAGAAAGGTATTGGGAAGTTCAGAAGATCATCAGGCGATACTTTTGTATGCTCTTCTGTGTAGAACAGAACATCATCATTGGTAATGTTATTTTCCTCCCTCTCCCCAGTCTGATTTAGTGTCTGGTCCAGTCCACTCTGTTCTAATGAGTCCTGTGCGGCTTAGGGGCAATGTAGAGAGTCTTGTCTTTCAGTAATGGGGTCATAATATTTTGTAGCTTAAGCCTTTTACTGCGGTGGGCTAAATCAGGGTCAGTTTCTCGGGTAGTCTTAAACAAATCTACTTTGAAACAAAAGTATACACCTCACACACATGGTTATGGGCTTAAACAAAAGAACAAACAAGTCCCATGTCCGATATAGAGTTGAAATGTCTTCAAATATGAGTTTGCATCCCAATATGACACTTTATATACATATAACAAAACCGTTTGACATAGAAACACTGGACTTTCGGTCAGGTAAAAAAAAAACAAGGTATATTAATTATGAAATTATGAAAAATATGAATAACATTCCACCCACGATGCCACTAGAGGGCGATCTGTTCATTTGACTGCAGGAAAGGGCTACACCATTCAAAAGACAGAGCCACATTGGTAGGAAGGAAACAGAAACCGCTTTGTTTATTACAACCGGCATCTAGCTACCGGAGTTTACCGACGTAACCCCGGTTCTATGAACTCAAAGCTCAAAGTTTCTCTTGCGACATAATCACTTCTGCAGAGCCACCTGCCCTGAAAGTGGTGGGGTTAAGTGCTCCCCCTGAAGCATTCAGATAACGCATCTCAAACAAAACACACACACACACACCTGGGCAGGTGAGTGTTATGAAAAGAAAGAGCCCAACCATTCCCCTGCTAGTGCAGTATGATATTCTACATCTATGCTTAGGGATTGGCTCAGGGTGGGACGCCAGCCAAAGTCGTAGTGAGATGAGCGATCAGGCGCTGCTCAGTATTATACTACGGTTGGGTCTAATGCTGAATAAAATCGTCTATTCCACAAATGACCACCGGCTCAATCTATGACGTTAAAATGCCTATGTACTCTGTTCCATCCGACTGCACAATCCACGGTCTCATCAGCCCAGCCAGGCAATTTATAAACTTGATCTCCACTATAAAAACCATCTAGCCATTATCTCACATTTCTTTTAGACTAACATTTTGTTTTCAACTGCGGAGATTTGTTTAAACCTTGCTGTCTGTCTCTCCGACATTTGCCACATTGTTAAATATATTCAAATTCCATCTCCAGCTGTCCCATAGAAATGAACGTGTCGGGACGTCATGAATCAGCAGGCATCCTTTTTTATGGATATATACCAAGAAATGTCAATAGAAAAAAAGGTTGAACGAAACGAAGTGCATCTAGTTTGCAGTCTTTCCAGACGAGTGAGCACATTTTATATGCCAGGCGAAATCGTGCCACAAATCTAAAGTGAAAGAATGGAATTAAGAAATATATAAATATTAGCTTGAGCGATGTCGAAGTGGCATTGACTAAAATAGAATAGAATACAGTATTTTAGTCAATGCCACTCCGACATTGTTCGATCTAATATTTATATAATTCTTTGACTTTTAGATTAGTGTGTATTGTTGTGAACTGTTAGATACTACTGCGCTGTTGGAGATAGGAACACAAGCAGGTTAATGAAGCAATACAAATGTAATGTGACTAAAATGAAAGGCCATTTAGTTGAAGGGGGAAAAATGGCCAATTGTTTTCGTCATTTTGATAATAACTACACCAAATTGTTATTCAAATGACAACAATTTTACTGAGCCTTAATGATATTTTAGTCAAAATGACTTTAGACTAGACTGAATCTATAAAAGGGTGCCAACATTAACACTGCACCAGGAACAACATCTTGGAAAGGTAGGCGAAGTACGGGTCTAGCTGCACTTGTGCGTGTCTGTGTTCTTCTGTGCATGTGCAGAGCTCCAGTGGTGTGGAGTTAATGACCGGTCCAGTCGACCAGCAGCCATTTCATCTGATTGATGAGACTGGTGCCTGGGCCGGACAAACAAGATGGATGTTCTTTCCTCTCCTAGTTGGTTTTATTTAGAGCAAGAAGGAACAGCCATCTTGTTTGTTGTTGGCTCTCTCTCTCTGGGGTGTTAGACAGAGCACGGCCCAACACTCGATCTTCTTCTTCCTGGCTTGAAAGCTGACACGAAAAACGGCCTTCTTTTAGTCAAACAATTTCAGTTTTTGAATCCGTCAAGAATGAACTGATTTCCAGCAAAAGTGTTGTGCAATTTTAACCGTGAGCTTTGACTTTGAAAACCTTGTGTTTTCTGATGTGACCTTTGACCTTTTCTGATCCCAGCTACATGACGGACGGCGGTCTGAGCCTGTACACGCGGCGACTAAACCGTCTACCTGACGGCATGGCGGCGGTACGAGAGACCCTCCAACGCAACACCTCCACGGGCCAGGGAGACGCTGACAGGTAGGACACACACACAGAACATTTCTCTGCATCATTGGGAGAGAACCTTACATTGGGTCACATTACAAAATGGTTGGATTTGTGTCCTTGTGACCTGCGTGGATCAATGGAAAGGATAACAGGGCAGCAGTTTGACCTCTTTCTGGAAGAAAGAGGAGGGAGAAAGCGGAGGGAGGGGTTTAATGTGAATAATTGACAGCGGGAAATGGATGGAGGCATTATACCATTAAGATAGAGTGTGTTCGTATGGAAGAGAAGCGGACGGGTGTATGGGACCGAAGTGGGCTCTGTAAGAAAGAGTGACGCTAAGACTGCAGCTATAACTCCTCTCAGTCTGCAGGTGTGAGTGATTTCCTGTTTTTCCCACCTTTTGACCTCCATCTCCCCTCCTTCCCTCCTCCTCTCTCACACCCCCTGAGCCCTCACCTCTTCTGCCCTTCTCCCTCACCTCCGAACCCCGAAGGTGAGAGAGGAAAGCTTCCAGTCTCTCTCTCCTCGCACCGTGCACTGAGCCATCTTGACCTTTTGCCTGGCTCTTTCTTCTACCATACTGTATCTTTCTCACCTCTGCCCTTCGCCTCTCATACAGGGTCCTAAAGAGACCCCTCAAAGGTGTGTGTGTGAGAGAGCTTTTTCCTATTGGCAGTTGTTGATGAGAGAAAAAGGGGAGAGAGTGGAGCGAGAGAGTCTGAAAAGCAATTCAATGATAACAATGTTTGGGAATGATGTGGTATTTTTCACTTTCATCTGTCTGGGAGTTAATTGTGTTAATAGTGCATCACTGCTTGTGCCAGTAGTCTCTCTTTGTTGATATTCCCGACTGATCTTCAAAGAGCGTTCCACTCCTTTCTGAAAAAGGGCCGAGGTGGAGGGTTGGTGGAGGGTTGGTGGAGGGTTGGTGGAGGGTTGGGGGAAGGATAGAGGCAGGGGAGGGTACATTTGGAGCAGCCCTCCTGAAGGAATGTCTGATAAATGTGGTTACTGGTTTTGGTTTGCATTAATTGGAGAGTTGGAAAGTGGTGGATAACTGCATTAACAGAATATAGCAGGGCTGAAATGGATTCAGGGTAAAGTGTGTGTGTATGTGGCGTCGGGGGGGCTCAAATGAGATCAGTCTAATTTAATAGATGACTGGGAAGGGGGGTGGGGGGGTTAATGGAGCTGATTTGGGAAGGTGGGGAGTTGGATTTGATAGCTGACCACCTTTGTGTGTGTGTGTGTGTGTGTGTGTGTGTGTGTGTGTGTGTGCGCGCACGTGGCATCCAGCTCCTTAGCTGGCCACTCCGTAACGGGCTGTGGTAGACCACTGGATTGGAGACCTATAAAACAGATCAGCTTTTAATGTCTTAATGATGCTGCTATGGACACCAGCATCTTAGCCTGCCGTTAGGGCCCAGTCAGCGATAGGGTTGGGGGTTGGGGTGTCAGATATCACCATGGCAATGGGGTAAAAGCCTTGTGACCTCAGGCTAAGCGCTTCAATGTGTCATAGTGCACAAGGGGGAGGTTGCCTAAAGACAGGAGATTCTAACTCAAGAACTAGAGTATTTAGTGCCGTGGACTCCAACCCTGCCTCCTGGAGAGCTACAGATGTGTGCAGGCTTTTGTTTCAGCCTAGCACTAACACACATGATTCAACTTATCAAGGTATTGATGAACGCTGCCGTTGATGACGTGAATAAGGTGTTTCCTTGCTGGGTTGGAACAAAAGCCGGTGTTTTCTGTAGCTCTCCAGGACACCGACTGGTTTCTGATAAAGGAACTAAAACGCCTCATCAGAAGATGAAGAAGGGATAGTCACTACAACTGCCTCTGTTTTCACGCTCAGATGTGTGCAAATTACATTTCAAACTGGCACTATCGTTGCCGAAGAATCCCTTTTAGTTATGGGACGACACAGACCCATAGCGACAAAGGACTGTGAGTGTCACATTGAATTAATGTGTGTGTGTCTTTCAGCTCACATTTCATTTCACGGCCAGAGAAAGAGGAAGTAACTCATCTGTAACAATCCGTCCGCTGATTTGAATTCCTTTTGTCCGACCAGACAAAGAGACACTCTTTTCTGTGGTGTGTGTGTGTGTGTGTGTGTGTGTGTGTGTGTGTGTGTGTGTTCTTGCAGATACAGTATGAAACAGATAGGAGGGAGAAATAGGAAAGCCCCAAACCACCCTTTGAACGTTACAATAATAAATACAGTATATCCCTCGGTCCTCTCCTTCGTCTCTTATTTCTCTCCGTTCTTCACTCGTTGTGTGTGTGTGTGATGTTAGTGGATCTCTGGGTAGGTTTTACACCTTCCACTCCCCAGGGTGTGTGTGTGTGTGTGTACAGCCCTAGGAGTTATTTCCAGCACCCTCTCAAACACCCCAGCACCACAGCATCCCCAATGCCCGGGCTCTCGTACCTGTCTTGACTTGACTAGGTCCCTCAGGCAATTGAGGAGAAGGGAGGTGCTCAGGTAAAGGTTGCACCTGGCAGTAAAACGGGTGGACAGGATCGCTTCCTCCCTCTCTCTACCCCTCTCTCTTCCTCTCTTTTCGCTCTCCTTTGAGGAATCCTCATTCCCCCCCCCCCCCCTTGCTCTGTCTCTCCCTCCTCTTTCCTCGGTCTCTCTCTCTCTCTCTCTCTCTGTTGTGTGGTGTGTGTTTCCCTGTTTCCCTCTATCCGGCGAAGAGGATGCTGTGGTTTTGCTCCAGGCTCTAAACATGTACAGTCGCAATCTTTTCTCTCTCGTTCTCCAGGCATTTCATGAACCACCGATCATGTTTGTCTGATAACCAGGAGGCCTTTTTGTATGATATTACACTGCGTGTGTGTGTGTGTTAAACCCAATAACATTTCTATGTGTCTGGTGCTTAGACTGTTCACGTAACGTCACCCTCTAGGATCAGATCCAAAAGTTATTCCTCTGCGTTCATTTTGAGAGTCTCGTGATTCCGGCAGGACGTGTTCTCTGGTCCGGAATACCAGGAGTATTTTGGATAGTGAGGCAAGAGGAGAAGATGGGTTGCTACTGGCTTAATGCTATCATCGGTGTGTCTTTGTGTTTGGGTGGCGCTACTACTGACAGCTTTCTACCTGCGTGAGTTCTTCAATGGTTGGAGTAGCGGATACGGCGACGTCTGCAGTCATTGTTTTTGGGAGCACTCTTACATTGGTTTGATCAGCTGAGAAAATGGATCAAAGGACCACTCCCACCCTTTGTCTGCCTCTAGGCTTCTCTCTGGCTCTCTTTTCCTCAGTCTCTCTCCGTCTCTCTCTCACACACACACACACACACACACACACACACACACACACACACGCTTCTCGACTTATACATGGAATGCAAAATGCTACAAATCCCCTTTTGACATTTTTTATGCAAGAACAGCACTTTTCCCCGTTTCCCCTGTGGCGTGTCTGATATCTGGAGCTCCACTTTGAGCATCGGGCTCTCAACACCGTTCTACCCAGTGTCTGATATCTGGAGCTTCCCTTTGAGCGTCAGGCTCTCAACACCGTTCTACCCAGTGTCTGATATCTGGAGCTCCCCTTTGAGCGTCGGGCTCTCAACACCGGTCTACCCAGTGTCTGATATCTGGAGCTCCCCTTTGAGCATCGGGCTCTCAACACCGTTCTACCCAGTGTCTGATATCTGGAGCTCCCCTTTGAGCGTCGGGCTCTCAACACCGTTCTACCCAGTGTCTGATATCTGGAGCTTCCCTTTGAGCATCGGGCTCTCAACACCGTTCTACCCAGTGTCTGATATCTGGAGCTCCCCTTTGAGCGTCGGGCTTTCAGCTGAACCGCCCAAGTCACCGATACCCAACCCCCAAACACACACCCACGTACCCCAGCTGCAGAGGTGCTCCTGAGCTTGCGCACCCTTGCCTTCTCCGGTGCCTGGGAGTGTATGGGAGAAGACTGGGTCATAGGTCATAGTTCAGATGTAACAGTATATTACCAGAAAGGGAGAGAGGATACAACTGAGACAACGAGGGCGACGTATTGCGGAGGAAAATGGACAGAAAGAGAAGGGAAAGATGGACGGTAGGACTTAACAAGTTGTAGTGGAGGAGGGGAATCTGAGGTGTGTGTGTGTGTGTGTGTGAGAGAGAGAGCTGGATAGAGAGAGACGCCTAGGAGTGTTTACTGATGTAGCTGTGGATACTGGTGCATCTATGAACCCCCTCTTCCCCTTGGACTTCCCCTCTGTCACCAGCACACTTAGTATGGGAGGGAGGCTCACACACACACGCACATCGAGGGTGTGGTTCTTACACACAGTTATCTCCTCTCTCTCTCTCACACTCACTCACTCACTCACTCACACACTCTGCTGTAATGGTCTATGCCTTTGTCTCCGGCTGGCTGACTCCTATTGGATAGTGCTTAGGGAAGTGTGTTGAGCCTTGCTGTGCCAGAGAGTGTGGCAAGGATTTCACCACGGGGACACACTGACTGCCTGCCATCAGGACACTGCATCGCAATGATAGAAAGACTGAAAGAGGGAGAAATGAAAACACCTTCCATCCCCTGCCACTTTGGAGGATGTTTTCGTTAAAAGTTTATAGACGGATTCTGCTGTGAGGGGTTGCTGAGCCCCACCTGTCACCTTGGCCTGCGTAACGTGGCAAAGGTTAAGTGGTACCCTCCTCTACCTCACGGAGGGGTTGAAAGACATTTTGCTGAGTGGGGGTAAAAATGTGCAGGTTTGTGGCGGTATCCAAGATCAATGTGATTTATCCACACTTAGTATGGGAGGGAGGCTCACACACACACACACAAACACCTGAGGACTGGAGAAATGAGATGAGTTGTGTGTGTGTGTGTGTGTGTGTGTCGTCTGGTGTGTGTGTGTCTTCAGTCAATGTGAAATTCCACACTTGTCTGCCTCCCACTGGGTCCTTACGATCAGTGTGTATGTGCATGCAGTGTTCTGTATCCCACATCTGTACTTTGTTTTATGGATCAGGGTCAGTCGGTTGACTCAAAGCAGCGCACCGTTTACTGAGAGAGAGAGAGAGAGAGAGAGAGAGAGAGAGAGATATGCAAAGAGTCAAAGAATGTAACAGAAATGTCATGTAGTTTTTAGGTAATGTTTGTTTCATATCTAAAATATGTTTACTCGAGCTAGTCAAATGAGAAATGAGGCTAGAGGGAGAGATGCATTTCTGACCCTGTAGTCCAGTCGCCGTGTCATTTCTCTGTGCTGCGGGGACCAGCTGTGTCATTTAACCACCCCACAACTCCAGCCCGGAATGTCCACAAGAAGGAATGCACCGAGTCCTGTCCAAGATCCTCTCCGCCGCTCCTTTGCCCTCTCTCTTACCCTGTGCCTCCCCGTTCTCTACCTCTCCCTCCCTCACTCCACCCGCCCATTCACTCCCTCACCCTGTATCCCTCTCTCCCGTTTCTCCCTCACCCCCTCCCATATTCTCACACCCAATCCCCAGGGTCCTGTTCAAACTGCCCTCCCTCATTCCCTCTCCCTTCCCTCTCCCTCCCTCCCCGTCTCCCTCACTCCTCCCTGTGTATAGAGGGGTCAGAGGTGGTGTTTACACAGGGACAGCCAAACAGTGGTTGTGTGTAGAGTCTGCTCAGTCAGTACACACAGCCCAGGCCCAAACACATGCTTTAGATACAACACACACACACACTGGTTTGTGTTCCTACTGGCGGTCTACACTACAGAATAGGTTGGGAGGAGGTTTGGGGGTCAGGGTTAGTTGTGTCGAGGCAGTAGTGGCGAAGCCAAGCTGGAGTCCTCATGATGGGACACTCCTAAAAACACATTGGTTTTGTTTGAGCCTGTCGCAGCGGTCGGTGATACGACAGACGGAAATGCCTCCTCGAGGCTCTCTTTTCTCATCCTCGGTTTGATTTCCGTAAAACAAACGTGTCTGTCTTTTTGAAAGCAATACTTGACGGAGTAAGGGTGTGCGTGTGTGTCTCTGAGTGTGTAAGCCTCACCTCTGTCTCTTTCCCCATGACGTCATCTGTGACCTATATATTAGAGGGAGCTCATGTTTTAGTGTGTAAACCCATATCCAATCCACTCACACTGTCTCTGACAGCAGTCGACAGGACTAAGTCATCTGATCCCACAACGGTCTTGAGTAATAGTAGCTCCCCCTTTAAACGGAGGAAATTCCTTATCGTCCCGAGGTTGCCAATGTTTGAGCGCGTGTGTGTGCGTGCATGCGTAATTTTTTTACATTTTTAAATGTGGTACTTTTACCACAATTTCGTGATATCCAACTGGTAGTTTGTCTTGTCCCATCGCTGCAAGGAGAGGCGACGTGCGTAAATGTATGTAAGAGTCGGAGTGAGCATAGCTGGGAAAACCGTATGGGCAGAGCTAAAAAAACAAAAAATAAAAGCCTCACTTCCCCAGAGACCACATAAGAACAACTAAACAAACAGAGAACAATGTAAACACAAGGTTTTCTCAGGACGCTGTCGGACACTCCCATGGGTCCAGCCCCAACGGCAGCTCTTTCTCATTGGCCAGCGGTCCCAGTTGAATGACAGCAGGGTTTATGACCCCTGACCTGTGTGTGAAAACAGAGGGCGGTCTTCTGGGACACGGGGGGAAGAATCTAAGGCGGTAGCCCAGGAATGTGTTGATTTGGGTCAGTTCAGAGTCTATTCTCTCACCTACAGTCACTCTCCCCAGCTGTCTCTCTCTGTCTCTCTCTCTCACCTACTGTCTCTGCCATCCCGGGATTTACGGTATTACCGGCATAGCACACAAGGGGGCACTAAAAATGCAACAACAAAAAAAGCCACCTATTACCAAAACTCTAACAAGATTAGCACACGTAATAGCGAAATACAGTAAGCTGTTAGCTAAATGCTATAGAACAAAAATGCACATAAACTAAATGCAAAGACAGGCAAATCCAGCTTATAAAGTTATGCAAGCACAGTTAGTAGCTACCGACTGTCATTTTCGGGTGAGTGTGGACATTTACAAGCGAAAGTGAACGAGAGAAATTGTGCAAATAAACAAAGTTGTGATGCAGGCTTTTCTGAAGTAATCGCAGCATGTGTACTCGGCGCAGAGGGGAGAAGAACGGAGGAAGGGGGAAAAACGCTAGTAGGAAGCACAGGGAAAGAATGGCATCTGCACAGTTAACTCGGATGACAGAGCTCTTTGACTTCTAAAACACGGCAGAAAGCCGTTCCAAGCTATTCAGTAGTGAACTGCACAAGTGTGACTCCACCACCTCATGTGCGCCGCACAGCAGAGACTTACCGATAGAACGCTAGGAGCTCACGCTTTCTCTTGTTGTGCCCTTAACGACGAACGTGTGACTGGCTCAACTGTTCTGGGGGAACTACGGTAAGCTTCATAATGTAAAACAATGTGACGGATGAAATGATGAACACAATCTACTTGATCTCCTATAGCGTATTACACAAGTTGATTGCAGGTATTAACTTCAAAAAGTCAATATTCACATTTATTGAAAGTAAATAACTTGACTGTGTTGATGGTATTGAAAAACCATCCCGTGACTTTTTTCAAATAACCCGGTATATGGTATACCGCCTAAACCTACGTTGTCTCTCCATCCACCTACTGTCTCTCTCCATCTCTCTCTCCACCTACTGTCTCTCTCCATCTCTCTCTCTCTCTCCACCTACTGTCTCTCTCCATCTCTCTCTCCACCTACTGTCTCTCTCCATCTCTCTCTCCACCTACTGTCTCTCTCCATCTCTCTCTCCCACCTACTGTCTCTCTCCATCTCTCTCTCTCTCTCCACCTACTGTCTCTCTCCATCTCTCTCTCTCCACCTACTGTCTCTCTCCATCTCTCTCTCCCACCTACTGTCTCTCTCCATCTCTCTCTCCCACCTACTGTCTCTCTCCATCTCTCTCTCTCTCCACCTACTGTCTCTCTCCATCTCTCTCTCCCACCTACTGTCTCTCTTCATCTCTCTCTCTCTCCTACTGTCTCTCTCCATCTCTCTCTCTCTCCACCTACTGTCTCTCTCCATCTCTCTCTCTCCACCTACTGTCTCTCTCCATCTCTCTCTCTCTCTCCCTACTGTCTCTCTCCATCTCTCTCTCTCTCTGTCTCTCCCCTCTGTCTCTCTCTCTCTCTCTCTCTCTCTCTCTCCCCTACTGTCTCTCTCCATCTCTCTCTCTCTCTCCACCTCTGTCTCTCTCCATCTCTCTCTCTCTCTCCACCTACTGTCTCTCTCCATCTCTCTCTCCCCACCTCTGTCTCTCGCCATCTGTCTCTCTCTCTCTCCACCTACTGTCTCTCGCCATCTCTCTCTCTCTCCACTCCATCTGTCTCTCTTCTCTCTCTCTCTCTCCACCTACTGTCTCTCGCCATCTCTCTCTCTCTCCACCTACTGTCTCTCGCCATCTCTCTCTCTCTCCACCTACTGTCTCTCTCCATCTCTCTCTACCACCTACTGTCTCTCTCCATCTCTCTCCCACCTACTGTCTCTCTCCATCTCTCTCTCTCTCCACCTACTGTCTCTCTCCATCTCGCTCTCCACCTACTGTCTCTCTCCATCTCTCTCTCTCTCTCCACCTACTGTCTCTCTCCATCTCTCTCTCCACCTACTGTCTCTCTCCATCTCTCTCTCCCACCTACTGTCTCTCTCCATCTCTCTCTCTCTCTCCACCTACTGTCTCTCTCCATCTCTCTCTCTCTCTCCACCTACTGTCTCTCTCCATCTCTCTCTCTCTCCACCTACTGTCTCTCTCCATCTCTCTCTCCCACCTACTGTCTCTCTCCATCTCTCTCTCCCACCTACTGTCTCTCTCCATCTCTCTCTCCCACCTACTGTCTCTCTTCATCTCTCTCTCTCTCCTACTGTCTCTCTCCATCTCTCTCTCTCTCCACCTACTGTCTCTCTCCATCTCTCTCTCTCCACCTACTGTCTCTCTCCATCTCTCTCTCTCTCCCCTACTGTCTCTCTCCATCTCTCTCTCTCTCTCCCCTACTGTCTCTCTCCATCTCTCTCTCTCTCGCTCTCTCTCTCTCCCCTACTGTCTCTCTCCATCTCTCTCTCTCTCTCCACCTACTGTCTCTCTCCATCTCTCTCTCTCTCTCCACCTACTGTCTCTCTCCATCTCTCTCTCCCACCTACTGTCTCTCGCCATCTCTCTCTCTCTCCACCTACTGTCTCTCGCCATCTCTCTCTCTCTCCACCTACTGTCTCTCGCCATCTCTCTCTCTACTGTCTCCACTGTCTCTACTGTCTCTCGCCATCTCTCTCTCTCTCCACCTACTGTCTCTCGCCATCTCTCTCTCTCTCCACCTACTGTCTCTCTCCATCTCTCTCTACCACCTACTGTCTCTCTCCATCTCTCTCTCCCACCTACTGTCTCTCTCCATCTCTCTCTCTCTCCACCTACTGTCTCTCTCCATCTCTCTCCCACATACTGTCTCTCTCCATCTCTCTCTCTCCCACATACTGTCTCTCTCCATCTCTCTCTCTCTCCACCTACTGTCTCTCTCCATCTCTCTCTCCACCTACTGTCTCTCTCCATCTCTCTCTCTCTCCACCTACTGTCTCTCTCCATCTCTCTCTCTCCACCTACTGTCTCTCTCCATCTCTCTCTCCACCTACTGTCTCTCTCCATCTCTCTCTCTCTCTCCACCTACTGTCTCTCTCCATCTCTCTCTCACCTACTGTCTCTCTCCATCTCTCTCTCCCACCTACTGTCTCTCTTCATCTCTCTCTCTCTCCTACTGTCTCTCTTCATCTCTCTCTCTCTCTCCTACTGTCTCTCTCCATCTCTCTCTCTCTCCACCTACTGTCTCTCTCCATCTCTCTCTCTCTCTCTCTCCCCTACTGTCTCTCTCCATCTCTCTCTCTCTCTCTCCCCTACTGTCTCTCTCCATCTCTCTCTCTCTCTCTCCCTACTGTCTCTCTCCATCTCTCTCTCTCTCTCCACCTACTGTCTCTCTCCATCTCTCTCTCCCACCTACTGTCTCTCTCCATCTCTCTCTCCCACCTACTGTCTCTCTCCATCTCTCTCTCTCTCTCCACCTACTGTCTCTCTCCATCTCTCTCTCCACCTACTGTCTCTCTCCATCTCTCTCTCCCACCTACTGTCTCTCTCCATCTCTCTCTCCCACCTACTGTCTCTCTTCATCTCTCTCTCTCCCCTACTGTCTCTCTCCATCTCTCTCTCTCTCTCCCCTACTGTCTCTCTCCATCTCTCTCTCTCTCTCTCTCTCTCTCTCTCCCTACTGTCTCTCTCCTCTCTCTCTCTCTCTCTCCACCTACTGTCTCTCTCCATCTCTCTCTCTCTCTCCACCTACTGTCTCTCTCCATCTCTCTCTCCCACCTACTGTCTCTCGCCATCTCTCTCTCTCTCCACCTACTGTCTCTCGCCATCTCTCTCTCTCTCCACCTACTGTCTCTCTCCATCTCTCTCTCTCCACCTACTGTCTCTCTCCATCTCTCTCTCTCTCCACCTACTGTCTCTCTCCCTCTCTCTCTCCACCTACTGTCTCTCTCCATCTCTCTCTCCACCTACTGTCTCTCTCCATCTCTCTCTCCCACCTACTGTCTCTCTCCATCTCTCTCTCTCTCCACCTACTGTCTCTCTCCATCTCTCTCCCACATACTGTCTCTCTCCATCTCTCTCTCTCTCCACCTCTGTCTCTCTCCATCTCGCTCTCCACCTACTGTCTCTCTCCATCTCTGTCTCTCTCTCTCCACCTACTGTCTCTCCATCTCTCTCTCCACCTCTGTCTCTCTCCATCTCTCTCTCCACCTCTGTCTCTCTCCATCTCTCTCTCTCTCTCCACCTCTGTCTCTCTCCATCTCTCTGTCCACCTCTGTCTCTCTCCATCTCTCTCTCCCACCTCTGTCTCTCTCCATCTCTCTCTCCCACCTACTGTCTCTCTTCATCTCTCTCTCTCTCCTACTGTCTCTCTTCATCTCTCTCTCTCTCTCCTACTGTCTCTCTCCATCTCTCTCTGTCTCTCACCTCTGTCTCTCTCCATCTCTCTCTCTCTCTCTCTCCTATGTGTCTCTCCATCTCTCTCTCTCTCTCCCTCTGTCTCTCTCCATCTCTCTCTGTCTCTCTCCCTACTGTCTCTCTCCATCTCTCTCTCTCTCTCCACCTGTCTGTCTCTCTCCATCTCTCTCTCTCACCTCTGTCTCTCTCCATCTCTCTCTCCCTCTGTCTCTCTCTCGCCATCTCTCCTCTCTCTCCACCTACTGTCTCTCTCCATCTCTCTCTCCACCTACTGTCTCTCTCCATCTCTCTCTCCCACCTCTGTCTCTCTCCATCTCTCTCTCTCTCACCTCTGTCTCTCTTCATCTCTCTCTCTCTCTCCTCTGTCTCTCTTCATCTCTCTCTCCTCCTACTGTCTCTCTCCATCTCTCTCTGTCTCTCCCCTACTGTCTCTCTCTCCATCTCTCTCTCTGTCTCTCTCCCTCTGTCTCTCTGTCTCTCTCTCTCTGTCTCTCTACTCTCTCTCTCCTCTCTCTCTCTCTCTCTCCACCCCTCTGTCTCTCTCCATCTCTCTCTCTCTCCACCTACTGTCTCTCTCCATCTCTCTCTCCCACCTACTGTCCATCTCTCCATCTCTCTCTCCCACCTACTGTCTCTCTCCTGTCTCTCTCTCTCTCTCCACCTACTGTCTCTCTCCATCTCTCTCTCCACCTACTGTCTCTCTCCATCTCTCTCTCCACCTACTGTCTCTCTCCATCTCTCTCACCTACTGTCTCTCTCCATCTCTCTCTCCACCTACTGTCTCTCTCTCCATCTCTCTCTCTCCACCTACTGTCTCTCTCCATCTCTCTCTCCCACCTACTGTCTCTCTCCATCTCTCTCTCTCTCCATCTGTCCTCTGTCTCTCTCCATCTCTCTCTCTCTCCCCTGTCTCTGTCTCTCTCAATCTCTGTCTCTCTCTCTCTCCACCTCTGTCTCTCTCCATCTCTCTCCACCTACTGTCTCTCTCCATCTCTCTCCACCTACTGTCTCTCTCCATCTCTCTCTACTGTCTCTCTCCATCTCTCTCTCTCTCCATCTCTGTCTCTCTCTCTCTCCCCTACTGTCTCTCTCCATCTCTCTCTCTCTCTCTCCCCTACTGTCTCTCTCCATCTGTCTCTCTCTCTCCCTCTGTCTCTCTCATCTCTCTCTCCACCTACTGTCTCTCTCCATCTGTCTCTCTCTCCACCTCTGTCTCTCTCCATCTCTCTCTCCCACCTACTGTCTCTCTCCATCTCTCTCTCTCTCTCTGTCCTCTGTCTCTCTCCATCTCTCTCTCTCTCCACCTACTGTCTCTCTCCATCTCTCTCTCCACCTACTGTCTCTCTCCATCTGTCTCTCTGTCTCTGTCTCTCTCTCTCTCTCTCCCACCTCTGTCTCTCTCCATCTCTCTCTCCCCTCTCTCTCTCCATCTCTCTCTCTCTGTCCCTCTGTCTCTCTCCATCTCTCTCTGTCTCTCTCCATCTCCATCTCTCTGTCTCTCTCATCTCTCTCCCCTACTGTCTCTCTCCATCTCTCTCTCCACCTCTGTCTCTCCTCCTCTCTCTCCACCTACTGTCTCTCTCCATCTGTCTCTCCACCTACTGTCTCTCTCCATCTCTCTCTCCCACCTACTGTCTCTCTCCATCTCTCTCTCCCACCTACTGTCTCTCTCATCTCTCTGTCTCTCTCCTCCTACTGTCTCTCTCCATCTCTCTCTCTCTCCACCTACTGTCTCTCTCCATCTCTCTCTCTGTCTCCTCCATCTGTCTCTCTCTCCTCTCTCTGTCTCTCTGTCTCTCTCCTGTCTCTCTCCATCTCTCTCTGTCTCTCTCCCTCTGTCTCTCTCCATCTCTCTCTCTCTCTCTACTGTCTCTCTCCATCTCTCTCTCTCCCTCTGTCTCTCCATCTCTCTCTCTCCACCTACTGTCTCTCTCCATCTCTCTCTCTCTCTCCACCTACTGTCTCTCTCCATCTCTCTCCATCTCTCCTCTGTCTCTCTCCATCTGTCTCTCTCCTCTCTCCCCTGTCTCTCTCCCTCTGTCTCTCTCTCTCTCTCCATCTGTCTCTCTCCTCTCTCTCCCACCTACTGTCTCTCTCCATCTCTCTCTCCCACCTCTGTCTCTCTCTCTCTCCTCTACTGTCTCTCTCCATCTCTGTCTCTCTCTCTCTCCTACTGTCTCTCTCCATCTCTCTCTCTCTCTGTCTCTCCTCTGTCTCTCTCCATCTCTCTCTCTCTCTGTCCTACTGTCTCTCTCTCCATCTCTCCTGTCTCTCTCTCTCCACCTCTGTCTCTCTCTCCATCTCTCTCTCTCCTCTGTCTCTCTCCATCTCTCTCTCCACCTACTGTCTCTCTCCATCTCTCTCTCCCTCCCACTGTCTCTCTCCTGTCTCTCTCCCTCCTACTGTCTCTCTCCATCTCTCTCTCACCTACTGTCTCTCTCCATCTCTCTCTCTCCCACCTCTGTCTCTCTCATCTGTCTCTCTCTCTCTCTCCTACTGTCTCTCTCCATCTGTCTCTCTGTCTCTCCACCTCTGTCTCTCTCCATCTCTCTCTCTCTCATCACCTCTGTCTCTCTCCTCTCTCTCTCCCACCTCTGTCTCTCTCTCCATCTCTCTCTCTCCACCTACTGTCTCTCTCCATCTCTCTCTCTGTCTCTGTCTCTCTCCATCTGTCTCTCTGTCTCTCTCCTACTGTCTCTCTCCATCTGTCTCTCTCCACCTACTGTCTCTCTCCATCTCTCTCTCTCTCCACCTCTGTCTCTCTCCATCTCTCTCTACTGTCTCTCTCCATCTCTCTCTCTCTCTCCTCTGTCTCTCTCCATCTCTCTCTCTCTCTCTGTCCTCTGTCTCTCTCCATCTGTCTCTCTGTCCACCTCCACTGTCTCTCTCCTCTCTCCATCTGTCTCCACCTCTGTCTCTCTCCATCTGTCTCTCTCTCTCTCCACCTACTGTCTCTCTCCATCTCTCTCTCCCACCTACTGTCTCTCTCCATCTCTCTCTCTCTCCACCTCTGTCTCTCTCCTCTCTCTCTCTCCACCTACTGTCTCTCTCCATCTCTCTCTCTCCACCTACTGTCTCTCTCTCTCTCTCTCTCCCCCTACTGTCTCTCTCCATCTCTCTCTCTCTCTCACCTACTGTCTCTCTCCATCTCTCTCTCTCTCCACCTACTGTCTCTCTCCATCTCTCTCTCTCTCCACCTACTGTCTCTCTCCATCTCTCTCTCCACCTACTGTCTCTCTCCATCTCTCTCTCCCACATACTGTCTCTCTCCATCTCTCTCTCTCTCCTACTGTCTCTCTCCATCTCTCTCTCTCCTACTGTCTCTCTCCATCTCTCTGTCTCTCTCCACCTCTGTCTCTCTCCATCCTCTCTCTCTCTCCTCTCTCTCTCTCCATCTCTCTCATCTCTCTCTCCCTCTGTCTCTCTCCATCTCTCTCTCTCTCTCCCCTCTGTCTCTCTCCATCTCTCTCTCTCTCCACCTACTGTCTCTCTCCTCTCTCTCTCTCCACCTACTGTCTCTCTCCATCTCTCTCTCTCCACCTACTGTCTCTCTCCATCTCTCTCTCCCACCTACTGTCTCTCTCCATCTCTCTCTCCCACCTACTGTCTCTCTCCATCTCTCTCTCTCCGCCTACTGTCTCTCTCCATCTCTCTCTCTCTCTCCGCCTACTGTCTCTCTCCATCTCTCTCTCTCTCTCTCCGCCTACTATCTCTCTCTCTCTCTCCGCCTACTGTCTCTCTCCATCTCTCCATCTCTCTCTCCCACCTACTGTCTCTCTCCATCTCTCTCTCCCACCTACTGTCTCTCTCCATCTCTCTCTCCCACCTACTGTCTCTCTCCATCTCTCTCTCCCACCTACTGTCTCTCTCCATCTCTCTCTCCCACCTACTGTCTCTCTCCATCTCTCTCTCCCACCTACTGTCTCTCTCCATCTCTCTCTCCCACCTACTGTCTCTCTCCATCTCTCTCTCCCACCTACTGTCTCTCTCCATCTCTCTCCCACCTACTGTCTCTCTCCATCTCTCTCTCCCACCTACTGTCTCTCTCCATCTCTCGCTCTCTCTCGCTCTGTCTCTCTGTCTCTCTCCATCTCTCTCTCTCTCTCCGCCTACTGTCTCTCTCCATCTCTCTCTCTCTCCGCCTACTGTCTCTCTCCATCTCTCTCTCTCTCTCCGCCTACTGTCTCTCTCCATCTCTCTCTCTCCACCTACTGTCTCTCTCCATCTCTCTCTCTCTCCACCTACTGTCTCTCTCCATCTCTCTCTCTCTCCACCTACTGTCTCTCTCCATCTCTCTCTCTCTCTCCTCCTCTGTCTCTCTCCATCTCTCTGTCTCTCTCTCTGTCACCTACTGTCTCTCTCCATCTCTCTCTCTCCTCCTACTGTCTCTCTCCATCTCTCTCTCTCTCCACCTACTGTCTCTCTCCATCTCTCTCTCTCCACCTACTGTCTCTCTCCATCTCTCTCTCCTGTCTCTCTGTCTCTCTCCATCTGTCTCTCTCTGTCTCTCTCCCCTCTGTCTCTCTCTCTCTCCACCTACTGTCTCTCTCCATCTCTCTCTCCCACCTACTGTCTCTCTCCATCTCTCTCTCCCACCTACTGTCTCTCTCCATCTCTCGCTCTCTCTCCGCCTACTGTCTCTCTCCATCTCTCTCTCTCTCTCCGCCTACTGTCTCTCTCCATC
The DNA here is from genome assembly GCF_034236695.1 of Oncorhynchus nerka. NCBI lineage: Eukaryota > Metazoa > Chordata > Actinopteri > Salmoniformes > Salmonidae > Oncorhynchus > Oncorhynchus nerka. Next base: position 60,430,195 of record NC_088423.1, on the reverse strand, counting down.
TCTCTCTCTCTCTCCGCCTACTGTCTCTCTCCATCTCTCTCTCTCTCTCCGCCTACTGTCTCTCTCCATCTCTCTCTCTCTCTCCCACCTACTGTCTCTCTCCATCTCTCTCTCTCCACCTACTGTCTCTCTCCATCTCTCTCTCTCCCACCTACTGTCTCTCTCCATCTCTCTCTCTCCCACCTACTGTCTCTCTCCTCTCTCTCTCCCCACTGTCTCTCTCCTCTCTCTCCCACCTACTGTCTCTCTCCATCTCTCTCTCTCTCTCCACCTACTGTCTCTCTCCATCTCTCTCTCTCTCTCCACCTACTGTCTCTCTCCATCTCTCTCTCTCTCCACCTACTGTCTCTCTCCATCTCTCTCTCTCTCCCTCTGTCCTATCTCTGTCTCTCTCCATCTCTCTCTCTCTCCACCTACTGTCTCTCTCCATCTCTCTCTCTCTCCACCTACTGTCTCTCTCCATCTCTCTCTCTCTCCACCTACTGTCTCTCTCCATCTCTCTCTCTCTCCACCTACTGTCTCTCTCCATCTCTCTCTCTCTCCACCTACTGTCTCTCTCCATCTCTCTCTCTCCACCTACTGTCTCTCTCCATCTCTCTCTCTCTCCACCTACTGTCTCTCTCCATCTCTCTCTCTCTCCACCTACTGTCTCTCTCCATCTCTCTCTCCCACCTACTGTCTCTCTCCATCTCTCTCTCTCCACCTACTGTCTCTCTCCATCTCTCTCTCTCTCTCCACCTACTGTCTCTCTCCATCTCTCTCTCTCCACCTACTGTCTCTCTCCATCTCTCTCTCCACCTACTGTCTCTCTCCATCTCTCTCTCTCTCTCCACCTACTGTCTCTCTCCATCTCTCTCTCTCTCCTGTCTCTCTGTCTCTCTCCACCTCTGTCTCTCTCTCTCCACCTACTGTCTCTCTCCATCTCTCTCTCTCCACCTCTGTCTCTCTCCATCTCTCTCCCACCTACTGTCTCTCTCCATCTCTCTCTCTCACCTACTGTCTCTCTCCTCTCTCTCTGTCTCTCTCCCTCTGTCTCTCTCCTCTCTCTCTCTCTCACCTCTGTCTCTCTCCATCTCCTCTCTCTCTCTCCACCTACTGTCTCTCTGTCTCTCTCTCCACCTCTGTCTCTCTCCATCTCTCTCTCTCCTCTGTCTCTCTCCATCTCTCTCTCTCCACCTACTGTCTCTCTCCATCTCTCTCTCCTCTCTCTCCCACCTACTGTCTCTCTCCATCTCTCTCTCTCCACCTACTGTCTCTCTCCTCTCTCTCCACCTACTGTCTCTCTCCATCTCTCTCTCTCTCCACCTCTGTCTCTCTGTCTCTCTCTCTCCCCTACTCTCTCTCTCTCTCTCTCTCTGTCCCTACTGTCTCTCTCCATCTCTCTCTCTCCACCTACTGTCTCTCTCCATCTCTCTCTCTCCACCTCTGTCTCTCTCTCTCTCTCCTCCTCTGTCTCTCTCCATCTCTCTCTCCCACCTCTGTCTCTCTCCATCTCTCTCTCTCTCCACCTACTGTCTCTCTCCATCTCTCTCTCCACCTACTGTCTCTCTCCATCTCTCTCCCACCTACTGTCTCTCTCTCTCTCTCTCTCTCCACCTCTGTCTCTCTCATCTCTCTCTCCACCTACTGTCTCTCTCTCCATCTCTCTCTCTCCCACCTACTGTCTCTCTCCATCTCTCTCTCTCCACCTACTGTCTCTCTCCATCTCTCTCTCTCTCCACCTACTGTCTCTCTCCATCTCTCTCTCTCTCTCCCACCTACTGTCTCTCTCCATCTCTCTCTCTCCACCTACTCTCTCTCTCTCCATCTCTCTCTCCACCTCTGTCTCTCTCCATCTCTCTCTCTCTCCCACCTCTGTCTCTCTCCATCTCTCTCTCCACCTCTGTCTCTCTCCATCTCTCTCCCACCTCTGTCTCTCTCCATCTCTCTCTCCACCTACTGTCTCTCTCCATCTCTCTCTCCCACCTACTGTCTCTCTCCATCTCTCTCTCCCACCTACTGTCTCTCTCCATCTCTCTCTCTCCCACCTACTGTCTCTCTCCATCTCTCTCTCTCCACCTACTGTCTCTCTCCATCTGTCTCTCTCTCTCCACCTACTGTCTCTCTCTCTCCATCTCTCTCTCTCTCTCCACCTACTGTCTCTCTCCATCTGTCTCTCTCTCTCCTGTCTCTCTCCTGTCTCTCTCCATCTCTCTCTGTCTCACCTCTCTCTCATCTCTCTCTCTCTCCACCTCTGTCTCTCTCCATCTCTCTCTCCCTCTGTCTCTGTCTCTGTCTCTCTCCATCTGTCTCTCTCTCTCTCTCTCCACCTACTGTCTCTCTCCATCTCTCTCTCTCTCTCCACCTACTGTCTCTCTCCTGTCTCTCTCCTCTCTCCACCTACTGTCTCTCTCCATCTCTCTCTCTCTCCACCTACTGTCTCTCTCCATCTCTCTCTCTCTCCACCTACTGTCTCTCTCCATCTCTCTCTCTCCACCTACTGTCTCTCTCCATCTCTCTCTCTCCACCTCTCTGTCTCTCTCCATCTCTCTCTCTCTCTCCACCTACTGTCTCTCTCCATCTCTCTCTCTCTCCACCTACTGTCTCTCTCCATCTCTCTCTCTCTCTCACTGTCTCTCTCCATCTCTCTCTCTCTCCACCTACTGTCTCTCTCCATCTCTCTCTCTCTCCACCTACTGTCTCTCTCCACTGTCTCTCTCATCTCTCTCCCACCTACTGTCTCTCTCCATCTCTCTCTCCCACCTACTGTCTCTCTCCATCTCTCTCTCTCTCCACCTACTGTCTCTCTCCATCTCTCTCTCTCTCCACCTACTGTCTCTCTCCATCTCTCTCTCTCCACCTACTGTCTCTCTCCATCTCTCTCTCTCCACCTACTGTCTCTCTCCATCTCTCTCTCCCACCTACTGTCTCTCTCCATCTCTCTCTCCCACCTACTGTCTCTCTCCATCTCTCTCTCCACCTACTGTCTCTCTCCATCTCTCTCTCTCTCCACCTACTGTCTCTCTCCATCTCTCTCTCTCTCCACCTACTGTCTCTCTCCATCTCTCTCTCTCTCCACCTACTGTCTCTCTCCCTCTGTCTCTCTCTCTCTCACCTACTGTCTCTCTCCATCTCTCTCTCTCTCCACCTACTGTCTCTCTCCATCTCTCTCTCTCTCCACCTACTGTCTCTCTCCATCTCTCTCTCTCTCCACCTACTGTCTCTCTCCATCTCTCTCTCCCTACTGTCTCTCTCCATCTCTCTCTCTCCACTTACTATCTCTCTCCTCTCTCTCTCCCTACTGTCTCTCTCCATCTCTCTCTCCCTACTGTCTCTCTCCATCTCTCTCTCTCCCACCTACTGTCTCTCTCCATCTCTCTCTCTCCACCTACTGTCTCTCTCCATCTCTCTCCCCCTACTGTCTCTCTCCATCTCTCTCTCTCCACTTACTATCTCTCTCTCTCTCTCTCCCCCCTACTGTCTCTCTCTCTCTCTCTCACCTACTGTCTCTCTCCATCTCTCTCTCCCACCTACTGTCTCTCTCCATCTCTCTCTCCACCTACTGTCTCTCTCCATCTCTCTCTCTCCACCTACTGTCTCTCTCCATCTCTCTCTCTCCACCTACTGTCTCTCTCCATCTCTCTCTCTCTCTCCACCTACTGTCTCTCTCCATCTCTCTCTCCCCTCTGTCTCTCTCCACTCTCTCTCTCCACCTACTGTCTCTCTCCTCTCTCTCTGTCTCTCTCCACCTACTGTCTCTCTCCATCTCTCTCTCCACCTACTGTCTCTCTCCATCTCTCTCTCCACCTACTGTCTCTCTCCATCTCTCTCCCACCTACTGTCTCTCTCCATCTCTCTCTCCCACCATCTCTGTCTCTGTCTCCATCTCTCTCTCTCCTCTGTCACCTACTGTCTCTCTCCATCTCTCTCTCCACCTACTGTCTCTCTCCATCTCTCTCTCCCACCTACTGTCTCTCTCCATCTCTCTCTCCCACCTACTGTCTCTCTCCATCTCTCTCTCCCACCTACTGTCTCTCTCCATCTCTCTCTCTCTCCACCTACTGTCTCTCTCCATCTCTCTCTCTCTCTCCACCTACTGTCTCTCTCCATCTCTCTCTCCACCTGTCTGTCTCTCTCCATCTCTCTCTCTCTCTCCCACCTACTGTCTCTCTCCATCTCTCTCTCCCACCTACTGTCTCTCTCCATCTCTCTCTCCACCTACTGTCTCTCTCCTCTCTCCTCTCTGTCTCTCCACCTCTGTCTCTCTCCTACTGTCTCTCTCTCTCTCCACCTACTGTCTCTCTCCATCTCTCTCTCCCACCTACTGTCTCTCTCCATCTCTCTCTCCCACCTACTGTCTCTCTCCATCTCTCTCTCCACTGTCTCCATCTCTCCCTCTGTCTCTCTCCATCTCTCTCTCTCTCCACCTACTGTCTCTCTCCATCTCTCTCTCTCTCTCTCACCTACTGTCTCTCTCCTCTGTCTCTCTCTCTCTCCCACCTACTGTCTCTCTCCATCTCTCTCTCTCTCTCCCACCTACTGTCTCTCTCCATCTCTCTCTCTCTCTCTCCACTCTACTGTCTCTCTCCATCTCTCTCTCTCCACCTACTGTCTCTCTCCATCTCTCTCTCCCACCCACTGTCTCTCTCCATCTCTCTCTCTCCACCTACTGTCTCTCTCCATCTCTCTCACCTACTGTCTCTCTCCATCTCTCTCTCTCTCCACCTACTGTCTCTCTCCATCTCTCTCTCTCTCTCCACCTACTGTCTCTCTCCATCTCTCTCTCTCTCCACCTACTGTCTCTCTCCATCTCTCTCTCTCTCCACCTACTGTCTCTCTCCATCTCTCTCTCTCTCCACCTACTGTCTCTCTCCATCTCTCTCTCTCCACCTACTGTCTCTCCATCTCTCTCTCTCCACTCCTACTGTCTCTCTCCATCTCTCTCTCTCCTCCTATGTCTCTCTCCATCTCTGTCTCTCTCCACCTACTGTCTCTCTCTCCATCTGTCTCTCTCTCTCTCCACCTACTGTCTCTCTCCATCTCTCTCCCACCTACTGTCTCTCTCCATCTCTCTCTCCCACCTACTGTCTCTCTCCATCTCTCTCTCTCCACCTACTGTCTCTCTCCATCTCTCTCTCTCTCCACCTACTGTCTCTCTCCATCTCTCTCTCCACCTACTGTCTCTCTCCATCTCTCTCTCCACCTACTGTCTCTCTCCATCTCTCTCTCCCACCTACTGTCTCTCTCCATCTCTCTCTCCCACCTACTGTCTCTCTCCATCTCTCTCTCTCCACCTACTGTCTCTCTCCATCTCTCTCTCTCTCCACCTACTGTCTCTCTCCATCTCTCTCTCTCCACCTACTGTCTCTCTCCTCTCTCCACTGTCTCTCTCTCTCTCTCCCACCTACTGTCTCTCTCATCTCTCTCTCTCTCCACCTACTGTCTCTCTCCATCTCTCTCTCTCACCTACTGTCTCTCTCCATCTCTCTCTCCACCTACTGTCTCTCTGTCTCTCCATCTCTCTCTCCATCTCTCCACCTACTGTCTCTCTCCATCTCTCTCTCCACCTACTGTCTCTCTCCATCTCTCTCTCTCTCCACCTACTGTCTCTCTCCATCTCTCTCTCTCCACCTACTGTCTCTCTCCATCTCTCTCTCTCCACCTACTGTCTCTCTCCTCTCTCTCTCTCCACCTCTGTCTCTCTCCATCTGTCTCTCTCCATCTGTCTCTCTCCACCTCTGTCTCTCTCTCTCTCCACCTGTCTCTCTCCATCTCTCTCCCTCCTACTGTCTCTCCATCTCTCTCTCTCCACCTACTGTCTCTCTCTCTCCACCTACTGTCTCTCTCCATCTCTCTCTCCACCTACTGTCTCTCTCCATCTCTCTCTCTCCCACCTACTGTCTCTCTCCATCTCTCTCTCCCACCTACTGTCTCTCTCCATCTCTCTCTCCCACCTACTGTCTCTCTCCATCTCTCTCTCCACCTACTGTCTCTCTCCATCTCTCTCTCTCTCCACCTACTGTCTCTCTCCATCTCTCTCTCCCACTGTCTCTGTCTCTCTCCTCCATCTCTCTCTCTCTCCACCTACTGTCTCTCTCCATCTCTCTCTCTCCACCTACTGTCTCTCTCCATCTCTCTCTCCCACCTACTGTCTCTCTCCATCTCTCTCTCTCCACCTACTGTCTCTCTCCATCTCTCTCTCCACCTACTGTCTCTCTCCATCTCTCTCTCCACCTACTGTCTCTCTCCATCTCTCTCTCTCCACCTACTGTCTCTCTCCATCTCTCTCTCCCACCTACTGTCTCTCTCCATCTCTCTCTCTCCCACCTACTGTCTCTCTCCATCTCTCTCTCTCTCCACTGTCTCTACTGTCTCTCTCCACCTCCTCTCTCTCCATCTCTCTCCACCTACTGTCTCTCTCCATCTCTCTCTCTCCCACCTACTGTCTCTCTCCATCTCTCTCTCACCTACTGTCTCTCTCATCTCTCTCTCCACCTACTGTCTCTCTCCATCTCTCTCTCTCCACCTACTGTCTCTCTCCATCTCTCTCACCTACTGTCTCCACCTACTGTCTCTCTCCATCTCTCTCTCTCCACCTACTGTCTCTCTCCATCTCTCTCTCCCACCTACTGTCTCTCTCCATCTCTCTCTCTCCCACCTACTGTCTCTCTCCATCTCTCTCTCTCCACCTACTGTCTCTCTCCATCTCTCTCTCCACCTACTGTCTCTCTCCATCTCTCTCTCCCACCTACTGTCTCTCTCCATCTCTCTCTCTCCCACCTACTGTCTCTCTCCATCTCTCTCTCCACCTACTGTCTCTCTCCATCTCTCTCTCTCCTACTGTCTCTCTCTCTCTCTCTCTCTCACCATCTGTCTCTCTCCATCTCTCTCTCTCCACCTCTGTCTCTCTCCATCTCTCTCTCTCCACCTACTGTCTCTCTCCATCTCTCTCCACCTCTGTCTCTCTCCTCTCTCTCTCACCTCTGTCTCCTCCTACTGTCTCTCTCTCTCTCACCTACTGTCTCTCTCATCTCTCTCTCTCCACCTACTGTCTCTCTCCATCTCTCTCTCTCCCCTACTGTCTCTCTCCATCTCTGTCACCTACTGTCTCTCTCCATCTCTCTCTCTCCTCCACTGTCTCTCTCTCTCTCCTCTCTCTCCACCTACTGTCTCTCTCCATCTGTCTCCACTCTGTCTCTCTGTCTCTCTCCACCTCGCTCTGTCTCTCCTCTCTCTCTCTCCACTTACTATCTCTCTCTATCTCTCTCTCCCCTACTGTCTCCATCTCTCTCTCTCTCCATCTGTCTCCTCTCTCTGTCTCTCTCTCCACCTACTCTCTCTCCATCTCTCTCTCTCCACCTACTGTCTCTCTCTCTCCCCCTACTGTCTCTCTCTCCATCTCTCTCTGTCTCTCCTCTCTCTCTGTCTCTCTCCATCTCTCTCTCTCTCTCTCCCTACTGTCTCTCTCCATCTCTCTCTCCACCTACTGTCTCTCTCTCTCTCTCCACCTCCACTGTCTCTCTGTCTCTCTCTCTCTCCATCTCTCTCCACCTACTGTCTCTCTCCCATCTCTCTCTCTCACCTACTGTCTCTCTCTCTCTCACCTACTGTCTCTCTCCATCTCTCTCTCTCTGTCCCTACTGTCTCTCTCTCTCTCTCCCTCTGTCTCTCTCTGTCTCTCTCTCTCTCTCTCTCTCTCTGTCCTCTCCTCTCTCTCTCTCACCTACTGTCTCTCTCTCTCTCTCCCCCTACTGTCTCTCTCTCTCTCTCTCTCTCTCTGTCTCTCTCCCTACTATCTCTCTCTATCACCTACTGTCTCTCTGTCTCCATCTCTCTCTCTCACCTACTGTCTCTCTCTCTCTCTCTCTCTCTCTCTCCTCTCTCTCTCACCTACTGTCTCTCTCCCTCTCTCTCTCTCCCTACTGTCTCTCTCTCTCTCTCTCCTACTATCTCTCTCTCTCTCTCCTCACTATCTCTCTCTCTCTCTCTCTCCCCCTACTGTCTCTCTCTCTCTCTCTCTCACCTACTGTCTCTCTCTCTCTGTCTCTCTCTCCACCTACTGTCTCTCTCTCTCTCTCTCCACCTACTGTCTCTCTCTCTCTCCATCTCTCTCTCTCCCTCTGTCGCTCTGTCTGTCTCTCTCCATCTCTCTCCACTGTCTCTCTCCATCTCTGTCTCTCTCTCACCTACTGTCTCTCTCTCTCTCCCTACTATCTCTCTCTCTCTCTCTGTCACTCCATCTGTCTCTCTCCATCTCTCTCTCTCTCCATCTCTCTCTCTGTCTCTCTCCATCTCTCTCTCTCTCTCCCTACTATCTCTCTCTCTCTCTCTCACCTACTGTCTCTCTCCATCTCTCTCTCTCTCACCTACTGTCTCTCTCCATCTCTCTCTCCACCTACTGTCTCTCTGTCTCTCCATCTCTCTCTCCACCTACTGTCTCTCTCCATCTCTCCCTCTGTCTCTCTCCCCTACTGTCTCTCTCCATCTGTCTCTCTCTCCACTTACTATCTCTCTCTCTCTCTGTCTCTCTCTGTCTCTCTCTCTCTCTCTCCCCTTACTGTCTCTCTCCCTCCCTACTACTGTCTCTCTCCATCTCTCTCTCCACCTACTGTCTCTCTCTCTCTCTCCATCTGTCTCTCTCTCTCTCTCTCTCTCCACCTACTGTCTCTCTCCATCTCTCTCTCTCTCTCCACCTACTGTCTCTCTCCATCTCTCTCCATCCACCTATTGTCTCTCTCCATATCTCTCTCTCCCTCCTACTGTTTCCCTCCCTCTCGCTCTCCTTCTCTCCTTCTGTTACGTAGCTTTTCTAATCTTTCAAATTAAATTTGCCGAGCGACCATCATGCCTGATGCTTACAAAGGCAGTGTGTTGTTGTTGTTTAACATTTTATTTTCACCATACACTTTTAAAAAGAGAATAGTCTGTCTGTACACCTAACCTCATCCTAAAGGCCAATGCTCAAATGAATCCATTTAACTCCATTTCCGCAAGCCACCACACAGCTGTGAATGTCTCCGTCTTACGAAGAGAGATTTCCCTGCTCAGAAATCGACGCAAAAGTCAATTGATTGTGGAATTACACACACAACTTAACTTTCTGGCGTTTCGCTGTTAGCTTTTCCGTGCTTGGGACTGCTCCTCTTTCAATTGGGGGGGGGGGGTGGCTGTGGTTAGTGTCGCCGTCCTTTCTGATGGGCTCTAAATGGCTGGGCGGTAGTTAATAGGTAGGTTGTGCTGCCAGTAGGAGGCTATGGGTTCGGGCCATGTTTGCTGGGCTGATCTCTAATTAGTAATGGGCTGGCAGTTAGTCAGGGTGGATCTGTCTGGGAACTCCGGGGATCGCACACAACGACATGGATGGGGAAGTTGGGAATGTTGGATTTGGAAATGTCTTAGTTGATGATAGTAAGGAATGATGTTTTGAATGGGCGTGTGGTCGAATCTGTCTGTGTGGCTGTGATCCATACTGTAGCTTCATACTGCTGTTGGGTCCTTTGAGGATGACTTATTTTGGTTCCGTAGGATTTGAAAGGTTGCTGGATCGAATCCCTGAGCCGACATGGTAAAAAATCTGTCGTTCTGCCCCTGAACAAGACGGTTAACCCACTGTTAGCGGTAGGCCATCATTGTAATTAAGAATTGGTTCTTCACCGACTTGCCTAGTTAAATAAAGGTTACATTTAATTACAACAACGACACAAACATTTGGGAGAGTTTGTCATTGTTGCCGTGACGTTACTGGTTCGGCTGCGGCAGTGAGCTGGTTAACTGGGCTTGGGTAAGGTCAGGTTACATGCACTAGGAGGGAACACTCTCTCTCTCTCTCTCTCTCTCTCTCTCTCTCTCTCTCTCTCTCACGGTTCCCTCACTCAGTCCAGGGAGAAAGAGAGACTGGGGAATATGCAAGAGGAGATAAGGCAACAGGAGAGAGAAAAGAGGGAGGGATGATGAGTGCAGAAGACAGTCAGAAACACAGAAAGGGCCAGAGTGAGCATGGGATAAAGGCAGAGTGGGAGGGAGGAGGCAGACACAAAGAGAGAGTGAGACTAGCAGAGGGAGAGGCAGAAGGAGAGGGATAGAGTGAGAGAAGCAGAAAGAGAGAAAGGGAGACTGGCGGAGGCAGAGGGAGAGGGATAGAGTGAGAGAAGCAGAAAGAGAGAAAGGGAGACTGGCGGAGGCAGAAGGAGAGGGATAGAGTGAGAGAAGCAGAAAGAGAGGTTGGCTAGCTCAGTGTGTAACTTAGCGGTATGGACTCATGAAGCTCTCTGTCCAACTCGGCATTCGTCCCCACCCTCCAGGTTCCCACCGCCTCCCAGGAACTCTGGCCAGGTAAGAGAGTGTGTGTGATGGCTATTTTTCCTTTTGAAAATGGGCTAATCTACATCTTCAGAAGGATACTAGATTTTAAATATGGACAAGAACCTTATATTCTCAGTTGGTCTGTGATATTTCTCTCTGTCTCTCTCTCTCTGTCTCTCCGTCTCTGTGTGTGTGGGGGGGGGACTATCCCCCATATGGCTGTGTGAACATGTTTAGACGGCTGTGGTCAGTCTAAGTCTCTCACCAGTTCGCTCTGTCTGCAGTCCTGTCCAGAACAGACATACTGTGGGTTTAAGGCAACTTCAAAGCTTCCGAGCCTCGGCACTTAAGCTACAGACTGCAGTGCTTGTGATAGATATCAGATCTGCATGATGATAGTTTGTTAATGTAAGGTCCCCCAGTATGTTGTAAAGGGCCGTGTGTGTGTGTGTGTTTGAAGTATGATTCATGACATCATCCTGTCTGCAGATGAGGGACAGATGCTTCCTGGGGCTTAAGCCAAAGTCAGTGAGGACACGCTGATGTGTTTCAGTGTGTGCGTCTGTAGCGACAGGGCTGCGTGTGTCTATCACATTAGAGGTGACGGATCTGTCCCTGGATGACACTAATCCAAACACCAGGAGACAATAGCAGCTGTGTGTGTGTGTGTGTGTGTGTGTGTGTGGGCACGCGCGCTTGTGCGTGGTCTTGAATAGTTGTCAAGGCAGCTTTTAACTCTTTCTCCTCCCTGTAGTCCTGTCTCATCCATAGTCTCCCTAGAGATCACTCTAGTCTCTCTTGCAGCCCCCCCCCCCCCCCACATACACACACACACATACTCTAGTCTCCCGGGCGACCACCCCCCCCCCCCGTCGCCTACCCCGCTTCAGGGTTGGGGATAGACAAACACAGCCTGTATAATTGTTCAAAGTGGGGTTAAAGACTAGTGTGTGTGTGTTGTAGAACCTTCCTGTTCAAGGTTAGTCTCCTGTTCAAGGTTAGTTGTTTTGACGGACAGCCTCCAGTCAGTGTGTGTGTGTGAGACTGAGATTTCCAGGCAGCTCGGGGCTCTATGCTGCTGCCCGACTGTGAGCCGAGTCGTACATTCACCCTGCCTCTGAGCAGGGCTTTTCTCCCTGGTGCAGAGAGCGACTGTGTGTTATCACCCGGGAATTACGCTCACACATAAAATATCCCTCCCGTCTCCGTGGGTTCACCAGCTTGTACGGTCACGGAGCTTTAGCCAGGCTAGTAGGGCGTCTACACTGTCAGGGGATTCCTATTCCGAGCCAGAGTGAGCGATACATTGCCGTCGTCCGTCTCGAGCAGCGCTCTCCAACCCTGTTCCTCGGAGAGCTACCCTCCTGTAGGTTTTGGCGCCAACCCCAGTATCTAACCCGATTCAGCTTATCGACCAGATGATTATCAGAAGCAGGCGTGCTAGATTAGGGTTGGAGGGAAAAGGTACAGGACTGTAGGAAGTGGGTTGGAGAGCCCTGGTCGAGCGTATGTGTCGCTTCATAGAGGAATGGTAATGAAATGTGAAATATTCACAATATTCGGCCGATTCCTCGGCTGGAAATAAGACAAAGGCTCTGAAGTAGAAAATGTAACACTGATTTAATTGGAGAGTCCTCTTCGGTTGCGCCCATTCAACCACACACTGAACCATTGTTCAACTCCGTTTACAAATGAGGTATCTGTTTATTAAAGGCACATTTTGTACCGTTTTTCTTTTTTTAAACGAATCCCTTTTGGGTATACCCTTGCCGCTCTTCTCTTTTGTCGTGGCTGGCATGTCACCTCTCCTCTCTTTACCCTGGTTAAAATGGTGCTGTTTAATTCCAGCTATCTTTTTCTCCTTTCTCTCCCAGCTGGGATGACAGCAGCTCAGTGAGCAGTGGCGTCAGTGACACCGTCGACACAGATGACATCAACACCAGCTCCTCCATCAGCTCCTACGCCAACACACCGGCCGCACAGCGCAAGGCCCTCAACGGACAGGTCGGTGTGGAGGCTAGACACAAGCACGTATGCGTGAACGGCACCCACACACACACACACACACACACACACAAGTGCACGCACACACACACACACACACACACACATACACACACACGAATACAGCCCCAGGCGCTGAACGGACTCACAGATAAACTCTCAAGTACAGTCTCACAGTCCCGCCCTCCCCCCCCTCTTTCTCCTCTCCCCCGTCCCTTCTCTCTCCCCCTTAGCTCCGAGCGTGTTAATGATATTGGCATCCCTCACAGTTCGGAAGGGAATTATGAGCCTATGGTGGCAGACCTGGGAACTGACTAGACTAAAGGCGGATGTTTTGAACTGGCCTCAAGTCATTAAATACCCATTTTAAGAAGCCACCTTTAGACCAACTTTCTGAGCGGTGATTCTACCCTCAGCTCGTTTTTGGGTGGCTTTGGGAAAGGGGTTGGGTGTCTGGATAACGCGCCCCCACTATACAATAACACTCGTTTAATATACTGGTTATTTGATGTAGGATAACTGAGGTGGCACAAAGACCGTCACTCTCCCAGTAGTAGTTGACCGGACACCTAGATGAACATAGTCTCTTTCTGTCGAAACTGCCTCCAGGTTGGATCCACATAGAGCGGAGGTTATCGTATGCTGAGTAGTGTGTCGCATATGGTCAGTATACTCTCATACCACTATCATCACAGCCCTACAGGCACATGTGGAGGTTACTAACTTCAGCCCGATTTAGCCGTTTATTCCCATATATACCGGAGCACCATAAAATAGATCACTCTTCTCTCATCTTGGGGCGGCAGGGTAGCCTAGTGGTTATAGTGTTGGACTAGTAACCGGAAGGTTGAAAGTTCAAACCCCCGAGCTGACAAGGTACAAATCTGTCGTTCTGCCCCTGAACAGGCAGTTAACCCACTGTTCCTAGGCCGTTATTGAAAATAAGAATTTGTTCTTAACTGACTTGCCTAGTTAAATAAAGGTAACATAAAAAATAAAAATCCTCTGTGTGCCCCCCCCCTTCCACCAGCCGGTAACGGATGCTGAGAAGCACTCGTCCTCCACCACCCTGAACCCCGCCTGGTCAGGTGACGAGGTCAAGAGGTCAGACGGGTTGTCGGACAGTGAGGTCAGCAGGATGGACCAGGGCTCCAAGTGGGCCCGCCGGAACCCCTCGGACGTGTCCGACGAGTCGGATAAGGTGGGCTCGGGGCGGAGGACTCCCTCAATGACACACACAGGGTCCTGGAAGGGGGGCATGAGTGCTCAGGTAGGGGTGACCAGCCCCAGGACTAAAGCTACTGGAACATCAGGGTCCGCTGTGATGAAGACCCACAGTGCAGGTAATGGGTGTTTTCTGTCCTGGCAGTGTTTTGCTGTCTCTGTAATTGTCTCATTTGCGGTTTGGGTTCCTGTGCGGGCTCGTGTTTCCTCGTCTCTGGCAATGCCTCGCCTTATGTCCGTCTGTGTGAATCTGTGTGTATGTGTATACACAGATACAGTGCAATACTGTACGTCTCCCTCTCTTCTATGTGTGTCTCTCTCTCTCGCCCTCTGTGAGTGTGTCTGTGTCGTCTTCTCTCGTGTGTTGTCTGAATCTTGAGCCGTTAACCTTCTCAAACACCACAACTATGACAAACTCTCCTCTGACCTAAACTCCTGCTGTGTGTCCCGCCCTGTGTACCTGTAGGTAAAACAGACGACGTCAAGGTGTCCGAGAAGGGCCGCCTCTCCCCTCGCTCCAACGGCCTCCGCCGCTCGCCCTCCGACGCCGGGCGCAGCAGTGACGACGAGGCCAAGAGAAACACACCCTCTTCCACCTCCGCCGCTGCCTCCGCCCGCACGTCCCACACACACCCCCTCACACACGCCCTGTCCGAACCCCACTCCCAGTCTCACACACTGACCTCCCGCACCCCCACCAGCACATTTGGCTTCAAGAAGCAGAGTTCCGGGATGGTTACTATGGTTACCACCAGTGGCGCCACCATCACGAGTGGGTCAGCTACTCTTGGGAAGATGCCCAAGTCCGGGACGAGATCCTTAGCCGTTGGGATAAAGGTCGGAGGTCAAGATGTGGGGTCCGGTCTAGGTCACCATGACGACGGGTACCTCCAGGTGAGCACCCGCTCCACACTGCAGTACCGGAGCCTCCCAAGACCCAGCCGGTCCGGCGCCGCCGCGCGTAACGGAAACCGGTCGTCGACCAGCAGCATCGAAGCGGCTGTGCTTTCCGTTACCACTCACAGTAAAAGCAGAGACACGGGAAACACTGGGAAAATGAATGGAAGTGGGACTGGGGTCTCGCCAGCCAATCAGACGGATCGAGAGAAGGGCGTGTCAGAGGGCGTGGACAACCTGAGGGGAGGGGCTTCCACCGTACCTCTCACAGGGAGACAGCAGGTTGCCTCACCCACACTGCGCAGGTGAACAGACTCACACACACACACTCACATACATAGATATATAATGTCACTCACACTTAAACGTGGTCATTAATGACACCCATTGACAGTACAGTGTCTGAAACCTATTCCTAGTGTGATGCAACACACACACACACACACACACACACACACTCATTCACATCCATACACAAAGGTCACATCAGTCCACCGTATGAAAACGAACCCTTCAGCATTTCTGTTCAGCAGCCAGGTTTGAGCCCACACTTTTTCATAGTGCCAAGTCTTTGTATGTGCACAGTAACACGAGCGGAGTCTTACCTCACCACTGCTGGGCTGGCTCATTAATCTCTCTGGGTAATAAGGCTTTGAAGACCCGGCTCTATATTATCACCCTGCCTACCGTCTTAACCGCCAACGCGCTCTGGTCACGTCCCAAATGTGGTGCGCTAAATGAGGATTAGGGAGCCATTTGGGATGGAGCCACTGTCTTTTGGCTTAAGGCAAGGGGGTATGCTAACGTGATGCTTCAAACGTTACTCAGATATAATCCCCCAAGCCTTTACTCAATAGTGTGAAATAGGGGCGGTTACTAGAAATGACTTTAAAACAGAAATGCGTCTACAATACTCTACATGTTTCGTGTCTCTCTCTCTCTCTCTCTCTCTCTCTCTGTGTGTCCGTCTACCTACATTTTATTTACATTTGAGTCATTTAGCAGACGCTCTTATCCAGTGCGGTTTACAGTTAGTGCGTTCATCTTAAAATGGCCAGGTTGGATAACCTAGCCATTCCATAATCATGGGCATTAATAGGGAATTGGTCCCCCCTTTGCTGCTATAACAGCCTCCACTCTTCTGAGAAGGCTTTCCGCTAGATGTTGGAACATTACTGCGGGGACTTGCTTCCATTCAGCCACAAGAGCATTAGTGAGGTCGGGCACTGATGTTGGGCGATTAGGCCTGGCTCGCAGTCGGCATTCCAATTCATCCCGAAGGTATTCGATGGGGTTGAGGTCAGGGCTCTGTGCAGGCCAGTCAAGTTCTTCCACACCGATCTCGACAAATCATTTCTGTATGGACCTCGCTTTGTGCACAGGGGTATTGTCATGCTGAAACAGGGAAGGGACTTCCCCAAACTGTTGCCACAAAGTTGGAAGCACAGAATCGCCTACAATGTCAGTGTATGCTGTATTGTTAAGATTTCCCTTCACTGGAACTAAGGGGCCTGGCCCGAACAATGAAAAACAGACCATTATTCCTCCTCCACCAAGTGTTACAGTTGGCACTATGCATTGGGGCAGGTAGCGTTCTCCTGGTATACGCCGAACCCACATTCATCACTCCAGAAAACGCATTTCCACTGCTCCAATGCATAGTGCCAACTGTAAAGTTTGGTGGAGGAGGAATAATGGTCTGGGGCTGTTTTTCATGGTTTGGGCTAAGCACCTTAGCATTCAATGACATTCTAGGCACAAATTTGTGCTTCCAACTTATCGCAACAGTTTGGGGAAGGATCTTTCCTATGTCAGCATGACAATGACCCCAATGGCGGCAAGCTTTACACCACTCCAGCTGACGCTTGGCTTTGCACATGATCTTAGGCTTGTGTGCTGCTGCTCAGCCATGGAAAACATATTTTATGAAGCTCCCAACGCACAGTTCTTGTACTGAGGACCAACCAAGGACAGGCTATTTTTTTTTTTACTTCAGCCCTCGGCGGTCCCATTCTGTGAGCTTGTGTGTCCTAAAACTTTGCGGCTGTGCCATTGTTTCTCCAAAACGTTTCCACTTCACAATAACAGCACTTACAGTTGAATGGGGAAGCTCGAGCAGGGCAGAAATTTGAGGAACTGACTTGTTGGAAAGGTGGCATCCTATGACGGTGCCACGTTGAACGTCACTGAGCTCTTCAGTAAGGCCATTGTACTGCCAATATTTGTCTATGGAGATTGCATGGCTGTGTGCTCAATTTTATACACCAGTCAGCAACGTGTGTGGCTGAAATAGCCGAGTTCACAAATGTTCCTTAATAAAGTAGCTATCAGCCAAGTCAGAGCTAGTAAGAGGGAAGAATGAAGCGTGAGTGTTCGTCCACGAAAGGCTTTTTTGTTGTGAGGGTGCTGTGCTGTGTGATAATTTAAGAGACTCTTTGAAGAGATATTTTTTGCAAGTTCTCCTTTTCAACTTTCTCCTTCTCTTCTCCTTCTCCATCAGGTTGTTTGGTGGTAAGTCCACTAAGCAGGTTCCGGTCACCACAGCAGAGAACATGAAGAACTCAACGGTGATCTCCAACCCTCACGCTACCCATGCCGCTCTGGACTCCCCTGGGGGTGTAGGGGGGGAGAGTGAGGGCAGCAGCCCTCTGTACGGAGGACGGAACCTGAGCACGGGCCATAACACGCTGGGTAGCGAACAGGTGAGATAGGCAGACTAGCCAAACCAAATTACATGAGCAGGCAACATTTTTGTGGCCTCTTGATAAGCATCGGTGTCCATGAACAGAGTTTATACTGGCACAAAGAAAATAGCCAACTTCAGCTACCAGCGCCGATCACGATAGGTAGCCCTGTGATACAATAGTTGGCTGTGATAGCAAGCAACCATGTAACTAGCAACAGCAGATCGCGACATGAATAACACTGTAAGAAGGCAGCAGACATGATTTGACCTTGGGGAGTGGAAGCGTAACCATTAAATGTAACATATGAAAATCACTCGATGAATCCAGAATTCCTCCCCCCCCCCCCCCCCCAGAGTGCGTCCAGCCCCGGCTCTGTCTACTCCTCCACGGGGCCCTCCAACAGCCTGACCTGGGGTACCACCATGAGCACTGGCTCCTCTGCCCAGAGCAGGGAGGGTACCCTGGGTGGGCACAGCGGGCACGGTGGCGGGGCGGGAAGCCTGGGCTACCCCTCGGTCAGCAGCATGCACACCAGCAGCGAGTCCATCGACATGAGCGTGAGCAGCGCTGGGCATGGAGGAAGGGACAGCAGGGAGGACACCCTCTCAGCTCTGGGCAGGACCAGCAGCGTCAAGACGGGCATGTCTGAGAGGTGAGGACAGGTGGGGTGGAGGGAGGGAGGGAGGAGGGAAGGGAGGGTTTGAGTGGTAAGAGTGGGATGTTGGGGTATCTGCTCTGATCTTGGTCATCATATCTTTATATGGACAGAAAAAACAAGGAGCCTGTCAGCTGTTGCCATGGCATGCACTGTCATATTGTGTTTGTTCAGTGTGTCGTTATGAAACATCCCCGCGTACACGAATGTGTACGTGACCGGAATGTATCAGCCACATTATCACCAGAGATACTGTCCAAGCATCTCCATGGAAAGCATTGTTGAAGGTATGCCGTCATGCGATGTCATTTCAGATCTATTCTGGTGTTACCTTCTCTGACACATCTCATTATCTTTACTTACTAGACCAGTAGAGGAGATTCATTGGTGAGCATCTGGTGGTGATTTTCGCTTGTGGCAACGGTTGGACTCAATGCGGCTCTCTCCTTCAGAGGATTCTTCTCCCTCTCTTTTCTTTCTAATGTTCTTTCTCTCTTTGTCTGTTGTGCCCCCCTCCCCCTTCCTATCAGCCCCCTGTCCTCCCCCTCCGCTAGCCCTAAATTCAACCGAAACACCTTACCTCGGAAACAGGAAAGGTAAAAGTGTGTGTGTGTGTGTGTGTGTGTGTGTGTGTGTGTGTGTGTGTGTGTGTGTTACAGGCTCTCAGTCCCCCATCGCTGTTTATATGCTGCCATCTTGTGGCCAAACTTAGACTTGGAGCTTGATAAAATTTAAAAACACCAATCACTGCTATGACATGATACAACACTAAGATGTGTCACATTTTTTCAGAAAAGCGATAGCATATACAGTACCAGTCAAAAGTTTGGACACACCTACTCATTCCAGAGTTATTATTTATTTTTACTATTTTCTACAGTGTAGAGTAATAGTGAAGACATCAAAACTATGAAGTAACACATATGGAATCATGTAGTAACCAAAAAAGTGTTAAACAAATCAAAATATATTTTATATTAGAACTTCTTCAAAGTAACCAGCTTAGCCTTGATGACAGCTTTGCACAATCTTGGCATTCTCTCAACCAGCTTCATGAAGTAGTCACCTGGAATGCATTTCAATTAACAGTGGTGTTAAAAGTTAATTTGTGGAATTTCTTTCCTGAATGCGTTTGAGCCAATCAGTTCTGTTGTGACATAATAGGGGTGGTATACAGAAGATAGCAGAAGATAGCCCTATTTGGTAAAAGACCAAGTCCATATTATGGCAAGATCACCTCAAATAATCATTACTTTAAGACATGAAGGTCAGTCAATATGGAACATTTCAAGAACTTTGAAAGTTTCTTCAAGTGCAGTTGCAAAAACCATCAAACGCTATGATGATACTGGCTCTCATGAGGACCGCCACAGGAAAGGAAGACCCCGAGTTACCTCTGCTGCAGAGGATAAGTTCATTAGAGATACAAGCCTCAGAAATTGCAGCCCAAATAAATGCTTCACAGAGTTCAAGTAACAGACACATCTCAACATCAACTGTTCAGAGGAGACTGCGTGAATCAGGCCTTC
Organism: Oncorhynchus nerka; assembly: GCF_034236695.1. Classification (NCBI taxonomy): domain Eukaryota; kingdom Metazoa; phylum Chordata; class Actinopteri; order Salmoniformes; family Salmonidae; genus Oncorhynchus; species Oncorhynchus nerka. Next base: position 60,410,918 of record NC_088423.1, on the reverse strand, counting down.
GTGTTTGAATTGCTGCAAAGAAACCACTACTAAAGGACACCAATAATAAGAAGAGACTTGCTTGGGCCAAGGAACACGAGCAATGGACATTAGACCAGTGGTTGGTTGTAACCGCCGTGTCTTTGTGAGACGCAGACTAGGTGAACGGATGATCTCTGCATGTGTGGTTAACCAGCATGGCTACCACAGCGTTCTGAAGCGATACGCCATCCCATACTTTGAAGAATCTAAAATATATTTTGATTTGTTTTAACACTTTTTTTGGTCACTACATGTGTTATTTGATGATATTTGATGTCTTCACTATTATTCTACAATGTAGAAAATAGTACAAATAAAGAAAAACCCTGAAATTAGTATGTATGTCCAAACTTTTGACTGGCACTGTAAATATTTTTTACAATTGCAATAGTACACTATCCACATTCCTCCTTTCCTCTCCTCCTTTCTTCTCCTCTCCCTGAAGTGTTTTTCTCTGCCAATCCCGCAGGGGTCCACACAGTGATAGAAACACTCTGCCCAGGAAGGGACTCAGGTACCTACTGTATGACCACTCAGGCACTGTCTGCCATGCTTAGCACCCTCCTCTCTCTCTCTCTCTCTCTCTCTCTCTCTCTCTCTCTCTCTCTCTCTCTCTCTCTCTCTTTCCCTTTCTCACAGCTTCAGCTACACCAATGCTGGTGTCGTTGTTATTCTTTTTTTGCACTTGGCACAATGTTGTGTTGCGCTCCAGTGTAAAGGCACGTCACCTGTCACTACTGTATGTGCGGAGTTGTCATGGTTTCACGTCATACGCACTTTGATTTTCGGGCACCGTTTTGGATTTCTTTTGGACACCGTTTTGGATTTCTGTTGACTGTCCGCTTGATTTGTGTCGCTCTCGGTTGAAGAGAAGTACTTGCACATTATGTGACATTTTCCTCGGGACATAATAATCAGTTGCTCTTGGTAAAAATCGAATCACTATATGAGGAATCAAAGTTCTGCCCGGTAAAGATGAAATCAGGATGTAAAAACCGCACCGGTTTGCACCCTACTCACAAAACCTTTACCCGCCAACCTATAACCTCTTGTGTTTGGTACTGCAGGTATGCCCCATCGCCCCAGCTGCGAGGTCATGAGGAGGCTGCGCGCGATTGGCTGCGCTCCCATTCGCAGGGCGGGCTGCAAGACTCGACCAGTAACTCCCCCTTCTCACCTGGATCCAGCCTCACCTCACCCTCCGGGACACGCTTCAACTTCGCACAGCTCTGTACGACCCACAGTATAAACACCTTTACAAGCCACTGTACCTGTGTGTGTGAGTGTGTGTAAGCTGACCTGTATAGTTGTGTCCGTTGCAGCGGGTAGCCCCACCACAGCTGCTCAGATAAACCTGGCCAGCCTCCGGAACAACACTCTGACCAATCAGGACATCACCTTTGACCCCTGTGGCGACACCCGCCTGAGGAACTCCTGCGTGTCATTGGACGAGAAGACGCGCACCATGAGCCGCTCTGGTTCCTTCAGAGATGGCTTTGAGGAGGGTGAGTACAGGGAGAAGAGGGAGGGAGGGTAGCGACAAGAGAAGAGAGATGATTACTCATGGTGAAGTCTTCCGTCCTTAGATGGTCAGGGCCCTCCCTATGCTTCCCAGGTGGTGGTGTCAACCACGGTGAGTGTGGATGGTAGCTACAGGGTTGGGGAGCCCTGGTCTAAAGAAATGATGTCAAATGAGGTTTTAACGGTTCTCTATCTCCCACCTGAAAGGATCTCATGTCTCGTGGGTTCCCTGCGTTCGTCAGACAGTTCTGGTTGCGCTTCAGGAAGAACTTGAGGAAGAGCCTGGAGAGAGACGAGACAAGAAAACAGTCAAAACACTCACGCGTCAGTGTTTTTGGGCTCCTGACTGAATAGAGCTGCTTTGAATCGTATAGCAATGCGAGCAGCAACACACTCGTGTGTGTGTGTGTGTGTGTGTGTGTGTGTGTCCCTCTCTTTAGCAGTGTGAGGTAATCCTGTGCTGTGGGGTGTTTAGTCTATCAGGTCTGTCTTCAGTGAACAGCTGTGTGTTAGTATCTAAAGCCAGGAGTTACAGACATGGAATATGTAGTCTGCATGCTGTTCTTTCCTGTGTGTGTGTGTGTGTGTGTATAGACACAAATACTTTGGTGCATGAGTCTCTATTGTGCGCTATTATAGTCTACAATCTCCACTATACTGGAACAGGGGGAGAGAGAGAGAGAGAGAATAAGAAACAGGGAACCCAGTGACACCAAAACAGAGTTGTAAATGCCCTCTGGATAAAGTGTATGTGTGACCTCATTAAGAACCCAGTCGATCCTCACACGTTCCCGCAAAGCATTACTCTACAGGCCCTCCAGTGCCACTGTTTTATCCTCTGTTGTGCCCTTCCTCTCTCTCTCTCTCTTTCTCTCTTCTCTCTCTCTTCTCTCTTTCTCTCTTCTCCTCTCTCTTCTCCTCTCTCTCTCTCTCTCTCTTCTCTTCTCTTCTCCTCTCTCTTCTCCTCTCTCTCTCTCTCTTCTCCTCTCTTCTCCTCTCTCTCTCTCTCTTCTCCTCTCTCTCTCTCTCTCTCTCTCTTCTCCTCTCTCTCTCTCTCTCTCTCTCTCCCCTCTCTCTCTCTCTCTTCTCCCTCTCTCTCTCTCTCTCTCTTCTCTCTCTCTCTCTCTCTCTCTCTCTCTCTCTCTCTTCTCCTCTCTCTCTCTCTCTCTCTCTCTCTCTCTCTCCTCTCTCTCTCTCTCTCTCTCTCTCTCTCTCTCTCTTCTCTCTCTCTCTCTCTCTCTCTCTCTCTCTCTCTCTCTCTCTCTCTCTCCTCTCTCTCTCTTCTCCTCTCTCTCTCTTCTCCTCTCTCTCTCTCTCTCTTCTCCTCTCTCTCTCTCTTCTCCTCTCTCTCTCTCTTCTCCTCTCCTCTCTCTCTCTCTTCTCCTCTCTCTCTTCTCCTCTCTCTCTCTCTTCTCAATTCCATTCTTCCCTCCAGGGTTTAAAAACCCAGAATAATTGCATCAAGAAACATGAGGACATGCAGGAAAGCGTATGTGTGTTGAGTGTGTGGGTGTGTTCATATTAGTATGTTATTGTGTGTGTGTGTTCATATGTTTTCCTGGTGATAAGTTACTTTAATGTTATTAATTGTGGTCTGGGACATGTATAGCAGCACACTTTAAGTTGCCCTATGTTGAGACGACTACACTTACACACGGTGTCACTTGACCTAGAAATGTAGCTATTGTTTATTAACCATCCCTCACACACACACAGGATGAGTCAGTAATTTCATAGATGGCCAGATTCAAGGGGAACTCTCTTTGAATGGAACTGAATGAATCTTTCAGGACAGTTTGCCTACCATTACGTAGGCGGGGTACCGCCTTATTTTTATAGGCCTTTTGCGCCCCTCCCGGAATATAATCTAGGGGAAACACCTCTCGTGCGTAGACCTTCTTCCTGGTCTCCTCTATGACATCTCTATCTGATCCTAGCCTTCTAGCCTGTAGACAGGAAACCACCGAAATTATATGCAGGACACGCTCTTACTGCATTGTGTCTGGACGTTGGTGTTAAGATCAGAGACGGAGTTGTTAGTCAATAAGATAAACCCTCTCCCATCATAACCCTGTACAGTACTGTGTGGAGGCTAGACACGCGCACACACACTAACACACACACAGTATACCGCCGTATGTGTTAGCGGTCTCTATATAGGGCTGTTATTAGGACTTTCACCACCGTGGCGGCTGGTCGAGTCAGGGCAAGTGAGAGGGGGTGCATAATGGGTGGGTGACTGGTGGATGGAGCGAGGTGGTTGGTGGGAAGAAGGGATTTGCATCTTAGGGAGATTGTCGGGGCTCAAATGTGTTATGGCGTGCGGTAGTTTTTCTAGATTTAGAGATCGTTCGTATTTTTCCCTCGTTTGGTCACGAACATGCGCGCAAGTGTGTCTGATGTGTGTGTGTGTTTACTACAGCACCTTTATGTAGTGTGTGTTGTGTACAGTACTGAGGCCTCGTCCCTCTTTTGTCCTGTGGCTTTGTCTCTGCAGTTCACGGCTCCTCCCTGTCTCTGGTCTCCAGTACCTCCTCTATCTACTCTACGGTGAGTCCGAACAAATTTTCGTTTAGATTTAAATATCGCTCCTAACGCCCAAATGGTAAAGCTGTCACTGTTCCGCTAGTTTACTGTTTTGCTCTATATGTACCGTGTATGTTTGTTCAGGAGTTGTAGTAGTCAATGTTTTAATACCACATGAATGCCTCATATAAAGACCCCAACTCACTAACCAGGCCAGGTTGGTCTAATGCATTTATGTAACTGTTCGGAAAGCTCATCTTAAATCAGTTGTTTAAGGTAGAAAGTCACCAGAGTCCTTTGAAATGAGAGTTTCTGCTTGACACTGATCTAATGTCAGTTTTGTGTTTCTCTTCCTACTGGTTAATGTTAGGATTTAGGCTACGGTAAGTTGATCCTAGATCTGTGCTTGGGGGCAACTTTTGTCCTTTACCTGAGATAGAGGCGTGGCTGCTCTTACTCAGATCCGGGGAGATTCACGCCCACACACAGCCCAGCCAATCAGTAAAACGTTTTTTAAGGTGGCCCCTCCCCTCCCCATCGCCAGGTACACTCCCCGAAGCAGGTGTCGGGGCAGGGTTTGTGTTGTAGAAAGAGTGAGAAAGAAAAGAGAAGACGTGCGACTGAGCTCTCAGACGAGTTGAAACTGCAGAGCAGATCTGTGGCAGATCACTCAGGAGACAGAGAGAGAGAGATTTACCAAAGGAGGGGAAAAGAGGATTAGGAGTTACAGAAGCTATCAAGATGATGACCGCTTTAACCATGACAGGAGCGGTCACAGCTTGGGACGTACGCACGGTAGGGATGGGATGGAGGAAGAGGAGAGGAGGATGTTCCAGATTCAGACAGATTGGGACGTACGCACGGTAGGGGTGTGATGGAGGAAGAGGAGAGGAGGATGTTCCAGATTCAGACAGCTTGGGATGTACGCACGGTAGGGGTGGGATGGAGGAAGAGGAGAGGAGGATGTTCCAGATTCAGACAGATTGGGGATTTGTTTCTTTTCAACAACCGTTTTGAAATTAATTGTTTTTTTAAAATGAAAATAACGACGATTCAGTGGAAAGGAGGATGATGATGATGATGATGATGATTCTTTAGCAATTGTAGCGCCGTCATGTGTTTTTTTTGATCGACTGCTATTGACTTGGGGTCACAGCGAGAGAAAGATCCTTTTTTTTCCTGTCAGTTTTGTTTTGTCTGTGATGAATATGAGAGAGAGGTCTGTTTGTGTGTCTTAGATTGTTTGGCTATGCCTCCGATTTATCGCTTCATCCCCCAACCTTAACCATGAGGATGGAAATGCTGAACTGAACTTAGGTTCGTGTCTAGGAAGCAACTGTGAACGACAGCTCTGTTTGTGTGTGTAGACGCTGTGTTGACAGGCTGCACTTTGTCACCGCCCCATCACACTTGCGTGAGAGTGGAACAAAGCGCATGTACACACACACACAGCTTTGTTTTTTATGAATTGTCTGGACTTTTTTCCAACGTGAAAATTCGTATTTTCACTAACCCCTAACCCTAACCCTTAATCTAACCTTAACCCCAAACCCCTAACCTTAACACTAAACCTAACCCTTAAGCCTAAAATAGCGTTTTAACAAATTCAGGACATGAAACATGTGTGTTCTTGTTTTTCTTCCTTGTCAGGGCGTTCTGGTGACTGGTCAGGGCGTTCTGGTGACTGGTCAGGACGTTCTGGTGACTGGTCAGGACGTTCTGGTGACTGGTCAGGACGTTCTGGTGACTGGTCAGGACGTTCTGGTGACTGGTCAGGACGTTCTGGTGACTGGTCAGGACGTTCTGGTGACTTGTCAGGACGTTCTGGTGACTGGTCAGGACGTTCTGGTGACTGGTCAGGACGTTCTGGTGACTGGTCAGGACGTTCTGGTGACTGGTCAGGGAGTTCTGGTGACTGGTCAGGGCGTTCTGGTGACTGGTCAGGGCGTTCTGGTGACTGGTCAGGGAGTTCTGGTGACTGGTCAGGACGTTCTGGTGACTGATCAGGACGTTCTGGTGACTGGTCAGGACGTTCTGGTGACTGGTCAGGACGTTCTGGTGACTGGTCAGGGAGTTCTGGTGACTGATCAGGACGTTCTGGTGACTGATCAGGACGTTCTGGTGACTGGTCAGGGAGTTCTGGTGACTGGTCAGGGAGTTCTGGTGACTGATCAGGATGTTCTGGTGACTGGTCAGGACAAGCAAACCTGTCAGAGCAGCTCTTAACACATTACAGCGCAGGACCAGGGGGTGAAAAAAACATTATTAATTGAAGTTTGTTATGTCACAATAACACGGCCACTACAGGTTCCTTTATTTTGGTTGACATCAGGGCCTACCTAGCAACCGCCCACACACTGCACAGGAAATCACAGGTAGACAATACAGAGATATGTAGGAACAGAATAGGGTCGATTGGTGTTTTGGTTTGAAAATGTAGACTGTCACTGTGTGGAGACGTACCTGTAAAGGGGGGGTATTGTGTGTTTGGGTTGGTCTGTGTGTATGGGGTTTACATGCATGCATGCCTTTGCGTATGTACACAGTATATACTGTATGCGAGCAAGTGTGTGTGGGCATGAGGCCATATATGTCTGCTTGCGCGTTTGTGGTTTCTCCTGTGTTACCATTGTTCAGAGTGTGACTATGGGGAGACAATGCCTCTCAGCAGAAAGACACACTCTGCCTCCTCCCACCAACGCTCTCTAAAACGCCTCCAGGAGCATACATCTCTGCTTTCCAGACCCATTACACCAGACATCTATAATCACCATGTTTCTGTAACTTATAAATCATCCGGGAGTTTGAACGAGAGAAAAAACACAGAGCCTGGAGACAGTGTTCTGGAGCCATGCTGGGCTGGTGTAGTCTGTTACCCCCAGGTGCTGTAGAAGTATATCAACTTTCAACCCTCCCTCCCTTTCAGGCCTGGCTTGAATAATACTGCTTTCTTCCTTTCGATCCATAGATCATCTAATCATTCTCTCATTTTGTCTTCACAGACTGAAGAGAAATCCCAGTCAGAGGTAAGACTTGAACTCCCTTTCACCTTCTTTGTAAAGAAGTGCACTCTTTCCCCCTTTCTTCATTCCCTCTTTCTTTGTGCTTTATCTACCTCTCTCTCTCTCGTTCTGTCTTGTTCTCTCTCGTTCTCTCTCTCTGTCTCTCTCTCGTTCTCTCGTTCTCTCGGTCTCTCGTTCTCTCTCTCTCTCGGTCTCTCGTTCTCTCTCTCTCTCTCGGTCTCTCTCGTTCTCTCTCTCGATCTGTCTTGTTCTCTCTCATTCTCTCTCGTTGTCTCTCTCTCTCTCGTTCTCTCTCTCTGTCTCTCTCTCTCGGTCTCTCTCGTTCTCTCTCGTTCTCTCTCTCTCGGTCTCTCTCGTTCTCTCTGTCTCTCTCGTTCTCTCTCTCGTTCTCTCTCTCTCTCTGTCTCTCTCGTTCTCTATCTCTCGGTCTCTCTCGTTCTCTCTCTCTCTCTTGTTCTCTCTCTCTCTTGTTCTCTCTCTCTCTCGTTCTCTCTCTCTCTCTCGGTCTCTTGTTCTCTCTCTCTCTATCTCTCTCTCTCGTTTTCTCTCTCTCTTGTTCTCTCTCTCTCGTTCTCTCTCTCTCTCTCTCGTTCTCTCTCTCTCTCGTTCTCTCTCTCTCTCGTTCTCTCTCTCTCTCTCGCTCTCTCTCTCTCTCTCATTCTCGTTCTCTCTCTCTTATTCTTGTCTCTGTATTCATATGACATGTTGGAACATGGGGGCGTATTCAGTATTGTGTCTAGTTACACATGTCTGTGTTGTGGGTGACCATGTGACAATAAGCCCTGGTTCCAGACACCTGTGTGCTCCTTTATGAAGCCATGACACATTGCTTCCTTTCCCTAACCCCTTTCTATCAGAGAATAGATCAGGGATTTTTCCCTTGTATTGTCACACCGACACAATCTTCTCAGCCTGTCAAACCTTCTCAGCCCGTTGTGTGTTTTGGTGATGAGGTGTGTTTTTGATGCGTGTTTTATATTTAGATCCGTAAGCTGCGTCGAGAGCTGGATGCCTCCCAGGAAAAAGTCTCGGCCCTGACAACACAGCTGAGTGCTAATGTAAGCACAACAGGAGGGGAAACCTAGATACACACACACACACACACACACACAAATGTGGAAACATACGCCCACACAAACATACAGAGACAAATGTGTAAACACTAGGGCTGTTGCGGTGAATTCTGCCACACCGGCAGTCATGAGTCATGACCGCAGTCAAATCTCACATGACCGTTGAGTCACGGTAAATCTCCTCCTATACTCTTTGTACAACAATGGCGCTGATGCGTTGGTAGTACCCAATTCGCCAATGAGTGTCAGGTCGCTAATGGCCTGGTACTCGGGGTTCTATTGTTCCTCTAACCACTCTGATATTAATGCAAATGCAATCTAAAATCACTTATCTTCAAAACAATATTGTGCTTTTAAAACTCACTGTTAGGCGACATTGTTTGCCCTCACTGTGGTCGATACATTTTTAGGAAAGATGTTCAGCAACAGGTTGAAACTGAGTGGAAAGCATTGTTGTGGATCTTGTTTCAAAGCCAAATCAAATCACATTTTACTGGTCACATACACATGGTTAGCAGATGTTAATGCGACTGTAGCGAAATGCTTGTGCTTCTAGTTCCGACAGTGCAGAAATATCAAACAACTTCACAAGAACTACCTAAAACACACAAATGTAATGGGATGGAATAAGAATATGTACATATAAATATATGGATGAGCAATGGCCGAGCGGCATAGGCAAGATGGTATAAAATACAGTATATACATATGAGATGAGTAATGTAAGATATGTAAACATTATTAAAGTGACATTTTTTTAAAGTGACTATTGATCCGTTTATTAAGTGGCTAATTATTTGAGTCTGTATGTAGGCAGCAGCCTCTCTGTGTTAGTGATGGCTGTTTAACAGTCTGATGGCCTTGAGATAGATGCTGTTTTTCAGTCTCTCGGTCCCAGCTTTGATGCACCTGTACTGACCTCGTCTTCTGGATGGTTGCGGGGTGAACAGGCAGTGGCTCGGGTGTTTGTTGTCCTTGATGGTCTATTTGCCCTTCCTGTGACATTGGGTGCTGTAGGTGTCCTGGAGGGCGGTGATATGTTGTGCAGACCGCACCACCCTCTGGAGAGCTTCGCGGTTGAGGGCGGTGCAGTTACCATACCAGGCGGTGATACGGCCCTACAGGATGCTCTCAATTGTGCATCTGTAAAAGTTTGTCGGGGTTTTAGGTGACAAGCCACAATTCTTCAGCAATCCTGAAGTTGAAGAGGTGCTGTTGCGCCTTCTTTACCACACTGTCTGTGTGGGTGGACCTTTGTCTTAAAACTTTCCACCTTCCCACTGCTGTCTCGTCGATGTAGATAGGGAGGTGCTCCCGCTGTGGTTTCCTAAAGTACATGATCATCTCCTTTGTTTCGTTGACGTTGAGTGAGAGGTTGTTTGCCCTCACCTCGTCCCTGTAGGCTGTCTCGTCATTGTTAGTAATCAAGCCCACTACTGTTGTGTCGTCTGCAAACTTGATGATTGAGTTAGAGGCGGGAATGGCCTTGCAGTCATGGGTGAACAGGGAGTACAGGAAGGGGCAGAGCACGCACATTTTTGTGGGGCCCCAGTGTTGAGGATCAGCGGTGTGGAGATGTTGTTTCCTACCTTCACCACCTGGGGGCGGCCGTCAGAAAGTCCTGGACCTAATTGCACAGGGCGGGGTCGAGACCCAGGGTCTCAAGCTTAATGATGAGCTTGGAAGGTACTATGGTGTTGAATGCTGAGCTGTAGTCAATGAACAGCATTCTTACATACGTATTTATACCTCGTGTCCAGATGGGATAGGGCAGTGTGATGGCAATTGCATCGCCTGTGGACCTGTTGGGGCGGTATGCAAACTGAAGTGGGTCTAGGGTGGCAGGTAAGGTGGAGGTGATATGATCCTTGACTAGTCTCTCAAAGCACTTCATGATAACAGAAGTGAGTGCAATGGGGTGATAGTTATTTAGTTCAGTTACCTTTGCCGCCTTGGGTACAGGAGCAATTTTTTTTAATTTAATTAATTTCACCTTTATTTAACCAGGTAGGCTAGTTGAGAACAAGTTCTCATTTGCAACTGCGACCTGGCCAAGATAAAGCATAGCAGTGTGAACATACAACAGAGTTACACATGGAGTAAACAATTAACAAGTCAATAACACAGTAGAAAAAAAGGGAGTATATATACATTGTGTGCAAAATGCATGAGGAGGTAGGCGAATAATTACAATTTTGCAGATTAACACTGGAGTGATAAATGATCAGATGGTCATGTACAGGTAGAGATATTGGTGTGCAAAAGAGTAGAAAAGTAAATAAATAAAAACAGTATGGGGATGAGGTAGGTAAAAATGGGTGGGCTATTTACCGATAGACTATGTACAGCTGCAGCGATCGGTTAGCTGCTCAGATAGCAGATGTTTGAAGTTGGTGAGGGATATAAAAGTCTCCAACTTCAGCGATTTTTGCAATTCGTTCCAGTCACAGGCAGCAGAGAACTGGAACGAAAGGCGGCCAAATGAGGTGTTGGCTTTAGGGATGATCAGTGAGATACACCTGCTGGAGCGTGTGCTACGGGTGGGTGTTGCCATCGTGACCAGTGAACTGAGATAAGGCGGAGCTTTACCTAGCATGGACTTGTAGATGACCTGGAGCCAGTGGGTTTGGCGACAAATATGTAGCGAGTGCCAGCCGACTAGAGCATACAGGTCGCAGTGGTGGGTGGTATAAGGTGCTTTAGTGACAAAACGGATGGCACTGTGATAAACTGCATCCAGTTTGCTGAGTAGAGTGTTGGAAGAAATTTTGTAGATGACATCGCTGAAGTCGAGGATCGGTAGGATAGTCAGTTTTACTAGGGTAAGTTTGGCGGCGTGAGTGAAGGAGGCTTTGTTGCGGAATAGAAAGCCGACTAGATTTGATTTTCGATTGGAGATGTTTGATATGAGTCTGGAAGGAGAGTTTACAGTCTAGCCAGACACCTAGGTACTTATAGATGTCCACATATTCAAGGTCGGAACCATCCAGGGTGGTGATGCTAGTCAGGCGTGCGGGTGCAGGCAGCGAACGGTTGAAAAGCATGCATTTGGTTTTACTAGCGTTTAAGAGCAGTTGGAGGCCACGGAAGGAGTGTTGTATGGCATTGAAGCTCTTTTGGAGGTTAGATAGCACAGTGTCCAAGGACGGGCCAGAAGTATATAGAATGGTGTCGTCTGCGTAGAGGTGGATCAGGGAATCGCCCGCAGCAAGAGCAACATCATTGATATATACAGAGAAAAGAGTCGGCCCGAGAATTGAACCCTGTGGCACCCCCATAGAGACTGCCAGAGGACCAGACAGCATGCCCTCCGATTTGACACACTGAACTCTGTCTGCAAAGCGTGTGGGGACAGTAGACTGGGATAGGGAGTGATTGAATATGTCCGTAAACACACCAGCCAGCTGGTCTGCGCGTGCTCTGATGACGCGGCTAGGGATGCCATCTGGGCCAGCAGCTTTGCGAGGGTTAAAACAAGGAAATTGACAGAGCTTTCTAAGGTGATGATCATTTCAACACATTTAAGATGTCGCATGTACAACACACAGCCTAATAGCCTACCACATATTACACACGGACTGATTTTTTTGTAAATTATATATATTTTTAAACATATTTTAGATGTCTTTGGTACATAATTGGTCTACTCCAAAATTAAACCAATTCTAATAACCTACTTTGAGTGTGGACTGTGTTATTATGCGTATCGGATGGACTGGTTACCTTGTGCTACACTCCAAACCTTATATCCATGAGTCTGGGAGAGAACGTATAGGCCTAGGCGATGCTGTTGGCTCATTGATTGGGTTGCTTATAGAGTACAGTTAGCCTACAATTATGGTGTATTTGTATTTGATTTTGAATAGCCTAGTAATAAGGCATTTTTTTGATTTTCATAATTAATAGGCTGCCACGTTACCTTTTAGCTACAGAAAATGATGGTTACCCCTAAAAAGAGGAGGATCACAGCTTTCTACTGCTGCTATGTTTATTTTTCAGCTGCTAATGTTAATCACCTTTCTCTGATGTAAAACATGAGTAGTCTACCCAGCATGATTGACACTGTGGGAAAGCGCAGCCTCCATTCACCATTCGAGTACATAAGGAGGAAATTAGGAGGAAATTTTTTTCACCCCCTGCCCTTGCTCCTGCCCATTTGATAATAGCCTATTTGAAATCTTAGTAAAGACAATATTTAAATTGAGAAGAGTGAGAGCATTATCACTTGATAAGAAAAGAGCGTGAGGCAAGGAAAAAAGCTGTTTTTGTGACTTTTTCCAAATCTCCAATATAGTTAGATGTATTCTCATTACTGGCCTCTAACATGCCCAGGGCCCACTTTGGGTCCCAACCCATTGTTTAAGAAACCCCGAGCTAGCTGACTATTTGTAGTAGATGATGACTATATTGGTTTGGTACTGTGTGTGGGTTGTGGTATAAAAATGGACCATTCCCCTTCAACCTTTTTGCTTTGCCTTCTAGTTTTTAAATGGAATGTAGGCTAATCGATGCGCTACATCAGCTGTTGGCTTTGAGATGAGAGAACTGTTGTTATTCGGTAACTCGGTTTGGATTCCTGTCAGTTGCTCTTGTCTTATCTACTACTAGTTCTGTCCTTGGAGCAGATCATCTGGGAGTACAGCTACTGTTGCTCTCATCACTCTCATCCTTTGACAATAAGGATATTTGGCCATTCCAACTAAGTTGAACTATAATATAACCTCTTTGACATTATTCTAACCTGCGTTATTTCCCTGTGCAGGCTCACCTGGTGGCAGCGTTTGAACAGAGCCTGGGTAACATGACCATCAGACTGAAGAGTCTCAGTATGACCGCTGAGCACAAGGTGAGGCATTTTCACAGCACCACGTTACATCATTTAAGGCACAGTTGAATTATGTGCGTCTCGGCCCAAGGGAAACCAAAATATGAAAATACGATCGTGTATATGGATTTTTAGATATGTGAATGAATACGTGTTGTCCTTGCAGGACTGTGAGCTGAACGAGCTGAGGAAGAACATTGAGCTGCTGAAGAAGCAGAACAACGTGGCCCAGGCTGCCATAAACGGAGTCATCAACACACCTGAACTCACCTGCAAACAGAACAGGACAGGTAAGGAGAACCGAACCAAAACCATAGCAATATCTCCAACAACCTCTAACAGTTCCTTAGGGGTACAGTAGACTCAGAGAAATTATGTTTCCGCGAGCAGCACCGCAGATGCAATACATATACAAAGGTATGTGGACACCCCTTCAAATGAGTGGATTTGGCTATTTCAGCCACGCCCGCTGCTGACCGGTGTATAAAATCAAGCGCACCGCCATGCAATCTCCATAGACTAAACATTGACAGAGCTCAGTGACTTTCAACGGGGCACCGTCATAGGATGAAAATAAGAATTTGTTCTTAACTGGCATTCCTAGTTAAATAAAGGTAACATAAAATGCCACCTTTCCAACAAGTCAGTTCGTAAACTTGCTTCCCTATTAGAGCTTTCCCGATCAACTGTAAGTGCTGTTATTGTGACGTGGAAACGTTTAGGAGCAACAACGGCTCAACAAAGAAGTGGCAGGCCACACAAGCTGTAAAGATCGTCCATCCTCGGTTGCAACACTCACTACCGAGTTCCAAACTCATCGGCACAAGAACTGTTTGTCGGGAGCTTCATGAAATCAAATCCAATGTATTTGTCACATTAAAAAAAACAAAATACTGCACAGTTTCCTAAGAGCTCGAAGCGAGGCGACCATCTCCGTCGGCACCATCGTGATGTTTTGGGTTTCCGTGGCCGAGCAGCCACACAAGCCTAAGCTCACCACGCTCAATGCCAAGCGTCGGCTGGAGTGGCGTAAAGCTCACTGCCATTGGACTCTGGAGCAGAGGAAATGCGTTCTCTGGAGTGATGAATCACGCTTCGCCATCTGTAAGTCTGACGGATGAATCTGGGTTTGGCGGATGCCAGGAGAACACCACCTGCCTGAATGCATAGTGCCAACTGTAAAGTTTGGTGGAGGAGGAATAATGGTTGGTGCTGTTTTTCATGGTTCGGGCTAGTTCCCTTAGTTCCAATGAAGGGAGATTTTAACACTACAACATACAATGACATTCTAGGTGATTCTGTGCTTCCAACTTTGTGGCAACAGTTTTGGGAAGGCCCTTTCCTGTTTCAGGATGACAATACCCCCGTGCACAAAGTGAGGTACATACAGAAATTGTTTGTTGAGATCGGCGTGGAAGTCTGTTGTCTCAAACTTGCTCAGAAAACTTGGGGGGCCAAATAAAATCACCCGCGCCCCACCAGTTGGGTGACCCTGCACAATGCTGTTCATTTTATGCATCTACATCATATCGCTGAGTCTACCTTGAAGCTTACCCCTGGCGAAGGGAAAGGTGAAGTTAAGGACTTCCCACAATGCTGTGATACTGTATTATTTATGAGTCTTGAAAAAAAAGTCTCTCTCGCTCTCTCACTTTGTCTGTCTCTCAAACCCCCCCTCTCTCTCCTCCCCTCTTTCTCAGGTTGTGGTGGTAGTAATGGCAGCCCCCTGCAGCAGCAGCAGCAGCCAGACCTACGGATGAGGAGACAGCACTCGTCAGACAGCGTCAGCAGCATTGCCAGTGCAACCAGCCACTCCAGTGTGGGATCCAACATGGACGCCGACGCTAAGAACAAGAAGAAGAACAAGAAGAACTGGGTATGTACAGTCGTAGACATGCAGACGCATTCAAAGCGCACACTCGCAGTCGTGATCGCTCACTAACACACACAAACATATCTTATTCCAAATTAAATCTAACACCTGTATGTAGGTTTGTCTCTGTCTCACTTGTTTCATCTCTCTCTCTCTCTCTATATATATATATATATATGTATGTATGTATGTATGTATGTATGTATGTATGTATGTATGTATGTATGTATATATATATATATATGTATGTATGTATGTATGTATGTGTGTGTGTGTGTGTATTTGTGTGTTTGTAATTCACACTCTGGGGTCTCGTTCTCAGGCATCTTGCACAGGGGCCAAGGTGAATGCAACGCGATTAGCTTTCCTTGTAGACTCCAGTTCCTGTTCAAAAATAGTGTACAGTATAGGGAATAGTGTGTCATTTGGTATGTTACCTAGATCTAAAAGTTGTAGAGGTGGTGTGAAATAGAGAAAACATGTTTAGAACATTTTCAATTCCCTGTTAATACAGGGAGTTAACGTTGCTCCATTTCTTGTTGTGTTCCCTCTTGCTCCTTGTTGCTGACAGATCGTGTCTTGCACAGGAGGACAGGTTGAAGACGACGATGTATGCATCCTGTTGGTGGTTTGGTTAGTGTAGATGCTTTTAGGCTGCGCACCTTTTCTGTTGGTGTCTGTAGGCAGCAAAACAGCGATCAACCTGAAAGCTTTCGCGCCAGGTAATTGTATTTGTACCGCTTCAGAGCTGCTCGATGGAAGCGGCTCGTCTTGAGACTCTCTAAAGATACTACTGAACTCTGTTTTGTTGCCTGCATCTACAGTATCTTGACGAGCTGATTGTTGCTGTAAGAGCTGCTTTACATACCCAGTGTGTCGCTGCTGTAGTGGTTGTAAGCAAATCTATCTCCGTGTCAATCCTCCAGACGTGGGCTCAATTCCAATAGCATTTCAGGAATTGTATTGCATTCCAATAGAGGAATTTGGTTTCCGACAGGGTTTGAATTGAGCCCCGCTCTAATTGCGTTACGGTATTGGCTAGAGGTCCACCGATTATGATTTTTTTCAACGCCGATACCGATTATTGGAGGATCCCCCACACACACACAAAAGCCGATACCGATTCATCGGCCGATTTTAAAAAATAAAACAAATAATGTGTTTTTAATAATGACAATTACAACAATACTGAATTAACACTTATTTTAACTTAATATAATACATCAATAAAATCAATTTAGCCTCAAATAAATAATGAAACATGTTCAATTTGGTTTAAATAATGCAAAAACAAAGTGTTGGAGAAGAAAGTAAAAGTACAATATGTGCCATGTAAGAAAGCTAACGTTTAAGTTCCTTGCTCAGAACATGAGAACATATGAAAGCTGGTGGTTCCTTTAAACATGAGTCTTCAATATTCCCAGTTAAGAACTTTTAGGTTGTAGTTATTATAGGAATATTTATCTCTATACGATTTGTATTTCATATACCTTTGACTATTGGATGTTCTTATAGGCACTTTAGTATTGCCAGTGTAACAGTATAGCTTCCGTCCCTCTCCTCGCCTCTACCTGGGCTCGAACCAGGAACACATCGACAACAGCCACCCTTGAAGCAGCGTTACCCATGCAGAGCAAGGGGAACAACTACTCCAAGTCTCAGAGCGAGTGACGTTTGAAACGCTATTAGCGCTCACCCCGCTAACTAGCTAGCCATTTCACATCGGTTACACCAGCCTAATCTCGGGAGTTGATAGGCTTGAAGTTATAAACAGCGCAATGCTTGAAGTATTGCGAAGAGCTGAAAAGACGCACGAAAGTTCTGTTTGAATGAATGCTTACGAGCCTGCTGGTGCCTACCATCGCTCAGTCTGACTGCTCTATCAAATCATATACTTAATTATAACATAATATAACATAATAACACACATATGGTTGAATCCGGAAACCGTCATTTAGAAAACAAAACCTTAATTCTTTCAATGAAATACGGAACCGTTCCGTATTTTATCTAACGGATGGCATCCCTAAGACTAAATATTGCTGATACATTGCACAACCTTCAATGTTATGTCATAATTACGTAAAATTCTGGCAAATTAGTTCGCAAAGAGCCAGGCGGCCCAAACTGTTGCATATACCCTGACTCTGTGTGCCACAATTTCACCTGGTTAATATTGCATGCTAACCTGGATTTCTTTTAGCTAAATATGCAGGTTTAAAAATGTATACTTGTGTATTGATTTTAAGAAAAGCATTGACGTTTATGGTTAGGTACACGTTGGAGCAACGACAGTCCTTTTTCGCGAAAGCGCACCGGATCGATTATATGCAACGCAGGACACGCTAGATAAACTAGTAATATCATCAACCATGTGTAGTTATAACTAGTGATTATGATTGATTGTTTTTTATAAGATAAGTTTAATGCTAGCTAGCAACTTACCTTGGCTTCTTACTGCATTCGCGTAACAGGCAGGCTCCTTGTGAGGCAGGTGGTTAGAGTGCTGGACTAGCTAACCGTAAGGTTGCAAGATTGAATCCCTGAGCTGACAAGGTAAAAATCTGTCATTCTGCCCCTGAACAAGGCAGTTAACCCACCGTTCCTAGGCCATCATTGACAATAAGAATGTGTTCTTAACTGACTTGCCTAGTTAAATAAAGGTGTAAAAAAGAACATTTGGCAAAATCAGTCCACAAATACCAATTTCCGATTGTTATGAAAACTTGAAATCGGGCCACAAAATTAATCAGCCATTCCGATTAATCGGTCGACCTCTAGTATTGGCTGCTATTGAACCTGTCTAGACCCTAGTGATTTGTGTCCCTGTCCTCTGTCCCGTAGACGTAATGACATTGAAGTGACCCTGTATAAGCTGACTTTAGCTTTGAATGTCTATATGTGTAGCTCCAGCGATTTAATCATACAATACTCCTGGCCCAATCCGAGGACTTTGTGAGAAGGAGTAGACTGGTGTACGGTCTTATATGCAGTTTCGTCGAGCGAAAGTCATGTGACATGTTTTAGGACCTAGTGACAATAAGCTATCTTCAGATAGCCCGTGATTCTCATGTGCTTTTTGCACAGACAATAGGTGGTCCTTTGATAATATGCGGATTGGATAAGCCGCATGTGGAAGAGTGTTGCATGTAGGGTGTATGCGGTCTGTCTGTGAGGTATCGTGGTAAGAAGGGTAGTGGACCGTAAACGAGCCCCCTGTTAGAGGGACATCGGTATGGCGCCAGTGTGGGTTGAAGCAAATGGCCTAAGAGGCTTACGTTGCAGAGCAGCTGTGTTCCTATTCAAGTGGACACGTTATATTTGAATTGCCTTCCGTTCTGTACCCTGCTCAGAGATTCTAATGATACAAGTTCTAAGAAGTGTAGATCGCTCTCTCCGATTCCTAGGATTTGACTTTTGATATTCCTTAGAGCATTTTCCACTTTTCACAGTACACCTTCTGTAGCCTCCACTGGCTATGTCCCTACCACTGACACACTCACACACTCTCCACTGAACCTGTGCTGTTTTGTGTGTGTGTGTCTCTCTCTCTCTCTCTCTCTCTCTCTCTCTCTCTGTCTTCCTCTGTGCTATCGCTTC
Organism: Oncorhynchus nerka; assembly: GCF_034236695.1. Lineage (NCBI taxonomy): Eukaryota > Metazoa > Chordata > Actinopteri > Salmoniformes > Salmonidae > Oncorhynchus > Oncorhynchus nerka. Next base: position 60,392,456 of record NC_088423.1, on the reverse strand, counting down.
ATGTGGCAGGTCTATGAGGTAAGAGTGGATTCAAAAAAAAGAAAGGCAGCTTAACCTCGAGCTGACCTTAACCTAACCCCAGCACTCTGTAGGTTACTAACGCAATCCCTCTCCTTCCTCTCCCGTCCTCAATCATCCCTCTGCTTTCTTCTCCGGTCGTGTTCTTTATCCTGCTTCCTTTCCTGGTGTGACTTTGAGCCTGCTCTGAAACAAAAACGTAACACAAGGCTCCATTATAAGGCAGTCATTTCCTGGTAATCGTGTGGCGAACATACGTTACCCTTCTCGCTGTGAATTAAAGGTACATGAAACTGATTGTCTCCATGACGGCCTCTTTTCTAGTCTTATTCACTGCAGTGCGGTTCTTCACTGCAGTGCGGTTCTTCACTGCAGTGCGGTTATTTCTCTCTGCAGTCTACAGTGCATTGTGTATTTATACACATACACAGTAGGTCAGGTTAGTGGACTGGATTTATGTGACCACACACACACACACACATACACAATAACCACCTGACACTCACTCACACGGACACCTCTTAGTGTTTGTGTTCGGGGCATAAAGCTCAAGTCACGATCTCCCTGTAGCCCTAGTCCTTTTCCCCCATTGCTTCTCCTTCCCTTCTCTCTTTTCTTGGTCTGTTTCTCACTTACTTGGGCACTCCCCTCACCACTGCCTCCCTCCGATTTCCCTTGCTCCCCCGCCTGTTTTGGGAGACACTCACCCGCCACTCCTCTCTGCCTCTCTCCCGCCTGCAGTTGCGCAGCTCCTTCAAGCAGGCGTTCAGCAAGAAGAAGTCCCCTAAGTCTGCCTCGTCCCACTCTGACATAGAGGAGATGACGGACTCCTCCCTCCCCTCCTCCCCTAAACTCCCCCACAATGGGTCCACAACCTCCAGCCACATGCTCAGGAACTCGCACTCCAACTCACTGTACGTATAAGGTGTGGTGTGGTGTGGTGTGGTGTGGTGTGGTGTGTGTGTGTGTGTGTGTGTGTGTGTGTGTGTGTGTGAGAAAATATGTAAAAGTTATATCAATTGAGCATCTGTGTGTAGGCTGTCGGACGGTGAGGCAGAGACCGTCATGCAGCTCCGCAGCGAGCTCAGGGAGAAGGAGATGAAGCTGACGGACATCCGCCTTGAGGCTCTCAGCTCGGCCCATCAACTAGACCAGCTCAGAGAGGCCATGAACCACATGCAGGTAACATTCACACACACGGGGAAACGTACGTGCATGCACACACACACTGTTTTGTTGACCTGCTGTTGCTATGGCTTCCTGTGTTTTCTCTCAGGGGGAGATAGAGAAACTGAAGGCAGAGAATGACCGTCTGAAGCTGGAGAGTACGGGGAGCAGCAGAGCCCCCTCCCAGGCCTCCATCTCCTCTTCGCCCCCTCACCATACACACACCCTTGCACCAGGGCCTGTCCTGTCCCAGCACAGCATCAACCTCACCGAGTCCACCAGCCTGGGTAAGAACAGCATGTTTTGATGTGGGTATCTGTACAGTTGGGTAAATGTGTGAGCATGCGTTTTTTTAAGTGTGTGTACGTCTGTATTTGTGTTTGGGCATGATGGCCTTTTGAGAGTGTGTTGACCTGATAGCTGTTTCTACTGTGAATGGGTGTATTGTGTGAGTCTCACTCTCCTCCCCCTCTCTCCTCTCAGACATGTTGTTGGATGATACAGTGGGAGATGGAGTGATGAGGAAAGAGGGACGACACGTGAAGATAGTGGTCAGTCTGGACGATGACCTCTCCCAGGAGGCCAGGGCTCGCCACTTCCTGATTGGCTGTATCGGTGTTAGTGGTAAAACCAAGTGGGACGTCTTGGACGGGGTGGTCCGTCGCCTCTTCAAGGTAAACACTTTGAAGGAATGACTTCATTCGTGGACAAAGGTTTCATTAATTTGATTTATCTTTCCATTATCCAAATAAGTGACACAAGAAATTCACAGTAGAGTTGCATGTCACCGAACCCTTGGCCTTTGCCCTCCTGCTTCCTTAGGAGTACATCACCCATGTGGACCCAGTGAGCCAGCTGGGGCTGACCTGTGACAGTGTGGAGGGATACAACATTGGGGATGTGCATCGCCATAGCAACACTGGCGTCTCTCACCCCCCCGAGCTGCTGCCCTGCGGCTACCTGGTTGGAGACAGCGACACCATCAACATCAGGCTCAAAGGTATGAGCGTGTGTGTTTCTCTAAATGTCTGCGTCTCTCCTCACAATCTGGTGTGTATTGTGCTCTCTGTGTAAAGTGTTTCCCTCTCTCTCTCTCTGCCTCCCTCTCTCTCCCTCTCTAGGTGTGAGCAGTGAGAGTGTGGACTGCCTGGTGTTTGACACCCTGATCCCCAAGCCCATGCTGCAGCGCTACGTGTCTCTGCTGAGGGAGCACCGCCGTGTCATTCTCTCTGGCCCCAGCGGCACCGGTAAAACACACCTGGCCAACCGTCTGGCAAGACACCTGCTCCTGCAGGAGGGCCGACCCCTGACCCCTCACTCCGTCGTCACCTTCAACGTGGACCACAAGTCTAGCAAGGTACGTAGCGATGCCCCTGAAGCACCGTCGCTGCAGCATGGGGCACCGACTGGCGAGGCGATACACTGTGTGATGTCACCATTCATTTGCCTTTTTTTCTCTGTTATATTAGACGTGTCTTTAGAGGCAGAACTCAACAGTTGGTCTATGTTAAAACAACTCAGTAGGGTTTTTGTGCATTGAAAAAAAAGACTTGATGTGTAAACCTCTGTCTCTCTCTCTCTTTCTCTCTAGGAATTGCGTCAGTACCTGTCAGGCCTGGCTGAGCAGTGCAGCGGTGACAGACTAGAGGCAGAGAGCCCTCTAGTGGTCATACTGGATAATCTGCACCACGTCTCCTCTCTGGGAGAGCTCTTCAACGGGGTGTTCAACTGCAAATACCAATGTTGGTGAGTACACACACATGCGTGCGCGCACAAACACTTGTGTTTATTGTAAATGTGTTGATTTTCTGTGTGTGTGTCCCCAGTCCCTACATCATCGGTACTATGAGCCAGGCCACATCCTCCGCACCCAACCTACAACTCCACCACAACTTCAGGTGGGCTAACTCAACAGCCGTAATAAAACTAGATATACCAGTTGAAGATCAATAGCAGCTGAAAGGAAACCCAGCAAAATGTTTGAATTTGAAATGCACTTTACATGATTCATCACTAGGTGGCAGCAACAGACTGGGCAGCAATCCATTGCCCTCTCCATTCCTTCCGAATGGAAAGATGGAGTGTCTTCATTGGCTGTATTCATGAATGAATCACTACCAATTAACTCCTCCTCTCTGTCGTTTGCGTATGTGATCAGATGGGTGCTGTGTGCCAATCACTTGGAGCCGGTGAAGGGCTTCCTGGGTCGCTACCTGAGGAGGAAGCTGATCGAGACGGAGATCGGCAGCCGCAAGCGCGTCCTGGAGCTGGTCAAGATCATCGACTGGATCCCTCGCGTCTGGCACCACCTCAACCGCTTCCTAGAGGCACACAGCTCCTCTGACGTTACCATCGGTAGGTAGAATGCACAACGACGTCATAAACCAGCTATATGCCCCAATCTGAAAAAATAAAAATGGAAAAGATAATCACAGTAATTTTGAGATTTGTGGCGCTTATATTTTCTATTAATTTGGGGTTTCAGGCATATAGCTGGATCTACAAAACCGATGGGGTGGGATGTGGACTAATCTTGACATTAGGCAAATTTTGTGGTCTGAGAACATCTTTATGCACGTTCTTGTGCTTTGGTCACAATATTCTCAATATTCATAACCTCAATCTGGCCATAAACTAATTTTCAAATGAGGATTTGGAAGGAAAGGCACAGTGGCACTATTTAACATCCATCTGACCTTTGACCTTTGCCTCCCCAGGGCCACGCCTCTTCCTGTCGTGTCCCATGGACGTGGCTGGCTCCAGGGTGTGGTTCACTGACCTCTGGAACTACTCCATCATCCCCTACATGCTGGAGGCAGTCAGAGAGGGACTGCAGGTAGGCTAAGTACATAAAGCCATGCAACAGACGTGCAAAACATGCATATCCGTTCACACAGGCACACTGAAACATATCGGTCACAAAAAAATATATGCACACACACACTCACTGTGTTAACATATTATTATCATATATCTCCATTGATACTTACAATGCTCTCTCCCCTCCATCCGTCTCCGTCTCTGTAGCTGTACGGCCGTAGGTCAGCGTGGGAGGACCCAGCACGCTGGGTGATTGACAGCTACCCCTGGTCAGCTACGCCCACACCTGCTGATTGGCCCCCGCTGCTGCAGCTCCGCCCAGAAGATGTGGGTTTCGACGGTTACTCCGCCCCCAGGGAGGGCATCAGGAAGGAGCCGTCGCAGAGTGACAGTGACGCAGACCCGCTGGTGAGATAAAGGCGCGCGCGTACACGCACACAGATGCTCAAAACAGGTCAAGTGTACACACAGCACACACAAGCAGGCACTGCAGATCCATGAGACAACACAGACATACACACACACAGTCACACTCACGCTAACCTTTGACCCCGGCGTCTTTGTCCTCAGATGAGTATGCTAATGAGGCTGAAGGAGGCAGCCACTTCCTCCAGCCCTCAGAGATACGACAGCGACTCTAATACCAACAGTCACCAACATGACATCCTGGACTCAACACTAGAGTCAACATTGTGAGCCTACGACTCCTCCTTCCCAAGAAGACAAAAAAAAAATGCATTCAGTTAACGTTTTTATGTTCAGCTAATGCAACATTTCTTTTGAATGCGTTTTTCCAAGCTCACGCCACAAAAATCAAGCCACTCTAATTGTCATATCAGGAACACTACGGGTGCAGGCAACCCAGAACGAGAGGAGAACTGAACAACAACAAAAAAGGAGCGAAACAGAAAGCTGCTGTTGCTCTGTTCTATTTTTGCACCGTCGTGGCCAACCGCTCTCCAGCTACTCCTCATGTACTGTTTAGACAAACAACTGACAGAAACCAGCGTTTTTACACTGTGTATGGAGCATCATCTCCATCTTCGTTATTTTCCTTATCAGCATCAGTACTGTGGTCTCCTTATTTCAGAAAAGAAAGAGACTGCGTCGTGGAGCCAAAACCACCACATCAACAAGCCAGGCTCCTCGCGGCTCTTCCCCAGCTGCAATGCTCCAAACTGGGCTACAGATTGAGCTACAGGCCCTCTCCTCTGGAGCATGGTGCTGGAGGTGTCATCTTTGTCATCTCCACAGAGACCAAATTCACTGGTTCCCAATGCCCCCCAGTGACACACACACACACCTATCACCATTCACCTGCCCCTACATGTGACTCCTTTTGTCCCAAACGGGTCGCCGTAGCATAAGCTTCTTCTCCAGAAGAAAAGTCTCTACTTTGGTGCTGGACTGAACTTTAAAAAGATGCCTTACTTTTTTAAAATTTAGTCTTTTTGGCTGTGAACTTACAGGGCTTTAAAAGTCGACACTCTCTTTGCGTTGTGCCTCGGTAGGTGGGCTTGTAGAACTATCCTCATATCAAACACCAATGCCATGTTATTAAGAGGTTATTTGGGCTTGAATAGGGAAAGGGACTTGGGCTTTAATGACATGTCATTCATTGTATTACTCCCAATGCTGAGAAGTTTGGATATAACTTATTAAGGACGACCCCGTGAGATAGAAAAGTACATTTGGTTGGTGCTCAAAGTAAAGAATAATTTTGTAATGGATATGTCATGGATATGGGGGAGCGATTTATTAAGGAATTGTTTTGGTCTCTGTACCTCATCTACCTTCTATACACCCCTTTGCGCCTTTGCCGTGCTTGTCGTCTGTTTTGATCATGTGATGTGTAATGATCGTCGTCGTCATGACAAAATGTCGAGTGAACATGTAACAACGTGTATAATCCTGTCATTTTTTACTTGAGCTCATGTTTTAGTCATTTTTTTTACTTGAGCTCATGTTTTAAAGTCATTTTTTACTTGAGCTCATGTTTTAAAGTCATTTTTTTTACTTGAGCTCATGTTTTAAAGGTACAAATGAGAGAGTACAAAATGAGAGAAGTGAAAGATTTAGAATGGTTATGGCTTCAGGTCGAAACATAATAGATTTGTTTTCTTGGCTTCAGAAATGTGTATATTGTCCCGTTTCCTCCAAACCTTCATCCTAGGAGGGGCAGGGGGAGTGTGTTTTTTTTGGTCCGATAGTTATTTGTTTCCAGCATCGCTTCCGTTATCTTTCAATGTTTTGGGTGTTTCTTAGTCATCAATCCTATGCAACATTCATTTTGAACTCAAAAATTGAAGCCAAGCCTTAAGGTCAGTTCTTTGAGGTTTTTCAGCACTGCCAAGAGATGTACAGTAAGTGAAAGATTTTGTGAATCATTTTTGGGGAGCTGGTACAGTCTTTCGTCATTTACATAATGACATCAAAGTTGTGTCTGTACGCTTGGAGGGGGTCTCTTGTCATAGTCAATGCAAGCACACAAAAACAACGGATACGTGGATACGTAATGTGTTTGTCAGTCTGTATATCCACTTGCAAAAACCCTGCTCGCTTTGAGAGGTTTGGATGGTTGAAATGGATGTCGCTGTTGAATTCACATGTTCTTAAAACTCAATGAATGTGTAGCATTCTGTGCTATGTAAAAAATATATATATATGTAACATAAGTGTAAATACTTGATTACCTTGCGACATTTTGATGACTTTTCTAGCCAATTTGTAACTACTTGAACATCAGTATTTTGTGTACAGTCTCTTTTGCATCAGAGCAGGCGTGTGGAGTTTATCATCAATGTTCTCTCCAGAGCTTGGAGAACTGATTCTCAAGGTCACTGTGCTAGTCTTAAGTTATTTGTGATTCAATAAAAAAAAAAACATGGTTATTTATTAATTAATGCAATGTGACTTATCAATTATGGCTCTCTACTAACATAAACCTGTCTATATATTTAATGTTTTTTTTTTTTGTCAATTTCCACTTTGTAATAGAAGATATACCATGTAACTGTTACATTTTATTTGGTATTTGTACAAAACATCGTGAAATATACACACAATACATTGAAATAAAACATGGTGAAATATTAACACATATATATACACACACACACACACACAATACATTGAATTAACAAAATCGTATAAATTATGCACAAAATTTCTACACTTTTCAATAAAAACTCTAAGTAGTCCAGGTAACTCAATTTTCTTGGCATAAAATTTCCATACAAATAGTTGTACAAAATACTGTACAATTGAAAGAGCTGTGCAAAACAGCAAATCATTTCTAAGTATATCCTATAAACAGGGACAGCTCCAGGCATAAGCGATATAAGTGGTCGCTTAGGGCCCCCGGCCACTAGGGCCCCCCCATATTTAAAAAAAAAAACTCAGTCAGGTTCTCAACTTACTGTTGAGAGTTAGAATAGTAGAATACACAAGGTGCAAGTTTTAAATTTGGTTGTGCATCAGCAGCTCTTGTTTTGTCAGTCACTGACAGTCACTGAATTAGCCATTCCTGCAAACTATTTTTAGATCGGTAAGTTAGTCTAGGCAGTTATTAAAACTTGTAGAAAATCATGGCCGAATACCGACCGGGCCCAGGGCCTCATTAATTTTGTTAGTCACTCTCACTCTGATAGCATTAACATGACATGTCATGGCAAAATGAATGGAACTGAATGACATAACATTTCAACAGGTTCTCTCTGCACCATGGCAAAATGTGTAGAACTGCAGAAAACTTGCTTTAAAATGGCAAAAAATGTTTCTCAGCCCCATGGCAAAATGAGTAGAATTGCATGAAATGTATAATAAAATTGCAACCTTTTCTTTCCACCCCATGTCAAAATATATAGAACTGCTGAAAACTTGCTTTAAAACAGCCTCATTTTCCATATGCCACATGGCAAAATGTGTAGAATTGAAGGAAATTGACTTTAAAACTCTGCTGTCAAAGGCAAGCGCCGGCCCTTCCTATAAAATAAACCCTGCAGTTATTTTTAAAAGAAATAATCATGGATATAAGCTTAAATTGTTTGGACAGAAGTTCATTGTTTTAAAAGTTGGTGGAACATGAAAAAAAAAATCTTAGTAGTTGGGTCTAAATGAAGGGATACAGCCTCTGGCAAACCTGGTCACACAGGTACAGTTAATATGTGGATAACCATTTTATAAGCAAATAAATTATGAAACTGTGATTTCTTCTTCATCCGATTCTGAGAACTCCGAGTGCTTGCTGGAGAGAGATGGCGACGAGAGGTTCGATCCGGCGCTGTTAGACAACTCGCGCCCCGCCGCGGGGGAATGGCAAAGGCCAGGCGCGCCTCTAGCACCGAATGGGTCCTCTTCCATCTCGTCCTCCTCTTCCTCCGCGGAGGACTTCTTGCCGACGTCGCTGAGATCTGGGTGTGGGTTCGTTTTAGTGGGCAGGGTCTGCTCTCGACAACCTCCTGACGACAGGAGCTCCCTCTCTTTGGAGTTCCTCCACTTCATTCTGCGGTTCTGGAACCAGATTTTAACCTGGCGAAGAAAAAGGAATAGTATAGCCAGTTAGTTCTGTTTCAGTTTATAGAGGTTGACTTTATTACAGAGTTTCAATAATACAAAACAGAATCAACTTTAGCATGCATGCGCGTTAGCATAAATACACGCGCATTATGCACAGCTTAGCCCTGGGCAAATAAAAGTACGTGATTTACCTGTGAGTCTTTGAGGCCGAGCTTTGAGGCCAGCTTCTTCCTGTCTGGTTTGCTGATGTATTTCTGTTTCTGGAACATCTTCTCCAGAGCTTTGCGCTGCACGTCAGAGAACACCGCCCGTCTGAGCATCCCTCTCCTCGGCTTCCCTCTGTTGGCCAGTGGCCAAGAGAAGGTCCCGGGGATGGGCACGACCGATGAAGAGGCTGTGGTTAGAAGAGGGGGAGACGTTAATTCAGCAAATAAACACAGTTCATTCATTTAAAAAAAAGCATGCCAAAACGTAGCAATAGGCTTAAAATAGACGTTAACATCGGTCCCCTGGAAGGCTATTTCCTTAGCCAACTAGCCTACTTTTTTTTTTTTTTTTTTACACTTGTCTACAAACTTTGCAATCTGTTATGATTGAATATGCTTCCCCCCTTTGGCCGCGGAATACGTCTCCTTTTTGAGTGAAATGGCACGAGGTGACTAATTAGCACATTGGTCGGTCCCCAGCCGCATTGGTATGGTAAGGAGGCAGCGTATCCTTTAAGGAACCCCGCGAGGACGGATAGAGGAGTTAATAAACCGTGAACGGTAATTGTGTAGTAATGAACTAACGCAGAAAAGATTTTGGACAGGCTGCGAATGCCATATATTATCGCGACAAAAGGAGATTTACACTTTCAAACTAAACACCACTGCATACCTGAATACTGATGCCGAGGGGCCCAGGGTGCATTTGTTCTGCCCTCAAATCATTTTCATTAAATGAACACGAACCGCTATTCAGGCCGCTCGAGCTGTTTCGTGAAGGTATTCAGCGCATCCCATGAAAAGACTCCCAACTCCCATTATGATTCGTCTGAATGAAAGCTTGGACTAGCGACTTTATAGACTTTTCTAAAAGATTATTATTTATTTCGTCCTGTTGATTGGCCCCAGAGTTTAAAAAAACGGAGAGGCGAAGAAGGTCGTTTTAAGGCATGATGTGTTTTTCAGGTCAGGGATATAGAAAAACACTGAACATTTGTAGTGTGCACTGATTAGATTATTGTTCATGCAAAGAATAATTATTTACAAGCCACTGAATTATTGCACACTTGCACATGTATGCCTATCTATAAGCCTACCATGTATTGCCAAATAACTTGGGCTAAGACCACCTTCATATCCACCACTCATGGTTGCACTTCCCATAATCAGGCACAATAACGAGCTATGTGGTCTTGTGAGAATATTGAAAGCTGTGAATGGCGCCTAATAGGGAAATTAGTGTATGACTGGTCTACGCCTCTTGCCCGCCTGGTAGAAGTCACTCTGGGGTGCGTGGGTGGCTTGCGGGGGGGGCTGACCAAATTGGTTATGGTGCTGAAAGCATTGTTGGCAGCCAGTGGCCCAGTGCCCCTGCCCTGTGGGAAAACGCGGTACCTTGCGGAGGAGACACCAAAATGGCCTGAGTCCGAACCGCAGCCCGTCTCGAAATTAAACCGTGATGATTCCGGATAATGGGTTAACTAGCAGTTGGGGGAAAGAGGGCTATGTTAGCAACCAGTGAGCTCAGCAGCAGAGAAGTCAGTGCAAATGGAACCAATTCCACCCAACCACACCACACCCACTCTGAAAGCACTGAAAGGTTCGCAAGCTAAGTTGTGCAATGATATGCGTGCCTATACAGGGCATGTGCAAAAAGGTGCAACTTTCAGAGCTTTGCAGAAAGCATTCAAAGCATTATTTGGAAAAGTCGTTCTATAAAACATTTTTATATGAAAAGTTCTGAACGCTGTCCCAGTCGAGAGGTGAGTATGAACTGTGCGCAAAGTGCAATTAAACGGTGTCTGAACGTGCATGATTAGTTCTTTACCTGGGAAATATGCAGACCTGAAGAAGGCGGGGTGGAAGGATCCGTCGAAGTAGGGGAGAGAGAAGGCCTTGGGGTGCATACTGTGGTGGATGGCGGGGAGCAACGATGCTGTAGAGGAAAATACCATGTGTCAATGAACGCCAACAATCAAGACAACACTCATGAAGAGACAAACAAGTTTTTGTCTCTTTTACAATATGCTAAGTGTAAAGGAACTGCTAAAATTACCAATTAGAAAGAAGGTAGAACTTTGTTCACACTCACCGGTCTTTGGTGATGGTGCAAGAATTGCGCTGACTCCAAACTTAAGATACGTTGGATCTTTACTGCTCGGTTGTGACGTTTTCGGCGCGCATGATTCGCGCCTCAAGACAGTTGGAGAGACGATGCGCTCCAGTGGCATGGCACTGAAGGACATGGTGGTGGTGGTTGTCGCCGGGGAGACGCTTGCTGAGGGGAGCGTCCGTCTGAGGTGGTACCCCGCCGGCCTGCTTATCCGCAGCAGGTCCTCCACTAGGAAGCTGGAATGGGTTGGAAATGCGTTCTGCAGGGACTGGTGTACCGGCAAGGAGGCGGAGGGGCGGTAAAGGCCTGGGTACATCACATTAGGCGCAAGGATGCTTGGGATCATCATGGTCCTGTCTGTAGTATAACGCAACACGAAACGATCTGTTGAAATACTCCGTCAAGAACAAATGAGGATCTGATAGGTTCCAATCTGAATGACTAGCTTTACTCCTCTGGCTCCTCTACTCTGGGGAAGGCGTTTTATAGCAGGCTGCCCCAAAGCTCCTTTCAGAACTGTCAGCCTCAACAATGAGGTTCAACAAAGTTCTCTACATGGGTCGCTTTCAAGCGCCGTGCCGGGAGCGCTGATTGGCCAGAGAGTGCAATTTATGATTGGATTAGACTCCATAAGCAAGGAACACACAATGTCCCTTCCACAAAAGAGGCATAGTCATCAATTTTGCATATTGACCACGTTCCATTGAGGCTCTGCAATTGGGTTTTGTTTAGCGGAGACGCACGCAAGGCTAATTAAAAAGCGATCCTAAAAGATTCAGACATAATTTGGAGCTTCTGAATGAGGGCTTAACCCAGAAGAAGCAACTATATTTATTCAGCTCCCCTGCTGTTTTAATAGATCAAAAGTTCGAATGAAAGCTACAGCGCACTAAAAATGATACTATAATAACTCGATCATAACGACGACAACAAACAGCAAAACATTCGTATTACAACAACAATGGTAATACAATAAATATCGCATGAATAATGCATCAATAACATAGGCTATGAATATTGACAATCATTCTCGCAATCATGATAACACAGATAGGCTCAATCTAATCGCCGTGGTTTCATTTAGCATCCCTTATAACTAGCCTACTTTGAAGTGTGCATTTATTTAGGGATACGTGGATTGCGTAAAATGCATATTGGCTTCGTGTTTCACCGGATTCTCAACACTCAATCTGGACCTCGTCATGGAATAATGTCTTAAACGGATTTCTGCTCTCGGAACGCTTTAACAGATGTGTTAAATATCACGGGCTTTGCAAAGTCTTCATTCGGTTGCGCCAGACCCAGGCCCACTGCACATTTGAGCGCAAAGGAGAAGTGTGCGGCCCTCACCGTGACACTGCTGATCCTGTTAACCATGAACTAACTGTCACCCTCAGCTGCCATGGCGCCCCTCTCTCCCTTTCTCTCCCTCGCCTTCAAAAAGCCCTACTGGAATAAAAGCTTTATTTCTATAGACGTGGTTTGTTCTGCTGTTTTATCCAGCTGAATAAAAGTGCATCTGTGATTTGATTTAAAACGCATTCATATGAGCGCACATTGAAAGCTGGTATAAAACTCATATTAAAGCGAGATTTGAGCCGGTTGCCGTCGCGTTTAGTTTGCTCTGTCTTTTAACCAGGTATTAGCATTAAACAAAATCCATTTCCAAACCGAAATTCATTCATGTTACCGTCGCGTTGATTCTGCTCTTGTCTTTTTACCAGGCATTAGCATTAAACAAAATCAATTTCCAAACAGAAATTCATTCATGTTACCGTCGCGTTAATTCTGCTCTGACTTTAACCAGGCATTAAACAAAATTAATTTCCAACCCGAAATTCATTAATGTTTACCGTCGCGTTGATTCTGCTCTGTCTTTAACCAGGCATTAGCATGAAACAAAATCCATGTCCAAACCGAAATTAATTCATGCTACTGTTTTTTTTTGTGCCAAAATAGTGTTATAGGCTAAAATAGTAAGCATATTCTAACAATGTCAAACGAATATAGGGAAAAACGAAAACATAGCCTGTTGTCAAAAAATCCTAAGCTTGTAAGACGCATTTGTTTATTAAAAACAAAACAAAATATAGGCTAACGAAATAAAACAACATATCAGGGAATGGAAATGGGATACCTAGTCAGTTGCACAACTCACTGTGCAACTATTCAACCTACCAGAACTGTTTAATTCATATTAGCCTAAATATATTCTTATCAAGTTAGGCTATAATTTGCTTTCAGGACAAACAATGATAATTCGATTTTTGAAAGCATAAAAAACAAACGAAAAACGAATCTTATGTTAGTTTATACTTTCTTGCTTCATAATTAAATGCATTATTTTAAGCACGTGATTTTTAATGTAGCCTAGGTTGAATCGACATTACAGCCAATATATTTAGCCTATACGTGATATAAAAGTTATTCGAGAAGTATAGCCTAAGTGGTTAAACATTCATCGAATGTAAAGTGATCACGATCGGTTAATTAAAACCGAACGCCTCCGGTGAAATGATTCCCTCGTGAAAGAAAGCGAACGCTTATCAGACGCGCCGGGAACCCCCCCCCCCCTCAAAAAAAAAAAGAAAACCTGCGGTAACACCGTCACCATTCACAACGAAAGTAACTAGACCTTCAAAGCTTTTTTATGAGCCTATATATCTTTAATTTGCTCCAAAAATCCTCCCTTTGTGACTGCAAGCAGATGGTTTGCAGGAAGCCTCGATCACCGAGACTAATTTCTACTAGCTTTGCAAGCTTGCCACGTCTTGGCCTCTTTTACCAAACAGAGCAAAAACAGCTGGCTCCGGCTGAATTAATGCCATTAAAAGCACATCTCTAAAATATTACAGGACCCACCACCCCTCCCCCCGCCGTGTCCCACCCTCGAATTGACACAAGACAGACTGCTTCTGCATTGAAACGGAAAAAGGGTCTACTGAAAGACCCGGACCTCAGGTCCTTAACGCTGCCTCCACATCTCAAAACAATTTACTAAATAGATTAAGTTAACCATTGTCTTGCGTCACTTTCTGCTTCGTTAAGTGAATGGGTTGAGTAAATATGTTACCCATGCATGAACGCTTCTGTATGGCCCGTTACATTGTATCCAGGGTCCGACAGGTGGTTAGCTGTTTATTATTCTACCATTATATGTTGGTGACGTCAAGGAAAAGGACATTTTCATAGCGCGGATGGACAGATTGCTCTGACTGGTACGCATTCTCCCGAATGACACCAGTCATCTAGCTACCCCTCTTTAGTGTCTGACGAGGAGGTGTCCAGTTTCATTTTCAAAGTGGGGGAATTCTCTTTTCATTACTCCATTATGGGCCTATAAATTCGCCCTAAGGGAACATTTATTTCACTCTTTCAAGAAGAATGAAGATGATATGACAATGATCCAAAATGATATCCGTCTTCTACAACAAAAAAAGTACCCGGTCTACTCTATACAGAACTGCAGATAAAGAAGTGATTATAAACACATTTACATTACATTACATTTAAGTAATTTAGCAGACGCTCTTATCCAGAGCGACTTACAAATTGGTGCGTTCACCTTAAGACATCCAGTGGAACAGCCACTTTACAATAGTGCATCTAAATCTTTTAAGGGGGGGGGGGGGGGGGTGAGAAGGATTACTTTATCCTATCCTAGGTATTCCTGAAAGAGGTGGGGTACAACAGCCCCATAGACATAATATGCTACCCTTCCTTAAACCAGTTCTGAAAACAGGCCAAACACCCAAAAGACTAGGTTACGCACAGCGGTTTGTTGACTTTCATTGCGAATCCAACGACTGCACATTTCAATTGACTGAACAATGTCCTTTAATGTAGCCGAACTACCTCAGAGAGTCTACAATGCGGCTGTGTATGGACAGGCTCTCCGGTGAGGGCTAAGCTAACCTTTATGCAGTGCAACAAAAAAAAAAACGCAGAACAATCCAGGGAATTCGAAATGCCACAAGATTCAGAGGAGCAGTGACAAGCATTAAATCGATATTAACTTTGTATTAAACATAGACCCCTCCTCCCCAAACGGAGTAAAGCCATATCTCCTCGGGACAATGCGCTCTGTTCAGAGATTCCCTTGCACCTGTTCTTTGACTGCTGAGCAGCCAGTCCCGTGCGCTCAGAGGGCGATGGGAGAACAAAATGTTCTTTTCATCCTAGGGCGATTATTTAACTCATGCTTGTCGGACATGATCTTTCAACGTTGTAGTCTTGAAGTGTACATTGATTACTTCATGTTTAATTCAGCATTCGTTTGCAAAATATACTGCATGTCAGTGGTCTAGCCTATGCATTGCACTGCCTAATTCATTAATATATAGTTATGCTATGATATCATCTGTATCGTCAGTTTATAAGCATACCTCTGAATAGGTAGGCCATATTTGTGCCCTCAAACCTATGTAAATGTAATGTGTGTATTTTACTGTCACCATATTGCCCAGTACTGGGACAATGTGTGTAATGTCAACCTTTCCCCCATCTTTTGGCACTCTTATATCAGCACCTCGCTGCCTGCATCTCAAGTGGTGTTCTAATCCTCTTAAGGACATGTTGGTACAGTTTGCATATCATTCACCCATCGAAGAGAAAGACCATAACACGCTCCATTCACCAGGATCCTCAGCCTCCTTTCACCAGGGTCACAGCCACCAGCATTAGCATCATCTGACAACCAGTACTATTGTTTACGACCTTGTATGCCAAGTTAATTGCTCATTAATACCAGACAAACCAGAGGGGTGAAGAGGAAGCAGGAGTAGTCAGATTCAGCTGGTTTGAAACAGGCAGGTAGTAGTTATTTGAAATACGTGTATTTTAACTGAAAACATCAGGCAATGTACATGTATTTCACAACCAGACAGCCCCACACCCCATAATTAAAAGGGGAAGACATGCCACATCTCTGTTGCCTGCAGTTATGGCATTTTCTTTAGAGGTTGAGTTGCAAAATAGATATAACCAGATGCTTTTTATGTTATTCGATTTCCATGTTGTCTCTGTTTGGAAACAGAAACAAATCAGTGAGGTAGCCTATGTCTCAGAGAATGGACATGGATAGCAGTGAAGTTATTCAAACTCTTCAGGGTCTTTTGCATTTCAAATGTATAATTTTTTTTCGGGGACTTGTTTTTTACTCCTTTTCAGGTCTAGCATGTAGGCCTTAAGCAGTAAACACACACACACACACACACACACACGCACACGCACACGCACACGCACACACTCTCCCCCCAAAAGCCTTAAATTCGTCACAGTGGCTCAACGGTAATCAATTGCAAATGTATCTCACTCTGAGTTTAATCTCATCTGGCCAACAGTTTCACGGGTGCAGGACGATTTGCAAGAGGGGCCCACCGTACCCCCTCAACACACCCCCTCAGCACCTGGCAGGCTTTTGGGGTAGCATCTTGTAAACGCCCACTGCTTAAACGGGTGCCCCCTCTAAGCACCCAAGCGTCCCTGCGCAGCACAGAAAGAGGGGTGAGCTCTGTGGTTGTCAAGACCGGTTTAGATTAGAGGTCCTGTAGTGACATTAGCCATGAGTCCCATAGTCAAACCAACACTGGGGTAGTAGGATTGTTTAATTTAGATATTGAGCCAATAGAAATAGTGGTGATTAGAGTGTGGGCGGGGAATGAAATGGTTTTGTGTGACGTTACATGTTTTTTCCATCTAATAATGTGTGAAAATCCCATGTAGACTGGGCACACACAGTGCCTTCAGAAAGTATTCACACCCCTTGACTTTTTCCACATTTTATTGTGTTACAGCCTGAATTTAAAACAGAGTAAATTGTGATTTAGTGTCACTGGCCTACACACAATACCCCATAATGTCAAAGTGGAATTATGTTTTTTGACATTTTTACAAATTTAAGAAACAATGTATACTTCTGTATACTTCCGGCCCTTCTTTGGACACTGTGTTAACAACCCTCCAGGCAAGCTTCAATGCCATACAACTCTCCTTCCGTGGCCTCCAATTGCTCTTAAATACAAGTAAAACTAAATGCATGCTCTTCAACCGATCGCTACCTGCACCTACCCGCCTGTCCAACATCACTACTCTGGACGGCTCTGACTTAGAATACGTGGACAACTACAAATACTTAGGTGTCTGGTTAGACTGTAAACTCTCCTTCCAGACCCATATCAAACATCTCCAATCCAAAGTTAAATCTAGAATTGGCTTCCTATTTCGCAACAAAGCATCCTTCACTCATGCTGCCAAACATACCCTTGTAAAATTGACCATCCTACCAATCCTCGACTTTGGCGATGTCATTTACAAAATAGCCTCCAATACCCTACTCAACAAATTGGATGCAGTCTATCACAGTGCAATCCGTTTTGTCACCAAAGCCCCATATACTACCCACCATTGCGACCTGTACGCTCTCGTTGGCTGGCCCTCGCTTCATACTCGTCGCCAAACCCACTGGCTCCATGTCATCTACAAGACCCTGCTAGGTAAAGTCCCCCCTTATCTCAGCTCGCTGGTCACCATAGCATCTCCCACCTGTAGCACACGCTCCAGCAGGTATATCTCTCTAGTCACCCCCAAAACCAATTCTTTCTTTGGCCGCCTCTCCTTCCAGTTCTCTGCTGCCAATGACTGGAACGAACTACAAAAATCTCTTAAATTGGAAACACTTATCTCCCTCACTAGCTTTAAGCACCAACTGTCAGAGCATCTTACAGATTACTGCACCTGTGCATAGCCCACCTATAATTTAGCCCAAACAACTACCACTTTCCCAACTGTATTTAATTTATTTATTTATTTTGCTCCTTTGCACCCCATTATTTTTATTTCTACTTTGCACATTCTTCCATTGCAAAACTACCATTCCAGTGTTTTACTTGCTATATTGTATTTACTTTGCCACCATGGCCTTTTTTGCCTTTACCTCCCTTCTCACCTAATTTGCTCACATTGTATATAGACTTGTTTTTTTTACTGTATTATTGACTGTATGTTTGTTTTACTCCATGTGTAACTCTGTGTCGTTGTATGTGTCGAACTGCTTTGCTTTATCTTGGCCAGGTCGCAATTGTAAATGAGAACTTGTTCTCAACTTGCTTACCTGGTTAAATAAAGGTGAAATAAATAAATAAATAAAAATGTAAAGCTATTCAACCCCTAAATAATTTCAGCAGTAAAACCATGCTTAAGAAGTCACATACTACGTTGCATGAACTCACTCTGTGAGCAATAGTGTTTAACATGATTCTGCTAAATGACTTAAATGTAAATGTAAATGTAATGATTTTTGAATAACTACCTCATCTCTGTACCCCACACATATGATTAACTGTAAGGTCCTTCAGTCGAGCACTGATTTCAAACACTGATTCAACCACAAAGACCAGTGAGGTTTTCCAACGCCTCGCAAAGAAGGCCACCTATTGGTAGATGGGTAAAAAATAAAAAGCAGACATTGAATATCCCTTTGAGCATGGTGAAATTATTAATTACACTTTAGATGGTGTATCAATACACCCAAGTCACTACAAAGATACAGGCATCCTTCCTAACTCAGTTGCCAGAGAATACGGAAACCCCTCAGGGATTTCTCCATGAGGCCGATGGTGACTTTAAAACAGTTACAGAGTTTAATGGCTGTGATAGGAGAAAACTGAGGATGGAGCAACAACATTGTACTTACTCCACAAAACTAACCTAATTGACAGAGTGAAAAGAAGGAAGAATAAAGAATATTCCAAAATATGCATCCTTTTTAGAATAAAGCACTAAAGTAAAACTGCAAAAATTGTGGCATACAAATTAACTTTATGTCCTGAATACAAAGCGTTACGTTTGGGACAAATTTTTCAAGCATGGTGATGGCTGCATTATATCATGGGTATGCTTGTCATTGGCAAGGACTAGGAGATTTTTAGGACAAAAATAATTGGAATAGAGCTAAGCAGAGGCAAAATCCTAGAAGAAAACCTGGTTCAGTCTGCTTTTCAACAGACACTGGGAGATGAAATCACCTTTCAGCAGGGCAATAACCTAAAACACAAGGCCAAATATACACTGGAGTTGCTTAACACGACATTGAATTTCCCTGAGTGACCTGTTTACAGTTTTGACTTGAATAGGCTTGAAAATCCATGGCAAGACAAGCTTGAAGAATTAACCAGAAAGACTCACAGCTGTAATTGCTGCCAAGGTGATACTAACTTGTATTGAGTGAGGGGTGTGAATATTTACGTAAATTAGATATTTCTGTATTTCATTTTCAATACATTTCCAACATAAAAAAAACATGTTTTCACTTTGTCAGTGTGGGGTATTGTGTGTAGATGGGTGAGAATTTTTTTTTTTAATCAGTTTTAAATCCAGGCTGTAACACAAAAAAAATGTGGAATAAGTCCACAGGGGTATGAATACTTTCTGAAGGCACTCTCTGTTGTAAGACTGCAACAAATAAACTAGCCAATCAATCAATCAATCAATCAATCAATCAATCACTTTCCTTTTCCTTGGTATGTGTGGGGGGTTCAGTAAGGGAGGGGGTTCTTAAAACAGAACATATGAATGGGTGGCTTGGGGGTGTGAGGAGGGGGAATGGGGGGGATTGGGTATGGTTGAGGGACTCTGGTGCCTGTTGGCCCTATGGCATTGATGCGGCGTTGGCCATATAATCGGATTGCGAGGTGGTGAAAGTGAGCCCTGGTGCTTATGTCAGTTTGCGTCTCGTCAAGCTGAATAATACGCATGGCTGAGAAGCGCAGTGGCCACTCACCATTGAGGCCTCTCGCCACTCGTGGCTAAGCGATTCTAAAAGAGAGAAAAAAGCCCTCATTGGATTCATATATAATTCTTACTCAAGCGTTTTGATGCATTTGCATTTTAGCGGTAAACCGGTGGTCGCTTTTCAGCTGTGTGTGTGTGTGTGTGTGTGTGTGTGTGTGTGTGTGTGTGTGTGTGGAGGTCTCCAAGCCTAACCCCTGTAAAAGCAGCTCTGTGTAGAGGGACACGGTTCTTGTGCTCAGGCCCTCATGGTTAATCGAGGAGCAACGACAAAACAACTTGACATTTAACTTTTTTTTCTCTTATCTGGTGCTATGTTCGGCAAAAAGTTGAAGCAATAAATCCATTTGAAAATGGCCTACGTGGCATCGATATAAGTCAGAAACAGTGAATCTAGTGTCCAAATTAACTACAAAGTGTAAATAGGATCATTTTGATCATGAAGTCAGTCTCATCTAAAACAGAGTTTGGAACATCCATGCGTCACAACGGGGAAATGAAAGTTGGGTTTTGATTTGACGAGGTCCATTTGCCCAATAACATGGGGTGAACAGCTGCAGTGATTGCTCTCTATCCAGTAGCATAGACAGACTGTTTATATAAGACATCATGTCTGACATTTTTTTAATTTGCGAAATACCTTAGTTAGATGTAAAATTGCGCAACTCAAATACCCTTGGCAAAACTGTAACATTTTCTTACAGATTTCTTTAGTTTATCTTAGATTCACTCTGGGGATTTTGAGGAAGTGAAATAGCCTTCCGCATCTACAGTGTCTCATAGGGGACAAACATCATAACCGAACGCGGAATCGGTCAGGGAACACACCAAGACTGAAATCTCATTTTTCGAATGAGCAACAGAAAAACAGATGTGCCAATCGGCGTGTTCAGTGTCTCTGTAAAGCAGAAGTCAATTACTTTACTCCCGTGTAGTTCAATTATTTGACATGGACTAGTATGAGATATCAGTTTGTGCCCAATTCAGACTTGAGATAAGTTGACTTAACAATGGACTTAAGTCACAAAATGTTGACTTAGGGCTCTATTCAATCTGCATCGCTGAAACAATACGGATTGTGCAATAGAAATGTGAAGGTCATTTCCGATTGAGCCAACGTATGTAACGTTTACCGTGAGTGAGGTCTCCACTAATGCGGTAGCATTGCCTTTAAATTTCAATCACGCTGTAAAGCTGAACTTCCGTGATACATATTGAATAGCCCTTAAGTCCATGTCTTATTGACTTAAGTCCATGTTAAGTCTACTTATCTCAAGTCTGAATCAGACCCTTTGTGAACAAGATACTTTAGCTCCAAAGATTATAGGACTTTTTTTCCCTTTGGCAATTTTATGTACCAGTGCAACCGCACTTAAAGGTAAATATGTCTATGAAAGGTGTATGTAAAGTCAATTGAATGTTTTTAGCTTTCTTTTACACTTCTCTGAAAATAGCAGATGTGAACGTGGGAACAGGTGCAAATGTGACAGATACACAGCACATGGGCCCATTATATAATCATAATTTACTCTGGAAGTATAGACTTCACTCGTGTGACTAGCTATTGATACAGCATGTTCATGACCAGTACACGGTGAGGGTCACTCAGACCAGGATGTGGACTATTGAAGGGAAACTGACAGCGTTTTAACAGCATTCCAGATACGAAACAAACCTGAAAATCATAATATCAGTCAAAGTATCAAATTCCCAGTCCATGCTACAAAACCAACATTATAAGAGGTTTTAAAAATAGGTCAAATCAAATCCAATTTTATTTGTCACATGCACATGGTTAGCAGATGTTAATGCGAGTGTAGCGAAATGCTTGTGCTTCTAGTTCCGACAATGCAGTAATAACCAACGAGTAATCTAACCTAACAATTCCACAACTACTACCTTATACACACAAGTGCAAAGGGATAAAGAATATGTACATAAAGATATATGACTGAGTGATGGTACAGAACGGCATAGGCAAAATGCAGTAGATGGTATCGAGTACAGTATATACATATGAGATGAGTAATGTAGGGTATGTAAACATAAAGTGGCATAGTCTAAAGTGGCTAGTGATACATTTATTACATATAGATGGTATAGAGTACAGTATATACATATGAGAAGAGTAATGTAGGGTATGTAAACATTATGTAAAGTGGCATTGTTTAAAGTGGCTAGTGATACATTTTTCACATCAATTTCCATTATTAAAGTGGCTGGAGTTGAGTCAGTATGTTGGCAGCAGCCACTCAATGTTAGTGGTGGCTGTTTAACAGTCTGATGGCCTTGAGATAGAAGCTGTTTTTCAGTCTCTCAGTCCCAGCTTTGATGCACCTGTACTGACCTCGCCTTCTGGATGATAGCGGGGTGAACAGGCAGTGGCTCGGGTGGTTGTTGTCCTTGATGATCTTTATGGCCTTCCTGTGACATCGGGTGGTGTAGGTGTCCTGGAGGGCAGGTAGTTTGCCCCCGGTGATGCGTTGTGCAGACCTCACTACCCTCTGGAGAGCCTTACGGTTGTGGGCGGAGCAGTTGCCGTACCAGGCGGTGAAACACCCCGACAGGATGCTCTCGATTGTGCATCTGTAGAAGTTTGTGAGTGCTTTTGGTGACAAGCCAAATTTCTTCAGCCTCCTGAGGTTGAAGAGGCGCTGCTGCGCCTTCTTCACAACGCTGTCTGTGTGGGGTGGATCAATTCATTTTGTCCGTGATGTGTACACCGAGGAACTTAAAACGTACTACCCTCTCCACTACTGTCCCGTCGATGTGGATATGGGGGTGCTCCCTCTGCTGTTTCCTGAAGTCCACAATCATCTCCTTTGTTTTGTTGACGTTGAGTGTGAGGTTATTTTCCTGACACCACACTCTGAGGGCCCTCACCTCCTTCCTGTAGGCCGTCTCGTCATTGTTGGTAATCAAGCCTACCACTGTAGTGTCGTCCGCAGACTTGATGATTGAGTTGGAGGCGTGCATGGTCACGCAGTCGTGGGTGAACAGGGAGTACAGGAGAGGGCTCAGAACGCACCCTTGTGGGGCCCCAGTGTTGAGGATCAGCGGGGTGGAGATGTTGTTACCTACAGCATACTCACATAGGTATTCCTCTTGTCCAGATGAGATAGGGAAGTGTGCAGTGTGGTTGCGATTGCGCTGTCTGTGGACGAGTCAAAATTCCATGATGTAGAGTAAGGCATTGTTGGCAGAGTAGATGGATGCAGTTCAATGGAGGATTAATATAGATAATTAGGTGTGCTTGCAAAGCAAAGCACAACTTTAGATTTCTTACTGTCTTATTACTGTCTTATTATTCTAAATATTATTATTCCATTTATTCCACCCGCCCCAGAGCTTAAAGGATTTGAGCTGTTAACACAAAACCAACTTCCAAATGTCATGACTGCCCCCAAACTCGGATTGCTTGAGAAAATATGTTTTGATAGCATTTATACTTTTGGAACTAAAACAATATTTAAATGAGCTCCCAATGTATTTCGATGGCAAAAAAAAGCCCCATAGACATGAATGGAAAAAATAGAATAATCTAGATCTGCTGTATCTCCTCCTACACCATCTAAGCTATCAACACCAAACCAACATTGAGATGTTCAGACGGGTCCAACTTATATGGCTTGTCAAAGGATAGTTGATACTGTGCACACTTTTGGAACTATAACCATTTTACATTTGTATAAATTTAACATGGGTTTGAATGAGAACCACAGGAATACAGTGTTAGCTATTCAAAAGGGTCCTGCTCCTTGGTTAATTAAGCTACAAGATCAACTTTAAAATGTGGGGGCTATCCTAACTTCAAATTCTCTAAAATCATTTATAAACTATAAACAATTGTATTAGCCACATTTGCATAATATAACTCAACAACAGGGAACAGGACCATTGAAGCGGGAGATACCAAACCAAATGCCTCATGTTCAGGCTATCCTAACTTCACATTCTGAAAAACATTTATAAACTATAAACAGTGGTAATTAGCACACATTAGCATAAAACGTCATGGGTTCAATGCCAAAAATAAGAATACAGTGGCAGGGGTTGGAACCAAAATCATTTTCCAATTGTTTTGTTCTGAACAGAAGCATCATTTTTTCCCCGTTGCGTTCCACTGTTCAGACCAGCAAAATAAAGTTCTGCACCGGTTCGAACCCCAAAAAGTACCAGTTTATATTGTTCCTTTCAGTTCCTTTTTGATTATTTTTGTGCATTAAATTACTTCACCAACTGATAGAGCAGCTTGCTATGGAGTGGGCAAGCTATGTACATGCATTGAAGGGTGAGGAGAGTGCTGGGCATCTTGTTGTTATGACATGCATTGTCTGACTTAGGGCCACAGAATTTTACCCATGGAGGAGCGGCTTCTATGAAGGAACTTTGAATGTCTTTGAACTTCAGAAAGTTAGCTTGACTCTCAGTTACATTACAATACACATAATGCCGCCTAGAGTTTTTGAGAGCTAGACCTAGCTAACAAGCTTGTGTGTGCAGAGCTGCCCCGGAATGAAAACAAAAACACACCTCACCTTACACCTTTTTAGTTAATATATCCAATGAAACATGATAACTATAGTATCCTTAACTAGCATTGAAAAAGAAAATCCATTGTTTTCTAATAAAAAAATCTCTCTCCCTAATTTCTGAATCGCGCCTGTAATGTCAGTTGCCACAGTAGACTATGCATGCTCTGGGGGGAGGGGAGGGGCAGGTAACCTACACACACACACACTGGCAAAGATTTTCGCAGGCAGGCAGGTAGGCAGACACTGGAATAAGTATCTACTTTACAGTGAGGGCTTTGCATAGATGTTTGTTGCATTTTTTGGGGGACTGGCAAAAATACCTGGAACGTAAAATGATGTTATTAACTGGTTCCGATGCTTTTAAAATAATGGTTCTGTTCCAAAACAGTATAGATCACCTTTGTTCTTGGTTCTGGTTCTGTTCGCTGAACTGGTTCCAAACCCTGCACAGTGGTAGACATTTTAAATGCTACCGTTCTTTACAGTCTTCATTTTTTTGTCCAGAATATTGAGAAATTGAAACTGAAACAGTGCATCCCGAATGGCTTGAAGCAGGAAACAATGTACCAGGCCAGCTGTGATTTACAACCTGATAGCAAAAGTTGTTGGACTACCAAAACATGTATTGGTGAACTAGAAAAGTACATTTCAAAAATAAAATGTGGTGTGCTTGCTAGCTTGTTTTAAAGTATTTATGGTTTTGAAAAGGTTAGAATATCTTAATGTTGTTTTAATGTTTGAAATGGTTGACCCCTAGAGTCGTCAATATTGTGGACAAAACCTAAAGAATGTAACTAAGGCTGGGAATGTCAATACAATCAAACTTGCAAAGGCAATGAATACAAGTAAATCATAACATGGCTAATAGGCTAGCTTATATGTAGCTACTATATTTATTTAGCAAGCTAAAAAGACAGAGCCTAATATTATCTAGCTAGCTAGCTAGCTGCTGGGAGGATGTCTTGTCATTGGACAAGTGGGTGAGTGGCCA
The DNA here is from genome assembly GCF_034236695.1 of Oncorhynchus nerka. Lineage (NCBI taxonomy): Eukaryota > Metazoa > Chordata > Actinopteri > Salmoniformes > Salmonidae > Oncorhynchus > Oncorhynchus nerka. The sequence goes on along the minus strand of NC_088423.1, from coordinate 60,367,301 downwards.
ACTTTCCCCCCATATCGTTTTTCAGGGGCTACATCTAGAGATGCAGGTCTCATATGGTTAGCTAGCAAGAAATGTAAATCACTTTGCTAGCTAGCTATGCAGAACTTGAATGGCATATCCACAGTTAGCATATCTCATAGTTGCCAATCAAATGTATTTGGCATCGATCAAATTGTCAGAGCAAGTTCCCATTCAGTTGTTACGTGGATTGGGACAAGCATGTGCATTGGCAGGCAAGCTGCACAAGGGTGAGCAGGCTACAATTCCCCATCGTTTATCAGAGCAATTTCGACGGCCAACTACAAGCTGAAAAAGTTTGAGAGGGTTTATTTAGATTTGAGCTCATCTGGCTCTGGCTAATATGATCGCTGATCTTTTTGTTGTTGATGTGCACAGGCAACTGAGAGAGTTAGCCTAGCTGTTCATGGTTCTTTGATCAATAGGACCGTAATGTTCTTAAATGTAAGAGGACTCCCGTGGTATTTACATGCAGTATTTGCAGAAATTTTTTCAGGTCTATTATAACATAATGATCTAAAGTTGCTGTTGCCTGTGAACACACAGTCCAGTTCAAAGTGAATGATGGCAGGCACGTGTTTTATTCCATTTTATTTACTGTCGTGTCTATTAATTGTCCAAACAAATGGCCACTTTCCCACTCTATATTGCTATAGAAGTGCCTTACTCTATGGCATTCCCAAACGTTCAATGAAAGTATAAAAATGACCAAGTTCGATTATCAGATTTTTTTTAAAAAGGGGTGTATATGAACAGATTTTAATAGGATTTCATGTTGCTAATAGGCTGTCAGTTCCACTTTGACTGCTCCATTTCCTCCTAGTGATGCTGTGATGCATAATGACCACTACCATTGAATTAGGAATCGAATACTAGAATGGACATCAGCCTTCTTATGATGGGATAAAGGTCAGCCATTTTGGTCAGGGAGTTGGTCAACCATGGTTTGCCAGTGCTGGAATAAGATAGTGGAAAATAACGAATTTGAATAACTTATCTCCACTGTGTGTTTGTTAGCTAGCTAGCCAGACAGTTTTAGAGGGATGATTCCATATATGCTTTCATTAGCTGTCAATATGCCAACATTCCATTCAAACAATTCAATACAAAAGTCAATCCACAGCCATACACTGGCTGGAATCAGTTGACGATAGGACTTAGACAAGTTGTAAATGCAACAAGTAGCCTACTGATATTGTATCATATAATATCACTTACAGCTTTCCAAGAAAACACAATTTTGACATTTATGGTCTGTTTACATGTATTTTAGTGGCTATTTATACAGAAAAGGTGTATAAAACCCATAGAAACTGTATTTCTAATTATATGACAATAGTTTAGGTTGCCAATCGTTCGATTAAACATCTGATATATCACATGCCTTACTTTTATTTTGCTGCATAAGTCAAACCAGGATTATACCTCTACTGCCATTCAATCCATAGACTGGTTTAGATTTCTCCCTGACCAATATGGCTGGCATTTTCACCCAATTCTGGAACATTGAGGGTAGATGACACAATCACTCTATTAATTTAAGAGGATCTCTATAACCACTACCACAATCCCTCACTGGAATGCGGTCAGGGCCTTTGGTCAGACGGATGGTCGTAATGTGGTCTGACTGACTTTACACGGTCAATCGTAAGACCCCTCATGTCTAGTCCTCGATTCTAGACCACAGTTGGTCAAAGCCATTGGTCTGTACTGCTGGTTTATACTAATGTGGAGTGTAATTGATCCCATTAGAACACTTAGAGCTTTCTAATAGGCACAAGGTGAGCTGACCTGACCTCTGACCTCTGCTCTCACAGGACCTATGTGACCTTATCCTCCTGTCCCCCCTCTAAAATCATTCCTCCATTTCCCCAACCCCCATCTCCCCTTATTCTGTTAAGTCATCTAGCTTTTGTTCAATGAGGTAGCATTGATGCCTTTTAGGAGACCAGAAGGCCAGCTCAGTACCAAGGGACTTTCATGTATTGTGCCTGGTCCATCGGCCGATCAGACACCAGGATGTGAGGTTAAGCTAGACCTCTGACGGCGCAGGAACGGTAATGTCAGAAGAGCTAAGTCAATCAATGCCTGATGAGAGAGGAAAGGTGGAAGAGGGTTCAGTCAACTGTTTCAATGGGCATGCATGCCCCATAAAACCCACAAGCGTGTGCTATTTAATGTGATGCCATGGACTTGCGCTACACTTGACAGTGCTGTGATTTTGAAGAAACTTCTAAATGCACCATATTGTATTTTTTCCTCTTATTCTCACTCACACAGTTAGGTTCATGAGGTGTTATCTAAAAAGGGTGATGTTAAAACTACTTACATTTAACCTAAAGGAATCCTCTTGGAGCCCCCTTGTACTTGGACAATAGGCAAAAGGGTGGAGGGAGGAGGAGAGAGGGGGAAGGGGCTTCCATCGGTATGTGACCTCTGGTCTGAAAGGCCTGATAAGATACTTCAGGTCAAGGGGGACATAAAGGAGAGGAGAGAGGCTACTCAGACACTCCACAATGCAGAATGGAGAGGCTCTAAACTGCAGAAGGGGAATGTTGAATCCTTCACTCAGCTGGGAGGTCAATGTTAACTTTTCGATTTGTCGTAGCATTCGCTGGCTGCCTTTGATGGCTTTAGACAGCAGCATACCACTGCAGCTGAATCCCACTGAAGCTAAGCTGGGTTGGTCTTGATCGGTTCTTGGATGGTAGACCAGATGCTGCTGGAAGTGGTGTTGGAGGGCCAGTAGAAGGCAATCTTTCCTCTCATCTAAGGAGAGATCCCAATGTGATTGGGGACATTGGGGACATTGCCCTCTGTAGGGTGCCGTCTTTTGGACAGGATGTTAAACGTGTGTCCAGACTCTGTGGTCACTAAAGATCCCATGGCTCCTATCACAAGAGTAGGGGTGTTAACGTGGCCTCCTAATCATCCCCAGCTTCCAATTGGCTCGTTAATCCCCTCTCCTCCCCCTTGTAACGATTCCCCAGGTCATTGCTGTAAATGAGAATGTGTTCTCAGTCAACTTACCTGGTAAAATAAGGGTTTAAAAAATACAAATAAATAGGTGGAACTCAAAATATGTGTTTTCAAGAAGATTCTCCCACAAGGATTTCCTTGGGGAAAGTTTGGGTAAAATGAACTGGTCTCTCATCACAAAATGAAAAAGGTGACATGTAGTAGTGATTGCGTTTGTGTTTGCTTTCCATTTATGTGAAGGCTAAGACGCTTGAGGAGGGTGGTCACGTGTGCTAGCAAGGCAGAGGTTCCGAGTTTGTGCCATGCATGGGCCGAATTGGTTCTCGCTAAGCAAGCAACGTGATGTCCTTAACCGTGGTGCTGTGACAGTTGATCTCAGCTCAGCGCTGGGGTCGCTGTCCAGTAAGTTTGAGAGCTGAATGTAGCACATGGAGATGTGTGAAACTTACTCCTCAGCCTGAAGTGTCCCGCTTGCGTCGCCTCATTAGCTAGCTTTTGAGGTAACGCGATTGGCTAAGACTCTTGACGAGGTAGATCACCAGCAAGGCAGAGGTCCCAAGTTCGCGACAGGTATGGGCAGAAACGGGAGGAAGTGGTTCTCGCTAAGCAAGCAGAGTGACGTCCTTTACACTAACAGTATAGCTTCCTAAAACTGTCCCTGATCATACCAGGTTTGAACTGTTGATCATCTGCTTGCAAACACAGGTGACCGTTCTCCTTGACAACGTACCGCCCAATTGAGCTATAGAAAAAGATCCAATTTGTTTGGTCCATTGGTGACATTTCAAGTTAGCTGTGCAGTGAGCTTACAGCATGTTCTTAACTCTGTAACATAGAGCCCCACAGTGGAGTTGTCATAATAACCATAAAACCTAGCGGTCAAACAGGGAAATGGTTCCAATCATTTTTCCAGATTCATTTTTCTCATACGGACTATTAGAAAGACAAAATAAGGGCTGTGTTTCGTGTAGGCTTACCCTGGCATGGCATTTTAATAACCATGTAAAACTCTCTCGGACAAGGTGACTTTTAACAATATATTCGGTTCTATTTACTCTCAGATTCGAACATGCTAATTAGCATCAAAGTAGACATCATGCAAGAGTACAAATCCCTTCAAGATCCTGCACTGCATCTCTACCTGACACCTTTGCTAACAGGTATTGTGTCAATTTAAAACTTGCATAAGACAGTTCACAGATTTGTCAATTTACAGATATATAGCCAATTTATTCATTACTAAATTTAGCTAACTTTAGATAGTTAATCCAGAGATTCTTACCTTTACCTCGATTTGGCAGTCTCGTCCAGATCATCATGGCCTTTGTAGTTCTTTATGATAGCCATATTAGCAGCAAATTCAAGCTTCATTTTGGGGGGTAAATACAGGCTAACATATTGATAAAATGTACCTTGTCCTAGAGAGATTTATATGGTTATCAAAATATCACGCCGTGACCTGGATACGCAGTTAGGCTCAGCTCAACGGCTGGGATTGCTCGCTGTGTAGCGAGTTTAGAAGAGACTAACAGAGTACCACAGTATAAGTCATAATGCACATAAAACCTACAGTTGAGTCGCAAGTTTACATACACTTCGGTTGGTGTCATTAAAACCCGTTTTTCAACCATTCCACAAATTTCTTGTTAACAAACTATAGTTTTGGCAAGTCGGTTGGGACATCTACTTTGTGCATGACACAAGTAATTTTTTCCAACAATTGCTTACAGACAGATTATTTCACTTATAATTCACTGTCACAATTCCAGTGGGTCAAAAGTTTACATACATTAAGTTGACTGTGCCTTTAAACAGCTTGGAAAATTCCAGAAAATTATGTCATGACTTTAGAAGCTTATGATAGGCTAATTGACATCATTTGAGTCAATTCGAGGTGTACCTGTGGATGTATTTCAAGGCCTACCTTCAAACTCAGTGCCTCTTTGCTTGACATCATGGAAAAATCAAAAGAAATCAGCCAAGACCTCAGAAAAAAGACTGATGTTGACTGATGTTGTTCATCCTTGGGAGCAATTTCCAAACGCCTGAAGGTACCACGTTCATCTGTACAAACAATAGTACTCAAGTATAAACACCATGAGACCATGCAGCCATCATACCGCTCAGGAAGGAGATGCGTTCTGTCTCCTAGAGATGAACGTACTTTGGTGCGAAAAGTGCAAATCTATCCCGGAACAACAGCAAAGGACCTTGTGAAAATGCTGGAGAAAATAGGTACAAAACTATTTATATCCACAGTAAAACGAGTCCTGTATCGACGTAAACTGAAAGGCCGCTCAGCAAGGAAGAAGCCACTGCTCCAAAACCGCCATAAAAAAGCCAGACTACGATTTGCAACTGCACATGGGGACAAAGATCGTACTTTTTGGAGAAATGTCCACTGGTCTGATGAAACAAAAATAGAACTGTTTGGCCATAATGACCATCGTTTTGTTTGGAGAAAAAAGAGGGAGGCTTGCAAGCCGAAGAACACCATCCCAACTGCGAAGCACAGGGGTGGCAGCATCATGTTGTGGGGGTGGTTTGCTGCAGGAGGGACTGGTGCACTTCACAAAATAGATAGCCTCATGAGGCAGGAAAATTCTGTGTATATATTAAAGCAACATCTCAAGACATCAGTCAGGAAGTTAATGCTTGGTCGCAAATGGGTCTTCCAAATGGACAATGACCCAAAGCATACTTCCAAATTTGTGTCAAAATGGCTTAAGGACAACAAAGTCAAGGTATTGGAGTGGCCATCACAAAGCCCTGACCTCAATCCTATAGAACATTTGTGGGCAGAACTGAAAAAGTGTGTGCAAGCAAGGAGGCCTACAAACATGACTCAGTTACACCAGCTCTGTCAGGAGGAATGGGCCAAAATTCACCCAACTTATTGTGGGAAGCTTGTGGAAGGCTACCCGAAACGTTTGACCCAAATGAAACAATTTAAAGGTAACGCTACCAAATACTAACTGAGTGTATGCAAACTTCTGACCCACTGGGAATGTGATGAAAGAAATAAAAGCTGAAATAAATCCTTCTGTCTACTATTATTCTGACATTTCACATTCTTAAAATAAAGTGGTGATCCTAACTGACCTAAGACAGGGAATTTTTACTAGGATTTGACTAGGAATTGTGAAACTGAGTTTAAATGTATTTGGCTAAGGTGTATGTACACTTCCGACTTCAGTTGTAGCGGTCAAAGAAGGAAAATGTTTCCAATCGTTTTTCCAATAGAGGATTTCAGAAACACTTAAAAGGGCTGTGTTTCATTGAGACACCATTGAAACTGACGTCAGTGTACTGCTAATTGTATAGCTTCCTCCATGCACGTACTCATGCACACATGCACACCAAATCCTGTTGATCACCACATTGCTTCTCACCATTCTCCTAAAGCTCCTTTAGTTTGATCTCCTTGGGACCAACTGTCATTCCAGACATTTCATGGCTCTTGTTCATTTAGAAAGCTTTCCCGTCGTCATGTGTAAATGGCCACAGTATTATAGATGGCTGATACGGTGGAGAATAATTGATCCAGAGGGAAAGCAACGCTTGGTGTGACAGTTCAACAAGGTTATGTTTATGACCTGTGTCCAACCAACAGAGCCCGTTTGTGTGTTTTAGGGCCAGTCTCTGTCTCTGTGACAGTTCCTCTGATCCAGCAGGACACATGGGAAAGGTGTGTTACCATTTGTTATTGACGCTGTGATTTGGCAAGAGAAAAGCCCACACACAAACCTTCCACTTCATTGAACTTTTCCCTCTGCTATCTCAGATTTGTCTTTTCTCTCCATAATGTTCAATGATAGGAATTATGCACCTACGATGTCTTGTCTGTCCCACAAATTTGTCCCTAATTTGTAATGGTGTGTGTGTTAGGGCCAGTCTCTGTCTCTCTGACAGTCCGTCTGATCAAATCAAATGAATCAAATTGTATTTGTCACATGCTTCGTAAACAACAGGTGTGGATCAACAGTGAAATGCTTCCTTACAGGCCATTCCTAACAATGCACAATAGAGAAACAATAGAAAAGTTTTTTTTTAAATAGCTAACCGGACTAACTTTTTAGAAGTCTTATGACTTGGGAGTAGAAGTTGTTCAGGGTTCTGTTGGTTCAAGAGAGAACAGTCTATGACTTGGGTGGCTGGAGTAAATTTTTAGGGCCTTCCTCTGACATCGCCTGGTATAGAGGTCCTGAATGGCTCCAATGATATACTGGGCAGTCCGCACTACCCCCTGTAGCACCCTACGGTCGGATGCCAAGCAATTATCATATCAAGTGGTGATGCAGCCAGTTAAGAGGCTCTCAATGGGGCAGCTTTAGAACTTTTTAAGGATCTGAGGGCCCATACCAATTATTTCCAGCCTCCTGAGGGGGAAGAGGCGTTGTCGTGCCTTCTTTGCGACTGTTTTGGTGTATTTGGACCTTGATAGATCCTTAGTGATGTGGACGCCGAGGGACTTGAAGCTCCCGACCCGCTCCACTACAGCCCTGTCAATGTGAATGGGGGAGTGCTCGGCCCTCCATTTCCTGTAGTCCACAATCAGCCCCTTTGTCTTGTTGAGGGAGAGGTTGTTGTCCCCACACCACACTGCCATGTCTCTGACCTTTTCCCTATAGGTAGTCTCATCATAGTCGGTGATCAGGCCTACCACCGTTGTGTCGTCTGCAAACTAAATGATGGAGTTGGAGTCATGTGCTGTGGATCTGTGGATAAGTTGGGACGGTGTCTGGGATGATGGTGTTGATCTGAGCCATGACCAGCCTTTTCAAGTAATTTCATGGCTACAGATGTGAGTGCTACCGGGCGATAGTCATTTAGACAGGTTACCTTGGAGTTCTTGTACAAAGGGACTATGGTGATCTGCTTGAAACATGTAGGAATTACAGATTGGGTCAGGGAGAGGTTAAAATTGCTGGCTGGGGGCCTCCCGGGTGGCGCAGTGGTTAAGGGCGCTGTACTGCAGTGCCAGCTGTGCCACCAGAGACTCTGGGCTCTGTCGTAACCGGCCGCGACCGGGAGGTCCGTGGGGCGACGCACAATTGGCCTAGCGTCGTCCGGGTTAGGGAGGGCTTGGCTGGTAGGGATATCCTTGTCTCATCGCGCACCAGCGACTCCTGTGGCGGGACGGGCTCAGTGCGCGCTAACCAAGGTTGCCAGGTGCACAGTGTTTCCTTCAACACATTGGTGTGGCTGGCTTCCGGGTTGGATGCACGCTGTGTTAAGAAGCACTGCGGCTTGGTTGGGTTGTGTATCGGAGGACGCATGGCTTTCAACCTTCGTCTCTCCCGAGCCCGTACGGGAGTTGTAGTGATGAGACAAGATAGTAGCTACTAACAATTGGATACCATGAAATTAGGGAGAAAAAGGGGTAAATTCAACAACAAAAAAACAACAAAAACAACAAAATTGCCGGCTGGTCAGTGCATGCGATGAGTACGTGTCCTGGTAATTATTCTGGCCCTGTGGCATTGTGAATTTTGACCTGTTTTAAAGATCTTACTCACATCGGCTATGGAGAGTGTGATCACACAGTCGTTTGGACTGGCTGGTGCTCTCACGCATGGTGAATCAAATCAAAATCAAATCAAATCATATCTCAAAGTGCTGTACAGAAACCCAGCCTAAAACCCCAAACAGCAAGCAATGCAGGTGTAGAAGCACGGTGGCTAGGAAAAACTCCCTAGAAAGGCCAAAACCTAGGAAGAAACCTAGAGAGGAACCAGGCTATGTGGGGTGGCCAGTCCTCTTCTGGCTGTGCCGGGTGGAGATTATAACAGAACATGGCCAAGATGTTCAAATGTTCATAAATGACCAGCATGGTCGAATAATAATAAGGCAGAACCGTTTAAACTGGAGCAGCAGCACGGCCAGGTGCACTGGGGACAGCAAGGAGTCATCATGTCAGGTAGTCCTGAGGCATGGTCCTAGGGCTCAGGTCCTCCGAGAGAGAGAAAGAAAGAGAGAATTAGAGAACGCACACTTAAATTCACACAGGACACCGAATAGGACAGGAGAAGTACTCCAGATATAACAAACTGACCCTAGCCCCCCGACACATAAAATACTGCAGCATAAATACTGGAGGCTGAGAGAGGAGGGGTCAGGAGACACTGTGGCCCCATCCGAGGACACCCCCAGACAGGGCCAAACAGGAAGGATATAACCCCACCCACTTTGCCAAAGCACAGCCCCCACACCACTAGAGGGATATCTTCAACCACCAACTTACCATCCTGAGACAAGGCTGAGTATAGCCCACAAAGATCTCCGCCACGGCACAACCCAAGGGGGGGCGCCAACCCAGACAGGATGATCACATCAGTGACCCAACCCACTCAACTGTTGAACTGTTGCAATCTTCGAAGCAAGCATATAAACACAACTAAATGGTCTCTTATCATATCTCCTACCAGTACTGCACTAGTTTCAGCTTGAAGATTGCATTAAACAAGGAATTTAGCTTATCTGGTAGGCTCGCGTCGCTGGGAAGCTCGCGGCTGGGTTTCCCTTTGTAATCCGTGATAGTTTGCAAGCCCTGCCACATCATACGAGCGTCACAGCCGGTGTAGTAGGATTCGGTCTTAGTGCTGTATTGACGCTTTGCCTGTTTGATGGTTCATCGGAAGGCGTAGTGGGATGTCTTATAAGCATCCGGATTAGTGCCCCTCTCATTGAAAACGGCAGCTCTAGCCTTTAGATCAGTGTGGATGTTAATCCATGGATTCTGGTTGGGGTATGTACACACGGTCACTGTGGGCACGACGTCGTCATTGCACTTATTAATGAGGCCGGTGACTGATGTTGCAAACACCTCAATGCCATCGGATCAGTCCCGGAACATATTCCAGCCTGTGCTAACGAAACGGTCCTGTAGCTTAGCATTCGCTTCATCGGACCACTTACATATCGAGCGCATCACTGGTACTTCCTGTTTGAGTTTTTGCTTGTAAACAGGAATCATGAGGATAGAGTTATGGTCAGATTTGCCAAATGGAGGTCAAGGAAAAGCTTTGTATGCCTCTCTGTGTGTAGTAAAGTTGATTTAGATTTTTTTTTGCCACTAGTTGCACAGGTCACATGCTGGGAGAAATGATTTAAGGCGGATTTGAGTTGTCCTGCATTGAAACCACCGGCCACTAGCAGCACCACCTCTCGATGATTCTTTTTTGTGTGCTTATTGCCTTATACAGCTTGTTGCGTGCGGTCTTTGGGCCCACATTGGTTTGTGGTGGTAAGTAGAATGGTACAGCTTATCATGAGACATTCTAACTCAGATGAGCAGAACCTCAAGACTTCTTTAATATTAGAGACCGTGTACCAGCTGTTGTTAACAAAGAGACACCTGACATCTGCCGATGCATAGAAAAACCAGCTAGAATATTATCCATGTACTTGATCAGCCAAGTTTCTGAGAAACATATGACAGTTCTTCAGATCCCATTAATAGGATCGTCTCGGAACGGAGCTGGTCACGTTTGTTCTCCAGTGATTGTACATTCGCCAATAGAACAGACAGTAGAGGTGGATTGTTTACTTGCCATCGTATTTTCATCGGGGTATTATTTTGGTCGTAGGGAATGACGGTGGAAATATTATGTATTAAAAAAAAGTTAAGATCAGCGCAGAAACATAACATAGCGCCGTTCTCTTCCAGCAGGACACACTGGAAATATTTGCTACCATTTGTTACTGACGCTGTGATTTGTCAAGAGAAAAGCCCACACACAACCCCTCCACATCATTGAACTCTCACCTCGGATATCTCAGATATGTTTTTGTCCCCCCTCCATAATGTTCTGTGATAGGAATTAAGCACTTATGAACGTCTTGCCTGTCTCAAAAAATGGTGTCCCTTGTAAAGGTGTGTGCGTGTTTCTTTCCCATGTGAATACACCCTTCAATCCAGAGACATGGCGGTATCTGTTGTTATCTCTAATCCCAGAGATATGTTGTGTATCAGAACATTCTTTATGTGTTTTATGGTCTGCTCACTGCTCGGACCACGTCGTTGAAAAACGTCAAATATAAAAACCTTATAAACCTATATGTCTAACAAAAGAGGAGAGAAGAGAAATGCTCAAGATTGAGAATTAGTTGCGAAATAAGAGGGCTTCATTCAATCCCTGTCAGACTGACCCCTTCATACACACACACAGCACGCAGTGACAAAGACAACCAGTTAATTAGCAAGAAGTAGCTTCTCGAGGGGAGCACTCTGGTGAAAACACTCATTCTTCCCTGGTCAGTTGTCAATTTTTTTCAAACGCTAAGGGAGGATGAGAGGAGGCCCGGATTAGCCCAGACAGGCAGAGAAAGAGAGAAAAAGAAAGAGATAAAGAGGGAAACGAGAGCGAGAGCCTGCCTAGATTGATTTAATTAGGACTGTCTCTCCTTTATTTTGCAAAGCCATTGTATCTAATGGAGTCTCTCTATAGGCTGGCAAACAAGCAAAGGTCTTGGAGAGCACGTCAACGATTCCAAGTCTGTCTGCTGGAGGGGACAGAGGAGGAGAGAAGAGTAGAGAAGAGTAGAGAAGATGAGAAGGGATGGGGTGAAAAGAGGAGTGAAGAGCGGGATTTAAAGGGAGAATGATGGAAACTCAATTTGAATTAAGGCACTTCTTCTTCTCAATGAAAATGAATTTAGCCTTAGTTCAAGACAAGTGTGCGAGATGATTGAAACAGAGGTGAGAGCGAGGGGTGTGAAGAGGGCACTGAAGTATTTTTAAGGATCTGTTGTTGAAAGCAGATTCAAAATTCCTGAAAACAGTAAAGCAATGCGTATTAAGCAAAACTAGGAACAATAGAATTTGGGGTGAAATATTATGTTTTTTTTTTTAAAGGGTTTTATGTGGGGTTTTTTTTATTGAGGAAGGACAGTTGAAATGAGAAGTGAAAAGGTCGGAGAGGTTTTGAGTCAGAAGGGGCATAGATCGGATTGGAAGCCATGATAACGCTGGTAGTCTAGGCCGTGTCCCCAGGTCCATGGTTCTAACTGCTAGACCACACAGGCCACTGGCTCTTCCTTTGCAGGAAAACGATGCTCCGTCGATTAATTTGATCATTTCATTCATATATTGCAGAGAAATACCAATGCCTAATTAATCTAAATATGCACACAAAAGCTCTAACCATGAGCATGGACCTTTACACTTGGAGCAGAAGGGGCAACAGCTTGTGGCTCAAGCCCTCATACAGACAACCTGGTGGCTTTAAACACTTTTTTTGTTTCAACTGGTCCTAGATCTAGTCTAGCTAAGAGCTCTCTAAGGTCCAGGGACTGTCGGGATATAGAGAAAAGACTGCTGTTTAACTGCTCCAAGTTCAGGGCCATATCCACACAGTCTCAGAATAGGAGTGCTGATCTAGGATCAACATTCCTACTCTGAGATGCTTTTGGATATGGCTCCTGGTCTCGGTGGAATAGACATGGCCGACACTTGGTGCCTCCATGGTAGAGCTGAATCAGATTGGCAATAGATTAAGAACAGGAGAGAGGAGAGTATTTTTTAGAAGTCAGAGAAAATCAAATATTCCGATTCTAAGGTACAAGTTGTTTACAGTGCAAGGGGAGTAAAGGTTTTCAAATGTCGCAAAACACAAAACAGGAAAGAATAACATTCCAAAACTGGGATAAAAAGATTCCACCTCATTTTCATAATTTTCTTTATCCACACATTGGCTGTGGTGTTAAAATACAACTGTGTGTGTGTGTGTGTGTGTGTGTGTGTGTGTGTGTGTGTGTGTGTGTGTGTGTGTGTGTGTGTGTGTGTGTGTGTGTGTGTGTGTGTGTGTGTGTGTGTGTGTGTGTGTGTGTGTGGAAATAGAGTGGAGTTCATTGCCTATGACAGACAGTGTCAATCAAATCCTTCTGTGGGACGATCATCCACCGCCCAGGTCTTTACAGGGAGCAGAGAGAGCAGGAAACAGAGGAGGGGGATCCATTGACTGACTGTTCGACTTCACTACTCTCCTCTGTACTAGTGACTACCCACTGAGGTAAAATTTCAACCACAGGATTACGTCATCATGGTAACTAATTTTTAACATAGACAAACCTTGAATAAACACATGTTGAATTGTACCGTTAAAACAACGTCCAATTTTAAACGTTATATCCATTATCAGAAAAAAAAAGCAGAAGTCCAAGCAGCACTTCCTACTGAATAATTGATTTATCTACAGCTAACCAATTGTCTCCCATCCAAGGTTATAACCAAGCCCAGACCTGTTGAGCTATGCCATTTGTTACAGACTATTACCAACGTGCTATCGTGAGAATGGCTGTTGGGCAATCTCCACTTAAAAACGAAATAGATTCACTGTTGCTGTCAAAGTAATTCCAAAGGGTAGGTTTAATAGATCAAACGAAACGTGACCATATTTATCGACCATTTTTGATGCTATTTAGGCCTATAATAGCATTTGCAAAGTAATCAACAGCAATTGTTTGAATTCAAACCCAGAATTTAGCAAAAAATAAACAATACGATAGGCTTATGGGTTTTAAGCTCTGGTTGATTTAAAATTTACATTTACATTTACATTTAAGTCATTTAGCAGACGCTCTTATCCAGAGCGACTTACAAATTGGTGCTTTCACCTTATGACATCCAGTGGAACAGCCACTTTACAATAGTGCATCTAGGTCTTTTAAGGGGGGTGAGAAGTATTACTTTATCCTATCCTAGGTATTCCTTAAAGAGGTGGGGTTTCAGGTGTCTCCGGAAGGTGGTGATTGACTCCGCTGTCCTGGCGTCGTGAGGGAGTTTGTTCCACCATTGGGGGGCCAGAGCAGCGAACAGTTTTGACTGGGCTGAGCGGGAACTGTACTTCCTCAGTGGTAGGGAGGCGAGCAGGCCAGAGGTGGATGAACGCAGTGCCCTTGTTTGGGTGTAGGGCCTGATCAGAGCTTGGAGGTACTGAGGTGCCGTTCCCTCACAGCTCCGTAGGCAAGCACCATGGTCTTGTAGCGGATGCGAGCTTCAACTGGAAGCCAGTGGAGAGAGCGGAGGAGCGGGGTGACGTGAGAGAACTTGGGAAGGTTGAACACCAGACGGGCTGCGGCGTTCTAGATGAGTTGTAGGGGTTTAATGGCACAGGCAGGAGCCCAGCCAACAGCGAGTTGCAGTAATCCAGACGGGAGATGACAAGTGCCTGGATTAGGACCTGCGCCGCTTCCTGTGTGAGGCAGGGTCGTACTCTGCGGATGTTGTAGAGCATGAACCTACAGGAACGGGCCACCGCCTTGATGTTATTTGAGAACGACAGGGTGTTGTCCAGGATCACGCCAAGGTTCTTAGCGCTCTGGGACGAGGACACAATGGAGTTGTCAACCGTGATGGCGAGATCATGGAACGGGCAGTCCTTCCCCGGGAGGAAGAGCAGCTCCGTCTTGCCGAGGTTCAGCTTGAGGTGATGATCCGTCATCCACACTAATATGTCTGCCAGACATGCAGAGATGCGATTCGCCACCTGGTCGTCAGAAGGGGGAAAGGAGAAGATTAATTGTGTGTCGTCTGCATAGCAATGATAGGAGAGACCATGTGAGGTTATGACAGAGCCAAGTGACTTGGTGTATAGCGAGAATAGGAGAGGGCCTAGAACAGAGCCCTGGGGGACACCAGTGGTGAGAGCACGTGGTGAGGAGACGGATTCTCGCCACGCCACCTGGTAGGAGCGACCTGTCAGGTAGGACGCAATCCAAGCGTGGGCCGCGCCGGAGATGCCCAACTCGGAGAGGGTGGAGAGGAGGATCTGATGGTTCACAGTATCGAAGGCAGCCGATAGGTCTAGAAGGATGAGAGCAGAGGAGAGAGAGTTAGCTTTAGCAGTGCGGAGCGCCTCCGTGATACAGAGAAGAGCAGTCTCAGTTGAATGACTAGTCTTGAAACCTGACTGATTTGGATCAAGAAGGTCATTCTGAGAGAGATAGCGGGAGAGCTGGCCAAGGACGGCACGTTCAAGAGTTTTGGAGAGAAAAGAAAGAAGGGATACTGGTCTGTAGTTGTTGACATCGGAGGGATCGAGTGTAGGTTTTTTCAGAAGGGGTGCAACTCTCGCTCTCTTGAAGACGGGAGGACGTAGCCAGCGGTCAGGGATGAGTTGATGAGCGAGGTGAGGTAAGGGAGAAGGTCACCGGAGATGGTCTGGAGAAGAGAGGAGGGGATAGGGTCAAGCGGGCAGGTTGTTGGGCGGCCGGCCGTCACAAGACGCGAGATGTCATCTGGAGAGAGAGGGAGAAAGAGGTCAGAGCACAGGGTAGGGCAGTGTGAGCAGAACCAGCGGTGTCGTTTGACTTAGCAAACGAGGATCGGATGTCGTCGACCTTCTTTTCAAAATGGTTGACGAAGTCATCTGCAGAGAGGGAGGAGGGGGGAGGGGAGGAGGATTCAAGAGGGAGGAGAAGGTGGCAAAGAGCTTCCTAGGGTTAGAGGCAGATGCTTGGAATTTAGAGTGGTAGAAAGTGGCTTTAGCAGCAGAGACAGAGGAGGAAAATGTAGAGAGGAGGGAGTGAAAGGATGCCAGGTCCGCAGGAGGCGAGTTTTCCTCCATTTCCGCTCGGCTGCCCGGAGCCCTGTTCTGTGAGCTCGCAATGAGTCGTCGAGCCACGGAGCGGGAGGGGAGGACCGAGCCGGCCTGGAGGATAGGGGACATAGAGAGTCAAAGGATGCAGAAAGGGAGGAGAGGAGGGTTGAGGAGGCAGAATCAGGAGATAGGTTGGAGAAGGTTTGAGCAGAGGGAAGAGATGATAGGATGGAAGAGGGAGAGAGTAGCGGGGGAGAGAGCGAAGGTTGGGACGGCGCGATACCATCCGAGTAGGGGCAGTGTGGGAAGTGTTGGATGAGAGCGAGAGGGAAAAGGATACAAGGTAGTGGTCGGAGACTTGGAGGGGAGTTGCAATGAGGTTAGTGGAGGAACAGCATCTAGTAAAGATGAGGTCGAGCGTATTGCCTGCCTTGTGAGTAGGGGGGAAGGTGAGAGGGTGAGGTCAAAAGAGGAGAGGAGTGGAAAGAAGGAGGCAGAGAGGAATGAATCAAAGGTAGACGTGGGGAGGTTAAAGTCGCCCAGAACTGTGAGAGGTGAGCCGTCCTCAGGAAAGGAGCTTATCAAGGCATCAAGCTCATTGATGAACTCTCCGAGGGAACCTGGAGGGCGATAAATGATAAGGATGTTAAGCTTGAAAGGGCTGGTAACTGTGACAGCATGGAATTCAAAGGAGGCGATAGACAGATGGGTAAGGGAGAAAGAGAGAATGACCACTTGGGAGAGATGAGGATCCCGGTGCCACCAACCCGCTGACCAGAAGCTCTCGGGGGTGTGCGAGAGCACGTGGGCGGACGAAGAGAGAGCAGTAGGAGTAGCGGTGTTGTCTGTGGTGATCCATGTTTCCGTCAGAGCCAAGAAGTCGAGGGACTGGAGGGAGGCATAGGCTGAGATGAACTCTGCTTTGTTGGCCGCAGATCGGCAGTTCCAGAGGCTACCGGAGACCTGGAACTCCACGTGGGTTGTGCGCGCTGGGACCACCAGATTAGGGTGGCCGCGGCCATGCGGTGTGGAGCGTTTGTATGGTCTGTGCAGAGAGGAGAGAACAGGGATAGACAGACACATAGTTGACAGGCTAGAGAAGAGGCTACGCTAATGCAGAGGAGATTGGAATGACAAGTGGACTACACGTCTCGAATGTTCAGAAAGTTAAGCTTACGTAGCAAGAATCTAATTGACTAAAATGATTAAAATGATACAGTACTGCTGGGGTAGGCTAGCTGCGTTGCTGACACTACCCTAATCAAGTCGTACCGTTGAGTGTGAAGATTCTACAATGCTGCTTTTCGGGAGCTAGCTGGCTAGCTAGCAGTGTTGGTTACGTTACGTTGCGTTAGGAGAACGACAATAGCTGGCTAGCTAACCTAGAAAATCGCTCTAGACTACACAATTATCTTTGAAACAAAGACGGCTATGTAGCTAGCTATGTAGCTAGCTACGATCAAACAAATCACACCATTGGGACTGTAATGAAATGAAATGAAAATGTGATACTACCTGTGGAGCGAAGCGGAATGCGACCGGAATGCGAAAGTTCTATTCAGTAGACGTTGGCTGGCTATTGGCTAGCTAGGAGTGTCTCCTACGTTAAGGACGACAAAATAGCTGGCTAGCTAACCTCGGTGAATTAAGATAATCACTCTAAGACTACACACTCTAAACTACACAATTATCTTGGATACGAAGACAGCAAAGACAACTATGTAGCTAGCTAATACTACACTAATCAAGTCGTTCAGTTGAGTGTGATAGTTACTACAGTGCTACGGTAGCCGGTGAACGTATGCTAGCTGGCTAGCTGCTAGGCAGATAGGAGGACGACGAAATACGATAATAACGCAATTATCACTCTAAGACTCCACACTCTAAACTACACAATTATCTCGGATACGAAAACAGCAAAGACAACTATGTAGCTAGCTAACACTACACTAATCAAGTCGTTCAGTTGAGTGTGATAGTTACTACAGTGCTACGGTAGACGGTGAACGTGTTGGGCAGATAGGAGACGACGAAATACGATAATTACGCAATTATCTTTGATACAACAACGACTATGTAGCTAGCTAAGAAGAAATTGCTAAGATTAGACAAATCAGACCGGTATACTATAATGAAATGTAATGAAAAAGTTATACAACCTGCAGACCGAAGCGCGGATGCGACCGGCTCGCTCCAACCCGGAAGTAGAAGTAGTCATATTGAATTCATTTGTAGACAAACTGGAATTAAAGCCATACAGACTAAATCAGTGGCACAGATGGGAGTGTCCAGGCGGAAGGTAAATATCCTTCAAATGTTGATATTTGGTTGTGCTGACAACCAAAAACAATTCAGCAGGTAGCCTAGTGGTTAGAGCGTTGGGCCAGTAACTGAAAGGTCGCTGGACTGAATCCCTGAGCTGACAAGGTAAAAATCTGTCTTTCTGCCCCTGAACAAGGCAGTTAACCCACTGTTCCCTGGTAGGCCGTCATTGTAAATAAGAACTTGTTCTTAACTGACTTGCCTGGTTAAATAAAAATATCACTTTTGAAATACAATAAATAGCCTATTAACTTATATGTGGGCTTTATATCTCCAACTCAACCAAAAGTTAAAAAGTTAAAGAATGGAATTAACCTTCAACCTTAAAATGACACATCAATGGCCACATTGAGGTTACTGTAACTATAAATGTCTACTTATGTAATCAGATGTTCAAGACAGCATGCATAGGGTCATCACAGGTCTGTGGCGGTCTTCACAACTGTTGTAGTAATCCGTGCAGAATCTCAAACGTCATTCTAATGTAGTCTCAACTGCAAACCAGGTCACTTGGTTTTGCTATTAGATGAAGAACAGTGATATCACATTCATCTGTTGTATCAATAAACAAAATATCTGACATCGTATTCCCATTTGAACTGCTGTGCTTTTAAAATGGTTGAAAGCGCATTGATAGACATTTAGGAGACAACTAAACCAAAAATCAAACATTGTTTTCCCCATTGGAATTTGGTTGTGCTTTCAGATGGTTGAAATCATAGTGAAAACACAATTGAACTAACTTTTGGCTGTCTTTTTGAGTCAATGTCAATGATCAATGTCTCAACCAAATATTACCCAATTATCCATGCTGAAATGCCGTAGTGTGCCCAGAGGGTAGTGTCTAGAAAGAAATGGAAGTTGGATCCCAAGAAAATGTATCAAAAAACAATGTTCCAACTTTGAGCATTTGTTTAGAGGCCATATATTTTCAGTTAGGGTAATAATATTACAATTATTATTAAACTCGCGAAAAGAACAGAGCTTTAACAGTACAGCTAATGTTGGCATCCTATATCCTATCTGTATATCTGTGTGAGAGAGAGAGAGAGAGAGAGAGAGAGAGAGAGAGAGAGAGAGAGAGCACTGATGTCAGTTCAGCACAATATCTGAGCTTCATGACTTCTCTGCTGACACAACAAGGCTAACTAGGGTCTTTATACAGGCAGGTTAATGGTTACCCGTGCTAAACAAAGACCAGCAACAAACACTAAGGCTTGGGTTTTGCATGTGAACCGAAGGGAAGGAAGAAAGGAAAGAGGGCAAAGAGCATGTATCAATCACATTCATTCATCTGTTGACTAATTGAATCTCCCTTTCATAAAAGGTTTGTCAATTTCTGTTTTTGTTTGACTGTCACTTCTAGTTGCATGTATTTAAGCACAGTTTCTTCATTTACATTACATTTAGCAGATGCTCTTATCCAGAGCAACTTTACAGAAGCAATTAGGCTTTAAGTGCCTTGCTCAAGAGCACATTGACACATTTTTCACCTAGTTGGCCGAGGGATTCAAACCACTGACCTTTCAGTTACTGGATCAACGCTCTTATTAACCACTAGGCTGCACCCTTAATTTCCTCGTTTAGCCATTAGTCTTTGAAAGTCAATTTATCGTTTTTCAATTTATGTGAGAGCCAATAAAGACGACGCGATGAACCATTCGTAAATTAAATTCTTGACACAGTTGCAGTCAGTCTTTGCATGTCTGAGTGTGTTTGTGAGGGTGTTTAGCTCCCTTCCACAAATGGACCGGTATCAAACACGTCAAACAAATGTCATCCACGTTTGACTCCCTTCCATTTAATCCATTTCCAGCCATTACAGTGCTCCTATAGCTCCTCCCACCAGCCTCTTCTGGCGTGTGTATGTTCAAAGCCCCGTAGAATTCAGAGTGAGGGAGATTGGAGGGTGGTGGTAGGGATAGGGGGTGGGGTGGGTATAGTGTATGGAGTGGGAAGAGTGAGAGTTTTCACCACCAGTGAGTGAGTGTCTATAGCGGGGCAATCAACCATAAGGCTAGAGGGCCTTTATCTCTAAAACAGCCCCCTGTCTTTCTCTGTCTCACACACACACACACACACACACACACAC
Source organism: Oncorhynchus nerka (assembly GCF_034236695.1). Classification (NCBI taxonomy): domain Eukaryota; kingdom Metazoa; phylum Chordata; class Actinopteri; order Salmoniformes; family Salmonidae; genus Oncorhynchus; species Oncorhynchus nerka. Next base: position 60,347,348 of record NC_088423.1, on the reverse strand, counting down.
ACACACACACACACACACACACACACACACACACACACACACACACACACACACACACACACACACACACACCCCTCCGGTACCTGTGACAGCTTGCTCATGTGTAGCTAAGGGTGCCATTGAGGTGGACAAGGGACAGAATAGCCCAAGCGGGACAAACAATCCTGAGGAGTCTATCATTCTGTTCTGTGTTGTTTTAGGATTTGAATAGAGCCTGAGTGACCCTCCCCATCTACCCCTCCTCTCCTCCTATACACCCCCATCTCCTCCTTCTCTACCCTTTAGCCCTCAAGCCTACCAACCTTTATGTGCCTCGTCATCAGCTTCACACTCATTGTCTTTCTTATTTTTTCCGCCAACTTTTTTCTCTCTCTCTTCTTTCTTTGCTCTCTATCTTCCTCTCTCTATCACTGTCTTTTTTGACCTATTATCAGGGTCAAATCATAGAACAACAAAGACGGTAGCTTTCATTTGAAGGACACTAACAGCTACGGCTGGGTCTGCCAGAATATTTGAGCATTGTTGGTCAGTACTGTCACACCCTGATCTGTTTCACCTGTCTTTGTGCTTGTCTCCAGTCGCTAAACTTCCCCAATATCCCCTGTGTATTTATACCTGTGTTGTCTGTTGCCAGTTCATTTTGTTTTGTAAAACCTACCCGTGTTTTCCCCCTTGCGCCTGTCTGTTCTAGTTCCTGTTTCCTAGTTTTTGACCACTCTGCCTACCCTGAGTCTGCCTGCCGTTCTGTACCTTGCCACACCACACTGGATTATTGACCCCTGCCTGCTCTGACCCTGAGACTGCCTGCCGTTCTGGACCTTTTGAACCCTATCTGGATTACTGAACTCTGCCTGCCCCTGACCTGTCATTTTGCCTGCCTCTGTACTAGTAATAAACTTTTGTTACTTCGACACTGCATCTGAAACGTGATAAGTACTAATGGTTTAGCTCTGCCTTTTCAAATATTGGTCATAAATTGCAAACTTTTGAACGCATCAAAAGTTGAAGACTCTTGTGGTCTTATAAAGGTCTGGGAATGGTCTTGGGTCATTGGTGTGTTGCTATCTGGGACTGCTGGGTCCACCAGTGCTCTAACCACGACAGATAATGAATTTGGGCATGTCCACATGTGCAGAAATTTTCAGTTTTACCTTAAACAGTTGTCACTAGATTTCTATTCATTGTAAGTGGTCAGCAGGCTGGAGTTGGACTTTAAGGTTATGGTGACAGTGGTTACAATGGCATACGTGGTTAAGTGCCATATATCTGTCCTTTCTACCATGGCAGTATAGTGACATCGCCACTGATGCACAGGCTCCTACTGCAGGCGGCTCCTATTGCAGGCCAGTGTGGGAAAGGCAGACGGGACCATGACTCATCCGGCCATGTGATCTTTTGACTCACCGCGCCTGATCTCCCCGGCATCTGGTGCCATGTCAGGCTGCCGAGTGTGCCACACAGACACTGTGACAAACGGGGGGGGGGGGGGGGGGAAGAAGTCATTACCCACCCAGGGCTATTCCTCTCTGGCCCATTAGCCAATGGTGACCGAGGCCAATTGGGTTTTGTTGCTGTTTGCAGGGTCATCCCACTGGTGGTCTGACTGTGGGACTTTTTTTATTTAAAATGTATTTTTTACAATAGCCGCATGCTCAGTCGTCCTCACAAAAAAACTTTTATGGGGTAAGAAATATTCTCCCTGCCCCCCTCCACCTCTTATCTCTCTCTCCCTCTTACTCTCTCTCTCACTCCATCTCTGTCTCTGATGATTAAAAAAAAGACCCAGTCAGGTGAAAGGAGAAAGAGAGAGAAAATAGATATTTAAGAAGCAAGGCCTGTAGGGAAGTGATCATTTTGCCGCTCATGTAGGCCTACCCCTACCTACCTCTCTCTCTCTGAACTGGCACATGGCTGTCAATCAAACAGACTGTTGGAAACCAAGGGGTCACAGTTGAAGTGGTCACACTTCTTTCTGATGTATCGGAGACCTCTCCATTTGTGCAGATGGACCAACTGGACAAATAGGCCATAGCAAATTCATTATGTGCAGCATCTGAATACACAACATTGAGAAGGCCAATAAGGATCAATATGGTGACGCATCCACTTTTCTAGTGGGTGTGTGTTCTCTGAATGTTTGCGGTGGCCCAACAGAGACAGACGGAGGATATCGTCACAGTGCAGTGACTATCATTGAATATAGCCTTAAATGGTCTAAGTTGAATGCATTCCAATTCCATCATAGTTCATCATAAATATCCAGTGTGTGTGTGTGTGCACGTGTGGGCGTGCGTGTTCCTGCGTGTGTGAATGTGTATGCACGTGTGTCTGTGCAAGTATATGAATGTGCATTGTAAAGAACAAGAAGGCCCCCACACTCTTTAAGCTCCCAATTCACCGCTTTGTTGACTACGCTTTGATCCGAAAATAGTTTACAACGTAATATATTTGACTGTTGCCTAGGTTTTAACTTGAAACCATTTGTATGCATATAATCCTTTATGACCATATGTTCCTCTGTGATTAATTAGGATTGATTATGCACAAGAGATAATTGAATTGTTTCCACACCCACCATGCATCATGTGGGTAATGATCATGTGAGTTGAAATGTAATAATAAGAATTGCTCTGGAGGGGATGGCTGCCCTTTTACGGGATCCTAACCAATTGTACTATTTTGTGTGTTTTTTCGCATTGTTTGTGATTTATTTTGTACATAATGTTGCTGCTACCGTCTCTTATGACCATAAAGAGCTTCTGGATATCAGAACAGTGTTTACTCACCTCAAACTGGACGAAGATTGTATCTTTAATGAAGGATATACTATTTATCCCGGGGGAGGCCCAAATCCCTGTCATTCACATGAAGTAAAAACAGAGATACAGGGGGTGCAGATCCAGGTGCCTTGTGAGAATTTGTAGGCGAGTGGGTATTCCGCCTCTACCGTCCGTTCTATTGGCCAACGTGCAATCACTGGAGAATAAACTGGATGAGCTTTGTTCAAGACTATCTACCAACGGGACATTAAAAACGGTAATATCTTATGTTTCGCCGAGTCGTGGCTGAACGACGACATGAATAATATACAGTTGGTTGGGTTTTCCGTGCATCAGCAGGACAGAACAGCTACGTCAGGTAAGAAGAGGGGTGGTGGTTTGTGACAATTTGTCATTAACAGCTGGTGCGTGATGACTGATATTAAGTAAGTCTCAAGGTTTTGCTCGCCTGAGGTAGAGTACCTCATGATAAGCTGTGGAACACATTATCTACCAAGAAAGTTTTCATTGATATTTTTCGTAGCTGTCTATTTACCACCACAAACGGATGCTGGCACTAGGACCGCACTCAACAAGCTGTATAAGGCCATAACCAAACAAGAAAGTGCTCATCCAGAAGCTGCGCGCCTAGTGGCCGGGGACTTTAATGCAGGCAAACTTAAATCCGTTTTACCTCATTTCTACCAGCATGTCACATGTGCAACCAGAGGGAAAAAACACTAGACCACCTTTACTCCACACACAGAGACACATACAAAGCTCTCACTCACCCTCCATTTGTCAAATCTATTGTTAGCACAGACTGGAATATGTTTCGGTATTCATCCAATGGCATTGAGGAGTATACCACCTCAGTCATCAGATTCATCAAAAGTGCATCAACGATGTCGTCCCCACAGTGACCATATGTACATATCCCAACCAGAAGTCATGGATTACAGGCAACATACGCACCGAGCTTCGAGGCAAGCAACACTGAAGCATGCAAGAGAGCACCAGCTGTTCCGGACGACTGTGTGATCACGCTCTCCATAGCCGCTCTCCGTAGCAAGACCTTTAAACAGGTCAACATTCACAAGGCCGCGGGGCCAGACGGATTACCAGGACGTGTACTCAGAGCATGCATTGACCAACTGAAAAGTGTCTTCACAGACATTTTCAAACTCTCCCTGACCGAGTCTGTAATACCTACATGTTTGAAGTAGACCACGATAGTCCCTGTGCCCAAGGAAGCGAAGGTAACCTGCCTAAATGTCTACCACCCCGTAGCATTGACGTAGGTAGCCATGAAGTGCTTTGAAAGGCTGGTCATGGCTCACATCAACACCATCATCCCGGAAACCCTAGACCGACTCCATTTTGCATACTGTTGCTGTCTTGAATAATTTTGCACGCCCAATTCTTCAGTTTTTGATTTGTTAAAAAAGTTTGAAATATCCAATAAATGTCGTTCCACTTCATGATTGTGTCCCACTTGTTGTTGATTCTTCACAAAAAAATACAGTTTTATATCTTTATGTTTGAAGCCTGAAATGTGGCAAAAGGTCGCAAAGTTCAAGGGGGCCGAATACTTTCGCAAGGCACTGTACTACTAGGCGTGTCAGAGGAAGGCCCAAAAATTGTCAAAGACTCCAGTCACCCAAGTCATAGACTGTTCTCTTTGCTAACGCACGGCAAGCAGTACCGGAGCACCAAGTCTAGGTCCAAAAGGCTCCTGAACAAGCCATAAGACTGCTGAACAATGAATTAAAGAGTCACCTGGGCTATTTGCATTGACACTGTTGCTACTCATTGATTATTATCCATGCATCGTCACTTTATCTCTACCTACAAGTACAAATTACCTCGACTGACTAACCTGTACCCCCGCAGATTGACTCGGTACCGGTACCCCCTGTATATAGCCTCGTTATTGTTATTTTATTGTGTGACTTTTATAATTTTGAGGAAGATCCTCTTCGGATCGAAGCCTAGTCAATAAAGCTGTGAATTGGGAGCTTAAAGAGTGTGCAGGCCTTCTTGTTCTTTATTAGTATTCTTTTATAGCCCAGCACTTATGACCACAAACTTTTCTATAGACATTGTAAAAATACAGATATATATTTAGCTCCTACATGTCCCTGTATAGCAGTTGTTTTGGTCCATATCCTACAAAATAAAAGACCAGCTAACCACCTAGCGGGCTGCTAATTCCTGATGTCAAATACAATGGCAGCAATTATATGGTAATCAGTGTTGGTGGCGCATACCTTTTTGTTTCCCTCTGTGTGTGTGTGTGTGTGTGTCTGGCCGAGCTGCTCCTCAGGGAGAGAGTTAGTCACGGCTTATTATTGACCCATTAGACAGCCGTCACACTGGCATAGAGGAACCTTTCAACACGCATGCACACATACACTCACTCACTGCATTTATTCGGATGAGGGTGGTGATAGCCACGATTATAATCTTAGGAAATATCAATGGAGTGATTTGTGATTATGAGTGGAGAGATATTGTATAGTCTTCTGTGAGCATTGCGATTGTTTATATTTGAATATTCTCCACCTTTCCTGTTGCTGTCTTGTACCTTGTATTCGGACTATTTTGTTCATATGATTGGGAACAATTTGGAAGTTGAATTATCATATAAACGCAGTGTACGAACATACAAGCAACCCACAAACATATCAAATGTGTCTATCCCGACATGACTCCTCTACATTGAACCATTGATAAATGTGTTGTTTTGATAGTAACCCCCCCACCTGCACATCTTTAGTCCTGTCAAGCCCAAACAGCCCGCCACCCCCTCCTTACTCCTGCCCTCTAACCCCTTCACCCTCCCATCCACCTCTCTATCCTAACACTCCCGTACTACCACCCTCCCCTCTCCCCTCCCCCTGTCCCACCACAGCAAAGCTCTATCTTTGTTAACCTAATGCGCTTTTACCAGTTGCTTTCTGCCAGGGGGACATCTGCTGCATGCAACCAGTCAATATTGTGGGGACAGTTCAAAGCGGACCAGTTCATTATCTGTGTCAGCTTAACAACCAGAAGGTAGCAGTCCGAGGGACTGAGAAGGAGTGACAATGTGGCCCCACACAATGGACTCCTCATTAACTAGTGATTTATCATGATGGGATGCCCAGTCCAAGCCCCCCCTCACAGTCTACCCCTGTCAGACTATTTGGGACACTCAAATTAGTATGATATGAAACCACACCAAACGTAACATAAGACAGAAGGTTACTTAAGGCAAAAAAACTAAAACAGTGTGGGTGGGTGGGTGAATGGGCAGATAGCGTGAACATCTAGCAACCCAAAAGTAGCGTCTTCCAATCTCGTCACAAATAACTTTTGTATTTGAGTTAATAATCAACTTTGCAACTACTTACTACTTTTTAGCTACTTTGCAACTACTTAGCATGTTAGCTAACCTTTCCCATAGCCTGTTAACCTAACTCCTAACCTAACCTTAACCCAAAACTTAGCCCCTAACTCTAACCCTAGCTAATGTTAGCTACCTTTTATTGCAAGAATTGCAATTCGTAAACTATTGTACGACTTGCAATTCGTAACATGTCATAGGAATTGTAATCCGTAACATATCGTATGAAATGGATGATGGACATCCAGAAATGAATAAACATAGCATATCATACTAATTTGGTCTACCACTGAGTCTAGGTTGAGTTTAAAAGAAGTGAAAAAGTAGAAACATCAGTATCAGGAGTGTGGCGAGAGTGAGGATAGTGGTGAGAGTGAGTATAGTATGGAGGGTGCCAGGCTAACTGAAACAGGTAAAAGAGAGGCCTACTAGTGGATTTATATGCATTTACTTTTATATCCCTTTTCATGTGCACACTTTTGTTCTTTGATTGATCTTTTCCCACTTTGTATTCTTGGGGTTAACTTCAGTCTCTTTATGGCTTCAATGAGTTTTCTGTGTCTTGAATGTCTATGACACTTTGGTTCCTGACTTTCCTCCTATTCTTATTCAGATCGTGAGACAAACATAGGGTCTCTTTCTCTTTGCCTTCATCTATTTATTTCTCATCCCTTGTTTCTTCTTGCAAATATCCCATCCAACCTGTAAAATTAGCCTCTCAACGATCCCACACCTCCCTTTCCATGACGAGCTTTATGAAAGTCAAATATTGCAGTCATGATGATATGACATGTCACAGGAGCCTGTTAGAGATCCATCATGCATGCATATGTAGCGAGATCATAGTCCGTCACCAGACATTCTGCCCTCATAGAGAGGGACTCCACATAATGGCAGCATAATGAGCATTTAATGTATGGCTGCTCTGAAATGGAGGAGAAAGGGAATATTCAGCGTGGCCCATGTGTGGTTTTGTAAAGCCCTGCGCTAAGGGACACGCCTCTTCTCTCTCTTTCTCTCCACCCCCTCTTCCCCACCCTTTTCTCTGAATCCATTTGCCTAAATCAATCTGAGGAGGAGGCGGTCGTGGATAATGTACCAGCCGAGGTTTGTAAACCGTTTTGTTAACAATTGCATTGTGAAAAGAAAGAAAAAAAGAGGAGGAGAAGAGAGATAAAGAGAGAGAGGGAGAGAGGGGGACAGAAGGCAGAAGGTTTCATGAATGAGGAACAGTTGTGGTGGGTGTGGTGGGCAGAACCATTTGGGACAGGGTCTGGTTAGTGGTGGTGACACCCCTGTCCCATCTCTACCCCTCGCCCCCTATTGCTCCCCTCCCACCCGGCATCCTCCCCCATTCGGACCAGTCCTCACTTTAGTCACACCACCTGCCTCCACCACACACCCACCCATCCTCTGACAAGGCCAACAGACGGAAATCCCCTCACTCACCTCCCTCCTCCTCGAACCTCCCCAGCCCGATCCAACCACATCCTGCTTTGGAGGATGATAGATGAGAGGACACTTAGCGGTGGTCAATGAAAAGAGAAAGACATCAACTTAGTTACTAATCATGTCCCTTTTTGGCGTATTGTAGTGATCAATAATCAATAGTGTTTCAATCAGCTGGTGATCATTATACATTTTCTATAGGTCAACATAGTACTTTTATCGATAATGAAAGGCAGAGGGTGTGTGTAAGAGATGGTTCAAGTCAGGAAGACCTATTCATTTTTTCTCCCTATAGGCAGAGCCCAAATTAGTATGATATGCTATGTTTATTCATTTCTGGATGTCCATCATCCATTTCATACGATATGTTACGGAGCCCAGAGATTTATGCGATTGAAAGAACCTGAACAAACTGTCACTGGTTTGAACCTAAGCACGAAACATGGAGATGCCTTCAAATTATGTAACCACTCAAATTTACGTAAAATAATTCAAAATAGCTCCTTTAATATTCATAATGTTGAATACACTTTGGTGGTGTTAGTCGGAATTTGAGACAAAATATCCACAGAATGTTTTTAATTAACCCCACGTTTTATGTATATACTGTAATATATTAAAAATTACTACACAAAATTAGCAACAACTTACATCCCTACATCAAACATGTCTAACAAAACAAAACACAGGTATAAACAACAAAATACTATAATAATTGTACAATACCTCCAATATATATATACTATATCCTTCATGTTAAAAACATGGGTAGTGTTCAAAAAGGTAAATAAGTATTCTGCTAGGTTTTTCCAAAACTCTATCACAGATTTACATCCATAGAACAAGTGAGTCAGATTTTCACCTTTTTTTTTGCAGAAAACGCAGATATCATCAATATCAACAAATTTGAACAACATATAATTAATTACATGGATATATCTTATGTAGAATCTTAAAGTGCACTTCCTTAAATGTGTTTGGTGTACAATACCTGCAAGGCATCAACCGAGCTTTTTTCCCAGACATAGTAATGAATAAGCATGTTCCAGAAAATGTTTCCTCTAGGCGTAAGTTGGTTCCATGAATGGAAAATGTGTATTTGTTACAACAAGATTTCTCGAGTAAGTCCACGCCTTCCAAACTGAGTTCTGGATAAGCTCTGTGATCATAACCAAAGCTAAGATTAATTTTCATTAGTGTAGTAAGACCACTGGGAATGGCTTTTTATCACAGAAATAAACTCTCATTCGGGGGTATTGGAAACTCATTCAATGTTATACATTTGAAAGAATATTACATCAAGAACAAAGTCAATATACCTCTCATGCCAGCTAGGTTAGAACAATGACTTATTCCTTAAAGTTATGCCTGAATTATTCCACAAACGAGCTTTATGTGGGGAAAAATTGTGCAGGAAACATATTTACCAGGACACTAAAGCTTGTTGGTGAAACCTACACTGAAAAAACTGGACAAGGTGGGCTGTCAGATTTCTGTGTGATTTACTCAAACATGTTTTGTTTCTCCTCTCAACCCAATTTCATTGCTTGCAAGCAAAATCAGATCTACTAGTTTGAATCATATAGTTGGAGTGTGAACCAATAAATCTAATTCATGACGAGTAATGAGGAACAATTCAAATCCCGCGAGAGAAGAACCTTCCAGAAAGAACCCTGGCGCGTTAGCGGAGAAGACAATACCTAGAATCTTGGTCAAGGTAAGCATGGTGATTGATTTTATTCAACGTTTGTCTGTGTGGTTGTAGTCAGAATTTTAAGCAGCAACATTATTAGTGATTGATCCATATCCTAATTTTGTGCTTTTGAGTCTGAAACACATTGGCATGGCAGCTAAAGGTAAAAGACAATGTTGCTAGCTAGCTTCTATGAACAGTAAAACAGGACTAGGTCAAGATGAACATTTTGCAAGGAGGTAAAGTTAGTTGGCGAAACACCATGATATTTACCTATTGGTCAAGAACTTTGAATTTACCAAGCCAAGGACTAATTAAGGTTTTCTGAGGAGTGCACACCGCTTGAGCTAGCTAACATGCTAGCTAACTTGCTAGCTAACGAATTCTTTGGTGCTTGTGCACGACATCGTCTGCAATCACTTCGCAGCAGCATTTAGTGCGACAGTTTTTTTTCTTGTGAGGTAAAAGTAAAAAATTGTCAAAGATAATGTATTTGCATCAACAACAAAAAAAATCATGACATATTTAAGGTCCAATTTAACAGTTTAACAGTTTGCCCACGGCTGCCTTCATGTCATAAACATGGTGCAAAGGTGACATAGACTTTTTGAAATGGGATGTGGATGTAACGATTGTCCTCTTCTTCTGATGAGGAGTAAGAGAGTGCAGCGTGGTAAGTGTCCATTTTAATAATTAAAACTGAACACCTCAAAAATACAAAATAACAATGTGAATGAACAAACAAACGAAACAGTCCCGTGTGGAACAAACACTGACACGGAAAACAATCACCCACAACTCAAAAGTGAAACCAGGCTACCTAAGTATGGTTCTCAAATCAGGGACAACGATTGACAGCTGCCTCTGATTGAGAACCATGCCAGGCCAAACACAGAAATCCCAAAAGATAGAAAAAGGAACATAGACAATAAATTATGGACAAAGTTATACATAAATATGACTAACATCGTCAATAAAATAATATTAATTATCAGGTTTACGGAACATAATCAAATCCATTTGAAGCTACACATTTAATTCAAATAAAATATACTTTACCAAATCATGTTAAATTGATTATATTCCATTACAATGCATTTACTTGAATAAATTGTATTTGCTTGACAAAAATAAAAGAGGTCAACTGAAAAATAATAATTGTGTTTATCTAACATGTTTCATTCGTGTGGAACCAAGGTACACATTTGAATTAAGTCAATTCAAAGCACTGTTTTTTTCAGTGTAGCCAATTTAGCGTGCAAATTTTCTATTACGTTTCAGGAGAAGATCCAGATTTTTTATTTTATTTTACCTTATTTAATTAACTAGGCAAGTCAGTTAAGAACAAATTCTTATTTTCAATGACGGCCTAGGAACAGTGGGTTAACTGCCTGTTCAGGGGCAGAACGACAAATTTGTACCTTGTCAGCTCGGGATTTGAACTTTCAACCTTCCGGTTACGAGTCCAACGCTCTAACCACTAGGCTACCCTGCCGCTCGAAGACGACTCTTCATCGCCTGGTCTCCAGTGATCTGCCACGGGTCCGGGAGACGTGCTGCACCATGAGCTAGGTTATTTCTTTGGCAGAAGGTAGCTTGGGGAGAGGAATGAAGTGGGTGACTTTGGAAAACCGGTCCACTACTGTCAGGACGGGGGGAGACGCATGACAAAGTCCAGGGATATGTGAGACCAGAGACAGAGGAACAGGCAGAGGTTGAAGGAGACCAGACGGAATCTTGTTCTACGCACAGATCGTGCATGCGGCGACGAACGCAGAGCCGTCAGGAACCATGGTAGGCCACCAAAAGCGTTGTCGCACAAAGGCCAGAGTCCAATTGGAGCCCGGGTGGCAGGCAAGCCTGGAGGAATGGGCCCACTCCAGGACCGAGGACCGAGGAGCGGAAGGCGTCAGGAACAAGCATCCGGTTATTTGGTCCAATCCACCACCGCTCTCACCTTCTCGGGATCCATCTGTACACTCCCTGCAGCGATGATGTATCCCAGGAAGTGGATGGTGGAGCGATGGAATTCGCACTTCTCTGCTTTCACAAAAAGCTGGTTCTCCAGGAGGCGTTGGAGAACCTGTCGGACGTGGAGCACGTGTCCTTGGGCGGAGCGGGAGAAAACGAGGATGTCGTTGAGGTAGATGAAGACGAACCGGTTCAACAAGTCACGGAGAACATCATTCACATAAGCCTGGAACACAGCAGGAGCATTGGTAAGGCCGAATGGCATGAACAGATAATCGTAGTGACCGCTGGACGTGTTGAAGGCAGTCTTCCACTCGTCCTCTTCCCGTATCTGCACCAGGTGGCAGGCGTTCCGTAGGGCCAGCTTGGAGAACACGGTGGCCCCCTCGAGAGGCTCGAAGGCCGTGGAGATGAGTGGTAGCAGGTAGAGGAGAGTACAGTTGAGTACAGTTGTCCCCGGGCCGGAGTGGTGCCTCGGAGAAGGTAGATCCTGCAGTCATAGGGTCGGTGCCATGTAAGCGAAATTGCCTGGGCCTTACTGAACACCTTTCAGAGGTCCTGGTACTCTGTGGGAACAGCGGAGAGGTCCGTGGCAACTTCCGAGCCCCCAGGAAGACTTCCCGGGCAGGCTTCACTGACTTCAGGCAATGAACGTGGCAGAATGGGCTCCAGCCCATGATGGCACCAGCAGACCAGTCAATAATGGGATTGTGTCGCTGGAGCCAAGAGAATCCCAATCCCACAGAACCTGAGGAGACTTAATAAGCAGGGATTGGATCGTCTCGGTGTGGTTCCCTGACACACGTAGGTTGATGGGGGTGGTATTGTGGTTGTCCCGGCCTATAGAGCACCCATCCAGCGCTCTAACGTCCATGGGAATGGAGAGGGGCTGAGTGGGGATGCCCAGCTCAGACGCCAGGGTTGCGTCCATAAAGCTCTCATCAACCCCAGAGTCGATGAGTACCCAGAGAGCTTTAAACTGGTTCCCCCACAGCAAGATGGCATGAAACGGGGTGCGAGAAAGGGGAGAAGAAAAGTTATCCGTATGAGTACTCCAGGGTACTCGCTCCTACCTCTGACACTGTCTAGTATATAGGTCCTGGATGGCAGGAAGCTTGGCCCCAGGGATGGACTGGGTCTTACGCACTAGCCTCTGTAGCGCCTTACGGTCAGATGCCATACCGGTCAGGATCCTCTCGATGGTGCAGCTGTAGAACTTTTTGATCTGGGGACCCATGCCAAATCTTTTCAGTCTCCTGGGGGGGGAAAGGTGTTGTCGTGCCCTCTTAACGACTGTCTTGGTGTGTTTGGACCATGATAGTTTGTTGGTGATGTGGACACCAAGGAACTTTAACCTCTAGCGTCGAGCAATCCCGTATCCGGGAGCGTAATTATAGCCTCAAGCTCATTACCATAACGCAACGTTAACTATTCATGAAAATCGCAAATGAAATGAAAGAAATATATTCACTCACAAGCTTAGCCTTTTGTTAACAACACTGTCATCTCAGATTTTCAAAATATGCTTTTCAACCATAGCTACACAAGCATTTGTGTAAGAGTATTGATAGCTAGCATAGCATTAAGCCTAGCATTCAGCAGGCAACATTTTCACAAAAACAAGAAAAGCATTCAAATAAAATAATTTACCTTTGAAGAACTTCGGATGTTTTCAATGAGGAGACTCTCAGTTAGATAGCAAATGTTCAGTTTTTCCAAAAATATTACTTGTGTAGGAGAAATCGCTCAGTTTTGTTCATCACGTTTGGCTAAGAAAAAAATCCGAAAATGCAGTCTCTACAACGCCAAACTTTTTACCAAATTAACTCCATAATATCGACAGAAACATGGCAAACGTTGTTTAGAATCAATCCTCAAGGTGTTTTTCACATATCTATTCGATGATAAATCATTCGTGGCAGCTGTGTTTCTCCTCGAAGCAAACGAAAAATACACGCAGCTGGAGATTACGCAATAATTGCAATGGAGGACACCAAGCGGCCACCTGGTAGATGTAGTCTCTTAACCTCTTCCCTCTACTCGGGACGCTTGCGTCCCAACTAGAGCTCTGGAAATGCAAATGTGCTATGCTAAATGCTAATAGTATTAGTTAAAACTCAAACGTTCATTAAAATACACATGCAGGGTATCGAATTAAAGCTACACTCGTTGTGAATCCAGGCAACAAGTCAGATTTTTAAAATGCTTTTCGGCGAAAGCATGAGAAGCTATTATCTGATAGCATGCAACACCCCAAAAGACCCACAGGGGACGTAAACAAAATAATTAGCATTTCGGTGTTACACAAACCGCACAATAAAATAGAAAACATTCATTACCTTTCACCATCTTCTTTGTTGGCACTCCTAGATGTCCCATAAACACTATTTGGGTCTTTATTTCGATTAAATCGGTCCATATAAAGCCTAGATATCGTTATATGTAGACTGTGTGATAAACGAAAAAACATAGTTTCAAAACGTAACGTCATTTTTAAAATTCAAAAAGTCGACGATAAACTTTCACAAAACACTTCGAAATACGTTTGTAATGCAACTTTAGGTATTAGTAAACGTTAATAAGCGATAAAATTCATCAGGAGGCGATGTAAAGATCATTAGCTGTCCGTCTGGAAAAATGTCTGGCTAGAAACTCAACGAAAATATCCGGTCCTAGACCGGAGGAGATACGGTGTCCTGTATGTGTTTGACCAAGAAAAAACTCGAAGGGAAATGACAAGACTCTAGACACCGTGTGGAAGCTGTAGGTACTGCAACCTCAGTCAATTAATTGTGGTTCACGTTTATCAATGGGTTCAAGTAGCGCATGGATATATTTTCCCATTTTCAGTGATCAGTTTTTCCTGTGCTTTTCGATGTAAATGCCGTTCTGGTAAAGCCACAGCAGTGATTTAACCAGTTTTTTAAACGTCTGAGTGTTTTCTATCCACACAGACTAAGCAAATGCATATATTATATTCCTGGCATGAGTAGCAGGGCGCTGAAATGTTGCGCGATTTTTAACAGAATGTTCAAAAAAGTAGAGGGTAGAAGCAACAGGTTAAGGTCAATCTTCCAATGATTTGCCTACAAATACGTCACAATGCTGTCGACACCTTGGGGAAACGACAGAAAGTCTAAGCTCATTCGTGACCCATACACAGCCATATAAGGAGACATTGGAACACAGCGCATTCAAAATCTGGGGCACTTCCTGTGTGAAATTTCATCTTGGTTTCGCCTGTAGCATTAGTTCTGTGGCACTCACAGACAATATCTTTGCAGTTTTGGAAACGTCAGAGTGTTTTCTTACCAAAGCTGTCAATTATATGCATAGTCGAGCATCTTTTCGTGACAAAATATCTTGTTTAAAACGGGAACGTTTTATTATCCATAAATGAAAAGAGCGCCACCTATATCCAAGAAGTTAAACTCTTGACCCACTCCACTACAGCCCCGTCGATGTTAATGGGTGCCTGTTTGGGCCCGCCTTTTCCTGTACTTCACGATCAGCTCCTTTGTCTTGCTCACATTGAGGGAGAGGTTGTTGTCCTGGCACCACACTGCCAGGTCTCTGACCTCCTCCCTATAGGCTGTCTCATCGTTGTTGATGAGTGTGCAAAGCTGTCATCAAGGCAAAGGGTGGCTACTTTGAAGAATCTCAAATATAAAATATATGTTGATTTGTTTGACACTTTCTTGCTTACTACATGATTCCAATATGTGTTAGGTTTGATGTCTTCACTATCATTCCACAATGCAGAAAATAGTAAAAATAAAGAAAAACCCTTGAATGAGTAGGTGTGTCCAAACTTTTGACTCGTACTCTATGTCAGTATAAAGGAGGAAATGTAGCTTACTTGTTGAGTAAAACCCAAGCTGTGATCCATCCTGATGTCTTTGCTTGCTGGTTCAGTAGGACCCCCAGAGACAACTGCAGGTCTTGACAGGTGGTCTTGCAGTCACCAACCATCTTCTGGCAGACAGATCGCTCACTCTGAACAAGCAGGTGATGCTACTCTTGCTTCTTCGGCTTGGCTGACTTAACGGCTTCTGGCAGATTGGTAGATCTGAAGACCTGATTGTTGTTCCTCTGGCACTGCCAGCACAGGTCTGTGCTGGGCTTAGTACTTGAGATGTGGGGCAGCAATTGTCTCCACAGATTCCTGAAGGAAGACAGAGTGACTACACGTACCTCTTGAAAATACAGAAATAATGTGAGATTAATATAAGTAGTGCCAATCATGTTGGAGGTAAAATAAATAATAAAAACGTGTTGCTTATTCTTTACTTTAAGTGTTGTCATCTCAGCCAATCATGGCAAGCAGGAAGGTTCCTGTCTTTTTCTGTGGCTAAACCAACTAGTCTCGTAATTTAACAAAAAAAAAGCATTTTCATAAAAAATAGAAAGTACAAATTGAAACAAGTCACAAATTATCAATCTTCTTTGATGTTTCTTTAGTAGCCCGCTCTATAATGAATACGGCATGGCATCTTGTTTAGTATTTTATTTTATTTAACCTTTATTTAACCAGGCAAGCCAGTTAAGAACAAATTCTTATTTATAGTGACTGCCTACATTGACCAAACCCGGACAACGCTGGGCCAATTGTGCACCGCCCTATGGGACTCCCAATCATGGCCTGGATTCAAACAAGGGTGTCTGTAGTGACACCTCTAGCACTGAGATGCAATGCCTTAGACCGCTGCGCCACTTGGGAGCCAGGGTCTGGATTGCAGAGAACAGTTCAGACATGGAAATGTCCTATTTCACTTTTTTCTCCAGTGGGTTTTTAATTGGGGTCGGAGGTAAAGAGGTTGCAAGGATCTCGTCCTGGTCTGTCTTTTTCTTCCTCTTGCTTGAGCTAGCGGCATCTTGTGTATCCATGCTGCTCTGGCTCTCGTTGTAGCTAGCTAGCTAGCATGCCTGCTGTCTTCTGTGAAGCTTGGATATTCCGTCTTATGTTGTCTTGCTGTCATGTTCTTCCAATTCAACTTGACAAAAACAAACTTGCCATATGTAGCTAAAACGTTTCTTGCTTCACCTAACCCTCAAAGTTGCTTGGACAAGCGAGAAAACACTCCCTCTCACAGCGATGCCATCTTGGCTCCTCGCATGTAACTAAAGGCTGTGTGTGTTTACATGGTTTGGAGCATGTACCAGGTGATAATAATTTCAACGGCAGTACCGGCGCTCTACAAAGTCAGGTAAACAACACTTTCCTGTGGATATTTAGTCTCAGATTTCGAGTTGCTGAAGGACCAACCGCACAGACAACCGGTAGTGTAAACTCAAATGTAATTTTATTGGCTTGTTATTGGCTTGTAAGGAAAACTTCAAAAATGTTACATTGCTATGTTTCAACACCATTTATCAAGTATAAATGTCTGGTTTATTTTCACAATCTCCATTCAACCTGTCTTCTCCCCTTCATCCACACCGACTGAAGTGGATCCAACAGGCGACATCAACAAGGGACCATAGCCCCCACTGGGATTGACCCGGTCAGTCCATGTCATGGAAAGAGCAGGTGTTCTCAGTGTCGAGTAGAACATTGCATTTTAAACAAATAGGAGAATAGTTAAATTAGAGACTCCCGCAAAGTTAGACTTTTATTGCAATTAGAGGGGGGGGCTGAACTTCCCACTGACCCCCCTGTAATCCGCACGCTGCCTGCAGGGTGCTCCAACAGAGACAGGGAAATCTATAGGAAAACTAATTCTGACCCACATTGAAGACAAAGCAATAGAGAAACAGAGCTTGGCAGGTAGCCTAGCGGTTAAGAGCGTTGAGCCAATAACTGAAAGGTTGTTGGTTTGAATCCCCAAGCTGACTAAGTGAAAAATCTGTCAATGTGTTCTTGAGTGAAGCACTGAACTGCAATTGCTCCTGTAAGGTTTAAAGTGTACCCCTTCTCTACCACAACAGAAATTGCAACTCAAACCTTTCTCTGAGTAGTTAACACATTACCACAAATCCCCTGCAATTGAACCCCAGAAACATTATCTGTTCATGTGAAACGCAAAGTCTCTATTGTACAATCTGTTCCCCATATGGGACTACTTTGCCTATCAAAGACACTTTGAGCCTGGTGACGCCTGTGCCAGTCTGACACCATATTCCCCTCTGGGCCCCTCCAGATCTCCACCCCAGCACCCATTACTGCATCCTAGCTCCAGACCCAGCTCTCGCTGGACAGCTATCCCCAGAAGGGCCCTCCAGATCAGGGTTGATTTGCAGCATAAGCCCCCTAGTGATTACCCATTAGCCCTGGTCCCCATTGACTCTGGCTTCTAGCAGGGTAGCATGTGTACCCCTCTATACCCCTCCCTATCGCCATAGTGGCCCTCCCATTGCAGATCCCCCTCCCCTCTCCTCCCTAATTGGCAGTAAGGGGTATCAGAGAGGGCTGGGAAACAGGGAATAGATGGTGACATCTGATCTGATGTCCACTTAAAATCAAAATAATGTTGAGCTGCTACTTTGTTGTATCACAAGGGGTAGTCTGTAGGGGCATGGTGTTTTAATTTGATGATTGACAGGTCATTATAGAAACAGAATCTCAGTTTAAGTGTGAAAGGAGAAGATGTTGTCTACAGGAAGAACACCTGACTGTGACAAAATATGTATTTGTTGCACAGAAAATGAAGCTAGACTTAGGGTTAGGGTTAGGATAGTGGTTGAGGCTAGGGTTGAACCGAAATCTGAACATGAGGCTAGGGTTAGGGTTGTGGTTAAGGCTAGGGTTAGGATTGAACCAGGATGTGGACATGAAGTTAGGGTAATGGTTAGGGTTGAAGGTTCAACTGAAATGTGGACATGAAGCTAGGGTAAGGTTTAGGGTTAGGGTTGTGGTTGAGGGTTATGGTTGAACTGGGATGTGGACATGAAGCTATAGGGTTATGTTCAGGGATAGGGACAGTTAAAACAACTGTTACAGTTTTTCTCAATCTCATACAAAACATTTTTGGGAACATTGCACACAAGACACAGTACCATATGTCCTTTTGCAGAACATGAAATGCATTTTCAAAATGTATTTGTCTTCTCAAAACAGCAAACACATTCCTATGATACCTTAACAATTGCAAATACACGCAAGTTTACATACCGCTTGAATCAAGGTGACAAAACAGAAAGCTAATCTGTCTTTTAAAAATTCCCTTTGACTCAATGTTTTTTTTTTTGCAGTCATTGAAAGGTGCAGAATTTGGGGCAATGACTATTTTGTTTTGACGCACCTTTCGCCAAACAATTTCATACACATCAAGTACTGTCAAACATTGTTCCCGATCAAAAGGAAAATGGAAAATAAGCACATTGTGCAGAATTCATTCATCAACACCATCACAATGCTGACAGGTTTGTGGACTTTCATCACCAGGTAGAAGAACAATTCCCAATAGAAATAAGGACAGGTGAATACAGAGGAGGAAGTGCTCATATGAACGGATAGGCCTCAAACGAAACCAAAGGAAAGCTCTGTAACGGAGACAATGTTGGAGATGACGACTTAGGAGTAACACAAAGTTATTTGGAAGTAACCCAAATGTATTCTCTGCAATGTTGCGAAAAATCCTAAGAATATCACTCGGAATCCCCCTCCTACATAATCGTGTTGATCTGCACATTTCTTCAAAGTGACTAGGCTGGATAACTATATCAAACTACATCAAACTGGCCGTCAGGCCACTGAATTCTCCAAATCTCTCCACTGTTGAACCACAGACATAGACAGTGAGTTTCAGGGTGTTCTTAGATGTCTTTGGTCTGTTTGGGTCCGACTGATGGTGGTCCTATGAGAACATCTCTCAATCAACACTCCAGACCTCACCAGCTCTCTCTTCCTTTTAATAACTAAACCTTCATGCCGTTCCCTCTGTTTACACACCCTGATTAGTTTGGTAAGGGGAATCAATCTCCCAAGAACCCGTGATCTCTGAATCAACGTACCCCTCTGTCCTACTCTTTATCCCTCCGTCCACAAAAGAAACAGATTCTCCCAGAATCAGGGAGTGAAATTGGGGATCAGAGCGGGCCGACTCCTGAGCAAACAGACAGCTAATGGACCGGCTGTCTTCTCCTCCCCTCACATTACCAGCAAAGCAGGAGAATGTAGCCAGGCCAGTCATAACACTAATGCTTAAGCTGGCTAATCCCTTACACACACAGGCCTCATACTCACTGACTCACACACTGACAGCAGACAATCACTCCACCACCAAGGCAGTGGAAGAGAGTGTGCGAGAGAGTGAGAGTGATGGAATGGGACTCACAACGCACATGTACACTACCGTTCAAAAGTTTGGGGTCACTTAGAAATGTCCTTGTTTTTGAAAGAAAAGCTAGCCCAGCATCCCGGAGTCGCCTCTTCACTGTTGATGTTGAGACTGGTGTTTTGCGGGTACTATTTAATGAAGCTGCCAGTTGAGGACTTGTGAGGCATCTGTTTCCCAAACTAGACACTCTAATGTACTTGTCCTCTCTTTCAGTTGTGCACCGGGGCCTCCCACTCCTCCTTCTTTTCTGGTTAGAGCCCGTTTGCTCTATTCTGTGATGGGAGTAGTACACAGCGTTGGTTGAGATCTTCAGTTTCTTGGCAATGTCTTGCATGGAATAGCCTTAATTTCTCAGAACAAGAACAGACTGACGAGTTTCAGAAGAAAGTTCTTTGTTTCTGGCCATTTTTAGCCTGACATCGAACCCACAAATGCTGATGCTCCAGATACTCAACTAGTCTAAAGGAGGCCAGTTTTATTGCTTCTTTAATCAGAACAACAGTTTTCAGCTGTGCTAACATAATTGCAAAAGGGTTTTCTAATGATCAATCAACCCTTTTAAAATAATAAACTTGGATTAGCCTAAACAACGTGCCATTGGAACACAAGAGTGAATGTTGCTGATAATGGCCTCTGTACACCTATGTAGATATTCCATAAAAAATCTGCTGTTTCTAGCTACAATAGTCATTTACAACATTAACAATGTCTACACTGTATTTCTGATCAATTTAATGTTATTTTAATGGACAAAAAAACTTTTGAACGGTAGTGTATGTTCACATAAATTAATGTACACATGCATGGATGCACTCACTCACTCACTCACTCACTCACTCACTCACTCACTCACTCACTCACTCACTCACTTACACACACTCAATCACACACACACACACACTACCCCCCCCACACACACACACACACAAACACATCCCTCTCTCCGCTAGACCCCCCCAGCTGTGTAAACCTGTCTCTTCCAGGTTGGACTCATAGCTAGCCAATGGAGAATATGCTAATGCTAGTTTGGAGGGAGGAGCACTGTTGGCTTATGGAGGGATTAGGGCTTGTTGGCCAGCCCTGGCCCAGGCTCCCCGCTGTGGTAGCGCACTAATACAGGTGTTAGTAAACTGGCGTTAGCCACCAGCTAATTAGCCCCCATTCAGAGAGCGATTGTCTGGCCGGCTCTGCCATTTGTAGCACTGTTTGCTCGTCAGCAGGGAGGTCTCTCTGTACTGTGGTGGGTCCACCATGATCCAACTAGACCCCCCCCCTTCTCTCTTTCACTCTCTTCTTTCTGTAGTGTCCTGGACAGCAGGACTCATCCCAGAGACAGAAACATGCTCCGGCGGTCTAAAGAGAACCAGAGGCCAGGAGAGGACTGAGGAGAAGCAGGGATCAAACAACGTCTGTTTTGAACCCTGATTCACTGCTACATCTGGGTTTATCAGACTCGATTCTCCTGTGTTTCCCCTTTCAATGAGGACTACCATTTTTGCTTTTATAAGCGTTGTTATTAGAGGGACAAATCTGGCACCAATGATGACAAAGGTGCTTGTAGAATCTTCCATATTTTACGACCATGTAATGTATTCATAACAGGTGGTTTGTGTGTTGAGAGGGAGACAGTGCATAAAATTGCGAGGTGACATTGAATATATAGTTGTGAGAAAATTGACTTGTGTATCTTCCAAGTGTAGAAAATGTGGGAAAGCAAATAAAGGTTAGTTAGGTGACCTAACATGCCTAAAGCGATTCTGTCAGGGATGTCGGTGGTTCAAAGAAGTCATTAGTCTTCTCCAGCACCGTCACAAAGAGGAGATTTAAAACAGCAAACAGAAACAGATCTTGGAAAACTCAAAGCCAAACACACATATCCACTAAGAGGCTTTGGTGTATTATGCTGTTCTGTCCCCATACAAAGCCACAAATTCAAATGTGTCTCCCTCTCGCTCTTCTTCGCCTAAGAAAGTCTTATCATGTCTCATCCTGTGTTGTTTGTAAGGACTTTTGAGTCCAGCAGCCAATTCTTGTTTGGTGTCCTTGAGACAGATTTTTGCCTCGAAGTAAGTAAGCAAAAAGTCTGAACTTTTTGTTGGAAATTACACTTACCACTCTGAAGAGTTTCTAAATAATGAGCAAATGAAGACATTTATTTAATTACACGAAACAACTTTGTATCTCAGCCATCAGCTGTAACTAGCTGCTGGTGGGAATTTAATATGCATGGATAAATAACATTTGTAGAGTACCTTCCAAAGAATGCAGAAAAACGATAATTTCAAATGTATTTCAAGGCCTTACAAGAACTATTGCCAGCTGGCAAATTTCTTCACCGACATTTTCAATCTCTCCTTGTCCCAGTCTGTAATCCCAACACGTTTCAAACTGACCACCATTGTCTCTGTTCCCAAGAACTCCAAGGTAACCTGCCTAAATGATGACCGCCCTGTAGCTCTCACATCTATAATTATGAAGTGCTTTGAAAGGCTATTCATGGCACACATCAACTCCATCATCCCAGACACCCTGGACCCACTCCAATTCCCATACCACCCCCACCGATGATGCAATCTCAACTGCACTTCACACTGCCCTCTCTCACCTGGACAAGGGGGACAATAACTATGTGAGAATGTCATTCATAGACTTCAACTCAGCATTCAACACCATGGTGTTGAACGCTGAGCTGTAGTCTATGAAATTGTTCGTTAATAATCTCCATGCTCCGAAGTCACCTCTCATTCACAAAGCTCTCTCAGATATTTCAATTCTTATTAGCCAATGCCCGTCACGTGATCGCAACCATCTCAGACATCACAGCTCCAAAGTACAAGTGAAGACAGACACATCGGAATGCAATGGCGCACATCCTTCTTATCAAATTCCGAGAACTGTAAACATTTACTTTCTCAGTCCACAAGATGAGAAATGAACAGCAGAAGCACTAGCCTATGTCAATTGTCACGCCTGCTCCCGCTCTCCTTCCCTGGCTGCATTACGCACTCCTACCACCATCATTACGCACACCTGCTTCCCTTGTCACGCGCATCAGCGATCCATTGCACTCACCTGGACTCAATCACCTGTGTTATTTAATCCCCTATATCGGTCTGTTCCCCAGCGTTTCAGCATTAATTGTCGTATGTTTTTGTATTACCCGGTTCTGACGCTGTTCCTGTCCTGTTCCATGTCTGTGTAAAATATTCACTCTCCGTACCTGCTTCTCATCTCCAGCGTTGGTTCTTACAGAATGCTGAAGCCATCAAACAAAGTATTGGGGAGTGCTGGCGTTTCGGTTGGTGGTGACGTCGGGTCCGGGGCCGCCGCCGATGGAACCGGGGGTGCCTCAGCCGGCTCGTCGGGCTTTCACACCCTAGCTGCTAGCTGTTAGAAGTTTCCTTGCCCTGGTTGGCTTGCCCATCCCACGTCAGGTTTCCGCTAGATCCTCAGGGTTTTAAGCCTCAGCCGGCTTGCCAGGTGTCTAAAGCCATCAGCCGGCTCATCAGGCTCCCATGTCCCAGCGGGATCCTACATCAAGCCTCAGCCAGTTTGTCAGGATCCTACGCCTCTGCCAGTTCGTCAGGCTTCTATGCCCCCAGCTGGCTGGTCCAGGGCCCATGCTTCGGCCGGCCTGTCAGGCTAGTCCAGGTAGGACTCCGGGTGGCGCCCCTAGAGGGGCAGGGGGTACTGTCACGCCTGCCTCCGCTCTCCCTCCCTGGCGCTCGAGCGCACCAGGCTACCCTGCATTACGCACTCCTGCCACCATCATTACGCACATCTGCTTCCCTCATCACGCATATCAGAAACTCATTGCACTCACCTGGACTCAATCACCTGTGTTATTTCCTTCCCGACGTCTGTCTGTTCCCCGCTTCAGCATTAATCAATGTCTTTGTTTTACCTGGTTCTGGCGCTGTTCCTTTCCAGTTCCATGTCTGTGTAAATTAAATATTCACTCTCCGTACCAGCTTCTCATCTCCAGCTTCGGTTCTTACACCCATAGTACAAAGGTTTAGTTAGCCTACCTATTCAATTGGTCAGCTTGTCATTCTGTGCCAGAAACAAATATTCCAAACAGACTCCGGGACTGTTGTGGGACAATAGATCCAAAAATCATACAACCACTGTACATCAAACAAACTGTTAAGTGCCCCATTAAATGACAAAAAACATTGAGGTTATAACCAATTATGTTTATGGTTAAAGCATTTCAAGATGTTTGAATGCCTCCGCTCAGATTGCAAGGTGTGTGATATTGTGATGCGCATCAGGCACTGGCTTTTCTCTCCCAGCGAACAGTGCCACCAGTATGTGGACAGAATCAAGCCTTTAGATGTTAATATTCATTCATCTACATTATACTTGCCAAACATGACTGGCGTTAAGCCTATATATATATACAGTTGAAGTCGAAAGTTTACATATACTTAGGTTGGAGTCGTTAAAACTCGTTTTTCAACCACTCCACAAATTTCTTGTTAACAAACTATAGTTTTGACAAGTCGGTTAGGACATCTACGTTGTGCGTGACACAAGTACCTTTTCCAACAATTGTTTACAGACAGATTATTTCACTTATAATTCACTGTATCACAATTCCAGTGGGTCAGAAGTTTACATACACAAAGTTGACTGTGCCTTTAAACAGCTTGGAAAATTCCAGAAAATTATGTCATGGATTTACAGGCTTCTGATATGCTAATTGATATAATTTGAGTCAATTGGAGGTGTACGTGTGGATGTATTTCAAGGCCTACCTTCAAACTCAGGCATCATGAGGCAGGAAAATGATGTGGATATATTCAAGCAACATCTCAAGACATCAGTCAGGAATGGGTCTTTCAAATGGACAATGACCTCAAGCATACTTCCAAAGTTGTGGCAAAATGGCTTAAAGACAACAAAGTCAAGGTATTGGAGTGGCCATCACAAAGCCCTGACCTCAATGCAATGCTACCAAATACTAATTGAGTGTATGTAAACTTCTGACCCACTGGAAATGTGATGAAAGAAATAACAGCTGAAATAAATAATTATCTCTACTATTATTCAGACATTTCACATTCTTAAAATAAAGTGGTGATCCTAACTAATTTTTACTAGGATTAAATGTCAGGAATTGTGAAAAACTGAGTTTAAATGTATTTGGCTAAGGTGTATGTAAACTTCTGACTTCAACTGTATGTAATTAGAAGTCTCATTAAAGTTTGGCTGCATTTTCTGGTGCCTCCCTAATGTCAGCTTTGGTGTGGACATGTGAGGCTGTAGCCAATACGCATATATCACCTACACTTTGACAGGTAAGTTATTTATCTACATTCTTAACAGAATAGCTAGTGTTTTTCGGTTTTCTAATACATTTAGTTGGCTTTATTGTTTAATGGCCATGGTGCCCTAGCAGATGGCCTTGGTCCCCTGGTAGATTGGGCATCTCTTGAAGGCCAAATGTCCTTGCCCCTAAAATATAGAAAGAGAGACTGACCAGGTGAATCCAGGTAACAGCTATGATCCTTTATTGATGTCACTTGTTAAATCCACTTCAATCAGTGTAGATGAAGGGGAGGAGACAGGTTAAATAAGGATGTTTAAGCCTTGAAAGACTGTGTATATGTGTGCCATTCAGAGGGTGAATGGGCAAGACAAAATATTTAAGTGCCTTTGAACGGGGTATGGTTGTAGGTGCCAGGTGCACTGGTTTGTGTCAAGAACTGCAACACTGCTGTTTTTTTTTCGCTCAACAGTTTCCTGTGTGTATCAAGAATGACAGTCCACCCAAAGGACATCCAGCCAACTTGACACAACTGTGGGAAGCATGGGAGTCAACATGGCCTAGCATCCCTGTGGAATGATTTTTACACCTTGTAGAGTCCATGCCCCCCATGAATTTAGGCTGTTCTTAGGGCAAAAAAAAGGGGGGCTTATACACACTCACTCACACACACACAAAAAAACACACACATTCACATACTGACAACACAAACACACATACATACACTTTTATACTCATCATATGCTCTGTTATAATAACTCTGTTATTTATTTTACTCTTATTATTATCTATCCTGATGCCTGTCACTTTACCCTGCCTTCATGGACTGTACATATCTACCTCAAATACCTCATATACCTGCACATTGATCTGGTACTGGTACTCCTTATATATAATCTCATTCTTGTGTATTTATTTATTTTTACTATTTATCTTTTTATTATAATTGTTTAACTCTGCATTGTTAGGAAGAACTCGTAAGCAGACATTTCATGGTGAAGTGTACACCCGTTGTATTCAGCGCATGTGACAAATATAATTTGATTTGATTGAACCACATGCTCTTACCAACTGAGCCACACAGGTCCAACACAACACCAGACAGCAATACACTATATCCAATCTCCATTTAATAGGCAATCCAGTGGGCCAATATGCATCCACTTACACTATGGGCTGGGAAGCTTGTCTTTGACATTCGTCCTACACAGAATAGGAGGGGATTTACCATCAGCAGGTCTGAATGACAAGAAACCCCTCGATCTCATCCTCCTATAGTGATACACTGTATAGCAGCAGGCAGGCCAGATGTGCCAGTGTTTCCCCTACTATTATCTCTACCTGCTGGGAGCTGGTAGGAGACCTATCCTTCTCTAGACCCTTCCTGGATCCCCCTGTTGAAACCTGCTCTAATCTGTTTGCTCATTTAATGACCCTATTGTTTCCTAGGCTAGGAAAAGCAGCTCTCGGTGCTGCTTAGTCTAAGGCTCTATGGGCAGGAAAGCTGCATTGATGCTCTGCTTAGCTCTGGGAACAATATGCAGTCACTGTGCCTGATGTCTGAGTCTGTAAGAAAGGAGGAAAGTTCGGGAGTCTTTCTATTGAGATGCTGTTTCGACCTATCAGATGTGTTGCAGCTGGTTGCTTTGTGTGTTTGAAGTGATCTAGCTATGATGATTCATCATTTCATTGAATGGTTCAAAATAGAATGCTTCTTGCCGATATTCAGCTTCTGAGTGACATCAAAGATGATGTGTAAACTGAAAAACAGCAAAACATGGATTTAGGAAAACTATTAGGTTATTGACAGTTAAATCATGTGTTGTTCTGTGATCTTAAGCTTGCATGCATTCATGTGGCTACTTGGCCCGTTTCCTTTTGAGGAAAACATTCATTAAAAGGTGATGAAATTGAGATGAATTAGAATTGAAATTTATGACAATGAATGGATATCCCACCAGAAGGTCACTGATATAGAAAAGCACAGGGCATCATATGGACTATTGTTACCACCAGCTTAATCAGGAGCGACAGCAACAAATAAAGGCAACAACCAAGTCTAATGATGTACGTCTCACGACACACACACACTGACTGCCACATGGACCAGTGAACCATTAGACCGTCAAACCCCTCTTCTCGACTTGACAGGCTCACTCTAATTGAACTAATCCCTCTCCCATGGGGCATGGACACACACACACACACAGAGAGAGAGAGCGAGAGAGAGAGAGAGAGAGAGAGAGAGAACACACATATCCTGAGAATAAGCCTCCAGTCTCATCTCTGGCCCATGTGGGCAGCAGAGCTACTGATTGGGAGACAATGGGCAGCAGATTGTGCTGTCAGGGTCCATTAATTGGCATCATTAGCATCACACTCTGGAGTCACGGGAGCTGTGTTCTTCCTAAACCCTAAGCTGAGTGTATGTGTGTGTGTGTCAGTGGGGCAGGACGGGGACAAAAAGTACAGTGGTTAACATCAAACCTTGTCTTATTGCATCATCCTACTACTCAGCGTTATAAATTCAAGAACCAATCAATTACTTGACCCCTGAGACATGTTACAGGCATAACTGTTGCTTGACAGTCACAAACATTTTATTTGATTTAAATTCAAAATATCAACCTTTGCATTAGCCATACGACTTACCCAATGGAAACAATCCACAAAGTCTTCTTAGGTAACCTAGTCGATGGTCAAAGTCACTGACCACTGGCATTGACCATCATGGGCACTTCCATTTCCAATATCCAACCGTGGGTCTCTGAAAAGAAAATGGATCCCCGCTGCTGCCATACATCCACTGTGGCGTAAGCCGCTGCTTCCTCCATTCGACTTCCTGTCTGATCAATGCAGGGGACAATGTCTCAACAGGTGTGATAGTCATGGGCCCAGAGCCAGCCCTCCACCCCACCGCTAGCTCCAATTAGCACCCACTGCTAAAGAACAAAGAGAAGATATTTCACTTTCATTTCATTTCAGCAGAGTGCCAGTTAAAGGTCTCTTCTGTCAACCCCTCTCTTTCTCTTTCTGTCACGTTCCGTACTCTTTCTGCTGGCATCTCTCAAAGATAATTTCTCGCTTTGTGTTTTGTATGGCGTTGGCCAGTATGGAGTCGATGTCTTGTGTTTTAAATGGTAACGGTGTTGAAACCATGGGTTGTTGATTAATTCATAGCATGTGACTCACTTGCTTTTTGTGTTTTAGTGGGGTTGAGTTCATGAAAACCCCTGGAGGTCTGAGGAAAGGAACATATTGCTCACAGAGGAAGTGACCACACTCAATTGCCATGTTTTCAGTACTTTCACATACCATATCTAAATATACAGTGTCTAACACATTCACCTTTTGCAACACTTTGTAACATTATAACAGCATAACTTAAAATGAGTAGTTGTTTTCATACCATAACATATCGGGGTGATTGTTGCATTTCTGAGTGAATTCAAACTGTGCCTCTATATTGGTGGGTTAAATATGCAGCTGATTTTACATGATGTCCAGTTTATACATTAAATTCCATTGCCATGGTCATTCAAGAGGGTGAGAATTATTTCATTATAATGTGATGATATCACAAACAAATGTGGTTGATTTGAAAATAGCTAACATACAATCACCATGGAAGTGAAACAGAATGGAAGTCATCGCAATACAATTACATTTGAATCTGACCACATCGAAATGAAATGTATAGCAGCTACAGTAGAATGTTTGGTTGACAGGCGACAACTCAGTTCTGGTGGCAACAATCCACAAGACAACAAGCGCGACTACAATCTGCTATCAAAGAGCGATTGAGTTCTCAAGAATGAGCTTCTGGCACCAAATCAAGTCAAATGTATTTATAAAGCCCTTTTTACATCAGCTGATGTCACAAAGTGCTATACAGAAAACCAGCCTAAAACCTCAAACAGCAAGCAATGAAGATGTAGAAGCATGGTGGCTAGGAAAAACTCCCTAGAACGGAAGAAACCGAGAGTGGAACCAGGCTCTGAGGGGTGGCCAGTCCTCTTTTGGCTGTGCCAGGTAGAGATTATAACAGGACATGGCCATTAAGGCCTGATTGTTCTTCAAGATGTTCAAAGGTTCAAAGATGACCAGCAGGGTCAAATAATAATCATAGTGGTTTTAGAGGGTGCAACAGGTCAGTACCTCAGGAGTAAATGTTAGTTGGCTTTTCATAGCGAGCATTCAGAGGTCAAGACAGCAGGTGCGAGCGAGAGAGAGAGAGAGAGAGAGAGAGAGAGAGAGAGAGAGTCGAAAACAGTTGGTCCTAGGACAAGTTAGCAAGTCTGGTGAACAGGTCAGGTTTCTATAGCCGCAGGAGGAACAGTTGAAACTGGAGCAGCAGCAAGACCAGGTGGACTGGGGACAGCCAGGAGTCATCAGGCCAGGTAGTCCTGAGACATGGTCCTAGGGCTCAGGTCCTACGGGAGGGGAGGCTGAAAGGGAGAGAAAGAGAATTATAGGGAGCATACTTAAATTCACACAGGACTCCAGATAAGACTGGAGAATTACACCAGACATAACAGATTGACCCTAGCCCCCCGGGACATAAACTATTGCAGCATAGATACAGGTAGCTGAGGGACACACACACACACTGTGGCCCCATCTGATGATACACCCCGGACCGGGCCAACTAGGCAGGATATAACCCCACCACTTTGCCAAAGCACAGCCTCCGCCCCCACACCACTAGAGGGATAGCAACAGACCACCAACTTACTACCCTGAGACCAGGCTGAGTATAGCCCACGAAGATCTCCTCCACCGCACGAGACCGAGAAAAAACGGAGCCAGTGACTCAGCCACCGTAATAGGGTGAGAGGTGAGGAATCCCAGTGGAGAGAGGGAAGCCAGCCAGGCAAGGACAGGAAGGGCGGTTCGTCGCTCCAGTACCTTGCCGTTCAACTTCGCACCCCTGGGCCAGACTACACTCAATCATAGGACCCACTGGTTGAGTCTTGAGTAAAGACTTAAAGGTCGAGACCGAGTCTGCGTCTCTCACATGAATAGGCAGACCATTCCATAAAAATTGAGCTCTATCGAAGAAAGCCCTGCCTCCAGCTGTTCGCTTAGAAATTCTAAGGACAATAAGGAGGCCTGCGTCTTGTGATCATAGCGTACATGTAGGGATGTACAGCAGGACCAAATCGGAGAGATAGGTAGGAGCAAGCCCATGTAATGCTTTGTAGCAGTAAAAAAAAAATGATGCCAGTATAGAGAGGCTAGCACTGGAGTAATATAATCACATATTTTGGTTATCCCTTCATATCCCTTCTAGTCAAGATTCTAGCAGCCATGTTTAGCACTAACTGAAGTTTATTTAGTGAATTGCAGTAGTCTAATCTAGACGTGACAAAAGCATGGATTAGCTTATCTGCATACTTTTTGGACAAAGTGTCTGTTTTGTGCGAATGTTACAAAGATCGAATAAAGCTGTCCTAGAAATATTCTTTAAGTTCATCAAAAGAGAGATCAGTGGGCCTCCCGAGTGGCGCAGCGGTATAAGGCACTGAATTGCAGTGCTTGGGGCGTCACTACAGACCCGGGTTCGATCTCAGGCTGTGTCGCAGCCGACCGGGAGACCCATAAGGCGGCGCACAATTGGCCCAGCATCATCTGGGTTAGGGGAGGGTTTGGCCGGCCAGGATGTCCTTGTCCCATAGTGCTCTTGTGACTCCTTGTGGCGGACTGGGCTCATGCACTTTGACTTCGGTCGCCAGCTGTACGGTGTTTCCTCTGACACATTTGTGCGGCTGGCTTCCGTGTTAAGCGAGCAGTGCATCAAGAAGCAGTGCGGCTTGGCAGGGTCGTGTTTTCGGAGGACGCGTGGCTCTCGACCTTCACCTCTCCCGAGTCCGTACAGGAGTTGCAGCGATGGTACAAGACTGTAACTACCAATTGAATATCATAAAAAAGAGATCAGGGTCCAGAGTAATGCCAAGGTCCTTCACAGTTTTATGTGAGACCACTGTACAACCATCAGACTAATTGTCAGATGCAACAGCAGGTTTCTTGGGACCTAGGACCAGCATCTTTGTTTTGTCCGCGTTTAAAAGTAAAACAATTGCTGCCATCCACTTTCTTATGTCTAAAACCAGGCTTCCAGGCTAGGCAATTTTGGGGCTTCAACATGTTTCATCGAGATGTACAGCTGTGTGTCATCCGCATCCTAGCAGTGAAAGTTGATATTGTGTTTCCGAATGACATCCCTAAGCGGTAGAATATATAGTGAAAACTACAGACCAGTATCCCTTCTTTCTTTTCTCTCCAAAACTCTTGAACGTGCCGTCCTTGGCCAGCTCTCCCGCTATCTCTCTCAGAATGACCTTCTTGATCCAAATCAGTCAGGTTTCAAGACTAGTCATTCAACTGAGACTGCTCTTCTCTGTATCACGGAGGCGCTCCGCACTGCTAAAGCTAACTCACTCTCCTCTGCTCTCATCCTTCTAGACCTATCGGCTGCCTTCGATACTGTGAACCATCAGATCCTCCTCTCCACCCTCTCCGAGTTGGGCATCTCCGGCGCGGCCCACGCTTGGATTGCGTCCTACCTGACAGGTCGCTCCTACCAGGTGGCGTGGCGAGAATCCGTCTCCTCACCACGTGCTCTCACCACTGGTGTCCCCAGGGCTCTGTTCTAGGCCCTCCTATTCTCGCTATACACCAAGTCACTTGGCTCTGTCATAACCTCACATGGTCTCTCCTATCATTGCTATGCAGACGACACACAATTAATCTTCTCCTTTCCCCCTTCTGATGACCAGGTGGCGAATCGCATCTCTGCATGTCTGGCAGACATATCAGTGTGGATGACGGATCACCACCTCAAGCTGAACCTCGGCAAGACGGAGCTGCTCTTCCTCCCGGGAAGGACTGCCCGTTCCATGATCTCGCCATCACGGTTGACAACTCCATTGTGTCCTCCTCCCAGAGCGCTAAGAACCTTGGCGTGATCCTGGACAACACCCTGTCGTTCTCAACTAACATCAAGGCGGTGGCCCGTTCTTGTAGGTTCATGCTCTACAACATCCGCAGAGTACGACCCTGCCTCACACAGGAAGCGGCGCAGGTCCTAATCCAGGCACTTGTCATCTCCCGTCTGGATTACTGCAACTCGCTGTTGGCTGGGCTCCTGCCTGTGCCATTAAACCCCTACAACTCATCCAGAACGCCGCAGCCCGTCTGGTGTTCAACCTTCCCAAGTTCTCTCACGTCACCCCGCTCCTCCGCTCTCTCCACTGGCTTCCAGTTGAAGCTCGCATCCGCTACAAGACCATGGTGCTTGCCACGGAGCTGTGAGGGGAACGGCACCTCAGTACCTCCAGGCTCTGATCAGGCCCTACACCCAAACAAGGGCACTGCGTTCATCCACCTCTGGCCTGCTCGCCTCCCTACCACTGAGGAAGTACAGTTCCCGCGCAGCCCAGTCAAAACTGTTCGCTGCTCTGGCCCCCAATGGTGGAACAAACTCCCTCACGACGCCAGGACAGCGGAGTCAATCACCACCTTCCGGAGACACCTGAAACCCCACCTCTTTCAGGAATACCTAGGATAGGATAAAGTAATCCTTCTCACCCCCTTAAAAGATTTAGATGCACTATTGTAAAGTGGCTGTTCCACTGGATGTCTTAAGGTGAACGCACCAATTTGTAAGTCGCTCTGGATAAGAGCGTCTGCTAAATGACTTAAATGTAAATGTAAAACAATAGATGGTCCTAAAGCAGAACCTTGAGGAATACAGAAACTTACAATTGATTTGTCAGAGGACAAACCATGAACAGAGACGAATTGATATCTATCCGACAGATCAGATCTAAACCAGGCCAGAACTTGTCTGTGTAGACCAATTAAGGTTTCCAATCTCTCCAAAAGCATGTGGTGATCGATGGTGTCAAAAGCAGCAATAAGGTCTAAGAGCATGAGGAAAGATGCAGAACATTGGTCTGATGCCATTAATGTCATTTACCACCTTCATGGGTGCAGTCTCAGTGCTATGATGGGGGTCTAAAACCAGAATGAAGCGTTTCGTATACATTATTTGTCATTACTGTTAATTACTGCCACTTTTAGTGAGTTTAGTGCACATCAAGAGGATAGGTAGTAATTTATTATGTTCAACGTAGGAGGGCCAAGCAGAGGAAGTAGCTCTTTCAGTAGTTTCGTTAGAATAGGGTCGAGTATAAAGCTTGAAGGTTTAGAGGCCATTACTATTTTCATGAATAATTCATACAGGATTAAAAAAACTTGAGTGTCTCCATTGATCCTAGGTCCTGGAGGTTCTGTGCAGACTCAGGACAACTGAGCTGAGGAGAAATATGCAGATTCAAAGAAGAGTCTGTAATTGGCTTTCTAATGATCATGATCTTTTCGTCGAAGAAGTTAATGAATTCATCACTGCTGAAGTGAAAGCCATCCTCTCTTGGGGAATGCTGCTTTTCAGTTAGCTTTGCGACAGTATACAATTTTTTGGAATGTTCATATTTTCCTATATTAGGTTGGAAAAATAGGATGATCGAGCAGCAGTGAGGGCTCTTCGATATTGCACGGTACTGTCTTTCCAAGCTAGTTGGAAGACTTCCAGTTTGGAAGCTTCTTTCAGCGCTCTGGTATTTTCTGTATACCAGAGAGCTTATTCCTTGTGACAAATGTTTTTTGGGGGTGTGACTGTGTCTAGGGTATTACGCAAGGTTAAACTTAGATCCTCAGCTAGGTGGTTAAATTATTTTTGTACTTCGACATCCTTGGTTTGGGAAAGGGAGTCTGGAAAGAAATCTTTGGGTTGTCCAAGAATTTATAGCACGGATTTTGATGATCCTTGGTTGGGATCTGAGCAGATTAGTTGTTGCGATTGCAAACATAATAACATGGTTGTCTGATAGTCCAGGATTATGAGGAAAAACATTTAGATCCACAATATTTATTCCAAGGGACAAAACTAGATTAGGGGTATGACTGTGGCAATGAGTAGGTCCGGAGACATGTTGGACAAAACCCACTGAGTCGATGATTGCGCCGAAAGCCTTTTGGAGTGGGTCTGTGGACTTTTCCACATGAAAATTGAAGTCACCAAAATGTTGAATATTATCTGCTATGACTACAAGTTCCAAATTGGAATACGGAGGAACTCAGTGAGGAACGCTGTTTACGGCCTAGGAGGCCTGTAAACATTAGCTATAAAAAGTGATTGAGTAAGCTGCATAGATTTTATGACTAGAAAGTCAAAATATGAATACGCAGTCATTTTATTTTAAAAAAGAAAAAAATTGTGTGTGTGGGGGGGTTGACCTGTCTGTACCATGGAGGACAGAGGAACATCAGTATCTTCCTGGGTACACTCCTCACACAGTAAGTACCTCTACCTACCATACTATCTACACTGGTTTTCTTTTTAAATTAATACATTTTATTTCAAATGTACGCATCATTACATTATTTACAGTTTACTCCCACCCCAGCCTGTGCAGCCAGACAGCCCGAGTTTCTGGGAGCTCAAGAAGTACTCAAGGTACGAGCTCAGAAACAAAGCCAGGATCCTCTGCCACGGCCAGCACCTGCCTGAGCTGGAGCAACTCTGCCTGACCAACTGGCACATGGAGGTGGAGCGCAGGGTTCACTTTTACACTGTGGGAGTGAGAGAGACCCTGGGCAGACTGATCAGAGATGTCAGAAAGTGAGCAGGAGAAGAGGAGAAAGGCTTGGGCGTGGGAGGACTGCACCTGATGAGTTGAAAATATTTAAATGTTTTATTTTTGTAGTAGTAGTATAAGTATGATAAGATAATGTGAGATAAGATAGGCATAAGAGAATATATTTTTGTTATTGATAAATAAATGATAATTTAACCCTAACAATTGTGTATTTTTTTGTTGTAATATTACTCCATGGAAAATAGATGAAAATGGAAAAGAGTCAGAAGGGATGGCTGCCGTTTTATGGGCTCCTAACCAATTGTGGGTTTTTTACACTTCAGTTTACTGAGTAAATATTTTCGGAACTCTTATTTTCTTCAAACTGCATTGTTGGGTAAGGGCTTGTAAAGTAAGCATTTCACGGTAAGGTGTACGTACACCTTTTGTATTCGGCGCATGTGACAAATAAAATTTGATTTGATATTAATCAAACAAACTTGATTAAAGGTTGAAATGACCATTCTGTTTGTGTTTGTGTGTGCGTGTGTGTGTACGTATGTGTGTGGCAATGGTTTATGTGACTTTATTAGCTTTTTTCTGTTTAATCCTTTAATCAGTACAGGCCACTCTAATTTGTCATTGAAGTCTATATAGTGTGAAAGCTATGTTACCAAAAACTATTATACAAATGACGAGGGACAAATTCAACCCCAAACTGCATTTGACAAAACTGCAAATTAAACTAAAATAGTCAACATATTGAGCTTTATGACAAAACTATGAGTGTGTGAGCCTGTGTGTTTGTGGCTCCATAGAGGGGTGAAATGAAAATGACTTGGTTGGTCTGCCATCAAACTTACCAACAGTGGCTTGAAGTCATCAATGACACATGTTCTCTTGTGACCAGGAGGAAGTAGTCTGAACAGTTGGTCTGGACCACTGGCTGGAAATTAACTATGAAAGGATGGTAACAGATGAACAGACATAAGACAACGCATGTACACAGATACAGAAGCTACAGCTTCCTATGTTTTTATTTCATTACTGAATGTGAACAGGTGATTGGGAATACATGGTTTATACTGTGATAAAACCGTGTTTGATGTAATTTTATATCCCTTGTAAATGTATTTTGACAATTAAAGACACTGACCACAACATGACAAAGACTGACAGCAATATAGTGTTACCAAATGCTCTTTGGTACCTCCTGACAAGTAGCCACTGTGACCGTGTGCATCAATGCCTGGAACATTACTGCCCTCTGCCAAGCCTATCGATAAGTGGAAAGTATTCATGACGATGACAATGATGATAATGAAACCGTCAAAGCTAGGCTTCTTATTGAATTACATGCATCAGATGTATTTGTGTCCCAATAAAACAAGAACTATTCAAAACATTTTCCAGAATGTACTATCATCTTCACGGAATATGTTTGACAGTGTGTTAGGCAGGGCTTGTCGATTCTACTGCGAATTTCTATCACCAACGACCGTAGGAAACCGGATGCGTGTTTCCATGGGCACATTCATTTGTTTCGCTATCTGTTATGAAACCACTGGAAAGCAGCTGGGGTACAGCGTTTGGCTTTCCACTGTCATTTGCAGCCGTTTTACACCATCTAGAAAACTGCGAACGGACGATATAGACCAAGTGAGCGTCAGAAGCTAACGCACTCGAACTAACGTGAGTTGACTGTGTCACTCAGTCTGCAATCAGGCTTGGGAATTATTAGCATGTACCGTAACTAGCTACTGGGACTAGCTAGTAGCCTCCTATTGGACTGTTTTTACAGCTAGTTGTAATGCTGAGTGATTGGTTTCGAGGGAGGCTTGCAAGAAAAGGTTAATTGCCTTATTTATCTTGCTAGTTAGTTAGCAGTCAAGAGGCCGTTGTAAAGGCGTGACACGCACCTGGTGGGTATAATGTGTGGAACGTTCCAACAGGAATATGAACCAACAACTTCGTAAATGACACGGTTGCCAACAAACAACGCATGCAAAGTTGTATAGCGGCGGAATACGAGACCGAGTGGGCTATTTGATTACGTTTTCACTCGCCACGTTTATTCTAAAAAATGTCTCTGGTAGCCTATGGACAAACGTTAAGAATAAGCTACGTGGTGAGTTGACGCCTATTCGGTAGCTAGTTCGTTAGGTGACTTGGTCATGCTACTTCGTATGCGTTGTTCGTTGGCAACCTTGTACTTTACTACGTTTTTGGAACGTTGGGACGTTCCACAAAGTATACCCACCCCACACACCTGTGTTGCAATAAATAAATAAAATGCGGTATCATGCTGCTTTTGTGTACAACAGCGATTAAACCATTAGGTCTCTCCTCAGTGGTGAAGCATTGTCTTGTTTTGTCCTTCAGGATGGCACACGACCTGAAATCACTGGCAGAGGACTTCAGACAGAAGAATAAAAGCTGTTTTATCCTTGGTGTCTCTGGAGAGACAGGCAAAGAGTTACTCAAAGAGATTGTGGAGATGAAGCTCTTCTCCAGGATCACTGTCATCGGAAGGCGGCAGCTCACATTTGAAGGCGAAGCGTATGATAACCTGGTAGGTGTGCGACTTGTCTTTATTGTCAGTGTATTGTCTTTTCAAGCAGGGCCTGTATGGTTCTAAGATGCAGAGTTTATTTCATGGGGACAGGATTTAGGATTTACCATTGCTGAGAGATCTTGCTTTCATGTTATCCCTAGTCAATAATGGCACAAAATCACCTGTCTTATATTTAACACATTTTGTCCAATATCTCAAGATGGGGTCGTCATATTGTTGACATTTTCAAGCAAAGCTGGTCCTGACCTCCCTGGGGCCCTAAGCAAAATTATGCTATGGGGTCCTCCTACCTGACCCGTGAGCCATGTAAACCATTTTCCATTGCCACAGTCACACCTGACACCCCAGTGCTCCCACTACAATCCTCCTTCCTTTAAAACAGTTTGCTCCATCTGACGGTCTAAGAATAAGTATACCTATACAGAACAGAATGAGGTATAAACAAACAATATTTATTGAATATAATATTTTATATAGAATCTTAAGACAAGTGAATATTAACATGAATAAGAAATTGTATGAAATAATCTAATATAATAATGAGCTTTGTCTCTGCTGCCTGGTAATTAGTCCAATCCTCACAATATTAGCTTTGCCTAAACAATGTAAACATAAGCCTATAGTCTATGGCTCAAAGTCAAATAAAACCTATACAGCTGTGTGATTAACGTTGGTTCCCTCAACAGCCTGGGCATTTTCAGCATCAGGATGGGCACCAGTCTATCTGGACTGTCTGGAAGAAATTATGTCACATTGTTAGTTAAGCAGTCATTGACACGAATGCACTTCTGCTTTACAATCTTAAATGTTACTAAGTGTGTAAAACATTTTGAATGTTTGAATTAAAATCGTACCATCAAAATATCTCTTCTGCACTTTCTTGAGGCAAAATCATCGTAGGACATGTGTTTCCCTACATCATGATTTATGCTCATGATGGCCAGACCAGTCAAAAGTTCCTGTGACATGGAAGACCTCCGGTAGCTTTTGATGAGGGTTCATTTCGAAAAGCTCCTCTCTGCCGATGTTACTGGTAGGGTGACCGCAATTCTTAGGGCTATCCAAAAGGTTAGGATAGAGTTCCTCCAGGTTTTCCCTCGGAGAAAGGAAAGCAGCTCAAAAGGCAGTCATCTTATCTGATGGCAGATCAGTGAAATTCTGAATCTCATGTGCTAGATCCATTCCACTGATGTCACAGTCATCTCTGAAGGTTAGAGTGTTTTCAGCTTCCATGCAGTGAACCTTTAACATCTCCCTGGACATCTGAGAGGCAGTGCTGAAGTTCAGCAGCGCTCCATATTTGGTTTTCACCTGGTTGAGTGTTTCAAATCTCTCATCCATGGATGTCACAGCAGAGTTGACTTCCAAGGTTTTTCAGTGCATCAAGTCACTGGTTCATCAGGAGCCTCGTAGCTGAAATGCCTCTTCACATTAGTTTCTTCACAAATGCTTTTGGCTGTTGTCTGAGCCTCAGAGAATCCAGTTTCCTGGTATGTAGTAAGGGAGGACTTTGCATTTGAGATCAAATTTGCTGCGATATCCAACTGCATTGAGGCGGATTGAAGGAGCTTGTTCACCTGGTTTGTCATTGTCAGTATCTCACACCATATGTCATTGTCAGTATCTCACACAATACAACACAGCAAATCAAGAAGCGGTAGGACGCAAATTCCTTTGGAAGTGCTTGTGTCTCCACTTTGGCCACAGGATCATTGATTGTCCTGAACCTCGGAAGCCTGTTACCTGTTGCATGAACACTTTGGAGCCTACTCTCTCATCTTGTCACTCCATGACTTCACGGCTATGTCCACATGTTTCTTAAAAACACTCCCATCTTTGTGTGCCCGCTGAAAAGAAGGCGTAGAGCTTTTGCACATGCCCCAAAAAAGAAAAAGTGCATATTTTTGGAGATTTGGCAGCATCTGCAATGACAAGGTTCAGAGTATGTGCTCCACATGGGACAAACACGGCTCTAGGATTATTATTTTTTTTGTAATCTGGCTTGTACTCCTTGGTGCTTGCCCTTCATGTTGGCCCCATTATCATAAGCTTGCCCTCTGCAATCTTCAAATGGAATCTTCAGCTCGTTCAGCTTATCTAAGATGACAGTGGACAGATTTCAAGCCTGTTGTAACCTCAACATTCACAAAGCCAAGGAAGTGCTCCTTGATCTCTGGCTTTCCCTTTAAAGCCACGCGTCTCAGAATAATGGACATTTGATCCCGGTGACTAATGTCAGCTGTACAGTCCAAGATAATGGAGTCACTATTACTTCCAGAATCTTGTCACTCACAGTCTGTATCAGCTCATTCTGTGTGTGCTTCCCAAGGTAATGAGCATGTCTCTCCACATTTAATTTTGCTGAGATTTTCCATAACCGGGTAAAATATTGCCAGTAATTCAACCTCTTTTAAGAAGTTTCCATTATCTGTTTGTAGGAATTTGTCTGATGAACCCCTGAATGCTAGGTTTATTTCAGCCAGAGACTGGGTGATACTTACTAAAATTGTAAGGACATCCCGCCATCTCTTTCTTTCTGCCTCCAACATTGTAATTTGTATCTGGTCAAGAGTCCGACTTAGGAGCAGATCAAGTTGTCTCCACTTAATCATATTGTCTGTGTGTTCAGGACTACCCTCATGGTGTTGATATTTGATAAGTGTCTTTTTTTCGTAGAAAAGAGCTTACAGCAAAAACGATACACAGTGTTGTTTTAGATTATGAAAGCCAGCTCCTGGTAATCTTTTCCCCAGTTGACAGCTGTCTCTGTAATACGCCTGAATGGAAACCTCTTCTAGATTTGTCTTTGGGGTAAGATCAATCCAGTCCTGGTTTGAATGGACCTCTGCGCACTATCTCAGTCCTCATTAAAGTCTGTTAAGACTGTGGGCCGGTCTGCTGGGTCATTTGGTGGAGCAGAAACTGTTCTATTAGGGTCTGAGCTGCTTGTGTCTGATGCTGGTTGTACACCTCTGGTTGTGCTAGTACTGGTTAAGGCTGCCTTTACTTCACCTGGGTCTGTGTTAGTACTTGCTGAAGATGGCTGTACTGGGTCTGTGTTAGTATTTGCTGAAGATGGCTGTACTGGGTCTGTGTTAGTATTTGCTGAAGATGGCTGTACTGGGTCTGTGTTAGTACTTGCTGAAGATGGCTGTACTGGGTCTGTGTTAGTATTTGCTGAAGATGGCTGTACTGGGTCTGTGTTAGTACTTGCTGAAGCTGGCTGTATTGGGTCTGTGTTAGTGCTGGCTGTGGATCAACTGAGTCTGTGCTTGAACTGGCTGATGATCCAGCATCAAATCAAATGTATTTATATAGCCCTTCGTACATCAGCTGATATCTCAATGTGCTGTACAGAAACTCAGCCTAAAACCCCAAACAGCACGCAATGCAGGTGTAGAAGCACGGTGGCTAGGAAAAACTCCCTAGAAAGGCCAAAACCTAGAGAGGAACCAGGCTATGTGGGGTGGCCAGTCCTCTTCTGGCTGTGCCTGGTGGAGATTATAACAGAACATGGCCAAGATGTTCATAAATTACCAGCATGGTCAAATAATAATAATCACAGGCAGAACAGTTGAAACTGGAGCAGCAGCACGGCCAGGTGGACTGGGGACAGCAAGGAGTCATCATGTCAGGTAGTCCTGAGGCATGGTCCTAGGGCTCAGGTCCTCCGAGAAAGAGAGAGCATACTTAAATTCACACAGGACACCGGATAGGACAGGAGAAGTACTCCAGATATAACAAACTGACCCTAGCCCCCCGACACAAACTACTGCAGCATAAATACTGGAGGCTGAGACAGGAGGGGTCAGGAGACACTGTGGCCCCATCCGAGGACACCCCCGGACAGGGACAAACAGGAAGGATATAACCCCACCCACTTTGCCAAAGCACAGCCCCCACACCACTAGAGGGATATCTTCAACCACCAACTTACCATCCTGAGACAAGGCTGAGTATAGCCCACAAAGACCTCCGCCACGGCACAACCCAAGGGGGGGCGCCAACCCAGACAGGAAGATCACATCAGTGACTCAACCCACTCAAGTGACGCACCCCTCCTAGGGACGGTATGAAAGAGCCCTAGTAAGCCAGTGACTCAGCCCCTGTAATAGGGTTAGAGGCAGAGAATCCCAGTGGAAATAGGGGAACCGGCCAGGCAGAGACAGCAAGGGCGGTTCGTTGCTCCAGAGCCTTTCCATTCACCTTCACACTCCTGGGCCAGACTACACTCAATCATATGATATCTCCTCTACTGACAAACTTAAGCATAGCACCTGTAAATTATAGATAACAATACTATTTATTTTATCAGCTGCATCAGGCCCATTCAAACTGGTTCCCACAGATTTCCTTTTATACATTTTCAAATATAAAATACTATTTATACTATGGCTTGGCTGAATGCTTGATGGTTATTTACTGAGAGATGTGCATCCATATTGCCCAGTAAATCAACATTTTTAAATTCAATATATAAATCAATATCAATACATTGCTTTCCATCTTGCATTAGTCCAGAGTTGTAACTAAACCTTGACTGGGAGCCTAGATAATCATTGTCTTGTTTTAAAATTGTGTGCCTATGAGGAGTGCCATCACACCCATATATTGTCTGGACTGGTCCCTACAGAGGTTGCTGCTGGAAAGCGCGAGTTTCATTTCGTGCACGCGCATATGAACGCATTTTCACGCGCAACGCGGTTATCTTTTCCGAACTGCAGTTTATAAAGACCGTTGACAGTTAGCGTCTTATCAAACGTAATGAGTAGTTGTATTTCACTCTCACTTTTGTCAGGCACAAAGTCACAGAACACAGCCTTTGGAAGTAGCTGGCTAGCAAGCAAGACAGTGACCGACCAAGAGATGCACTACCCAGCTAGGTTAGCAAGACAGACTAGAGAAAGATGCACTGCCCAGCTAGGTTAGCAAGACAGACTAGAGAGAGATGCACTACAAGCTACAGCACATCAACTTAACGTTAATGTTATTTGCTGACATCAAACTTGGAGAGGAGACAACACAAGTTTCTGATTGCTGTTCCCGCAATTTACTCTCATGGTGTTTTTATTCTCCTTTTGTAACCAGAAGGATAGATCCGCTTCATCCTCTCATCGAAGTTGTAAACATTGACACCCGCTTTGACACGAGGGGGAGGCGGAG
This sequence comes from Oncorhynchus nerka, assembly GCF_034236695.1. Lineage (NCBI taxonomy): Eukaryota > Metazoa > Chordata > Actinopteri > Salmoniformes > Salmonidae > Oncorhynchus > Oncorhynchus nerka. The sequence goes on along the minus strand of NC_088423.1, from coordinate 60,305,158 downwards.
CCCCTTGCGTAATTTGCGGGGCCCTACGCAACATGCGTAGTGCGCATATAGGGCCGCCGTTTAAGGCTGATGTAGCCCAATATTGGACTAAAAGAGCCTAACGTTACTTCTTCCGCTTACACACGGGTTCAGAGACGCAGATTGCTAATTATCACTGTTTTCCATAAACAAGCTCTGTAACGTGGAAATATGACCATGTGGGAACCCTAACCCTATAAAAGGCATGTATCAACTTAACCTTTATTTATTTATTTTTGTATAATTTCTCACCGATATGAAATATAAGGGCCTTGTGCTTCCAAAACTGTTCCACGAGCGCATGATGAGTGTTGATGTTCTGACCGAGCGTTGCGGCTCTTAACAAAACTAAAAGAGATGCCTTCATCCAATGACTCATATCTAATGTAATGGTACTGAGTCATGGTCAAGGGCTAAGGCTGATGCAGAACAGAGATTATATATATATATATAAATATTTATATATATATAAATATTTATATATATATATATTTATTTTAAATTCTTCAATTAAAAGAGCTATACATAATTACAGTAATTTAAGCCCAATAATTTAAGGTATCATGAAAAAATATTCATACTTTACGCAAAACTAAGAGTGTAACAATTTATGAAATTAGAATACTACTTCATGCTAATTAAATACTTGAGACACACACACAGCCCAAAGCAGGCACACACTTCTCACTAAGTCTGAACTGTAACACAGAAGGCTACTAGTCTAATAAGGTATGCCTGAACCTGAGTTAGGTTACATTGTAATGTTATGAGTTACTCTGGTGATGGGAGATTAAACAATAGGCATAGAAGAGACCAAGTGAGCTGCCTGCTAGCCAGCTGCTAGGACCAATCCCTGACAACCCATACATCAAAACGTAGCTAGTACGAGCTCTACTTTGTGAGCTGCAGCCTGCTATATTCTTTTAGTGTCTCTGAAAACATCTGACGAAAGAAACGAAGGAAACTTTTTACCTTATATTTCAGTCAAAACGTGACACACACTCAGGACTTACCCATACTTCTAGGCAATACAGTGTCACATCAATCTTTCTCTGGTAGGTTGAGGAATACCCATCGCAAAGAGCAAATAAGAACACACCGATTTCGCAGGTCTTTTCAGATTTTTCGACATGGGTAACAACTGTCACATTTATGTTTTCAAATGATTAATTGTTTGTGTAGAATTCTCGTATAGCGTCCATTGTTTGTCGCGTCACCTAACACCCTACCATGAGCTTTGAATAAAGTTAAATATTCAATACCATTTAAATGTGTGTGCAGACTACAACAAAGCCTACAAGAAGCCTACATCTATTATTCCATTATAAAGATTGGCCTGTTCTCTGTCCTCTTTCAGGTGCAGGAGGTGGTGGACTTTGAGAAACTGAATGACTATGCTGCAGCATTCCAAGGGCATGATGTTGGCTACTGCTGCCTGGGAACGACCAAAGCCAAAGCAGGGGCTGTGAGTTCATGGCCAATGATATAGAGACCCCTGTGAACATGTACCAAAAAAGAAAGAGGATTTTGACACCCACCATCTCAGATTTTTCTGAAATAATTTTTGTTTTTTGAAACATAAGATTAGCATTCGGGCAACATTATTTTATTTAAAAATAATTTGTGGTCTCAGCTAATTGATTGCATCCAAATTGGCCATTTTTAATATCTAGGATTCATATATTTTAACAATAATTTATCCAATGATTAAAAGCCACCTACAGACACCCCACGCCAAGTATATACACTGCTCAAAAAAATAAAGGGAACACTGAAATAACACATCTTAGATCTGAATGAATTAAATATTCTTATTGAATACTTTTTTCATTACATAGTTGAATGTGCTGACAACAAAAGCACACAAAAATTATCAATGGAAATCAAATTTATCAACCCATGGAGGTCTGGATTTGGAGTCACACTCAAAATTAAAGTGGAAAACCACACTACAGGCTGATCCAACTTTGATGTAATGTCCTTAAAACAAGTCAAAATGAGGGTCAGTAGTGTGTGTGGCCTCCACGTGCCTGTATGACCTCCCTACAACGCCTGGGCATGCTCCTGATGAGGTGGCGGATGGTCTCCTGAGGGATCTCCTCCCAGACCTGGACTAAAGCATCCGCCAACTCCTGGACAGTCTGTGGTGCAACATGGCGTTGGTGGATGGAGCGAGACATGATGTCCCAGATGTGCTCAATTGGATTCAGGTCTGGGGAACGGGCGGGCCAGTCCATAGCATCAATGCCTTCCTCTTGCAGGAACTGCTGACACTCCAGCCACATGAGGTCTAGCATTGTCTTGCATTAGGAGGAACCCAGGGCCAACCGCACCAGCATATGGTCTCACAAGGGGTCTGAGGATCTCATCTCGGTACCTAATGGCAGTCAGGCTACCTCTGGCGAGCACATGGAGGGCTGTGCGGCCCCCCAAAGAAATGCCACCCCTCACCATGACTGACCCACCTCCAAACCGGTCATGCTGGAGGATGTTTCCGGGCAGCAGAACGTTCTCCACGGCGTCTCCAGACTCTGTCACATCTGTCACGTGCTCAATGTGAACCTGCTTTCATCTGTGAAGAGCACAGGGCACCAGTGGCGAATTTTCCAATCTTGGTGTTCTCTGGCAAATGCCAAACGTCCTGCACGGTGTTGGGCTGCAAGCACAACCCCCACCTGTGGACGTCGGGCCCTCATACCACCCTCATGGAGTCTGTTTCTGACCGTTTGAGCAGACGCATGCACATTTGTGGTCTGCTGGAGGTCATTTTACAGGGCTCTGGCAGTGCTCCTCCTTGCACAAAGGCGGAGGTAGCGGTCCTGCTGCTGGGTTGTTGCCCTCCTACGGCCTCCTCCACATCTCCTGATGTACTGGCCTGTCTCCTGGTAGCGCCTCCATGCTCTGGGCATTACGCTGACAGACACAGCAAACCTTCTTGCCACAGCTTGCATTGATGTTCCATCCTGGATGAGCTGCACTACCTTAGCCACTTGTGTGGATTGTAGACTCCGTCTCATGCTACCACTAGAGTGAAAGCACCGCCAGACTTCAAAAGTGACCAAAACATCAGCCAGGAAGCATAGGAACTTAGAAGTGGTCTGTGGTCACCCCCTGCAGAACCACTCTGCAGAACCATTCATTTATTGGGGGTAGTATGTTTGTTTCTTCATACTATGTCATGTATTCCCAGTGAATTTGGTCTTCCCCCCCCCAGTTCAGATACATTATTAATTAAAGTTATGTTTAGTCCTGTCCTACATCCTGATATTATCAGGTTCTGACCACGAGATGGTGCTGTTCTTGCTATTAGGTGAAAAAGTTAGGTAATTTGGGTAAACTATCCCTTTAATATTGAGGGAAGTTGTATTATTTATTTATTTTATCCCCTAATAGCAGAAACGGCACCATCCAGTGGTCAGAACCTTGTAATATCAGGATGTAGGATGGGACATAAACCTAACAATTTCAAAGACTAAATGATCTGAACAGAAAAAAAATCACTACCAAATTCACTGAGAATACATTACATAGAATGAAGAAACGGCTCAATACTGACTTCTCTGACGTAGAGAACTGATACTATATAGTCGTTGTTGGGTTGGGATTGGCGTGGGGTGTTAGGGGCCCGTTGATGTCTTTTGACTATTATTTTAGATGCCTCATGTCTTACTCATTGTTAGAAACAAGTTTCTTCCAAATCGGATGTTAGATGCTATATTTATTGAATATTATATGAATCCTATAAATTAAGAAGGGCCAATTGGGTGCAGTCAATCATCTTAATTTCTCAGCGATCAAATTATATTTCAACAAAATAATGATGCAGAAATTCTTATGTTTCTAACTACAGAAACGATTCCAGAACAATCGAAGATGGTGGGTGTCATGGCTTGCTGAAAGGATATTGAACGACCCACCATACACAACCTGCTTGGATCATGTGGTCAAATGCAGATTAATGTACACATATTTTCTCTTATCTTTCTGTCATTGTAGGATGGATTCATCCGTGTTGACCATGACTACGTCCTGAAGTCAGCAGAGCTCGCCAAGGCAGGGGGCTGCTCACACTTCAACCTAGAGTCTTCTAAAGGGGCTGACAAAACCAGTGGTTTTCTCTATCTCAAAGTGAAGGTAATACACAAAATGTTCACCTGAGTAAAGACACCTCATTTATAGCCTTTCATAAGGCCTCTTTCAGCCTCTCTCGTAAAGCTACTTGATGAAGTGCTGCATATTGTTTGGTTAATGCAGATGTTTGCTTCTCCAGGGACAAGTGGAAGCAGACATTGAGCCGTTGGGCTTCGAGAGGTACTCCATCTATCGCCCTGCGTAAGTCTCATTTGCATTAGTCACGTGTAAAAAATGTTCCTTTGCAGAAATGACTCACTTGTTCATTACCTTATCAGTTCATGGCAAAAGAAATGGTGACCATAGGTGAATATCTCACACCAATGTCACGATTAGCAATATACACATTTCTCCAGTGATCACATGATGTAAACACAGTGTTCACTCTGAGATATTTTGATGCTGTAAGTTATTTCACTTGTAACAACTCAACTGAATAATTTTTCTCTTGTTTTTCCTCCCAGGGTGCTGATGGTCGACAGGCAGGAGAGCCGGCCTGCTGAATGGTTTGCCAGGAAGGTCCTGGGCCCTTTTTCCTCCATGTTTCCCACAGCGATGTCCATCCCCATCCAATCACTGACCAGGGCCATGGTGGCCAACACACTGATCCCTGCAGGGGAGAAAGTGGAGATCCTGGAGAATAAAGCCATCTATGTCTTGGGGAAGGCCCCAGAGAAATGAGGGACAGGGAAGAGGGAAGGTGTGTCTCAATAGCTTCATTTCCTCATCCCCTTTCCTCCATAAACCACTGATGTGGTTATACCGCCACTGGTCTGCCTGGGCATGACATGTGAGAGCAATGTCAAGGGAACCCCTATCCAGTCCTTTCACCCATCAGTGCTAATGAAGGAAAGGTATTGAGGAAATGTGAGTATTGGGAGCTCAGCCAGAGACTGACGGTGAAGTGTGTTGTGCAACTGCCATTTCATGTGATGGTGCTTCTTCTTCATGACAATATATTTTCTGCTAACAACTTCCTTTGAAATCATGGAGGAGGGTTGACCACAAGTATAAAGTTGAATTTCTAGAGCTATACAGGTGCTCTCAGAGCGCATGGTTAAGCGTTCAAAGCTTCGTTGGCTTCAACTTGAGGTTCCTTTCAACCATGATAGTCAACACGGTAGCTAGCTCGAGCTCTGTTTCTCTGGGAATGAGTCCAAAGGGGGATGTTTCCTTATGAAAAGTGCAATTCTTAAAGCTCTTCATGGGTAATGAAAATAAGATATGATTGGGAAATGGTGATGTAATTATGAATACTGAAATATGCCTTGTTGTCTTTGTATCCCAAGTGCTCTTTCCGAGTGCAGACTATTTTTGTGGTCAACAAAGAGTTCGCTGAAGAGGAAACAGACTGGCACAGAGGCTAGAATCGGTTTAATATATTAGGTGGAGAGGGAAATGTATTGGACTGGTTCTTCTGGGTCCAAAACGGTAACTCCTCAAAACGGTTTAGTTAGTAGAAGCTCTTCCATCCAGCCTACAGCGTTCATGCTATTTTATGTAAGACCATATTCTTAACCACTTTGAAAAATGATGCACTTACTAGAAGAAAGAGTTTATTTTCCACAAGACAACCATTGTAGAGGGATTTTAAGGCAATATGTCTGACTTGTCTTTGATCACTTTTGTTTTCTGAGCAATGCTAAGCATGTAATTGAATCAGGGGTTATGTTGTTCACACTCATATTGACTTGGATTTTTATACAGGTGTTATGTAAATGCTATGTATTTAAGTGGTCTATGCTTCTGTGTTACATTAAACAATGATGTAGTGGGCAGTAATACTTTGTATATACAGTATATAGCTCACATTTGACTTAAGACTGTAATTAGCCCATTAACTGACTCCATAAGATAAATAGCAATATGCAAGAACACTATAGCTGAGTTACAGTAATAGGCAATGAACAAATGTCTGAGAATGGAATTCTAAATACAAGTGTATTTAATTACTTTGTAAACTGAATGATAACATAAAAGGCATTACTCTTAAGCATGGTCAGAGAGAAAGAAATGGCCATGGCCCATTGGAGAGAAAGAGTGCAGGTATCTCACCAGTGCAGGTCAGAAACGTAAGAGATTCATTGTCTCTTTCTAAGACCTTTTTATTTTTTTTTCAATTTAAAGTTTTATTAAGTTCTTGTTTTTCAATCAACCAACAAAACACATTCCACATTCACAGATGTGACAGGCTTTAAAAAAATAAAAAGTCAAAAAATAATAATACATTTGAAAAAATTAAAATACAATTAAAATTAATGATAAAGTCAAATAAAAGCATTTATTTTTCTTAATCTATATATTTTCCTTGGTACATGTATATACATACATACATACATACACACACACATGTACTTAACTAAATTAAAATAAAAACACACACAAAAAAAAAACATAACACTTGCAGCAGCACTATCAAGGTTCTTATCAGCTATTTCAAGCATTCGCTGAGACGATGGGCCAATAATTCGTTTTTAGGTTTTACAGTACCTTACACAAAATGTATCTGCGCATTTCCCTAGTCACCCCGTTCACTCTGTCCAGTTTGAAATATAGTTGAATAGTGGGAACCAGAGTCTATCAAACTTGGGCTGTCTCTTGTGGAGGTCATAAGTGAGCTTTTCAAGAGGAAGAAAGTCAACAATCTGGTCAATCCACATTAGAAGAATACATTTCTTAGCGAAGTATGTAATAGTCATAAGCAAATTTTCTCTGTCAGGATCAAGAACAAAGTCCTGCTGGGCATTAAGAAGATAGATACATGGGGTCATATCAAACTGTACCTCTAGTATTTTCTGTGCAGCGGTAAGTACAGATTGCCAGAATCTGGCAATCTCCCTACAGCTCCAAAATACATGCATATAGGTTCCACATTCAGAGGTACATCTTTTACAGTTAGGAGACATATCTGTTTTCATTCTATGGAGTCTCAAAGGAGTATAATAAAATTTGTACAAAAATTTGTAATTAGATTCTTTCATTTTTACACTGGTAGAGGAGCAGTATACCTTGTCGCAAACCTCCGCCCATAACTCATCACTAATAGTCAGACCAAGGTCCTTTTCCCAGATTATTTTCAAAGGAGTAAAGGAGGAGCTTCCTTTCTCAGAAAGGAGTCTATAGATGCAAGATATTTTGCCCTTAATGGATTGTGCTGTGACAAGAAGGGTTTCAACTTCGTTCAACTGAGTTCTAAACCTCCTCTTGGAGGTAAATGAGGAAATTACATGTCTAATTTGAAGATATTTTAAAAAATGGGATCTTGGCACATCGAATTCACTGCAGAGCTCTTGAAAGGATTTCAGTGTAGTGGTTTTCTGATGAAATAGGTCTGAAAAGGTCCTGATTCCTAGAGTATGCCAAAGATTAAAGTTGGCATCCCTCAGGGCTTTTGGCAAGTCTGGGTTGCCTACTATAGGCGAGTGAGAACATATTTGGGAGGAAATGCCCAGGTATTTCTTACAGTCCCTCCACGCTAGTAGGGTGCTGTAAATCACAAAGGATTTGGCTATGTTGCCCACTTCACTAAAGTTATTAATGAATATAATTGAGCTTAAGGGCAATGAACCACAGGATTGGGCTTCTATCTGAATCCACGTTGACTCTTGTCTGTTTGTGATCCATGTTAGCATGTTGCGGATTTGGGCAGACCAGTAGTACAATTGAAGGGAGGGAAGGGCAAGGCCACCTTTAGATTCGGGTTTTGATAAAGTGGAAAACTTGATCCTAGGTTTTTTATTGCCCCATATAAATTTGGTGATGCTTTGGTTAGTTGTTTTGAAGAAGGAAACTGGGAGATGGCATGGGAGCATCTGAAATAAGTAGTTCAGTCTAGGGAGGACGTTCATACGGATTACATTAATTCTTCCTACTAAGCTAATTGGGAGGGAGATCCAGGTTTGGAGATTGTTCTTGATTCGATCCAGGAGTGGAAGATAATTTTCCTTAAAAAGGCTATTCAGATCTGGTGTTATGAAGATCCCGAGGTATTGAAACCCCTGTGTTTTCCATTGGAAAGGACAAAGTGTCTTCATAGGGCTGGTGAGTGTAATATTGAGAGGGCAGACAGTGGATTTGTTAAAATTGATCTTATAACCTGAGAACTTGCCATACTGGGCAATTGTGTCTAAAATGAGAGGGAGGGATTTCTCAGGGTTGGATATGTAGAGCAAGACATCATCCGCGCAAAGCGAAATCTTGTGCTGCAGGCCACCTGCAGAAACACCCATAATACTTGGATTGCTCCTTATCAGCTCTGCCAGAGGCTCCGCCCCAACAAGTAGAGCAGCGGGGACAGCGAGCACCCTTGTCTTGTGCCCCGCTCCAGAGGGAATCTGTCAGAGTTCAGTCCATTAGTAGTCACCATGGCATTTGGATGAGAGTATAGTGATTTGATCCATTTAATAAAATTTGGGCCCATATTGAACTTTTCTAAGACTGAAAACAGAAAGCTCCACTCCATCCTGTCAAACGCCTTCTCAGCATCCAGTGAAGCCAGCAGGACAGGGGTCTTTTGTGCGTTTACTTGATCAATAATATCAAAAGACGGCGAATGTTATCAGAAGAGTATCTGTCTCTAATAAATCCAGTTTGGTCCGCTTTTATTATTTTGGGAAGAAGAGTGTTTAGTCTTATGGCAAGCAATTTGGTAATTATTTTATAGTCGAAATCCAACAAGCTTATGGGCCGGAAGGACGAGCAGGATAGGAGGTCCTTGTCCTTTTTTAGCAACACTGTAATGCGAGCTGTGTGCATTGAGTCTGGGAGAACTCCGTTTTGCAAAAATCCTCCAGCATTGGCATGAAGATAGGGCTGAGCTGGGGCCAAAAAGCTTTATAGAACTCTCTGGGGAATCCATCTGGGCCTGGGGACTTATTAGGTGGCATGGAGGTAATTGCCTCCAGGATCTCCTCAGGAGTGAAGGGGGAGTTGAGATCTTCCTGGTCGGTCTCTGATAGTTTAGGTAGCGAGATTCCCTCTAGGAAAGAGTGGAGTTCTGCCTCCGTGTGTTTTCTCTCAGAGGTATATAGTTTGCAGTAAAAATCATGAAAAGTTAAATTGATCTTTTTTGGATCATATGTGACCTCGTCCTCTGCTGTTCGGATAGCCATGATTGTACGCTCTGACTGCTCCTTTTTTAATTGGTAAGCAAGCAATCTACTGGAACTATTGCTATACTCATGGTATTTCTGTTTAGTAAAGAAAACTTTTTTTTTTATCTCCCGAGTGTAGTCCAAATTCAGTTTGGCTTTGGCTGCTTTAAGATGACTCCAGGAAGTGCTGTCTAGGGATTGTTTATGTATTTTTTCACAGCATTCCAGCTCCCTCTCAAGATCTAGCCTGTGTGCTTCCATTGCTTTTTTCTTAGAGGAAGCATATGCAATTAGATGACCTCTTAGTGTGGCTTTAGCAGCGTCCCACATTGTGGCCGGAGAAACAGGGGAATCTTTATTGTCTTGTGTGTAGTTGTCTATCCATGTAGTTACTAATGTATGGAACTCGTCATTTGATAGCATGGAGGTGTTGAATTTCCAGCTCTTTGACCTCGGGATGTTTTGCAGAGGTCAAAGCGGAGGTGGACAAAGGCGTGATCTGAAAGTGCTATGGGTCCGATTGTACAAGTGGCTGAATTTATGAAACTCTTTGGGATAAAAATGTAATCTATACGGGAGTAGGTGTTATGGACATTAGAGTAGTATGTATAGTCCATAGATGAGCTATTATTCTCTCTCCAGATATCTATCAGCCCCATCTCTTTAGTAAGAGAGTTCAACATCTTTGCAGATCTAGGGTTTGTGGTGGGGACTTGAGATGATTTGTCTAGGGTTGGGTTAAGGGTACAATTAAAATCTCTGGCCACCACACCAAAGGAGACACAATGCTCATTGAACAGGGTTATAATTTTTGACATGAAGGCAGGAGTATCTGTGTTAGGGGCGTATATGTTTAATATAGTAATTGGTTGACCATATAGTGACCCAGTTATCAAAATAAATCTCCCCTCCGGATCAGATATGTTTTTGTCTATTATGAATGGAACATTTTTATGGATAAGTATGGCTGTGCCTCTACTGTTTGATTTGAAAGATGAGAAATACACCTGTCCCACCCAAGCTCTGCGGAGTTTGGCATGTTCAGCATCACAGAGGTGTGTCTCTTGTAATAGCGCAGTGTCTGCTTTTTCCTTTTTTAGAGCACATAGTATCTTTTTCCGTTTTATTGCATGCCCTAGACCATGGCAGTTCCATGTCAATAGATTTAAGGTACTAGTCATCGTCATCGAGCAGTAATCGAACTTTAGTGCAAGTCATCGCTGGGTAAAAGTGGATAGTAATTACAGCTGCGTTCACATAAAAGGAAAATAAATGGTGTACATAAAATAATAATCTCTGAACACCCCAGCCAAGTTCCCAAACAACTCGACACATCCCGTTGGATCTATTACCCCCCGCTCAGTCTCAATTCTGTGTTCCGAATAAAACAAAAACCGGGAACAGTTAGCAACGCACAACGTCTCCCTCTCCCCACCAAAGAAATGCCTCATCCTCTCCACCCCGCATTGAGTAAATAACACAGTTGCCCTCGTCCAGAACTCAGTAAAAGAGGGGAGAAAAATAAAATCAATAGCCCAGCCTACATATACCTCCCCCAAGGGACATAGGGAACCCCAGGTAATAATAGCAACAACAACAAAAAAAACAGGGAAATAAAAGTAGGCTGAAACATTAGTAGGCCTAGGTTAGGCTATACAGCCCATCCCTCCCAGTTAAAGGAAAATAAATATAAATTGGACGGCTGTAATGACATTTAGGGGGTGGGTCTCTGGATATCGGCTATATGTCGTCTTACCTCCTTTAGTAATGGCATTAATCGCATTTAGTCATTGGTCTGTTTCTCATTGGCCAGGATTGTCTTTCAAAAAACGTTTTGCCTCTTCGGGAGTTTTGAAGTGTCGCAAGGCTCCTTGGTGAAGAATCCTGAGCTCGTTTGGGTATTTGAATCCCCTGAAGATGCCTCGGTCAATGGAGTATTTCTTCACTTCGTGAAATTCTCGGCGCTTTCGGCGTATTCCAGCTGACAGGTCCTGGTGTAAAGCGAGTTTGGCGTTTCCCACTGTGATGGTGTTGTTTTTCGCCGCCTGTAGGACTCGTTCCTTGTCGGTGAATCTCAGGAAACGTATGGTGATTGGGCGCGGTGGTTGTCTGGCTGCTAGTGGGGGCCTCAGTGCTCGGTGAGCTCTCTCGAGTTCTATGGGCCTGTCGGTGGGCAGGTGGAGCGACTCGGGAAGTTTGTCTTGCAGGTAGCGGATCAGTGGCATGTTTCCCTCTTCTTTTTCGCCCAGATTGAATAGAACACAATTATTCCTTCGCCCCCTGTTTTCCAGGTCCTCTGTTTTCTCTTCCAGATGCTCGATTTTCTTTTTAGCATATGCTATTGTTTCCATGGTATCTGTCAATAAGTTTTCCATGGATAGGATTCGCCCCTCTGCCTCGTCCAGGCGCCCCGCGTTTATGGTTATCTTGTTGTTGATGTCAGGCAATGCGTTTTCCAGGATTGTCACCTTGCCCCCTATCGCACTGAGCTGAGAGTTAATGGCATCTAATTTGGTGTTTAGTTCTGTACGTTGGGATCTCAACTCAGAGAGGATGTCTTCGACAGAGTGCGAGGTTGGCATTCGTTGTGCCTCGTGGGGGAGCGGGTTCTCTTGCTCCTGGCTAATGGCGCTAGTTTTTTCTGAAGCTAGCTTCTTCTTGGAGGCTTTTTCCGTCGCTAATACTCGAGTCCGGGTAAAAATGTCACCTGTAGTGTCGCCTTTTGTAGCCGCCATGACTTTTTCTTACTAAAGCTAAATGAGTGTGAACTTGGAATGGAGGTAAGATTAGGAATTGGAAACTACTTGTGCGGAGCTCTTAGTTCACGCGGCCATCTCGTTCAAGGGTCACGTGATCCCCATAAGACCCTTTTATAAGCATCTGAGTTGTTAGGATTCAAAATCTGAGTTGTTGACCAATAGTATTACTGTAATTCAGCCCTACGTGATGTAATCACAACAGAACTGCTTCTCAGAGGTGAGACACTGGGGGTTAGCAAGATCACAGAGACTGTTTAAATCAAATTTTATGCATCACATGCGCCAAATAGAACAGGTATTTGGTATTTCACCTTCCAGTGAAATGCTTACTTAGAAGCCCTTAACCAACAATGCAGTTGAAAATAAATTACAATGAAATAAAACAATTAAAGAGCAGCAGTAAAATAACAATAACGAGGCTATATACAGGGGGTACCAGTACAGAGTCAATGTGTGGTGGCACCAGTTAGTCAAGATAATATGTACATGTAGAGTTATTAAAGTGACTATGCATAGATAAGAGTGTAGCAGCAGTGTAAAAAGGAGGGGGGAATGCAAATAGTCTGGGTAGCCATTTGATTAGATGTTCAGGAGTCTTATTGCTTGAGGGTAGAAGTTGCTTAGAAGCCTCTTGGACCTAGACTTGGTGCTATGGTACCGCTTACCATGTGGTAGCAGAGAAAACAGTGTGGCTGGAGTCTTTGACAATTTTTTGGGGGCCTTCCTCTGACATAGAGGTCCTGGATGGCAGGAAGCTTGGCCCCAGCGATGTACTGGGCCGTACGCACTACCATCTGTAGTGTCTTGCGGTCTGAGGCCGAGCAGTTGCCATACGAGTGCAGCTGTAGAACCTTTTGTGGATCTGAGGACCCATGCCAAATCTTTTCAGTCTCCTGAAGGGGAATAGTCGTGCCCTCTTCACGACTGTCTTGGTGTGTTTGGACCTTGTTAGTTTGTTGATGTGTATACCAAGGAACTTGAACCTGCAGCCCTGTCAATGAGAATGAGGGCATGCTTGGTCCTCCTTTTCCTGTAGTCCACAATAATTTCCTTTGTCTTGATCACTTTGAGGGAGAGGTTGTTGGCTTTGTGGTTCCAGGACAGGTCTCTGACCTCCCCATAGGCTATCTCGTCATTGTCGGAGATCAGGCAATGTTGTGTCATCAGCAGTCTTAATGATGGTGCTGGAGTCGTGCCTGGCCGTGCAGTCATTAGTGAACAGAGAGTACAGGAGGGGACTAAGCACACACCCCTGAGGGCCCCCCATGTTGAGGATCCGTGTGGCGGATGTGTTGTTACCTACCCTTACCACCTGGGGGTGGCCCGTCAGGAAGTCCAGGATCCAGTTGCGGGGGGAGGTGTTTAGTCCCAGCGTCCTTAGCTTAGTGCCCTCAAAGATCATCACTATGGTGTTGAATGCTGAGCTGTAGTCAATGAATAGCATTCTCACTAACACCAGAGTAAATTCTTGTATTCAGTTGATAAGGCACTTCGGGGGCTACCCTACAAAATCGTCTTGAACACATTGATTCTGCATCAGAACTGTTCAAAATTGGACAGCCAGCACTGTAGACATTCAGACCAGCAGTTCATGGTCCTAGCAGCATCACTCCAGCAGTGTCCTTTTGGTGGGTAGCATTGTCGTCTTTAGACATGCAAATGTCCGTAGTTAGCACCTTTCCTGCAAGCTAGAAAGGAGTGCTCCATTCTTTTGTAAACTAATTAACATGTTTTTCCGATTGTTCAATAGCAACTTCTGATGTGGTTTTAACAGTAATGAATATAAAAGATACAGTATTTAAAAAAAAAAAAAAAAACCTCCCCTGAGAATTTTTTTTGGGCCTTGGAAATAGCAATTTTGTAATTGTAAAACTCTGGAATTTTAAACTGAAAATATAATTAACATTTTAGGTGTTTAGGGCTAGCAATTAGAAAATTCAATGTATTAGCATCTCAGTTTACAGCAACCAACATTAGCATACCAATGGTGAAAGTTCAAAGGCCATGTTGTGACATGACTACATTGGCCTTAACCAGATGCACTACACAGGAAAACAAACTATTCTTTGTGTTAACAGGAGCCATTACACTTTGTTTAGCACTATGGATATGTCAAAGAAAGCCCATTTACAAAAGTAACCTACAGCCATCACGAATGGATATAAAAATTGACGTAGGAGTGATGTAACGAATCCTGGGCATACTCCGCCCATGGAAGGAATTGGGCCCCCTCCCCCTGCCAGTCCTGTCAGTGTCTCCTGAACCTCCCCAACGCCTGGTTCATCCTCTCCACCTGCCTGTTTGACTGAGGCCTATACCCAGAAGTGAGGCTGACTGTGACCCTGAGCTTCTCCGAAAAGGCTCTCCATACCCTAGATGTGAATTGGGGGCCACGGTTGGAGACGATGTCCTCCGGAAGGCCATAATGCCGGAAGACCTGCTGAAACAGTACCTCATTAACCTGGAGAGTGGTAGGGAGGCTAGAGGGATGAAACAAAATTCTGTCCCCAACCACCAGAATGGTGGTGAAACCGTCAGAGGGGAGATCGGTAACAAAAGTCAATGGACACATGAGACCAGGGACGCTGAGGCACAGGAAGGGGGAGGAGTTTCCATGCTGGAGCGTGCCGGGAGACATGGTTTGGGCACACAGAACAGGAGTTGATGTAGAGTGTAACGTCCTGCGGCAAGGTGGGACACCAATATTTTTCGGAGAGCGATTGTATAGTACGGGTGTTCCCAGGATGTCCAGTGACACAGCTGTGTGTGCCCAGGTCAATAGTTTCTCCCTTATCCCAGTTGCAACGTAGATGCGGGAGCAGGTTTCCTTCTCCAGAGCCTGGCGAAAGTCCACATCTACGTCCCAGAGCACAGGAACTATGACAAGAGGATTCTCATCCTCAACCATGAGGGTGGGGTTATGGCGTTGGAGCCATGGGAGGCCAAGGATGATCTTGTGAGCTGGTGCACTAGTAATGAGGGGGATGTTTTCCTGATGAATGGACTCCACGGTGAGTGGTGTGTGATAAGAGCGGGTATGAGGGGGATGTTCAGAGAGGCGGCAAGGGTCTAGTCAAGTTTCCCACGGCACCGGAATCCACTGTCGCTGTAGAAACAGTACTTGAGGGACAGCCAGCTTGTGTGAGCGACACTGAAAAGGGTTTAGCAGAAACTGATGAAGATGGAATACTCACACCTGCCCCAGGAGGTGGAAAATCACGTGACCATCCCCCTCATGGATTCCGGGTTGGGATGTACCAGACACTGCTGAAGCTGGTGCCCCCCATTGACCACAATAGAGACAGAGCCTCAGCTGTCTCTGCGTCGCTCCGCTTGGGAGAGGGAGAGAAGCGATGTAGGTACCAACGCTCCCGAAGTAGGTTATCCAACCGGATGGCCATCGATTGAGTGCAGCCAAGGAGAGGTTGTCGTCAGGACATGCCAGTTCCGTTTGGACCTCCTCGCGCAGTCCTCTTCTGAATAGCGTATGGACTGCTCCCTCATTCCATCGACTGGATGCTGTGACAGTCCAGAAGGTGAGCGCGTACTCGGCAGGGGTCTGGTCATTCTGCCCTAGTTGGAGTAGGCTTTTTTTGGAGTAGGTTTTCCCCATTAAGCAGCAAGTCGGAGTCAGAGGCAGAGTCTTTGAGTCTCTGGTCTCTACTCCTCCCGTTACGGGGTCTGAGACGCCGAAGCTTTCCACCATTAGCTCTGACAAATTGAAAACTCTAGTCATTGGCGACTCCATTGCCCACAGTATTAGACTTAAAACGAATCATCCAGCGATCATACACTGTTTACCAGGGGGCAGGGCTACCGACTTTAAGGCTAATCTGAAGATGGTGCTGGCTAAAGCTAAAACTGGCGAGTGTAGAGAGTATAGAGATATTGTTATCCACGTCCTCACCAACGAGATCACCAAGCGCAACATAGCTTCTGCGTGTAAATCAGCTAGAAAGATGTGTCTGCATCGAGTAATTGTCTCTGGCCCCCTCCCAGTTAGGGGGAGTGATGAGCTCTACAGCAGAGTCTCACAACTCAATCGCTGGTTGAAAACTGTTTTCTGCCCCTCCCAAAAGATAGAATTTGTAGATAATTGGCCCTCTTTCTGGGACTCACCCACGAACAGGACCAAGCCTGACCTGCTGAGGAGTGACGGACTCCATCCTAGCTGGAGGGGTGCTCTCATCTTATCTACCAACATAGACAGGGCTCTAACTCCTCTAGCTCCACAATGAAATAGGGTGCAGGCCAGGCAGCAGGCTGTTAGCCAGCCTGCCAGCATAGTGGAGTCTGCCACTAGCACAGTCAGTGTAGTCAGCTCAGCTATCACCATTGAGACCGTGTCTGTGCCTTGACCTAGGTTGGGCAAAACTAAACATGGCGGTGTTCGCCTTAGCAATCTCACTAGGATAAAGACCACCTCCATTCCTGTCATTATTGAAAGAGATCATGATACCTCACATCTCAAAATAGGGCTACTTAATGTTAGATCCCTTACTTCAAAGGCAATTATAGTCAATGAACTAATCACTGATCATAATCTTGATGTGATTGGCCTGACTGAAACATGGCTTAAGCCTGATGAATTTACTGTGTTAAATGAGGCCTCTCTTCCTGGTTACACTAGTGACCACATCAGACCCCAACCAAGGAACATCAAAAGTCGTGCTATAAATTCACAGACAACACAAAGATTCCTTGATGTCCTTCCAGATTCCTTCTGTCTACCCAAGGACGCCAGAGGACAAAAATCAGTTAACCACCTAACTGAGGAACTCAATTTAACCTTGCACAATACCCTAGATGCAGTTGCACCCCTAAAAACTAAAAACATTTCTCCTAAGAAACTAGCTCCCTGGTACACAGAAAATACCCGAGCTCTGAAGCAAGCTTCCAGAAAATTGGAACTGAAATGGCGCCACACCAAACTGGAAGTCTTCCGACTAGCTTGGAAAGACAGTACCGTGCAGTACCGAAGAGCCCTTACTGCTGCTCGATCATCCTATTTTTCTAACTTAATTGAGGAAAATAAGAACAATCCGAAATTCCTTTTTGATACTGTCGCAAAGCTAACTAAAAAGCAGCATTCCCCAAGAGAGGATGGCTTTCACTTTAGCAGTGATAAATTCATGAACTTCTTTGAGGAAAAGATTATGATTATTAGAAAGCAAATTACGGACTCCTCTTTAAATCTGCGTATTCCTTCAAAGCTCAGTTGTCCTGAGTCTGCACAACTCAGCCAGGACCTAGGATCAAGAGAGACGCTCAAGTGTTTTAGTACTATATCTCTTGACACAATGATGAGAATAATCATGGCCTCTAAACCTTCAAGCTGCATACTGGACCCTATTCCAACTAAACTACTGAAAGAGCTGCTTCCTGTGCTTGGCCCTCCTATGTTGAACATAATAAACGGCTCTCTATCCACCGGATGTGTACCAAACTCACTAAAAGTGGCAGTAGTAAAGCCTCTCTTGAAAAAGCCAAACCTTGACCCAGAAAATATAAAAAACTATCGGCCTATATCGAATTTTACATTCCTCTCAAAAATGTTAGAAAAGGCTGTTACGCAGCAACTCACTGCCTTCCTGAAGACAAACAATGTATACGAAATGCTTCAGTCTGGTTTTAGATCCCATCATAGCACTGAGACTGCACTTGTGAAGGTGGTAAATGACATTTTAATGCCATCGGACCGAGGCTCTGCATCTGTCCTCGTGCTCCTAGACCTTAGTGCTGCTTTTGATACCATCGATCACCACATTCTTTTGGAGAGATTGGAAACCCAAATTGGTCTACACGGACAAGTTCTGGCCTGGATTAGATCTTATCTGTCGGAAAGATATCAGTTTGTCTCTGTGAATGGTTTGTCCTCTGACAAATCAACTGTAAATTTCGGTGTTCCTCAAGGTTCCGTTTTAGGACCTCTATTGTTTTCACTATATATTTTACCTCTTGGGGATGTCATTCGAAAACATAATGTTAACTTTCACTGCTATGCGGATGACACACAGCTGTACATTTCAATGAAACATGGTGAAGCCCCAAAATTGCCCTTGCTAGAAGCATGTGTTTCAGACACAAGGAAGTGGATGGCTGCAAACTTTCTACTTTTAAATTCGGACAAAACAGAGATGCTTGTTCTAGGTCCCAAGAAACAAAGAGATCTTCTGTTGAATCTGACAATTAATCTTAATGGTTGTACAGTCATCTCAAATAAAACTGTGAAGGACCTCGGCGTTACTCTGGACCCTGATCTCTCTTTTGAAAAACATATCAAGACCATTTCAAGGACAGCTTTTTTTCCATCTACGTAACATTGCAAAAATCAGAAACTTTCTGTCCAAAAATGATGCAGAAAAATTAATCCATGCTTTTGTCACTTCTAGGTTAGACTACTGCAATGCTCTACTTTCCGGCTACCCGGATAAAGCACTAAATAAACTTCAGTTAGTGCTAAATACGGCTGCTAGAATCCTGACTAGAACCCCAAAATTTGATCATATTACTCCAGTGCTAGCCTCCCTACACTGGCTTCCTGTCAAAGCAAGGGCTGATTTCAAGGTTTTACTGCTAACCTACAAAGCATTACATGGGCTTGCTCCTACCTATCTCTCTGATTTGGTCCTGCCGTACATACCTACACGTACGCTACGGTCACAAGACGCAGGCCTCCTAAATGTCCCTAGAATTTCTAAGCAAACAGCTGGAGGCAGGGCTTTCTTCTATAGAGCTCCATTTTTATGGAATGGTCTGCCTACCCATGTCAGAGACGCAAACTCAGTCTCAACCTTTAGGTCTTTACTGAAGACTCATCTCTTCAGTGGGTCATATGATTGAGTGTAGTCTGGCCCAGGAGTGGAAAGGTGAACGGAAATGCTCTGGAGCAACGAACCGCCCTTGCTGTCTCTGCCTGGCCGGTTCCCCTCTTTCCACTGGGATTCTCTGCCTCTTACCCTGTTACAGGGGCTGAGTCACTGGCTTACTGAGGCTCTCTCATGCTGTCCCTGGAAGGGGTGCTTCACCTGAGTGGGTTGATTCACTGATGTGGTCATCCTGTCTGGGTTGGCGCCCCCCTTGGGTTGTGCCATGGCGGAGATCTTTGTGGGCTATACTCAGCCTTGTCTCAGGATGGTAAGTTGGTGGTTGAAGATATCCCTCTATTGGTGTGGGGGCTGTGCTTTGGCAAAGTGGGTGGGGTTATATCCTTCCTGTTTGGCCCTGTCCGGGGGTGTCCTCGGATGGGGCCACAGTGTCTCCTGACCCCTCCTGTCCCAGCCTCCAGTATTTATGCTGCAGTAGTTTATGTGTCGGGGGCTAGGGTCAGTTTGTTATATCTGGAGTACTTCTCCTGTCCTATTCGGTGTCCTGTGTGAATCTAAGTGTGCGTTCTCTAATTCTCTCTTTCTTTCTCTCTCTCGGAGGACCTGAGCCCTAGGACCATGCCCCAGGACTACCTGACATGATGACTCCTTGCTGTCCCCAGTCCACCTGGCCGTGCTGCTGCTCCAGTTTCAACTGTTCTGCCTTATTATTATTCGACCATGCTGGTCATTTATGAACATTTGAACATCTTGGCCATGTTCTGTTATAATCTCCACCCGGCACAGCCAGAAGAGGACTGGCCACCCCACATAGCCTGGTTCCTCTCTAGGTTTCTTCCTAGGTTTTGGCCTTTCTAGGGAGTTTTTCCTAGCCACCGTGCTTCTACACCTGCATTGCTTGCTGTTTGGGGTTTTAGGCTGGGTTTCTGTACAGCACTTTGAGATATCAGCTGATGTACGAAGGTCTATATAAATAAATTTGATTTTGAAATTTGATTTGATTTCTCCCCGGATTGCTAAGTTTGGCCGGTCGGCCAGCTCTAGGGAGAGTCTTGGGGGTTTCAAACTTCTTCCATTTAAGAATGATGGAGGCCACTGTGTTCTTTTGGACCTTCAATGCTACAGAAATGTTTTGGTACCCGTTCCCAAATTTGTGCCTCGACACAATCCTGTCTCGGAGCTCTACAGACAATTCTTTCGACTTCATGGCTTGGTTTTTGCTCTGACATGCGCTGTCGACTGTGGGACCTTATATAGACAGGTGTGTGCCTTTCCAAGTCATGTCCAATCAATTGAATTGACCACAGGTGGACTCCAATCAAGTTGTAGAAACATCTCAAGGATGGTCAATGGAAACATGATGCACCTGAGCTCAATTTTGAGTCTCATAGCAAAGGGTCTGAATACTAATGTAAATAAGGTATTTATGATTTTATTTGAATGAATTTGCAAAAATGTCCAAAAAACTGTTTTTCGGTTTGTCATTATGGGGTAATGTGTGTAGAGGACAAACATGTATTTTAGATTAAGCCTGTAATGTTACAAAATGTTTAAAAAGTGAAGAGGTCTGAATACTTTCCGAATGTACTGTATATGGCCAAGATACAATGGCTAAGGGCTGTTCTTATGCAACGGTGGAGTGCCTGGATACAGCCCTTAGACGGGGTATATTGGCCGTATACCACAACCCCAGAGGTGCTTTATTGCTATTATAAACTGGTTACCATTGTAATTAGAGCAGTAAAAATACATGTTTTGTCATACCTGTGGTATACCACGGCTGTCAGCCAATCAGCATTCAGGGCTCGAACCACCCAGTTTATAATTACAAATAATTTGTAGACTGCAAATTGACTGCAAATAAGCCCAAACAGATATTGTTGACTAAAACATAATAATTTCAAACCTTGCTTATATTTTATATTATCACGTGTCTATCTGTTAGGCATAGGAATACTTAGGAACAGATTTCTTAAATTAAATCACTTGGAGCTCATTTCTACACTTTTGTGTTTCTACACTTTTATGTCCAACAATAAAAAAAAGTTTCAACCATGTGTCCAGAAGCACTAATCCCCCAACAACCACATATCCACCCAGTGGTAACACTTCTCAGAGTACAACTGCCTGCACCAGCATTACATTTTAATCACTTATCCTGAGCGACTTCCAGTTAGTGCATTACTTTTAAGATAGCTAGGTGGGATCACCACACATCACAAGCATAGTAAGTACATGTACCTTCAATAAAGTAGCTATCAGCAAAGTCAGCGCTAGTAAGGGGGGAGGGGTGTCAAGTGCAAGTGTTGGTTCAGAATAATGTATCTTAGATTGATTTAGCCTCTGCTGTCCTAGCTTCAGGGGAAAGCTAGTTCCACCATTGGGGTGCCAGGACAAGAAGAGCTTGGACTGGGCTGAGTGTTAGCTGCCCTCCCTGCAGCCTCTCCCCAGACAGAGGTTACCCCAGCTGCAGGTGCCTGTACCATGGGCACTAATGAACCCTGACGAAGGCCACACTGGAAGTCATGATGAGGGTGCTGCTATACCACTCCCAGAGCAATCAGACCTGACCCTGGTAACTCCTGCTGGGACTGACCTGGAAGGGAATCCTGAAGAAAATAATGAAAATAGTGATGAATAAATAGCATGTTGTGATGACCGTGAGCCCATTGAAGCCAGACGTGACCCATCATCTAAGGATTTGTCCACAGCAGATACTACCCAGTCTGACCAAACTACTGAAGACCCTGGCAAGAGGTACACTAATGGTTTACTCGCACTGCATTTATGGCTTTAATGTGTTTGCAGGCAATCAAAACTGATCCTCTATCAGTCCAAGTTATGCAGGTAATGGTGGTGTTAAAATATCAGTGGTGAAATAAAATGAAAATTAAGGTGGTAAATTCCTAATGTTAGTGAAGGTTATACTTTATTGCTCATTATACATTGTTTTCCATGTTTCAACTGCTCCTGATATGGCTGGCTTCATCCCTGCACCCTGCAATGGTCTGACTTAGTTAAATCCTGAGCCCTTGGGAAATCTTTGGTTTCAGGGATTAAAAATGCAAAAAAGTAAGTGATGTGGTCAACATTTATACACACATTTTACATGGTCACAATTCTATTTATTTCACTACAGTGGTCAGGGCTTCATCAAAATGTGATCATTCAAAGATTGTCTTATGAGTTGTTGACCTCAAGTGGTGAATGTATGGAAATACACTTTCGAATCAGTCAGACATAACCCAACAGGACAGGGTGCAGTAGTACTGAACTCTGCAGGCCAGGTGCCCAGTGAAGCTGTTCTTCCACTGCTAGTATGGAGTGGAGCTGATCTCATGATCACCATCTACCTGGCACCATGTTTGATGCAGGTATATATGGTTGATTTGCTTAGGTTTTATTTTGCATCTATATAGTTATTGTCAGGCATGGCTGTCAGAATGGTTCTGGTTGAGTTGGCCTATTTGTTATATTTGTAAATTACAAAAATTGTGCCATAACTACAACCAGTTGAATGCATTCACGTTCACGACGCCAGGTGGCAACAAAGTCATTTTGAATAGAAAGTCATTTGAATTAGTGACGTCTTACCTGCGCCGGAAGTGTCATTCTTCAACGCTGACGCGTTACCTTTATCGAGAGCTCGTCACAGTTGAACGTTAAGCCTGTGTTATAACGGTCCATCTAAATTGCTCGAATACTGTACAAGTCGATGTCAAAAAAGTACCTACTACGCGTACGTGAAAGGAGCAGCAGCAGCACAGGGTTGAGGAACTAATGGCGGTAGGAGAATCTTTGATCTGCGTATGTTTCAGGTTGGGCAGAGACCATAGGATAACGAGTCTACTATGCTTTATAACACCATAGCAACTAACTCACCCTCGGTTATAAGTACCTATTGACTAATTAATTTAATAGAATGATAAACTGTGTATCAAAGCCAATTAATTAGCTTGAGCCAACGTTAGTTAACAAACCCTACACAGCCTGTCTCCATATTGATGCTAGTAAGCTATCTTACTTCTGAGTCCATGCAATGTTGACTACACTAACAGCCTGCCTTTCTAATGCACACAGCCCAAAGGTAAGTCGGCACTAAAGGCAAGAAGCAAATCTACGAGGAGAATGGGGCGACACTCAAGTTCTACACCAGAGTAATCTTGGGAGCCAACGTAAGACACCATCTTCCTTGTCAATGTTACCTTTTGAATGGAAATTGTGACTAGTACAGCACCTGACACTTGTTTCTCTCCCAGGCGATATACACTGCGTTAAACCTCTTGGTCTTCTATAGCTCTTCAACGTTTTGGACATGGGTGAGCGAGTTCATTCTGTGTATGTTATTGACATTGATGGCTCCTCTACTGTTGAGCAGTAAAACTGGGACGATTGCTGATTACTAAATGTATTCTTTCCTCCTCCCTTCCTGGTTTCTCCCCCACTGTCTCATTCCCCCTGTCTCTCTTCCTTCCTCCATCTCCCACCCCTGTAGTTTGCCCTGGTGTTTGCACTAGCAGTGTATGTGGGCAGTTACCGCTCCATGACTGCCATGGCCAAAGCAGTGTTTGGTGAGGATGGGAGTTTGCTGGACGGAGGAATAGATCTGAACATGGAGCAGGGGATCGCAGAGTGAGTGCTCACACTACAGGAGTGTCTATTTCCGTGAACATGAGTGTGCAAACATACAGTGTGTGTGTGACAGAGAATTGCTGAGTTTTACAGCCTGTTCAACATGCATGTAACATTGGTACCCTTATCTCCATTCAAGGGTACATCTCTCAAAGATGTGATGGCAGTGTGGTGCATTATGATGGATTCTTTGTCATTTTAGGCATCTGAAGGATGTTATCCTGCTAACTGCCATATTACAAGTGCTCAGCACCATCTCCTCCTGGTTCTGGTATCTTTGGCTGCTGGTGAGCGTTTACCCCATACTTGCTGTACTCTCTCTTTGGTTGTTTATTTTCCCTTTCTTATGGACCTCGTTGATCTCTTAATCAATCTGTGTGCGTCAGGCCCCGGCCCGTGCAATGTTCCTGCTGTGGGTGAACTTCCTAGGCCCCTGGTTTTCGGCCGAGACCCCTGGTGCCGCCCCAGAGGAGGTGAATGAGAAGAAGCAGAGACGACAGGAGCGCAGACAGATGAAGAGGTTCTAGCTTGGCCGACTGCCGCGGTATTTCTATACACAGAATTAGTCTAAATACAGACAGCCAGGAACTCTACGGTTAAGTTATTCAGGAGGAACTTTTGACGTGTGCCCAAAGACATCCAGGTATGGATAAAGAACTGAACCGGACCCTGTGGGTTATCTGGTTTTCCTCTTTCGCCCCATCCCTCCCTTTCTTCCTCTCCCCTCTAGCCCTAATCCCTTTTTCTTTACATCTGGAGAGGAAATCGTCCTTGTTGGGCTGATGACATCATCACCACCAATACATGCTGTCATATACCTTGGCCTGTCATTTGTTTACATTCAATTGTTCATAATCTAGGTCTATGTATCGCATCAATTTCATCTGAACTAGTGAAAAGGATGTGGTGATCTTACCCTATGGCAGACATTTTTATTTTAGACACTGCTCATCAGATCACACACTCATGCCCAATTCCAAATAGACAACTAGCAACAACCACCTAGGTGTTAATCTAGACCAAGGGGGAACTATTACCTTGCTTTTACAGCTATTTATTTCAGATCTACATGACGTGCGTAGGGTTCGGTGCTAGGTGTTGATTTGGAATTGGGAAGGTTGAAATTAAATCCGGTTGTGCATTGTCTGCAGTGCACCGCTTAAAGTCAATGTTCTCGTGGAGACTCTATTCACTGTTACTGCTGCATATGTCGGCTCAATCGGAAAGGACTTTTACACTGAACAAAAATATCAACACAACATGTAAAGTGTTGGTTTCATGAGCTGAAATAAAAGAGCCCAGATATTTTCCATATGCACAAAAAGCTTATTTCTCTCAAATGTTGTGAACAAATTTGTTGACATCCCCTGTTAGTGAACATTTCTCCTTTGCCAATATAATCCATCCAGCTGACAGGTGTGCCATAGCAGAAGCTGGTTAAACAGCAGGATCATTACCCGGTGCACCTTGGGCTGAGGACAACGAAATAGGCGACTTTAAAATGTGTAGTTTTGTCAAACCAATATCTCATGTTTTTAGGGAGTATGCAATTGGCATGCTGACTGCAGAAAGGTCCACCAGAGCTGCTGCTAGAGAATTTAATGTTCATTTCTACCAGAAGACGCCTCCAACGTCATTTTAGAGAATTTGGCAGTCTGTCCAACCGGACTCACAACCGCAGTGAACGTGTATGGCTTCGTGTTTGATGATGTCAACATTGTGAACAGAGTGCTCCGGAGCGGCGGTGGGGATATGGTATGGGCAAGCATACGCTACGGACAACGTACACAATTGGATTTTATCGATGGCAATTTGAACGCTTAGAGATACCGTGACGAGATCTTGAGGCCCATTGTCATGCCATTCATCCACTGCCATCACCTCATGTTTCAGCACTTTACACAATTTCTGGAAGCTGAAAATGGCCCAGTTCTTCCATGGCCTGCATACTCAGACATGTCACTCATTCAGAATGTTTGGGATGCTCTGGATCGATATGTACGATGCCGTGTTCCAGTTTCTGCCAATATCCAGCAACTTCGCACAGCGATTGCATTCCACAGGCCACAATAAACAGCCTGATCAACTTTATGCGAAGGAGATGTCGCGCTGCGCTGTGGTCACACCAGATACTGACTGGTTTTCTGATCCACCCCCCTGCCTTTAATTTATTTTTTAAGGTATCTGTGACCAACCGATGCATGTCTGTATTCCAAGTCATGTGAAATCCATAGATTAGGGCCTAATGAATTTATTTCAGTTGACGGATTTCCTTATATGAATTGTAACTCAGTAAAATCGTTACATGTTGCATTTATATTTTTGTTCAGTTATTAATGGCGCATTGTCTAAATCCGCGATTGGATTGTATCTCGGCCCTGATCATCGTTGTCGCTCCCATCCTTCGCAATGCTGAACAAATGATTTGATTACAAACAATAACAGTTGTGTATATGCATTAACATTTTCAAGTGCATTTCTTCACAGTATAAATAAGCAAGAGGAAATATACAGTGCCTTCAGGAAGTATTCAGACCCCTTGGACTTTTTCCATGTTTTTGTTGATACCGCCTGAATTAAAACATTTATTAAATTGAGATTTTGTCACACGTGATACCGCATAATGTCAATGGGACAAATGAATTAAAAATTAAAAGCTGAAATGTCTTGAGTTAATTATTCAACCCCCCTTTGTTATGGCAAGCCTAAATAATTTTATGAGTAAAGATATGTTCAATAACAAGTCACATAAGTTGCATAGACTCATTCATTCTCATTCTGTAGGCAATAATAGTGTTTAACATGATTTTAGAATGAGTACCTTGCATCTCTGTACCCCACACATACAATTATCTGTAAGGTCCCTCAGTCGAGCAGTGAATTTCAAATACAGATTCAACCACAAAGACCAGGGAGGTTTTCCAATGCCTCGTAAAGAAGGGCGGCTATTGGAAAATGGCCAAATGTTTACAACATTGTAGTTATTCCAGAATACTAACCAAATTGACAGTGAAAAGAACGAAGCCTGAATAGCCTAAAAATATTCCAAAACATGTTTGCAAAAAGGCACTAAAGTAATAATGCAAAAAATGTGGCAGAGCAATTAACTTTTTGTCCTAAATAAATTCGATGTGTTATGCTTGGAAATGGAATGTTGCTAAGCACAGGCAGAATCATAGAGGGAAAACTGGTTTCCACTGCTTTCCACCAGACACTGGGAGGTGATTTCACCTTTCAGCAGGATAATAATCTAAAACACAAGGCCAAATATACACTGGAGTTGCTTACCAAGAAGACTGTGAATGTCCCTGAGTGGCCAAGTTAGTTTTGACTTAAATCCATGGCAGTACCTGAAAATGGTTGTTGAATGTATAGCGACTATCAACAACCAATTTGACAGAGTTTGAGTAATTTTTGACGAATAATCTGCAAATGTTGCTCAATCCAGGTGTGTAAAGTTCTTAGATTTACCCAGAAATACTCACAGCTGTAATCGCTGCCAAAGGTGCTTCTACAAAGTATTGACCCAGGGGTATGAATACTTATGTAAATGAGATATTTCTGTATTTCATGTTCAATACATTTGTAGAAATGTGTAAAAACACGTTTTCACTTTGTCAGTATGGGGTATTGTGTGTAGATGGAAGAGGGGGAACAAATCTATTTAATCCATCTTGAATTCCTTCTAACACAACAAAATGTGGAATAAGTCGACGGGTATGAATGCGTTATAAAGACGCTTTAGTAGTATACCTTTTTGTGATGTGTAGCCATCTTGGTGTGAAATCTGTATTTTGTTCAGTTTCTTTCTCCATATCTCCCAACATCATGACCCAGGCTGTGTCATCACTCCCTTTTGCAGATGTGATAGAACTGTCGTCTCAGATCCGCAAAAGGGGAGTGATGGAGGGTAGATCGTAGAAAACAGCTTCCTGTAGCTAATGCATCCCCAGTGAGTGAGTTATTGCCTGAGCCATTGACAAGCATAGACAAGGTGCTAGGAATGGGGCTATGACCTATGACTGTTGTTCTGGATTTACCAAAATCATATTTGAATAATACACAAATTAAATGGAAGTATATATTGATGCACTGGTAGTTAGTTGGCAGCAACTTGTGTAATAAATATGCCTATATATTGTAAGCATGTCAATGCAGGGGTGACGTGGTGGTTGAACTCTTCAGAAATGTCTGCCTTTTTTACGATCAGCCAAGAACTATGTAAGCCTAGATATTGTTGCTACAAAGTCTTAATGTACATATGATTACATTGATTTCAGTATAAAAACAATAACCTGTCTGAGGTCTCATTTTGTCTGTTTTTTCATAACGATTGAACAAGTACATTTACTAGCTTTTGATCTGTTATTTCAATGTAGAGAGCAAACATCGGTGCCCAGAAGTCTACAGTATTGTTTGTGTTTTCAATAAATGTATATTAAAGTAACCTTTTCACAATTTTAAAATCAGAAAAACATAGAGTAAAACTTTAACGTTCAAGTAAAAAGAATTTGGGGGGACTTTTATTTTGAAAAGTATCCGTATGGTCATGTGACCTTAAAGGCTGTTGCTACATCCATTTTAAAATTAAAGTAATGATATGTACACATCATATAACTTAGAAATGCTTCATGAGCTTAGTTCAACTGCCGTGCTACATTCAAACCCAAAATATAAGCTTGTTTTATGCCGATGTTTGTAAACACTCAAAACATGGTTAAAACTATAATGTTGATATCATGGATGGTCAGTCCTTGCATGCATAGCTCTTGTCTGTGAATTTGAGAGTGGTTATATTTCTCCAGCCCATCCTTCAGCTTTTTACCAAAACGGGTGGGTTGCCCTCTTATTGTTTCAATGGCAGATTGCCGCTTTAATGGAGCTTGCTTCACAATGCTTCCAATTCAAAAAGAGATTGTAAACATTTTTGCACAATCCCTGTATTTCTATTTCTATGGACCTCCTCCTCTGTTCATAGTCTGAACATGAACTTCAGACTTAGCGCCACTTCAATACCGAAGTTGCATTTCCGTAGCAGGTTGAACAGGGTTAAGGTTTGTGAAAATGCTCTCCGAACCTGCCACAAATGTATTGATCATGGGCTGCAGGTTTTTGGGCTACTTCTAAATTGCACCATGGCCGTCATGACATTTTTCTTTAAAAATATATATTTCACTGTGACCTGCCGCTGACTATCAGGTAGTGAAGTAGCCTGTTGCTGAGTCAACTGTGAGTGAGTGCATGAGTGGTGGGGAGGGCCGGAGGGGGTAGTTGTATGTTGAGACTGAGTGCTGCAGCTGAGTCACATGAGTGAGAGGAGACAATCATGACAACTTTAACCAGTTGTAGGTAGGTTATTTAGATTATTATGGAGACGTATTTCCAACCCTCTTTCCATAAAACATATTAACGTGCTAGAACTGATGCGCATCAAGAAATAAGGTTACAATGCACAGGAAAACAACTAGGTGCTCTAGAGTGTGAATCTTCAGTTCTTGGGTCTGGAGTGCTGTGTGTGTGTGTGTGGAAATGTTAAATGGAAGTTATGAAACTCCCTCGTGTGCTTCTGATATGGCCACAATGAAACTGATATTGAATGTGGAGAGTGATACTTTCGCTGGGGATGACCCCCCCCTCTAGTTTTATCATTGGAATAGGACACAAAACGAGGGAATGGTGGGCTTTAGGGCCAAGCAAACGACAACGAGTGGTCGGGTTGGCTGCTTGAAGTGTAGATAATGTGTCCTCCCCACTTCTAAAACTAAAGTTGTGCCACTAGATAGATATCTGTTGGCCATTAAGTAGCCTATCATTTTCTATGTAGGCTACTATATCCTACCATTTGATGCAATAAATATGTTGAAATGATATCACTGGAGTCATTGCAAATACATTTTTGCCACTTGTGTAGCCTACCTGGGGCTGGCAAATGGATTTAATAAATTGGCTATAACTTGCAGTTTGTTGTTGTAGCCTTGTGTTATTATGCAATTATTAATGGCTATGTTTAGTTAATTACATTTACATTTAAGTCATTTAGCAGACGCTCTTATCCAGAGCGACTTACAAATTGGTGCCTTCACCTTATGACATCCAGTGGAGCAGCCACTTTACAATAGTGCATCTAAATCTTTTAAGGGGGGGTGAGAAGGATTACTTTATCCTATCCTAGGTATTCCTTAAAGAGGTGGGGTTTCAGGTGTCTCCGGAAGGTGGTGATCGACTCCGCTGTCCTGGCGTCGTGAGGGAGTTTGTTCCACCATTGGGGGGCCAGAGCAGCGAACAGTTTTGACTGGGCTGAGCGGGAACTGTACTTCCTCAGTGGTAGGGAGGCGAGCAGGCCAGAGGTGGATGAACGCAGTGCCCTTGTTTGGGTGTAGGGCCTGATCAGAGCCTGGAGGTACTGAGGTGCCGTTCCCCTCACAGCTCCGTAGGCAAGCACCATGGTCTTGTAGCGGATGCGAGCTTCAACTGGATGCCAGTGGAGAGAGCGGAGGAGCGGGGTGACGTGAGAGAACTTGGGAAGGTTGAACACCAGACGGGCTGCGGCGTTCTGGATGAGTTGTAGGGGTTTAATGGCACAGGCAGGGAGCCCAGCCAACAGCGAGTTGCAGTAATCCAGACGGGAGATGACAAGTGCCTGGATTAGGACCTGCGCCGCTTCCTGTGTGAGGCAGGGTCGTACTCAGCGGATGTTGTAGAGCATGAACCTACAGGAACGGGCCACCGCCTTGATGTTAGTTGAGAACGACAGGGTGTTGTCCAGGATCACGCCAAGGTTCTTAG
This sequence comes from Oncorhynchus nerka, assembly GCF_034236695.1. Taxonomy (NCBI): domain Eukaryota; kingdom Metazoa; phylum Chordata; class Actinopteri; order Salmoniformes; family Salmonidae; genus Oncorhynchus; species Oncorhynchus nerka. Next base: position 60,274,912 of record NC_088423.1, on the reverse strand, counting down.
CGCTCTGGGAGGAGGACACAATGGAGTTGTCAACCGTGATGGCGAGATCATGGAACGGGCAGTCCTTCCCGGGAGGAAGAGCAGCTCCGTCTTGCCGAGGTTCAGCTTGAGGTGGTGATCCGTCATCCACACTGATATGTCTGCCAGACATGCAGAGATGCGATTCGCCACCTGGTCATCAGAAGGGGGAAAGGAGAAGATTAATTGTGTGTCGTCTGCATAGCAATGATAGGAGAGACCATGTGAGGTTATGACAGAGCCAAGTGACTTGGTGTATAGCGAGAATAGGAGAGGGCCTAGAACAGAGCCCTGGGGGACACCAGTGGTGAGAGCACGTGGTGAGGAGACGGATTCTCGCCACGCCACCTGGTAGGAGCGACCTGTCAGGTAGGACGCAATCCAAGCGTGGGCCGCGCCGGAGATGCCCAACTCGGAGAGGGTGGAGAGGAGGATCTGATGGTTCACAGTATCGAAGGCAGCCGATAGGTCTAGAAGGATGAGAGCAGAGGAGAGAGAGTTAGCTTTAGCAGTGCGGAGCGCCTCCGTGATACAGAGAAGAGCAGTCTCAGTTGAATGACTAGTCTTGAAACCTGACTGATTTGGATCAAGAAGGTCATTCTGAGAGAGATAGCGGGAGAGCTGGCCAAGGACGGCACGTTCAAGGGTTTTGGAGAGAAAAGAAAGAAGGGATACTGGTCTGTAGTTGTTGACATCGGAGGGATCGAGTGTAGGTTTTTTCAGAAGGGTGCAACTCTCGCTCTCTTGAAGACGGAAGGGACGTAGCCAGCGGTCAGGGATGAGTTGATGAGCGAGGTAAGGGAGAAGGTCTCCGGAAATGGTCTGGAGAAGAGAGGAGGGGATAGGGTCAAGCGGGCAGGTTGTTGGGCGGCCGGCCGTCACAAGACACGAGATTTCATCTGGAGAGAGAGGGGAGAAAGAGGTCAGAGCACAGGGTAGGGCAGTGTGAGCAGAACCAGCGGTGTCGTTTGACTTAGCAAACGAGGATCGGATGTCGTCGACCTTCTTTTCAAAATGGTTGACGAAGTCATCTGCAGAGAGGGAGGGGGGGGAGGGGGATTCAGGAGGGAGGAGAAGGTGGCAAAGAGCTTCCTAGGGTTAGAGGCAGATGCTTGGAATTTAGAGTGGTAGAAAGTGGCTTTAGCAGCAGCGACAGAAGAGGAAAATATAGAGAGGAGGGAGTGAAAGGATGCCAGGTCCGCAGGGAGGCGAGTTTTCATCCATTTCCGCTCGGCTGCCCGGAGCCCTGTTCTGTGAGCTCGCAATGAGTCGTCGAGCCACGGAGCGGGAGGGGAGGACCGAGCCGGCCTGGAGGATAGGGGACATAGAGAGTCAAAGGATGCAGAAAGGGAGGAGAGGAGGGTTGAGGAGGCAGAATCAGGAGATAGGTTGGAGAAGGTTTGAGCAGAGGGAAGAGATGATAGGATGGAAGAGGAGAGAGTAGCGGGGGAGAGAGAGCGAAGGTTGGGACGGCGCGATACCATCCGAGTAGGGGCAGTGTGGGAAGTGTTGGATGAGAGCGAGAGGGAAAAGGATACAAGGTAGTGGTCGGAGACTTGGAGGGGAGTTGCAATGAGGTTAGTGGAAGAACAGCATCTAGTAAAGATGAGGTCGAGCGTATTGCCTGCCTTGTGAGTAGGGGGAAGGTGAGAGGGAGAGGTCAAAAGAGGAGAGGAGTGGAAAGAAGGAGGCAGAGAGGAATGAGTCAAAGGTAGACGTGGGGAGGTTAAAGTCGCCCAGAACTGTGAGAGGTGAGCCGTCCTCAGGAAAGGAGCTTATCAAGGCATCAAGCTCATTGATGAACTCTCCGAGGGAACCTGGAGGGCGATAAATGATAAGGATGTTAAGCTTGAAAGGGCTGGTAACTGTGACAGCATGGAATTCAAAGGAGGCGATAGACAGATGGGTAAGGGGAGAAAGAGAGAATGACCACTTGGGAGAGATGAGGATCCCGGTGCCACCACCCCGCTGACCAGAAGCTCTCGGGGTGTGCGAGAACACGTGGGCGGACGAAGAGAGAGCAGTAGGAGTAGCAGTGTTATCTGTGGTGATCCATGTTTCCGTCAGTGCCAAGAAGTCGAGGGACTGGAGGGAGGCATAGGCTGAGATGAACTCTGCCTTGTTGGCCGCAGATCGGCAGTTCCAGAGGCTACCGGAGACCTGGAACTCCACGTGGGTCGTGCGCGCTGGGACCACCAGATTAGGGTGGCCGCGGCCACGCGGTGTGGAGCGTTTGTATGGTCTGTGCAGAGAGGAGAGAACAGGGATAGACAGACACATAGTTGACAGGCTACAGAAGAGGCTACGCTAATGCAAAGGAGATTGGAATGACAAGTGGACTACACGTCTCGAATGTTCAGAAAGTTGAGCTTACGTAGCAAGAATCTTATTGACTAAAATGATTAAAAATGATACAGTACTGCTGAAGTAGGCTAGCTGGCAGTTATCCATTGTGAATATTGTCACAGTTCTATTGCAATTGCATCAGATGTTAGAATGCATTATATAGAAGGTAACAGTCAGATTAGGCCACAGGTAAAAAATAAAAAAAATATGTAAAACCCATCTGTTGTTGACAAGCATAGGCCTATTTAGGTAATATCCATAATTAATATGATTTAAATTCAATTATTAGTGATTTAAATTACAACCCCATCCTCAGACTATTCCAGCAGGCTATTGGGCAACAGAAGCAATTCTTACCTTGAAATCTTCTCGCTATTCATGTTAAATAAATTAGTCTGTCAATTTGAATTTAGCAAGCTGCTAAATCGTTCATTTTACATCATGCCTAGGCTACTGTAGGATATAGGCTACCTGCATATACAGTGGCAAGAAAAAGTATGTGAACCCTTTGGAATTACCTGAATTTCTGCATAAATTGGTCATACAATTTGATCTGAACTTCATCTAAGTCATAACAATAGACAAACACAGTCTGCTTAAAGTAATAACACACAAACATGTTTTCATGTCTTTATTGAAAACACTGTGAACCCTTGGATTTAATAACTGGTTGACCCTCCTTTGGCAGCAATAACCTCAACCAAATATCTTCTGTAGTTGCGGATCAGACCTGCATTTGGGTTGAGGTCAGGACTTTGACTGGGCCACTCCAGAAGGTGTATTTTCTTCTGTTGAAGCCATTCTGTTGTTGATTTACTTCTGTATTTTGGGTCATTGTCCTGGGGCCTGTTGCACAAAACTAGGATAAGGGATTAAGCCAGGATATCTTGGTGATCCTGGCTCAATTGATCCGTAATCCGGTTGCACTAAAGATGGATAGGGGGCAGGAGGATATGTTATGGTATAAATTACCATGGAGATTTATTCTGTGGAGCTAGCCTTCTCCAGACCAGGCTAAATTCCAGGATCTATTTAATCTCATCCCTAATGTCAGTCAGCAGTCACCACAAATGGAAACCAATAGTTATTTCACTGCTCACTATACATTGTTATCACATATAACTAGACCCACTGTTATTATTTAAACGTTTGTGATCATTAATTTCAATGATTTTGGATAAAGAATGATTTTTAGATGTTGCTATCATTAGATAATTTACAGTTTCCCATAGACTATAAGGCTATATATAAAATGATAGAATATTAGGGCCACAGAGGGGAAAAAAACACAAGTCATAATATTGTAACCAGTTGTTTTAAAGGAGGACAGTTGTTAAAATGACAGATGTGGGGCATTTCGTGAAATTGTACTTCAGTATGGTTTCATAAACAAAGACATGCTGATGTGCCAGAATATTAAGTATCACATTGTCATAAGTATCAAAACAATATGTAGCTTTTCTGCACAAAGAACCAGCCTCATAAATTTATGACTTTATCCTTTTTCTTCAGTGTGGCCCTAGTACTCTGTCATATAAACAAATACACATTCCATATGAATATAAAAACACAATGTGTAACATTATGTTCCTTTATTGAATAAGGACAAAACAAAGCAGGTAAACCATCAGCTCCTTTCGAAACTGAAGTCACAGTGACTCTACAAGATGGAAAGCACAGAATCCAAGCATATTATACAAAATGATACATACACATTCAAAGGTCTGTATATAACACACCCTGCATGTCTGCACACTAAAATAAATGCAGGACAAATCCATACACATCAACTGAACAGACAAATGAATGGATGCAGTAGCCTCCCTGCAGCCTTGTATTACACACAGTATACCGCACAAACATCATAAGAGGCCAAATTCGTCAAAAACGAACCCAAAAAACCCAAATTCCTCTGCCACCGCAGGACATATTTAACCAAAATTGAAAGCACACATACTAACTAAAATAATTCAACACATATTGGTCCCTCAGCAGCCGACCACTGTCGTCATCAGGGAAGATTGCCGGATTGTCCCAGTCCATGGCTAGTGGCACTCTGGGGGCCCTCTCCTTCCTCAGGCAGGCCACATTGTGGAGGACAGCACAAGCCACAGTAATATCACATGCCCTAACAGGGCTGACCCTTAATTTGTGAAGGCAGTGAAAGCGTGCCTTCAGGAGGCCAAAGGTCATTTCAACTCTGGCCCTGGTCCTGGCATGGGCATGGTTGTAGGCCTGCTGTGCTTCCTGGGGGTCTGTGAAAGGTGTCAGGAGAAAAGGCTGGCAGCCATACCCCCTGTCTCCCAGCAACACACCAGAGAATTCACCTGTCAACACAAAATCTCATCATTACTACCTCATAAACACAGTGATATTCTTGACACAGCCATGATGGTTATAAATAGGGGTTGTGTGGCTTACCTTGTGATAGGCACTGATAGATTTCAGAGGCCCGAAAGATTCTGGAGTCATGGACTGAGCCAGGCCATTTTGCCACAACATTGCTGATCACACAGTCAGCATTGCAGACCATCTGAAATCATAAGATGAGGAATATTACACCAATCAATGCACATCACTGGCAATGCAGAGTGTTCGTCAATGGACAATATCAAAAAGTTATGTTCACCTGAACATTAATGCTGTGAAAGGATTTCCTATTCACAAAATCGGCCTCATGGGCACCTGAGGGGGCTTTTATCCTTATGTGTGTGCAGTCCACTGCACCAATGACATTGGGGAAACCTGTCACACAAAGTAATGAGTATCCTACTATGTGTTAACAGTTGTCCTGTAATTTGTAGATCCTCTTACCTGCAATCCTATAGAACTCCTCTTTGATGTCACAGAGTCTTCTGTGGCCAGGGAAGGAGATGAAGACATCTGCTAATGCTTTGATAGCCAGACACACACTCCTTATTGTGCGGCAAATTGTGGCCTTGTTCAGCTGTTCTGCATCCCCCACTGAGTACAGGAAGGCTCCACTAGCAAAAAGCGCAAGGCCACACAAACCATTTGCTCCACACTCAGTGCATGGCTCCGTGCAGTGCGGTGCTTAATCCTGGGACCCAGTAGTCTGCATAGATACCTGATGCCATCTGCAGAAAACCTGTATCTTTCATATAGATGGTCATCAGGGAAGGCCAGTGGGTCCAACCGGTCCCTGAAGACCCTTTCTCGCCTGAAGGCTCTCCTCAGCACAAGTGCTTCTTCATCCACCACATCTCGCACGAATGGGCATGCCATTGTCAGAGCAGAAAGGAACACACAATTTTGGGCCTTCATATAGGCTAGTGGCCACACCTGGTGCTGGGGGGGTGGGCAAAAGAGGGCAATGCCTTATAACGATGACTTGGTTGTACGGATTGCTGGGAAAATAAAAAAAACCTTAGAAAGATGCCACCGTCCTGTGTGCTCACAATAAGAGCTCATATGTCATGGCTCACTTGACTTTACGAGAATATACCTAATTTTTATTTTGAGCTGTGTCATCTTCTTGGAGCTGGGGGAGGAAAGAAAAATAATGATTAATACATTTGTGTTACAGTTAGCATACAGTGTACATTGAAGGCATATCTCACCTCCCTCTCAAGTTTTTTTTATTTCAAGGTCCAGTTTCCTAATTGTCCTCTTATTTCGGACTCCAGTGCAAGATTTTCCATCTTTTTCTTCTTGTACTGAATGTCTATGTCTGCCAGTTCTATTTGGCGCCGGAGGTGGTTGCCATACAACTTTCTGATAGCTTGTGAGCTCTGTGAACACAATTACAATTAGCGCAGCTGGAATTTGGCAGGATGTGGTGTCCTTTTATTAATACGCACTATGTTGCCAGGCTGGTTTTCCCACTGTATAGCATCTGGGTCCTGTAAAAGAAATTAGATTTTTTGATTTTGATGAGGACTCCTCACCATTGTAGAGTAAATAGTACTCACTGGATCAGCATCGTCTGGTGCTTGTGCTGGTGGCTCTAACAGGAACACAGTGCTGCCAGGCACTGCAAGGCAATAGGTAAACCAAAGTCAGACAGTCCAAATTGATTCAATATGAATGTGGTTGTATCCCATGTAGAGATGGAAGGACATACCTTGAATGAAGCGGGTGGCATCTTGGGAGGAACCTATGCTCGTCTCTTTCCCCCCAGGGATCCCCTCTAAGACGGGCCTGCCTTTATTTAGCTCCAAGGCCATGTCCTCTGCTGGGGTAAGGTCAGCCTTTGGTGACCCACCACCCGTGCCTTGTCTGTGGGTATTCTTTTTCACTGCTAAAACAGTACAGACAATGTGTGAGCAGGCACCTTCTGGGTACAATATATGCTTGTGCTTTGTTAAATATTAGTCAGGGACCATACCATTCTGCAGAATGTTCTTGTATTTGATTTTGACCTGCTGCCATGTCCGTTTTGGCCCGTTCATGTTTAATCTACACACACACACACACACACACACACACACACACTTAATGGAGTCACACTGCAAAAATTACTTGGTATTTTTGTCTTGTTTTCAGTAAAAATATCAAAAAATGTATCATAGCTTTATACAGTGTGATGGAGTTACTTTACACAATTTCACTCATATCTGCAGTGCATTTCAATTAAAAATTTAACCGTTTCATAATTACAGTACAACTGCATTTTTGGAGATGTGAATTAAATATTTGAATTGTAATTGTGATGTTTCAGCGGAGCGGTGAGTGTGTAATTGTGCACTACTTACGCATTCAGGCGGTCTGCAATACTTTGCCACGCTTTTTCTCTTTGCTTTATCACTGTGGCGGTGTTGCCTTTCTTCTTAATTATATCTTTTACCTCCTCGTATGCCTCCATGAGGATTTGTGCTTCCGACGGGGAAAAGTACGCGGCTCTAGTTGCCATGGTAAATCAGTTAATCTGTGGCGGGGTCTATTTGAGTGAGCCGTGAGCGCGCACCTATCCAGGATTGGTTTCACCTGGCTTAATGAATCCGTGTCTGCTCATCCTGGCTTGGTCTTTGTGCAACCAATTAAGCCTGGACGCACATGTTTTGGCTTCATTGAGCTCAGCTGAGTCATTTATCCCGGATGTCTTAATTCTACTTTTGTGCAACAGGCCCCTGTTGTATCACCCAACTTCCCAATCAGAGACAATGACTAACCCCTGCCTCTGATTGAGAACCATATCAGGCCAAACATAGAAATAGACAAACCAGACACAACATAGAATGCCCACCCAGCTCACGTCCTGACCAACACTAAAACAAGGAAAACACACACGAACTATGGTCAGAACGTGACAGTGATGTCCTGTTGAGCTTCAATTGGCGGACAGATAGCCTTACATTCTCCTGCAAAATGTTTTGATAAACTTGTGAAATCTGTCAATGATAGCAAGCTGTCCAGGCCCTGAGGCAGCAAAGCAGCTCCAAACGATGATGCTCCCTCCACCATACTTTACAGTTGGGATGAAGTTTTGATGTTGGTGTGCTGTGCCTTTTTTTCTCCACACATAGTACCTTCCAAACAACTCAACTTACTTTCATCTGTCCGCTTAATATTTTGCCAGTAGCGCTGTGGAACATCCAGGTGCTCTTTGGCAAACTTCAGACTTTTTTTTTGGACAGCGGTGGCTTCTTATGTGGTGTCCTCACATGAACACTATTCTTGTTAAGTGTTTTACATATCGTAGACTAGTCAACAGAGATGTTAGCATGTTCCAAAGATTTCTGTACGTCTTTAGCTGACACTCTTCTTAACCCCATTGAGCATTCTGCGCTATGCTCTTGCAGTTATCTTTGGAGGACGGCCACTCCTAGGGAGAGTAGCAACAGTGCTGAACTTTCTCAATTTTTGACAATTTGTCTTACCATGGACTGATGTATCTCTACAAGCCTTGGTGTTCCTTTGTAACCCTTTTCAGCTTTATGCAAGTCAACCATTCTTAATCTTAGTTCTTCTGAGATCTCTTTTGTTCGAGGCATGGTTCGCATCAAGTAATGCTTCTTGTGAATAGCAAACTCACATTTTGTGAGTGTTTTTGATAGGACAGCTCTAACCAACATCTCCAATTTCATTTCATTGATTGGACTCCAGGTTTTAGCTGACTCCTGACTCCAATTAGCTTGTGGAGAAGTTATTAGCCTAGGGGTTCACATACTTTTTCCAACCTACACTATGAATGTTTAAATTATGTATTCATATTGACAAGAAAAATAAAATGATTTGTGTGTTATTAGTTTAAGCACACTGTGTTTGTCTATTGTTGTGACTTAGATAAAGATCATATAAAATGTTATGACCAATTTATACAGAAATTTGGGTAATTCCAAAGGGTTCACATACTTTTTCTTGCCACCAAACCATGACAAAGTTTAATTACAACCATAAACCCAGATTTTAGTAGGCTCAGCCTATGCCTATTGAAATTACAAGTCAATCTTGCAAATTGGCCATTTCTAATGGTTCGTAGTCTTATCAGGCATACAACAATGGCACAATTGCCAGAAAATAGCCTAACATTCTTTTGAAGGTTAGCCAAGTGTTTCTTGTACTGAGATTGAGATCCTTTGTCCAACTTTCTTCCCTCAAACTCTCCTGTCGGTTTTATCTATAGTTATGCACATAAGGGATTTATTTACAATTAAACTAGTTATTTATTCTATTATCTTTATTTAACTAGGAAAGTCAGTTAAGAAATTCTTACTTACAATCACGGACAAACCCTGACGGCGCTGGGCCAATTGTGCGCAGCCCTATGGGACTCCCAAAACACCGCCTGTTGTGATACAGCCTGGAATCGAACCAGGGTCCATGGTGACGCCTCTAGCACTGAGTGCCTTAGACCGGTGCGCCACTCGGGAGTTAAATCGACATCGACTGATGGAAAACGACGTGGCGAGTTTAAAATAAGAGCGAACTATCTTTTCTCTTGCGACATATTCAAATTAATGTATTAGTCACGATAGCTGCCAATAATTATAATTTTGATGGAAAACCTTTTTTTAAAATAATTTCATCGTTACGTTACGTCGACATTCATAAGTTCCTCGACAACGTTATGGGAAAAGTGTTTATATTGCTGCTGAAAAAAAATGGGCACGTTTTCAGTCTTGTGTGCAGGTTTTGAGTAGTCATGTGTCCCCTGAACTTCAGACATCCGGAAGTAAATAAGTGATCTCATCGCAAGCCCCGTTGCTAAGCTGCAAGTGTAGACTGGGTTCGCAAGCAGCCACACAAACATGAAATCAACAACAAGGACTGAAGGAGCCAGACAGAAAGCAGATTAGTAGTTGGCATCAACTAGCTAGCTACTGATTTCGGTCTTAACCATTCTCTTTTCACCAATCATAGCTAGAGATATTCTGGTGGCAATTAGCTTAAAATGCAGGTATGTTCTGTATTATATTTTGCCCTGCCCAGGACGAGCAATCTAAGTAGCTAGCTAATTGAGTTGTTAACGTTAACACGTTATGCTAATTTAGCTAGCTAATAAAGTTCAACCAATCTGTTTAACCATCGAAATGGCGTTTACTAGCTGCCTTAGCTAGCTAACAAGTATTTGCATGACTGTGACGTGCCTAAATTGCAGCCCGAAATAAAGCGTTACTTTGTTTGTGTCGTTTAAGCTAGTTAACAGTACATAGCCAGCTAACTTTAGCTAGCTAAGTTAACAGCCTGCTAGCGAACCAGTTTGCTAACGCCAATAGCGTAGATTCGACTATCTATCGTGTAATAATTAGCTGGTTTAAGCAGTTTCTATTTTGTTTGCATCCTCCCTCAGCTTCAAGAGAAGCCAACAGGGGACATGAAGCAGAGAAGTTGACATTTTATATGTCTCTTCTGCCACCATCAACAATTTGTCATACAAAATATTTTCCCTTTGCCTCTTGTTCTTTCATTGGAGAGAAGCTAAAGGTCTTATCATACAGTCTACACACCTGACGCAGTTACCTCTGTGTGAATAATAACAACACTCCTTTGAGTGTTGGACGCCTAAGAATCACCATGGCTGTGGCCAACACCACCAAAACATCATGGAGATTACGTGAGTAGTTTCCATTTCACTCACCCTGTCCAGACCACAATCGTATTGGTTTCATGGACCCAGAGGTTAATCCTGGTGAGTTCTGGATTGTTTTTTTTGTTCCAGAGGAGATTGTAGCCCACTCCAGTAATGTGGCGTGTCTGGCCCTGGGGAAGAACTCCGGCCGTCTGCTAGCCACTGGGGGAGAGGACTGCCGAGTCAACATCTGGGCAGTCAGCAAACCCAACTGCATCATGGTACAGACTAGTCAGACCTTTAGGGAAGAAGTGTGTGTGCACAGTTTGATCTCTGCTTATTTCTGCTGCCTGTAACACCTCTCTCCCACCTTCTCGTCCCCTCTCCCTTTCTCTTTATCTCTTTCCCTGTCTCTTTCTCAGAGTTTGACAGGCCATAATAACCCAGTAGAGTGTGTGAAGTTTAATAACTCTGAGGAGCAGGTGGTGGCTGGCTCACAGTCCGGATCACTGCGTGTATGGGACCTGGAGGCTGCAAAGAGTGAGACTGATTTTCTCCTATATTGTGTGTGTGTTTGTGTATGGGGAGGTTAGACATGTGGGATGTGGAGATGTGTTTCTACTAGAGTCAACTAGACCTAGGCTACCAGTTCTGAGAATGCCATAACAATGTTTTGCTATTTTATCCCAGTCCTAAGAACTCTAATGGGACACAAGGCCAATATCTGTAGCTTGGACTTCCACCCGTTTGGGGAATACCTGGCATCTGGTTCCATGGACACCAACATCAAGGTGTGTATGTGTGCTGCATGATTGAGTGTTAAGAACTCTACTATGTACAGTACCAGTCAAACGTTTGGACACACCTACTCATTCCAGGGTTTGTCTTTATTTTTACTATTTTCTACATTGCAGAATAATAGTGAAGACATCAACACTATGAAATAACATATATGGAACCATGTAGTAAACAAAAAAAGTGTTAAACACATCAAAATATATTTGAGATTTTTCAAATATTTTTTTCCTTGATGACAGCTTTGCACACTTTTGGCATTCTCTCAACCAGCGTTCATGAGGTAGTCACCTGGAATGCATTTCAATTAACAGGTGTGCCTTGTTTAAAGTTAATTTGTGGAATTTCCTTCCTTCTTAATACATTGGAGCCAATCAGTTGTGTTGTGACAAGGTAGGGGTGGTATACAGAAGATAACCCTATTTTGTAAAAGTCCATATTTTGGCAAGAACAGCTCAGATAAGCAAAGGGAGACAACAATTGTTCAGAGGAGACTGCATGAATCAGGCCTTCATGGTTGAATTGCTTCAATGAAACCACTACAAAAGACACCAGTAAGAAGAAGAGACTTGCAATGGACATTAGACCGGTGGAGAGTTCAAATTTGAGATTTTTGGTTCCAACTGCCATGTCTTTGTGAGACGAAGAGTAGGTGAACGGACGATCTCCGCATATGTAGTTCCCACTGTGAAGCATGGAGGAGGAGGTGTGATGGTGCTTTGGTGGTGACACTGTCTGTGATTTATTTACAATTCAAGGCACACTTAACCACCATGACTACCACATCATTCTGCAGCGATACGCCATCCTATCTGGTTTGTGCTTAGTGGGACTATCATTTGTTTTTCAACAGGACAATGACCCAAAACACACCTCCAGGCTGTGTAAGGGCTATTCGACCAAGAAGGAGAGTGATGGTGCTGCATCAGATGACTTGGCCTCCACAATCACCTGACCTCAACCCAATTGAGATGGTTTGGGATGAGTTGGACTGCAGAGTGAAGGAAAAGCAGCCAACAAGTGCTCAGCATATGCAGGAACTCCTTCAAGACTGTTCGAAAAGCTTTCCAGGTGAAGCTGTTTAAAGCTGTCATCAAGGCAAAGGGTGGCTACTTTGAAGAATCTAAAATATATTTAGATTTGTTTAACACTTTTTTTTGGTTACTACATGATTCCATATGTGTTATTTCATAGTTTTGATGTCTTCACTATTATTCCCTAATGTAGAAAATGATCATAATAAAGAAAAACCCTGAATGCATAGGTGTGTCCAAACGTTTTGACTGGTACTGTATGTGGATTGGTATGTGATATTGTGCTTAAACAGAGTTTTTCTCTTTCAGCTGTGGGATGTACGGAGAAAGGGCTGTGTGTTCAGGTACAAGGTAAGACTTGCGCCCGTGTGTAATTTATACCCAACTGAAGAGCACCAAGGTTAATTATCGGCTAAAGCCCCCCCACCCACTGTCTGTGAGCGGCCTGCTGGCTGATTATGTTGGGAATGGGTCTGCTAATCAGCAGTAATTGCTGTGTGTCTATGTCTAGCACCAAGACTAAGCCAGGGATTACAGTGAGACGGTAAACACGATCTTGTCTGGCCTGGGGAGGAGGGGCTGGGGACTGACCGTCTGGACAGAAGTAGGGGGCCCGTGGTTATCTATCAATTTAATTTGGCATAATGTGCTTGTGCAGGGTCACACTCAGGCAGTGAGGTGCCTGGCCTTCAGTCCAGATGGGAAATGGTTGGCCTCTGCTAGTGATGACAGCACCATCAAGGTATGAACCCACCTACACATTGTCAGAAGCTTGCTTTCACATGTTTCTCATCTCACATGAATGTGGTCAGTTTGTAAACCAGGGCTCTCCAACCCAGTTCCTGGAGAGCTGCCGTCCTGTAGGTTTTCGTTCCAACCCTAATCTAGCTCAACTGATTCTAATTAGCTGGTTGATAAACTGAGTCAGGTTAGTTACAACTGGGTCTTGAGCGAAAGCCTACAGGAGGGTAGCTCTCCAGGAACAGGTTTGCAGAGCCCTATTGTATACTCTCAACCTTATGTTCAGAGGGGTTTTCTACAAAGCAGGATTAATGAGTTAGCCAGCTAACTTGGCTAAGTATTCTGACATAACTTTTTTGGAAAATAAGCTTGAAATGGGCATGGCCTAATTGACTCAACAACCAAAAACACATATCTAAATTGAGATTTTCTGGTTCATTAAGAAAGTTCTAGTTATTTCTGGTTGATCCCACTTTGTAGTATACCCCTCTGCATAGAAGTTCTCCGTCTATAGGTACAGATCTGGGATCAGCTTACTTGATTCATAATATTCCTAGCTGTGCCAGTCAGGAACTCATATTGCCCTTTGACCTGTGTGCCTAGCTGTGGGACCTGACTGCAGGGAAGATGATCACAGAGTTCACAGCACACACAGGAGCCATCAACATCATCCAGTTCCACCCCAACGAGTATCTGCTAGCGTCAGGCAGCTCTGACAGGTGTTGTATCCACACACTCAGGGGTGAAAAATAGTAAATAAATACGTATGAGGCAACTGAACATTTGTGTTCCGATGGCTTCAACTCCTTGACTAAAGTGGAATGCCTTATAAGGATGGCTGTGTTTTCCACTGGCTTCATCACAGCTCTTCTGTGTGTGTATGTCTGTCCCCCACAGGACCATCAAACTGTGGGATCTGGAAAAGTTCAAGATGATTGGCTCTTCAGGGGGAGAGATGGGACCTGTCAGGTGAGGGCTTCCTTCGACCGCTAACAAGTCTGGTTGGTCGGGACACCACGATATTAGAAGTTCAGATGCAACTAACACTCTATACCGTGTATATAAACTATCCCTGCATCCTCCCCCCCCCCTCTCCCCCATTTATCTCTCTCTCTCTCTCCAGGTGTCTGGCCTTTAACCTGGATGGCTGCTGTCTGTACAGTGGATCTGTGGACTCTCTCCGTGTGTATGGCTGGGAGCCCGACCGCTGCTTTGATGTGGTGCCAGTGGGCTGGGGCAAGGTGGCAGACCTGGCTATCTGCAACCACCAGCTGGTGTGTGAGCATGACGTTACTTTATTTTATTTTTTACATGTTTTACATTTGCGTCGTTTAGCAGACACTTATCCAGAACGGCTTACAGTTAGCGGCGTTCGTCTTAAGATGGCCAGGTGAGACAACCACGTTTCAGTCATTGTAAGTACGTTTTTCCTCAAAATAGTCATCAGCAAAGTCGGTGCTAGTAGGAAAAGTGCATGTTTTTGTTGTTGTTTTGGGGGTTACTCTTTTTAATGTTACTATTACTATGTAACTACTGTGTTACTGCAACCTTGTGCGTGCGTGTGAGAGCCATCGGGATCTCATTAAATTACTATTAGGGATTCTTTATGTAGTTCTGTGGCGTCAGCATGACAATTCTACATTCATTACTGCCACTGGACCTGTTACTGTTGCTATTAATATTACCAATAGCCAAGCCCCTGTGTTTTTGTGTTTCTCCTCCCCCCTCTCATCTCTCCAAGATTGGCGTGTCATACAATCTGACTAATATTTCGTCCTACGTGGTGGATCTGACCCGGGTGAAGAAGTCTGGCTCTGTGATCCAAGGCGTAATCCAGGACGACCAGCCGCTTACAGAGCCCTCCCCGAAAGGATCCACGCTGCGACGCAACTACGAGCGACCCCTGACCACCTGCAGCACACAGAGGTACTGCCCACTTCCAAACGCAGCTATTCCTACTTCCTATGGAGCGAATCCTAACCCTAATGTGAGCTGGGAGCGCGCTTAACTCAGATTTAATATTTGGCCCTATATGCTACAGAATCTGTTTCAACAAAATCCCCTATGTGTTGATTCAAATCGTAGCGGTTCAAATCATGCGGTCCACTGTAGCAGAGTTGGTCGAGGATGCCGCTTACAATGCCAGGCGGTTTCCATTCCCAGGACCACCCATATATGACATGTATCCGCGCTGATAAATGGCATATGTTATATAGCGAATACGGCATCAAAACCGCGTCCGTTTAGTTTCCGTTGCATCGCTAAGCAGGCTATTTGGGCTGTGCTCTTCCAGGGTAAAGCAGAGTTCTGAGTCAGAGCGGCGCAGTCCCGAGGGGGAGATGAGGAGCCCCAGCAGTGAGGACGAGAAGGAGTCCTCCGCCGAGATCCGTAACCCCGAGGACTACAAAGAGATCTTCCAGCCAAAGAGCGCCATCTGTAGGCTGATATTACACCTTACGTTTTTTTTGTCTTCTATTCAGTGTTCACACTAACAGCGGAATGCATGCATTACTACATCAACATCTAGCAGTGTCTTAATCATTCTTGAATTTCATACTAAATGTCTCCTCGTCCACCCCCCCCTTCCAGCTCGCACCCCCCCAAAGAATGAGCCCTTCCCTGCCCCCTTAGAAGATGGTGAGTCCCTTCTGTCAAGCCGTTAGTGTGAACAGTATTACATTGGTGTTTGTGATAAAGCTATCACATTGATCTGTTGTGTGTGTGTATAAGATGTGTTTCTGTCCTGAGTTTCATATTACAAGTTATTTTATTCATTTATTATATAGAAGAACAGAAGGGGAGACATGTAATGGAGATGGATAAAGAAAGGAAGGGCTCGAACCCCCGTTGTCAAGGGGCATGTTGGGTCCGCTTCACCGGACTCCGGGCACTCTTATTCAAGTTCTCTCTCTCTTTTCTCAGAGAGTTTTGTGGTGAGAGCTAACCAAGGGCTGGTGGAGGTCATGACTCCTCTGACTGACAGACAGCAGGTTTGTACCTACTAGCTGCACTGTTGTATGTGTGACTGATGTGTTTTTGTAATGCTTGAGTGGGAATGTCTCGGTCTGTGTGAGTTTTTCTATGTAAATAAGTTAGATTTGTGTGTGTGTGTGTGTCGTCACTGCAGCCCGGCCTGTTGAAGAACCTTCCAGTGGCATCGTCCACTCCGGTCCTGAGGGTGGAGCCTACCGTGGTCGCCACGGCGCCCTGTCCCATCCCAGTGGTAACCGCACGGCCGCCGACTAACCACCCCCCTGCACCCCACCCACCGGTCGTTGCTATGGCGAAGGCCAAACCCCAGCCCAGCGTCATCCTCTCCTCCAGGAATGAACCAATAGGACTCAACGTGGGAGATTTCCTTCCTGTGAGTGTGTATATACATGCATAACACACACAATCTTGTTTGTTTCATTTCCCATGGAGAAAGTTCACTCAAAAGACATCACAATTTGTATGGTTAAATTCAAGTGTATTAATAATTAAACTGTACTGCCGGCGCCAGTAGATCAGAGTGGAATAGTACAGTTCTATTATTAGCCTCTGACATCACCACTGTCTTTTAACTTTGGACTTTCTTCTCTACCACAAGCCCCATAAGATAAACTGGGTATAGAATGAAATGGAACGCAGTCATTTAATGCATATCAACATGTAAAATCAGCTCAACATTGAACCTACCGTAGCAGTACAGTTTTAAATTCACTCAAATGATCCAGTCACCCAGTTAAATTGTGCTATGCATCAAAAATGACAAAAACAAGATGGTCAGCTTTTTAAATAGGTTTTAACACATGCGCACAGAAATAGAATTGGCACCTAACTTTATGTAGGTTTAGGTATGATTTGAACAGGTGTGTGTATTTACCAGATTATATACGGTTAACTATCTCTGTCCTAGCCTGCTCGTAACAACCGGCCCAGTGTGCTGGGTGATGACGAGGCTCTGGCCCAGATCAGAAAGGGTCATGACACCATGTGTGTGATGCTCACCAGCCGACACAAGAACCTGGACACTATCAGAGCCGTGTGGGGTAGCGGGGACGTCAAGGTATGGCACTTAACAGACAACGCTAACACGCCGATAACATTGTCTGAATCTTGAGCATGGGGTAGTGAGCAATGTTCATGCAGTGTTAACATCACTTGAAATAAACAATTACTTGACTTTCAATGTTAAACACAGACAACATCCTTCAACTGACGGACAATCCGTTTTGATTGGTTAGCTGTTTGTGGCGTCAAAGTATGGAGAGATGTTACTGGCTGCCTCTTAAGGTGTTTTTTTGTTGTGATTGGTTGCCGCTCTGTCTTCAGACCTCCTTGGACTCTGCGGTCTCGATGAAGGATCTCTCAATCGTCGTGGACATCCTCAACATCGTTAACCTCAAACCGTGAGTGGATGTTGAAACGCGTGTGCGCATACAAACGACTGCAGATCTTATTTGGCTGAGGAGGCCGCACGTATACTCTCACTGTCTCTCTTGGTGTTGCTGAGAGTACCATGAATGCCCCTTCTTAGTGACATTAAGTCATTTGACCTGTCCCCCAGGTCGCTATGGAAACTGGACCTGTGTACCTCTATCCTGCCCCAGATTGAAGAGCTGCTGCAAAGCAAGTATGAGAGGTGAGACAGCAGAGACAAGTGATAACAAGTGTGTGTGTATTAACCCATCTCTCTCTCCCCGTGTGGTCAGTTACATGCAGACAGGTTGCACGTCTCTGAAGCTGATCCTGAAGCGTTTCTGGCCTCTCATCTCAGACACGCTGACAGCGCCCCCCTCTGTTGGAGTGGATATAACACGGGAGGAACGGTGAGTTTCAGCTCCATTTAAGTCCTAAACATGCTTGTGCTTTTAACCATACTTATTGTACTGTGTGTTAAAGCAATGATCACTAATCCACCATTTAAAAAAGGGTTCTAGCTCCGTATTCATCCAATATTGCTTGAAGGAAAAACTGATACATTTTGGATAGAGGTCAGACTCTGCCACAGTGAGGCAGGGCCATTTCATATTGTGAATGAATGGTTTGTGTTTGAGCCCAGCCACCAGAAGTGCAAGGCATGCTACAAGCTGCTGAAGAACCTCAGCGATTTGGTGAAGAACAAGGCCGACCAGGTGGGTCGCCACGGCAGCGCCTTCAAAGAGCTGCAGCTGCTCATGGCGCCACTGGACTACTGACAGTCGACTATGCAACTGGAGACACGCACAGATTCCTCAACGGCTGACCACTGTGCTGTGAGGACTCAAGTCTGACTGACGGCTGCATTCTGTCATCCACCTGAGTGGTAAAATCAGGGGACAATCCCAGATTCACACTGCGTGTGGATGGACTGAAGCAGTGGACTCCGAGACCGGGCGGGATAGAAGCCCATGTTTAGAACTCACTGTGTAGCGGTGTTCTCAGGGCGCGGGACTCGGCTCTCCTATTTAAACACTGGGCACTTATGATTCCTTAATCTGTATGTGAGAGAAATGATGTCCTCTGTAACCTTAACTTGCCCACCAGATGAGCACACACACACTTTTCGTAATTCTTCCATGCACACAAAACACCTATGACACACAGACCAGACTAGGGCCAGGTTTCAATCCGATCGTGGGTTATAGGCGTTGTGGCTTTAAAAAAAGCAATGTTCACACGGATATCGCCTTTAAAAGCCGCAATACCTGTGTTCAGGTGCACGGTGTTGATTTCTACATTCTGTACCCGAGATGTCAACCCTAGATGCACTATTTGAAAGTATTGTTAACGATAAAAGAACATGTTTTTCAAATAAAGTCTAGTTTTAGGCATGTTTCTGGAATTGATAAGGAACAACTCTTGTTAAGATGTGTGTAATTCCACTCCCAACAGAGAGCAGCACTGTTCTAGCTAGTTGGGAAGGTACTGTTTGAAAGGCGCTAGGCCATCCACCACTCCAGTGTGAAGGCCTCAATAGATTCTGGTCAATATAATGGATACTCTAACGTTTTAAACTGGAAGGCAGTCGGGACCATTCTAGCCAATGAGAGGGCAGATACATTTGAACAACAGGCACCACGGTTTCCACAGTTAAAATGGGGTAATTCATGGGAGAAAAAAGCTTTTAGGTTAAAAATAAGAGAGAGATTGTAGAAATAGGCAGGGTTTATTTAAAGTGTTTTGCCGGGATGTCACGTGTCCTACTAATCGATCAAATAAGACATTTTTTTGTTAACCAAATTGTACTCCATGCAACCTGCAGGAGAAGAAACCGCCACCTTCAAGAACTGTCAAGAGTAATAGTAGAATGCACAAGGTGCAATTTTGAAATTGGGTAGTGCATTATCAGTTCCTCTTCATGTTAGCCAGTGCATACATTCACCCAGAGCAACTTACCGCTCGGGGATTTGAACCAGCGACCTTAACCGCTGGGCTACCTGCCACAACTTAAAGCGCTCTTTAACTTATCAGAAATGTCCAGCTCAACTAGCCCATGTCAGCTAAAGTAAAAAAAAATGTGTCACTCATATCACACTAGACATGGCAAAATGTATAGAATTGCAAGACAATTAGCTTTAAAACTGCAACATTTTCTTTGCACCCCATGACAATGTGTAGAATTGCAGGAATTAAGCTTTAAACCTGCAAAATTCTCAAAACCAACGAGGTGTGAACAGTGCTTGTCCCCAAATAGACGAGGTGACTGCACTTGTGAAAAAGTGTGGGAACTCCTGCTCTATACAACTCAATGGCTGCAACCATCCTGAACCAGTTGGTCAAAGAGCATTGTCCCGGGTAGATTTAATACAACCTACCATTTAATAAATGGTGACGAAAGATATAACCACTAGAAGGCAGGATATTTCAACAAACATCTGTTAGGGACAGCAGAGTTTAATTTCGTATTGAGTGTTTATTAAAAAAGGGTGTACAAAATCAAGAATGCCGCAGAAGGTTTCCACAACAACAAAGACAAAAGCAAGTAGAGATATCCATCAACAACCACTACGATGCAGCGTGTCCTCAATGTTCCTCGGACATCCTGGTATTGGAGGGAACATTGGTTTAACATTGAAGACACACGGTCGATTAGCTGATCAAATGTACAAAGCATTCCTATTTTCAAATACAGTTCACAAGCTTGATCACTCCCTCAGGGGCAGCAGTGTCTGTTCCGTGAGGCAATCCGTTGTCATTGGTTGCTTGTGGTCAGCCATAGGGAGTAGGATTAAGCTGTCCTGGATGCAGATCTAGGGTCAGTTTTGTGTTGTGTCCCTATTGAATAACCTTAGAATTTGGGTAGAAGAAACTAATCCTAGATCTGTGCCTCTGGGCAACTTCAACCGGCAGCATCCAATAACAGGAATGGCATTTCCTGTCTGGCAGGGAGTTTGAATAGTCTAGCTTTATTCACTCGGTAGAAGAAACACGACAACATGAACGTTTCCATGCAGTGGCTGAGGCAGCTCTGTATTGCCCTGGAGAAATCTAATCTAAAACACAAACGGCTACACAGGAAGTTAAACGCTCTCTGCAGTCACGTCTCTTATTGCTTGCGTCCTACAGGGCAAAAGAAGCCCAGTTCCATATCTATCCCTGATTGGATGAGGGGGAGAAAGTGTGGAAGGAGACCAGGATGGAACCCTCGTAACCCCCCCCCACCCCCAAAAAACCCACAATGGAGTCTAAAGGGATAAAAAATAAAAATCTCAAACACAGATATATACAGTATATGCATATTATCATAATCCGTTAAACACATCAAGAAGGTATCAGCCTTGTTTAAAGTGCATTTTTACCCAGAAATACTGTGATTGAAAGGGCTATACTGTTAGTGGATGATGGGACGAAGAGATTGGTTAGCACTAAGGGTGTGGGTGTGACGTTATGTAAATGTAAATGTTATTGTAAGGGGCCGACAATACATTGGCCAATGGGAGAATAGATCACAGGCCCAGTTGAAGGCTCAAAGGTGAAGGTGTGGTGGAGTTGTTCTGGGCTGTGAGGAGTATAGTTTTTTTTTAATGAGAGTTGTTTTTAGGACAGGGCCCTGTGTTACTCTCAGGTGCTCCTCCACTTTGGCCCCTAGTCAGGTGTGGAAGACAGACAGGTGTGTCCTGTAGTCACTTGCAGTCTGGGGTGTTGTGTTCCTTGAGGTGTATAAACGAGGACACGTAGTTAAGATATGGGGGGCTGTACAACATTCCTGGCTAAAATTAACACCTATCCATTCCTGTCAGCTATCAGTGGTAATGAAGAAAATGAGACTTGGAGGCCATTTTAGAGCATCGGGACAGAGTCTTGGTATGGGCCTTCCACGAGGGTCAAAGTTTGTATCCCCCTCTTCATCCCTCTGCTGTTCAAATAGCTCAATAAATGAAATGTCACCATTCTCTCAATCTGATAATTTGTCTAGTCCAGTTTCTCTCACCCATTGGCTGAGTGAGATCAGCAGAAGGAGATAGAAACTCTCTGCTTTGGGAACAACCTATTGGTGGGTCAAGGTGCTGGTTAACACCCTCCTGTTCAGAAGGCCCAATGGCTGACTGGGTCAGGGTCCGGGTTCATTCTGGATCCATTGGAGCCTTCAGACAGACAGTTTCAATCGTCCTGTAGGGAAGAGTAATAGGTTTAGGAAACTGAATAGTGGGGAGTGGTGTCCCTGTGTTAATAACGTCTCACTACAACCCAGCCAGAGAGCAGCACAGATGGGGGAGAGGAAGATGTGATATATCCACAGATTCCACACACCCACAACAAATCCATATAGACAAGACACCCTCACATCATATAAATCACACAGATAAGAACTGCATTCAGACAGTCAGTCAGACCATCAGTCACAGACAAAATCACAGACTGCCAGACAGCCACAGACATGTATGGACACCTTCACCCACACACACATGAATCTGCAGATAGACAAACAAAGCTTTGAGTATCTCACACACACAGACAGAGAGACAAGGGTCAAGACCCACACAAAAAGTTTACAGTCGCACACACACTACTTCCTGGGGTTAGAGGCGGGGTGTGTTAGATAGGTGGGCATTGACCAGGTGACACGGGTGGGCACAGGGCACCATGCCATGCTGAGCATTTACTTTCCATGCCAAGCGACCAATCAGCATAAACCCCACCTACCTGCCCACCGTCCACCACCAATGGGCTGGCTCTGCCTAACAGCCTGTCTGCAAACCAACCAATCAGACCAGAGGATCAGGACACAGGAGTGAATGGATTCACCCTGACCATTCACACCTCACTTGAGTTCACTTAGTTTAAAAAAATATTGTGTATATTTTTCATCATCCCAATAATGGTGGCATAAGGTGTGTGTGTGTGTGTGTGTGTATGGGGGGTGTGCACATTATCGTCGTTGTATATTGATGGATGCCAGGGTTCTTGGTGACAGAGAGCCATGTGTACCTGTTGAGACATGGGACTAAGGGGTGTGTTTGTGTGTGTGTGTATATACATTTACCTGCAGAGAGCTGGGACTGAGACCTCCGTCGTGTGGTTGGGGTTTTGGAGGAGGCGGAGAGGGTGGAGCCGGCACTGCTGGCCCGGGAGATAGGGAGGGGCACGGGAGTCACCGGGGGAGAGTCCATCTGCAGAAAGGTCAAAGTTCAATGACAGAAATATCAATATCAAAGTTCCAAGTTCCTTATTCAACCCCATTCCGCTAAGGATCCTGTCTAACTAGATTACGGTTGTTTCTCCGTTTCGCGCTCATCTACTGCAGTCAGGGGTTAAAGCAAAATCCCATGACTGAAACTTAAATCGATCTCAGATCGATTGTCTGGGGCCAAGTTAATCTCACATCTCAAGTCATGACCATCATGCGAGTTTTACTGGTTCCAGTCCCCCTGCTTAGTGGCTTCGGGGTACTCCCCGAGATAATTTGTATGTAGAAGTGCTGGTGACTTTTTAAAAAGGACATTCTACTCCAAAATGAATGAAAATAAAATGATGCCGACACCTGACAGTACCATGTTATGACCACTAGATGGTGCCAGAACAATCTGAGATGGTGGGTGTCATGGCTTGCTGAAATTAAATGGAACGACCCTGCTGCAAGTTCCACTTTCTATCCAGGTGTAAACACTTCTCAAACCCAGACTGGATGCATCTATTATGCATTTGAGTGCAGGCTCTGTCTGCCATTACCTCGGCAGTCTTCATCTGATGAAAGCAGTGCGCCTGTTGAAATGATCTCCTAAGTGAACAAAGTGCATAGCTAATCATAACTAAGTTGTCACCAGGAATGGTCCATAATAGAGACCATTTTCATCACCTTTCCTGAACGTGTAAAATCGATGCACCATTTATCTGAACGGGGGGGGGGGAATCTACCACCAACTTCACTGAGAATATATTACATAGGATGAATAAACAATATGCCGAGCCACAGCTCAATACTATTTGTCAAACATAGAGAATTGATACTGTATACCGTACTCGTTGGGTTTGGGCGTGGGGGGTGTCTAAATCGGATGTTAGGTACTATATTTATTGAATATTATATGAATCCTAAAAATGTATATGGCCAATTTGGGTGCGATCAATTACCTTAATTTTTCAGTTATCAAATTATATTTCAACAAAAATAATGTTGCCGAAATGCTACTCTTATCGGTTTCTAACAGAAACTATTTCAGAACAATCTGAGATGGTGGGTCTTGCTAAAATGAAATGACACAACCCAGAGGCTTTTAGGATGTTTGAAAAGGTTATCTCCAAAGTCAACTACATCTTCTTTACTAGAAAGTGATTTTCCTAAAACAACTGCTTTGTGTTCAGCTCCGCCTAACCTCATCCCGACTTGGATCATTAAGGGCAGAGGGACAGAATGAAACCTGATGCCCCAGATTAGGCTCAGTGACCTGGGGAAGGTTTGACGTAAGGCCTGGGCTGACCTAGCACACGTGTGAGATTTCATTTGTGAGTGCGTCCCTCACTCTCTCCAGGGTGTGTGTGTGTGTAGGTTACCTCCACGCTGTCGTGGGTGGGCGAGGAGGTGGTGGAGGAGTTCTCCCACTGCCTTCTGGTGGCGTTGCCCAGCTCGATGGTCCGAACCCGCTGGGCAAACTTCAGAGAGCACACCGACTCACTCATGTTACAGACCAGGGGAGACACCTAGAGCAAATACCTTCTGATATTAGCCTGAAGGGTAGCATTGATGGTTTTATTATAGGCTAATATACACATTTAATTTGTAACCCCTTACCACCCCCCCAATCCCTCTCACACCCTCCTGTACCCCTCCCCCTCTCACCTGCACCATCATCAGGGTCTTGCTGTCCCCGCTCAGTGAGTCAGACAGCAGGTAGGTGAGCCGGGAGTTCCTGAAGGGCACGTGGGAGTGTCGGCTCCGCAGCGCATTGATGACGTCACCCAGGGCCGACAGGGACTTGTTGATGCACTGGGCCTCTCGCAGGCGGCTGCCCTCTGCCCCAGATTTAGCAATCCGCTCTGAGCCAGCCAGGTCAACCAGGTTCAGTTTACCTAGTAGAGGGGTGTACAGAGATAAAATCCTGAATGACTGTTTGTCTGTCTGTCTGTCTGTGTGTGTGTACGATGTCCGGTACAGGAATTGTGTGTGTGTGTACACCTTGCGTGCGGTGCCCGGTGGAGAAGTTGACGCCTGCTACGGTGATGATGAGGAGGGCGTGAGAGCGGGAGCTGTGTTCGTTCAGATTGGTGCAGGCTGTGGCCCTGTTCATGTGACCCAGCTCAAACACCTACACAGAGAGCACAGGTCAGGGGTCATAGGAAGTGAATAACTACTCTGTCAACTACTCTGCACATTCACACATATGCATATGGCAGAACACACACACAGACAGGAGCAGATTTGAATCATTAACACACAAACTAATCTGTAGACTAGTGGCAAATCCAGGCTCGGGCACATTCTACTGGTTCAGGGAACACAAGAGCTCTGACAGATATTATAGGATGAGAACTCAGCCTCAGGCCTAAAGAACCGTGGGAGCCATCTTATTAACTGACGCATGATGGTAAACAACACCCAAAAAACAGCTCTCTCTACACTTTTGTATTTATTTGGAAAACACTACTAAGGAAAAGTATTGCTTTGCGGTTTAGGCCAGGAATACCATTTGGCACTTTGTGACTGGTAAGTAACACCATATGAACAAAATGTGATTAATTGATTGCAGATCAGAGCACACTAACTACCCCACTAACCCAATGTCCTGTGGCAGGCATAGTATAAGTGGCAGTGGTAGAATGGTGGTCTCACCCTGTTGATGTCCTCAGGGCTCTGGACAGTGAACTCCGTGAGGCCCGGCACATAGAGCTGACCGCTACCATCTGGATTCATCTTGATGTCCAGCTTCTCACCCTGGTTGTCCCCCAAAAGGTTCCTACAGGAAACGGCAACGCACAGTCGCAAAGATTGTCCCACTCAAATAAAAAAATCTTAATATGATATGCATACGGCACTACTTTGGGTGTATGGTGCCATAATATGATAATTTGTCCTATGATATCCCCAACATTTGGCAGATAGAAAGATAGACAGATGACTAGATAGCTCAAATTAACAAATAACGATCAAGGTAATCTGTAGTTGACGCTCCAACTAAGTGGGGCCAAAATTGCTTCTTTCATGCGTTATGACATTCCACCCCTCCAATTCTCTTTCCGCGGTCCTGCGAGTCCTGCCATCCCGCTTTGGCAGAAAGGACACACAGATGTTCAGAGATTACGCAACAGAGAGAGGGAGGAGAAGAGCTCGTGGAAAACAGATGAACCAAGGACATGAAATATAATCCACTTTTATTTTACAGCTGGCCCATGCGCTCGAATTGCTTACACACACGCACACAGGAACTGTGTCAAACGACAGTTTAGGTCTAAATGACAATGAAATAACGCGTCGGCCGCGATCTTAAAAAGCCTTCTCATAAAGGTAAGTACTGTAACTGCTGACCCCTTGCTTCCAGTGATGCCAATTGAGCAATTTTGTTGCTAGATTTAGCAACTTTTCAGACTACCCTGGCAACTTTGTTCTTCTTCCAAAAAGCACTTAGCAACAAATGGAGCTATTTTTAAAAATGTATTTAGAACTTTTAGCAACTTTGAAAAGTGACTCAAACGTTAAAATGCACGCATTTTCCCTCTAAATGACAGAGAAAGTAGTTATTTTTTTGCCTGTCAGCTCGTGCACGGGCAGCTGCAGGCCAGCAGCAATTTCAGCAAATTGCAAATCATTGTTGGCTGACTGCAGCAGCAGGAGTATGCGGTCGACGAGACAAACCCAACGAATGTAGTTGGTCACGAATGTTTGACCTTGAACAGAACTTACAACATCAATCAACATGTCTCAATCAAAACTACAGCCAGAAGTACAGAAAAGAGTGGGAGTCTGTACCTGAATTTAAAGGGTGGCTGAAGCCAGTAATTGGGGAAGATTGTCGGGCATAATGTGCGTACTGCAAATCAGATATGCTTTGCAAAAAGGTATGACATTTGCAACAGCAAAGCATATAAATTAATCAAAACCGTACAACCCTGCAACGCAGTCTACATTACCACAGTTGGTTAGGAAAGTGGATAACTGCAAAAGTGCAGAAGCTACTATGGCCATTGGGGAGCATTGTTCGCTGCTAGCATGCGACCATTTAGGTATGGCTTGCAAAGCTGCCTTTTCAGATTCTGTGGCAGCAACAAACTTCCAAATACACTGCACCAAGTGCACAGAAATGATTAGGCGAGTACTGGCTCCATATTTTCTCAAAAGGGTAACATCAGACGTGGGGGATGAGAAGTTCAGTCTCCTTTTGGATGAGTCCACTGATGTCAGTGTCTCTAAATACCTGTGATGGTAAAGATAGGCATAGGCAAGATGCAGTAGATACATATGAGATTACTCATGTAGGGTATGTAAACAAAGTGGCATAGTTTAAAGTGGCTAGTGATACCTGTATTACATAAAGATGCAAGTAGATGATATAGAGTACACTCAATGTTAGTGGTGGCTGTTTAACAGTCTGATGGCCTTGAGATAGAAGCTGTTTTTCAGTCTCTCGGTCCCTGCTTTGATGCACCTGTACTGACCTTGCCTTCTGGATGATAGCAGGGTGAACAGGCAGTGGCTCGGGTGCTTGTTGTCCTTGATGTTCTTTATGGCCTTCCTGTGACATCGGGGGGTGTAGGTGTCGTGGAGGGCAGGTAGTTTGCCCGCGGTGATGCGTTGTGCAGACCTCACTACCATCTGGAGAGCCTTACGGTTGTGGGCGGAGCAGTTGCCGTACCAGGCGGTGATACAGCCCGACAAGATGCTCTCGATTGTGCATCTGTAGAAGTTTGTGAGTGCTTTTGGTGACAAGCCAAATTTCTTCGGCCTCCTGAGGTTGAAGAGGCGCTGCTGCGCCTTCTTCACAATGCTGTCTGTGTGGGTGGACCAATTCAGTTTTTCCGTGATGTGTACGCCAAGGAACTTAAAACTTACTACCCTCTCCACTACTGTCCCGTCGATGTGGATAGGGGGGTGCTCCCTCTGCTGTTTCCTGAAGTCCACAATCATCTCCTTTGTTTTGTTGAGTTTGAGGTTATTTTCCTGACACCACACTCCGAGGGCCCTCACCTCCTCCCTGTAGGCAGTCTCGTCGTTGTTGGTAATCAAGCCTACCACTGTAGTGTCATCCGTAAACTTGATGATTGAGTTGGAGGCGTGCATGGCCACGCAGTCGTGGGTGAACAGGGAGTACAGGAGAGGGCTCAGAACGCACCCTTGTGGGGCCCCAGTGTTGAGGATCAGTGGGGTGGAGATGTTACCTACCCTCACCACCTGGGGGACGGTCCATCAGGAAGTCCAGTACACAGTTGCACAGGGCGGGGTCAAGACACAGGGTCTCAAGCTTGATGACGAGTTTGGAGGGTACTATGGTGTTAAATGCTGAGCTGTAGTCGATGAACAGCATTCTCACACCATACCTTGGGTACCTTTTCGAGAGCACGGTGTACCAACTCAGTCTTGCGCCAGAAGACGAAAAGGTCATTCGGAGACAGTGCATCATCAACTACATTGTTGCTTTCAGCAAGGAGCTGCAAGCAAAGCTCCCAGACAACGTAGACACCTTGCAAAACATGGCCTTGTTCAGTGTTAAGGAAACGCTAAAGCACAATAAAGGCACCACTGAAATTATTAAAGTAGCTGAGCTACTGGGGTACCAGCCACAAACAAATTATAAAATTGTTTCCCAATGGAGAAACATCCATCTGTTTAGGTGGGACTCAACTGAAAACACAGTCGAGTTTTGGAGTGAAGTGAATATCTACACGGACTCTTCCCGGGTCAAATCCTTATGAAGAACTGTGCAAAGCTGCACACGCTGCCCTCTCATTGCAACACTCAAATGCAGAGGTTGAACAGCTGTTCAGCCAAATGAGTGGTCAAGTCAAAGTTAAGCAATAGAATGTCATTGCACGCTCTCAACTCCATACTCCCGGTGCGGTCTGACGCTGGCTGGTGATACCTGTTACCAGCATAAACTACCAAGTGAAGTTCTGCAGCAGTTTGGCACCCACAGCAGCATACAGCTTTAAGGCCACTCCATCCTCTTCTGCTGGTTCCAGCTGCGTGACAATGCATTTGGACAGTGAAGATGAAGAGGATTTCCTTGTCAATCTATGATTCATCATATTTACAGTACATAAGCAAGGAGTGGACTTTCTGGAACTGGCGGAGACACACAGCTGATGGTGGCAGTGTGCACTGCAGTGTGAGCGAGAACAGTGGAAATATCTGGAGGAAACAATTGAGCAGCTAGCCAGCAAAGTGGCACAACAACCTGGAGAGAGATGCCTAGCGCACACATCACTATTTGAGTTAAGTTGCTTGTTCAATAAGATAGCATATATACCTTGTTATTAGCTTGTACCTATAATTGTTGCTCAGTTAGGTAGCATGTTAACTAACTACCAATACACTGCTTAAAACTATAATTGTTCAGAATGTGTAGGTTTAATAGTTAAAAAGAAAATCAATCAAATGCAATTGTTCAATAATGTGAAATTGTTCAATAATTCAATGTATTGTGTTTAAAAATAAAAATATCTGATCATATAAAATGTGTTATAAATTTGTTATATTACTTTTACAAATAAAAATGTGCTAATAAGCAAATCTAAATCTAAACTAATCATATTTTTTCGCCGAGATGGCCAGTCAATTTGAGTAACGTTATTGTGTATTATTCGTAATGATGCAGTGTTACGTTATTAGCAACAAATCGACCTGCCTCTAGCAACTTCCCCTGAAAATGAGCTGGCAACACTGCTTGCTTCACCTCTGTCATTGCGTGACCTGAGGCAAGGCCGCACCTGCACTCAAATCCAAACCCACTCACCCTGTCCGACCTTATACCGATTTGTGTGTGTGTGTCCTCTCACCGTAGGGTTTCGTTGTAGATCTCCACCATGCTAACAGTGATCTTGAAGTCCCAGTCGGGCGCTTTCTCAGTCACCTCAGAGAACAGCAGTCTGAGAGCCCTCTGGTTAATGCCCGGGTCCTTGGCCACACCCTAAAAAAATAGGACAGACAAAACATTTGCTATTAACAACCACTACAACACATCTCTTAATTTCTCTTTCATCCTTAATTTATCTCCTGTAGCCATGAGAGAGACGGAGCGAAAGTAAGTGTGTGTGTGTGTGTGTGTATTAGCAGCGAATACCTCCATGGTGTAGGTCTTTCCTGAGCCTGTCTGTCCGTAGGCGAAGATGCATACGTTAAAGCCATCAATACAGGATGTCACCAGGGACTGGACCTCCTGGAACACCTGGTTAGCCAATCAGAGGGGGACAGTTAGGATGACAGCTGCTGTGATTGGTGACAGTAAACCATTAGAATATAGAGAGATCGCAACATCCTTGTGGTGTATCCTGATAATCTAAAGGGGCTTCCTCTCATGTTATTACCTTCATATTTGCACACTGCCCTTTCCCACCTGGGCAAAAGGAAAACCTATGTGAGAACGCTGTTCATTACCTACAGCTCAGCGTTCAACACCATAGTGCCCATGAAGGGCATCACTAAGCTAAGGACCCTGGGGCTAAACACCTCCCTCTGCAACTGGATCTGTAGTCAACATAAGCCACGCTGATCCTCAACACTGGGGCCCCTCAGGGGTGTGTACTTAGTCCCCTCCTGTACTACCTGCTCACCCACGACTGCGTGGCCAAACACAACTCCAAAACGATCATTAAGTTTGCTGACGACGCAACAGTGGTAGGCCTGATCACCGACAATGATGAGACCGCCTATAGGGAGGAGATCAGAGACCTAGCAGTGTGGTGCCAGGACAACAACCTCTCCCTCAATGTGAGCAAGACAAATGAGCTGATCGTGGACTACAGGAAAAGGACCCATTGATATCGACGGGGATGTAGGGGAGCGGGTTGAGAGTTTCAAGCTCCTTGGTGTCCACGTCACCAACGAACTATCATGGTACAAATACACCAAGACAGTCGTGAAGAGGGCACGACAACACCTTTTCCCCCTCAGGAGACTGAAAAGATTTGGCATGGGTCACCAGATCCTCAAAAAGTTCTACAGCTGCACCGTCGAGAGCATCCTGACCGGTTGCATCGCCGCCTGGTATGGCAATTGCTCGGCATCTGACCGTAACGTGCTACAGAGGGTAGCACGTACGGCCCAGTACATCACTGGGGCCAAGCTTCCTGCCATCCAGGACCTATATATAGGCGGTGTCAGAGGAAAGCCCCAAAAATTGTCAGAGACTCCAGTCATTGACTGTTTTCTATGCTACCGCACGGCAAGTGGTACTGGAGCGCCAAGTCTCAGCCCAAGAGACTCCTTAACTTCACTAGGGTTGGGGGCATTATTCCGAATTTTAGATGAAAAGCATGCCCAAATTAAACTGCCTGTTACTCAGGCCCAGAAGCTAGGATATGCCTATAGTTAGTAGATTTGGATAGAAAACACTCCGAGGTTTCTAAAACTGTTAAAATAATGTATGTGACAGGCGAAATTACTGATATGATATGAACTGATATGACAGGCGAAATTATGGGATTTCTGTTTTGAATTTGGCGCCCTGCAATTTCACTTGCTGTTGTCGAGGTGGGACGCTAACGACCCACTGGTACCAGAGAGGTTAACAGCTTCTACCCCAAAGCCTGTTGACTGCTGAACAATTAATCAAATGGACACCGGACTATTTACATTGAGCCCCCCCCCCCCCCCCATTTGTTTTGTACACTGCCTCTACTTGCCGTACCAACTAACCTATACCCCCGCACATTGACTCGGTACCCCCTGTATATAGCCTCGTTATTGTCATTTTATTGTGTTACTTTTTATTATTTTTTACTTCAGTTTATTTGGTCAATATTTTCTTACGCTTCTTCACGGTAAGGTCTACACTTGTATTCGGCGCATGTGACGGTTATAGTTTGAGTTGAAACATATGTTACTTTTACCTGTTGTGCATTTTCTGATCAGCAAAGATGAAGGCAAGGAAGACACTTTGAGACTATTGAGATGTACTCCAAGTCATGACGTTCTACTGACCCCTTCCTGCGTGGCCTGAGGGTGGAACACCTTGTCCAGTTCAAAGGTCATCAGTTTTCCCTTGTTGGAGAGGTAGAGAAGGGCATCGTCATCTGGGTCAAAGCTGACCATGTTTTCGGCAGAATCATGCTCCCCCCGGCACACCGGCCGCACCCGACAGAACACCCTGATGTTACCTGGGAAGTGAAGGCAAAAGGAGACAAATTACAATACTGTTTTGGGACAACAAATGCAAAGATCCACTGCTTTTGAACATAATTGAATCTGTTATGTACACAGATGCACCTGTGGAATGTACACACTATACACTAGCTAGTACGAACAGACACACACACACACACACCTCTCAGAATGCACGGTCAAGGGGTCGTACCTTTGAGGCGCACCAGCTCGTTGTGGCATTTCTTCCTCAGGTTCATCTCTCTCTTGTACTTCCTCACTAGCTCTTGGTTGGCACTGCTCACCTCGCCTATCACCTGGCAGATCTCCTGCTTGGCCTCGGTCATGGCCTTCTCCAGCATGAAGGGGAAGTCCTGAACCTGCCTCTTCAGACAGTTGTAGTCACAGGTGAGAGTACGCAAGGCTGGCTGAAGCGTCAAAAGGTTCATACGCACACCTGGGGACAGGGAGGGACACACATTTTGTTACAACAGTGAATAAAACAGAGCACACAAACGTTCCTGGGTCATGTTCATTAGGAAGGACAACAAAATCAAATAAAACCTGAAGTTGTCCAGTAAGGAACACATGTACTTTTTTTGATGGAGAATGTTTCGCTACGGTGTGCCCTAATGAACCGGAACTGCAATGTGCATACTCACAAATACAAAAAAAAATGCATAGTCCTAAATATACAGCTTACCTGCCAGGTTCTCATGCACGGCCTTCATCTCACTTTCAGCTCTGATGAAGGCCTCTTCGATCACCCTGTTCTTCTCTTCCTCCAGGTTCTGCATTTCAGCCTCCAACTGGCCCTGGGCCCGCTCCATCTCCCCCTCGTACACCAGGATCTACAGGTGACAGAGAGAGGTTAGAGTAGATCTTGGAACAGTACCAACACACCACACTGGTCTGGGTGGAGACTGGAGCGTGTTTGGTGGTTTACCTGTAGCTAAAAGCTAGCATAAAAGCTAACAGCACGGGAACTCAGATCTAATAGCTACCAGGGCATTTGAACTAAGGGCTTCAAATGCCCCTTAACATCTTTGCTAAAATCTGAAGCCTATAACTAATAACTAATTAAAAGTTAGCTCCCAGCAAAACCATGGGTTTGCTTCTTCTCAGCCTCATTAATCAAATCAAATTGTATTTGTCACATGCGCCGAATACAACAGGTGTAGACCTTTCAGGGAAATGCTTACAAGCCCTTAACCAACAATGCTTTAAGAAGAAAAAAAAAGTGTTAAGTAAAAAATTTAAAATAATAGTAACAAATAATTAAACAGCAGCAGCAAAATAACAATAGCAAGGCTATATACCGGGGGTACCGGTACAGAGTCAATGTGCGGAGGCACCGGTTAGTCGGGATAATTGAGGTAATATGTACATGTAGGTAGAGTTAAAGTGGCTATGCATAGATAATAAACAGAGAGTAGCAGCAGCGTAAAAGAGGGGTTTGGATAGCCCTTTGACCAGCTGTTCAGGAGTCTTATGGCTTGGGGGTAGAAGTTGTTAAGAAGCCTTTTGAACCTAGACTTGGATCTCTGATACCGCTTGATGTGCAGTAACAGAGGGAACAGTCTGACAATTTTTAGGGCCTTCCTCTGACACCGCCTGGTATAGAGGTCCTGGATGGCGGGAAGCTTGGCCCCAGTGATGTACTGGGCCGTACGCACTACCCTCTGCAGTGCCTTGCGGTCGGAGGCCGAGCAGTTGCCATACCAGGCAGTGATGCAACTATCATTACAGCTAAAAGCTAATCCAAAACAACTATACACTGCGCCCCAATACAGGAGTGGAGGACCCTTGAACAGATTTAGGGTAAAGTTTGTGTGTCACTCCAGCACAGGTTTTTGGTAGGGGTTGAAACCACACAGATGGGCAGAGTTTGGGGAGCAGGGTGCCTGAAACACAGGAAGTGATGTAGTGACAAAACAGGAAGCACTATGAGGGGCCTATCAAAAGGGGGCCAACCTTAGACAACCTGCAAATGATCTCGCCATTGCCCCTTCCGACGGCCTTGGAGAGCAGGCCGCAGATACGGCTGCGGTCCGCACGCAGCTGAAACCAAACGTAAGCGAAGAGAGAGGGGTTAACACGGCCCATGCCACTACAGGGGAGGGGATGGGACAAGGGTCGAACCAGTCACCTCTACTGGGAGGGAAAGGCGTTTTTGTGAAGGACCGTACCGTCACAATCTACTACAAGGGGGTGAGTTGGATTGTATCAATGCTTGTACCAGGGGGAGGAACGAGGAGAACTTGAGAAATATCAAAGACCAACTGGTGAAGGAGCGAATGGGATTAGGAAGGGGCACAGAGGGTTGTGTGTGTGTGAGAGTAGTATGTGCGTGTTGTTAGATGGTTGTGTGTGTGCGTCTGTGTACATGTGCATCTCCTTATGTGTGTACCTGAGCTCGGAGCTGGGTGCTGGTCCTCTGGGACTCATACAGCTGTGTCTCCAGCTCTCGGAGCAGCTGTCTCTGCAGTGATAGCTGCTCCTGCAGGGCGGCGCTCTTGGCCTGGGCCTCGGTTACCGCCTGCTGAGACCCTGACGACTCCACCTCCACTATCTCAGTCACATACTGGACGGAGAGAGAGAATAGAGAGAGCGAGATCGATGAGGTAGGAGGAGAGAGAAAGAAAGGTGGGGAGCAGAAGAGAAAGATTGATATCGTAAGATCAACAGGAAACACAATTCAGCAGCAAATGCTCTCATATAACTCAAAAACATTGGATAGGTGGTAAGCTACCAACATATAGCTTACCCATCCTATCATTTCAGATCTGTGAGGGACAGTTAAGTAACATAGGAGCTAGCGAGGGGTTGTGTTTGAAATGGGACCGTTTTTGGCGATTCCTCACCTTGACCTGATGGGTCCGGGCGGCCTGTCTGGCCAGCTCCTCCTCACAGTCTCTGAGCCGGACGCTCAGCTGCTGCTCCACCTCCCCCTGCTGACACTTGGACTCCTCCAGTTGCCTCTGCATCTCCCCCGCGTGGAGCTTGGACTCCTCCAGCTGTCGGCTGAGCGTCTCCACCCGGCTGGCCTTCTCCAGGACCTGCTGCTCCAACTCAGCCAGCCTCCTCTGCCTAGGTCTGGTCTGGCTCTCCGAGAGAGACACCTCCTCACACAGGGCCTCCACATCCTATATAACATGCAGTTATAATACACCACACACACTTATAACACCGCCTCTACTCGCTCTCTGGCCTGGTACTTCCAACGAGATACCTTGCCACACAGGGCTTCAGTACCCTACACACAAACAGTGCTATAGACAGAGCTATAATGGGTTTTCACAACCTCTGCCCTCAATTGATTTTGCCCACCCGTACCTGGCTGTGGGGGCAGTCAGTGGCTGTGCAGGCCGGTGGAGGAGCCTCCTGGAGCAGTGAGGTCTTGCATGCCTTCAGCTCCTGCTTCAGCCGCTCGTTCTCGACCACCAGAAGCTCCAGGTGCTTCTCCAGGTCGGTCGCCCCCTACAGGACAGGAGGAACAAGCACATTTATTTATTTAACTAGGCAAGTCAGTTATGAATTAATTCTTATTTTCAATGACGGCCCTAGGAACAGTGGGTTAACTGCCTGTTCAAGGGCAGAACGACAGATTTGTAGCTCAGGGATTTGAACTTGCAACCTTTCGGTTACAAGTCCACCGCTCTAACAATTAGGCTACCCTGCCGCCCAACATGTCAGTATCACACTCACAAAGGCACTACACGGAGGGATATCAATATACACAGGAAGGAATTAACGCTCATTCACACACACAGGGCAATGCACAAGCACTTTTTCTCTGACTATTGTTCAATATCTGCCCCCCGGACAAACATCAGGAGACAGTGAAACAAAAGAACACATACACATCTACATACCATTGTACCTGCCCCCTCACCCTGACCTCCCCCTCTCACCCGCTTACACACACTCACATGCAACACCTTAGAATGCCTGTGAAGCAGAAGTGTGTCACGGTGCAATCTTACACCTGGAAGAAAAATATGTCAATTATCTTGACCTCGTCTTTCCCAGGCTTTCCCAAGAATGTAGGCCAGATGGGCTCTGCCCTCATTAGCTTTTTCCATCCCTCCTCCCTCACCAGTCCCTCTCCTCCTGAGTTTCCTCCAATCCCCTCTCTCTCTCTTCTACTCACCACCCCCGAGCGCAGTCTCTCCACCTCCTGGGTCTGGTCTGGCAGCTTCTCCTCCAGCTCCCCCACCTGTGTGCGCAGCGCTGCGATGAGCTGCTCTCCTTCCTGAATGAGACAGTTGCTGTGCTGCTGCTGCTCCTGTGGCTCAGCCAGCTTCTGCACTGCCCGAACACCTGCAACACACACACAGTGATTACACATTACATACACGCACCCACAGAATTTAAAAACAAGACACACACACGCCATCCAGCCCCACAGCAGTGGATAATGCGCGTTGACAGTCGGTCACAGCAGTGACACACAGCCCTCTTCTTGCTGACAGGCTGGTTTGTGTCAGTACTGGGAACACAGTCCTGACAGACATACCACAAAGAGACCATTCGGGGTCATTCATTTTACAGTAATTATTGATGTATCAGTCAGTCCCCACCCCCCTCCAGCTACCCGTTCCTCTCTCACCGCTGGGCAGTGCTGTGTGCAGCTCCTCCGGTAGCGTGTGTATGAGGCTCGTCTTCTCCTGAAGACTCTGTTGGTGACTCTGCTGCGGCCTCTGCAGCTGCAGACACCGGGAAGCTTCCTGGCGTCGCAGACGCGCCTGGAACTCGCAGACTTTCTCCTGCAGTGTCTAGACACACGCACGCATGTGGCAAAGGTCACAGGTTAGAAGCCAGACAGGTCGTTAACGGGACAATTCCAAGGGAACGAGGAGGCGTAAAGGTGGATTGGTCAGTTTATAACATCCATGTTCACAGGTTTGATCAAAACCGACCTATCCAGTCAGTCTATAGGTAAATCGATTTGAATGCAAGCACTTTTTGACAGCATCCCCTTTGATTTACACGTTTTTAGATAATTGACTTGAAAGGAAATGAATGAAAGTTTTATTTTTTTATACAAATTATCTTCCAGAAATTGTGAAAGTTTGACAACCCCGTTTGCAAGATTGTAAATGACATAAATCTCAACCGATGATCTTTTCCAGTGCTGAAGACATGGATGTCTCATGGTATGCTGGGGTATGCAAAATGGGTCAACTTTTGAGCACCCCTTTATCTCTTGAAAAAGTCACTTTGAGCACTTCTACAACGGCCAAATATTTATGGAAGGTTTCGTTCAAGTCAAAAGGGGTGCTGTCAAAAAGCGATTGAATTCATATGGATATACCCCTACATGGTGGTTTTCAAACATCTCCTCTGGGACCCCCAGACATTTCACTATTTTGTTATAGCCCCGAACTAGCTCATCTGCACTCACCTGACAGTTTATTAAGTACACCACCCAGTTTACGAAAACCGATCGCTCCTACAGACAGTGAGTCAGGCGGATGTGACTTGCTATATAAAGCAGGGAGACAGGCATCGAGGCATTCAGTTACTGTTCGATTGAACGTTAGAATGGGCAAAACGAGTGACCAAAGAGACTTGGAGCGTGGTATGATCGTCAGTCCCAGGCGCGCCGGATCCAGTATCTCAGAAACGGCCGCCGAAAAACATCCAGTCAGCGGCAGTATTGTGGGCGAAAACAGCTTGTTGATTTTAGGGATCAGAGGAGAATGGCAAGAATCGGGCAAGCCAACAGGCGGGCCTCAAACAGACAAATAACTGTGCAGTACAACAGTGGTGTGCAGAACAGGCATCTCGGGAAACACACATTGTAGAATCAATGCCCTGAAGAATTCAGGCTGTTCTGGAAGCAAAGGTGGGTCCAACAGTTACGAAATGGGTGTACCTAATAAACTGGCCGGCGAGTGAAAATCATCTAAATAAGGGTTTGATGATTAGTTGTGTACTAGTTCTGGAATGGATCAAATACATTGAACTGCATGTGGTCCCTGAGAAAAGGTTTGAAAAACACTAGTCTCCACAACTAGACTCAGATGCAGAGATGAAACTGCTTACTCTACCAACTGAAACCACCTACAGATATACAAATCAGACTAAAGAAACTAAAATACTAATATGAGCGAGCGAGAGAGCGAGAGAGAGAGCGGAGACAGATACAGCTGGAGACTGCAGAGAGACCGAATGAGGACATTACATAGGCAGATGTCCAGGAACAGGACCAGGTCACCTTCTGTGAAGGAAAGCGGGATGTGGGGAGGAGAGAGGAATGAGAGAATGTACAGCAATGAAAGGTGTAGTGGGCTGGAGGAAGACAAAGAGAAATGGCCGGTTGAGATAGAGAAACGGCACAACAATGAATGAAAGAGGAATATGGAGGAAATGCAACGATTTGTTGAAGAGAGAGACTGCTTTTTGTGTACGCGTGTAAGTTTGCACGTGTCTACCTAAAAGCCACGCCGCACTGTCATCTTTAATCTATTAGACCTGTCGCTATGAGGCGCCAATGTCATCTTATGAAGTGCTGATGTGAGCGTTATGAAAGCACTGGGTGCTGTCAACGCAAGTCTAAATCCAAGTCACAGGGGCTGATTAGGATGCTTGTCACGAGGCACTGGGCAGAACAGTGTAGAATACCCACACCTGAGGGGTATACTACAATGCAGATTAATGACTTAGCCAGCTAACTTGCCTAAACATTCTGAAATAACTTTTTATTTTGTAGAAAGATAGGCATGTCCGATTGACCCAACAACCAAAAACACATCTTAGTTTATCTTTCCTAATGAACCAGAAAATCAGTACTTATTTATGTTTATTCAAGATAGCTGGCTAACTCATTGATCCTGCTTTTGTAGTATAACCCTCTGTGCTGTGCTCAGTGGGGCACAACAATGTGGAACGTTCCGATGGAAATGTACGAACGGCATGCCTCTTAGTCATGTGATAAAATTAGGTCTGCTATACTTGTGACATTTCTACATACAACGTTCAGTCCGTTACACCCTCCTGAACGAAGATCTGTGTTGTTGTAACAGTGTGTGCTCTACCCTGTGTTACTCCAAATGCTGACAAAGCAACACAATCCTGAACACATGAAATAAAACCACAGGAGGGATACTATGCAGACACACAGGATTTTCTGTTCTGCAGAATACACAGAGTGTACAGGATAATGACAGCTATGCTGTGTGTGTGTGTGTATGTATGTACAATTGAAGTCGGAAGTTAACATACACTTAGGTTGGAGTCGTTAAAACACGTTTTTCAACCACTCCACACATGTCTCGTTAACCAACTAGTTTTGGCAAGTCGGTTAGCACATCTACTTTGTCCATGACAAGTACATTTTCCAGCAATTGTTTACAGACAGATGATTTCACTTATAATATCACAATTCCTTTGGGTCAGAAGTTTACATACACTGAGTTGACTTGTGCCTTTTCAACAGCTTGGAAAATTCCAGAAAATGATGTCATGGCTTTAGAAGATTCTGAAAGGCTAATTGACATTCTTTGAGGCTAATTGACATCATTTGAATCAATTGGAGGTGTACCCTTGGATGTTTTTCAATGCCTACCTTCAAACTCAGTGCCTCTTCGCTTTACATCATGGGAAAATCAAAAGAAATCAGCCAAGACCTCCACCAAATTGTAGACCTCCACAAGTCTGGTTCATCCTTGGGTGCAATTTCCAAATGGCTGAAGGTACCATGTTCATCTGTACAAACAATAGTACGCTAGTATAAACACCATGGGACCACGGAGCCGTCATACCGCTCAGGAAGGAGACGCGTTCTGTCTCCTTAGAGATGAACGTACTTTGGTGCGAAAAGTGCAAATCAATCCTAGACCAACAGCAAAGGCCATTGTGAAGATGCTGGAGGAAATCGGTACAAAAGTATCTATATCCACAGTAAAACAAGTCCTATATCGACATAACCTGAAAGGCCTCTCAGCAAGGAAGAAGCCACTGCTCCAAAACCGCCATAAAAAAGTCAAGACTACAGTTTTCAACTGCACATGGGGACAAAATTGTAGTTTTGGAGATATGTCCTCTGGTCTGATGAAACAAAAATAGAACTGTTTTGCCCTAATGACCATCGTTATGTTTGGAGGAAAAAGGGGGAGGCTTGCAAGCCGAAGAACACCATCCCCACGTGAAGCACAGGGGTGGCAGCATCATGTTGTGGAGGTGCTTTGCTGCAGGAGGGACTGGTGCACCTCCAATTGACTCAAATGATGTCAATTACCCCATCAGAAGCTTCTAAAGCCATGATATAATTTTTGGGAATTTTTCAAGCTGTTTAAAGGCACAGTCAACTTAGTGTATGTAAACTTCTGACCCACTGGAATTGTGATACAGTGAATTATAAGTGAAATAATCTGTCTGTAAACAATTGTCATGCACAACGTAGATGTCCTAACCGATTTGTCAAAACTATAGTTTGTTAACAAGAAATTTGTGGAGTGGTTGAAAAACGAGTTTTAATGACTCCAACCTAAGAGTATGTAAACGTCTGACTTCGACTGTATGTATGTATGTATGTATGTATGTATGTATGTATGTATGTATGTATGTATGTATGGTGTGTGTGTGTTAGAAGCTCATTAAAACTGGATCGATAAATCCACTGTGTCCCACTCCCCAAGGCTCTTACTGACCTGAAACCCCCCACCAGTTTAGCCAGTGAAACCAGGACAAACAAGTGCCATGTTGGGAAAACACCCACCAATATCAACGATACGCTAGCCACATTGACCT
The DNA here is from genome assembly GCF_034236695.1 of Oncorhynchus nerka. Classification (NCBI taxonomy): domain Eukaryota; kingdom Metazoa; phylum Chordata; class Actinopteri; order Salmoniformes; family Salmonidae; genus Oncorhynchus; species Oncorhynchus nerka. The sequence goes on along the minus strand of NC_088423.1, from coordinate 60,234,558 downwards.
AGTTAGTTGTCTGTGTGTGTATGCACGGTCATCTCACCTGTATGAGTAGCTGTTGGTTGTGATAGTGCTGGCTGGTTTCTAATTGGTCAGTAGTGGTCAGAGCGGTACGTTGTGGGAAAGCGGCTGTGGGTAGAGACAGGAAGGAGCAGTCCTCCTCACCATCACTCATCAAGAAGTCCACTGAGCTCGCTACGGACACACGGGAGGGACAAACAAAGTTAGGGAAACAAACATACAGTTACACACACAAACCTCTCTCCCCTATTTTCACTCCCCAACCTTCCAAGGTTCGCACAGACAGTACCATAGAAACGAGCACAGCTAGATAAGCAGTGTGATAACCCAGGCCTAACTAGGTGATATATACACAACTCCATACAGGGCTGTTTACCTGTGTGTGCGCGTGTCTTCGTGTATTTGTTTGGGGACCCAGGGTCTTATCAACCTGAGGACAATCAGTGCACTGTGCTACTGCACTAGGTCCATTCTACACAATCAACCTGTATTAACACACATGCTCTAACAAACATGTATTTTCTAATACACACGTAAGAGCAATTTAACTGAATGAAGCACCTTATGCATACAATGGATCACAGACTAAGGAAAACACGCACCAAGACAAACACACTTATTCAGGGAAGTAGTGCTTAAAGTATCCCCCACACAGTCTACAAATACATTATGTGTACAGACTGTATGTGTACACACTGCGCAAATCAGTTTAATACAGAGACACGCGGGTCGACTCCCAGCTCTGTAAGGCTGGGAGAAAAAAACAAAAAAAACAACAAGCCTTCGGTAACTGATGACCCGGCAGATGAAGTCCCACAGCGGAGTCACACACGTACAGACAAATGTACAATACATACACACAAACTCACACACCATTAGGACACACACTGTGAAGTACTATACGACCGACGCGTAAACACAACCATCCTCTCCTCCTCTACCTTCCGCTCTCCGATAGCATTACACTGTCCCTTTCTTTCTCAGACAGTCACCTCGCCTCTCTTTTCTGCACTAAGCACAAATCACAGTTGTGCTGCTCTGTCGTCACCTTGAGCAGTCCTGCAAGAGCACTGGCACAGAGAAGCGCACACCCACAGACAGATGGACACACACACAGTACACACACACAATAGGTCCAGTGTTTGCACTCCTGGCCCCTGGACTGTGGCTGGGGGGGGGGGGGGGATCAGCTTTAAGCTCTGTACCCGATAGAGACGCACTCCTTCAGCTGAGAGACGCACTCCTTCAGCTGAGAGAGGTAGAGAAAGAGAGAAGCCTGGCACACACTCACTCCTCGCCGCTTTCTCAGACAGCTGGCATACACTCTTCCTTTCCCCTCTCCAGTCAGATATAGGAATGCCTTCTCTTCCTCTCCTCTTTTCCAGTATTTCCTGTCTCTCCCAGTTTCACTGAGAGGCACAGCTCATGGGAATGTGTCACACTCCTCTACTCTTAGTAAGAGTCCTGTCAGACAGGCAGCACACACACCTCTCCCGTTCCCTCCCACCCTCCCCGTCATCCCAAAAATGTGGTCACAATGGTTTAGTCCCACCCCTGTCACAGAGGGACTCCCTTCCTGCCCAATGGGGTGGGCCTACAGAATCCACTCACCATCCAATGAGACGTCTTTCTTCCAGAGCTCCTGCAGACAGGGGGCGTGGCCAAGGTCCCAGGTCTTTCTTGTTCCGAACATGACCACAGGGCTGAGCAAAGCACTGGGTCTCTGGACCGGCTAGAGAGACAACAAGATAGAGAGAAACAAATACTGTACATTTAAATGTTTTGTAATTTAGCAGACACTCTTATACAGAGCGACTTACATACTGAGCCACCGTGGGAATCGAACCCACAACCCTAGAGTTGCAAGTGCCATGCTCTATCAACTGAGCTACATCATATTATATACACAGAGAGAGAGAAAAGACATGAGCTATAGCTTGCAGTTAACATTCCCTGTGTTCAAATTTCATTGCTATTATTGCTTTAAAAAGGTTCTTGCTTTGGCAATATAAGGTAACGACTTGTCATGCCAATAAAGCTCATTGAAAGTAACTGAAAGAGAGAAAGAGAAAAAGACTGACAGCACGGTATGAGAGCGATAGGAGAGGAGAAAGCACGCTCGTGTGTGAGCATGAATCTGTTTACACAGTGGGAACAGCCTTCAGAGTTCATGATGAAACACAGGAAAATTAGAAAGAGATGGACAACATTCCTGCATGACTGACCGTCACATTCACAGCCGATACTGGGTTGTATTCATTTTTCGGACAGCATTTACTCCAAACGGAAATGTTTTGCAACTATTGGCCAATTTCAGGTAGGTCCCGCCCTGTTTCATTCGGTTTGCTTCCGATAGGTTCAGCTTGGTTCCTAGTGGTAACCAGTTCCCTGTTTAATACAGCCACACTGGATACACGAATACTGATCTGGGCCCGGTTTCCCGATAGCGACGGAACTTAAGCTTACGAGTGTTATAACGATGCATCGTTCCTATAATGGCCAAAGAACTCCTATGCATTTCCCAAAACACCACGTAGGGAGAACTTTCAAAGTGTGTCGATACTGATAGGATTGGAAGAAAAAATAAATGCAGCACTGCTCTCGGATGAGCTTTCTCCATTCCAATGTTACCTTAACATTGGGAATTATTCCACAATACTGACAACAGATCAGCTCCTAGAGAGATATGATCACCTACAGTGCCCTTCAGAAAGTATTCACACGCCTGGACTTTTTCCACATTTTGTGGAAATCAATTAAATTGAGATTGTTTTGTCACTGGCCTAGACACAATACCTCATAATGTCTAAATGGGATTAATGTTTTTAGGAATTTTAGTGTGTAGGAATTTTAGTGTGTACAATAATTTTTAATAACTACCTCATCTCTGTACCCCACACATACAATGTGTAAAAATGATTATTAGGGAAATCGTTCTTGGAAACCATGTAAACATTTTAATCTAACTATTATATAAATCTGACTATTCACAATAATCAAGTTATTGTGTGCATGTAGCCACACTCATTGAATATCTCTTTGAGCATGGTAAAGTTATTAATTACACTTTCGATGGTGTATCAATTCACCCAGTCACTACAAAAATACAGGCGTCCTTCCCAATTCTGTTGCCGGAGAGGAAGGAAACCACTCAGGGATTTTACCATGAGGCCAATGGTGACTTTACAACAGTTACAGCGTTTAATGGCTGTGATAGGAGAAAACTGAGGATGGGTCAACAACATTTAGAGGTGGAAAAAGTACCCAAATTGTCATACTTGAGTAAAAGTAAAGATCCCTTTGTAGAAAATGACTACTAAAAAAGTAAAAGTCACCCAGTAAAATACTAACTTGAGTAAAAGTATTCGGTTTTAAATACACTTAAGTATCAAAAGTATGAGTCATTTCAAACTCCTTATATTAAGCAAACCAGACCGCACAATTTTTTAAAACATTTGTATTTATTTACAGATAGCCAGGGACAGTGGCTCAATGATTTTATTCATGTGCATGTATGGCTTTTAAGTTGTGTGTGCTTGTTTTTTTTAAATGGTCGAATTAATAAACTAAAGGACACTAAACCAAGGGACACACAACACTCAGACATAATTTACAAACAAAGCATTGGTGTTTAGTGAGTCCACCAGATCAGAGGCAGTAGGGATGACCACAACAGATTGGCTCAAACGCATTATGAAGGAAAGAAATTCCACAAATTAACTTTTAACAAGGCACACCTGTTAATTGAAATGCATTCCAGTTGAATACCTCATGAAGCTGGTTGAGAGAATGCCAAGAGTGTGCAAAGCTGTCAAAGGCAATGGGTGGCTACTTTCAAGAATCTAAAATATATTTTGATTTGTTTAACAGTTTTTTGGTTACTACATGATTCCATGTGTTATTTCATACTTTTAACGTCTTCACTATTATTCTACAATGTAGAAAACAGTAAAAAATAAAGAAAAACCCTTGAATGAGTAGGTGTCCAAACTTTTGACTGGAACTGTATGTAAATTAGGTTTTTGCATTTCATTTTCAATAAATCAGCAAAAATGTCTAAAAACACGTTTTCATTTTGTCATTATGGGGTACTGTGTGTGGATGACGGGTGAGAACACAAAATGCGGAATAGGTCAAGAGGCATGAATACTTTCTGAAGGCATTGTATTTGGCTGCAAATACTGAGGGGACTTATTCTAGCCTAATGCACCAAATCCCAGATTTTGCACATCATTGAGCACACGTTACATATCATGAAATACACTGAGTGTACAAAACATTAGGAGCAGGTGTGTTCCTTCAATGGCATCGACTGACCAGGTGAATCGAGGTGAAAGCTATGATTCCTTATGCCACTTGTTAAATCCACTTCAAAATCAGTGTAGTTGAAGGGGAGGATACAGGTTAAAGAAGAATTTTGGATTATTAGAATTTTTGGACATGGATTATGTATGTGTGCCATATAGAGGGTAAACGGGCAAGACAAAAAGTTGTAGATGGATTTAAATGGAGTATAGTAGTAGGTGCAAGGCACACCGGTTTGAGTGTGTCAAGAACTGCTAACGCTGCTAAGTATTTCACGCTCAACAGTTTCCGGTGTGTATCAAGAATGATCCACCACCCAAAGGACATCCAGCCAACTTGACACAACTGTGGGAAGCATTGACGTCACATGGGCCAGCATCCCAAAGTGACACGGAAGGGCAAAAATGCATCCAATAACGCGCTTAGCTTTTCTGAGGTAGTTGGTAAATCAACTTTAAAAACAATGGTCTTGGGAAATAGCTCGGAGATTTAACGATTCTCCTTTGAAGTTTGTAACGAACTTCGCCTTAAGACGCTTTTGGGAAACTGGGCCCTGGTTCATCTTTAGAACCTTCCCAAAACCATCATTATTAACGTTGCACTTGAGGCCGCTTGTAATCTAACGCGTGCCTAAATCACGCCACCAGTAGAACAGCCAACATGCTGACAAAACCAGGACCGAGCATCCGCATGTGCCATTGAACGCACGTTGATGTTGTTCACCCACATCAGAAGCGATCCGGTCATGCAAGTTGAAATATCAACACAAACTCTGAACCAATAATATTCATTTGGGGACAGGTCAAGAAGCATTAAACATTTGTCAATTTAGCTAGCTAGCTTACTGTTGCTAACTAATTTGTCCTGGGATATAAACATTGGGTTGTTATTTTACCTGAAATGCACAAGGTCCACTACTCCGACAATTAATCCACAGATAAAACGGGGAACAGAATTAATTTCTCATCATCTCTCCTCCTTCCTTCAGGCTTCTTTTTACTTCACATGACAGTTGGCAACCAACTTTACAGTGCATTACTACAACCGACAGGAGTGCGGACCTCAGTTAATCTTTCAATCACTCACGCGGTTATATGCTCCTAAAAACCAATGAGGAGATGGGAGAGGCCGGACTTCCAGCGCATTGAGGGTCACAAATAGAACTAATTTCTATTTTAGCGCCTGGCCATGCAGACGTGGGCGAGTAGTTAGCGACCGTTCCAACGACGCAATTAAGCGACCGTTCTCTCTGTGTGGTGTTACATCTTCGGCAGTTGTAGGAAAGATGAATCGTAAAAAAATATAAAAAAACACTCGTAAACCTAAGTTCCATCGATATCGAGAAACCGGGCCCTGGACAGTTGGAGGTTAGGTAGCACATTCAAGTATGTACTGCATGTGGCAATGACATCGGGACATTGGCCTTAACAAAATGCCTGTCTTTATTTGTATTTAACCTTTGTCAGGCCATTCTGGTGGCTCCATCACCACCCCAGTCCCAAATGGACCAGAACATCTTCCTATTCCGTCACCCCACTGCCTTCCAGACTCTCCCTTGTCCTGATCCCTGGTCTGAGCTGGGGCATGAGGGTCAATCCAATCAGATTATACAGGACTGACCTCAACCTGGTCAATACTGACCAATAAGATTATACCGACAGTGATGACCAGTTTACAGCTCACAGCCCCACACAGACTGGTCCGACCTTAAAGCAATCAGCGAAAGAGTGAGACTCAAGACAGGCGCTACATTACCCCACACCCAGAATAGCCTACACTGAGAAGTTAAACACGTTACCCAATACTAAACTGTCTCTTCAACTCTATACTCCTTATTGTACTACACCACCACACAAACACAGTAATAAAACACTATTCAACTTCAGTATACATAACACTCCCACCACACACACAAGCCACATCAATGCATTACTCGACACTATTCAACTCCATTCAAGCTACACATTAGAGGGGGGATACAATACATGTGAATGCACCCAGTGTGCAAATATAGCAATGTCTGCACAAAGAACCTTGCAGAAACGTCAAACTCACACCTGCGTGTGTTTGGTGAGTCTCATGATTGGGTGAATCTGTGACCACTGAAGAGTCATTGTCATGGATCATGTGGTCAGTCTGGTTCAGCCCGTGTGTGTGCGCGTGTGTGTGTGTGTGGTTGTATTGACCATAACCCAGAGTTGACTGTTCTGTCGGAGAGGTGGTGGGTCAGCAGGTCCAGTCCAGGACCGCTGTATTAGCTAGTCTAATCTCGCACAGCGGGAAGTTCCCCAAAGTACTGTACACACCGTTCCTTGTGTTCTATTGTACACAAAGTTTTCAGCAAGTGTGTGTGTTCATCAATGTACTGTTTACCACAGCAGAATATCCAGAACAGAGGTTTACCGTACAAAAGGCCCTCAGAGTTCTTTTAAAAAGTGTTAAAATAGCCACATTACTATAATAAGTTCTGTCCTTGGTCCAAACAGGGTCTATCTGGAATCCAGAGCCCATGGATGGATCTCAAGTCTAATGGGTCTTCCTTTCCTTTCCTCATCTTATTTCCTTCATGTAGACTGATGTGATGAAACTGGACAGCTAAAATAAAAGGCCTAATCCACGGAGTTGCTGTCACCAGTCATGTGTCTTCAGGTCAGACTACGGAGATGCACCAAATGAACTGGACCATAGTCTGGGCCTCTATCTACCCTCCCATAGTATGTGTATATCAGAATTTACCTTCAGTCTATACAAAACCTGAGAACCAACCCTGTGTCCCTGAATGAAACCATACCCTTTGTGCGATTCCGAAGGGAATGTGGTCCTGTTTGTAGTAGTGTTCTTTGTCTCGATCTCGGTCGAGCCAGTGTTTGTTGATCAGAGATCCCATCCAGCCAATCATCCTGCCTGCCCCTTTGCCACAAGGGCCAGGTGCTGTCACCCTCCTAAAGACAGACACACAATACCATGTGACCACTCTTACACGCCTATGTGTTCCAAATAACTACAAATTAAATACAACGTAAACACACATGCAGACCCTTCCACAGGCCTGGCGGCCATCATAACATCCTCACTCTACCATCTGACAGCACACACACGGTATCCACAGAAAGACATCGGTATCCGTAGCGACAGGCAGTAGCTGTTTACCAGCGGTATGGACAGGGTTAGGCCCCACCCACGAAGACACAGGAAACGCAGAATGGACGTTGCTATTAGCCACTGATCTAAGATCAGGTTATTTAACACCCCAACCTAACCTAAACCATTAGGCTGATTAAATAATACCTTACCCTGGACCAGTGGTAAGAGGCAACCTCTACCTCCTACACTCATTTACCCATAATCCTTTAAACCCCACAACAGATGGCCTCCTTTATAACACATCTTCCTCTGAGGAGAAGGATCAAGTTGTCCCTAACCACAGATCTAGGATCAGATCTATCACCATGGATCGATCTTCAAATCCTAGCTTTTAGCATTAGGGGGGAAATCCCAAACTGACCTTGGAGCAAGAACACCATCATTGGGAAGACTGGGGTGGTCACTTTAGGGATTTTGTCCTCACTTGCCTCCCCTTGTCCACCCTTTCTCCACCTATGACTGCAGGATGGGTGATGGGTGGCCTTTCGATCTTTGCTTCCTTCCCTCCTTCTCTCACCTAATTTCCACTCTTTCTACTCTCTGTATTCACAGCACAGACTATAACATCCGACACTTTGCTTAGACGGTAGTGCCGGCAAAATGAAAAGCAATCTCATTACTACAAAGCTCCAGTGAGCTCAGACACCCCCTGTGGCTTTTCCTAGGTTGTAGAAAATGAGTCTGTAGAGGCAAGGTAATGTGATATCATTGTGTAGATCTGTGGCTAAAGGCAACTTTTACACTGAGCTTGTGATACAGTATAGAGTTGTGGGTGCCTTATTGGTTCATGCGACTCTCTGCCAGCCCCATAGGGGTTGGAAATAAAAAGAGTAAAGTAATTCAGCTAATCTAGATATTTACTGCTTCCAAGGTATTGTCCTCACAGAAACATACACGCACACCTGACGCTTGTCAGGTTTCTAGGTTACCACAGTGACCACGCTCCCCATGGTTCGTTGAGCACAAGGCATGGTGTGTAGGATATGGTTACACACTCCTGTCGCACTTTGCCTTCTATAGTATCAGCTGTCTACTCCATGCGCCAGGAATACTGCAAAAACAACATGGCCCTAGTGCAGTTGTTGATATCAATGTGTTGATAATGCTGAGGAACAGGGGGAGGACAGGAGGGGCTGGCTAGCTGTGATATACTATGAGGAGCTACTGTTGCAGGTTCCCCCCCCCTACTCTATGCTACTTTAGCTAGCGTTTAGCCTCACTCTGCTAAAGCAGAGCATTCTAATATTTGATGACAGCAGAGGAAGGGCTTAGCATAAAGCAGAGAGGATATGACGAGAACCCACCCCCCACCTCTCTCTCCCTCGTATTGTTTGTATATCCCTTAAGTATTTTTGGCCCTCTTATCGCTCTCCTTCCATTTGAGTGTATCCTCCGAGGACCCTCCCTACTCTCTTCCTCTCCACAGTATGTGAATTTCACTAGCCCAGCTAGAGTTAAGACTCGCAGCTCTACCAGCTAACCTGCAATCCACTACTGCCTATACAAAACAAACAGTTCAAATTGATAAACTATCAAGCAATAAAAGCTCTATACAATCCTCTAACTAGCACAAAGAAAAAAATACAAATGAGTAGTCAGACCCTTTGCTATGTGACTCGGAATTGAGCTCAGGTGCATCTGGTTTCCATTGATCATCCTTGAGATGTTTCTACAACTTGATTAGAGTCCACCTGGGGTATAATTCAATTGATTGGACACGATTTGGAAAGGCACAAGCCTGTCTATATAAAGGTCCCACAGTTGACAGTGCATGTCAGAGCAAAAACCAAGCCATGAGGTCAAAGGAATTGGCCGCAGAGCTCCGAGACATGATTGTGTCAAGGCACAGATCTGGGGAAGGGTACCAAAAACATTCTGCGGCATTGAAGGTCCCCAAGAACACAGTGGCCTCCAAGTTTGGAACCACCAAGACTCTTCCTAGAGACGGTCCCCCGGCCAAACTGTGTAATCGGGCAAGAAGGGCCTTGGTCAGGGAGGTGACCAAGAACTCGATGGTCACCGACAGAGCTCCAGAGTTCCTCTGTGGAGATGAAAGAAACTTCCAGAAGCCAACCATCGCTGCAACAGTCCACCAATCAGGCCTTTATGGTAGAGTGGCCAGATGGAAGACATTGCTCAGTAAAAGGCACATGACAGCCCACTTGGAGTTTGCCAAAAGGCACCTAAAGGACTTTCAGACCATGAGAAACAAGATTCTCTGGTCTGACGAAGCCAATATTAAACTCTTTGGCCTGACTGCCAAGTGTTACATCTGGAGGAAACCTGGCACCATCCCTACAGTGAAGCATGGTGGTGGCAGCATCATGCTGTGGGGATGTTTTTCCAGCGGTAGGGACTTGGAGACTAGTCAGGATCGAGGGAAAGCTGAACGGAGCAAAGTACAGAGAGATCCTTGTGAAAACCTGCTACAGAGCACTCAGGACCTCAGACTGGGGCGAAGGTTCACCTTTCAACAGGACAACGACCCTAGGAACATAGCCAAGACAACGCAGGAATGGCTTCAGGACAAGTCTGAATGTTCTTGAGTGGCCTAGACAGAGTCCGGACTGGAACATCTCTGACAGAGCTTGAGAAGATCTGCAGAGAAGAATGGGAGACACTCCCCAAATACAGGTGTGCCAAGCTTGTAGCTTCATACCCAAGAAGACTTGAGGGTGTAATCACTGCCAAAGGTGCTTCAACAAAGTACTGAGTAAAGCTTCTGAATACTTAAAAAATGTGATACAAACATTTCTAAAAAATAGTTTTTGCTTTGTCATTATGGGGTATTGCGTGTATATTGATGAGGGAAAAAAACAATTTAATACGTTTTAAATAAGGCTGTAACGTAACAAAATGTGGAAAAATTCAAGGGGTCTGAATACTTTCCGAATGCCCTGTAAGTAAAAAAATAATGGGAACACTAAAATAACACATCCTAGATCTGAATGAACGAAATATTCTTATTAAATACTTTTTTCTTTAGATAGTTGAATGTGCTGACAACAAAATCACACAAAAATTATCAATGGAAATCAAATTTATCAACCCATGAAGGTCTGGATTTGGAGTCACACTCTAAATTAAAGTGGAAAACCACACTACAGGTTGATCCAACTTTGATGTAATGTCCTTAAAACAAGTCAAAATGAGGCTCAGTAGTGTGTGTGGCCCCCCAAAGGATGGAGGGCTGTGCAGCCCCCCAAAGAAATGCCACCCCACACCATGGACTGACCCACCGCCAAACCAATCAAGCTGGAGGATGTTGCAGGCAGCAGAACGTTCTCCACGGCGTCCCCAGACTCTGTCACGTCTGTCACATGTTTTCAGTGTGAACCTGCTTTCATTTGTGTAGAGCACAGGGCGCCAGTGGCGAATTTTCCAATCTTGGTGTTCTCTGGCAAATGTCAAACGTCCTGCACGGTGTTGGGCTGTAAGCACAACCCCCACCTGTGGACGTTGGGCCCTCATACCACCCTCATGGAGTCGGTTTCTGACCGTTTGAGCAGACATGCCCATTTGTGGCCTGCTGGAGGTCATTTTGCAGGGCTCTGGCAGTGCTCCTCCTTGCACAAAGGCGGAGGTAGCGGTCCTGCTGCTGGGTTGTTGCCCTCCTACGGCCTCCTCTACGTCTCCTGATGTACTGGCCTTTCTCCTGGTAGCACCTCCATGCTCTGGACACTACGCTGACAGACACAGCAAACCTTCTTGCCACAGCTCGCATTGATGTGCCATCCTGGATGAGCTGCACTACCGGAGCCACTTGTGTGGGTTGTAGACTCAGTCTCATGCTACCACTAGAGTGAAAGCACCAGCATTCAAAAGTGAGTAAAACATCAGCCAGGAAGCATAGGAACTGAGAAGTGGTCTGTGGTCACCACCTGCAGAACACTCCTTTATTGGGGGTGTCTTGCTAATTGCCTATAATTTCCACCTGCTGTTTCCACCTCCACAATAGCATGTGAAATGTATTGTCAATCAGTGTTGCTTCCTAAGTGGACAGTTTGATTTCACAGAAGTGTGATTGACTTGGAGTTACATTGTGTTGTTTAAGTGTTCCCTTTATTTTTTTGAGCAGTGTATATACACACACTACTGTTCAAAAGTTTGGGGTCACTTAGAAATGTCCTTGTTTTCCATGAAAACATAAAAGAAATTAGTTGCAAAAATGAATAGGAAATATAGTCAAGACATTGACAAGATTATAAATAATGATTTTGAATTGAAAAAATAATTGTGTCCTTCAAACTGCTTTTGTCAAAGAATCCTCCATTTGCAGCAATTACAGCCTTGCAGACCTTTGGCATTCTAGTTGTCAATTTGTTGAAATGTTTCACCCCATGCTTCCTGAAGCACCTCCTACAAGTTGGATTGGCTTGATGGGCACTTCTTACGTACCATACGGTGAAGCTGCTCCCACAACATCTGGATTGAGATCCGGTGACTGTGCTGGCCACTCCATTATAGACATAATACCAGCTGACTGCTTCTTCCCTAAATAGTTCTTGCATAGTTTGGAGCTGTGCTTTGGGTCATTGTCCTGTTGTAGGAGGAAATTTGGCTCTAATTAAGCACCTTCCACAGGGTATGGCGTTGCAAAATGGGGTGATATCCTTCCTTCAAGATCCCTTTTACCCTGTACAAATCTCCCACTTTACCACCACCAAAGCACCCCCAGACCATCACATTGCCTCCACCATGCTTGACAGACGGCATCAAGCACTCCTCCAGCATCTTTTCAGCAAACTTAAATATATCTGTCCATAACACTTTCTTCCAATCTTTCTATGTCCAGTGTCTGTTCTTTTGCCCATCTTAATCTTTTCTTTGAATTGGCCAGTCTGAGATATGGCTTTTTCTTTGCAACTCTGCCTAGAAGGCCAGCATCCCGGAGTCACCTCTTCACTGTTGACGTTGAGACTGGTATTTTGCGGGTACTATTTAATGGAGCTGCCAGTTGAGGACTTGTGAGGAGTCTGTTTCTCAAACTAGACACTCTAAAGTACTTGTCCTCTTGCTCAGTTGTGCAACAGGGCCTCCCACTCCTAATTCAATTCTGGTTAGAGCTGTTCTGTGAAGGGAGTAGTACAAAGCGTTGTACGTAATCTTCAGTTCCTTGGCAAATTTATCTCATGGAATAGCCTTCATTTCTCAGAACTAGGCTGACGAGTTTCAGAAGAAAGTTCTTTGTTTCTGGCAATTTTGAGCCTGTAATCGAACCCACAAATGCTGATGCTCCAGATACTCAACTAGTCTAAAGAAGGCGAGTGTTATTGCTTCTTTAAATCAGCACAACAGCTTTCAGCTGTGCTAACAGAATTACAAAAGGGTTTTCTAATGATGAATTAGCCTTTTAAAATGATAAACTTGGATTAGTTAACACAACGTGCCATTGGAACACAGGAGTGATGGTTGCTGATAAATGTAGATATTCCATATAAATATCAGCCATTTCCAGCTACAATAGTCATTTACAACATTAACAATGTCTACACTGCATTTCTGATCAATTATGTTATTTTAAATGGACCAACAATTTGCTTCTCTTTCAAAAACAAAAGACATTTCTAAGTGACCCCAAACTTTTGAACGGTAGTGCGTGCGAGTGGATATATATAACTCAGCTAAAAAAGAAAACATGCCTTTTTCAGGACCCTGTCTTTCAAAGATAATTCGTAAAAATCCAAATAACTTCACAGATCTTCATTGTAAAGGGTTTAAACACTGTTCCCATGCTTGTTCAATGAACCATAAACAATTAATGAACATGCACCTGTGGAACGGTCGTTAAGACACTAACAGCTTACAGACGGTAGGCAATTAAGGTCACAGTTATGAAAACTTAGGACACTAGAGGCCTTTTTACTGACTCTGAAAAACACCAAAAGAAAGATGCCCAATGTCCCTGCTCATCTGCGTGAACGTGCCTTAGGCATGCTGCAAGGAGAAATGAGGACTGTGGATGTGACCAGGGCAATACATTGCAATGTCCGTTCTGTGAGACGCTTAAGACTGGGAGACAGGACGGACAGCTGATCGTCCTCGCAGTGGCATACTATGTGTAACAACACCTTCACAGGATCAGTACATCCGAACATCACACCTGCGAGACAGGTTCAGGATGGCAACAACAACTAACAGAGTTACACCAGGAACGCACAATCCCTCCATCAGTGCTCAGACTGTCCACAAAATGCTGAGAGGCTGGACTGAGGGCTTGCAGGTCTGTTGTAAGGCAGGTCCTCACCAGACATTACCGGTAACAACGTCACCTATGGGCACAAACCCACCGTCGCTGGACCAGACAGGACTGGCAAAAATTGCGCTTCACTGACGAGTCACGATTTTGTCTCACCAGGGTTGATGGTCGGATTCGCGTTTATCGTCTAAGGAATGATTGTTACACCGAGGCCTGTACTCTGGAGCGGGATCGATTTGGAGATGGAGGGTCCGTCATGGTCTGGGGTGGCGTGTCACAGCATCATCGGACTGAGCTTGTTGTCATTGCAGGCAAGCTCAATGACCCTCCAGCATGACAATTAGAGGTTGACCGATTAATCAGAATGGCCGATTAAATATGGCCATAACGATCGGAAATCGGTATTTTTGGGCACCGATTTGGCCATTTTTTTTTTTTTTTTTACAGCTTTATTTAATCTTTACTTAACTAGGCAAGTCAGTTAAGAACATTCTTATTTTCAATTAACTGCCTCGTTCAGGGGCAGAACGACAGATTTTCACCTTGTCAGCTAGGGGGATTCAATCTTGCAGTTAACTAGTCCAACGCTATAACGACCTGCCTCTCCGCTCTCTCGTTGCACTCCACAAGGAGACTGCCTGTTACGGGAATGCAGTAAGCCAAGGTAAGCTAGCATTAAACTTATCTTATAAAAACAATCAATCAATCAAATCATACTCACTAGATAACTACACATGGTTGATGATATTACTAGATATTATCTAGCGTGTCCTGCGTTGCATATCATCTGACTGGGCATACAAGCATAGAAGTATCTAAGTATCTGACTGAGCGGTGGTAGGCAGAAGCAGGCGCTTAAACATTAATTCAAACAGCACTTTCTTTGCGTTTTGCCAGCAGCTCTTCGTTGGGTGTCAAGCATTGCGCTGTTTATGACTTCAAGCCTATCAACTCCCGAGATGAGGCTGGTGTAACCGAAGTGAAACGGCTAGCTAGTTAGCGCGCGCTAAATAGTGTTTTAAACGTCACTCGCTCTGAGCCTGGGAGTGGTTGTTTCTCTTGCTCTGCATGGGTAATGCTGCTTCGAGGGTGGCTGTTGTCGATGTGTTCCTGGTTCGAGCCCAGGGAGGAGCGAGGAGAGGGACGGAAGCTATAATGTTACACTGGCAATACTAAAGTGCCTATAAGAACATCCAATAGTCAAAGGTTAATGAAATACAAATGGTATAGAGGGAAATAGTCCTATAATAACAACAACCTAAAACTTCTTACCTGGGAATATTGAAGACTTATGTTAAAAGGAACCACCAGCTTTCATATGTTCTCATGTTCTGAGCAAGGAACTTAAACGTTAGCTTTCTTACATGGCACATTTTGCACTTTTACTTTCTTCTCCAACACTTTGTTTTTGCATTATTTAAACCAAATTGAACATGCTTCATTATTTATTTGAGGCTAAATTGATTTTATTGATGTATTATATTAAGTTCAAATAAGTGTTCATTCAGTATTGTTGTAATTGTCATTATTAAAAATCGGCCAATTAATCGGCATCGGCCTTTTTGGGCCTCCAGTAATCGGTATCGGCGTTGAAAAAAAATCATAATCGGTCGACCTCTAATGACAATGCCACCAGCCATACTGCTCGTTCTGTGTGTGATTTCCTGCAAGACAGGAATGTCAGTGTGTTGCCATGGCCAGCGAAGAGCCCGGATCTCAATCCCATTGAGCACGTCTGGGACCTGATGGATCGGAGGGCGATGGCTAGGGCCATACCCCCCAGAAATGTCCGGGAACTTGCAGGTGCCTTGGTGGAAAAGTGTGGTAAACATCTCACAGCAAGAACGGGCAAATCTGGTGCAGTCCACGAGGAGGAGATGCACTGCAGTACTTAATGAAGCTGGTGGCCACACCAGATACTGACTGTTACTTTTAATTTTTATCCCCCTTTTGTTCAGGGACACATTGTCGCATGTCTGTGGAACTTGTTCAGTTTATGTCTCAGTTGTTGAATCTTATGTTCATACAAATATTTACACGTTAAGTTTGCTGAAAATAAACACAGTTGACAGTGAGACACACACACACACACCTTCAAATTAGTGGATTTGGCTATTTTTAGCCACACCAGTTGCTGACAGGTGTATAAAAGTGAGCACATATCCATGCAATGTGTGGCTAAAAAGCGTTCTCTGGAGTGATGAATCACGCTCACCATCTGGCAGTCCGAAAGACAAATCTGGGTTTGGCGGATGCCAGCAGAACACTACCTGCCCCAATGCATAGTGCCAACTGTAAAGTTTGGTGGATGAGGAATAATGGTATGGGGCTAGGCCTAAATCGCCCAACATCAGTGCCCGACATCACTAACGCTCGTGGCTGAACGGAAGCAAGTCCCCTCATCAATATTCAACATCTAGCAGAAGCCTTCCCAGAAGAGTGTGGTCTGTTATAGCAGCAAAGGGTGGACCAATTCTACATTAATGTCTATGATTTTGGAATGACGAGCATGTATCCACATACTTTTGGTCATGTAGTGAGAGTGAGTGAGCGAGCGAGCGATATATATATATATATATATCACAGTTGAAGTCGGAAGTTAACATACACCTTAGCCGAATATATTTAAACTCCGTTTTTCACAATTCCTGACATTTAAAAATGCTCTGTCTCTTAGGTCAGTTAGGATCACCACTTTATTTTAAGAATGCGAAATGTCAGAATAATAGAGAATTATTTATTTCAGCTTTTATTTCTTTCATCACATTCCCAGTGGGTCAGAAGTTAACATACTAATTGAGTGTATTTGGTAGCATTGTCTTTAAATTGTTTAACTTGGGTCAAATGTTTCAGGTAGCCTTTCACAAGCTTCCCACAATAAGTTGGGTGAATTTTGGCCCATTCCTCCTGACAGAGCTGGTGTAACTGAGTCAGGTTTGTAGGCCTCCTTGCTCGCACATGCTTTTTCAGGTCTGCCAACACAAATGTTCTATAGGATTGAGGTCAGGGCTTTGTGATGGTCACTCCAATACCTTGACTTTGTTGTCCTTGAGCCATTTTGCCACAACTTTGGAAGTATGCTTGGGGTCATTGTCCATTTGGAAGACCCATTTACGACCAAGCTTTAACTTCCTGACTGATGTCTTGAGATGTTGATGTCATGATGCCATCTATTTTGTGAAGTGCAGTAAAGCACCCCCACAACATGATGCTGCCACCCCCGTGCTTCACAGTGGGGATGGTGTTCTTCGGCTTGCAGGCCTTCCCCTTTTTCCGCCAAACATAACGATGGTCATTATGACCAAACAGTTATTTTTCTGTTTCATCAGACCAGAGGACATTTCTCCAAAAAGTACAATCTTTCTCCCCATGTGCAGTTGCAAACCGTAGTCTGGCTTTTTTATGGCGGTTTTGGAGCAGTGGCTTCTTCCTTGCTGAGCGGCCTTTCAGGTTATGTCGATATAGGACTGGATATAGATACTTTTGTACCGGTTTCCTCCAGTATTTTCACAAGGTCCTTTGGTGCTGTTCTGGGGTAATTCGCACTTTCCGCACCATTCATCTCTAGGAGACAGAACGTGTCTCCTTCCTGAGCAGTATGACAGCTGCATGTTCCCATGGTGTTTATACTTGCATACTATTGTTTGTACAGATGAACGTGGTACCTTAAGGCATTTGGAAATTGCTCCCAAGGATGAACCAGACTTGTGGAGGTCTACAAAAAAACAATTCTGAGTTCTTGGCTGATTTATTTAGATTGTCCCATGATGTCAAGTATAGAGACACTGAGTTTGAAGGTAGGCCTTGAAATACATCCACAGGTACACTTCCAATTGACTCAAATGATGTCAATTAGCATTTCAGAAGCTTCTAAAGCCATAACATACTTTTCTGGAATTTTACAAGGCACAGTCAACTTAGTGTATGTAAACTTCTGACCCACTGGAATTGTGATATAGTGAATTATAAGTGAAATAATCTGTCTGTAAACAGTTGGAAAAATTACTTGTGTCTTACACAAAGTAACAGACTTGTCAAAATTATAGTTTTGTTGAAAAATGTTTCCAACCTAAGTGTATGTAAACTTCCGACTTCAACTGTATGTATGAACAGATGCTGTGTGAGTGAATCGAGGATCGCCGCATGTCTATTTCCCATTGTAAAAGCATGGAGGGGGTGGTGTGATGGTGCTATGCTGGTGACACGGTATGTGATTTATTTAGAATTCATGGCACACTTAACCAGCATGGATGTGTGTGTTGAATCAGTGTTTCCCTCAGGGCTACATAGACAGAAGCTATTTGTGTCCTTCTGCTACAACAACAGGGAGATGACCATAGAATGAAAAAACACCAGGCACACTAAACTTTAAATAGACTACAGTCAAAAATATTGCAAATGAACAAAGACCGTTTATGGCTATGAAAATAGGAATAGAGAAACAGTCCAACAAGCCCCTTTTCTCAGTCTCGTTGTAGGGTGAGGGCTTTCAGTCTAACACAGCTACAGATCCACTGTCTGAGCAGGCTCTTCCTGGGAACCATAAAGCCCTGTTTATTGGAACATTCCTGACGAAGGGGTTAAGGATTTGAGTTTTAATAATAACAAAACACATTTCACTATGCTTTCACTGCCCTGTAAGGGGGCTCTGACAGACCCAATTATGAGGACTGTTTTAGTGCTCCTAGAGAGAGAGACAAGGGCTTTGTATCACTAACAAAGAGGTCTTTAAAATTTACCAGCCTATAACATACATTATTTAAACACACAAGGCTATAGGGAGTCTGACAGCACAAGCTTCCTGTGGTCAGGCAGTATGCCACTGTCTAGCTCCTACTGTACAGTCAGATGGCCTGAAGCCCCCCCTTGAAGTAGAGCTTAGCGATATGGCCTGAAAATCATTTAGATTTAATATATATATATATATATCAGTTTAACCTGCTTTTTTGCAATAATCACTGATCTGGCTTTCAAGTCTATGAAAATGACATTTTTGTTACAAATTTAACCTGAACCGTGCACTAATAATGAGCAGGTTTACTTTTAATGTCATGAGTTTTGTCCTGGAGGTAGAACTGAGTGATTTTCCCTTAGATAGGCAAGCTGCAAAGCTATTTTGTAAAAATTCATATAAACAAAAAAATTGGCTTTCGATCTTAAAGGGATACTTTGGGATTTTGGCAATGTAGCACTTTATCTACATTCTCAGAGTCAGATGAACTCTGAGGAAGTGGATACCACTTGTATGTCTCTGCATCCAGTATGAAGGAAGTTGGAGGTAATTGCAAGCCAATGCTAATTAGAGTTAGCACAATGGCTGGAAGTCTACGGTAACTAGTTGCATGCTAGCAGTTACCCATAGACTTCCAGACGTTGCGCTAACGCTAGTTAACAATTACACTAACACTAGTTAGCAACTTCCTTCAAACTGCATGGAGAAGTATTGTATAAAAAGGGTATCCACTGGTTCATCTGACTCTGGGGAAGTAGATAAAGGGCTTCATTGCCGATATCCAAAAGTGTCCCTTTAGTTTAAGGTTAAGCATTAGGGTTAGCAATGTGGTTAGGGTTAAGGTTAGGTTTTCAGATTTTATGACTGTGCCAGTTAGTGACCACTCTGCAGAGCTGCCTCCAGAACAAGATTCATTACAAAAAAACACTAACCTGCTAATATTGACCAACTTCTTAGTAGGCATTATAGAAAATTAAAGGAAAACCCCAGCCCAAAACTAAATTTTGGTATTTGTTTCATTAGACCATTGTTTCAGCGATCAAGTTGTCAAGAAACTGCACCGTACTGGCTGTACTTCGAGAGTCAGGACAAGGAGATAGATGTAGCCTGAGACAGAAAGGATAGACATAACCTGCCAGACAGAGCTAGCGCAGGACTCTAACAGAAGGAATCTGCTTTCACCATGCGTCAAGTGTCAAAACCGGTCTGCTCAACATCACACAGCTCTGGGAGGTTGAAAAAAAACAACAATGCATCAGAATAAGGTTGAGATCAATTCATCAGCACGACACCATATGGACTGGGATTACTAGATATGGGTAAACCCTTAACAAAGACAGATGGAAAAAGATAGCATAAAGGGACCCTCGGTCAACAACAGGGAAATGCAACACTCGAGGAAAAACAACACTATGACAGCCCTTTCTCTCTTTCCCCTGCAGTTATTCTATCCCTTTTTATTTCTCTCCGTCTAACCCTGGTGGCTACCTCTCACACCTCGCTCAACATGTCCCCCTCTTTTCTCCCTCTCTCCTTTTCTCACCCACCCATCTATCCATTCCTTTTCTTTATCTTTAGGGTACTCACCTCCCACCCTGTGGTCTCTGTGTCCTGATCATCCCTGCATCGCTGTAGAGACCATCTTTACGCGGCGGAAAAACACACTCGCAGATCAACACACACCCCCGGCGAGAACTCAGTCACCAGCCAGCCCCCCTTCTCTCCCCCGTCTCTAACACCGCACCCTCGCTCCGTTCCTTAGTAACAGCAGAATCGGAGCCAGCATCATTTCACTCCTGTAGCCACCCTCATTCTTTCCCCCTCCCTTTCTCCATCTTCCAGTGCCCTCCCTCTCTGTCGCTCCCCCTCGCTCTCCTGCGGAGAAATAAATATTTCAGCCACAAATGAAGCGTGGCTCCTCTCAGCTCTCTTCCCTCTGCCTGCAATATTTAACAGAGAACTGTGTGTGGGTACGTATGCGTTTACGAAACACACCATTGCCCGTCTCCTCACATCCTTTATTACTTAAAAGGAAAAATGGCTCTTGTAACAAGGGCACACACACACACACACACACACACTTATTGTCCCTAAGCCATACAGTGTAACTAAAAGTACACACAAAGAACATATGGTCTCCTATGGCTGCCACTGCTCAAAGGTATATTGATCAAAATAAGTAGTACTGTAAATTACACCGTGTGCAAGAGCTGCTTCACTGACAATTCACTAACACTCAAGCCAGAGCCCCTCACTCCTCACTGCTGGGTAATGGAGTTTTCTAGACCAGGTCTGTGTGACTACTCATACTGAGGGAAACTGAGATAAAGGCTGGTGTGTGTGTATAGAAAAACTAGCAGACACACACAGACGGTGTTCAGGGGATTGGCACTGTACCACAGGGAATTAAAGATGAAACACACTATACCTTGGCTCAGGTAACCATTTGCAAGGCATTATTCTAGCATTATCAGAACACTCAAGTTCCTGGTGTAGTTTGTCCTTTACTTAATCATGTTGTAGATGTTGAATGTAGAGAACATCAGATGCCTACACAGTGACCATGCTCCCTCTGTGATAATGTTACCTAATCAAACGTCCTTAGCGTTCCCTCAAAGTTTTAGTTGTGTAACCAAAGCGTTGTTTGGGGATTTACAGGGACAAATGTCAAAATGAGGGTGATTCAGAGAGAGGGCCCTCCCTATGACCAGGAGAGTGGGGAATGGGGTTGAGAGAGACTGGGTGACTGGGTGGGGTGAAGGTAGGGCTGGGCGGTATACTGTACAATATACCGGTATTGATGCAGAGCAGTTAGTTTAAAAAAAACATATAACGTATTTGATTGTTTTGTTAAATGTGATATGCCGAGTGTAACGTCACTTTCATAGTTTACTTCGCTGCTTGAGTCATCACTCTCCTCTCTGCTTTCCACACAGACCTATCCCCACCCCGTCACTCAAGGAACACCATTTGTTGTTCCTCGACAACGAGGCACTTGTGTTCAGTCTGCATGGTCAATGCAGCACATGCAACAATGTTGATGACAACAACACTGCTTTCACTTTGCTTCTTAATATAAATCCACTGGCGTTCTATAATTACACTACAAGTTTGTGTTTCTTACATCTGCAAACAGCTAGTTTGTCTATTCTTAGGACGTTGTGCCTAAATCTTGTTAGCCGCTAATGCTAATCGTTTGTTACCTGGCTGGCTAGCTCGCTAATAAATATACAGCCTAAAAATACAGGTATACAGGTATAGTCCTAAATCAGCATGTTTGTGCAGCAGTATCTTCCAAATCAAAAAGGAATAGGTGAAGCATGAATATGTTAGCTACATTCAATGTAGCCAAAAATTATAGGGTCCCCTAGGAAACAATTATCAACACTTTGGTTCCTACCCTGTCACAACTAGTCCGTGGCATTTTTTGTCATGTCAAACACAGCATTCATTCTATTTCCATGATTACACCAAGTGTTTTGCTCTAAAGCGCAAGTCAAATCAGATTGTTTGCCCATATAGTGTAGCCCTACGTGGCAGTGTGGAAATTATCTCAAATGAGTGCAGGAAATGCAGAAATTGATGAAAATGCAGAATTTTGTTTTGGGTTGAAGTTGAATCACGCACTACTCATAAAGCAAATGTATAAACTTATATTATGCAAAAACATAAAATACTGTCATTACAGTCCAATTTCTTAAATAAATAATAACCGCGATATGATATTTTGGCCATATCGCCCAGCCCTAGGTGAAGGTTATGATGTGTCATTGGACCAACAGCCAGAATTATAGCATTGTGAGGGATTAAAGTCCACTTTACCCGAAACACACAGAGCAGAGCGTGTGTTGCTGTCCTCAGATTAACAACATGGTTACATAAAGAATGATCTGAATCCATTTCCCCCGGAACGCAGGGACATTACGGCCCACTTTAGCATCAGCACGCAAACTGCCATAACTCATTTCTCATACAATCAATAGGTATATAGTCAGCAGGTTAGGAGGGGATTTGACTGGGCTTTTACCTCCAATGCTAATGTGGGATAATGAAAGCTAGCTACATCACAGCTGTGCTATGGAACAGGTAGGTTAGAGAGAAGGGAAAGAAGGATGCAGGGGGAGGGTGAAATAAAGTCAGGAGGGTGACAATTTTTCAGAATAAGGGAGAGAAAGAGGGAAAAGGAGAGAGATGGAGGGCAGGAAAATGGGCTACGGTCATCACATTCCTCACTAATGTGAACCTCAAGGTAATCGTTGGTGAATTGCCAAGGCCCATAATCACCCATAAACCACTACCCACATTCTTTCATTAGCCCAGAAAAGTTAAGACTGCTGGAGCAGCGCTTAGATTCTCTCTCCAACTCAGTCACACAAGCACATAATTACATAAAAACTAAACCAACATAGTGCTGCTTCTCATTATAAAGGACTTCAACATAATCTGGAATCAAATTTTAAAACCTCAGGACTTCTGTACCACAATATTTATGATTGGTACTTGATTAATTAGATTGGTGCCTTGTCAGTCTCACAGTCACAGATATGGCATTACAAACATACCTGTGCCTACGTGCTGGTTTGCACATCTAGGCACACCCCTCCCCCCTCCCTATTGTTCTCCTTAGCATGCCCTCACCCCAATCGTCTCTACTCCTTTCTCAAAACACCCTCCATCCCAGTCTTCCCCTCCTCTCACCTGCAATTGTTTTCTGCTGTCCGGCACATTCTCCAGGCTGCCTCCTCCGCATCCCAGCCTGCCCTGGCTGCAGCGCAGCTCCCGGTCACCTCTACGTTTGTTTGCGCAGTTGCAGCCTGCAGCCTTACGGTCTACAGCACTCTGCCTCTTCCCCTGAGAGAGGGCTACAGTCACCCCTCTCTCCCTCTCCCTGGGCCCCACACCCCCTCCAAGACCTCCAGGACCGGGGTCCCTTACCCTGCCTCCCTCCCCCATCGGAGGGGCTTTGTCCCCAGGCAACGTGGCCCCTTCTCCAGCCTCTTTGTCGCCGGGGTCCAGGGTCTTGTGTCGGCTCTTAAAGAGGCTGTGGATACTCAGTACCACCAGGGTGCAAAGCACATACATGATCCCCCCCCGTGGGCAGTTTGGTTCGCTCTGTTCTCCCACAAACAAGGTCTCCCTTGTTTGAACGGGACAGGAACTGTTGAAGAGCCACAGGTTGTTATGATACCTTATAAGCTGTTATGAAGGAGGGGTTCCATTGTTGTTGAGGTCTAGTTGTGAATGGCAGTCAGAGCTCCAGGCGTATCTTCTGTGGTCCGAGTCCTTGCAGTTGTCATGAGTTGGAGAGCTGAAGACTGAGTGCGAGAGATGACAACAAGCGTATCCACAGTGAGAACAGGTCCAAAGTTCTGTCCTGTACTATAATGTCTGTACTACACAATCTGTACTGCAGCCAAGTTCAAAAGTTCTCCACTGTGTGTGTTGATCCCCTGGACAATGGCAGTGCCCTAAAGCTCATCAACTGTCCGATAATCCCCAAGTCTGTTCTCCGGTCAACAGACGCAGACGGACGAGAGGTGAGTGAGTGTGATCCTCAGATACACACGGTCACACACACGCCTGCTTTTATATCTCACCTGTGCCTCTTCTGGCCCCTCCCACTCCGAGACAAGACTTCCACAGAACCACACACTTCTTTGAAACACACCGCCTTTACAGTTCCTCAGAACAACGATAAGGTTTTGGACCCTGTCCTATTGTAAAGGTGATTGCTGTCCCGCTGCCAAGCCGGTGGAGCTCAGGTAACACAAAACCCACAGGAGCAGACGGCTGGCTCAGTCTCTCCAGGTAACTACAGACACACACCTTGCTCATCAACCATACACAGAACTAGTCGATATTAAATCTACACAAAAGCAGGATCACAAGCAGATAACTCACTGAACACACACACATCCCCAAAACCCTTGCAAACGTCAAACAGTGTAGGAATGTCTCTGTTGATTCATCCTCCTCTGCCCTGCTAATTTACTGGTTTTAACGGCCCAGTCCAGGATGGTGTAATTGATCGACAGGTCCAAAGTAAATTCCTCTCCCATTTCCCTCTTCCTGCTGTCCGGTCCTCCCTGAAAAGTCTATGGACAGAGAGAGGGTGCGACATCTACACCTCTTCCCTTGTTCGGTCGCTCTCCATCTCTCCCTCTCTACTCGTGCACCGAGTTTACTGCCCTATCATGTGCTGTTCTGCAACTCTCCAGAAAGAGAAAGTATCTTCATCCACTCTCGCTCTCACCCTCCCTCCCTGTGTTCTGTCCATCTGTCGCTGCAGGATAAGCGCTGGAATGGGACAGAGCCGGCCATGCGCTGGTGATGTAACTCATAATACACTATTGATATGGATGTATGTACAAAGCAATACCAACTGAGTGGAAAGAGTTTAATAAAAAAAAAATTAAAAAAATGTATTCCCATCTGCATCCGTTTGGAGTTCCACCATATCAATTCAAACTGATCTCTGGGCTCAGAGGCGACCTTGTTAGTTGGTGTCCTGTATGCCTCACCGTCTTCCTGGTACGTGACAGCCCTGCACAGCAATGCCATGGCAACCGTGCAGCTATGGAACCAAGCCACAATGGGAACTGACAGTGTCGATCACGGCGGTTGAATCGTGATGCGCCGTCCAAGGCAGTCAGCGAGGTCACTGCGGTCACTTTGTACCCAGTGGTCCTGGACAGTCACAGTTCTGGTTTCCTGTTCTGTGACATACTGTAAACATGGAGTGGTTCTCTAGGCTAACATGGTCCTATGGGGACAAAGGAGATGTCTTCCCCTTGAGTGATCACTTTCATGATCCTAATGAAGGGGACGGGATGGGACAGGGCACACACACACACACACACACTTGGGGAGGGGACCCCAGAAAGGAGGCTGGCTAGGATGAGCTAGTACACACAATGAATAAGGCACTATGACTGAATGAATCCCAAAACGGTTTAGCAATGACCCAATCCAGTTTTGTGACCCACCAAGTCAACGTGGTCTCGGGGTAATCATTGTTCTGTTCCTAAATCTGTGACACTCCATGCAGTGTGATATATTATGTTAGGTAACATTATGAATGGAATAGCTGATAATAAATATCATACGAATTATAGGACATATGGTATCCTAAATCTTACCCGGTTGTACAATAGCATACAAATTGGATTATGTCATTTATAATACAATCTTGGAGGATGTATAGTTTTCCCCGTTTACTGAAGACGTGGATTCCTCCCTCACCTCTCTGATTCAGAGGGGTTGGGTTCAAATGCGGAAGACACATTTCAGTTGGACAACTGACTAGGTTTTCCCCCTTTGCCTATTATACGTCCATCTCTGAGACTAGGTTGCGCCATAACAAAGGAGGGTTATGGGGAGGATTTACGTTGGTGGTTGGGGGAACTAACAACTAAGGTTGTTAATTGATGTAAAAGTTTAGGGGAACTAAACCGACAAATGTCAGGGAAATTTACATAGCAGGTTAGATGATTTGGCTTAAGTTTAGAATTAAGGGTTAGCTAAAACGCTACAGCTGTCCCCGACGCAAACTCGCAACTATTGGATCGCTAGACAGATTACAACGCCCCATTCTCCTCGACCAAATTGGTCTGTTGGAACACATTCCTTTTGGATAACACAATCTACCCCACACCCTTTTGGCCCAAATTATCAGCCCTCTCGTGGGACTCAAGATTGCACTTTCAGGGACCCATGACGATACATGGCATGGGGCAGGCCAGCTGAGCAACCACCATGAAGTCACCTGAATAACAAAAAAAGATTGCATATGAATCTCACACAATTTTAGACCGGTACCATCGGGTAGTATAGAATAGACCCGTCTCCTCCACACACAATAAACCCTTACACCAAAGAGCAAGGCCACTGAGAGAGTGAGAGACTAGTAAACAAGGTCTGAGGTTCAATAGCAGGTTAAGTGGCTGATAAGTTTGAATCAAACCATAAAGCTGATAAGGCATGGGTGCAGTGATCAGATTTGTTTCCAGTGTATTAAAATAACTATAATCTCAGCCTACATTACAGAGACAAGTCAAAACAATTACAGTGGAACACGTGGTGTGGAGTTATACAGAGTCAACCAAGAAGTCAAACATTTACCCTTGGCCTAGAAGTGAGTGAGAACGTGTGTGTGAAAGAGACAGTGAAAGAGAGTATGTGCTAAAGTATGAGAATGTGCAAACGTGTGTGTGTGTGTATGTCTGCGTACGAGAGATCGCAGGTGTGTGAGTTGGTCTCATTTTAAGTAGCTCAGACTCCCTGGCTTAAAGAACCCCCTGCAGAGGAAGTTGACGCCCCTATTTCCACATAATTTCTTGTCGGAGAAGAAATGCACGTTAGCTTCCACTACACTGTATTCAAAAGATTAGCCAGCTCATTCTGGAGCTGCATATGTCATAAGCATTGAAATCACTGGCCTATCTTCCATAAATTGCGGCCACGAATCCGCCATTTGAAAGAATAAGATGAAGTTCTGGTAATATGGATAACTATTGAAAGATAGCTGATATGAGTTTTTCTACATTGTAATGGACATGGTGCAACTATGGTAGGTAAACTGCCGGCAGGCTTTGGCTGCGGCACAGAAAAGCCAAGTCAGCCTGTGCTCAAGTATTCTCACAGGGGAAGTGAAATGATAGGCTACAATGACTTTGCTCATGATGTTGGATGCATTTGCTGTTTGTGTTTCAGACTATTTTGTGCCCAATAAAAAAAAAAATGGTGGAGTCACTATTATTGTAAAAAAAGAAAGAAAAAAAAGAATAGAGTATGTTTCTAAACAGTTTCTAAATGTGGATGTTAACATGATTACAGATAGTCCTGAATGAATCATGAATAATGTTGAGTGAGAAAGTTAGACGCAAATATATTATACCCCCCAGACATGCAAATGCATCCAACAAGCTTGATGTAATCATTGCGTGCTAGGAATATGGGACCACATAATAAATTGTGACTACTTTAATACACAAGTGAATTTCCAATACTTTTGGTCCCCTAAAATGGGGGGGACTATGTACAAAAAGTGCTGTAATATCTAAACGGTTCACCCGGTATGAATGTACGTACATACCCTCAAATTAAAACTGACAGTCTGCACTTTAATCTCATAGATACTTTCATTTCAAATCCAAAGTACAGAGCTGAAAACAAACAAAAGATGTCACTGTCCCAAATGCTTTCGGAGCGCACTGTATATACACATTTTGTTTGTACAGACTAGCTAAAACAAAAGGTGAACATGATCAATATTATACCATGGTTTCTGATCATTTTCTGATCAAAATAGCTGCAGTGCAAAAGCATACGTTTGGACCTCCAGGAGACCAGGACACAAGGCTGTTTGGCTCATCTCAGTTGTGAAGAGGAACAACTCTGGAGCCATTTGTGATTAATAAAACAATGCCATGTTGGTGGGTGGTAACGTTCAAATAAAACCCAGACCTGAAATAAAAATTTGGCTGAAAATTATTTGTGCGTCATATCGTAGGAAAAGACACCGCATTCACACAGATTTGTCACTTCAAATAAAAAATGTATCATACTTTGACAAAAATTATGACTTTTTGACATCGTCTTTCAGCTTGAAAAAAAGTGGATTTTTACTGGTGTGGCCGTTTAAGCAGTTTACGGGAGAAATGTGCCACACTTTACTTTAGGGCTTTAGGTAAAGGATTTAACTCAGCCACCCAACACACAAATGTGGTATTAGAGGCCATCTGAATTAGAGATGGGCATATTCGAATATCCGAATGGACGTTAGTATTTGATTACTTGTGAGTATTCACTTTTGAGCAAAAAAGATATATAAATCAACTTCATTAATTAACAATGAAAATGCCTTTTCTAAATACAATAAAATATCTATGTGACATTGTTACTTACAAGGATATGCCACGACATTAAAAATTCTTAATATAAAACAGACTTTTGGAAGTAGTTTTCCCGACATGCATCCCATAAAATGACCAGTAGCCTTCACACCTGTCTGTAGCTTATTTTTGTCGGCCAATCAAAGCAGCACTACAGAAAAAGGCTCAATGTGTAGCAAGTGAAGTGAGAGTTCACTAATGCAATACAAAACGGAATTATAAATTAGCAGAGTTAAATGAGAAGGAGTAGGCTACAACGAGCAACCAACAGCAAGATGTTTAACAATCTCCGAATGAGCTTTGGGGAGATGGCGCAGCATCTAGCTTGCAATTAGCCTTGGTAGCTTTTCTAGGCTACTCTAATCAAGACTGGTATATGGCATGAGAAATAACTACATGTGGCTGCTACACGTTAGCTAGTCTTGGCTGTAGCCGAGTTGGCATCTCGCTCTCTTCCTCCCGTCAGCTCCCAGCTCCCCCACGCCAACCCCACGACCTACTCCAGCAATAGCGCGGCATGGTCTCTCCCTCGCATAGCAGTGCTCAGGTTAAAAACAGTGCTAAAAAAAACAGATATCCGAAAACATTATGACAATATTCTAATAGTGACATTATTTCAAACGCCCATCCATCCTTAGTCTGAGTCAGGGAGAGTGAAATAGGGGGGGGGGGAGAAGGAATTAGAGAGCGAGAGAAAAAGACTGGCAGAGTGTTCAGTCAGCAGCCTGTACGCTACCGGGGAAGCACACATGCAGAGATCATCCGTATATAGAATTTTTAAAAGGCACACTTAACCAGCATGGCTACCACAGCATTCTGCAGTGATACGCCATCCCATTGGGTTTGCACTTAGTGGGACTATCATTTGTTTTTCAACAGGACAGTGACCTAACACACATCCAGGCTGTGTAAGGGCTATTTGACCAAGGAGAGTGATAGAGTGCCTCATCAGATGACCTGGCCTCCACAATCACCCAACCTCAATCCATTTCAGATGGTTTGGGATGAGTTGGACTGCAGAGTCAATGAAAAGCAGCCAACAAGTGCTCAGCATGTGGGAACTCCTTCAAGACTGTTGGAAAAGCATTCCAGGTGAAGCTGGTTGAGTGTGCAAAACTGTCATCAAGGCAAAGGGTGGCTAGTTTGAAGAATCTAAATATATTTAGATTTTTTGGTTACTACATGATTCCATATGTGTTATTTCATAGTTGTGATGTCTTCACTAGTATTCTACAATGTAGAAAAGAGTAAAAATAAAGAAAAACCCTGGAATGAGGAGATGTGTCAACTTTTGACTGGTAATGTATATCTGCGGTTTACTTAGCTATTTCACTAAACAGCATCGCTTTCAAAGACGTGTCCAAATCAGTAACACCAAACAACAGATACAGCATACCCTGTTTCCAGTTTATGGTTGTTGACGACAGGCACGCAAATACGACAACAGGTTGTAAGCAAGTTCATTTTGTGATATTTGACAGATATTGTTTGAAAATATATTAATTTGAAAAAAAATGCTGTCGATGGCCACTACAGGTTCTAAATGGTTAAAAAGTGAGCCAACATGTTTAGTACTTATTTCAATGACTGATCATAAATTGTTTCTCTCGTCGTTCTGCAGCAGACATAGTGCATTCGGAAAGTATTCAGACCCCTTGACTTTTTCCACATTGTTACTTTATAGCCTTAAATCTAAAATATATTAAATAAACAATGTTTGTAAATCTACACACAATACCCCGTAATGACAAAGTGAAAACAGGTT
This sequence comes from Oncorhynchus nerka, assembly GCF_034236695.1. Lineage (NCBI taxonomy): Eukaryota > Metazoa > Chordata > Actinopteri > Salmoniformes > Salmonidae > Oncorhynchus > Oncorhynchus nerka. The sequence continues at coordinate 60,204,505 of NC_088423.1, read as the reverse complement.
TGGAAATGTATATAAAATAAAAACAACTGAAATAACTTATGTAAATAAGTATTCAGACCCGTCGCTATGAAACTCAAAATTGAGCTCAGGTGCATTCGGTTTCCATTGATCATCCTTGAGATGCTTCTACAACTTGGAGTCCACCTGTGGTAAATTCAATTGACTGGACATGATTTGGAAAGGCACACACCTGTCTATGTAAGGTCACACAGTTGACAGTGCATGTCAGAGCAAAAACCCAGCCACGAGGTTGCAGAAATTGTCGTAGAGCTCCGAGACAGGATTGTGTCGAGGCACAGATCTGGGGTACCAAAACATTTCTGCAGCATTGAAGTTCCAAGAACACAGTGGCCTCCGCCATTCTAAAATGGAAAAAGTTTGGAACCGCCAAGACTCTTCCTAGAGCTGGTCGTCCGCTTGGAGATTGCCAAAAGGCACCTAAAGACTCTCAGACCATGAGAAACAAGATTCTCTGGTCTGATGAAACCAAGATTGAACTCTTTGGCCTGAATGCCAAGCGTCATGTCTGGAGAAACCTGGCACCATCCCTACGGTAAAAGATGGGTGGCTGCATCATGCTGTTGGGACGTTTTTCAGCAGGAGGGACTGGGAGACTAGTCAAGATTGAGGGAAAGATGAACGGAGCAAAGTACAGACAGATCCTTGATGAAAACATCCAGAGTGTTCAAGATCTCAGACTGGGGCAAAGGTTCACCTTCCAACAGGACAACGGCCCTAAGGACACAGCCAATACAACGCAGGATTGGCTTCGGGACAAGTCTCTGAATGTCCTTAAGTGGCCCAGCCAGAGTCCGGACTTGAACCCGATCGAACATCTCTGGAGAGACCTGAAAATGGCTGTGCAGCGACACTCCCCATCCAACTTGACAGAGCTTGAGAGAATCTGCAGAGAAGAATGCGAGAAACTCCCCAAATACAGGTGTGCCAAGTTTGTAGCGTCATACCCAAGAAGACTAGAGGCTGTAATCGCTGCCAAAGTTGCTTCAACAAAGTACTGAATAAAGAGTCTGAAAAAAGTACTTATGTAAATGTGGTTTCATAAATTCTAATATTTCAAAAAATGCTTTGTCATTGTGGGATAGTGTGTGTTGATTGACAAATTTTTTTTTTTTATTCCATTGTAGAATAAGTCTAACGTAAACAGTGTGGAAAAAGTCCAAAAATCACACTATCGAGTCGCAATACATATAGAATTGTAATACTTGGGTGACAATTTGAGAAGTATCGTATCATGAGTAGTGATGGGGGTGTATATAGTTTCATATCGCAATATTATTTTGGTCAATATAAAAGCGATACTTTGACTCCAAGCATTGATTTGTAAAAAAAAAAAAAAAAAAAAAAAAATGAATGCTAGGTTTCATCAAAGCGCTTGATGCTTTTTGCGACTACACATTGAGAAACTTTGAAAGTTCTTGAAATGATTCGGATCACTGACTTTCATGTCTTAAAGTAATGGACTATCATTTCTCTTTGCTTATTTGAGCTGTTCTTGATATAATATGGCCTTGGACTTTAACCAAATAGAGCTATCTTCTGTATATCACCCCTACCTTGTCACAACACAACTGATTGGCTCAAAACGCATTCAGGGAAAAAAATCCACAAATTAACTTTTAACAAGGCACACCTGTTAATTGAAATGCATTCCAGCTGAGTACCTCATGAAGCTGGTTGAGAGAATGAAAAGTATGTGCAAAGCTGTTCATCAAGGCAACGGGTGGCTAGTTTGAAGAATCTCAAATATAAAATATATTTGTTTTAACACTTTTTTGGGTTACTACATGAGTCTGTGTTATTGCATAGTTTTGATGTCTTCACTATTAATTATACTAGTGTAGAAAATAGTAAAGTAAATAAAAAACATTGAATGAGTAGGTGTGTCCAAACTTTTGACTGGTACTGTATATATATTTTTTTAGTCAAACCACCCGCGAGCTGGATTGGATCCGCAAGGCAGTATGTTTGACACCCGATATGGTGTAATGTGCTAACCCACTGTGCTCACACTTAAAATAGCCTAGTCATCTTCTTAATGAGTATTTTAGCCATTAATATGCAAATGAAGCTAGGCAGTAATCCGCTGTGGGCAACATTGCATGACCATTTCCTAATATAGCATCTACCCCTCTTTCATATACAGTTTAATTGGGCCAGATTAGCTACATCTGAACTGAGGGTCTGCTGTCGTTTCCACATCTTGTCTTGTTCAGAATTTAATCCGATTTAAACGTTGTGTTGAAATGAACATGAGACTAACGGTCCACTGTGTAACATTTACATTAGTTACAGAAAGAGCATGATCTTTGTGTGGGTGCAAGACAGTAAGTAGGATGAAGTTGTTCTTTTCCCTAGATGAGGGGTGTCAAACTAATTTTGACAGGGGCCGCAGTCTTGTCTTCGATGAGGTCTGGATGGCCGCGTTGAAAATTGGTTGCATTTCCTCACCATCAAAATGTGTGTAAAAACATTAAGTCCTTTATCCATTGTTTTTTGAATTTCCGATGCTCCCTGACTGTCTAGCTTTAATATCTGTGAATAATAGCAAGCTAGACAGTAAAATATATATTTTTACTCCAACCACCCAGGGGCCGGATTGGACCCCCTCGTGGTCAGTTTTGTGATTCACCCCGCAACGAATTTAGTTAAGATAAGCTGATCCTAGATCCGTGCCAAAGGGTAACTTCTACCCTGAGCATGCTATGTAGGATAACCAACATCAGTGCCAAAAGACTGTAGTCCATCTGTGTGACAGACACAGCAAACAGCACCACCTACTGGTTATCTGGTAATGTTCACATTCTACAATAATCTGCTTCCAATCAGAGCCGTTATATAATGCCTGAATGCATGGGAGAAGTCACAAGTCCCTGACCTCATCATCTCCACTACTGCAGCCAAACAAGTCAAACCATCCAGGACTTATTTAACAAACAGCTTACAATAAATAAAGCACCAAACCAGAGACTGAGTGTGTGATCCAAACAAACACTATCCCCATGCAAGCTCATATACATTTGTGCAAACACAGACATGGCATGTTTAGGAACAGATTTCCCCATAGTGTCTTTGGCAAATATTTACAGAATACATTGTCTAATGTGTAAGCTAGTAGCTGCGCGCACACACACACACACACACACACACGGTTGGAGCTACATACAGTGCCTTGCGAAAGTATTCGGCCTCCTTGAACTTTGCGACCTTTTGCCACTATAATTTTGCGCGCCCAATGTTTCAGTTTTTGATTTGTTAAAAAAGTTTGAAATATCCAATAAATGTTGTTCCACTTCATGATTGTGTCCCACTTGTTGTTGAATACAGTTTTATATCTTTATGTTTGAAGCCTGAAATGTGGCAAAAGGTCAAAGTTCAAGGGAGCCGAATACTTTCGCAAGGCACTGTAATCACTCTGCATAACATATAATTTTCCACCAGTAGTCTCTTATTCTCTTTCCGGCCTGTGATTCACCCAGCCCATCCCCCGGAAACCACACTGTGTGTGTGTGTGTGTGTTTCTGCTCTGTCTCTACACCCCACACTGGTGTCTTGTCCAACGATACCTTGCTTGTGGGACCATGATCAAGAGGGGGTGCACACTGGTGCAGTAACAAATGGGAGTGCTTTTAAAAACAGTGGTCCTGTTAAAATAAGTCACCCCACATTGACTGGGACATAAAATGTTCTAAGAATAAGAGAGGGATGTTACCCACACTTACAGTTATTCCTGAAGCAGGACTTCATAACAAATGAACAGGCTCTCCATTACCCAGCATGTTAAAAATATGCTCCAAAGTCAAATCAAGATCACTGTCCCATGACACAGGTCTGTAATTTAAATTTAAAAAAAAAAATTCTAACTTGGCAGGAAAGTAGGATAACTCATAAATCAAACCGTTCATTGGCACGGTTTGTAAAGCCAACTAGACACACCCTGAGAACAACCACCTCTCGTAACTGCCTCCATGTGTTCCCCCTCTCTCCAAGGGCTTCTGTTCAGGATGCTCGTGTACAAAAATGGGAACCAAACCATGCAATTGAAACTGACACGCTGGCTTTCAAAATGTACCCAAGCCAAGGTGAAATCATGTTTTTTCCTCTCTATCCATCGACTTTTTCCACATTTTGTTACATTACAGCCTTATTCTAAAATGGATTAAATAAATATAAGTCCTCAGCAATCTAAACACAATACCCCATAATGACAACAGGCTTAGAAATCTTTGCTAATTTATAAAAAAATAAAAACAGAAATACCTTATTTACATAAGTTTTCAGACCCTTTGCTATGAGACTCGAAATTGAACTCAGGAGCATCCTATTTCCATTAATCATCCTCGAGATGTTTCTACAACTTGATTGGAGTCCACCTGTGGTAAATTCAATTGATTGGACATGATTTGGAAAGGCACACACCTGTCTATATAAGGTCCCACAGTTGACAGTGCGTGTCAGAACAAAAACCAAGCCCTGAGGTCGAAGGAATTGTCCGCAGAGCTCCGAGACAGGATTGTGTCAAGGCAGAGATCTGGGGAAGGATACCAAAAAATGTCTGCAGCATTGAAGGTTCACAAGAACACAGTGGCCTCCATCATTCATAAATGGAAGAAGTTTGGAACCAGCAAGACTCTTCCTAGAGCTGGCCGCCCGGCCAAACTGAGTAATCGGGGGAGAAGGGCCTTGGTCAGGGAAGTGACCAAGAACCCGATGGTCAATCTGACAGTGCTCCAGAGTTCCTCTGTTGAGATGGGAGGTCCTTCCAGAAGGACAAACATCTCTGCATCATTCCACCAATCAGGCCTTTATGGTAGAGGGGCCAGGCGGAAGCCACTCCTCAGTAAAAGGCACGACAGCCTGCTTGGAGTTTGCCAAAAGGCACCTAAAGTACTCTCAGACCATGAGAAACTAGATTCTCTGGTTTGATGAAATCAAGATTGAACTCTTTGGCCTGAATGCAAAGCGTCCCACCTGGAGGAAACCTGGCACCATCCCTACAGTGAAGCATGGTCGTGGCAGCATCATGCTGTGGGTGTGTTTTTCAGCAGCAGGGACTGGGAGACTAGTCAGGATCGAGGCAAAGGTGAACAGAGCAAAGTACAGAGAGATCTTGATGAAAACCTGCTCCAGAGCACTCAGGACCTCAGACTGGGTTGAAGGTTCACCTTCCAACAGGACAACACAGGAGTGGCTTTGGGATAAGTCTGTGAATGTCCTTGAGTGGCCCAGCCAGAGCCTGGACTTGAACCCGATCGAACATCTCTGAAACTCCCCAAATACAGGTGTGCCAAGTTTGTTGTGTCATATCCAAGACTCAATGCTGCCAAAGGTGCTTCAACAAAGTAAAGGGTCTGAATACTTATATAAATATATTCAGTTTTTTTATTTTTTATAAATTAGCACAAAAAAAATGAAACCTGTTTTTCTCTTTCATTATAGGGTAGTGTCTAGATTGAGGGAAAAAATGATTTAATAAATTAAATAAATAGAATACAGCTGTAATGTAGCAAAATGTGGGAAAAGGAAAGGGGTGTGAATACTTTCTGAAGGCAGTGTGTGTGGGCACGCATGTATGTATATACACTGCTCAAAAAAATTAAGGGAACACTTAAACAACACAATGTAACTCCAAGTCAATCACACTTCTGTGAAATCAAACTGTCCACTTAGTAAGCAACACTGATTGACAATAAATGTCACATGCTGTTGTGCAAATGGAATAGACAACAGGTGGCAATTATAGGCAATTAGCAAGACACCCCCAATAAAGGAGTGGTTCTGCAGGTGGTGACCACAGACCACTTCTCAGTTCCTATGCTTCCTGGCTGATGTTTTGGTCAATTTTGAAGGCTGGCGGTGCATTCACTCTAGTGGTAGCATGAGACAGAGTCTACAACTCACACAAGTGGCTCAGGTAGTGCAGCTCATCCAGGATGGGACATCAATGCGAGCTGTGGCAAGAAGGTTTGCTGTGTCTGTCAGCGTAGTGTCCAGAGCATGGAGGCGCTACCAGGAGACAGGCCAGTACATCAGGACACGTGGAGGAGGCCGTAGGAGGGCAACAACCCAGCAGCAGGACCGCTACCTCCACCTTTGTGCAAGGAAGAGTAGGAGGAGCTCTGCCAGAGCCCTGCAAAATGACCTCCAGCAGGCCACAAATGTGCATGTGTCTGCTCAAACGGTCAGAAACAGACTCCATGAGGGTGGTATGAGGGCCCAACGTCCACAGGTGGGGATTGTGCTTATACAGCCCAACACCGTGCAGGACATTTGGCATTTGCCAGAGAACACCAAGATTGTCAAATTCGCCACTGGCGCCCTGTGCTCTTCACAGATGAAAGCAGGTTCACAATGAGCACATGTGACAGACGTGACAGTCTGGAGACGCCGTGGAGAACATTCTGCTGCCTGCAACATCCTCCAGCATGACCGGTTTGGCGGTGGGTCAGTCATGGTGTGTGGTGGCATTTCTTTGGGGGGCCCCTCCATGTGCTCGCCAGAGGTAGCCGGACTGCCATTAGGTACCAAGATGAGATCCTCAGACCCCTTGTGAGACCATATGCTGGTGCAGTTGGCCCTGGGTTCCTCCTAATGCAAGACAATGCTAGACCTCATGTGGCTGGAGTGAGTCAGCAGTTCCTGCAAGAGGAAGGCATTGATGCTATGGACTGGCCCGCCCGTTCCCCAGACCGGAATCCAATTGAGCACATCTGGGACATCATGTCTCACTCTCTCCACCAACGCCATGTTGCACCACAGACTGTCCAGGAGTTGGCGGATGCTTTAGTCCAGGTCTGGGAGGAGATCCCTCAGGAGACCATCCGCCACCTCATCAGGAGCATGCCCAGGCGTTGTAAGGAGGTCATACAGGCACGTGGAGGCCACACACACACACACACACACACACACACACTACTGAGCCTCATTTTGACTTGTTTTAAGGACATTACATCAAAGTTGGATCCGCCTGTAGTGTGGTTTTCCACTTTAATTTTGAGTGTGACTCCAAATCCAGACCTCCATGGGTTGATACATTTGATTTCCATTGATAATTTGTGTGATTTTGTTGTCAGCACATTCAACTATGTAAAGAAAAGTATTTAATAAGAATATTTCATTCATTCAGATCTAGGATGTGTTATTTTAGTGTTCCATTTATTTTTTTGAGCAGTGTTTTACAGTGGCAACCGGTCATTCAGGGCAGGTGGGGCAGAGCCCCACATTTGTTGCAAAAATAAATATATATATATAATTTTTAGGGGGGCTTGCCTGTTTTTACATGTTGTTTGGGCATTACTACATGTCACATATCAGCTTGCAAACAATGTAAAAAAAAAAAATATATATATCATAGAGTTAAATAAAGCCACATACATATGGTCTCTAACATGCAGGTGTTTCTGCCTAGCTCAGTGCATTCCGTGGTGGTGGGGCGAGCCAGAACAAAAATAGGAGCATTTAGCCATGACTGGCTAAATGTTCTGTCCCTCATGGGGAAACTACGTCATCTGGAAGTTGATGTCCTTAGTAAGGGTAGACATCCAAAACGTCAAGCCTTTGGGTCCCCCATAGAGTTATATTACAAGTGTCCTTCCAAGAAGGCTCAAGGTCATTGGCCACAGATAAAATGACATCAAATCAAGTTATATGTACAGTAGCTTTGATTGGACTGATCATGTCAACGTCTTACTTTCAAAGTCTTAGCTAGCAGTCATCATCATGAATCAAGTCGACAATCTACTTTCAAATCCTCTTTAATCCTTGTCATGTGAAGAGAAACTATAGATAAAGCGTATCGGTGCTCATCGGCCATTGGATAAAAAGATTACACAAGTAGGAAATCGCATATTCAACCATGAGTCTTTTGGGGGGAATCAGTGACTAACTGCAAGCAGTGCAAAGCAACCAGTAGCTTGCTATTCAATGGAGTGGCTGTGTGTCCCCCCCCAAGTTCCCACCATAATCCAGAGAATAGCAGACTTTGATGAAAGTTTGATGAGAAAACCGCCATGCCATCTTCATGTTTAAGTGAGCACATCACAAGCTAAGGTGAGTCCAAAAATGTCTTGTATATTACATCATTTATGCAGCAGCATACAAGGGAGATATATATACTGTAGCTAAGAAAGTAATACTAAGTGTATGTTGTGTAGTAAGCTGTTAGTAGCCCATGTGCCTCACCCTAATAATTACATCTATTTGCTCCTCATAATGTCACCCAACGTTACTGACATGTAGCCTATAACCTGTTTTTGAGAAGTCATCTAATATTGTAAGAGGTTTCATTTTCTGCTTATATGCCCCTTTTATTTATCCTACAGTTCTGACTTGGTGGACAGGGAAAATTCTGTAAGAGCAGCCCATGTTCTGAATTCTGTCTACATTTCAAAAGTGCTCTAACACATAGTCAATATAACTACGTCCATCGTCGCTCGCTCATTAATGTCTTAATTGAAATTACAGAATGCCTCTTATCCGCTCATCATTCCCTTATGCCATAGTGTGTACATCTCAATTGTCAGTAGAACCACATTTGTTTAAGCAAGTCAGCCATGTTGTTTTTAAAAGGCAGTAACAAGACTGAATTAATTGTTTCGCTGCCAGACAAGGCTCTGCTGATATCCAGGTGTAGCGGTGGTAAGGATTCAATCCATTGTGCTGGAAAGATTGCTCTGCTGTTGAGACAGCTTTATGAAGGCCCTAACAGTTTGTGGGCACAGCTTGTCATCGTGATGGTTCAATTAATGTATTGTTTAGTGTTGTGCGTCTTTGCTGGCACACATCTAAAACATTTTTGGGGAGTTTGCCCCACCAAGATATACATGCTAAAAATAACCACATAGATATACAAATTCAGCAAAAAAAGTAATGTCCCTTTTTAAAGGATCCTGTCTTTTAAAGATAATTTATAAAAATCCAAATAACTTCACAGACCTTCATTGTAAAGGGTTTAAAAACTGTTTCCCACACTTGTTCAATGAACCATAAACAATTAATGAACATGCACCTGTGGAACGGTCGTGAACGGTCGTTAAGACACTAACAGCTTACAGACGGTAGGCAATTAAGGTCACAGTTATGACAACTTAGGGACACTAAAGAGGTCTTTCTACTGACTGAAAAACACCAAAAGAAAGATGCCCAGGGTCCCTGCTCATCTGTGTGAAAGTGCCTTAGGCATGCTGCAAGGTGGCATGAGGACTGCAGATGTGGCCAGGGAAATAGATTGCAATGTCCATACTGTGAGACGCCTAAGACAGCGCTACAGGGAGACAGGATGGACAGCTGATCGTCCTCGCAGTGGCAGACCACGTGTAACAACACCTGCACAGGGTCGGTACACCCGAACATCACACCTGCGGGGCAGGTACAGGATGGCAACAACAACTGCCCGAGTTACATCAGGAACGCACAATCCCTCCATCAGTGCTCAGACTGTCCACAACAGGCTGGGAGAGGCTGGACTGGGGGCTTGTAGGCCTGTTGTAAGGCAGGAATGTCAGTGTTCTGCCATATTCAGGGAAGAGCCCGGATCTCAATCCCATTGAGCACGTCTGGGACCTGTTGGATCGGAGGGTGAGGGCCATTCCCCCCAGAAATGTCCGGGAACTTGCAGGTGCCTTGGTGGAAGAGTGGGGTACTTAATGCAGCTGGTGGCCACACCAGATACTGACTGTTACTTTTGGTTTTGACATCCCCCCTCCCCTCCCTCCCTTTATTCAGGGACACATTACTTCATTTCTGTTAGTCACATGTCTGTGGAACTTGTTCAGTTTGCGTCTCAGTTGTTGAATCTTATGTTCATACAAATATTTACATTAAGTTTGCTGAAAATAAACAGTTGACAGTGAGGACGTTTTGTGTTGTTGTTGCTGAATTTACATACATGAGTCGGCGCACACATAAACCTTTCAAGGTCGCACAGGTCAACATTGAAATAAAAACGCTGGTTACATTTTTTGACATGCGTGGAAACGGCTGAATGGTGTGAACCACAGCTGTTTTCAGTGAATTGGATGTGCTCTATTGCCATTTTCTGTAAACACCGAAAACAAAAACAGAGCAATTTGATAATGTTGCTTTGGGCTGTAATGTCAGTGTTGAGCGCCTTGCCAAGTAGGCTAATATCCATATAGTCAATATCACGAATTGAGCCGTACGACCACGCTGCAAAATCAATATGCAACTCGCGGCTTGACAATCTTGTTAAAACAAACCAACATTAGTTTTGACAAGGTAAATACAACTTACTTTGTAAACGCGTGTGCAAATGTCAAACAACGTAATACAAATGGGGAAATGGAAAGCAAACGTGTTAAAGGAAAATAGTGCAACTCTTACCACTCGGTCCAACACGCGAAACCTCCCCTTGTTATTCCCGAGTTGACCAAATAGCTCACATCAATAGTCGCAATCAAAAGTCAATAGTCGCGGTTGGACTGTGTTGCACAGCGCAAATCATTTAGTAGCCCATCCAGAATTCAGAGGTGCAAATATTTCCGTGTATAAGTTTTTTGTTTGTTGCCGCGGCCGAAAGTCAAGTCTCCTCGCGACTTGGAGTGGATTCACCAGCTGACTGCACTTCAGAGACCAGACATATTGCCGCGTTAATAAAAACGCGCAATCGGACATCTCCGACTTCATTGCGTTCAAGACAACTATGTACTCGGGAAAAAAACGAGCTCAGACAGGGATATTTTTTTTCGGGGCTTCCAAGTCGGAAACTTGGGCATCTGTCTGAGCTTCCACTTTCCCAATGTCCGATGTCATGATTTGACCTAGGTTATTTTCGAGTTCCCAGTTGTCTTGAAAGCACCAAAAGAGCGAGACTTTTGACAGATGTTTCTCTCCTTGTGTTGTTGCTTGACCTGCTGACCGATAACACGCTCAACTGATTGGAGTAAATATCTTAATGTTATACTAGTTTATACAATAAAATACTTTGACAAGAGAAATGCAGTTACAGTATATGCACAATAACCTAACATAGTAGGCGTAAAATAAACACCTGAAACTAAATCTCCTACATACTGGTCTTGACGGGGGGAAATTGTTATCTTCTGCACTGTTTAACCAATCCAGTAAATGTGAAGGCGGAGTATCGCCTTGTTAACGTCCAAAAGCGGAAGTCATGGCACAGGCTCTCTTTCCATTTCCCTTGAAAACCGGAACATCCGGTTGATATGGATTCGGGTAGAGGCACGTTATCGGGGACATGAGCAGAACTCTGGAAGGGGAAAATTGAGTCCCTAGAGAAAGCAAGTACAAGATGGGTGTGCGGGATGGAGGCAGTATTATCACAAGGAGACGTCTACTTGGAAAATTGAGAAAGGATGGAGGGAAAAAAGAGAGGGGAATGAGGGAAGAAGAGGGTGAGCTTGGGGTGGATAAAAATGGTGGGAAAAAGGGAGATGGTTTGTCAAAGAAGAATGGTAGAAAGTGTAAGCAGAGGGAGCTGAAGACAGGAGGAGAAATGGAAGTGAATGAGGGTGAAGAATCAGAGGTGCAGTAAAGTTATCGGAGACCGAGGTGTGCACCGAGGGTCAGGATGAAGAAGAGTCTGTGACAGTAGGAGTGAAGTTTATGGAGAAAGTGGACTCTTGCCTTTTGGCTGATCCATTTGTGGTTTCACGGTGGGTGGAAAAAAGAGTTGGGTCATGTGGAATCGGTGAGGGTAACTAGAAGTGGTCAAGTGGTAATTGTTTGTGTTTCTGTTGGGCAGAGGGAGAATGCGCTTGAAGCAAAACGAATGGGGGCAAGAAAAGTGAATTGTTTTGTTTATCAAGAAAAGGGCACCAATGAAAGGAGTGATAACTGGGGTAGCAGTAGATATAAAAGTTGACCAGCTGAGGGCAAAGATTCCCGGTGTATGTGATGCTCGTCGTTTGATGCGATGCAGACAGGGTGGTGAGAGTGGGGAAACAGAAGAGTCATTCTCTGTTCTTTTGAGTTTTGAAGTTGAGTCTTTGCCTGACAGTAAATAAAGGATATATAAAGGTATCCTGTACAAGCTTATGTGCCGAACACATTAAGATGTTACAGGTGTCAAGCTTATGGGCATGTGGCAGCAGTGTGTAGGAGGGAGGGTCCAAGGTGTTCCTATGTGGCAGCAGTGTGTAGGAGGGAGGGTCCAAGGTCTGAGAAATGTGCAGAAGGGCATGCGACAAAGGAATGTGTAGTATTTGGGAACGAGGTGGAATGTGTTAATTGTAGTGTCCCATATGCGAGAGGGGTAGGTAGAGGTTTCCAGGGTTAGAGTAGTGCAGAAGTTGTCATATGCTGAGGCAGTGAAGAAAGTTGAGGAAGATGGGTTGAGGGTGAGGAGTGGTGAGAGTAGTAGAGATATACCAGTACAGACGGATAGGCCAAACAGTGAAATAAGTTTCAGGAAGATTGGATTTATAGCAATGGTTATCAATTGTACTGCAGGTGTAACGGATGTGAAACGGCTAGCTTAGTTAGCAGTGGTGCGCGCTAAATAGCGTTTCAATCGGTGACATCACTTGCTCTGAGACCTTGAAGTAGTTGTTCCCCTTGCTCTGCAAGGGCCGCGGCTTTTGTGGAGCGATGGGTAACGATGCTTCGTGGGTGACTGTTGTTGATGTGTGCAGAGGGTCCCTGGTTCGCGCCCGGGTATGGGCGAGGGGACGGTATAAAGTTATACTGTTACACAGGCATGGATCGGAAGTCTCAGAAAATTTAGTTTGTGGTGGCAGCTGCAGCAAGGTATTTGGGTGTGTGAGACTTGACATCAGAAGAGTTACAGGTGTGTTAAGTGGTGATGTCCCATCCTTTCAGGATGATGGCATGAGGTAGGAATAAATACATTTAATTAGGGGAGTAGGGTGGTGTTCATTTTATGTTATTTTGAAATTAGTGAGTATATAGTGTCAGATGGTAGGGTATTTATTTAGTACATTTTTCTTTTTCAAGTAAAGTATAAGGGAGTTGTACTGCAGTCTAGTAGGTGGCGGTAATGGATGGATGCCACCCGCCGTTAAACCTCAGAAGAAGAAGATAGGGGCTCAGCAAGGGGTATTTGCGCCCATAATATATTTTCCCCGCAGCGTGTTTCCTTGACTTTCTCATTGGTCAAAAAAACTACACCACAATGAATGCATTATTTTTTTTTACTGATCTGTGCTGTGCTTTACTCATGCGAATGTCCCGTTTAGAAGACCTGTCAAAAGCTCAAAACTCAAGCAAAACAGTTTTTCACTGTGCCCTGAAACGTCTTCATTACCAACCAGTGGTTCTAATGCAAATCATGAGAGCATAAAAGATGTATATCAAGGGATCACTTTGTTGCCTTTATTTTACCACAGTTCTGACCTATAGCAACTGGCAGACATAGGATGCAGGTGGGCTCTCTCTCTCTCTCTCTCTCTCTCTCTTACACTTTACACAATCTTCAGTAAGCACAGTATTTTTATTGTTTACAAGCTGCATACATATGCTTTCACCATACCTATTACAATACTAGGCAAATTGTCATCTGTAAAACATTCTTCTTAATTATCAAAATCTATCTGAATCCAACAAGGGAGTTTACATAGCCAGTTTTATTCAGCTGTTGGTTCCAAAGATATCATTTAAACACTAAACAACAACAACAAGATATCTATAAATGCTTGACTTTGGATTCACAAGCTTTTATTTCCAAAATGGTTCAAAATGATATTTTCTCAGTTGAAAATGACACAAAAAAAGCACGTCCAGTCGACTGATATATATCCACGTTAAAAACAGTCTCGTAAAAACATGAAATATGGGCATAATCCCTGAGCGTTACGCTTAAGGGCTGGATTCAATCCGTATCACGGAAGTATCTAGGAAGATCCACGTTAAAATGTAAAGGTCATTTTCGATTGAGCCGACACGTGCATGGTTTAACCATGAATCTAGTATCGGCGAATGCGGGAACATATAATGCTGATCTTCCTTGATATCCTACTTCTGCGATACGGATTGAATCTAGTCCTAAATCTTCTATTAGCACCTAGGCATCTTTTTATGGCTGAAGTATGCACTGGTGTGTAAAAAGAACCCACTATGACAACCCACTATGTGCCTGACTTAAGGTCACTGATAGCTATGGGAAGGGGTTGGAAAGTTAACTGTAATATCAGTTAAAATGTGACTCCTACCACAAGTAAGCACACACTTCATCGCACCCTGAGATGTAAGCACAGAATTGGACAGAGGTTAGTTCTGAGGCTTGCTCAGCATTGTTTTATTCCCGCCTTTTTATTCTGCCTTTCCCCGTTTGGTTGAGACGGACACAATGAACACTTCCTCTGGCTTTCTGCTCCTCTTCCTGCTCATACACACTAATTTCCACATTTTACACACACACTCTCTCTGACCTCAAACTCAGTAACTCAGTAAAATCATTGAAACCCATTTGTGCTCCTCTTGTGTCAGACAGGAGGATACATGGCATGACCCTGAATCAGCCAATCAGATTTCGACTAGTGTGATGTGTCACGGCACCAAAGAAAACCAACACAGGACCACTCACTCTTAAGAGTTCAAATACGAAAGAAAAAAAAGTTTTCCCATATACCTCAGATAAGAGAAACACAGATGTTTTCCCAAAGATTAAATGCTAAACATACCAGTGTTCACTCTTGTGACACAGACTACAAAAGAAAATGGCCTCTCTTTTAAAATGGAATGGCTAAAGAAATATAGAAACCAGCAACGCCTAGGTTTTGGTTAAGGCCATATTGCCTCTGTCACAGGTACTTGGGGAGAGTGGCAGTACTTCGAAGCAGGAAGCAGTAGGAGACCTGGAGCTAAGCCCCCTGGGTAATGGAGTTTTATAACAAGGCTATATAGGATTATGAAGCATCAATAAGGATTAAAGGGGCAATCTGCAGTTGCAACATAATTGTTTTGTACATATAAATGAAGGATATGTACCCACTAATTCTTGAAGAATATAACTTATGTCTCATGAGTTTAGTTCAACTGTCATACCATTTCAGAACCCAAAATAACAAGCTTGTCTTACTTCAATGTTTTAAACAAAACAAATGTAAACAAACACTATATAGCCTCAAAACATGCATAACACTACAGTTTGATATCATGGATGGTCAATCCTTCCATCCATAGCTCTGTCTATGAATTTGACAGTGGTTACCGAAAAAGAGATGGGAAGTACTCGTTATTGTTTCAACTGCTAATTGCCGCTTTAAGGTACTAAAACGCAGTTAACACACACAACATCAGTGAGACCACGAGAGAGTGAGGGACAGAAGGGGCACACAGAATATGACAGGATAACTCTGTAAAGTGAACTTAACCCAAGGGGGGCATATGCCGTGTTCACGTCATGTCGGAAACTCAGACATTTCCGACTTGCTTACTCGTTATAGAAAGATGATACTCGAGTTTCCCACTTGGGAAGTATCAGAATCTACCAATAGAAAGCTCTACGCAAATAACTTACGTTCATATTAACTCGGAGATCCAGAGTTTCTGACATGAAGTGAACTCGGCAATAGAGAAATATTTTTTTATTTTCTTTTACCATTTCGGTCTGAAATCTCAGTCAAAATACACACAGAAGAGTATAGAAGAGTAGCGGGTGATCACAACATTTCTTCCCCTTCTCTTTCTGTCAATTTCCTTCTCGGTCTCCTTCTACTTCTTCTCCATCTCCTCCTCTTCATCTCCAGGCTTCTGCTCGACGGACAGGAGCTCCTCGCCTTTGTGACGGCGTGTCATGCGGATGAGCATCATACTGTCGGTCGTCTCGGAAACCGCATCTTCGTCATCCTCGACCTGGGCATCTGTAGGGGGGATGGGGGAGCGACGGTGCACCATCGGGGAGGGAGGAGGTATGGGGAGTCCAGAGGACTGGGGGTAGGGGGGCATTTTGAGTGTGAGAGAGAGAGAGAGAGAACAAAGATTGATTTCAGACCATTTTCCATCCACCCACAAAAAAGAGAGAGAGTAGGCGGGAGGGTGTTAGAAGGGAGAGTTGGGGACAGACACAGAGGTAGGTGTGTTGTGTGTATGACACTAGGTGTGTGCATGTAAATGCATGTGTGTGCTGTTTACCTCAGTCTCGGCAGGTTTGTAGCCCTCTTTCAGCTTGGCGAAGGTGCCCTTAATGCCTGCCTGCTCTGTAATCACCAGGGCTGCTTTGAACAGCTTGGGGGTCTCTGGCCTGTCTGGGATCACCTCGGCAGTCTCCTTCACCTCGGCCTTTTCCTCTGGCTTCTTATCCTTCGTCAGCATTTTCCTGGAAAGGGAGGAAGGCAGGGAGAAGTTGTGGTCAGGTGCGTCAGACTGAGGTAAAGCTTTTAGATATGGTCTCACTGTGCATACATACACACTGTGTACATTGATGCATTTTGTGTGCTTGAAACATTTAGGCATGCACACATGTGGCATACAAACGCGAACTAATACACTGTATACAGTTGAAGTCGGAAGTTTACATACACCTTAGCCGAATACATTTAAACTCAGTTTTTCAAAATTCCTGACATTTAATCAGAGTAAAAATTCCCTGTCTTAGGTCAGTTAGGATCACCACTTTATTTTAAGAATGTGAAATGTCAGAATAATAGTAGAGAGAATGATTTCTTTCAGATTTGATTTCTTTCATTACATTCCCAGTGGGTCAGAAGTTTACATGCACTCAATTAGTATTTGGTAGCATTGCCTTTAAATTGTTTAACTTTAACTTGCACCTCCCTGTCCTCACTTACGAGGTAAATTGATGCCACGGATGAGTTAGAGCAGGTCATGAGACTGTCTGTTTATCCAGACATTATTCCCTCATAACTTCTGCCTGCCTCTCACTTAAACCAATAATACTTCATCAGGAGCTCAAACTCCTCGTATGATCAGTGAGAGAGAATTACAGTAGAGAGGGAAAGAGATAGAGATACAGAGTGGACGAACAGACAGAGGGAGATAGTGACAGATGGAGGAAGAGATGAAGTGGAGAGATAGAGGCTATGGTAAAGAGAGAGAAAGAGAGAGCACCTTAACCATCCCCATCCACCCTTCCCCCGAGACTCATATCCCACTTCCCAGCCCATCCATTTGACCTTCCCCCTCAGGCCTTTTGGCTGTGTCCTGGGTAAGAAGAGAGGGATAGGTGAACTGGAAAAGGTAGGAACGTTGGATTCGAGAGGTCACCCCCTCACTTGGCCTTCTTGCGGAGGAGTTTCTGGGACTCGGGGTAGTGCACCAGGATGTCTGAGAGGTCCCTCTTATCCAGGATGAAGAGGTTCGCGAATCCGTGAGCCATCACATTGGCCGTGCGTCTGTTCCCCCCGCCCCCTGCCAGCAAGCTGTCCAATCGGAGGACATATATGGGTTACACGCCAAACAAACACCAAATGAATGCTTAGAAACATTCTAGAGGCAAGCTTGAGACGTAGCATGCACACTGTCGCATGCATGAGTACTGAAACAGGTTCATTGGGATTGTGTACAATGTACAGCCCTTAGATATTCCAATACATGATACTGTATATGAGGAAAAGATTTGGACCAGTGATTAAGGGGGAGCTCTCACCTGATTTCTCCAAACACAGAGCCGGCCCTGATTGTCACAAACACAGTCTTCAAATCAGGTCCTCCCACCACCTGAACCTCCCCCTGCTTGATGATATACATCTCCCTGCCGATCTCACCCTGCCCACATGGGACACACAGCACATTATATCAGATCATAGCAAAGGCACACAGGTACAATTAGAGGTACGGTTTACAGAGGGAGAATGGACCATGTGCAAGTGATTTAGGCTAAGCTTGGGGTAAAGCTGTGATGGGAGGGTGAGGGCATTACTCCATTGGCCTACCTTTTTACAGACAAAGTCCCCAGGCAGGTAGACCACAGACTTGAGCCTCATCAACATGTCAAAGATCATCTGTCTGTCACAGCCCTGGAATAGAGAGAGAGAGAGAAAGAAAGAAAGAAAGAGAGAGAGAGAGAGAGAGAGGGGGGCAGATATAGAGGCAGGGAATGGAGAGACATGAAAGAGGGAGTTTAGTACAATTGGAGAGAAAAAAAAGAGAACGAAAGAGAGAGCGAGAGAGTATAGTATGTATTATTGAAGATTTGACAAAGACGAGGGCTGCACTGGACTCTTTCCCTCCCCTTACCTGGAACAGGGCCACTTTACTCACGATGGAGTAGTTAACATCCACAGCCATGTCCATCCTCATCTTATCCGGCAGCTGGATCAACAGCTCCTGCTCATCTGTAGAGCGAGAGAGAGACCAAGAGGCAGCAAGAGGGAAAAAGGTAAGGTGGGAGGCAGATGGGCAGAGAGAAGGAGAGAGTTAGGGGGATGGTGAGCGAGCAAATAGGCCAATAACAGAAAACAATATCTTCGAAACATTTCGACATGTAGCACTCTCACAACATTTAGCCAACGTTCCTCACCCAGCATGCCCTGTATTTTCCAGGTGTAGTCGTACCAGGTCTTGACTCTGTTCTGGACCTCTGTGGGGATGTGGTAGGAGGTCATGTACTTGATGGTGTTGTCCATACAGGCCCGGTAGTAGTTCTGACCCGCTGTGGCAGCCCCCACCACATCTCTCATCTGGAACAACAGCAGAACAACAAGCCTTATGTTCAGTAGGCGTGAAACGGAACAAAACGCTCAGAAACAAGAACGTACAATCTGAGCCATCAATCTGAGCCATTATTTTCTGTTGGAAAACGTTTTGCTGTGGCATGCCCCAATGAACATGGATTGTCTTCGCTGCACCTACCTGACCAATCATGATGGAGAAAGCAAAGACGCCAACAAAATAGTTGACGAGCTGGAATGTGATCTCAAACACGGTGGTTGGGTCCGGGAGACCACCGATGGTGATCAGGGTCTTTACAGCAAAGTAGTAACACCGGATATAACTGGGCACACAGACAGAGGCACTGTATACACACAGATGTCCGACAAATACACACACGCACACACGTCTGGGATAAATGAACATTTCTAAAGGTGACCGCAGAAGAGGACTTGGAAAAAGCTGGATGTTTTGTGGTAATGTGGTTGGTGTGAGGGTTTTTCGGCCGTTTTCTGACAGTTTAGCGGTGTTCTCCTCACCTGTTCCCTTTGCCATTGTAGACCCACTTAGTGGACCCCAGCCCCTCGTAGTCAGAACCCCAATAGAACAGACAAGCGTTGATGTGGAGAGAATACAACAGGTAGGAAGTGGTCAGGATCACTCTGAGAGGGAGAGAGAGAGAGGAGGGGAATGACAAAAAGTTACTAGAGCTCAGTAAGGGCTACAGCATCCACTGCTGGCTAATTATGTGTATTGCGTGTTGAGTGTGTCTGTGTAGGGTTTTCTCTGCTGAGTGTTTTGTCTTGAGCTAATGTCCTGTGTAGAGTATGTATGTGTGGTTGATGGTCAGAGTGTGTTCTATGTGTCCCTCTCTGGGACCTGTAGATGTAGGCTTTCTTCATGACTGCTTCCAAACGGTCGTTGAACTCAAAGAAAGCCATGTACTGAAACAGAGAAAGAGAGGCGTCAATCACTAATCACTAAGGTCTAAGCACTCCAATGAATGTACGTGTGTGTGTGTGTGTGTGTGTCTGTGTGTGTGTGTGTGTGTGTGTGTGTGTGTGTGTGTGTGTGTGTGTGTGTGTGTGTACCTTCAGTAGGCGGGGGAATCTGAGAAGGGAGTTAACGCCAGTAAAGTAGTAAAATATCTCCATGGGGAACATACTGACACAATCCATCTGAAAGACAAATAATTCCTTTACAAACCAACACTCCTCACATCCATCTGAGAAATATAGAGTTACTTGTCTACTAGCCCAGTCAACAAGGAGAAACAGTGTAGCTTCAGCCTCACCTTGAATCGTTCTGTTGTCATGTAGTTGTCTCTCATGTCCTTTTTGTCACACTGCAAGAAAAGAGAAGAAATTAGAACATCATTTAGTTCCTTGTATCTATAAATGTGTATATGTATGTGCGTTTTAGAGGTGTTTCTGAATCTGTGTGTATGATTGTCTGTGTTGGCATACATTTTCTAGTACTACTTGCCATAGAGGGCCAGTTTGTGTGAGGGCCTGTTTGTGTGTATGTACCTGTCTGTATAAGCATGGTGCATATGTGATTGCCTACAGTATATGTGAGGATCCAGATCCCCTTACCACAATATCTCCTCCGCGTACAAACTCCAGGCGGGGCTGAAAGACCAGGATGTCGGTGATGTAAATAAGGTCACAGGTGTAGTCCATTAACAGCCACCAGTAGATGTTGTCTGCAGTCTGGTAGGGGAAGGCCCAGCGCACCGGGATCAGCCACACGTTCCAGTTCCACGCCATCATCACAAAGAACAGCCACACCACGTAGACTAGGTCTACAGGGAGACGAGAGGCACAGACAGAGCAGAGCAGAGTCAACTACAACATGAATATAAAAACTCAATGGGGGCTAAAAGGTATATTAGGATTTCATTACATTAGTATCAGGGCCCAAGGTCAGGTTGGTAAAGATAGTTCATATTTTATTGTCAAGATTCAGAAGTGAGATGGGCCTGTAAGAGGCGCACTCATCAGCCAGTTGGTCATTTTTATTTGTATTTTATTTAACCTTTATTTAACGAGGCAAGTCATGTCAGTAAAGTATCATTATGTGTTGTATAGGAATGTATACTGGAACAGGGGTATGTGGTAGTAAAATTGGTGAGGGATATTATCCACTATTCTAAAGTTTTGGTCCTGGATACTGATTAGCTGAAAGCCGTGGTATATTAGATTGTATACCATGGGTATGGCAAGAAATGACTTGTTTACTGTTCTGGTGTTTGTAGCATATGGCTAATATACCACGGCTAAGGGCTGTATGCAGGCAATACCGCGTTGCATCGGGCCTAAGAACAGCCCTTAAAAGTGGAATATTGGCAATATACCACACCCCCCTAGGGCCATATCACTTAAATATACCACGGGTGTGACCCAAAATGACTTGTTTATTGTATAATTATGTTGATAACCAGTTTATAATAGCAGTAAAGCACCTCAGGGGTTTGTGGTTTATGGCCAGTATACCATGGCTAAGGGGTGTACCAAGGCACTCTGCGTTGCGTCGTGCATAAGAACAGCTCTTAGCCGTGGAACGATATCATAACCGCCATCGATAAAAGACAGTACTGTGCAGCTGTCTTCATCGACCTTGCCAAGGCTTTCGACTCTGTCAATCACCATATTCTTATCGGCAGACTCAGTAGCCTTGGTTTTTCAGATGACTGCCTTGCCTGGTTCACCAATTACTTTGCAGACAGAGTTCAGTGTGTCAAATCGGAGGGCATGCTCTCCGGTTCTCTGGCAGTCTCTATGGGGGTGCCACAGGGTTCAATTCTCGGGCGACTCTTTTCTCTGTATATATCAATGATGTTGCTCTTGCTGCGGGCGATTCCCTGATCCACCTCTATGCAGACGACACCATTCTATATACTTCCGGCCCGTCCTTGGACACTGTGCTATCTAACCTCCAAACAAGCTTCAATGCCATACAACACTCCTTCCGTGGCCTCCAACTGCTCTTAAACGCTAGTAAAACCAAATGCATGCTTTTGAACCGTTCGCTGCCTGCACCCGCACGCCTGACCAGCATCACCACCCTGGATGGTTCCGACCTTGAATATGTGGACATCTATAAGTACCTAGGTGTCTGGCTAGACTGTAAACTCTCCTTCCAGACTCATATCAAACATCTCCAATCGAAAATCAAATCAAGAGTCGGCTTTCTATTCCGCAACAAAGCCTCCTTCACTCGCGCCACCAAACTTACCCTAGTAAAACTGACTATCCTACCGATCCTCGACTTTGGCGATGTCATCTACAAAATTGCTTCCAACACTCTACTCAGCAAACTGGATACAGTTTATCACAGTGCCATCCGTTTTGTCACTAAAGCACCTTATACCACCCACCACTGCGACTTGTATGCTCTAGTCGGCTGGCCCTCGCTACATATTCGTCGCCAGACCCACTGGCTCCAGGTCATCTACAAGTCCATGCTAGGTAAAGCTCCGCCTTATCTCAGTTCACTGGTCACGATGGCAACACCCATCCGTAGCACGCTCTCCAGCAGGTGTATCTCACTGATCATCCCTAAAGCCAACACCTCATTTGGCCGCCTTTCGCTCCAATACTCTGCTGCCTGTGACTGGAACGAATTGCAAAAATCGCTGAAGTTGGAGACTTTTATCTCCCTCACCAACTTCAAACATCTGCTATCTGAGCAGCTAACCGATCGCTGCAGCTGTACATAGTCTATTGGTAAATAGCCCACCCATTTTCACCTACCTCATCCCCATACTGTTTTTATTTATTTACTTTTCTGCTCTTTTGCACACCAATATCTCTACCTGTACATGTCCATCTGATCATTTATCACTCCAGTGTTAATCTGCAAAATTGTAATTATTCGCCTACCTCCTCATGCCTTTTGCACACAATGTATATAGACTCCCCTTTTTTTCCCTACTGTGTTATTGACTTGTTAATTGTTTACTCCATGTGTAACTCTGTGTTGTCTGTTCACACTGCTATGTTTTATCTTGGCCAGGTCGCAGTTACAATTGAGAACTTGTTCTCAACTAGCCTACCTGGTTAAATAAAGGTGAAATAAAAAAATAAAAAAATAAATGAGCCATATACAGTACCACACCACCTCGGGCCTTAGTGCTTAAGTATAATATGTTTTGGTATATAGCTCACCAGTATAAGGGTCGATGCTGGAAGGGAAACGATAGTCCACTATGGTTTGAAGCCAACTAGGAAGTGGGGGCATTTTGGGAAGTTTGATGATTTTGATTGGGTATCCATAGAAGTCCCAGTACTCCTCCTCCTCTTCCTCCTCCACTGGGGCTGAGATGTCCTTGTCATCTTCTGGGGGAGGAGGAGGAGGGGGAGGGGGCGCCTTGGCTGGGGCTGGGATTGAGAGGTCAAAAGTTATAGGTTATGTGAAAATGGATGTGGGTCAGGGATGCATTTGTACATTTTAGAAAATCATTTGGCAATTGTGTATTTTGCTTGTTGTAAGGTCAAGGGTCAGGGTCACAGGTAAAAGGTCATGCTTAGTGGTAACCTACAGGTTTGAGGGCTGTCTTCCTCAGATTCGTCAGGGTCCATCAGTTTTTCCTTCTTGCGGACCGTCCTCGCCTTAAACAGCTTGACCAGTGTAGTCACTCTCTCTTGGACAATCACACTGCCATAGCTGGCCGCTGATGCTGGACGATCCCTGCAGGATACGACATCATCAGTGAGTGAGTGAGTGTGTGCAAGTGTACCATGCATGCAAGTGTACAACAGGTTGGTGGCTTCTTAATTGGGGAGGACGGGCTGGAGCAGAATAGGTTGAGTGGTATCAAATACATAAAACACGTGGTTTCCAAATGGTTGATGCCATTCCATTAACTCTGTTCCAGCCATTGTTAAGAGCTGTCCTCCGCTCAGCAGCCTCCACTGGTTTTGCATGCGTCTTGTGCATTTGCCTGTGTGGCATCACTCACCCATCTTCCACAGTCAGGAGGCCGGTCTGCATCTCCAAGTCATCAACACCAAAAACATCATCCTCTTCAGCACTTCTCTCTTCTACCGGGAGGAGCGAGCCACTAAAGGAAAGGCGATACAAGGTTAGGCAATAGGAGACAAAGAGACAAGGGTAGGATAAACTGCATAAACAAAGCTGCCACAACTTACTCTGCAGCCACAGCTTTGCTGAATGTGTGAGAAAAAGAGAGAGTGATATTAAGGCAATATGGCTAGTAAATTAAATGTTTGTCTGTCATCCTAGGCAAATCACCATAGAGCAAGTCTGTGCAGCTACTATAATCATCAGACAGGCTTTTGAAGCAGCAGAGTGTATAGTCAGTTTACCTGCGCTTGGTCCCGGGGGGGGGAGACACGGTCAGAGAGATGGACAGGGGATCCTGGGAGGTGATGATCTGGGGGATGTTGCGACCCCCTCTCATCCCTACGTCTCTGTCCACATCCTCCACTTTAACCACTGGCAGCACATTCCCTCCTCTGTCCTTTCCAACGCTCCCTGAAGAACACGAGGAACTGCTTTCTATAACTCTAGAAAATTCACTCAAGAGAGTTCTGTTGATACCTACCAACAAACCAGAACTATCAGATAAAAATTCTAGAAACAACACTTGTAAGCGTTCTAGAACTTTTGTATGACGACGAAAACACTCTAGAACCCATGGGGTTTGCTTAGCCCAGGGATAACTTCAGTACAACAGTAAAGAGGCTAATGTGAATTAACAGGTGACTTCTTCCTGAGGCTGGTTGGGAGAGTGCCAAGTGTGTCCGGGGCTGTCATCGAGGCAGGGGGTGGATACTTTGAAGAGTCTCAAATGTGGAGCGTTTTTTGATTTGTTTGGCACTTTTTTGGTTGCTACATGATCCCATATTTGTTATTTCATAGTTTAGATGTCTTCACTATTATTCTACAATGTAGAAAAAAGTAAAAAATAAAGAGGCTATTGTCATTGATGTGAAAGAACAGAACGACACAACACAGCACGACATGGCACAACACGACACGGCATTGCACAACACAGAACAGCACGGCACAGGACATTTCACCCTAGAGGGTTCGGTTCACCTGAGCAGTGGGTGGATGGCTGCTGCTCTTCGAGATGAAGCAGGGTGCACGGTAGAGAGCATGATGGCAGAGATTTGGAGGGCGGTGGTCAAGGGGTCAGGATGGGGTCAGGATGGGGTTGGGAGGTCTCAGGATAGGTGAAACTTGACTTAGTGCTCTGAGGAGACGGTTGATCTAATTTGACACTAGTTTTCTGAATCTAACTCCAGGTCTGCAGGGAGGGGCAGGCGTTGGGACAGGGGAAGGGAGTGTTACTCCTTGGAGACATCTTCCTGGGGTTGGGTTTGGGACACGGCATTTGGGTTAAGTCTGTTGAGGCGATTGAGTATCATTTGGCAGTACTGTCGCGCCTGCTTGGGTAGCTCGGACATCTCATGTTTTAGCAGGGTTAACTCTTCTGGCAGGGCGAGCATGGACAGTTTAGGAGGGTTCAGGTTGTTGTCGCGTAGCAACTTGGTGAGATTGTCGAGGCACTGGCAGGCGTGGGGGATATGCACAAGCAGGCTCCTGATTGGAGAGCAATTGGAGGGCACTGGGCGGCGACATGGTCAGACAGCCAATCAGATCAATACAATTGAGCAAAACAGGAAGTCATGTTAAGATCGAAAATGTTAGAGTAGTAGTTAGTAGTAGTAGTTTTAATGTCTGGTAATTGTGCTGTCATATACAATATATATATATATATACAAAGTATGTGTACACCCCTTCAAATTAGTTGATTCGACTATTTCAGCCATACCTGTTGCTGACAGGTGAATAGAATCAAACACACAGCCATGCAACCTCCATAGACAAACATTGGCAGTAGAATAGCCTTACTGAAGAGCTCAGTGACCTTCAACGTGGCACCATCATACAATAGGATGCCACATTTCCAACAAGTCAGTTTGTCAGATTTCTGACCTACTAGAGCTGCCCTGGTCAACTGTCAACTATTGTGAAGTGGAAACGTCTCGGAGCAACAACGGCTCAGCTGTGAAGTGGTAGGCAACACAAGCTCACAGAATGGGACATTTGAGTGCTGAAGAGTAAAAATCGTCTGTCCTCGGTTGCAACACTCACTACCGAGTTCCAAACTGCCTCTGGAAGCAACGTCAGCACAAGAACTGTTCATCGGGAGCTTCATCAAATGGGTTTCCATGGCCGAGTAGCCGTACACACAAGCCTAAGATCACCATGTGCAATGCCAAGTGTGGGCTGGAGTGGTGTAAAGCTTACCGCCATTGGACTCTGTAGCATTGGAAATGCGTTCTCTGGAGTGATGAATCACATTTCACCATCTGGCAGGAGAACGCTACCTGCCCCAATGCATAGTGCCAACTGTAAAGTTTGGTGGGGAGGAATAATGGTTTTGGGCGGTTTTTCATGGTTCGGGCTAAGCCCCTTAGTTCCAGTGAAGGGAAATCTTAACGCTACAGCATACAATGACATTCTAGACAATTTTGTGCTTCCAACTTTGTGGCAACAGTTTGGGGAAGGCTCTTTCCTGTTTCAGCATGACAATGCCCCCGTGCACAAAGCGAGGTCCATACAGAAATGACCTCAACCTAATCGAACACATTTGGGGTGAATTAGAACGCCGACTGCGAGCCATGCCTAATCGCCCAACATCAGTGCCCGACCTCACTAATGCTCTTGTGGTCGCTGCAGCAATTTTCAAACATCTTGTGGAAAGTCTCAATGGAGGCTGTTATAGCAGCAAAGGGGAGACCAACTCCATAATAATCCCCATAATTCTGGAATGAGATGTTTGATGAGCAGGTGTCCACATACTTTACTATATACACTGCTGTTCAGCATTGATGAATATCCTCTTATTACATGAAGCAGGAAGACTCACCTTCACACCCTGCTTCGTCGGCACTTTCCTCTTCCTGTAATGAGAGCAGTGAACATAAAAAACATTCTCCATAGTAATAGCGTTAGTAACACCCATGAAACTACAGTGTAATAACAAGGATATCCGTTGGCTGTTAAAATGTTCCCTACCTGAGTTGCGGCAGTGGGTGGAGTCTTCTGGTCGGCTGGTTCTGGCTGTTCGGTCACTGCCGGGGCCTCTGTCGCTGTGGGAGACTGTTTATTTTGCGGCTCTGGTTCTGGGGAGGCCTCTCTGGGGGTAGACACTGGGGGGCTTGGTTCGACTGACCCCGCCTCTGCCTCAACCTCGGACAACCCCTCGGCTGGACACACATCCATCAGGCACCTGGAGAGGGAGTGTGGTCCGATCAGTGCAGCTTTACTGTGTGATAGCCAATAGGAGTAGCGTTGAACACTGAGAGAACCTATCAATTCAATCTTAGTGCTGGATGTGAAGCAGAGAAAATAATTAGGACAAACACACATCCACCTAGCTCTGGTCCAGGGCGTTAGAGCTGCTTGCTAGAAAGCTCAGCGTTACCATAGGCATATGCACTCTGGGCATACAGAGTAAGATGTCAAGATGCAATGTCTCGCAATTGCAGATAATGAATTCTCCACTGCTAAGAAAACAATTTATATCCGTCACTGAAACAGATGCAGCCATATCTCAACAACAATGTAGACAAATTGTTCTCTATTACACAACTTACTCAGAACCTATTGGGGGGGAAATCTCTCTGAATATTGTTCTCTAAAGCCTATGTGGTCTCCTTCTTCCGTGACTGTTTGCCTCTTAACTGTGGCAAACACATTGTAAAATACAGTGTGTGATCTCACCCTCACAACAAATAATCCTGGAGTTTTGTCTGATTTCTGATAACCGGATTGGTTGGTTTGGAGGAAAAACTTTGGCACTTGATGTGAACTATTACTGCCCTGACAATCACAGGGCATAAATCATCAGGACAACCATCGACAACCAGATCAGACGGGTATGAATGGGAGGATTTCGGACAATGTTGCCACAGCGGCATTGAATTATCAAGATAACATTTGTCATTCGGGACTGTGAGGATGGATACTGGGGAGAGGGATCGACTTAGATGTTGTCTTTGAATTGGCTTCTGTCTGTTTGACATCGGGTTAGATCTCAACTATGTTTTGTTTTTTTAATGAATGAAGCAATTGTTTTGTGTAGAATGAAAAAAAAAAAAAGAAGACTAAGTTAAACATATCGCAGACTAGTCATTACATAGCCTCGCCGCCGGCCCGCCAATG
This sequence comes from Oncorhynchus nerka, assembly GCF_034236695.1. Classification (NCBI taxonomy): domain Eukaryota; kingdom Metazoa; phylum Chordata; class Actinopteri; order Salmoniformes; family Salmonidae; genus Oncorhynchus; species Oncorhynchus nerka. The sequence goes on along the minus strand of NC_088423.1, from coordinate 60,176,734 downwards.
ACAATACAGTATCTGGAGACTAAGTCATTCTTAAGGGTCTAAATTTGGTTTTTAGAACCTACCTTTTCAGGTCCACTCTGATTCAATGAGGAATTGGCGGCACAAGGCAATACAAGAGACATGTCAAACTGAATAAGATCTTTTCTCACCATTACTATCAGCTCTCAAGCTCGGCACAAAGCACTGTTGTTAGGCCTATGGACTGTTGCTTTAGCATTCTACAGTCTCCAAAGACTGAACAGCAGATAGCACTAAAGCTGCTTAGTGAATTCATTGCTCAACCTCCAAGTGATAGCTGTAAGAGCGTGATCAATGTTGTACAGTGCCTTCAGAAAGTATTCACACCCCTTGACCCCCCAAAAAAAAAAAAAAAAAAAAAAATTGTGTTACAGCCTGAATTGAAAATGAATTCAAATGAGATTTGGTGGCACTGGCCTAAACACGATACCCCATAATGTCAATGTGGAAATGTTTTTGAAATGTTTACAAATTAATAAAAAATGAAAAGCGGAAATATCTTGCAACAATAAGTATTCAACCCCTTTGTTATGGCAAGCCTAAATAAGTTCAGGAGTAAAACATTTGTAAAACATTTCTACTAAGCTAACACATGGAAAATATTTTTAATCTTAGGACCCCATTATATATATATATATATATATATATATATTTGACAAATTATTTGATAATATATAGAATTTGGCCATTACTACCGTAGCCCATAGAAACGCATTGAAAAACACATTCATATATGACATTGTTTTTAATCATAAGTGATACGGTTTTGAAGTGTCAGGAAAGCTCAGGAAATATTCAAGTTTTTTTGAATACATATTTAACAGCTTATTTTGGTTGGCACAAAACTATCTCCATACTTCCATTAATTTGTATAGGTTACCTTCAGACGAGTCCAGAGACACTTCGTAGAGCAAAATAGAGCACGTGAGGTCATATTAGTTTGTAGCCCAAATAGTTTGGGCTTGGCACATCAGCGTTACTGACTTCAGATGCGTTCCTTAATATTTTCAAGCATGGTGGTGGCTGCATCATGTTATGGGTATGCTTGTCATTGGCAAGGACTAGAGAGTTATATATATATATATATATATATAAAAAACAGAACAGAGCTAAGCACAGGCACAATCCTAGAGGAAAACCATGTTCAGTCTGTTTTCCAACAAATCCACCTTTCAGCAGGACAATAAACTAAAACACAAGGCCAAATATACATTGGAGTTGCTTACCAAGACGACATTGAAAGTTCCTGAGTGGCCTAGTTACGGTTTTGCCTTAATTCGACTTGAAAGGTTTGCTGATGACATTGTAGCGGTAGGCCTGATCACCGACAACGATGAGACAGCCTATAGGAGGTCAGAGGCCTGACCGTGTGGTGCAAGGACAACAACCTCTCCCTCAACGTGATCAAGACAAAGGAGATGATTGTGGACTAAAGGAAAAAGAGGACAAAGCACACCCCCATTCTCATCGACGGGGCTGTAGTGGAGCAGGTTGAGAGCTTGGTGTACACATCACCAACAATCTAACATGGTCCAAGCACACCAAGACAGTTGTGAAGAGGGCACGACAAAACCTATTCCCTCTCAGGAGACTGAAAAGACTGACTTGGCATGGGTCCTCAGATCCTCAAAAGGTTCTACAGCTGCAACATCGAGAGCATCCTGCGGGTTGCATCACTGCCCGGTATGGCAACTGCTCGGCCTCCGACCGCAAGGCACTACAGAAGGTAGTGCGTATGGCCCAGTACATCACTGGGGCCAAGCTTCCTGCCATCCAGGATCTCTATACTAGGCGGTGTCAGAGGAAGGCCCTAGAAATTGTCAAACACTCCAGCCACCATAGTCATAGACTGTTCTCTCTGCTACCGCACGGCAAGAGGTACCCGGGCGCCAAGTCTAGGTCCAAGAGGCTTCTAAACAGCCTCTACACCAAGCCATAAGACTCCTGAACATCTTATCAAATGGCTACCCAGACTATTTGCATTGCCCCCCCGCCCCCTCTTTTACGCTGCTGCTATTCCCTGTTATTATCTATGCATAGTTACTTTAATAACTCTACCTACATGTACATATTACCTCAATTACCTCAACTAACCGGTGCCCCTGCACATTGACTCTGTACCGGTACCCCCCTGTATATAGCCTCCCTATTGTTATTTTACTGCTGCTCTTTAATTATTATATATATATATTTTTTAAATTTATTTTCTTAAAACTGCATTATTGGTTAAGGGCTTGTAAAGTAAGCATTTCACTGTAACGTCTACACCTGTTGTATTCGGCGCATGTACCAAATACAATTTCATTTGATTTGAAGATCTATGACAAGACTTGAAAATGGCTGTCTTGCAATGATCATCAACCAACTTGACTGAACTTGAAGAATTTAAAAAATAATAATGTGCAAATATTGTACAATCCAGGTTGCACAATATCTTGGAGACTTACTCAGAATGACTCACAGCTGCCAAAGGTGATTCTGACATGTATTGACTCAGGGGTGTGAATACTTAAGTAAATTAGATATTTCTGTACTTCATTTTCAATAAATGTGCAAAAATGTCTAAAAACACATTTTCACTTTGTTATTATAGGTTATTGTTTGTAGATGGGAGAGAAAAAAAAAACATTTAATCAATTTCGAATTCAGGCTGTACCACAACAAAATGTGGGAAAAGTCAAGGGGTATGAATATTTTCTGAAGGCACTGTATGATATCATAACATAGCCTTTCATTACTAAGTCTTCACCTCCTCAGCTTCATATCTCTGTGTTTATTCTACTATGCGTGAGATAATTCCCAAGGAAGAATCTACCACCTAGCATGACTGGGGATGGACGTTACCTCTGAACACTCAAAATAGTCATCTTAAACTCCACAGAATAAATAAATCCCTCTTTGGCCTTTTGGTTTCAGTAAAAGCCACAAAGCTGAGCGTATGTGGGGACAGCAAACCGCTTAGCCGCATGGGAATGCCATGACGCAGTGAGTAGCCTTGGTGTTAAAAACAAAGCAGGAATAAGCCTCTACCTGCTAAATGATTTGGCTTACTCGGTGATCTTATTTTCCACTTTAGGCTCCACAGCTTTAGCTTTGTTGTCTTCAGATATCTCATTGTCTTCAGCAACTACAATATCCATCAGAGTATTGTCTTCAACGCTCAGAATATTCTCAACGACAGTAACCTCTATGGCTTTATTTTTCTCTGGACTTTTATTCTCCATGCTCTCGTCGCTCTCGTGAAGCAGTTTCAACCTGGACGATTTGACCATGAGAAGGTTTAGGAATTAGACATTCAAATGCTATCGTTTACCAACTCTATCAGCACTCAAGCTGGGGAGAAAGCGCAGCATGGAATGTCGGCTTTGAATCCATGCAGAGTTAATATGCCAAATAAGATGTGACCAATGAATAATCTGTTAACAATATGTGTTACCATAAATCTTAACATTGTTCAGCTTTACAAGTTTGTGCCCAAACACTGTCCATATATACTGAACAAAAATATAAACGCAACATGTAAAGTGTTGGTCCCATGTTTCATGAGCTGAAGTAAAAGATCTCAGAAATGTTCCACAAAAAGCTGATTTCTCTCAAATGTTGTGCACAAATTTGTTTACATCCCTGTTAGTGATCATTTCTCCTTTGCCAAGATTATCCATCCACCTGACAGGTGTGGCATATCAAGAAGCTGATTAAACAGCTTGATCATTACCAAGGTACATCTTGTGCTGGGGACAATAAAAGGCCTAAAATGTATAGTTTTGTCACGCAGCTGTCTCAAGTTTTGAGAGAGCATGCAGTCAGCAGTATTTATGTCTGTAATATAAATCCCTCTTGTGTGGAAAAACGCATTATAATTGGCTGGACCTGGACCAGGCCCACCCATGGCTTCACCCCTGCTCAATCAAGTGAAATCCATAGTTTAGGGCCTAATATATTTATTTCAATTGACTGATTTCCTTCTATGAACTGTAAATCAGGAAAATGGTTGAAATTGTTTCATGTCGCGTTTATATTTTTGTTCAGTATAGATGACGCTGGTTGAGTTTTTGTTTTCATGGTCCTTCGAGACAGAAAATGTAATTTAATTTTTCGTACAGGTCTTGTACCTGTTGTCCCAATCATGCTCCATTGAGCAAGTTTCAAAGTTGACACCAACCCCTTTGTCCCCATAGTTTAAGAAAAATCAAGTTACACCTTAGCCCGACCTTCAACTGGTTAGGTAAAAGGCGCAAAGCATTAAAGCTGTACATCTGTGACATTGGGTACCATGAGGAATGCGTAGCCTAGTTTCTATGGCATCAAAGCACAACTTCTCAGCACATTCCAAAGCGGGAATAAGCCTCTATCGGGTAAGGATTCAGCTTACTCAGTGATCTTATTGTCCTCTGTAAGCTCCAAAGCGTCAATGTGGTCCTCAACGACAATATTGTCCTCAGCAACATTTATGTCTTGGTTGACCGTTTTCTCCTCTGATATTTGACTGTCTTCAGTGATTGTAATAATGACTGAAACTTCTGCTATCTTATTCTTCCCAGGACATCTATTCGCCCGAGATATCTTATTCTCTACAGTTACTATTTTCTCCTCTGCAACTTTTCTGGCTTCATCGATTGTTTTCTCATTGGATATTTCCCGCATAGTATTCTGTTCATTCATTTTAATTTTCACAATGACTGTCACCTCTTCTGTTATTTTATTGTCTATAGATATCTTATTATCCTGCGTGGTCGTAATGCCTTCATCAGTCTTCATTTCCTCAACGACGGTAATCTCGTCTGTAACCGTTGGAATCTTATTTTCCTCAGAACTTTCATTTTCCTCTGCTCCTTTAGTCTCCGCAGATATCGTCTCTCCAACGGCCATCTCTCCAACCGCTATATTCCTATCAGAAGATGTCTTGTCCATATTTACATGCTTTCCCTCAGGTATCTTGATATCCGGTGTTAGGATGCTCTCTTCAATCTTAATTTTCTCAACGGCAGTAACCTTTGTCTTTTTCTTGTCAGGTCTTTTATATTCCACTGTACCTTTTGTCTCCTCTGACATCTTATTTTCCTGTTTAGTTGTATTTTCTCCAGCGTTCTGAATTATTTCCTCAATGACCTCAATAACCTCATCTGTAACCTCTGGTATTTTGTTATCGTCAGGACTTTTATTTTCCTCTGTTACTTCTGTCTCAGATATCTCCTCTCCTATGACTATATCCTCCACTGCGGTTGTATTCTGTTCAACATTCCTGATGACCTCATTGACTGTTACCATAGGTATATTCTCTTCAGTGACTACATTCTCATCAGCAGCAACTTTTTTGTTTTCGTGTACATTTTTCTCCTTAGATATCTTATTGTCTTGTGTGGTCATATTCTGTTCAATGATCTTGACTTTCTCAGCGTCTGTAACCGCAGATACTTTAGCCTTGTCCGGATTTTCATTTTCCTCTGTTACTTTTGTCTCCTCAGATATCTTATCGTCAGTAATTATATTCTCTTCGGGAACAACTTTTGTGTCTTCGTGGAAATGACTCTCTTTTGATATCTTACACGCCACTAGGGCCGTATTCTGTTCAAGGTTCTTCATTTCCTCAGTGATTGTAAACTCTATTATTTTAGTCTCAGATATCGTACTATCCTGTGTAGTCATATTATCTCCAGTTTTTGGAACTATTTTCTCAAATACCGTAACCTGCTCTGTTACTATATTCTCCTCAGATGCAACCCTTTTGTCTTCATTGAAATGAATCTGAATAGATATCTTATTGTCCTCTGTTATCTTATTCTCTTCGGGACTCTCAATGTCCATGCTCCCGTCGCTCTCCGCCTGAAGCATCTGCAACCTGGACGGTGTGCAGAAGGGGACAAACAGAGCTTCAGACAGTCTCAGACAGTTAGACAGTCATAAACCGTAGTTTTAAACATGTACAGAGCTCGATTTTACACATCAGTTTTCAATAGTGCTCCTCAAATAGTGGGCAAAACCAATATTGATCATTTTAGGGCTTAATCCGCTTATTGAGGGTGCCTTGAAACTCCAGTCACCCCTGTAATTTGAACGGCTGCATCCATATCACGAAGAGCAGACAAACAGCAGACAAACAGAGCCCCTCAGCCCTCCAGAATGTATGTAGGCTACTGTGCAGCAGTCTTAGAAATCTCAAGCTCCGTATCCTATCAAACATCTGGTTAATGAGTCAAACTGTAGAGGGAAGAGGATGGGGTCAAAGGTTTGGATGTGAGATGTTAACATGCTTGAGATAGAGGCTGCCCCTAACTACAGATTTCAGATCAGATTAGACGACCCCTGACTGTAATCTTAACCATTAGGGTGGCATTTTAATGTTTGACACAAGAGAGAAGTGGTTAAGGGCAACATTCATCTACTCTGCTGCGGATAGAAGCGTGGAAGGGTAACAGGGAGTAGGAGTGGGACTTACTCAGGGTCTTCCTCGTTCTCTTCCTCCTGGATATTGGGCAGTCTTTGCAAAACAGACAGTGAGCAGGATGATTATTAAGGGTCGTCTCATTGGCGATGACATGTCCTGGTGTGTGTATGGGTTTGCATGTGTGTGAGAGCAAGCCGCTGCACGACGGCACTAAGTGCAGCTCTCAGCCGTACATTGCGTTTTTATCACAACCCAGTGATCCTCACTTCATTGGCTCAGCACGAACCAGCTCAGCAACACACACTCCAGCACACTCACATGTGCATTGAGATGGTAGGGGATGGACGTTCATTCACCTATGGGTGTGTGTTTGTGCGTATGTTTGTGTGTGTGTGTGTACGTGTATGTGTGTGTGAGTAGATGTGTGTGTATGTGTCTGTGTGTATATGTATGTGTTTGTATGCAAACATGCATGTGTGTGTATGTGTTTCTGTGTGTGTATGTGTGTGTGGGAGGGGGGGGGGGGACGTACTGCTCTCCATCAGTCTCTTGCTGTGAGTCTGTGGCCCTCTGGGCACTGGCAGCCTGCTCCTCCTCTAGTTGTCTAACTGCCATCTCAGCCGCCTGTCTGGCCACCTCCTCAGCCATCCGTGCTTCTTTTAACTGCTGCTGCAGCCTGGAGACCAGGTGAGTGGGCAGGGGTCAATACATTGGACAATCACACAGAGCCAAAAGGCATTGATGAACACAACGGCCAATCCCAATTCAATCACTCGTACAGACAAAGGGAGACAGATCTCTGGGGGGAAAAAATACGAGATTGTAAAAAAAAGTGAGTGTGAGACAGAGAGAGAAATTACATAGAGAATAGGAGGAAGAGGAAAACAGATGGAGTCTTTTATTACTTCTCCTCCACTTTCACCATAGCAGCCTCCTCTGCCTCTTTCTTTATGCTCTCTATGAGGGGAGTCCATCTCTCTGTCTGTGTCTCTGCATCTTCTGCTTCTTGTTGCATTTCCAGAACCTGCTGCAACAAGAGAAATACAGTACACACAGAGAGTACGGCTATTGCAGCTTCAGATAAAGGACATTATTAAGCTCAATGGAATTTCCATTAGGAAAATGGAACAGTTTTGTTTCTGTCACATCATGTTGGTGACTTTCTGGTCAGCTTTGAAGCTATTGCCACTTTTGTCCATTCAAGCACGGTAATCTACTGACTACCAGCAAGGCTGTATCTGATTATGCCTCTGACCTGGGGTATGAGTGAGGGTAAGGCCTGAGGCAGGGCCGCTCCCTGAGCCACTTTGTTCTCCTTCTCCTCCCAATCCGGGTCCACCTCCTCCAGAACCATGTCTTCATGGCCTTGCAGGATGAGGACTAAATTGGAAATAGGAAACAAGTTGCACGAAAAGGAGGTGGGTCAGTGGGTTAAGTGTTAGAGGATATGGAACAGTAGGGTGGGATCAACCAATCAAGAGAAAGACCTCATATTCAGCAGCCAATTAATGCTTAAACTGTATTCATATACAAGTGGGAAGGTGGTATTTATCACATACGACTGGGAAAAATCCACTTGAAACCCCTCCAACTAGTGGGAAGCTCGTCTATCATCCCCGAGCTTCTACTTCTCCCACAAGCTTCGACCTCTTCGAGCTTCGACTTCTTCGACTTCTCACACAATTTTCCTACTAAGGAAATTACCTCGATAAAACAGCATTTTGGCAACTGATTGAATCCCATCAGTCACAATAGGGATTCTTTTTTGTACTTAACAGGTTCTACAGAAGTTAAAGTTTTCCTTATCAACAAATAAGTCATATATTATGCATTGCCAAGGTGTCTAATATGGTTCAGAGAAGTTTCATATGATTTCTCAAAATGGTCACAAGACCACAAGCATAAATCTCCAAGGTGTACTTTTAGCGATGCATTTGGCACCAGAAGTCTGTATTCAACAGCTTCAAACATAATGTTTAAAGGGTGTAGTTTACATATGCGCTCTAATTTTCAATAGATTGAATCCATGATGCTCGTGGTATATGAAAATATCTTAATGGTCATATTTGTGACCAATGGGAAAATACAGTGGCTTTGATGATTATCCATTAGCCTTTACATAGGTGTAAATCAGCGATTTTGACTGTAAAATGTCATATTTTGATATTTTTGGGGGAATTGCCATTGGGGAATTACCAGACTTACGCTTATAGGGAAGGACATTCAACAAGAACAAATGACTAATGATTGGCTGAGAGAAATTGATTATACAAATATTGTGGGGCTGTTTTGTTAGGCTTCAGTGTGGCTTTTGACATTATCGATCATAGTCTGCTGCTGGTAAAACTGATGTATTATGGCTTTACACCCCCTGATATACATGTCAGCTACTACAGAGATTTAAATGACTGTAACATTAAACAAAGAGCTGCAGTTGGTTTCAGAAGGGAATATATAAGTTTGTCCTAAATATTTAAAAAACTGAAAGCGTTGTATTTGGGAAAAATAATTCACTAACCCCTAAACCTCGACTAATCTTGTAATTAATCATGTGGAAATTGAGAAAGTAGTGGTCATGGTCAAAACATATTGATACAACAGTAGCTAAGATGGGTCTGTCCATAATAAAGCGTTGTTCTGCCTTCTTAACAGCACTATCAACAAGGTAGGTCCTACAGGCTCTAGTTTTATCGCACCTGCACTCAGTCGTGTGGTCAGCTGCCACAAAGACGGTCTTAGGAATATTGCAATTGGCTCAGAACAGGGCAGCACGGCTGGCCCTTGGATGTACACAGAGAGCTAACATTAATAATATGCACATCAATCTATCCTGGCTCAAAGTGGAGGAGAGATTGACTTCATCACTACTTGTATTTGTGAGAGGTATTGACATGTTGAATGCACCAAGCTGTCTGTTTGAACTACTGGACACCCATGCATACCCCCCAAGACATGCCACCAGAGGTCTCTTCACAGTCCCCAAGTCCAGAACAGACTATGGGAGGCACACAGTACTACATGGAGCTATGACTATATGGAACTCTATTCCACATCAAGTAACTCATGCAAGCAGTAAAATAAGATTGAAAAAAACAGATAAAAATACACCTTGTGGAACAGCGGGGACTGTGAAGGGACACAAACATAGGCACAGCCACATGCATATACACACGTACACATGGATTTTGTGTTGTAGATATGTGGTAGTAGAGTAGGAGCCTGAGGACACACTTAATGTGATGTGAAATCAGCTGTGAATGTATTGTAATGCCTTGGCAGCAGCTAATGGGGATCCATAATATATAGACTCATACACTGAAAAAGTGTCATTGAAAAGTAATTGAACAAATATTTAACGTCAATAGGTTTGTTAAGTGTCTCTACCAAAATGGCAGATCTGGTTTATGTGCGTTTTGCTGAATAGTCATGAAGGTAGACCTGGTTTATCAGAGTATTGGGACATATCCACAGGTGTAAACCTGGTTCATATGGGTATTTGGGCTGAGACAGTCAGAGGTCACCAAGTGCAACATACCTTCAGCGTGTAAATCAGCTAGAAAGATGTGTCGGATTCGAGTAATTGTCTCTGGCCCCCTCCCAGTTAGGGGGAGTGATGAGCTCTACAGCAGAGTCTCACAACTCAATCGCTGGTTGAAAACTGTTTTCTGCCCCTCCCAAAAGATAGAATTTGTAGATAATTGGCCCTCTTTCTGGGACTCACCCACAAACAGGACCAAGCCTGGCCTGCTGAGGAGTGACGGACTCCATCCTAGCTGGAGGGGTGCTCTCATCTTATATAGCAACATAGACAGGGCTATAACTCCTCTAGCTCCACAATGAAATAGGGTGCAGGCCAGGCAGCAGGCTGTTAACCAGCCTGCCAGCTTAGTGGAGTCTGCCACTAGCACAGTCAGTGTAGTCAGCTCAGCTATCACCATTGAGACCGTGTCTGTGCCTCGACCTAGGTTGGGCAAAACTAAACATGGCGGTGTTCGCCTTAGCAATCTCACTAGGATAAAGACCACCTCCATTCCTGTTATTATTGAAAGAGATCATGATACCTCACATCTCAAAATAGGGCTACTTAATGTTAGATCCCTTACTTCAAAGGCAATTACAGTCAATGAACTAATCACTGATCATAATCTTGATGTGATTGGCCTGACTGAAACATGGCTTAAGCCATGAAGAATTTACTGTGTTAAATGAGGACTCACCTCCTGGTTACACTAGTGACCATATCCCCCGTGCATCCCGCAAAGGCGGAGGTGTTGCTAACATTTACGAGAGCAAATTTCAATTTACAAAAAAGAAAATGACGTTTTCGTCTTTTGAGCTTCTAGTCCTGAAATCTATGCAGACTACTCAATCACTTTTTATAGCTACTGTTTACAGGCCTCCTTTGCCATATACAGCGTTCCTCACTGAGTTTCCTGAATTCCTATCGGACCTTGTAGTCATAGCAGATAATATTCACATTTTTGGTGACTTTAATATTCACATGGAAAAGTGCACAGACCCACTCCAAAAGGCTTTCGGAGCCATCATCGACTCAGTGGGTTTTGTCCAACATGTCTCTGGACCTACTCACTGTCACAGTCATACTCTGGACCTCGTTTTGTCCCATGGAATAAATGTTGTGGATCTTAATGTTTTTCTGGACTATCAGACCACCATTTTATTACGTTTGCAATTGCAACAAATAATCTGCTCAGACCCCAACCAAGGAGCATCAAAAGTCGTGCTATAAATTCACAGACAACACAAAGATTCCTTGATGCCCTTCCAGACTCCCTCTGCCTACCCAAGGACGTCAGAGGACAAAATTCAGTTAACCACCTAACTGAGGAACTCAATTTAACCAAGTGCAATACCCTAGATGCAGTTGCACCCCTAAAAACTAAAAACATTTCTCATAAGAAACTAGCTCCCTGGTATAGAGAAAATACCAGAGCTCTGACGCAAGCTTCCAGAAAATTGGAACGGAAATGGTGCCACACCAACCTGGAAGTCTTCCGACTAGCTTGGAAAGACAGTACCTTGCAGTATCGAAGAGCCCTTACTGCTGCTCGATCATCCTATTTTTCCAAATTAATTGAGGAAAATAAGAACAATCCGAAATTTCCTTTTGATACTGTCGCAAAGCTAACTAAAATGCAGCATTCCCCAAGTGAGAATGGCTTTCACTTCAGTAGTAATAAATTCATTAACTTCTTTGAGGAAAAGATAATTATTATTAGAAAGCAAATTACGAACTCCTCTTTAAATCTGCGTATTCCTTCAAAGCTCAGTTGTCCTGAGTCTGCACAACTCTGCCAGGACCTAGGATCAAGAGAGACACTCAAGTGTTTTAGTACTATATCGCTTGACACAATGATGAAAATAATCATGGCCTCTAAACCTTCAAGCTGCATACCCTATTCCAGACCCTATTCCAACTATACTACTGAAAGAGCTGCTTCCTGTGCTTGGCCCTCCTATGTTGAACATAATAAATGGCTCTCTATCCACCGGATGTGTACCAAACTCTAAAAGTGGCAGTAATAAAGCTTGAAAAAGCCAAACCTTGAACTTTCTACTTTTAAACTTGGACAAAACAGAGATGCTTGTTCTAGGTCCCAAGAAACAAAGAGATTGAATCTGACAATTAATCTTAATGGTTGTACAGTCGTCTCAAATAAAACTGTGTAGGACCTCGGCATTACTCTGGACCCTGATCTCTCTTTTGACGAACATATCAAGACTGTTTCAAGGACAGCTTTTTTACATTTACGTAACATTGCAAAAATCAGAAACGTTTTGTCCAACAATGATGCAGAAAAATTAATCCATGCTTTTGTTACTTCTAGGTTAGACTACGGCAATGCTCTACTTTCCGGCTACCCGGATAAAGCACTAAATAAACTTCAGTTAGTGCTAAATACGGCTGCTAGAATCCTGACTAGAACCAAAAAATGTGATCATATTACTCCAGTGCTAGCCTCCCTACACTGGCTTCATGTCAAGGCAAGGGCTGATTTCAAGGTTTACTGCTAACCTACAAAGCATTACATGGGCTTGCTCCTACCTATCTCTCTGATTTGGTCCTGCCGTAAATACCTACACGTACGCTACAGTCACAAGACGCAGGCCTCCTAATTGTTTTTCTAAGCAAACAGCTGGAGGCAGGGCTTTCTCTTATAGAGCTCCATTTTTATGGAATGGTCTGCCTACCCATGTGAGAGACGCAAACCCGGTCTCAACCTTTAAGTCTTTACTGAAGATTCATCTCTTCAGTGGGTCATATGATTGAGTGTAGTCTCGCCCAGGAATGTGAAGGTGAACGGAAAGGCTCTGGAGCAAGGAACCGCCCTTGCTGTCTCTGCCTGGCCGGTTCCCCTCCACTGGGATTCTCTGCCTCTAACCCTATTACAGGGGCTGAGTCACTGGCTTACTGGTGCTCTTTCATGCCATCCCTAGGAGGGGTGTGTCACTTTAGTGGGTTGAGTCACTGATGTGATCTTCCTGTCTGGCTTGGCGCCCCGCCTTGGGTTGTGCCATGGCGGAGATCTTTGTGGGCTATACTCGGCCTTGTTTCAGGATGGTAAGTTGGTGGTTGAAGATATCCCTCCAGTGGTGTGGGGCCTGTGCTTTGGCAAACTGGGTGGGGTTATGTCCTTCCTGTTTAGCCCTGTCCGGGGGTATCATCGGATGGGGCCACAGTGTCTCCTGACCCCTCCTGTTTCAGCCTCCAGTATTTATGCTGCAGTAGTTTGTGTGTCGGGGGGCTAGGGTCAGTTTGTTATATCTGGAGTACTTCTCCTGTCTTATCTGGTGTCCTGTGTGAATTTAAGTATGCTCTCTCTAATTTTCTCTTTCTTTCTCTCTCTCTCTCGGAGGACCTGAGCCCTAGGACCATGCCTCAGGACTACCTGGCATGATGACTCCTTGCTGTCCCCAGTCCACCTGGCCGTCCTGCGGCTCCAGTTTCAACTGTTCTGCCTGCGGCTATGGAATCCTGACCTGTTCACCGGACGTGCTACCTGTCCCAGACCTATTATTTGACCATGCTGGTCATTTATGGACATTTGAACATTTTGGCCATGTTCTGTTATAATCTCCACCCAGCACAGCCAGAAGAGGACTGACCACCCCTCATAGCCTGGTTCCTCTCTAGGTTTCTTCCTAGGTTTTGGCCTTTCTCTGGAGTTTTTCCTAGCCAACGTGCTTCAACACCTGCATTGCTTGCTGTTTGGGGTTTTAGGCTGGTTTTCTGTACAGCACTTTGAGATATCAGCTGATGTACGAAGGGCTATATAAATACATTTGATTTGATTTGATGTAGATATGCAGATGTAGATCTGGTTTATATTAGTATTGGGACTCAGTCAAAGGTGTAGACCTGGTTTGTACAGTAGTAGTACTTGAGCTGAGTAGCAGGGGTAGACCTGGTTTACATTTTATTCAGTATTCAGGCTACGACTACGATTCAGGCTAAGACACATTTAGACCTGGCTTAGTTGACTAAATGTGTTCAAGAACAGGTGCAGACTTTGTAGGTATGTAAATTGATGCTGAAGTACAGGTGTCGACCTGGTTTGTATGAATAGTGGGGCTGAAATGCATAAGCACACCTATTGTTATGACAATTGGCAGTTCTATGTAACAGTAGAAAAAAAATCTATATTGGGTTAGAAGTGAAGATGCACACCTGGTCTGTAAGGATATTGAGGCTGAAGTACAAATGTAGACCTGGTTTGTATGAATGTTGAGGCTTGGGAACTGAGGGTAGACCTGTCTTTTATGAGTATGCCCATGGATTTACCTGGTTTATATGAGTAATGGGGTGTATGGATACACAAGGCTCATACACGTAATGTGTCTTTATGGGACATGTATTGCCCATTCAAATCCTTTCTGGCAACAAGTTTGTGGTCATAAAAAAAGTGAATGGGGCTTTGGCACATGTTTTTTACCACTGTACTATGAGTTTAGGAAATGATTTGCGTATACAGGTCAGAGGTCACAGTACTAAGATATGCAAATAACAGTGTTGGGGTGTGAGGCTAATAGCTGGATATAGGTTACTGTTGTTGACTTGGGGAATACAGGTCTAAGGAAAGTGAGTTACAGGACTGAGATAGGCAAGTAACATGGATGAGGTGTGTTGGCAAAGGAACTGGCGTCTATGATTAACAAATCGGGCATTTAGGGCTAAGATATGGTTGTATCTGTACTTGATTGTATCAATAAGAGTGTACTGGGATGTGGTTGTTAGTGTTTTTCTTAAATCAGCTATAATATTGCAGACATATTATGGCTTCTATCAATGTAATTGTCTGCATCATTTCCAATACCCCGTATGTATTTTTTTGTGTAAATATGCAGTACCAGTCAAGGGTTTTTCTTTATTTTTACTATTTTCTACATTGTAGAATAATAGTGAAGACATCAAAACTATAACACATATGGAATCATTTAGTAACCCAAAAAAGTGTTAAATCAAAATACATGTTATATTTTGTTCTTCAAAGTAGCCACGCTTTAACTTGATGACAGCTTTGTGTGCTCTTGGCATTCTCTTAACCAGCTTCATGAGGAATGCTTTCCAATAGTCTTGATGGAGTTCCCACATATGCTGAGCACTTTTTGGCTGTTTTTCCTTCACTCTGTGATCCAACTCATCCCAAACCATCTCAATTGGGTTGAGGTCAGGTGATTGTGGAGGCCAGATTATCTGATGCAGCACTCCATCACTCTCCATGGTCAAATAGCCCTTACACAGCCTGGAGGTGTGTTGGGTAATTGTCCTGTTGAAAAACAAATGATAGTCCCACTAAGCGCAAACCAGATGGGATGGCGTGTCGCTGCAAAATACTGTGATAGCCATGGTGGTTAAGTGTGCCTTGAATTCTAAATAAATCACAGACAGTGTCACCACCAAACCTCCCCCACACCATCACACATCCTACATCCATGCTTCACGGTGGGAACCACACATGTGGAGATTATCTGTTCACCTACTCTGCATCTCACAAAGACACGGCGGTTGGAACCAAAAATCTCAAATTTGGACTCATTAGACCAAAGGACAGATTTCCATTGGTCTAATGTCCATTGCTTGTGCTTCTTGGCCCAAGCAAGCCTCTTCCTCTTATTGGTGTTCTTTAGTAGTGGTTTCTTTGCAGAAATCCAACAATGAAGGCCTGATTCAAACAGTATCCTCTGAACAGTTGATGTTGAAATGTGTCTGTTACTTGAACTCTGTGAAGAATTTATTTGGGCTGCAATCTGAGCTGCAGTTAACTCTAATGAACATATCCTCTGCAGCAGAGGTAACCCTAGGTCTTCCTTTCCAGTGGTGGTCCTCATGTGAGCCAGTTTCATCATAATGCTTGATGTATTTTGTGACTGCACTTGAAGAAACTTTCAAAGTTCCTAAAATGTTCTGTATTCACTGACCTTCATGTCTTAAAAATGATGGGTTTTGACTTCTAAAATATCCTTATTCATGTCACTGAGGGAGAGAGGGGAATATTGAACGTTTACATTCTGTCAGGATATGTTATTGTTAGCCATCAGGGATCCTATGGAAGGAGAAGATACCCAGTATGGTAGTATGGTACCCAGTATGGTACAAGTCAACATGACAGCCGTGAGTTGGGGAGGAGAGAGGAATTTGGTTAGATGAGGAAGAACAGATATCAATAAAGTTCTGTATAGCAACAGAGGTGTATTGGCTGTTCAGATGTGTAAGGAGGGGGCTCAGCATAGGAGAAAAGGTTAAATACCAGTACTTGTGTGAATATGTTTTTTGTCTGTTCAGCTGTTCAGCTGTCCGACCCTTTGGGTGAATAAACTTGGTTTGAGCTTTTATAGTTTTCCGTCAATTTTTACCCTATTATTTAGAACCTAACAAAGTAATTATGGACTTTCATTTATTTTTGCTTATTTGAGCTGTTCATGCCATAATATGGACTTGGTCTTTTACCAAATAGAGCTATGTTCTGTATACCACCCCTACCTTGTCACAACACAACTGATTGGCTCAAACGCATTAAGAAGGAATTAAATTCTACAAATGAACTTTAAACAAGGCACACCTGTTAATTGAAATGCATTCCAGGTGACTACCTCATGAAGCTGGTTGGGAGAATGCCAAAGCTGTCATCAAGGAAAAGGGTGACTACTTTGAAGAATCTCAAATATAAAATATATTTTGATTTTATTTCAACTTTATTTAACCAGGTAGGCAAGTTGAGAACAAGTTATAATTTACAACTACGACCTGGCCAAGATAAAGCTAAGCAGTTCGACACATACAACAACACAGAGTAACACATGGAGTAAACAAACATACAGTCAATAATACAGTAGAAAAACAAGTCTATTTACAATGTGTGCAAATGAGTTGAGATAAGTAAGGCAATAAATAGGCCATGGTGGCGAAGTAAATACAATATAGCAATTAAATGGAATGGAATGGTAGATGTGCAGTAGATGAATGCACAAAGTAGAAATACTGGGGTGCAAAGGAGCAAGGTAAATAAATAAATACAGTAGGGGATGAGGTAGTTGTTTGGGCTATTTACAGATGGGCTATGTACAGGTGCAGTGATCTGTGAGCTGCTCTGGCAGCTGGTGCTTAAAGCTAGTGAGAGAGATAAGTGTCTCCAGTTTCAGTGATTTTTGTAGTTTTTGTAGTTCGTTCCAGTCATTGGCAGCAGAGAACTGGAGACACTTATCTCCCTCACTAGCTTTAACCACCAGCTGCCAGAGAAGCTCACAGATCACTGCACCTGTACATAGCCCATCTGTAAATAGCCCAAACAACTACCTCATCCCCTACTGTATTTATTTATTTGGCTTTGGGGGTGGAGAGTTTACAGTCTAACCAGACTCCTAGGTATTTGTAGTTGTCCACATATTCTAAGTCAGAACCATCCAGAGTAGTGATGCTGGACGGGCGGGCAGGTGCGGGCAGTGATCGGTTGAAGAGCATGCATTTAGTTTTACTTGTATTTAAGAGGAGTTGGAGGCCACGGAAGGAGAGTTGTGTGGCATTGAAGCCTGGAGGGTAGTTAAAACAGTGTCCAAAGAAGGGCCAGAAGTATACACAGAATGGTGTCGTCTGCGTAGAGGTGGATCAGAGACTCACCAGCAGCAAGAGCGACATCATTGATGTATATAGACAAGAGAGTCGGCCCAAGAATTGAACCCTGTGGCACCCCCATAGAGACTGCCAGAGGCCGGATAACAGGCCCTCTGATTTGACACACTGAACTCTATCGAAGAAGTAGTTGGTGAACCAGGCGAGGCAATCATTTGAGAAACCAAGGCTGTTGAGTCTGCCGATAAGGATGTGGTGATTGACAGAGTCGAAAGCCTTAGCCAGGTCAATGAAAACGGCTGCACAGTGTTGTTTCTTATCAATGGCGGTTATGATATCGTTTAGGACCTTGAGCATGGCTGAGGTGCACCCATGACCAACTCTGAAACCAGATTGCATAGCGGAGAAGGTACGGTGGGATTTGAAATGGTCGGTAATCTGTTTGTTAACTTGGCCTTCGAAGACCTTAGAAAGGCAGGGTAGGATAGATATAGGTCTGTAGCAGTTTGGGTCGAGAGTGTCTCCCCCTTTGAAGAGGGGGATGACCACAGCTGCTTTCCAATCTTTGGGAATCTCAGACGACATGAAAGAGAGGTTGAACAGGCTATTAATAGGGGTTGCAACAATTTTGGCAGATAATTTTAGAAAGAAAGGGTCCAGATTGTCTAGCCTGGCTGATTTGTAGGGGTCCAGATTTTGCAGCTCTTTCAGAACATCAGCTAACTGGATTTGGGAGAAGGAGAAATGGGGAGGCTTGGGCGAGCTGCTGTGGGGGGTGCAGGACTGTTGACCGGGGTAGGGGTAGCCAGGTGGGAAGCATGGCCAGCTGTAGAAAAATGCTTATTGAAATTCTCAATTATAGTGGATTTATCGATGGTGACAGAGTTTCCTATCCTCAGTGCACTGTGCAGCTGGGAGGAGGTGCTCGTATTCTCCATGGACTTTACAGTGTCCCAGAACTTTTTAGAGTTTGTGTTGCAGGAAGCAAATTTCTGCTTGAAAAAGCTAGCTTTGGCTTTCCTAACTGCCTGTGGATATTGGTTCCTAACTTCCCTGAAAAGTTGCATATCACGGGGGCTGTTCGATGCTAATGCAGAACGCCACAGGATGTTTTTGTGCTGATCAAGGGCAGTCAGGTCTGGAGAGAACCAAGGGCTATATCTGTTCTTGGTTCTAAATTTCTTGAATGGGGCATGCTGTAACGGATCTCTTCGTCGTCTGACGACGAGTATGAAATATCGGACCAATGCGCAGCGTGGTAAGTGTCCATGTTAATTTATTAACTGAACACACAAAACAAAATAACGAAGTGAATGGAAGAAACAAAACAGTACTGCAAGGTGACATACACTAAACAGAAAACAACCACCCACAAATAAGAGTGGGAAAACAGGCTACCTAAGAATGGTTCTCAATCAAAGACAACGATTGACAGCTGCCTCTGATTGGGAACAATACGAGGCCAAAAGCAGAAATACACAACATAGAACAAAAATATTGAATGTCCACCCCAACTCACGCCCTGACCAAACTAAAACAGAAACATACAAAAGGAACTAAGGTCAGGACGTGACACATGCTTATTTAAGATGGTGAGGAAGGCATTTTTAAAGAATAATCAGGAATGCTCTACTGACGGGATGAGGTCAATATCCTTCCAGGACACCCGGGCCAGGTCGATTAGAAAGGCCTGCTCGCTGAAGTGTTTCAGGGAGCGTTTGACAGTGATGAGGGGAGGTCATTTGACCGCAGACCCATTACGAATGCGGCAGTGATTGCTAATGCGGCAGTGATTGCGAAGATCTTGGTTGAAAACAGCAGAGGTGTATTTAGAGGGCAAGTTGGTTAAGATGATATCTATGAGGGTGTCCGTGTATACGGCTTTGGGGTTGTACCTGGTAGGTTCATTGATAATTTGTGTGAGGTTGAGGGCATCAAGCTTCTGTGTTATTTCTTAGTTTTGATGTCTTAACCATTACACTCCAATGTAAAAAATTGTAAAAAATAAAGGAAAACCCTTGAATGAGTAGGTGTGTCCAAACTTTTGAGTGATACTGTATAAATTTTAAAATGATTTACCTTCTTTATTATTTTCCACTAACCCTTTCACCCCTCCCCTAATTTGAGTAAACTAACGGACAACAATACTTAGGCTTCTACTTCCAGCTTATACATACTATATACATTTTACGGACAATATATTTTACATTACTTATCTTTTGTTTGTTTTTAGTCCCAGCCTTCAGCTCCACTCAACCCCTCCCATCTATCTCTGAACACCATCCAGTCCCATCCTTCAGCTCCCCTCAACCCCTACCATCTATTGCATCTCTGAACACCATCCCGTTTTGATTTCTAGCTGTCATATATTTTCCCACTGTGCTGAGATGTTTCACAAAGGTTCTGAACTTTTCTATTTTCATAGTTTATACAGATTGTAAATGATGTATTATTACATTATGGACTGATTGACTATGACTTTTCAAATCCCCCAGCAGTGCTATTTGCAGAGCTAGCTTCATGTAAATGTTGCAATTTTTCAGTCATTCCTGAACCTGCGACCAAAAACAGGGCAGTACCAAAACAAGTAATCTGATGATTCTGGGTGTTAGTTTTAGGGCATGAGGGTAACAGGGCTGGGATGTGTGAGTAATTTGGTTTAGGTTGTGTGGGTAAGTGGGCTGAGGTATATAGAGATTGGAGCTGAGAAATAGGGGTACAGTGCATTCGGAAAGTATTCAGACACCTTGACTTTTGCCACATTTTGTTGTTACAGCTTTATTCTAAAATAGATTATATATATATTTTTTCTTTCTCATCAATCTACATGCAGTACTCCATGATGAAAAAGCAAAAACAGGTTTTTCTAAATGTTTTTCACCCAATTTTTCTTTACAACAAGGACCCCCTTGGAAGTATCACATTTGCAAAAGTATTCAGACCCTTTACTCAGTACTTTGTTGAAGCACCGTTGGCAGCGATTACAGCCTCAAGTCTTCTTGGGTATGACATCACAAGCTTGGCACACCTGTATTTGGTGAGTATGTCCCATTCTTCTCTGCAGATCCTTTGAAGCTCTGTCAGGTTGGATGGGGATGGGACACATCTATTTTCAGATGTTTGAGTCCTGGCCCTAACTGGGCCACGCAAGGACACCCAGAGACTTGTCCCGAAGCCACTCCTGCGTTGTCTTGGCTGTGTGCTTAGGGTCATTGACCTGTTGGAAGGTGAACCTTCGCCTCAGTCTGAGGTCCTGAGCGCTCTGGATCAGGTTTTCATCAAGGATCTCTCTGTACTTTGCTCCGTCCATCTTTCCCTTGATCCTGACTAGTCTCACAGTCCCTGCTGTTGAAAAACATCCCCACAGCATGATGCTGCCACCACCATGCTTCACTGTAGGGATGGTGCCAGGTTTGCTCCAGACGTGACACTTGGCATTCAGGCCAAAGATTTTAAACTTGGTTTCATCAGCCCAGAGAACCTTGTTCCTCATGGTCTGAGAGTCAGTCCGTCAGGTGCCTTTTGGCAAAATCCAAGTGGGCCGTCATGTGCCTTTTACTGAGGAGTGGCTTCCGTCTTGCCACTCTACCATAAAGGCCTGATTGGTGGAGTGCTGCAGAGACGATTGTCCTTCTGGAAGGTTCTCCCATCTCCACAGAGGAACTCTAGAGCTCTGTCAGAGTGACCATCCGATTTCTCGGTTTGGCCGGGCGGCCAGCTATAGGAAGTGTTGCTGGTTCCAAACTTCTTCCATTTAAGAACGCTGGAGGCCACTGTGTTTTTGGGGACCTTCAATGCTGCAGAATTTGTTTTTGTACCCTTCCCCAGATCTGTGCCTTGACACAATCCTGTCTCAAAGCTCTACGGACAATTCCTTCGACCTCATGGCTTGGTTTTTATTCTAACATGCACTGTCAACTGTGGGACCTTATACAGTATAGACAGGTGTGTGCCTTTCCAAATCATGTCCAATCAATTGAATTTACCACAGGTGGACTCCAATCAAGTTGTAGAAACATCTCAAGGGTGATCAATGGAAACAGGATGCACCTGAGCTCAATTTCGAGTCTCATAGCAAAGGGTCTGAATACTTTTGTATCTAAGGTTTTTTATATTATTTGCAAAAATGTCTAAAAACATTTCTTCTCATTATGGGGTATTGTGTGTAGAATTGTATTATATGCAGAGCACTGTATGTTCCCATTGGTCACAATTGTGACCGAGATTAAAACATACTTACATTTAAAACATACATACTTTTACATATATTTCAATATAAAAAAAAAACTGTATGGATTACATGTTAAGGATTAAATGTTAAGGGCATCATATTTGCATCGTGGCATGTCTGGGAAAAATGTTGGAACAAATGGCTTAATAAATGCAGCAACATAACATTATTTATAAAAAGCAATCTATTAATATGGTTTTTGAACACTATTATTTGTTTACAAGCATGATAGCTGGTTCCGTGTGGCTCAGCTGGTAGAGCATGGTGCTTGCAACAACAGTTTTTTAGCTGTGTTTTTAGTTTTTTGCCAATTAGCCAATCAGCGTTTCTCAATGAGTTCAAAGAACATGAATTCATCTGACTGGCATTTGCAACTTCAAAACTGGTAATTACCACCTTCCCACTTGGTTATGATCGCAGTATTACTCCACTCCCAATTTTAATATTCAAATGAAAGGGATAGTCTACCCAAGTTACAACCTCATCTTAGTCCTCATCTTATGGACTCAGAGGATCAGTGGGCCCACACTGATTTTGCTCAATATACTGTATAGCGAATTTGGGGGGTAGCCATGACCAGGAACCCGGGTCCAGCGACTGTGAAGCCAACACCTTAACCATTACACCAAGCGGTCAGAACATTTTGACTAGGTTGCTAGGTGTTGATTTAAGGTCGCTACTTTACCGCCTTCCTTCAGGAGAGTGTTCTAAGTCCCCCACCTGTACACGCCTCTCCGATGGCCTCACAGGCACCGTCCCATTTCTGACACCAATGTAGCAAAGTCGGGGGGCATTCCCAACTGGGACTCGAACCCGGGTCCAGCAACTGTCAAGCCTTAACCGTTACGCCAAGAGGAACGAACATCTTGACTAGGTCGCTAGGTGTTGGCTTAAGGTCGCTTCAATACATTGCAGTACTGTGCTTTACAAAAGGTTAGCACTAGCAGTACAGATCCATTGAAAATATATTCAACAAATACAGTGTACCCAACTTCTAATCATATCATGTAATTCAGACCCCTTTATATACTTGGCTGTTAGAATATTTATAGGTATAAGCCTAATTGATTGATTGATTGATTGATTGATTGATTGGTAGATTGATTGGTAGATTGACTGTCACACAAAACACCAGACTGCATTTCAAACTCTTTATTAATCATAAACAAACGGCATATAATGTAAAAACATCTTCATAACAATAAGATTGCTGCCTGGGCTTAGCTAGTTATTGTGTTTGTCTCATTGGACAAACACATTAACAACAGTACTAACAGTAGTGTGTACTATGCTAACAGTATGTCGACTACAAACCATGTGTGAAATATAGTGCCAATCCAACTGTTTTTTTATTGTCACGTTTCTATGCAATCTAAAATCAATTGATAGCAGTGTATTGATTCTACACGGTTTAAAATGAGAATGGAAAGTATTGGAAAAAGCTTATACTAGCTGTGATCACCCTGTCTGTCTGGAGAAAACCAAATTCCTAGGCTTTTTGAGATTCCTAGGCTTTTTGGAGAAATCATTAGCATCAATGCAGTTAGAGTGAGATATTGTTTCCAAAGTTATGATTCTAACAGATAATGATCATATCATGATCACGCCTATGTTTACACAGCCATCCTAGCAACCCAATTCAGATGTTTGTTTCATATTCAACCATTTTTTTCTGGCTGTTCACACCCAGTTTTATATGGGACAAATTTGCACATTTACACTCATGTGACCTCTGAAATAGCACACATATGAAATGCTAATTTTCTATTTTTTTTTCATGTAAAAAAACAACAAACCTTTCAGAGCAAAAATAATTATTTGATCTGAGCATCCACACGAGGTCGCATATGGAGCATCAGAATCGTATCAGAATTGAGAGTCACACACGGATGTGGAATAAATCAGAACTTAAAAGATTAGATTCCATGTGTTTTTTTGTTGCTGTGGGGGGAAAGATCATATATGTCAGATATGCCAAATAATTGACATAAGATCAAAATTGAGACACCTGTGTAAACACAGCCTTTGTAAATTAGACTATATTCACTCCCATGCTAAGCTAATTCTCCTGGTTTATGAGTTCTTAAACCTAATTAGTAATTTCATTCAGGATCTCTTATCATTGGCTCAATAGTTTGTGGGAAGGAGAGGGTGAAAGTGCATGATTTGTTATAGCTGCGCAAGAACTGAAAGCTCTATTGGTTTACAGAGCCATTGACTATTTCTAGCTATGTGTATGTCAGATGAGGCTGGTGGGAGAAGCTATAGGAGGATGGACTCATTGTACTGGCTGGAATTGAATAAATTAAACGATATCAAACACATCAAACCTATGGCACCCTTAGTGGAGTTAAAAAAACATGAGCTGGTGCACACCCAGAGAAAATTATTTTTTGTTGAGGTGCTGACTAATGGCGAAAAAACTATAAGCTGTAAAAAAATCAAGAGAGTTGCACACTCTATATATAAACTCCCAGTCATTTAATGGGTAAATCACCAACATTTCGGCATAACTGTGCCTTCTTCAGGGTAATGTCATGAATGCTTGAACCAGGTTATGTAGAAAAAAGTGCAATCAATGACCAGTGTCATAATTATTTAGTTAATGCATTGAGTGAAACTGTTAAAGCATATACAGTTGAAGTCGGAGGAAGTTTACATACACCTCGGCCAAATACATTTAAACTCAGTTTTTCAAAATTCTTGACATATAAACCAAGTAAACATTCCCTGTATTAGGTCAGTTAGTATCACCACTTTATTTTAAGAATGTGAAATGTCAGAATAATAGTAGAGAATTATTTATTTTAGCTTTTATTTCTTTCATCACATCCTCAGTGGGTCATAAGTTTACATACACTCAATTAGTATTTGGTAGCATTGCCTTTGAATTGTTTAACCTGGGTCAAACGGTTCGGGTAGCCTTCCACAATCTTCCCACAATAAGTTAGGTGAATTTTGGCCCATTCCTCCTGACAGAGCTGGTGTAGCTGAGCCATGTTTGTAGGCCTCCTTGCTCGCACATGCTTTTTCAGTTCTGCCAACACAAATTTTCTATGGGATTGAGGTCAGGGCTTTGTGATGGCCACTCCAATAGGTTGACTTTGTTGTCCTTAAGCCATTTTGCCACAACTTTGGAAGTATGCTTGGGGTAATTGTCCATTTGGAAGACCCATTTGCGACCTGACTGATGCCTTGAGATGTTGCTTCACTAAATCCACATAATTTTTCCTCCTCATGATGCCGTCTATTTTGGGAAGTGCACCAGTCCCTCCTGCAGCAAAGCACCCCCACGACATGATGCTGCCACCCCCGTGCTTCACAGTTGGGATGGTGTTCTTCGGCTTGCAAGCATCCCCCTTTTTCCTCAAAACATAACGATGGTCATTATGGCCAAACAGTTTTATTTTTGTTTCATCAGACCAGAGTACATTTCTTTGTCCCCATGTGCAGTTGCAAACCATAGTCTGGCTTTTTTATGGAGGTTTTGGAGCAGTGGCTTATTCCTTGGTGAGCGGCAGGTTATTTCAGGTTATGTCGATATAGGACTCGTTTTACTGTGGATATAGATACGTTTGAACCTGTTTCCTTCAGAATCTTCACAAGGTCCTTTGCTGTTGTTCTGGGATTGATTTGCACTTCACACCAAAGTACGTTCATCTCTAGGAGACAGAACGCGTCTTCTTCTTGAGCGGTATGACGGCTGCGTGGTCCATGGTGTTTATACTTGCGTACTATTGTTTGTACAGATGAACGTGGTACCTTCAGGCATTTGGAAATTGCTCCCAAGAATGAACCAGACTTGTGGAGGTCTACAATGTTTTTGGCTGATTTCTTTTGATTTGTCCGTGATGTCAAGCAAATTTTGAAGGTAGGCCTTAAGTGTATGTAAACTTCTGACTTCAACTGTAGCATTAGGAATATATTAGGCTATTGTTATCATATGGAAACATAATTAAATATTGTACATATTATTAACATCAACATACATTATTGTTTAATTCAATTTCACATATATATATTTCATTGTTCCCTATTTCATTAAAACATTTTGTTACAAGTCATCTTTTGGTTCAACCATAATAAGCATCATCAACAGGGGGAACATATTGGGTGTACACTGATAAGCTGATGTCCATTTATAAGACTTGTTCATAAAAGAGAGAGTTGTTCATTTCAATTACATTTTTAAAAATGTAACCAGGCAAGTCAGTTAAGAACAAATTCTTATTTACAATGACGGCCTACCCCAGGCCAACTGTGCGCCGCCCTATGGGACTCCCAGCCTGGATTCAAACTAGGGACTGCAGTGACGGATCTGCACTGAGATGCAGTGCCTAGACTGCTGCTCTGGAGCCCAAACGAAGAGTTCATAAGAAGGGTCTGAGATCAAAGTCAATATTCAGACCACTAGGGGTCAATGTTTTTAGAAAGGGTTTCCAGTAAGCCTCCCTTTGCAGTTGTAGGATCTCGATGTTACTTCCTCTCTTTTGTAGAGCAACATGCTCAATGCCTGAGTATTTGAGGGAGGACATAGGACCTGATGACTCTGATCACTGAACAACTTAAAAAGGATATTACAGAGATCGCAACCTGGTTGGCTTCAAAAAGTGAACTGCTGCTGGATAGTTAATGTTCATATTGAGCTACTGATTGAGCTACTGTGTTCAGCTATGCATTGTTTTAATTATCTTTTTGCTTGTCCTATGTAGGCTTTCCCACATGAACAGGTGATGAGATTGCAGAATATTCCAGTGCTTTTCGGGATTGCTTTCATTTTCTCCAAATACTTGGTGTACTCGGTGCAAAAGACTGTGGCATTGTTTTTCTTCTTTGGTTGAGTTTTTACATATTCCTCTCTTGGTTTTTGAGATCATTGCAGCATCAAGAGTTTTGTCCTTGTATCCTCTCATTTGAATGTATGTCATTTTTGTTGTATTGTTGTCAAAATCTGTCTGGTGGCCACAGATTTGTTTAACCCTGCATAACTGGCTATATTGTAGACCATTCTTGAGGGGAAGTTGTTCAGTGATCAGAGTCATCAGATCCCACGTCCTCCCTCAAATACACAGGCATTGAGCATGTTGCTCTACCAAGGAGGAGGTAACATTGAGATCCTACTACTACTAAGGAAGGCTTACTGGATATCCTTTCTGAAAACATTGACCCCTAGTGGTCTGAATATTGACTTTATATATATTAAATATGTTTGTGAAATTGAATTAAACAATAAAGTATGTTGATGTTAATATTATGTACAATATTTAATTACGTTTCCATAGGATAACAATAGCCTAATATATCTAATATGCTAGAAACACTTGTTTTTTACATTTTTTTTTACAATTTCACTCAATCAAATAATAAATAATAAATAATTATGACACACCCCTCACTATTGTCATTGGTTGCACTAATTGCACTGTTTGTCTACATAACCTGGTTCAAGCGTTCGTGACATTACCCTGAAGAAGGCAAATGGATGCCGAAACGTTGGTGATTTACCCATCAAATTACTGGGAATTTATATAGAGTGTGCTACTCTATTCTCTTTATTTCCCTTAGCGGAGTTGCCAACAACTGGTTTTCAGGGATACAGCCATCTTCCGACTTCCTTTTGCGCTGAAAACCGGATATTCTCAGGCGTTTCTGTTACGCCTGCTACGTTAAGTTTAAACACATGGAAACTACATGTTTGACTCCATTTCATTTATATCATTCCAGCCATTCCAGTGAGCCTGTCCTCCTATAGCTGCTCCCACCAGCCTCCTCTGCTAAGCGTGTGTCCATTTATTAATTCTTCTACCTAAGAATGGTTCTCAATCAAAGACAACGATTGACAGCTGCCTCTGATTGGGAACAATACGAGGCCAAAAGCAGAAATACACAACATAGAACAAAAATATTGAATGTCCACCCCAACTCACGCCCTGACCAAACTAAAACAGAAACATACAAAAGGAACTAAGGTCAGGACGTGACACATGCTTATTTAAGATGGTGAGGAAGGCATTTTTAAAGAATAATCAGGAATGCTCTACTGACGGGATGAGGTCAATATCCTTCCAGGACACCCGGGCCAGGTCGATTAGAAAGGCCTGCTCGCTGAAGTGTTTCAGGGAGCGTTTGACAGTGATGAGGGGAGGTCATTTGACCGCAGACCCATTACGAATGCGGCAGTGATTGCTAATGCGGCAGTGATTGCGAAGATCTTGGTTGAAAACAGCAGAGGTGTATTTAGAGGGCAAGTTGGTTAAGATGATATCTATGAGGGTGTCCGTGTATACGGCTTTGGGGTTGTACCTGGTAGGTTCATTGATAATTTGTGTGAGGTTGAGGGCATCAAGCTTCTGTGTTATTTCTTAGTTTGATGTCTTCACCATTACACTCCAATGTAAAAATTGTAAAAAATAAAGGAAAACCCTTGAATGAGTAGGTGTGTCCAAACTTTTGAGTGATACTGTATAAATTTTAAAATGATTTACCTTCTTTATTATTTTCCACTAACCCTTTCACCCCTCCCCTAATTTGAGTAAACTAACGGACAACAATACTTAGGCTTCTACTTCCAGCTTATACATACTATATACATTTTACGGACAATATATTTTACATTACTTATCTTTTGTTTGTTTTTAGTCCCAGCCTTCAGCTCCACTCAACCCCTCCCATCTATCTCTGAACACCATCCAGTCCCATCCTTCAGCTCCCTCAACCCCTACCATCTATTGCATCTCTGAACACCATCCCGTTTTGATTTCTAGCTGTCATATATTTTCCCACTGTGCTGAGATGTTTCACAAAAGGTTCTGAACTTTTCTATTTTCATAGTTTATACAGATTGTAAATGATGTATTATTACATTATGGACTGATTGACTATGACTTTTCAAATCCCCCAGCAGTGCTATTTGCAGAGCTAGCTTCATGTAAATGTTGCAATTTTTCAGTCATTCCTGAACCTGCGACCAAAAACAGGGCAGTACCAAAACAAGTAATCTGATGATTCTGGGTGTTAGTTTTAGGGCATGAGGGTAACAGGGCTGGGATGTGTGAGTAATTTGGTTTAGGTTGTGTGGGTAAGTGGGCTGAGGTATATAGAGATTGGAGCTGAGAAATAGGGGTACAGTGCATTCGGAAAGTATTCAGACACCTTGACTTTTGCCACATTTTGTTGTTACAGCTTTATTCTAAAATAGATTATATATATATTTTTTCTTTCTCATCAATCTACATGCAGTACTCCATGATGAAAAAGCAAAAACAGGTTTTTCTAAATGTTTTTCACCCAATTTTTCTTTACAACAAGGACCCCCTTGGAAGTATCACATTTGCAAAAGTATTCAGACCCTTTACTCAGTACTTTGTTGAAGCACCGTTGGCAGCGATTACAGCCTCAAGTCTTCTTGGGTATGACATCACAAGCTTGGCACACCTGTATTTGGTGAGTATGTCCCATTCTTCTCTGCAGATCCTTTGAAGCTCTGTCAGGTTGGATGGGGATGGGACACATCTATTTTCAGATGTTTGAGTCCTGGCCCTAACTGGGCCACGCAAGGACACCCAGAGACTTGTCCCGAAGCCACTCCTGCGTTGTCTTGGCTGTGTGCTTAGGGTCATTGACCTGTTGGAAGGTGAACCTTCGCCTCAGTCTGAGGTCCTGAGCGCTCTGGATCAGGTTTTCATCAAGGATCTCTCTGTACTTTGCTCCGTCCATCTTTCCCTTGATCCTGACTAGTCTCACAGTCCCTGCTGTTGAAAAACATCCCCACAGCATGATGCTGCCACCACCATGCTTCACTGTAGGGATGGTGCCAGGTTTGCTCCAGACGTGACACTTGGCATTCAGGCCAAAGATTTTAAACTTGGTTTCATCAGCCCAGAGAACCTTGTTCCTCATGGTCTGAGAGTCAGTCCGTCAGGTGCCTTTTGGCAAAATCCAAGTGGGCCGTCATGTGCCTTTTACTGAGGAGTGGCTTCCGTCTTGCCACTCTACCATAAAGGCCTGATTGGTGGAGTGCTGCAGAGACGATTGTCCTTCTGGAAGGTTCTCCCATCTCCACAGAGGAACTCTAGAGCTCTGTCAGAGTGACCATCCGATTTCTCGGTTTGGCCGGGCGGCCAGCTATAGGAAGTGTTGCTGGTTCCAAACTTCTTCCATTTAAGAACGCTGGAGGCCACTGTGTTTTTGGGGACCTTCAATGCTGCAGAATTTGTTTTTGTACCCTTCCCCAGATCTGTGCCTTGACACAATCCTGTCTCAAAGCTCTACGGACAATTCCTTCGACCTCATGGCTTGGTTTTTATTCTAACATGCACTGTCAACTGTGGGACCTTATACAGTATAGACAGGTGTGTGCCTTTCCAAATCATGTCCAATCAATTGAATTTACCACAGGTGGACTCCAATCAAGTTGTAGAAACATCTCAAGGGTGATCAATGGAAACAGGATGCACCTGAGCTCAATTTCGAGTCTTTCGAGTGGCCTTTATATACTTGGCTGTTAGAATATTTATAGGTATAAGCCTAATTGATTGATTGATTGATTGATTGATTGATTGGTAGATTGATTGGTAGATTGACTGTCACACAAAACACCAGACTGCATTTCAAACTCTTTATTAATCATAAACAAACGGCATATAATGTAAAAACATCTTCATAACAATAAGATTGCTGCCTGGGCTTAGCTAGTTATTGTGTTTGTCTCATTGGACAAACACATTAACAACAGTACTAACAGTAGTGTGTACTATGCTAACAGTATGTCGACTACAAACCATGTGTGAAATATAGTGCCAATCCAACTGTTTTTTTATTGTCACGTTTCTATGCAATCTAAAATCAATTGATAGCAGTGTATTGATTCTACACGGTTTAAAATGAGAATGGAAAGTATTGGAAAAAGCTTATACTAGCTGTGATCACCCTGTCTGTCTGGAGAAAACCAAATTCCTAGGCTTTTTGAGATTCCTAGGCTTTTGGAGAAATCATTAGCATCAATGCAGTTAGAGTGAGATATTGTTTCCAAAGTTATGATTCTAACAGATAATGATCATATCATGATCACGCCTATGTTTACACAGCCATCCTAGCAACCCAATTCAGATGTTTGTTTCATATTCAACCATTTTTTTCTGGCTGTTCACACCCAGTTTTATATGGGACAAATTTGCACATTTACACTCATGTGACCTCTGAAATAGCACACATATGAAATGCTAATTTTCTATTTTTTTTTCATGTAAAAAAACAACAAACCTTTCAGAGCAAAAATAATTATTTGATCTGAGCATCCACACGAGGTCGCATATGGAGCATCAGAATCGTATCAGAATTGAGAGTCACACACGGATGTGGAATAAATCAGAACTTAAAAGATTAGATTCCATGTGTTTTTTTGTTGCTGTGGGGGGAAAGATCATATATGTCAGATATGCCAAATAATTGACATAAGATCAAAATTGAGACACCTGTGTAAACACAGCCTTTGTAAATTAGACTATATTCACTCCCATGCTAAGCTAATTCTCCTGGTTTATGAGTTCTTAAACCTAATTAGTAATTTCATTCAGGATCTCTTATCATTGGCTCAATAGTTTGTGGGAAGGAGAGGGTGAAAGTGCATGATTTGTTATAGCTGCGCAAGAACTGAAAGCTCTATTGGTTTACAGAGCCATTGACTATTTCTAGCTATGTGTATGTCAGATGAGGCTGGTGGGAGAAGCTATAGGAGGATGGACTCATTGTACTGGCTGGAATTGAATAAATTAAAC
This sequence comes from Oncorhynchus nerka, assembly GCF_034236695.1. Classification (NCBI taxonomy): domain Eukaryota; kingdom Metazoa; phylum Chordata; class Actinopteri; order Salmoniformes; family Salmonidae; genus Oncorhynchus; species Oncorhynchus nerka. The sequence goes on along the minus strand of NC_088423.1, from coordinate 60,145,235 downwards.
GATATCAAACACATCAAACCTATGGCACCCTTAGTGGAGTTAAAAAAAACATGAGCTGGTGCACACCCAGAGAAAATTATTTTTTGTTGAGGTGCTGACTAATGGCGAAAAAACTATAAGCTGTAAAAAATCAAGAGAGTTGCACACTCTATATATAAACTCCCAGTCATTTAATGGGTAAATCACCAACATTTCGGCATAACTGTGCCTTCTTCAGGGTAATGTCATGAATGCTTGAACCAGGTTATGTAGAAAAAAGTGCAATCAATGACCAGTGTCATAATTATTTAGTTAATGCATTGAGTGAAACTGTTAAAGCATAGACAGTTGAAGTCGGAGGAAGTTTACATACACCTCGGCCAAATACATTTAAACTCAGTTTTTCAAAATTCTTGACATATAAACCAAGTAAACATTCCCTGTATTAGGTCAGTTAGTATCACCACTTTATTTTAAGAATGTGAAATGTCAGAATAATAGTAGAGAATTATTTATTTTAGCTTTTATTTCTTTCATCACATCCCCAGTGGGTCATAAGTTTACATACACTCAATTAGTATTTGGTAGCATTGCCTTTGAATTGTTTAACCTGGGTCAAACGGTTCGGGTAGCCTTCCACAATCTTCCCACAATAAGTTAGGTGAATTTTGGCCCATTCCTCCTGACAGAGCTGGTGTAGCTGAGCCATGTTTGTAGGCCTCCTTGCTCGCACATGCTTTTTCAGTTCTGCCAACACAAATTTTCTATGGGATTGAGGTCAGGGCTTTGTGATGGCCACTCCAATAGGTTGACTTTGTTGTCCTTAAGCCATTTTGCCACAACTTTGGAAGTATGCTTGGGGTAATTGTCCATTTGGAAGACCCATTTGCGACCTGACTGATGCCTTGAGATGTTGCTTCACTAAATCCACATAATTTTTCCTCCTCATGATGCCGTCTATTTTGGGAAGTGCACCAGTCCCTCCTGCAGCAAAGCACCCCCACGACATGATGCTGCCACCCCCGTGCTTCACAGTTGGGATGGTGTTCTTCGGCTTGCAAGCATCCCCCTTTTTCCTCAAAACATAACGATGGTCATTATGGCCAAACAGTTTTATTTTTGTTTCATCAGACCAGAGTACATTTCTTTGTCCCCATGTGCAGTTGCAAACCATAGTCTGGCTTTTTTATGGAGGTTTTGGAGCAGTGGCTTATTCCTTGGTGAGCGGCATTTCAGGTTATGTCGATATAGGACTCGTTTTACTGTGGATATAGATACGTTTGAACCTGTTTCCTTCAGAATCTTCACAAGGTCCTTTGCTGTTGTTCTGGGATTGATTTGCACTTCACACCAAAGTACGTTCATCTCTAGGAGACAGAACGCGTCTTCTTCTTGAGCGGTATGACGGCTGCGTGGTCCATGGTGTTTATACTTGCGTACTATTGTTTGTACAGATGAACGTGGTACCTTCAGGCATTTGGAAATTGCTCCCAAGAATGAACCAGACTTGTGGAGGTCTACAATGTTTTTGGCTGATTTCTTTTGATTTGTCCGTGATGTCAAGCAAATTTTGAAGGTAGGCCTTAAAGTGTATGTAAACTTCTGACTTCAACTGTAGCATTAGGAATATATTAGGCTATTGTTATCATATGGAAACATAATTAAATATTGTACATATTATTAACATCAACATACATTATTGTTTAATTCAATTTCACATATATATATTTCATTGTTCCCTATTTCATTAAAACATTTTGTTACAAGTCATCTTTTGGTTCAACCATAATAATCATCATCAACAGGGGGAACATATTGGGTGTACACTGATAAGCTGATGTCCATTTATAAGACTTGTTCATAAAAGAGAGAGTTGTTCATTTCAATTACATTTTTAAAAATGTAACCAGGCAAGTCAGTTAAGAACAAATTCTTATTTACAATGACGGCCTACCCCAGGCCAACTGTGCGCCGCCCTATGGGACTCCCAGCCTGGATTCAAACTAGGGACTGCAGTGACGGATCTTGCACTGAGATGCAGTGCCTTAGACTGCTGCTCTGGAGCCCAAACGAAGAGTTCATAAGAAGGGTCTGAGATCAAAGTCAATATTCAGACCACTAGGGGTCAATGTTTTTAGAAAGGGTTTCCAGTAAGCCTCCCTTTGCAGTTGTAGGATCTCGATGTTACTTCCTCTCTTTTGTAGAGCAACATGCTCAATGCCTGAGTATTTGAGGGAGGACATAGGACCTGATGACTCTGATCACTGAACAACTTAAAAAGGATATTACAGAGATCGCAACCTGGTTGGCTTCAAAAAAGTGAACTGCTGCTGGATAGTTAATGTTCATATTGAGCTACTGATTGAGCTACTGTGTTCAGCTATGCATTGTTTTAATTATATTTTTGCTTGTCCTATGTAGGCTTTCCCACATGAACAGGTGATGAGATTGCAGAATATTCCAGTGCTTTTTCGGGATTGCTTTCATTTTCTCCAAATACTTGGTGTACTCGGTGCAAAAGACTGTGGCATTGTTTTTCTTCTTTGGTTGAGTTTTTACATATTCCTCTCTTGGTTTTTGAGATCATTGCAGCATCAAGAGTTTTGTCCTTGTATCCTCTCATTTGAATGTATGTCATTTTTGTTGTATTGTTGTCAAAATCTGTCTGGTGGCCACAGATTCGTTTAACCCTGCATAACTGGCTATATTGTAGACCATTCTTGAGGGGAAGTTGTTCAGTGATCAGAGTCATCAGATCCCACGTCCTCCCTCAAATACACAGGCATTGAGCATGTTGCTCTACCAAGGAGGAGGTAACATTGAGATCCTACTACTACTAAGGAAGGCTTACTGGATATCCTTTCTGAAAACATTGACCCCTAGTGGTCTGAATATTGACTTTATATATATTAAATATGTTTGTGAAATTGAATTAAACAATAAAGTATGTTGATGTTAATATTATGTACAATATTTAATTACGTTTCCATAGGATAACAATAGCCTAATATATCTAATATGCTAGAAACACTTGTTTTTTACTTTTTTTTTTACAATTTCACTCAATCAAATAATAAATAATAAATAATTATGACACACCCCTCACTATTGTCATTGGTTGCACTAATTGCACTGTTTGTCTACATAACCTGGTTCAAGCGTTCGTGACATTACCCTGAAGAAGGCAAATGGATGCCGAAACGTTGGTGATTTACCCATCAAATTACTGGGAATTTATATAGAGTGTGCTACTCTATTCTCTTTATTTCCCTTAGCGGAGTTGCCAACAACTGGTTTTCAGGGATACAGCCATCTTCCGACTTCCTTTTGCGCTGAAAACCGGATATTCTCAGGCGTTTCTGTTACGCCTGCTACGTTAAGTTTAAACACATGGAAACTACATGTTTGACTCCATTTCATTTATATCATTCCAGCCATTCCAGTGAGCCTGTCCTCCTATAGCTGCTCCCACCAGCCTCCTCTGCTAAGCGTGTGTCCATTTATTAATTCTTCCGTCTTTTTTGCCTGTCTGTTGAACTGCCTGTCTCGCTCCAATCATCAGTGTGTGCCTGTGGTTTAGTCTCCTCTTCTATGTGTGTGTATATGTTTTTGTGAGCGACTTTTTCCCAGTCTTCCTTCTCCTTTTGTTTAAGGGGCTCTCAGCGCACCTTCCCCCCTGAAACAGAATGAGAAGAGGAGCCCAGTTAGAGTCTGCCTCATCATGGACACTAGCCATAATCAACCAATCAGTACACCTTGTAATTAACCAATCAACCAATCAATGAACCTGCAAATCACCAGCCCACTATACTGATCAATCAATCAAACTACCTCAAAGCATAACTCAGGTCACTGAAGTGTGTCCACAGCTGATATCAGACTCAAAGGAGCAGTGCCAATGTCTGGTTGTACTCTCTGTTGTCCTGCCTGTCTGTTGTCTATTGGAAGTTCAGACTTCTTTGTATACTGTTTTGGATTTTATATGACTATAATGCTGATTGTTTTTTTTAACATCATTTTGAGTTTCATGATCTGTGAGATGCTGTATGTGTATGAGAAAGTCATGAGGCCAGCTTTACTTACTGTTCTGAACAGCGTTCTCCTGTCAGAGGGGGAGACACAAAACAAAATATGTTAGACTTCAGATCCCATTTACCTACGTCCTCTTTCAGTTAATGTCCTGTTCAGTTGAAGTTTAAGAACAACTTTGAATAACAATGAAAATTTGATTATAAAGAACTCCCCCAGCCTTATCTCTAACCCAAAACCAGGGTCTTGTTCAGTCTTTGCACCAAACAGAAGAACATTTACTGAAACAAGGAAGGACTACCTGAACTTATCCGATAAGAAATGTGCTTTACCATGTAAAGTGTTTTGCTACAGTGTGCCTTAATGAATACTATCCGGGTGTGTTGTCTTGTGCTATTAGGAGGTTAGTCACTCACCGATCCACTTGGAGTCAGGACAGGCTGAGGTAACATACGACCGAAGCCCTGAACAATCCAGCCCACCACACTGTAGAAGGAGAACAGAGATGTCAGAAAATGGACTGTCTACATCATATGGCATGTTTAAGGGCTGCTATCATGCTTTACGAGTATAGCACATTTCAGGGCTATTACTATGTTATAACAGTGTTATGAATGTATTTGCAAGCCGTTCCCATGTTATAGCAGCGTAGAGAATGTGTCAGACCACTGGGAAGGGAAAGGGGATACTTAGTCAGTTGCACAACTGAATGCATTCTACCGAAATGTGTCTTCTGTATTTAACCCATTTAACCCTCTCAATCAAAGAGGTATGGGGGCTGCCTTAATCGTTGTCATAAGCATGGCATTTCCTGTTAATTATAAGCTGCGGCCATTTTGTCACCTACTTGGGCTGTTTCTCCTCCTCACTGTCATGACAACAGATACAGTGGCAAGAAAAAGTATGTGAACCCTTTGGAATTACCTGGATTTCTGCATAAATTGGTCATCAAATTTGATCTGATCTTCATCTAAGTCACAACAATAGACAAACAGTGTGCTCAAACTAACACACAAATTATTGTGTTTTTCGTGTCTATATTGAACACATCATTTAAACATTCACAGTGTAGGTTAGACAAAGTATGTGAACCCCTAGGCTAATGAATTCTCCAAAAGCTAATTGGAGTCAGAAGTCAGCTAACCTGGAGTCCAATCAATGAGACGAGATTGGAGATGTTGGTTAGAGCTGCCTTGCCCTATAAAAAACTCATAAAATGTGAGTTTGCTATTCACAAGAAGCATTGCCTGATGTGAACCATGCCTCAAACAAAAGAGATCTCAGAAGACCTAAGATTAAGAATTGTTGACTTGCATAAAGCTGGAAAGGGTTACAAAAGTATCTCTAAAAGCCTTGATGTTCATCAGTCCACAGTAAGACAAATTGTCTATAAATTGAGAAAGTTCAGCACCGTTGCTACTCTCCCTAGGAGTGGCCATCTTGCAAAAATGACTGCAAGAGCACAGCACAGAATGCTCAATGAGGTTAAGAAGAATCCTAGAGTGCCAGCTAAAGCCTTACAGAAATCTCTGGAACATGCTAACATTTCAGTTGACGAGTCTACGATAAATCAAATCTAAATATTTTTTTTAGTTGTCACATACACATGGTTAGCAGATGTTAATGCGAGCGTAGCGAAATGCTTGTGCTTCTAGTTCCGACCATGCAGTAATATCTAACAAGTAATCTAACATAACAATTTCACAACAACTAGCTTATACACACACAAGTGTAAAGGAATGAATAAGAATATGTACATAAAAATATATGAATGAGCGATGGCCAAACAGCATAGGCAAGATGCAGTAGATGGTATAGAGTACAGCATATACATATGAGATGAGTAATCTAGGGTATGTAAACATTATATAAAATAGCATTGTTTAAAGTGGCTAGTGATACATTTATTACATCAATTGTTTTCATTATTAAAGTGGCTAGAGATGAGTCAGTGTGTTGGCAGCAGCCACTCAAAGTTAGTGATGGCTGATTAACAGTCTGATGGCCTTGAGATAGAAGCTGTTTTTCAGTCTCTCGGGCCCGCTTTGATGCACCTGTACTGACCTCGCCTTCTAGATGATAGCGGGGTGAACGGGCAGTGGCTCGGGTGGTTGTTGTCCTTGATGATCTTTTTGGCCTTCCTGTGACATCGGGTGCTGTAGGTGTCCTGGAGGGCAGGTAGTTCGCTCCCGGTGATGCGTTGTGCAGACCTCACTAGCCTCTGGAGAGCCTTACGGTTGTGGGTGGAGCAGTTGCCGTTTCAGCCAGTGATACAGCCCGACAGGATGCTCTCGATTGTGCATCTGTAGAAGTTTGTGAGTGCTTTTGGTGACACGCCAAATTTCTTTAGCCTCCTGAGGTTGAAGAGGCGCTGCTGCACCTTCTTCACCACGCTGTCTGTGTGGGTGGAACATTTCAGTTTGTCTGTGATGTGTACGCCAAGGAACTTAAAACGTTCCACCTTCTCCACTACTGTCCCGTCAATGTGGATAGGGGGCTGCTCCCTCTGCTGTTTCCTGAAGTCCACGATCATTGCCTTTGTTTTGTTGACATTGAGTGTGGCGTTATTTTCCTGACACCACACTCTGAGGGCCCCTTGAGTTGGATGTGTGCACGGCCACGCAGTCATGGGTGAACAGGGAGTACAGGAGTGGGTTGAGAACGCACCCTTGTGGGGCCCCAGTGTTGAGGATCAGCGGGGTGGAGATGTTGTTACCTACCCTCACCACCTGGGGGTGGCCCGTCAGGAAGTCCAGGACCCAGTTACACTAAACAAGAATGGTGTTCATGAGAGGACACCACAGAAAAAAACACTGCTGTCCAAAAAAAGCCAAAGGTAGGTCAACCTGTTATTAAATCCAAGGGTTCACATACTTTTCCAACCCTGCACTGTGAATGTTTACACAGTGTGTTCAATAAAGACATGAAAACGGATAATTGCTTGTGTGTTAATAGTTTAAGCAGACTGTGTTTGTCTATTGTTGTGACTTAGATGAAGATCAGATCAAATTCTATGACCAAATGATGCAGAAATCCAGGTCTTTCCAAAAGGTTCACATACCTTTTCTTGCCACTGTACATAACAATACAACAGCGTTATAGAGATAGCAGAAAAATGTATTTTTTCATTAAACTGTTCAAATAGTTCCCTTTACAACCTCTGTACAATCTGTAATATTTACATGAATAAGTACATATTTGTGTATCAAATGTATCAATGAGCTTGTAGTGTAAATACAAAGCGTAAACGTCTGTGAGACTCACTTTGCTTTGGCCTCCTCTTCAGCTTCCGGAGATTTGGAGGTCACTGCAAGGGCAGAACAAACAGCTCATAAATATGCAACAAATGTAAAAAAAAAAATATATATATAGGCTTGCTGGTGCATGAGGTTTCTAGCCTCAGAACAAGATATAAGATTGGTGATAGGCTGTGGAACCAATATAGAGTAACCTATTGCTCAGCACCCCCAAGCATCCCTATAATAAATATGAGGATCTCTGCGTGTTAGAAGATAACCTTTCTGTGGGCAGGCGGCCTTGTCTGAGACGTCTTTGTTGTCAGCTGGCTGTGGAACCACCTTCTCAAAACCCTGTTTGATCCACTCATACACCCTGAGAACAGAACACACCACACACAGGCACAAACACACACATTAGAATGTCATTGGAGACAACAAAGTGGGTAGAAGAGAGAGATTGAAGGGAGAGGCATTCATGCACACACACACACACACACACACACACACACACACACACACACACACACACACACACACACACACACACACACACACACACACACACACACACACACACACACACACACACACACACACACACACACCTGGGTGGGATTCCCTTCTCTTCTTGAGGCTCTTCATCTGACATAACCTCCACCACAGGAATATGAGGAAGAGGCTCTGCATCTAGAGATAAGGAGTTGATCATCATCATCATCATCACCCCCATCCCAAAATCATCAATAGAACCACACGCAATGTCATGAATATTATCATGCTAGTACTTCTACCCACAGAAAAAATATGTTGTTAGCTCTCACCTGGGACATCTTGGATAGCATGCACCTGAAGGAAACAAACATTCACAGAACATCTGTCAATACTCAACAATAACAGATAAGCATTGTAATGAGTCGTAAGTAGTTTGTGTACATTCAGAAAGTCTTCAGATCCCTTGAATTATTCCACATTTTGTTGTGTTACAGCCTGAATAAAACATTTATTAAATATATGTTTTTTTTTACCCATCTACAAACAATACCACATAATAACAAAGTGAAAACATGTTTCTCGACATTTATGGAAGAAAATATTACAGAAAGTCTTTTTGAGTCTAAGAGCTTTGCGCACCTGGATTGTTCAATGTTTGAAAATTATTCAAGCTCTGTCAAGTTGGTTGTTGATCTTTGTTAGACAGCCATTTTCTTTCCATAGATTCTCATGCAGATTTAAGTCAAAACTAACTAGGCCCAATCAAGAACATTCAATGTCGTCTTGGTAAGCAGCTCTAGCGTATATTTGGCCGTATATTTGTGTTTTTGTTTATTGTCCTGCAGAAAGGTGAATTTGTGGTTCTCAGTAATGTGTTTGATTTGGCCCAAACATAACTCTTTGTATTCAGGAAATAAAGTTAATTTCTTTGCCACTTTTTAAAATATTTTTAAAACTTTTTAACTTAAAAAAAAACTTATTGCATGGAATATTTGTATTCTGTACAGACTTCCTTCTTTTTACTCTGTCATTTAGGTTAGTATTGTGGAGTAACTACAAAATTGTTGATGTATCCTCAGTTTTCTCCTATCACAGCCATTCAACTTTTTTTTAAGTCCTCATTGGACTGAAATTGCTGAGCGGTTTACTTCCTCTCCGACAACTGAGTTAGGAAGGACGCCTGTATCTTTGTAGGGACTGGGTAAATTGATATACCATCCAAAGTGTAATGAATAACGTCACTATGCTCAAAGAAATATTCAATGTCTTCGTTTTCTATTTTTACCCATCTATCAATAGGTGCCCTTCTTTGCTAAGCATAGGAAAACCTCCCTGGTCTTTGTGGTTGAATCTGTGTTTGAAAATCATTGCCTGACTGAGGGACCTTACAGATAATTGTATGTGTGGGGTACAGAGATAAGGTAGTCATTCAAAAATCATGTTAAACACTACTATTGCACACAGAGTGAGTCCATGCAACTTATTATGTGACTTGTTCAGCAAATGTTTACTCCTGAACATATTTAGACATGCCATAACAAAGGGGATGAATACGTATTGACTCAAGACATTTCAGCTTTTAATTTTGTATTAATTTGTAAATATTTCTAAAAACATAATTCCACTTTGACATTATGGGGTATTGTGTGTGTAGTCCAGTGACACCAAATCTATTTAAAATTCAGGCTGTAACACAACAAAATGTGGAAAAAGTCAAGGAGAGTGTGTTCTTTCTGAAGGCACTGTAGGAACCTGCACATATACACAACTCTGGACCTGAACAGCTACAGGGTTAGAAATATGTTTCTCAAAATGCATACTACCGTGCTCCGCATATTGGAGCATGGGAGGGTCAGAGTATGAGTCCAAATCAAAAGTACGCGAAACGGAGCACGGAGAGCACTTCTCGGACGAGTACTCCATTTGTACATGTTTTGAAGGATGCATTGACGCAAGCTTCAACGGAAAGTATGCGTAGAAATATGACGGAACCATGTCAAAAAAACGACGCAAAACTTCTGATAATCAATGGTGTCCATTATTTGAGCTGAAGCGAGAGAAAATAAACCCTGACTTTAGAATGAAATGTTGCCCAGTCACATCTCATATGTTGCCTTACTACAATATTTTATCTTGATACATTAATAAGTACATACTGTGTTAATTTTGGCATTACCTGCCTACAATACCCACTGTAGTGTAAGTAGATTGCAAGCCCATAGTAAATCAATAGGGCTAACGGCAACTGTCGAGCTACTACTGTTCGCTAGCTAGATAGCCACAAAGATTTCACATCTAAGTTACCTTGCATAACATTAGTTTGAGATAGATGAACAGGCGAAAATGATCTGGTTAGCTCGATTATTACGATTCACATATAGCTTGCTGATAGTTATGAAAAAACGTTTGCTTTTCGTATATCTTGTTTAGTCTCTATTGTTGCCAATATCCTTGGCTAGAAGAAGGTTCAGTGAATGGAGAGGTCCAGTGTGAGGTAATACAGTAGGGGGAGTGCGAGTGCTTTTAAAATGTTATGTTTTATTTCGTCCTCACAATAACGTACTCAAGAGAACGTCCTCTGAGAATGCACTCGGAGTATGAGAGTGTGGAGCATGGTAGTATGCATGTTGTGAAACACCCGCTGTATTCTTAATTCATTATCACACAGTGCATGCATGCATGGAATGACTGCTGTCAAATTCTTCCAAAGGCTGCCACTGAAGTGAGGAGACATTCAAATGGAGATGTTATGTGATTGGATAATATCATTCGGTTTTGATAGCTGACTCATATAAATGTGATTCTCCAATCAGGGACTGTGGAAAACCCTTTTCTCTCCAGGTCAAGAGTTATCGATCCCCATAGATCATCAAACAGCTAAACCACAGGAATCACCACCTCGCAGAATCTGCTTGAGCGGATGACATGTGAATCATTGTTGCCAGCAAGAACCCTCCCTCTCAGCCTTAAGTTAAGGCACAGCTGGGGTGGGAGATGGGTAGCAATGGGACATTGTGGCGAATGGATCTCTAGAACCAAGTTTGAACATGGCTGTAGCAGGTCCGTTAGCATTGGGTTTAAGTTAGCATAGCATAGCAACGCCCATATTATAGCTAGCTACTTACGCTTGGTCATTTCTGGAATCTGAATGGAAATTCTATTAAACATAGCTAGCTTAGCTCCAAGTACATACATGAGAGTTTGAGAAGGCTAATGCTACACGTTAGCATAAGCCATGAGTCATTTTGGTTAGCATATTAGCAAGGCCCTTGACGTTGCTACTTACGGTAGGTGTTTTCTTAACCTCCGGCGCATTGCTCACCTCTGCAATCTGAATGGAAATGCTGTTAAACATGGCTAGCCTGGCTCCAAGTACAGAACGGAGAGTTTGAGTAAGCTAATGCTACACGTTAGCGTAAGCCATGAGACATTTTGGTTAGCATATTAGCAAGGCCCTTGATGTAGCTACTTACGCTAGGTTTTTTCTTAACCTCCGGCGCCTTGCTCACCTCTGCAATCTGTATGGAAATGCTGTTAAACATGGCTAGCCTGGCACCAAGTACAGAATTGAGAGTTTGAGAAAGCTAATGCTACATGTTAGCATAAGCCATGAGTAGTTTTGGTTAGCATATTAGCAAGGCCCTTGATGTAGCTACTTACGCTAGGTTTTTTCTTAACCTCCGGCGCCTTGCTCACCTCTGCAATCTGAATGGAAATGCTGTTAAGCATGGCTAGCCTGGCACCAAGTACAGAATTGAGAGTTTGAGAAAGCTAATGCTACACGTTAGCATAAGCCATGAGTAATTTTGGTTAGAAGATTAGCAAGGCCCTTGATGTAGCTACTTACGCTAGGTTTTTTCTTAACCTCCGGCGCCTTGCTCACCTCTGGAATCTGAATGGAAATGCTGTTAAACATGGCTAGCCTGGCACCAAGTACAGAATTGAGAGTTTGAGAAAGCTAATGCTACATGTTAGCATAAACCGTGAGTAGTTTTGGTTAGCATATTAGCAAGGCCCTTGATGTAGCTACTTACGCTAGGTTTTTTCTTAACCTCCGGCACCTTGATCACCTCTGCAATCTGTATGGAAATGCTGTTAAAAACGTCTATCCTGGTTCCAAGTACAGGACAGAGATGAGTCAAAGAAAGCTAATGCTATAATTTAACTATGAATAATACATTTTGGTCCTCTCTAACTGAGATTGTTTTTATTTATTAGAGCTTGCTGATTGAAGTTAACAAATGCTTGAGGGGCTACCTAAGTCCTCTTTACTTTAACATTTTTAGTGTACAGTGTGATTTTAGGTAGGGGCTGTTCTATAGCTACAACACTTAACCACAACCAATTTAACTGACTTAGAAGTTCAGACAATACTGCTACAGGCTATTACTCAAATAAAATCTGCGGAACCCTTCAGGGCACCTGTCAGACCATTCCATATGTACCTCTGTTGTCACTGCAGGCTCCACCTCCTCCATGTTTTTCAATTCAGGCTGTGGAACCACACTGGCCAATCCCTGGGCAATCCAGCCGATGACGCTCGACCCCTGTCTGTGGAGAGATAAAATATGAAAATTGTTTTGATTAACAACCACTTTCATTGACAGCTTTGGCCACGGCTTTGCTAAATATATACATTAGAATGCGGTAGGAGGGCTGTGAAAGCAGTTTACAGTAACGCACGCGTGGGCAGTGGCAGAACTGGTACGAGTTTTGAACTTTTTAGGTTTGACGTATCAGAAGATGGTCAATTCAGGTATTGTAGCTTATATTTGTTACATTGAACTTAATATTTTCACCATGGCATTCTAAATCTGAATAAATAAAAAATAGATGCCAATGAATGGGAAGGATTATGGGAAGGATTGGCAGCATTTAGATGGTGCTAAACCCTTTCCCATTAGGTTAGCGAGATCTACAAAACTCATGTAAGTACAAAATGTATGAACTTTTATCTATTCAGGGGAACCGAATTGAGACCAGTGTCCCATTTACAATGGTCACCTGAGGACAAAAATGACATCAATACAGCAACAACAAAAATATTTAAAAAATACTACAAGACAGCTATAAATGTATTACATCAACAAGCTATAACAATCAATTGAAACAAGTGCACACTTCGGTGAACACTTAACAACCGAGTTTTAAACTGACCTATCCAGGTGTAATTTGTTTTGTAATGCATTCCATAACTGTGGTGCATTAATACTAAAAGTGGTTTTACCAAACTTTGCTCGAGACAAGCAGCACCTCAAGAATGAATGGGTTTGGTATCTCTTTGTAAACAAGGGAGTAATGAAGTGAGCTACCGTCTGATACAGGATGCAGTGATTAAAACTTTCAAAACGTGATTAAAAAAAGTGATTAAACTAGTATTAAAACTTTCACCTGTAAATGAAGTTAAGGGCTCTATCGTAGACGGCATCTCAAGAGTAGTGGCTTCTGCATTCTGGTAAATGGTGTCACCATAGTCAAGATCTGTCAGGAAAGTTGACTGTACTTTCTGCCGTACAAGCCCACTTTAAACCTTAGCTTTTAAACTAGCTCATCAGTATGTTTTTTAAACGTTCTTCATCAATCCAAATGCCCGGATATTTATAGGCGGGAACCCGCTCGATGAGAGAACCATCCAATGAGTGAATATAGAGCCCATCTGAGACATTTTTACATGAATTAGAGAACGACATATTTCGTTATGCCCGCATTAAGTGAAAGTTTTAAATCAACAAGGGCTTTCTGTAATGTATCAAAATCAGATCGCAGCTCTCACATAGCTTGGTCAACTGTCGGTGCAATGGCATACATTACTGTATCATCTGCATACTGATTGATATTACAGGATTTAATACATAGACCAATATTATTTATAAATAGTAACGAGATCTGGTCCCAAAACCGACTCCTGCAGTACACCTTAATATTGAGGAAACATTGTGCCCTGTCTGTCAAATATTTCTTAAGTTCTTAACCCTTGTGTGGTGTTCGTGTCTGTGGGACCATTTTTCAATGTTTATTTTTTCAACCTGAGAATCATTGGCCTTGGCTTATTTTCTGTGAAGAACATGTAAAATAACACAATTTCGTTGAGTGCACACTGTGCACCCCCTTACACATTTATATTACATATTTATTACTTGGTTCCACTGGACCCGAAGCTAATAAAAGTGTGGAAATGTGTGTGTGTAGGTGAAAACAAGCAAAAATTAAACAAAAAGATTTGCTGTGTGCCTTCACTCTGTCTTTCTCCTCCCTGGGCCTGCTGTTTCAACATAACACCAAGAACATGTCTGTCTCCCTGGCTGTCTGCCTGTTTCCCACGTTTCTTGCACTCTTTACCCTTTGTAGTGTGTGAAACTACATAATGTCTTGCGGGAACCTGCACAATGTTATTACAATACATTATTTCGATACATTATTTAAAATACATTATAAAAATTCTGTATTTTCCCACACTGTACCCCAGCCAGGTGCAAATTGGGGGAGGGACACAACAAATAAATAGCTTTGCATGTGTGGCTCCTTAACACAATCAATCAGTATGGCAAAAATAATCTCTGCACAGAGGGCCTTCGAAATAATTTTTGCAGAGAGAGAAATTAGTTAGGATGGAGCGTCTACCACTTTGGAAGACTAAGACATTTTCGAATATGAGGATCATGTCTCTGTCAATTCGAAGTCTGACAGTGAGTTGGAAGAAGAGGATGAGATTGACCCTCAGCCAGCCCCAGGACCAGCCCGTCAGCAACCAGTTTATCAGAAGGCTGCAGGAGGAGAAATATGGATGTAAAAAAAATTGTGAAATTGAATAGTCTTTTTGTCCAAGGAATGAGCCACCCCGCATGGCTGCCAATGTGATAAGGATGCAACCAGGGCCGACGCGGATGGCGGTTACTCATGTGCAGGACAAGTCTTCTTTTGAACTGTTCATCCCAGACACCAACCAGAAAATCATTCTGGACTGCACCAATTTGGAGGGAAGGCATATTTTTGGAAGGAGATGGACCAAACTCATTTACATGCATACTTTGTGACTATTTTCCTTTCCGTGGCCACAACATCACATGCAATAACCTTTTTATTTCACACAAGCTGGGACAGGAGCTCCTCAAGAGGAACCTGACGATGGTAGGAACAGTACAAAAAAACAAGCCAGAGCTCCAACCTCAGCTGTTGGAATACACGGAGCAGGCCTATCAATTCCTTTAAGTTTGTGTTCACGGCCGACACAGTCATCAAGGATCTCTCTGTACTTTTCTCCTGAATTGTCTCCCAGTCCCTGCCGCTGAAAAACATCCCCACAGCATGATGCTGCCACCACCATGCTTCACCGTAGGGATGTTGCCAGGTTTCCTCCAGACGTGACGCTTGGCATTCAGGCCAAATAGTTAAATCTTGGTTTCATCAGACCAGATAATCTTGTTTCTCATGGGCTGAGAGTTCTTTAAGTGCCTTTTGGCAATCTCCAAGCGGGCTGGCATGTGCCTTTTACTGAGGAGTGGCTTCCGTCTGGCACCTCAATCATAAAGCCCTGATTGGTGGAGTGCTGCAGAGATGGTTGTCCTTCTGGAAGGTTTTCCCATCTCCACAGAGGAACTCAGGAACTCTGTCAGTGATCATCTGGTTCTTGGCCACTTCCCTGACCAAGGCCCTTCTCCCCCGATTGCTCAGTTTGGCCGGGCGGCCATCTCTAGGAAGAGTCTTGGTGGTTCCAAACGTCGTCCATTTAAGAATGATGGATTCCACTGTGTTCTTGGGGAACTTCAATGCTGCAGAAATGTTTTTGTATCCTTCCTCAGCTCTGTGCTTCGAAACAATCCTGTCTCGGCGCTCTACAAACAATTCCTTCGACCTCATGGCTTGGTTTTTGCTCTGACATGCACTGTCAACTGTGGTCCTTGTATAGACAGGTGCATGCCTTTCCAAATCATGTCCAATCAATTGAATTTACCACAGGTGGACTCCAATCAAGTTGTAGAAACATATCAAGGATGGTCAATGGAAACAGGATGCACCTGAGCTGAATTTCTAGACTCATACGAAAGGGTCTGAAAACTTTTTTGCTTAGTCATTATGGGGTATTGTGTGTAAATTGATGCATTTTTGTTATTTAATCCATTTTAGAATAAGGCTGTAATGTAACAAAATGTGGAAAAGGGGAAGGGGTCTGAATACTTTCTGAATGCACTGTACATGCAGGCAGGGTAAAGTGGTAGATCATAATAATAGTAAAATAAAGAACAGAATAGCAGCAGCAAACAATGAGTGTAAAAGTGTGTGTGTGTGAGTGTGTATATTAAGTCTAGTGAGTGTGCGTAGGGTCAGTGCAAGATAGTTTGGATACCATTAGTTGACTATTTAGCAGTCTGGCTACTTAGCAGTCTTATGACTTGGGGGTAGAAGCTGTCTTAGAGCCTGTTGGTCCGAGTGCCGATGCTCTGGTAGTATTTGCCGGACTGCAGCAGAGTGAACAGTCTATGAATTTGGTGGCTGGAATCTTTGGCAATTTTCCGGGTTTTCCTCTGACACTGCCTGATATAGAGGTCCTGGATGGCAGGGAGCTTGGCCTCAGTGATGTACTGGGTTGTCCGCACCACCCATTGTAGCGCTTTGTGGTCAAGGGCGGTGCAATTGCCATACCAAGCGGTGATGCAACCAGTGAAGATGCTCTCGATGGTGTCACTGTAGAACTTTTTGGTGTAATCACGAGACATGCCTACAGTTGGGAACGCGCTGCAAATCTGTCAGTGAACAGCATACAGGTGAAACAGCTATTTCGCTATATTTCAAATACAATCGAGGGAAAACAGATTGGAAAGCAAATGACTCCTGCTTCCAAATAGGCCTATTGAGCGAACAATATTGTACAGAGTAAAAGAAGAGAGGCTTTTGACATGGGCATCAGCCATCACCAGTGAGTGAGCTGCGCATCATTGGGTGAGTCGGTGAAACTGGAAAGCTTTTATAGGACTATAATTTCCCCTAATGTTGTACAATATGTACAGTACCAGTCAAAAGCTTGGACACCTACTCATTTTTTCTTTATTTGTACTATTTTCTAAATTGCAGAATACTAGTGAAGACATTAAAACTATAAAATGACACATGGAATCATGTAGTAACACAAAAAGTGTTAAACAAATATTTTATATTTTATATTCTTTAAAGTAGCCACTCTTTGCCTTGATGACAGCTTTGCACACTCTTGGCATTCTCTCAACCAGCTTCACCTGGATTGCTTTTCCAACAGTCTTGAAGGAGTTCTCACATATGCTGAGCACTTTTTGGCTGCTTTTCCTTCACTCTGCGGTCCATCTCAATTGGGTTGAGGTGGGAGGATTGTGGATGCCAGGTCATCTGATGCAGCACTCCATCACTCTCCTTCTTGGTCAAATAGCCCTTACACAGCCTGGAGGTGTGTTGGGTCCTTGTTCTGTTGAAAACAAATGAATGTCCCACTAAGCGCAAAACAGATGGGACGGCGTATCGCTGCAGAATGCTGTGGTATTCATGCTGGTTGAGTTTGCCTTGAATTCTAAATAAATCAGTGACAGTGTCACCAGCAAAGCATCCCCACACCATCAAACCTCCTCCTTCATGCATCACGTGAGAACCATACGTGCAGAGATCATCCATTCACCTAGTCTGCGTCTCACAAGACATAACGGTTAGAACCAAAATGACAGATTTCCACCGGTCTAATGTCCATTGCTCGTGTTTCTTGGCCCAAGCAACTCTAATGAACTTATCCTCTGCAGCAGAGGTAACCCTGGGTCTTCCTGTTGTGGTCCTCATGAGAGCCAGTTTCATCATAGCACTAGATGGGTTTTGCGACGGCACTTCAAGAAACGTTCAAAGTTCCAGAAATCTTCCGGATTGACTGACCTTCATATCTTATAGTAATGATGGACTGTCGTTTCTTTTTGCTTATTAGAGCTGTTCTTGCAATAATATGGACTTGGTCTTTTACCAAAAACTGCTATCTTCTGTATACCTCTCCTTGTCACAACGGATTGGCTCAAACGCATTAAGAAGGAAAGAAATTCCACAAATTAACTTTTAACAAGGCACACCTGTTAATTGAAATGTGCAAAACTATCATCAAGGCAAAGGGTGGTGTCACGCCTGCTCTCGCTTTCCCTCTCTGGCACTCGAGGGCTCCAGACGGCCTATCATTATGCACATCTGTCAAAAGTTTCGATCCTCACAGAATGTTGACACCAAAATTGGAAGCATCAGGGAGGCCTTGTTTGTTGTTGGTGATGTTGGATCCGGTTCCGGGGGTGCCTCAGCTAGCTCGTCGGGCTTCCATGCCATAGCTGGATCAAGAGGTTTTTCTCACCCCGGTGGTCTCGGCAGGCGCCCACCCCACGTCATGCTTCAGCCGGCCATTGGGCTCCCACGCCTCAGCCGGCCATTGGGCTCCCACGCCTCAGCCGGTTCGCCGGGCTCCCACGCCTCAGCCGGTTCGCCGGGCTCCCACGCCGCAGCCGGTTCGCCAGGCTCCCACGCCGCAGCCGGTTCGCCAGGCTCCCACGCCGCAGCCGGTTCGCCAGGCTCCCACCCCTTCAACCGGTTCGCCAGGCTCCCACGCCGCAGCCGGTTCGCCAGGCTCCCACGCCGCAGCCGGTACGCCAGGCTCCCACGCCGCAGCCGGTTCGCCAGGCTTCCACGCCTCAGCCGGTTTGCCGTGGGAGCACCAGACAGCCTATCATTATGCACACCTGTCCCCTACATTACGTGCACCTGAACTCCATCATTATTTGATTGTCTCCCCTTTATCTGTCTGTTCCTCACGTTATTCCCGGTGTCTGCATTGATGTCGTTATTTTGTCCCCTGTCCAGACGCTGTTCTGTCCTGTTTCATGTCCATTATTTATTAAATGTTCTCCCTGTACCTTCTTCCTGTCTCCAGCGACGATCCTCACAGGTGGCTACTTTGAAGAATTTCAAATATAAAACATATTTTGATTTGTTTAACACTTTTTTCGTTATTTCATAGTTTTGATGTCTTCACTATGATTCTACAATTTAGAAAATAGTAAAAATTAAAGAAAAACCTTTGAACGAGTAGGTGTGTCCAAACCTTTGACTAGTACTGTGTATCTCCACACACCTAAGCTATTGGTGGACGAGGTCGTTTTTAAAAATCTCATAATCTCAGTTTGTCAGTGTCAAAGTAGTCATTTGGATATTTTGTGAGGTATAAAAATAAATTCTGCTAAGTCTTCAATCATCTAAAATGATTTATGAAAGGCAACATTTTTCCCAGACTATGCTACAAACTCCCCTCCCCCCCATGTGTGCAACTTCTGAAAGTGCCTCTACTCTACTGCTCTATGCCAGTAAGCAAAAATCGATGAAAATGCATGCAATGCTTGATTACAAAGGTGATTTTCTTTTTCATGCGTTTGCTGTACCACCCTCAGGCTCACTATTTGTTCCGACACCTCCCAATTTACAAATTAAGTGTGTAACATAGTACATAGTATTAATCAGCGTGAGACCATTTACTAACTCTTGAATAGTGATGTCCACACAGGAGAATAAACAGAATAAACAACACTCAGTAGTAAACTGCCTCTGGAAAATGCACAGACACGCAGACACGCACACACGGAAGTGCTGTACCTGTTCTCCTCCTGTGTGGTGGAGGGCTGAAGGATAAGGATAAACAGAGAACAGAGTCAAACCTGGCACACCGAGATTGAACTCAAAACGATCTTGCAGTAACGTTAACACAAATCTGTAGTGGATCTCCATTTCTTACCAATTAGAAATCCACCAACATATTAGTATCTATTTGCTATGATGACATAGCATAGTGCTTACCTCAGTGTTGGCTCTGCCTAGCCGGGGTGTCCCAGCAGGCTGGGGAAGAGAATTAGCAAAGCCATGGGTGATCCAAGTCAACACTCCAGCCTCACCACTACACAGAGATGGAGAGATGGGGGATAAAATAGTTAGAGGCAATATACACTGAGTTTACTAAACATTAAATTACATAGACTTACCAGGTGAACACTATGATCCCTTACTGATGTTGCTTGTTAAATCCGCTTCAATCAGTGTAAATTAAGGGGAGACAGGATAAAGAAGACTTGAGACAAGCCTTGAGACAATTGAGACATGGATTGTTTATGTGTGCCATTCAAAGTGTGAATTCAGCGAGTCAAAATATTTAAGTGCATTTGAACGGGGTATGGTAGTAGGTGCCACCGGTTTTTGTGTCAAGAACTGCAAAGCTGCTGTGTTTTTCACGTTCAATAGTTTCCCGTGTGTATCAAGAATGCTCCACCACCCAAAGGACATCCAGCCATATTGACACAACTGTGGGAAGCATTGGAGCCAACATGGGCCAGCATCCCTGTGGAGCGCGTTTGACACCTTTTAGAGTCCATACCTAGACGAGGTGAGGCTATTCTGAGTTTACATTATGTTGTATTTGTGTTTGTGTCTCCCCCCCCTGAAAATGTATTTCTAGAAATTGATAACATGTTGAACAGGGCTCCGGGCAGCCGAGCGGAAATGGAGGAAAACTCGCCTCCCTGCAGACCTGGCATCCTTTCACTCCCTCCTCTCTACATTTTCCTCCTCTGTCTCTGCTGCTAAAGCCACTTTCTACCACTCTAAATTCCAAGCATCTGCCTCTAACCCTAGGAAGCTCTTTGCCACCTTCTCCTCCCTCTTGAATCCTCCTCCCCTCCCCCCCTCCTCCCTCTCTGCAGATGACTTCGTCAACCATTTTGAAAAGAAGGTTTATCCGATCCTCGTTTGCTAAGTCAAACGGCCCTACCCTGTGCTCTGACCTCTTTCTCCCCTCTCTCTCCAGATGACATCTCGCGTCTTGTGACGGCCGGCCGCCCAACAACCTGCCCGCTTGACCCTATCCCCTCCTCTCTTCTCCAGACCATCTCCGGTGACCTTCTCCCTTACCTCACCTCGCTCATCAACTCATCCCTGACCGCTGGCTACGTCCCTCCCGTCTTCAAGAGAGCGAGAGTTGCACCCTTCTGAAAAAACCTACACTCGATCCCTCTGATGTCAACAACTACAGACCAGTATCCCTTCTTTCTTTTCTCTCCAAAACTCTTGAACGTGCCGTCCTTGGCCAGCTCTCCCGCTATCTCTCTCAGAATGACCTTCTTGATCCAAATCAGTCAGGTTTCAAGACTAGTCATTCAACTGAGACTGCTCTTCTCTGTATCACGGAGGCGCTCCGCACTGCTAAAGCTAACTCTCTCCTCTGCTCTCATCCTTCTAGACCTATCGGCTGCCTTCGATACTGTGAACCATCAGATCCTCCTCTCCACCCTCTCCGAGTTGGGCATCTCGGCGCGGCCCACGCTTGGATTGCGTCCCTACCTGACAGGTCGCTCCTACCAGGTGGCGGGCGAGAATCTGTCTCCTCACCACGTGCTCACCACTGGTGTCCCCAGGGCTCTGTTCTAGGCCCTCTCCTATTCTCGCTATACACCAAGTCACTTGGCTCTGTCATAACCTCACATGGTCTCTCCTATCATTGCTATGCAGACGACACACAATTAATCTTTCCTTTCCCCTTCTGACGACCAGGTGGCGAATCGCATTCTGCATGTCTGGCAGACATATCAGTGTGGATGACGGATCATCACCTCAAGCTGAACCTCGGCAAGACGGAGCTGCTCTTCCTCCCGGGAAGGACTGCCCGTTCCATGATCTCGCCATCACGGTTGACAACTCCATTGTGTCCTCCTCCCAGAGCGCTAAGAACCTTGGCGTGATCCTGACAACACCCTGTCGTTCTCAATAACATCAAGGCGGTGGCCCGTTCCTGTAGGTTCATGCTCTACAACATCCGCAGAGTACGACCCTGCCTCACACAGGAAGCGGCGCAGGTCCTAATCCAGGCACTTGTCATCTCCCGTCTGGATTACTGCAACTCGCTGTTGGCTGGGCTCCCTGCCTGTGCCATTAAACCCCTACAACTCATCCAGAACGCCGCAGCCCGTCTGGTGTTCAACCTTCCCAAGTTCTCTCACGTCACCCCGCTCCTCCGCTCTCTCCACTGGCTTCCAGTTGAAGCTCGCATCCGCTACAAGACCATGGTGCTTGCCTACGGAGCTGTGAGGGGAACGGCACTCACTACCTCCAGGCTCTGATCAGGCCCTACACCCAAACAAGGGCACTGCGTTCATCCACCTCTGGCCTGCTCGCCTCCCTACCACTGAGGAAGTACAGTTCCCGCTCAGCCCAGTCAAAACTGTTCGCTGCTCTGGCCCCCAATGGTGGAACAAACTCCTCACGACGCCAGGACAGCGGAGTCAATCACCACCTTCCGGAGACACCTGAAACCCCACCTCTTTAAGGAATACCTAGGATAGGATAAAGTAATCCCTCCCTCTCCCCCTTAAAAGACCTAGATGCACTATTGTAAAGTGGCTGTTCCACTGATGTCATGATAAGAGCGTCTGCTAAATGACTTAAATGTAAATGTAATAACATATTAACTGCCTTTAAAGGGACATTTAAAAAAATGTCAACTTCAACATCTCCAGCACCATCCCAACATACTGTATGTGAAAAAGGCGCTTTTCTATGTTTTGTAGTAGAAAAAGATAGAGGAAGATAAGTGTTTCCAATGACAACAGTGTGCGTCATGTGATTTTAACCAATGAGTAGGCATTGCAAACTAATTGTCTACTAATTGGTTGATGATGTCATTGGAAACACTTATCTTCCGTTATTGTTTTTTACTACAAAACATAGAAATAGAACATTTGAAATTTCCCTCTAACATTTTTAAGCATAGGCCTATTTATTTCTGCAACACACAAACTCATCACAAATTGCAAGGTATACTGAACAAAAATTTAAACGCAACATGTAAAGTGTTGGTCCCATGTTTCATGAGCTGAAATAAAAGATCCCAGAAATGTTCCATATGCACAAAAACCTTATTTCTGTCAAACTTGTGTGCACAAATTTGTTTACATCCCTGTTAGTGAGCATTTCTCATTTTCCAATATAATCCATCCACCTGACAGGTGTAGCATATCAAGCTGATTAAACTGCATGATCATTACACAGGTGCATCTTGTGCTGGGGATAATAAAAGGCCACTAAAATGTGAAGTTTTATCACACAACACAATGCCACAAATGGGTCAGGTTTTGAAGGAGTGTGCAATTGGCATGTTGACTGCACAGATGTCCAACAGAGCTGTTGCCAGAGGGTTGAATGTTAATTTATCTACGATAAGCCGCCTCCGCTGTTTTAGAGAACTCAGCAGTACGTCCAACCGGCCAGCAGACCACGTGTAACCACACCAGCCCTCCACATCTTGCTTCTTCAACTTCGGGATCGTCAGAGACCAGCCACCCGGACAGCTGATAAAACCGAGGAGTATTTCTGTCTGCTATATAGCTATTTTGTGGGAAACAACCCATTCTGATTGGGTGGGCCTGGCTCCCAAGTGGGTGGGTCTATGCCCTCCTAGGCCCACCCATGACTGAGCCACTGCCCAGTCATGTGAAATCCATAGATTAGGGCCTAATGAATTTATTTCAATTGATTGATTTACTTAAATGATCTGCAAATCAGTAAAATCATCGAAATTGTTACATTTTATATTTATATTTTTGTTCAGTATAGTTACAGTTTCTCCTAAAGACATGATTGACATTGGGTAGGCTATCAGCTGATCTTTGATGTAAAACTGCTAGTTAGCTAGCTCAAAATATTTTTTTTACTGATTTTGATTTATCTTCAATGCTCTTAAAGTGGAACTGACAGTGTTCTAACAACTTTGCAGATATGAAACAAACAGACCATCATAATATCAGTACAAAATATCAAATTCCCAGTGTATGCTACAAAACCGACTTCATAGATTTTAAAAATAGGTTCTATTTGACAAAAGAATCCATGACGTAGAGTAAAGCATTGTTGGCAGAATAGATGCAGTTCAATGCATAATACATATAATTCACTACTACATTTCTTGGTAGTACAAAACATATTGCTATCATATTGTTAATCACAGCTGGCCTGGTTTGCTGCCACCACCCTTTCGGTATGCACTGTTTCAGTTATAATGACCCAATATTTTGGATAAAAATGGACGAATGCAACTAAGGTTGGGAATGTCAATACAATCAAACTAGCAAGGGCAATGATCATAATTTAGTCATAACGTGGCTACTAGGTTAGCGTATCTATTTATGTTGAAAGCTAAAAAATAGAGCCAAACGTTAGCTAGCTAGCTGCTTGAAAGATGTCATTGTCGAGTGGGTAAGTGGCCGACTTTTTCTCATATCGTTTTTTGTTGGTTACAGCTAGAGATTCAGGTGTCATTTGGTTAGCTAGCAAGTAAATTGAATCACTTTACTAGCTAGTTAACTATGCTGAACTTGAATGACTGTTATCCATAGTTAGCATATATATTTCTTAGTTGTCAATCAAACGCAGTCCGCGACACGGTTAGCCATTGTTGCTGGGACCGTGGATCCTAATCAAATACCAAATACCAAATGCATTTGGAATCGATTAAATGTGTGGACAGGCAGTTCCCATTCAGTTGTCTAAACGTGGGCTGTGACAAACATGCATAGATAGTGTCATGACTGTCCACGAGATTCTAAATAGGTAAGATCAGGTTTGCAATGAATAACTTCAATCAGACCCCCTTTCAAACGCAAAAGAAAATAACTAGTGGGGATTAACATTATCAAGAGAGAAGATCCAGGCTTGCACTCTCCAGATAAACCAAAGGCATGTGTTTTGTCTCAACAAACCTTTTTCCCACTGAAACTCTAACACATTCAAAAGCTAATACTGGAACAATATTTTGAACGTAGAATGTGTGGAATGGTCAGAGGCGATCTATAGAACACTAATGTAATTTTGTTTGCTATTTTGCGATGTCATTAAAAATGTTATAAAGGAAATTCTGTAACTTGGAAAGTATACCAACGACATATTTTTTTTGTTTTACATAACTTTGCACAGTGAGTAGTCACCACCCTGGAGTGAGGTCAAGGAGCTTGTCAGCCTGTTGGAACCGCCCCTTTCGGGCAAAATGTATGAAGAAAAAATACATTAGACCAGAAAAGCTGCAGCTGCACGTTTAAAATTGTTTGAACTTTGAATCTCAATACGAGGTGGAGATGATAAACTCACCTCCTGGACAATCACTGATACGGCTGATTAGCTGTTCGAAGTAAAGTATCTTTGAAAGTGAATTTAAGTAGGACCATCCAGTTACTCATTCCATTGGGGAACCATTGATATGGCTGGCTAAGCCTATCTTCAAAGAAGCGTCTTCAAGATCGAATGGAAGGGAAATCAACTCTATTTCAGTTCAGGACTACATGACAAGTCAATAGGTACTGGAAAACTAAGAAGAAGGACTACAGGAGAAGAATTGTTGGAACCATTTCAGACAGAGTCTTACAAGCGAAAGGGTCCAACCCCCTTTCCAAGGCTGCCCCTTTCACCAAAAGACCCGCTGCAAACCCAGGCATTTCACGTAAATACATTAATGATTTATTTCTCAAAGCGGGCGGCAGTTCGTGTGCAAAGTATATGGTTACTGTAGGTGAGAGTAGTTTCTGAATGTGGCAATGTTAAGTGTCTCTGTTTCTCTCTCCGCCTCTTCTTTAACAAGCATCCATGTTGTTGTCATTCCGCTAGGGACCTGTTTTCAGCGTATTAATTATCCAGTCAATAACCGGTGCAGAGTGTGTATGTTTATCCTGTTTTCCCATTTAATTAGCTAGTAAATAAATAATTAAACCAATTTGTGTAGTACTGAATCATATGTAAGGCTCAGGTTTTTGCAGATGCAAGGAGGTTACGACTGTTAAGAATGATGATATGATGGGAGGTTATGATTAATAACTTGACTTTATAGATGTGATAGGTAAAGTTTAATTCAGGAGATGGTAACTCTTTTAAAGAACCGCTCTCGTGGTGCCCCAGATCCTAATGAGTTAATTGTTATATGAGTATTTTAAATTGGGTAACAATTAAACATAGTTAGTTAATTAGATAAATAACAGTCTTCAGATTAATGTTAAAGTCAAGTCACGACATAATGGAGCCCAGTGTGAGGAATCTAAAACAAAATGAGGCCTTACTGTTGAATTCAATTGACAAGAATTGTGTAGCAAATTATGTCCCAATGAGCAGTATGCAGGATTGTCGTTGAGTGGCGTGTATGTTTCCTTTCAACTCAGATACCAGGGCGAGATTGTCTCCGGTGTTGTATACCTGACAAAGGGTCAGACTGTGTAGGGTGAGTTAATCCATTTCCATAGCTAGGACATAAGGGCCAGCCGATTAAGGAAATTTGAGAAGATATATTAGTTTGGCCGAAGCAAAATACTATCTCTGTCTCTCACGCTTCAGGAGTGTGAGTAGACGCGACGAGTATTACTTTATATTACCACGTGTTCCAGTGACATTGCTAGCAAGAAACACCGATTGGGTTGAACGTGAGACGTCATTAGTAAACACCCGTTCCCGAATTGTAGGGGACCTTTTAGTGCTTTAAGTGAACAGGGCTAGCTTTACATTAGAAGCTAAGCTAACAATCAGTGGCTGGCAGCCATTCCCCCCGCTAATAAGTGATCCCTCATCCACAGGAAAATGTATTGCTGACCTCAGCAGCGATATAAACCCAATCTGTGCCAAAGGGCTGAGACTGTTAGATCACAATGCCATAAGTGGAAAAACAGCAGAAATTGCAACAGACACCCTCCAAAATAAACCATCAGTTGCAGGCGTTGTAAAGGTTCTCTCCAGTTCAGCCCTGAAGTAAGGCCTCCAGCAGAGATGGGTCCAGTACCGCAGTGCACAGCAGAAGCACAAGCAAGAAATGGTTGAGTTGAAGGGACAGGTGAAGAGAACCAGGAAACGAATGACAAAAGGCGAAAAGTAAAAGATACTGCTTGCCGAGGTACTGCAATTTAGAACAGAATATATATTTTTATATATATATATATATATATATATTTTTTTTTAAAGACATAAAGAAATACAGAATACAAATTGACCAGATACATGTTTTTACCCCCTATACTTATTGAACCACCTCCCTCTCTTTAACAGAAAAAGCAGCATACATAAAAAATTAAATACATTTATGATTGGAGATATATAAATATGCACAAAAACATCACAACATACTCTTCCTTCCCACACCCTCCCGTATCCCGTTGTCCAAAATTCTTACTCCTGATCCATAGAAGGCAACTGTTAAAAAAAAAGGAAATTAAAAGGCTGCCATCTCAAGAAAAAGTTATCAGTACATCCTCTCAGAGTGTATAACATTTTTTCTAAGTGTAGAAAAGACATTAGATCTTTCAAACAGGATGATGCAGTGGGAGGTTTGAAGGATATCCAGTGAAGCAAGAGCTGCCGGCGGGCTATAAGGGAGGCAAAAGCTACAGCGTCTGCTTCACTTTTAGTGAGATGGAACTCCAAAATGTTGCTATTTGAGGATAAGTCTACAGGTCAATATCTAGAATTTTAGAGAGAGTATTAAAAAAGGATGACCCAATACTCAGACAGCTTAGAACATGAATAAAATATATGGTCTGCAGGAGTGAATGAACATCTATCACGTGTCATTCGTGTCTGGGAGGAATGTACTACATTTTTCTTTGATGTATTCTGTGCAAGACTTTGATGAATTCTGTGCAAGACTTTGAACTAAATGAAACTTAACCTAGCACATGAGGATGTGGAGTTAACCCTAAGAAGGGCCTCCTCCCACTAGTCATCTGCAAGGTGAAGTCACTACCCCAGTCGGTCTTGATTTTGTTTATCGGAGAGGTTTAAAACAGAATAATGTCATAATCTAGAAATCAGACCATGCCAATTCCACAGGAGGGACAAAATCTCCTCTAGCAATGTCTTGGGAGGTAGTTAAGGAAAGGTAGAAAAATGAGAGAGAACAAAGTTACGGCTTGAAAATTGCGGAAAAGATTAGAATGAGCCAGATTAGATTTAGCTACGAGATCAACTGACAAACTTCCAATGTAAAAAATTAATCTTGAAACAAACCAAACCACTCACACCACAAAACAAAACCCTGGTGGAGTTTGGAGGGTAAAAATAGGTGGTAAAAATGTTGATTAAATTGTCTCCAGATCTTCAAAGTAGAGCGCACAATGGGGTTTACCATGTACTTTGAAGGACACAAGCGCAGTGGGGTACAAGCAAGAGCAGAAAGGGAGGATAATTGGCAGGAGTTCGCCTCTAATGAGCACCAGTTGGTACCTGGAGCATTTCACCAGACCATAATCTTTTGAAATTTGGCTGCCCAATAGTAAAGCAGTACATTTGGAAGTGCCAATCCTCCATCTTGTCTCCATCTTTGAAGTATTTCTCTACATATCCTAGGTGATTTGCCTGCCCAGATAAAATGAGCCTATCCAACTTAGTAAAAAATTATTTTGGCAGAAAGATCTGAAGACATTGAAAAAGGTATAGAAACCTAGGTAAAATATTAATTTTAATTGAATTGGATCAGCGTTCAAAAGTGAAATGGCCGATATCCACCACATTACGCCGGATCTTTATCTTAGATAGAGGGGGGGGTGCCCTGTGATAATGAGTCAGTGAACATATCTAATAGTAATGGGATGAGTTGATCTAAGAATATTTTTGTAAAAATCGACGGGGAAGCCATCAGGGCCCTGGGCCTTGCCATTTTGCATTAACTTTAGACCCTTTGTTATCCCATCAAGATGCAGAGGGTTGTCCAGAACTTTACTCATGTGCATATCAATGGATGGGATATCCAAGTTATTGTAATGAACACGACGGGAGACAGAGAGCTGGTTTCAAGCTCAAGACGCAGCAGGTGTTTGTTTGTAAAGGACCACAGGAGGAGGCAGGTAGCTGGGTCCAGGGGCAGGCAGAAGGTCATACACAAGGGATCCAAAAAGGCAACAGCACAGGCAGGGAAAAGGCTAGTAACGTTGTCCGGGGGATCAGGCAATAGGTTGATAACAGGAAATCTGATAGGCTAAAGTATAGGCAGGGAATAGGCAAAAGGCGTCATTAGTGAGGCAGGCAAACTATCATACATGGGAGGATTAAATGACGGTAAAAACAGCGCTCCGAATAGAGGTGTGTCACAAAACAAACAATACCTCACAATAATGGGGTGCAAAGAACTGAACTAAATAGTGTGTGATAATGACATACAGGTGTGTGAACAGGTGATCAGAATTCAGGTGATTGGGATCTGGAGAGTGAGCTGCGATCAGGGGGTCTATGTGTTTGAGAGTGTGAATTGGAAGCAGACGTTACAGTTATCTAAAAAGTTGTCCATAGCTGTATTATCTGATGGGGGTTTGGATTTGTAGAGGTTAGAATACAATGACACGAAATTTGAATTAATGTTAGATTGATAACTTGTAAGATTACGGGAGGAGTCATATACCTGAGAGAAAAGATGAGATGCCGACTGGCGTTTAAGTTGGTGTGCCAAAAGGTGGCTGGCCTTGTCACCATATTCGTAGTACGTCCCATTTGTTCGTTGCAACAGAAACTCTGCTTCATCAGTGGAAAGCAGATTAAATTGAGTTTGAAGTTTCAGCCTCTATCTGGGCTCTATCTAAAAAAAAAAAGAAGGTGGTCTATGGGCGAGTAGGCTTGATGAACACGAGAAAAGTAGGAGAAGTCTTTTGTGACTGGGTGGAGGAAGCGCAATGGATCAACACAACCCATTTGGGTCATGAATTTAGAAAGAGCTCTTGTCATCCCAGAAGGAGTTAAGGTTCTGGGATTAGACTGGCCAAGTCTTGGTTCAATAACACAGGTCCCAGCTGAAGATGAAGCGGGGTGTCAAAATTAGGGAGAGAGGCTCAAAGAGATGTCATAAATCTAGTGTCATCCCTGTTAGGGGGGGTAAATATTCGCGAGGGTTCTTTCCCTTGGCATGTGCGCTTATGTAAGCATAAACACACGTACAACAGAACATTTAATGAGGATTTATGCTCCAATCACTTAAGGGTCCAAACAAAATAATCAAATCAAATCAAAATGTATTTATATAGCCCTTTGTACATCAGCTGATATCTCAAAGTGCTGTACAGAAACCCAGCCTAAAACCCCAAACAGCAAGCAATGCAGGTGTAGAAGCACGGTGGCTAGGAAAAACTCCCTAGAAAGGCCAAAACCTAGGAAGAAACCTAGAGAAGAACCAGGCTATGTGGGGTGGCCAGTCCTCTTCTGGCTGTGCCGGGTGGAGATTATAACAGAACATGGCCAAGATGTTCAAATGTTCATAAATGACCAGCATGGTCGTATAATAATAAGGCAGAACAGTTGAAACTGGAGTAGCAGCACGGTCAGGTGGACTGGGGACAGCAAGGAGTCATCATGTCAGGTAGTCCTGGGGCATGGTCCTAGGGCTCAGGTCAGTTGAAACTGGATACCAGCAAAATAAGTAAAGTCGAACATTTACTCTGAGGCCTTTGCCTCTACAGCTACAGTACTCAGCAGTTTCTCCAAAGAGGTCCATAGGTCATCCCTGTAGACTTCTCGAAACTGGTGCCTTGCAGCTGTAGACTAATGATGTAGTTATCAACTTAGGATAGTGCCCTAAGTAACACACCGCAAAGTAGGAACGCCCTAGCGATGACATTAGACAATGCCATGATAGTCATTTTGACAAGATTTTGAATGTACGTATGTAGAATGTAGTCAAATTAGATGCTTCAGGTGTGGTAACTATATTTTGTGTATCTTTTATTTATGCTTTCATTCCTTTTCATTTCCTTTCCTTTGACACTTAGGAAGTGATAGAGCCATAAACAAACAAAGTCCCCATACAACCATAATTTGGTGCCACAACACCACTCATTTGGGAAAAAATTTAATGATATAATTTTGTGACTGTGTGTGCGTTGTTTACATCTGCCTAAGTTACTGCCCAGATCTGCCAGTCTGGACAACCAGGGACGGGTCCGGAACGGCGATCCCAATCCAGACATCAGTTGCCCATCCTTGTGGTGCCCTGTTCCATTTGCAGAAATCCTACCCAGGTCAACCACCAGAGGGAGACTGCAACGAAGATTACCAACTGGACATCCACTGCCCATCCTTGTTTTGGACTGCACTGCTTTCAGAGAGCCTACCAAGGTAAACCACCAGAGGGGGACCGCAACAGAGACCAACAACCAGGACATCACATGGTCATTATGTTATGTTGGTTTGCAACTTGCAGGATAATCACAAGATTTAAACCACCAGAGGGGGACTGTCATGACGTGGCCCGTTTCTGGGTGTAGATCGTGGTTCCACCCTTCCTCACTCTCTCTCCTAAACCCAGGTTTTGTTATCTCAGGTCATAAATTCCTGGCAAAGACTCTCTCCCCCTGGTCATGTAGAAAGAGAGGGAGAGAGCACAGAGAGAGAACAAAGCACTTCACATGGCCAAACTCCTATATCCCAAAAATGAGAGAATTAAACAATATCTTTACTTTAGAGAATGTGGGAAGGGTCCGTGGACACGTAAGGGACAGTTATGATGAGTGCGTTATATTTGGTGAACTCATGATGGACAGGAAACACACATAACTGTGTCTCTTAAAGTGTACATTTCCCAGCTGTCAGGTTTACATCTAAATATTGTTGAACGTATGTGACTAAACATGAAACTATTTGTGAAAAGATGTAATGTGATGTTCACCTTTTAAATGAGAGTATGGATTTTCATAAAAAGATGAACTAGTCAGTGGCCACACCCACCTGAGCATAGACATTACATCGGCGTCATGGACCTCTCTTTTCTGCTGAAATGCATAAAACCCGCTCCTGATGAAATTTACACAAACCTCGGTGTAAGCTAAGGTTGCAAATGGTTGAATTTCTAAGACCAAAACATGCCGGGTGATGCTGGTGTGTGAAGTGGTTTAAACTACAACTCTACCAAAGGACAAGACTATACCACGTGGAGCATTGGTTACACGCCTGGAAATGGTTCAACTCTGAGACTATCGCTCCCTACAGAATAAGAGCAAATCTTAGATTTATAATTACTAGTCTGCAGCTAGAAATGATGTAAACCTAGGACGAGAATACAGACAACCGCCAAAGCAACTATTCTATGAAAAACATTTCTGAATGGTACTCCGACGGTTTCATTCTAACCACCTACAACCACGAAAGACTTTGTGACTTCAATGAAAGTTAGCCAGGGACTCTGATGAACCCTACAGGACGATCAAGGATTCCAACAGGGAAGACAACAACAACATACGGGCATAAATATTCATACATTGCAATTATTCTCGAATGAGCGGCTGTTCATGCACAAAGGATTAGCATTTCAATGAATATAATTGTAGACTGTATGTAGTGAATCTATTTGTCTTTCCCGCTCTTTCTCAGTCCCACCCCTTCCCTTTGTCTACCAAGCCGTCATATCGGCTTAGCCCACTGGGGACTTTTCCATCATTGTTAGTAACCAATATCCAATATATGTTTTTATGTATTTCTGTGATTATTTAGTTAGTTAGTAAATAAATAATTAAGTAAATAAATAATTAAGCCAATTTGTACATTGCTGATTCATAATTTGTGCTACGGTTTGTGCAGATAACCAATCATTTTACGGCGTTCAGATGAGATTGATAGAATGTAAAGAATAATTAATGATTGACTGCTATTGATATAAAAGATCTTCAGATCTTTAAGAATGGATTTGGGAGAAAGCTGCTCTATATAAACTAATGTTTTCGTGGTGCCCCAGATTCCTAATGAGTTAGTTATTGCCTGAATAATTTATTAAGCAAATAATTAAATGTTAGGTAATCGATTTGAAAATAGCATGTCATCTCATTTAACCATAGTAAAGACACGACAGTGGGCTCAATAGCATTCCGCTATAGGATTTCCTCTGATCCTGGTCTGATCCCTCTGATCCTCTCTGTCCTCCTGGCACACCATATGTGCCCACAGCCAACTAGGCCACCGGGTCATATGGAACTCTCTCTCTCACATGTAAATTAGCTTCATTGGCAAGAGAGGGGAAATCAATGTTGCCAAAGCAATACAATACAGAAAGAAATCGTGTCAAATCAATGTTGAAAGATCCCCTTCCTTTCTCTGTTGGTGAGCATTGACAAACTATAAGTATTGAATTCCGGCCATAGATACACTCACCCATTCTCCTCGGCGACCTCCTCCTCTTTGGCCTTGGCAGGTTTTAGAGCTGTCAATCATAATTAAAGAACAGTGTGAGACGGCTGTCCGTCTATGCTGCTGATACAGATCAATTTACCGTCTTGTTTAGTAGACAAAGGGAATTGTTTATAGATTATGTTTAAGTCAGTTATTACGTTCTTGTTTCTTCTCTTCTTTGAATGTTACTTGTTTTACCTGTTTTAAACACAAAGCGACAGTTTAATAATAGAACATTTAAATGGTGATACAATCTCCCCCTTTTCTTTCTCTCACTTTTGGGGGACTTACTGTTGCAGGTGAGGCATTGGTCTTCTCCTCATCTCCTAGTTTCCCAGGAGGCTGGGGAACCCCCTTCACCACCCAGCTGAACATCCTGCAACATACACAAAGTGACAATTACTGTGCTAAATCTTTATGTGAATCCACTACTATGGTAAACTCGGGGAAACAAGGAAACCACTGTTAAACTGGATCTTGAGGTAAACCACCAGGCAAATACACAAATAAGTTGTTTAAAGGGGCAATCTGCAGTAGATGCATCCATTTTTGGATGTACAAATTAATAATGTGTTCCTATTAACTCTTACAGAATATACAGTGCAGTCAGAATGTTTTCAGACCCCTTCACTTTTTCCACGTTATGTTACAGCCTTGTAAAAAAAATCATTAAATTGTTTTTTTCCTCATCAACCTCCACACAATACCCCATAATGACAAAGCAAAAACAAAAATATGAAATATGACTTTTCAAAATGATTAAGACCCTTTACTCAGTACTTTGTTGAAACACCTTTGGCAGCAATTACAGCATTGAGTCTTCTTGGATATGATGCTACAAGCTTGGCGCACCTGTATTAGGAGAGTTTCTCCCATTCTTCTCTGCAGATCCTCTCAAGCTCTGTCAGGTTCGATGGGAGCTCTACGGACAATTCCTACAACCTCATGGCTTGGTTTTTGCTCTGACATGCACTGTCAACTATGGGACCTTACATAGACAGGTGTGTGCCTTTCCAAATCATGTCAAATAAAATTGAATTTACCACAGGTGGACTCCAATCAAGTTGTAGAAACATCTCAAGGATGATAAATGGAAACAGGATGCACCTGAGCTCAATTTCGAGTCTCATATCAAAGGGTATGAATAGTTATGTAAATAAGGTCAACAAAAAAACATTTCTTAAAACTTGTTTTTACTTTGTCATTATGGGGTATTGTGTGTAGATTGACGAGGAAAAACATTTATTTCATCCATTTTAGAATAAGGCTGTAACGTATCAAAATGTGAAAACAGTCAAGGGGTCCGAATACTTTCCGACTGCACTGTAGCTTATAAATGCTTCAAGAGCTTAGTTCAACTGTTGTACCCCGTCAGAACCCCAAATATATGTGTGTTTAACTCCTATGTTTGTCAACAAAGTAAATATAAACAAACCGCTTATGGCCTCAGTGGGGGTATAAAGGTTTTTAATTGTTTCAACAGCTGATTGCCACATTAAAGTCTTTGAGTTTATGTGAGTCAATCTGGGCCCGCAGCCAGACACCTGGTGTGTTTTCTGCCTGTTTTTCTACCCTCTCTCTCCTTACCCTACCTCTACTGTTCCTCTCTACCCTGCCATTAGCTTGTTAACCTGCCTGTTCCTGTCCTGCTGGGCTGTTTGTCTCTCCATCTAACCCTCCCTTATCTCTTTGTTGTACGTCTCCTGTAATTCCCTTCCCTCCTTTCTTAGCTTATTAACCTTCCTGTCTAACCTACTGTATGTCCTGGATAGGGTCCTGCCACCTGATCATGGCCGATAGAGGGGTATTTGCAGCCATGTTTGGTAAGAAGCTCTTAACACAGCACTCTAAATAGCTCACCAGACAGTCTTGATGTTTACTTTCGGAAAACACCCATCCACCAAAAACCACATAACGTTAAAGTAATTGCCGTAATACAGTAGTTAAAACCAAATACTGCTACAAATCATAGCTTTATTGATTTAATATGCAGATAATTCTGTTGTGAGCCTGTGAGTATTGTAGAGTTTGGGAGGAAATTTCCCTACATAATGGTGCCACGTGAGAGTACAATTCCCTACATATGGTGGTGCCCCATGTGAGGAGACAATCCCAGCAGTGTTTCTTAACCTTTTCACAAATAATTTTAATGGTCCCTCCAAGCCTGAGTTTTTTAAAATGTGCTTTATGTCAGACTGTGATTGTTATGCAACAGGACAGTAAACCTGCATTGCCCTCAAACCTGCTAATTATCTATAGGCTGTGTTTCAGTTTGTACATTCCAATTCACTAGATTAGCTAGATGAGCCTGACAAACTTCTCTCTTCGATGAGAGCCCAAGCACTCTCCCTAGTGTTTCCTCGGGTCAAGTATGCAGATATTTGCGCATCTCTAGTCAGAACAGAACCTGACCAAACTTTTACCCCCTGACACATTTTCCTGCTGTTGAATTCTCTCCTTAAACTCCACCTTCCCCCTCTGCATCTTCCTGCTTCTGAATATCGACACCCCCTTCCTGATCAACCGGACTAT
Organism: Oncorhynchus nerka; assembly: GCF_034236695.1. Lineage (NCBI taxonomy): Eukaryota > Metazoa > Chordata > Actinopteri > Salmoniformes > Salmonidae > Oncorhynchus > Oncorhynchus nerka. The sequence continues at coordinate 60,109,782 of NC_088423.1, read as the reverse complement.
GCCACAGGCCCCTGTGCTGTTGGAAAGCTGATGCTGGAAGATTGTGGGATTGCTGTACTAATTGTAAACATACAATATGTTTACAATATTGTATGTTGGTTAGCTACCTGCAGATTCATGCAGGGTAGTAACATCACGAGTTGTGATTATGGTTCATTGTGTACCTAGCTAGCTAACATTAGCTGGCTGGCTCGCTAGCTAATGTTACGTGTATGACGTTATTATTCATATCTCAGAGTAATTTGCTTAGCTAGCTATAGCCTAATGTTAGCTAGCTAACATTAAACCTGGTTGGTGAGCTACATGCAGATCCATGCAGGGTAGTAACGTCATGAGTTGTGATTATGGTTCATTGTCTTAACAAAAGACTCCACTATGCAAAGAACCATTTCAGGTGCGTTTGTAAATTCAGTCTGGCCATCTACTCCGATTTCAGAGCACTCTTGTCTGACTGTGTCAGAGAGCGCCGAATAACTGATGAATTTACAAACGCTCAACACCCATTGAATATGGGCGGTGTCAGTAAACCTCAGTAACCTCATTGGCCAGAGCGTCTGGTGTGTGCTCTGAACACGAAACACTCAGAATTTACAAACAGACAATCTGACAGCACAGTTGCAGTCACCAACGCTCTGGATAACATAACAGCCTAATCAGCTCTGCTAGGGCCAGTAATGTTCAGTGAGCTGTTCTCTCTCACTTCAACTTTCATAGCAAAATTACTTTCCCATTGTTCTTCAACTGTTGTGTATGATATACCATTTTGTAGCTCCGAGTCTCTACTTTTATCCACTTTTATCCAATGTAAAAAACAAAATGTCAAATTTTGCTACATAAGACCGATTTGAGCCCGTCGGTCACAAATATGTGTGTAAAACTTATTTTTGAAGGTTGTACTGGTTATGATGTGCTAATGCTAAGCTGATTGCCAGCTATGTGTGGAGCCATGTTTGTTGACAACATACAATGTATTCTGGGTGTCATGTAAACATCTGTCAGACCAAATATGTTATAAGAATACGAGGTGAAGAGATAGTTCACTTGTTTTTCGAGTAAACCTCCGGAAGTGAATGATGGGAAGTTAATAATGATAATGACACATCCCCTTCTACATGCATACTGTAAACAGACCCAACTCATCTTGTAACCACTTCTTATTTGTTGTTGACTCGGAAAAACAAACAAGTCTGCATGCACAAACTAACCACCATTGGATGACTTTTACAAAGTATTTTACTCATCTATTTCCATCACTGGTGAGCTGACCTGTAATGAATTGTCAATAGTCATTGCTATTAGCTACTTATAATTATGGTTTATGTCAGCCGAGAGATAGCTTGTGTTAGCTCACTCTTTCCTCAGCGCTAGGACTAAATGTAGCATACATTTTCTGATTATGATGGGAATTGTGTTATGCTGTTGCTACCTCTGTGAATGTCTGAACATTGCGCCCTAAAATAAACTGCTCACATTTCGCAAGTTGTTTCTGTGAAAAAGCAGTGTAGCCAACTCAAACGCTGACTGTTGCATCAATTGTAACTAGACATGTTAATGAAGTGTTGTCGAGGCGAAAGAAACGCACACCTATTTAAGCGAGGTGCTGGATAGTAGAGTGGAACACTTTTTTTTTTAAATGAAGGAGAGCCACACAGTCTAGGAGCTCAGACGCAAAAATGTTATGTCCAACGTTTCGACAGACAAGCTGTCTTCATCAGGGTATAATGACAAACACTGCGAGGTGACTCATTTATATACTGTCAAAAGACACATACAGGTGTCTGTAATCATGGCCAGGTGTGGCCTGATATCATTGGTTAATTCTCATATATTAAAATAGCATACCAAAAACATAAATGGATAAAGTACGATCATAGGTACAATTTGGCTACATAAGCCTACAAACATTTACAATAGCAAAATCCCAATAATCCCAAGAATGTCTTCAGATCTCCGAAGGGAGCAAAGGGTCTTTAAATTAAAGATCCAGGCAGCCTCTCGTTTTAATAATAAATTCCGCAACAGGGTAAGTCGAGTTTTTGCACCTAATGATGCTACGATGCTCCGAGATACGTACTTATAATTCACACTTTGTTTTACCCACATCATTTACACCACAAGGACAAGTTCTAAGATAAATAACTGCCTTAGTGGAGCATGTGATAACACCTTTAATTGGGATCTGTTTCCATGTTTGGGGGTGTTTGAAGGATCTACATTTATAAGTGCCATTGCAATGAACACAGCCATTACACTTGTAGTTTCCATCCAGTAGGGGCGCAAATAGACGTTGTGCAGGGATATCTTGGGGTGGTAAATCAGAGTTTTTACCAATTGATCTCTGAGGTTTCTGCCCCGCGAGAATACGACTAAGGGAAGGTCCAAAAACAGATTACCGAGACTATCATCGGATCTTAGAATGTGCCAATGTTTCTGAACGATTCCCTTCATTTGTTCAGAACACTTTGAATATGAAGGGGTCTAATCACACCGGTTTGAGCGTACGCTACAGAGACCATTGTACAATGATGAAACCAGTCTGCTCGTACACATCAAACGGTTAATCCTGGTCCTAGGTTCCTATGGCGGAGCGCATTTTTGTTTTTGCCTTAGCAGTACACATCTGATTCAAATCATCAAACTTGATGATGAGTTAATAATTTAAATCAGCTGTGCAGTGCTAGGGCAAACACAAACATGTGCACCCCTTTGTGACCAGGACCAGGATTAAGAAACTCTGACCTACAGTTTTGATGAAAAATGTGTTGCAAATGTTGCCAACCAGTGATACTCATCTCTTATATCAACTCTTCTTCCATTACAAAAGACACACAATTCCGTTCCAAAGCTACGTCGATGTCTCTCCCTAAAACAAAAACAGAGCTACCACAGAGACATGACGGCCACGAACCACTGAGGGGACACCCACCAAGTGCTCGGAGATACTATTCGGAAGACGTAGCATGTACATGTAGCAAACATGTAACAAAGGCTGGTCTAGTTTATAGTCAGTCTCGTTTCAGCAGTAGTCTCTTGTTCGCTGTGTGGTATGCCACTGATAAAGTCTACACCAGCGGTCACCAAGCTTTGGCCTCAATACCTTGATTAGCTGAATCAGGTGTACTAGCGCTGCCTTGGAACATAACTCTGCTTACCCAGGGTTTACGCCCACTGGTCTACCTGTAGTTTGGAATCTAACAGTAGTTTGAGGATGCATAGGGGGACTTCTATAAGGGTGAGGGTGCTGGGACTTACCTGAGGGTCTTAACAGTGGCCCGTCATCCCCAGAAGCGGTGAGAGTGTGTAGGCTGCGGAGCGCTGGGCGATGTGGGAGGATTAAAGCAAGCTAGGCTGTGCCAACGGGATTAGCCGCCTGAAGGACAGCACTCGCTGCTCCGCTGAAAGGGTGGGGCAGGGATTAGCCTGCAGAACCCACAGAAACCTGGAGAACATTTCAGAAGGAGCAGAGAAGACCCAAAGCGTCAAAACAAGGAGAGGGTCTGCATGAAGAACTGGAGATCAAGGTTTGGCGAGACAACCTTTCTCCTGACAAATAATATTTGTTAGCTTGAGAATCTTAGAAAACCCAGAACCCAGAACCAAGATCCCTGATTCCGGATCCCATAACCAATCCAACAGAACCAGTGAAGCTGGAGAAGCCCACTTAGGCTTTATAATTATTGTTTGTCTGTATTCGGATATGCTATTTGGGGGAAGAAAACTACTAAATCATTATACACTTTTGCAGGCCTCAAGTGTTGAGAGGTGTTTTCAAGGGTGTTGTCTCCTACCTGTACTGGCCAGTGGTGGAAAAAGTATCAAATTTTCATACTGGAGTAAAAGTAAAGATACCTTAAAAGTAAAAGTAACCCGGTAAAATACTACTTGAGTAAAAGTCTATAAGTATTTGTTTTTAAATGTACTTAAGTATCAAAGGTAAAAGTATAAATCATTTAAAATGTCTCGTATAAAAAAAAATTAAGACAACAAGATTTTCTTGTTTTTTAAATTTAGGGATAGCCAGGGTCACAGTTCAACTCACAGACGTCATTTACAAATGAAGCATTTGTGTTTAGTGAGTCTGCCAGATCAGAGGCAGTAGGGATGACCAAGTGCATGAATTAGACAATTTTCCTGTCCTGCTAAGCATTCAAAATGTAACGAGTACTTTTGGTTATCAGGGAAAATGTAAGGAGTAAAAAGTACATTATTTTCCTTAGGGATGTAGTGGAGTAAAAGTAAAAGTTATCAAAAAATATAAATAGTAAAGTATAGACACCCCAAAAACTACTTAAGTAGTATTTAAAAGTAGTTTTACTTAAGTACTTTACACCACTGGTACTGACCCAGTGACTGAGTCAAAAGGAGTATTTAACCCACATTTCTGTCTAACCTCCTCTCTCTATTCTTTGTTTACCTCATGCCCACCCGCACTCTATCCATCACTTTCTCTCTATCCACCTGTTTGTCCTCACATTCTTTGATTCAGTCTTTGACTGCGAATGCAGGAACTGCGAAAGCCTAATATTTTCTCGTTTAGATTATGAGGAAAATCTCAAAGCAAACATCATGTTTAGCAGGCACTAGTTTGCATGCGCTTTCACTTTCTTTGCCCCTCCCCCTCTAGTGTTTCATTTCCAATCATAGCATTAGCAGGATGATGGAGTGGTCAGCATCACAAAAAGAACAACCTGTCATCTGCTCAACGAACCCTGAGTTATACCACTTCCTGTGTCGTAAGACCCTGTTTACGCCAACACACAGCCAATCATCACAGAGAGAGAGAGAAAGAAAGAGGGCATGTGTTGGGTATGTGTTATTGCGGGGGATATATAGTATGGTGTTTTGGGGTAGGTGGTTAGTTCCTGCTACAATCCATAACTTTTGATTTTGTGTGTGTCTTTGTAATAAACAATTCGAGTTTTAGTTAACTAGGACATAGATCCTCGTGCCTTCTGGGGAAGAACCTATACTACAGGTATATTCTATGTCAGTGCAAGGTATAAACCACAGCACAGATGTATCTCTATCTCAGGTAACTGTGGACACAGGGCCAAAGCTGTTAATGTGGCCCGAAGAGGATTAGCCGCATCCAGCGTCAGCGAAATATAGGATAGTCTTCTGTGCCTGAGCTCCCTTGACCCTGACTGTACACACACACACACACACACACACACACACACACACACACACACACACACACACACACACACACACACATATAGTGATCGATCCCATAAGGACAATAATCCAACTGGGTTTTACAATTTTTTTATAGCTTTGGTACTATTTTTGTACGTATGTGGTGAATTATCTAAACTCTTAGTACAAAACTCCAAACTAGTAACACCTGTTACGCAGCTTGTCTTACATTCAAAACCTTTAATTTTGCATACATTTAGTTTGTCGACATCTTTCACCACTCAACCATTGATCCAAAATATACGTTTACTGTGAAATATAATGGGCACATTGCTTTAATCACCAAAACACAACATAATGATACCTTCTCAATTGGAGTTATTTTAACAACCAATTAATTCAAAAGCAAAACATTTAATATAATGTTTCACAATTGCCCTTTGAATGTAGTATGCTAGAGTACTGTAAATTACAGTACATTACACTGTTTTCACATTAGGCAAAACACTTGCACTACCCATTAAAACATCCATAATTTATATCCCATGTGAGGATGTGAAGGGGTGATCATTGAAGACATCTTTCACAGTGTAATCAAATGAAAGAAATGAAAGAAACATCATGTTTAGCAGGCACTAGTTTGCATCAAGCCTGTAGCCATAGGTTCTCATCGAAATCGCAATAAATATCCTCATTGGTCATGCACCTGGGGAAAAACCTTTTGGCATGGTGAATCCAAGCCTGACATAAGCTTGGGTTGAAATAATTTCATGCCCCATGGCCCGAAGGAGGGTGGTACAATCATGGGAATGGCAATCATACATCTTCCACCGGAATTGACCCCAGCAACTTCATTTTTGATACATGTTTATTGTAAAGGGGATGCATTTTTGTTTTGTTTTGGACTTTCTGGGTTATTTGTGTATTGGTATATTGTATTGAGCTAGAACTACTTTATTACTGTGAAGTGAAATCATAATAGTCATCATCATAGTAGTACATTCAAGTGTGTATCATACTTTTTATGTTTGTACTTTACAGACATACATTTTCATTGTGTACTTCTCAAAATCTGTAGTAGACAAACCACTTTACATGTAAAATATAAGGGAAAGAAAAGGGAAAGAAATACATAGGTTAACCAAACGTTTAAGTAAGTTATCATCAAGTAAGACAAGTCGGAGTAAAATGTATTTTAACAAAAGAGAAGAGAATCATTAAAAAAAAAACATTAAAAAAAAACCGTTAACCCTCAGGGGAGGAAGAGGAGGATGAGCCGCTGTGACCTCTGCAGGAAGGATATACCCAAAGATGATTTATTATATTGACAAGATAGCAGAGTGACCGCTCTAACAATATAAATAAATGTCCTCAATGATTGAAGGCAGACGTCTAAACAACTTGCACAACTAAATCGTTTTTTCTCAAATTTGCCAGAATGCCACGTGCATCCACTTAAATCAGTACATTTGTAACAGCCTAAGCATTACGATACTTTTATTCGATCAATTAAGCCTCACGTAATTCGACACGCTCTCATAGACCTCCAGACTAAAAAGGCTTATCTCAGACAGATTTTGGGCGGAGTAAATCCTCTCACTTCGCCTCTTCCTCTCTGATATACCAGATAATATCTACCACATGATTGGACGGGGAGAGGAGCAACGCAACCAACCAGGACAGAGACAAGAAAAGAAGAGAAGACGGAGAGAGGAGAACAAGAAAATAAGAAATGAAGCGGGGAGGAGACGGTCGAAGAGAGGAGAAAAGAGAAGAGTGGGGGAGAGTTAAAAGATGGAAGGTGTTAGAAAAAAAAGACAAGTAAAGGCATCATAGAGATTTCAATGCAAAATATTCTATTCAGACAGAAAGTGATCAGAAATTGCCATCATAAGACCTGTCGGCTATTATTGGTCATGATAAATTATGCTACAATATAGAAGTTGTTTTAATGGTGAGCATCTACCAATAGGTGGCGACAGAGTCCTACTGTTCACCGCTGTAACACATCCTCACACTGCCTCTAGTGAGCGATACTTTAGTTTTGTCAAGACACTGGCAGAAACATCCCATTCCTAAAATGACAACTGGGGCCTGTTCAGAAGAATGCAATGTTACAGAATGTTCAGATAGAAATGTATGGTGTAGAACAGATATGATGTTCAATAGTTTAGAAAAGGGAATCGTGGCAATTCATCATCTGCAAAGTCCTGAATGTGTCACTGTAACTATACTGGTCATCTGCAATAGCAGATTACATACACCTTTGCCAAATACATTTAAACTCAATTTTTCACAATTCCTGACATTTAATCATAGTAAAAGTTCCCTGTCTTAGGTCAGTTAGGATCACCACTTCATTTTAAGAATGTGAAATGTCAGAATAATAGTAGAGAGAATGATTTCTTTCAGATTTGATTTCTTTCATCACATTCCCGGTGGGTTAGATGTTTACATACACTCAATTAGTATTTTGTAGCATTGCCTTTTAAATTGTTTAACAGATTTCGGGTAGCCTTCCACAAGCTTCCTACAATAAGTTGGGTGAATTTTTGACCATCATTATGTTTGGAGGAAAAAGGGGGAGGCTTGCAAGCCGAAGAACACCATCCCAACCGGGTGGCAGCATCATGTTGTGGGGGTGCATTGCTGCAGGAGGGTTTGGTGCACTTCACAAAATAGATGGCATCCTGAGGAAGGAAAATTATGTGGATATTTTGAAGCAACATCTCAAGACATCAGTCATTAAGTTAAATCTTGGTAGCAAATTGGTCTTCCAAATGAACAATGACCCCAAGCATACTTCCGAAGTTGTGGCAAAATGGCTTAAGGACAACAAAGTCAAGGTATTGGAGTGGCCTGACCTGGAGTGGGCTGATCATAAAGGCCTGACCTCAATCCCATAGATTATTTGTGGGCAGGACTGGAAAAGTGTGTGCGAGCAAGGTGTTCTACAAACCTGACTCAGTTACACCAGCTCTGTCAGGAGGAATGGGCCAAAATTCACCCAACTTATTGTGTGAAGCTTGTGGAAGACTTCCTGAAATGTTTGACCCAAGTTAAACAATTTAAAGGCAATTTTACCAATACCAATTTGTATGTAAACGTCTGACCCAATGGGAATGTGATGAGAGAAATAAAAGCTGTCACGTCCTGACCTTAGTTCCTTTTTTTATGTCTCTATTTTAGGTTGGTCAGGGCGTGAGTTGGGGTGGGCATTCTGTTTTGTTCTATGTTTGTATTTCTATGTGTTTGGCCTGGTATGGTTCCCAATCCGAGGTAGCTGTCAATCGTTGTCTGTGATTGAGAACCATACTTAGGCAGCCTGGTTTCGCCCTTGAGTTATGGGTAGTTGCTTTCTGTTTTTGTGTCTGCACCAGACAGAACTGTTTCGGTTGTTCCCTTTGTTGTTTTGTTAATCAGTGTTCAGTTTCATTAATAAAAGGATGAACATGTACGACGCTGCTGGTCCTCATCTTCCACCTACGACGATTGTTACAAAAACTGGAATAAATCATTCTCTCTACTATTATTCTGACATTTCACATTCTTAAAATTGTGTAAACTAACACAGAGACAGGAACAAGGACACTAAGGACAATCACCCACGAAACACTCAAAGAATATGGCTGCCTAAATATGGTTCCCAATCAGAGACAACGATAAACACCTGCCTCTGATTGAGAACCACTTCAGACAGCCATAGACTTAACTAGAACACCCCACTAAGCTACAATCCCAATACCAACACACCACATACAAAAACCCCATGCCACACCCTGGCCTGACCAAATAAATGAAGATAAACACAAAATACCTCGACCAGGGCGTGACAGAACCCCCCCCCCTAAGGTGCGGACTCCCGAACGCACCTCAAAACAATAGGGAGGGTCCGGGTGGGCGTCTGTCCATGGTGGCGGCTCCGGCGCGGGCCGTGGACCCCACTCAATCAATGTCTTAGTCCCTCCTCCTCGCGTCCCTGGATAGTCCACCCTCACCGCCGACCATGGCCTAGTAGTCCTCACCCAGAACCCCACTGGACTGAGGGGCAGCTCGGGACTGAAGCAGCTCGGGACTGAGGGGAAGCTCGGGACTGAGGGGAAGCTCAGCACTGAGAAGAAGCTCAGCACTGAGAGGAAGCTCAGCACTGAGAGGAAGCTCAGGCAGGTAGTTGGCTCCGGCAGATCCTGGCTGGCTGGCGGATCTGGAAGAGTCTGGTTGACTGGCGGATCTGGAAGAGTCTGGTTGACTGGCAGATCTGGAAGAGTCTGGTTGACTGGCAGATCTGGAAGAGTCTGGTTGACTGGCAGATCTGGAAGAGTCTGGCTGACTGGCGGATCTAGCTGCTCTGGCTGCTCCATGCAGACTGGCAGCTCTGGCTGCTCCATGCAGACTGGCAGCTCCATGCAGACTGGCAGCTCTGGCTGCTCCATGCAGACTGGCAGCTCCATGTAGACTGGCAGCTCTGGCTGCTCTATGCAGACTGGCAGCTCTATGCAGACTGGCAGCTCTGGCTGCTCCATGTAAACTGGCATCTCTGGCTGCTCCATGCAGACTGGCAGCTCTGGCTGCTCCATGCAGACTGGCAGCTCTGGCTGCTCCATGCAGACTGGCAGCTCTGGCTGCTCCATGCAGACTGGCAGCTCTGGCTGCTCCATGCAGACTGGCAGCTCTGGCTGCTCCATGCAGGCTGGCAGCTCTGGCTGCTCCATGCAGGCTGGCAGCTCTGGCTGCGCTGAACAGGCAGGAGACTCCAGCAGCGCTGTAGAGGAGGAAGGCTCTGGCAGCGCTGAACAGGCGGGAGACTCCGGCAGCACAGGAGAGGAGGAAGGCTCTGGCTGCGCTAAACAGGCGGGAGACTCCAGCAGCGCTGTAGAGGAGGAAGGCTCTGGCTGCGCTAAACAGGCGGGAGGCTCCGGCAGCGCTGGAGAGGAGGAAGGCTCTGGGTGCGCTGAACAGGCGGGAGACTCCGACAGCGCTGGAGAGGAGGAAGGCTCTGATAGCGCTAGACAGGCGAGGCGCACTGAAGGCCTGGTGCGTGGTGCTGGCACTGGTGGTACTGGACCGAGGACACGCACAGGAGGCCTGGTGCGGGGAGCTGCCACCGGAGGGCTGGTGTGTGGAGGTGGCATAGGATGGGCTAGACCGTGAAGGCGTACTGGAGCAGTGCTGGCACAGGACGTGCAAGGCTAGGGATGTGCACAGGAGGCCTGGTGCGTGAGGCTGGCACCAACTTCACCAGCCGACTAACACGCACCTCAGGACGAGTATGGAGCGCTGACCCAGGTGCCATCAAATCCCGACACGCTCCGTCGGGCGAATTCCATGTTTAAAACACCAACACAGCAACTCCCTCATTACTCTCTCCTCCAATTTCCCCATTAACTCCTTCACAGTCTCTGCTTCGCTCACCTCCAACACCGGCTCTGGTTCTGGTCTCCTCCTTGGTTCCTCACGATAAACAGGGAGAGTTGGCTCAGGTCTGACTCCTGACTCTGCCACACTCTCCCTGAGCCGCCCCCAATACATTTTTGGGGCTTCCTTCCGCGCCGCCGTGCTTGCTTCGCCAACCTCATTCTCTCGTAACCTTCTGCACACTGCTCCATCGAATCCCAGGCGGGCTCCGGCACTCTCCCTGGTTCGACCGCCCACCTGTCTATCTCCTCCCAAGTTGTGTAGTCCAGATATTGTTGCTCCTGTTGCCGCTGTTGCTTCTCCTCATACCAGCGCCTCTCAGCTCTCCCCGCCTCCAGTTCTTCTTTGGGGCGGCGATATTCTCCAGGCTGATCCCAGGGTCCTTCTCCGAACAATTCATCCTCCCATGTCCATTCCGCTCTTTGTTGCTTCTGCTGTCGCTGCCTGTCACCACGCTGCTTGGTCCTGGTGTGGTGGGTGATTCTGTTACGGTTCTCTTGTGGTGAAGGAGAGTCGGACCAAAATACAGCGTGTAGATTGCGATCCATGTTTAATAAACAAACGTAAAACACGAATCAATTATAAACACTACAAAACAAAGAACGTAACGAAAACCGAAACAGCCTATACTTGTGTAAACTAACACAGAGACAGGAACAAGGACACTAAGGACAATCACCCACGAAACACTCAAAGAATATGGCTGCCTAAATATGGGTCCCAATCAGAGACAACGATAAACACCTGCCTCTGATTGAGAACCACTTCAGACAGCCATAGACTTAACTAGAACACCCCACTAAGCTACAATCCTAATACCAACACACCACATACAAAAACCCCATGCCACACCCTGGCCTGACCAAATAAATGAAGATAAACACAAAATACCTCGACCAGGGCGTGACAAACGGAGTTTAAATGTATTTGGCCAAGGTGTATGTAAACTTCCGACTTCAACTGTATTAACATGCATACATATACACATACATACATATACATTCAAATACAGATACATATATACATATACATGTCTTTTAAAAATATATATTCCCTTTATTATTCACCACAAACCCTACCACCCCTCCCCTAATTGGAGTAAACTAATAAACAATAACACTTAGGCTTCTACTTCCAGTTTATACACACTACGGACACAATCTATTTTACAATAGTTATATTTTTGTTTGTTTTTAGTCCTGGCCTTCCTCTTTTTCTGATGTCCATCCAGTTTGATTTATTTTTTTCTTTCTTGACAATGTTTTTTTTACCCCTTTTTCTCCCCAGTTTCGTGGTATCCAATTGTTTTAGTAGCTACTATCTTGTCTCATCGCTACAACTCCCGTACGGGCTCGGGAGAGGCGAAGGTTGAAAGTCATGCGTCCTCCGATACACAATCCAACCAAGCCGCACTGCTTCTTAACACAGCACGCATCCAACCCGGAAGCCAGCCGCACCAATGTGTCGGAGGAAACACCATGCACCTGGCAACCTTGGTTAACGCGCACTGCGCCCGGCCCGCCACAAGAGTCGCTGGTGCTCGATGAGACAAGGATATCCCTACCGGCCAAGCCCTCCCTAATCCGGACGACGCTAGGCCAATTGTGCGTCGCCCCACTGACCTCCCGGTCGCGGCCGGTTACGACAGAGCCTGGGCGTGAACCCAGGGTCTCTGGTGGCACAGCTGGCGCTGCAGTATCAGTTTGATTTCTATTTGCCATATTTTTGTAACTGTGCTATTTCACAAAAGTTCTGAGCCTGTATACATTTTACAGACCGCGTATGTTTTACATTTGTTATCTAGTTGTTAGTCCCACCCTTCAGCTCCATTCAACCCCTCCCATCTATCTCTCAAAATCATCCTCTCTTCTCTTTGTTTTTTCTTTGGGCTTTCACCTCCTCCCTCTCTTTCCCTCCTCCCGCTCCCCTCCTCTTCCTCCTCAAGAGTATCTCTCGATCCTCTCCCCCCACAAAATAACTTTTCCGCTGTTGCTTTTCAGACCTTCTTTCTCTCCCTCCCTCCCCACTCTCTCGCATCCTGTCATTTTCTTTCCCTCCCTTCCGTAACCGCCACAGCTCAATGCGTGCAACACCTCAACTCCTCTCAGATTTCTGCACTTTTCTCTCTCATCCCCTTCTCCTCCTCTCCCTCCATCTCTCATTCGTATGCTCGTCTACCTCATATCACCCAGCCAGAGAGGCGTGATGGAGAACAAGGAATAATCCATCTTTAATGGAACAATTATCCATCTGTGGAAGAGAGATGGGGAGACACAGGGTCCAAATATAGTGCCGCATCCAGACTAGTTCCATGTTAAGTTGGATCAAATCACTGAGGGAGAAGACGAGAAGAAAAACAGAAAACGTGGTTGATAAACGCCTGAGAGTGTTATGAGCCTGCAGTGAAAATGTCCATGTCCCAACATGTGGTGAGTTATGCCTGGTGCACACTGAGCCTGGTAGTAAAATGTAGTATAAGATGTTCTACTGACTACCATTGGTGACTGGAGAGCATGGGTTTGAGACGATAGGTCTTCTTTCTATGGAAAGTAGAGAGAGCCAGGGAGAAGGAGACAACCGTCTGGGTGAAATACCACAGTGTGCCATCACAGCAGCAAGATTTGTGACCTGTTGCCACAAGAAAAGGTCAATCAGTGAAGAACAAACACTATTGTAAATACAACCCATATTTATGCTTATTTATTTTCCCTTTTGTACTTTAACCATTAGTACATCGTTACAACATTGTATATATACATAATAGGACATTTGTAATGTCTTTATTCTTTTGGAACTTCTGTAAGTGTAATGTTTACTGTTAATTTTTATTGTTTATTTAACTTTTGAATATTATCTACTTCACTTGCTCACTTGCTTTAACATATGTTTCCCATGACAATAAAGCCCCTTGAATTGAACTGATAAAGGGAGAGAGAGAGAAAGAGAGAGAGAGAGAGAGAGAGAGAGAGGGAAGGGTAGGAAGAGAATGAGAAAGATAAACAGAAAAGGATTGAGAAATAAAGACAATGACCAAAATAAGTGGTTGAGAATGGGGTTTGATTCCCTTGGAAAGAGAAGACATGGTAGCTCTACCGTAAGAACCCATGTGATCACGCAGTTGCGAAATAGAAAAGAGAGGGGTAGGAAGAGAAGACAGAGAAAAAGAGGAGGAGCGCGGGAGGGGATTGCTGAGTGATAAAATTATCTCCCAGTAATGGGAATTCCTTTGGCAAATTAGCCTAGCGCTAACGAACATGCTTCAGAAACAGTAATAGGGCTTTGATGAAAGAGGGAGTTCGAAACAGGCTGTGCTAACACCAGAGCATAGAGTTAATGCACTACTCATCTTAACCTCATTACTGACTGTTTAGAAGCCCATTTAGACCTGAAGATGGGGATTCAGGCTAAACTCGGTTTAAATAAATGGTATAGATTGACCCACACCTCCCACTGAAGAAAGTGCTTTTCACAAAGCAGCTAAAAGTAAGTTGATCAAACATTTAATGAATCAACCATTTTCGTTGTTTGTTGTAGGCTATCGCCTTTTTTTCCTGACAAAACATCGGCATCAATACTCAAAGCGAATCAATGCAACAAGGAAAGGTAGAAAGGTCAGGTAGAAAAAAACACAGCCTAGCAGCTATGCAGACTAACAACTTGTAATAGTAAAAAAAAGAAAAACATCTCAATGTGAACGTAGAGTTAGGAACATGGAAGCGGTTCAAGTTATAGACCACTCTGCTGTAGAGCAGCTGTTCAATGGTGTCCATTCAATCCAGTGTTGTCCTCCCATTTCATGGATACAACCCTTATATGTAGCAGCTGTCAGTGTACCCCTAATTATCGGTCTCTGTCCAAATCCTGGCCTGAGACTATTTCTATTAAACGGCACTCTCCAGAGTCTGTATGACTAAACAAGCCAGGGAAATACACCTCAGACAGCAACGCAAAGCAAAGCAGGCCCATCCATCAGCATCACTGGTGTAATAGCTGCAGCGCCTCTCTGTCTACCTCCTAACACCTTTCGTCTCCCCCATTTCCCCAAAAATCTTTCACATCCATCTATCCTACTCTCCATCCCTCCATCTCTGATTATCTGGCCACACAGCCCACATGAAAAAATAAAATCATTATTATAATACAAAAAGCTTTGTTAAAAAACATTCAAATGTGACACTTAATTTATTGGTCGTATGGCGAATACAGCCATTAAATAATATAGTATTTACTGTAGTTTTGCCGACATGACAGTAGGAAACTGTAGTATTTAAAATTTACTATAGTAAATATACACTGTCATGAGAAAAAATTCTGTATTATAGTATAGTAATTACTGTAGTGTTTTTGCGGACTGTAGTATACTGTAGTGTTTTTGCAGACATTATTGTAGTATTTACCATAGTAATTCTGTTTTATTATCTTTGACATGGCAGTGGGGGCTTTGTACTTGAGGAAACCTACCGGACAAAATACTGAAAGACAAATTCTCCATAACCTGAAGTTAGGTAGGACTGAGGTCTGAACGGACAGTTCAGAGCTTCTACTCTTTTTTTATAACCTGTAGGGACCACAATATAGTCTACACTTGGCATGTACTGTAGGCTTCTCAATTATAGGTGGCACAAATTGGGAATTAAGGGACTCGGCAGGGTACATGCAAATGAAATACTGTAGTATTGTCATGTTCGTCGTATGGAGTATACCAAAGCGCAGCGTGATTAGAATACATTATACTAAAGATAGACACTAAACAAACTATACAAAATAACAAAACAAACGTGAAGCTATCATACAAAAGTGCAGACACAGGCAACTAGACATAGACAATAACCCACGAAATACCCAAAGAAGATGGCTGCCTAAATATGGTTCCCAATCAGAGACAACGATAAACACCTGCCTCTAATTGAGAACCAATCAGGCAACCATAGACATATATAAACACCTAGATGATAAACAACCCCATAGACCTACAAACCCCCTAGATAGTACAAAAACACATATCATCCATGTCACACCCTGACCTAACCAAAACAATAAAGAAAACAAAGAATACTCAGGTCAGGGCATGACAAGTATGTACTATAGTAATAACTGTAGTGTTTTTGCAGACTGCAGTGTTTTCCCCCAAACATTACTGTAGTGTCTTTGTGGTCTGTAGTATACTTAAGCAATAAGGCCCGAGGGGGTGTGGCATATGGCCAATATACCACGGCAAAGGGCTGCTCTTACGCACAACGCAACACAGAGTGTCTGGGTTCAGCCCCTTAGCTGTGGTAACCCTAGAAACCCTAGAGGTGCCCGTATTGCTATTATAAACTGGTTACCAACGCATCTAATTAGAGCAGTAAAAATAAACGTTTTGTCATACGGTCTGATATATCACAGCTGTCAACCAATCAGCATTCAGGGCTTGAACCACCCAGTTTATAATGTAGTATTTACTATATTATTCTACAATATACTACACCATTCTATAGTAAGTACCAGGGGTTGTAACCAATATGATTTTTTTGACCAATATGAACAGAAGCATTATTTTTTCCATTATTTTTTTCATTCTGTTCCACTGCTCTGACCAGCCAAATAAAGTCCTGAACTGTTTGTTTCTGTTCCTTTTTAAAGCTCTGAAATCGGGTTTCAATCCTTGGTAAGTACTACACATGATCAAGATATACTGTACTACAGTGTGTAGCATAGTATTCTACAGTATACTACAGCTTACTACAGAATAGTATTCTATAGTAAAATATCGTATTTTTGTCATGTGGGAAGGTAGGTGTCAGGAGAAATGGAGCGAGGGATTGGGTGGAAGACAGGATAGATGGACAGGGCAGATCGTGTTTTGGGTTAATGAGATGGATGAGAGTTGGCAGGCAGTGGACGTTGGCACCGGGCTGGAGAGATTGACGCCTCAATCGTTTCGGCTCTATTGAGTGAAGGGCGCTAAAACTAAACAAGGCCCAGGCGCCCACTTTGGCTCCAACGATGTGAATAACTAACCAGTGCTTTATCCTAGAACACTGTCACAGCCCTGGATGATCTACAGCGTTCTACATGACTCAAGGTCAGTTCTATAACATTCCTGAATGCTGAGGTTCATTCAAGACTATTTTAATTGACTGGGCTATATTCTAGACAACTGCCATGGCACTGAATGTTCTACAGTATTATATACTACCAGAGGACTATTCTAGAACATTGTGAAGACTCTGAAGAGGTTCATTCCAGAATGTTCTAAATGACCGGAGGTCTATTCCAGAACACTCCAAAGATCCAATTTAGGAATCAATCTTTGAGTTCTTGTCTCTGAGTACAATCTTGAGATGATTTGCTGTAATACAAGACAGCTGGAAAGTGCAATCTGTCTGGTTCTAACCTTTTTTCCCCCACCAAACTCATGTCTAACGACCACACCTCAAACAGAAGGTGTTGTTTATAATATGTCAATGAGAGAGAGAGAGAGAGAGAGAGAGAGAGAGACTTGACTTTTGGTCTTTCTTTATTGAAACATTCTCAATTCATTTAAAACTCACCCCCCCACTCCTAAAATAAAAAAAATAAAAATATATCCTGTACAAATCACCATACACAAAAACCCTCTCCTACAATCGTATATCCAAAACATCTTCCCCAGCAATACAGACAGCCCCCCCAACACACCATATCTCCTCAAACATCTCCACACATTTGATCATTTTATAGAACTCAAACTCAACCCTAAGGCGCGCAGAGACCATCCCATTAAACAGTAGTAAAGGGTCTGTTATCCCCCCACCTTTGACCCTGTTCCTCCTTGTTAGCCGAATAGCTAACTTTGCCTGAGCAAACAGAAAATTCAACAAAACACATTTTTCTTTCTCCTTACTCGAATACCTGTATCCCATTATATACATCCCAACAGCAAAAACCACCCCCAACCTGTCACACAGACATTCCAACAGAGACATTAATGGCATTAACCTGGTGCACACAGAAAACACATGAATTACAGTTTCTTTCATTTGACAGAAAGGACACCCTGCCCAATTCCCGGATCAACCCGTGCCAACCAGCTGTTAGTGGCCAGGGCTCAATGAAGAACCCTCCACTGGAGGTCCCCTGACCTCTTTGGTACTGGGGTTTGTAGAGCGCCCTCCATCTAAAACCCACCATACTCTCCGCCCCACATACCCCCTGCCACTGATGTGCCTTCACTCCTGTTAGGCTTCTAATGCTCCTAACCTTAACACAGAGGTTATAGAGGGCTTTACCTCCCACCCCCTCAAACTCCCCAGGCTCGGAGTGTTAAAATCTAACAAGTCCTCCAGACCCCCTTGCCAGTCTCCAGTCTCTGCCGTCACCTGCAGTGGCGGGAACATTGGTGGCCCCTCTCCCTTTGGCCTCTCAAACACCCCCTTACCGGCTCAGACAGTGCCTCCTGGACCTCCTCCAGGAATCTCTCCAGCAGCCTAAGAGACGTTATTCCTGTTTGTTGCGCCAAGACCTCCAGGGTTTTCCACCCCTCCTCTCCCAGCAGTCTCAGGTCACCCAGCCTTTGTAAACCCCCTGCCATCAGTTGCCTCTGCAGGTTGGCCGACTGAACCGATCTCAAAGGGATGGCTGGGTTGTGGAAGATAGGCTCCTCCCACACCCACTGCCCAGGCTCCACACCCCTTCTCGTGTGGGTCTTAGCAGCTGCCAGGCCCTCAGCACCGCAGAGTAAAACTCTGAGAGACCTGCTGTACTCAGCCTCTCCAGCTTCATGAGGAACAGCTGCCGGTCCAACCCTAATCCGCCAGCTCTCCTCAGCAGCGCACATGCTGGTTCCCTCCAGCCAACATCAGTGTGGTACAGCAGTCTCTGCACCGCCTTTAGTCGGAAAGCAGCCATCCTGCTCTCCAGTTCCACCAGGCCCTGTCCTCCTCGTGGACGGTCATGTACAAAACTGCTGCCTTCAGCCAGTGATGTCCCGACCAAAAGAAGTCCACCAGCTTGCGTTGCAGGTCTGCAAGCAGACCGGCGGGGGGTTGAGGACAGCCAGTTTATGCCACAAGGAAGATGCCACCAGGTTGTTGATTATCAGCACCCTCCCTCTATATGACACTTGGGACAGGAGCCACCTCCACCTGGCCAGTCTTGACACCACTGCCTGTGACAGCCCCTCCCAGTTCTTGCTGACCCACCTCTCCGAGCCCAGGTACACCCCCAACACTTTAAGCCCTTCACAACCCCACTGCAAACCCCCTGGAAGCAGAGGAGGAGCCCTATCCCCCATGCCCCACATAACAGAGCTTTGCTCTTTCCCCAGTTTACCTTAGCTGATGAAGCTCCCTCGTACACCTTCAGACTGGTCTCTAGTTCCTGCATATCTTGCCCATCCCTGACCATCACAGAAACATCATCTGCATATGCTGAGACTGCTATTCCTGTCACCACATCCATGCCTGTCCAGCACACTCCCCACAGTCTCCTGCGTAGCAGTCCTAAAAAAGGCTCAATGGCTAGTGTGTACAGCTGCCCAGATAGAGGGCATCCTTGTCTAATCCCCCGTCTCACCCAGACTGGCCTACTGAGCCCCCTCCCACCTTAACCATACATGACGCCCCAGCATACAACAGCTTCACACAGGTCACAAAACTCTTCCCAAACCCAAACACAGACATCACATTAAACAGATACTCATGATCCACTCTATCAAAAGCCTTCTCTTGATCTAAAGAGACCAGTCCAAAGTTCACATTAGAACCTCTCGACAAGTCCAACATGTCCCTAATCAAGAACAAGTTGTCCGTGATTGAGCGTCCCGGTACACAATATGTCTGGTCCTTGTGTATTATAGAGTCCAGATGGGACTTCAGTCTGTTAGAGAGGACCTTGGCAAAAATCTTGTAGTCCGCACAGAGTAATGCCACAGGCCTCCAGTTCTTAAGTTCACACAAGTCCCCTTTTTTGGGCAGGAGAGTAAGAGCCGCCCGACGGCAGCTCATCGGCAACTCTCCTACCCCGACGCATTCACGCAACACGCAAAAGAAAAGTCCAATTGTTCCCCAGAATTTTTTGTAAAATTCCACTGGAAGTCCATCGACCCCGGGTGCACGACCGGGGGACATCTGGGTTACTGCCTCTGCCAGTTCATGTGACAACAGAGGAATGTCCATTTCATCCCTCTGTGCCCGAGAGAGCATAGGGAGCCCTGCGAACAAGACCTGAGCACACATAGGATCACACATTTCTGCCCTATACAATTCAGTATAAAACTCCACAGTCCGCTCCCGCATCTCCCCCACCACAGAGGTCACCCGCCCATCAGACAGCCGTAGACAATGCATACCCTTGGCTTCACTGCTCTGTCTTTCCAAACCAAAGAAGAAGGAGCTGGGAGCATCCATCTCCTTGAGCATGGAGAACCTAGCTCTTACAAGTGCTCCCTTTGCTTTAACCTGGAAAAAACTGCCCAGGTCCCTACGTAATTCGGCTAAGTTAGCCTGGAGGCCTACATTGCCTTGCCCCACCATCTCTACCTCCATCTCACTAATACACCGCTCTAGTTCCCCCAATACTCTCCTAGCATCTGAGGATGAGAGAGCTGTGTACTGTTGACAGAAAAGCCGAATTTGCACTTTCCCCACATCCCACCATTGACTCAGAGACTCATACTCCTCTCTTCGCTGCCCCCATCTTTCCCAAAAAGTCTGGAAACCTGAGCAAAAGGTGGCATCTTGTAAGAGCTTTACATTGAACTTCCAATAAGATGGCTGCCGGGGCCCTGGTGAAATAGACAGCCGAGCCATGGTTATGTGGTGATCCGAAAACCCCACTGGGAGAATGGTAGCACCCAGCAGCCTATTGCTCTGATTCCTGGACATGTAAAAACGATCAAGTCGAGCTGCACTCACCCTAGCCCCAAAAACCTTCACCCACGTATACTGTCTTGTGTTTGGATGTTTAGTTCTCCAAACATCCACTAGGTCAAACTGATTAAAGATGTCCCTTAACACTCCCACTGACACTGAATGAGGCTCTTCCCCATTTCTGTCTTTTGTCAAATCCATTGTACAGTTCCAGTCACCTCCGATCACCAGTGTCTCCTCAGGCGCTACTTGTGAGAGTTCCTGTCTAAGACTCCCAAATAGAACCCCTCTTTCTCTCCCTGTGTTAGGCGCATACACATTTATAAAGACAAAAACCATGTTGTTAATTTCTGCTTTAACAACAAGCAACCTACCCCTACACACCTCCTTTGAGGAGCAAATTTTTACAGCCAGACCCGGTGCAAAAAGGACTGCCACCCCTGCACTAAGATTTGTCCCATGGCTCAACACACTTGCCCCTTTCCACCAGAGCCCCCAATCAACTTCATTCACCACATCACTATGCGTCTCCTGCAGAAACAACACCTGTACTTTTTTTGTTTTACATATTCACCCAACACACTCCTCTTTCCCGCATCTCTGGCGCCATTTATATTGAGCGAGCCTACTCGAAGAGTCTCCATAAGAAGTGGGAGAAAAGCCAGCAGAGAAATAGACCAATAGCAAAGCTCAAAAAGCCCCAGTGTCAGTAAGAAATTAAACATTTAAACAGTGTCTGAAGGTAAACCTTTACGCACTATTGTGACCCACTTCCTCAACCTAAACCGTTTCCTGGGTGAGAGGACACCATGCCCCTCATTTCTCATAGCATGTTGTACTGATCTTACAAACTTTCTAGGATCAGAAAAAAAAGTCTCAAGATTATCTTTTTCCCCTTAGTCTCATTCAGGAACCTTGTCAGTTCTCTCAACGTGTACTTAGACCCCTCTGGTTGACTGGCTGTCAGCTCCGGGCCAATTGAAGAGGAGTCTGAAAAAAATAACTCCTCATCCTCTTCCTCAGACTCACTTTCCTCCTCTTCTCTATCTCCCACCCTGACCACCTGCCCTTTCTCTCTGTTTAGGGCCTCACCCACAGCAACAGGCAACATTTCCATGGTACCTTTATCCACATCCTTTTTCCTTTTCCTCTTGACACCCTCCTCCTCCCCCCTAATCTCTTACACTTCCCCACTATACTCTCCTCATCCACTAGAATAACCTGACTAGACGCAGTATCATCTGCACCACCCTCCATAGCATGACTAGGGCCAGCCTCAGCTACACCACCCTCCATAGCATGACTAGGGCCAGCCTCAGCTACACCACCCTCCATAGCATGACTAGGCCCAGCATCATCTGCACCACCCTCCATAGCATGTCTAGGCCCAGCCTCAGCTACCCCACCATCTCTAGCCTGACTAGACCCAGCCTCTGCTTCTCCACCATCTCTAGCCTGACTAGCCCCAGCCTCATCTACACCACCATCTCTAGACTGACTAGGCCCAGCCTCTGCTGTCTGCATCTCCTTACCCCCTGCATTTTGACCTCGATTTCCCCACTTGCACCCTCACTCCGTCTATGGCCTTTATGTGGGCACGCAAAGCTCTTGTGCCCCAAATCCCCACATTCAAAACACCGTAGACTATCTGTGCTGGCAAAACCTGCATAGAGCCCCTCCCCATGCCTCACTTTGAAATGCACATTTAGCTGTTGCTCATTATTGTTCAGAAACATAAACACTTGCCTCCTGAACGAAACAACGTGCTTAACGGCATCTGCCTGAAAACCTGCTGACAGTACACGGAAACCGCTAGCAAACTTACCAAAACGACTCAGCTCTTACCTAATTTGATCGTCCGTAATAAACGGAGGCAAATTTGCCACTACAACTCTTGTTGAAGGGGTAGAGAGAGGTGAAATTGACACCAACACATTACAAATATTCCGCTAGCAATTAGCCTACCGACCAAATTTGCCCTTTTCATGAACACAACCACAGCTTTGTTCATTCTAGAAGCAGAATGTATAAACTCAGCTCCTACCTGTTCACCGACCGCGAGCAGAACCTCCTCCACCTTAACTCCGTTCTCAGGAACACACCTGAATCCATGCTGTATCGACAGCGTCTCCTCCGCGCTAAGCTGAGAAGCCATTGCGCACACTACACCTTCCACCCCCCCGGAAAGTTACTCTGTCCTCTTCCACCCTAACTTTGAAATAAAACTTTGGATACCGCTAAAAACAAATATTGCATTAACCCTCCACCATAGAAAATAACATGTAAAGAAAAGAATCAAGAAAGTTAGTTAGGATAGAGCTTTCCACACCAAACACTCAAACTCCAAAAACACCCAGCATGCACCGAGAGAGAGAGAGAGAGAGAGAGAGAGAGAGAGAGAGAGAGAGAGAGAGAGAGAGGAAGAAGGATAGAGAGGAAGAAGGATAGAGAGAGGGGCGAGCTGATTGATAGGAGAGAGAGATGATTACTCTAGGGACCCCCAGGCTGTTGTTTGCCACAGGGACGCATTCCCTCTTATGTCTCCATACACCCCAAACTCACCCTGCTATAGCCTGAGGCCCAAATTCCTCCACTCACTCAAACTCTGACTACGTAGACACACACACACACGTGCACACACACACGCACACACAAACACACACTGCCATATCCAGACAATTAACATTCCACCTTTTCATCAAAATTCAACATATTCCCCGCCAGACGTTGCTGTGTGCCAAAATGATCAATATTCATCACAGGGTGGTCATGAGTATTTTACCAATGTCCTTAAGGAGCGTTTATTAATTAACATGATTGTTTTATCCACAGGTTGTGCTGGTTTTGTTATGTTCAATTATGTTCTAGTTTTGTAACTTTAAGATAGTAGGTTGTAGGCCCAAAATGACATCACTCCTTTTTGAATGACATCATAGACCCATGGAAGGATGACAAACAAATGGATTCTGATCTAATTTCATACAACCGCTAGGCAGTAGGCACAGACAAATGAGATAATAGTTCAATCCATTGGTTCATATTTATATCCTGCCAAGCACTCACACACATACCCCCACACACACACACACCCATGCGTGCATGTATGCACACATACTTAACACGGACAAAGGGTTTGTGTGGGAAATGAACAGCACACATATTTTCCCATGAATATACTTTCATTGACACATGATCGATTTACACACTATTCTAAAGTCATGACGCAGTTTTTCATCAGTAACTTGACACATCAGATCCACATCCTATATTTTCACCCATTCAATAAAAAACATTTACACGACTCAACCTAACCCGTGTTTAACACCATCTTCTTACGTTACATACAAATTTCTCTCTCTCTCTCTACATCTCTCTCTACATCTCTACAGTAAGTCGCTCTGGATAAGAGCGACTTATGACTAAAATGTCAAGTACATCTCTCTTACTCAAACACTCTTTCTAGATCTATCTCTGCTTATGAATATTTTTCTCTTACTCTCATCTATCAAATCAAATCCAATTTTATTTGTCACATACACATGGTTAGCAGATGTTCATGCGAGTGTAGCGAAATGCTTGTGCTTCTAATTCCGACCGTGCAGTAGTATCTAACAAGTAATCGAACAATTTCACAATAACTACCTTATACACACAAGTGTAAAGGAATTAATAATAATATGTACATAAAGTTTATGAATGAGCGATGGCCGAACGGCATAGGCAAGATGCAGTAGATGGTATAGAGTGCAGTATATACATATGAGATGAGTAATGTAGTGTATGTAAACATTATATAAAGTGGCATTGTTTAAAGTGGCTAGTGATACATTTATTACATCAATTTGTCATTATTAAAGTGGCTAGAGATGAGTCAGTATGTTGGCAGCAGCCACTCAATGTTAGTGATGGCTGTTTAACAGTCCGATGGCCTTGAGATAGAAGCTGTCTTTGATGCACCTGTACTGACTTCGCCTTTTGGATGACAGCGCGGTGAACAGGCAGTGGCTGGGGTGGTTGTTGTCCTTCATGATCTTTTTGGCCTTCCTGTGACATCGGGTGGTGTAGGTGTCCTACACCACCCGAACTACCTGGAGGGCAGGTAGTTCGCCCTCGGTGATGCGTTGTGCAGACCTCACTATCCTCTGGAGAGCCTTACGGTTGTGGGCGGAGCAGTTGCCGTACCAGGTGGTGATACAGCCCGACAGTATGCTCTCAATTGTGCGTCTGTAAAAGTTTGTAAGTGTTTTTGGTGACAAGCCGAATTTGATGCTGCACCTTCTTCACCAAGCTGTCTGTGTGGGTGGAACATTTCAGTTTGTCCGTGATGTGTACGCCGAGGAACTTAAAACTTTCCACCTTCTCCACTACTGTCCCGTCGATGTGGATAGGGGGGCTGCTCCCTCTGCTGTTTACTGAAGTCCACGATCATCTCCTTTGTTTTGTTGACATTGAGTGTGAGGTTATTTTCCTGACACCACACTCCGAGGGCCCCTTGAGTTGGAGGCGTGCATGGCCACGCAGTCATGGGTGAACAAGGAGTACATGAGAGGGCTGAGAACGCACCCTTGTGGGGCCCCAGTTTTGAGGATCAGTGGGGTGGAGATGTCGTTACTTACCCTCACCTACCCACAGAGTGTGAGGTTATTTTCCTGACACCACATTCCGAGGGCCTTCTCACTATCTACTCTTGATCAGATCTCCCTCCGCTATCTCTCCCTTTCCCATCCTCTCTACATTTCCATCTCTCAGTGTAAATTAGATCAGTGCCCAGCAGTGTTATTCCATACCTTCCATTACCTGCATGTCAGATTGCACACCGCCTCCGTGCCATCGCGCACTCAACTCCTAACCTCTCTCTTTCCCTCTCTCGATCTCTCTCCCTCCATTGCTAATCTACCATTAGCTAAGCCCATTCAGTCGTAACTGCTGGTTAGAGTGAGAAATGGTACATGAGTTTCTGCTGCACATCAGTGTAAAGCCGTAACAGTGAGAGGTTATTGAGTTTGACGTAATATGCACCCTATCTCTCTCTCCATCTCTCACTCACTCACTCTATTGTCGGTCTGTGTTTCTTTGTCTATCCTATTCACACAGTCCTGTCGCCGTTTCCCTCTCTCCGTCTCCCTTTCTCTCTCTCAAAGCCACTTGTTTTGTTAAATTTTCCATTCATCTCTATTTTTGTCTCTGTTTATGCAGAGCAAGGGGAACAACTACTTCAGGTCTCAGAGCGAGTGACGTCACCCGATTGAAACGCTATTAGCGCGCACCACTGCTAACTAGCTAGCCATTTCACATCGGTTACACAGACACAGGAGGCAGATGGTTAGAATCCAAGATGTTTATTAACAATCCAAAAAGGGTAGGCAAGAGAATGGTCGTGGACAGGCAAAAGGTCAAAACCAGTTCAGAGTCCAGGAGGTACAGAATGGCAGGCAGGCTCGAGGTCAGGGCAGGCAGACGGGAATGGAGTCCAGAACAGGCAAAGGTCAAAACCCGGAGGACTAATAAAAGAGAATAGAAAAGCAGGAGCACGGGAAAAACACTCTGGTTGACTTGAACAGACAAGACGAACTTGCACAGAGAGACAGGAAACACAGGGATAAATACACTGGGGAAAATAAGCGACACCTGGAGGAGGTGGAGACAATCACAATAACAGGTGAAACAGATCAGGGCGTGACAGGTTTTATAGGCGAAGTGAACATCGAAGTGAACAATTAATCTAATATTAATCAAAAAATCTGTAAATCGGGTCTTAGTCAGGCAATTTTACATCTAACTAAGATGTTTGTGGCAGAAGAAGTGAAACATTTGCATAAAAACTAGTTGTCTCTCGTTAAATTACATTTTTTTTTCTGAAGAATCCCTAAACTTGACAAATCACTGACATAGGGGCTTAGACTTCGGCCACCGAACTTCGACTTGCCTCAAGAAAAAAGGTTGTGTGCGCTAACAGCAGAAAAAAACCCTGCAGAATGCTGCCAAACACCAAAACGTCACAAAATGTCACATAATATATGGGCAAACTGTTTCGACTAGGAAGCATACAGTCCACTTTATTCCTCCCCTTCCTCCATCTCTACCACACTCTAACATGTTGCGTGTCGTAGCGTGTATCCAGTGTTGTATTTAGGGTATGCAAGGGAATCGTCCAGGACATGGTGGGACTCAGCCCAGTTTTTAACTCATCTTGTCCTGGTAAATGTTTTCTCTGTGTAACTGTCGTCGGTGGAAGAAGGTGAGGACCAAAGTGCAGCGTTGTATGTGTTCATGTTATTTATTTAAACTGAACATCAAACAAAAAAAGCACAACCGAAACAGCTCCGTCAGGTGCAAACCACACTAAACAGAAAGTATAATCACCCACAACTCAAGGGTGAAAACAGGTTGCCTAAGTATGGTTCTCAATCAAGGACAACGATTGACAGCTGCCTCTGATTGAGAACCATACCAGGCCAAACACAGAAATACCAAATCATAGAAAAAATTACATAGACTGCCCACCCAACTCACGCCCTGACCATACTAAAACAAAGACATCACAAAGGAACTAAGGTCAGAACGTGACACTCTGGTTTCATTCATACCAGTTGATGCATCCTTTACCTGTGCTAAACTTACATTACCGGTCAAAAGTTTTAGAACATCTACTCATTCAAGTGTTTTTCTTTATTTGTACTATTTTCTACATTGCAGAATAATAGTGAAGACATCAAAACTATGCAATAACACATATGGAATCATGTAGTAACCAAAAAAGGGTTTTATATATTTTATATTTGAATTCTTCAAATAGCCACCCTTTACCTTAATGACAGCTTTGCACACTATTGGCATTCTCTCAACCAGCTTCATGAGGTAGTCACCTGGAATACATTTCAATTAACAGGTCTTAAAAGTTCATTTGTGGAAATTATTTCCTTCTTAATGCGTTTGAGCCGATCAGTTGATGTCTTTACTATACTCTACAATGTAGAAAACGGTAGAAAATAAAGAAAAACCCTTGAATGAGTATTTGTTCTAAAACTTTTGACCGGTAGTGTATGTTCAATAGTAGGGACAGTGGAAAGGGAGCCAGTCCAGGTGCATGTACAGCCCTTGCAAAAGTAGGAAACAATCTTATGTTGTATTTCGAATATTGACATTTTTTTCTGTGATCACTAAATATGTAATGATTCATTGCTAATGTATAGTGTGTGCCAGTCACTGTTTCCTGAAGCATATTCATGGCATAGATTGTTAGCTGTTAGCTGTGTTAACGGCGCTTCCCAGATTATCAGCTACAGGAGAAGCAACAAATATTACAGCTAACTCTTATCTATCGGAGCTCTTGCTCCTCTGCCTTAATCTTGTGGAGGTGTCTGGCCGTGTCCAAATACCCATGCTTGTGTCCTAAATAGTAGGCCATTTGAGTATGTGAAAAATGTAAGTTTTATAGTATGTGACATTTCGAATCTTCTCGTATACTTTAAATGCCCAGATGACATACTCATTTCGGCTTTGACAACAGTTGATCAATTAGATATGGGAATGCTCTACCAAAACCAATGAATAACATAGACAACGCAATTGCGCATTTCACATTCTCAGTATGCGAAAATAGAACGTTTAATAGTATGTGAATTAAAAAAAATGCTTTAAATGCTACGATATTATGCTCATTTTGTCTTTTCATCTAGTAGAATTCGCTGCACACTTTTCTGGAATTTCACAGGCACAATGCATTGGCCTAGTTAGCTAGCTACTTGTAAATACCAGGGCATGTGCCCAAACTTTTGCATGTCGAATGACAATACCAGGGATTTAATTCAGTTTAGAAATGCCTCAATACAGATTTTGAGTAAATCATGTGGCCATAGCTCTTTTGCCATTGCACGATCAAATCAAATCAAATGTATTTATATAGCCCTTCGTACATCAGCTGATATCTCAAAGTGCTGTACAGAAACCCAGCCTAAAACCCCAAACAGCAAGCAATGCAGGTGTAGAAGCACGGTGGCTAGGAAAAACTCCCTAGAAAGGCCAAAACCTAGGAAGAAACCTAGAGAGGAACCAGGCTATGTGGGGTGGCCAGTCCTCTTCTGGCTGTGCCGGGTGGAGATTATAACAGAACATGGCCAAGATGTTCAACTGTTCATAAATGACCAGCATGGTCGAATAATAATAAGGCAGAACAGTTGAAACTGGAGCAGCAGCACAGTCAGGTGGAAGTTGAAACTGGAGCAGCAGCATGGCCAGGTGGACTGGGGACAGCAAGGAGTCATCATGTCAGGTAGTCCTGGGGCATGGTCCTAAGGCTCAGGTCAGTTGAAACTGGAACAGCAGCATGGCCAGGTGGACTGGGGACAGCAAGGAGTCATCATGTCAGGTAGTCCTGGGGCATGGTCCTAGGGCTCAGGTCCTCCGAGAGAGAGAAAGAAAGAGAGAAGGAGAGAATTAGAGAATGCACACTTAGATTCACACAGGACACCGAATAGGACAGGAGAAGTACTCCAGATATAACAAACTGACCCCAGCCCCCCGACACATAAACTACTACGATGCACTGCCACTAGCTATAGATAGCGTTAGCAACGCGGTAGCCTGCATTCCTATTTTCCATAGCGGTGCTGGACCTAACGCTTCTCTTTTATTCTAGTGCTCCTGATTTGTCACTTCACTTGATCTGTGTTCAGCTGATTGTAAATGTTCAGGCTACGCGACATTCGTTTCTACCTGAATGGTTACAGCCTGAATGGGTCTAGCTAGCTAGTTTCCTTGCACATAACCTGTTGTAACAAAAGTAACAGTAAACTGCACTCATGACTGTTTCACCTTGGATCTCAAGTATGTGGCAGTCTAGTTATCTACGGAGAGTTCACACAACTCTACTTTGCTCATGTTTTTGTAAATAATGTGCTTCGTCTTCTGTCTTTTCTGGATCTACGTCAAGGAGTGTGAGCTGGAGGGGCAGCAGTGGGAAAACCATAAGAAAAAACACATGGGAAGCTACTTCATGTTACCTTGACCTTCTGTTGCTCTGCTTGGATAATAAAGTTCCCATTTTCTCTGCAAGCAACCACACTTTCCCATTATTTCCTATGCTTCACTGGCATATTCATGTAAGTGTGAAGATATACATTTAGGTCAACTCTCTTATCCAGAGTGACTTACAGGAGCAATTAGGATTACGTGCCTGGTTCAAGGGCCCATTATACAGATGTTTCACCCTGTCGGCTTGGGGATTTCAATTAGTGACCTTTGGGTTACTGGCCCAACGCTCTTAACTGCTAGGCTATCTGCCACGTCATATAAACATGTCAGAGAGTTGCAAGTATTCCAGCAAAATGTATTGCAATTATCATAATACCTTTTACAGGGCTTTACATGTAGATGTTTGATGCTGAAAGCTATCCTTTCCATATTTTTCACGAGTTGAAAGCTCCCCACACCGGAGTCAGCACGGAGGGAGGGGAGGCCACAGCCGCACCATGGAAGTAGTATGCGGTGATGGATGAGGCGCTGGGAGGCTGCCACTCAATCACCCCACCGGTTATCATCTCCTCATCCTCCCTAGGTGCAGATGTGGGCTCCCTTCCAGATGTGGACGCTGGAGAAAGAGCAGGAGAAGGAGGTGATTGCCATGGAGGCACGCCTTATGGCCATTTTAGAGGAAATAGTTATGCATTTTATTTATAGCTTTCATGTATTAATTTTGTACTGTTTTTGGTGAAGTCCTTTTTTAGACTCAAATTCGATTTCTGTTCTCATTGAAAAGTGTTTATTGTTTGTAATAATAATATAACAAATATATCAATACATCTACTGTTGGAATGTTTTACTTTCAACATAAAAAAATTAGCTATCTTGTTGCCGGTACATGGTAACAATTAGATACGTTGAAAGAAAAAAAAGAAACCTGCATACTGCTATTGATAACATCACTTTTTTTCTTGAAGCTTACGTGTTGGCCTCCTGGCCTTAATCAGAGCATTTTGCTCTACTAAACTACTAAACTTTGGTATAATAATAATTTATATAGCGCTTTTTCAAAAACTCAAATCACCTCAAATGAGTAGCCTAGCTATAGTTGGCTAAGTCAACCAATAGAGACCAAGTCTGAGTGCATGCATCCTCCAAAGATGGAGAGGTTCATGGCTTGATCAGAGGAAGGTGGTCAACGAGATGGTCGATGAAGCGATGAAGATGAAGTCTGGTGAAGATCTAGAGGGCTAGCTACTCTGGGAACCAGCCTGTGTCATGTAGCCACTGTACTTCTTCACAATGTCTGGCACCCACTTGTGTGATGGCCCAGCCTCTCTGTGTGCCAGAAAGCTCACCACAGACAGTTCAGAGTAGTAGCTAGCCAGTCGTCCTCAAATTGAGCCCACTGCCTCAGCACTGCATTCCTCGACTGCATCACCCATTCCTTCAAGCTTCAGGTGACAATTGATTAATGCTTAGGCTTACAGTTAACAACATTTTACTCCAACTATTACATCGTTCCAAATGCTAGCTAACGTTAGCCCAAAACAACAACACTCCCGAACTTCGCTGTAGTGAAAGGTCACTGGGTGGGGCTACAGGTGAGCCATAACTGATGGAAACTCAGACAACAGGGAACTCTGAAAAAAAATCACTGATGTCCCAGTCTGAGGTAATTTTGTTTCCGAGTTCCCAGTTGAATTGAAAGCACCAAAAGGATTATGTTGCGGCCTTGGCATACTACTTTTTTACTAAACAGTACGTGCTAAAAATTGTACGTGGTACGATTAGTACACAGTATGCCGTTTAAGTAAGTAGTACGCAAGCCAGATTTCGGACAAGCTCTGTCTGCGTTTCTCCGCCTCTAGTCGTCCACTGCCTGCATTTGATCCAGCGCGCACTGTGTCTTGGGAAGGTAATCCTGGGGTGATGTAACCTGGGGTGATGTGTGGACCCCAAGGGGTGCACATTTAGGTTTTTGCACTAACACTACACAGATGATTCAAATAATCAACTCATCATCAAGCTTTGATTATTTGAATCATCTGTGCAGTGCTAGGGCAAAAACCTAAATGTGGACTCATTGGGGTCCCCAGGACCGATTTAACGAACATAAAAAGTGGTTTGTTCCCTTTTCAGTGATTGCAGCCTCCCGAACTCAACATCAAACATTCCAAAATATAGATATAAGCCAAGTTCTCATCTAACCAACCATGTATAAGTTATTCCAAGTTTCCACATGGCCTTTGAATAGTTAGTTTAAACAGTGTTACACTCCAAACGTTTACCCCTTGTTCTTTTGATTTCAGCGTGAAATCGATGGAAGTATTTAACAATAAAAGAGTTGTGTTATTTGTACCGCATTGAATCAAAATGCGACACAAAATGTAGTTAGCTGCCTTTTACAAAAGTCCTCTAGCCAGTGGCCGGTAGCCTAGTGGTTAAGGCATTGGGCCACTAACCGAAAGGTTGCTGAATCGAAAACCCGAGCTGACAAGGTCAAAAGTTCTGCTCCTGAGCAAGGCAATTAACCCACTCTTCCCCAGTGCAGCCCCCTGCACCTCTCTGATTCAGAGGGGTTGGGTTGAATGCTGAAGCCACAATTCAACTGACTAGGTATCCCCCTTTCCCTGTGATTTGTTGGTTGTTGATATTATTAGGATCCTGATTAGCCGACGCCAATTCCGACAGATCATTTTACTGGGGTCTGACACATAACAAAATATACATCATCGACAAAAGACTTTTACAATTGACTTACATTAAACAACATGAGCATGTATTGTGCATCTTTCAGTTACACATACACGTCAGTCCCTACACACAAGTACACTCTTAGAAAAAAAGGTGTTCTTCAGCTGTTCCCGTAGGAGAACCCTTTGAAGAAGCCTTTTTGGTACCAGGTAAAACCCTTTTCAGTACAATGTGGAACCCTTTAAACAGAAGAGTTCTACCTGGAACCAAAAAAGGTTCTACCTGGAACCAAAAACAGTTTGCCTATGGGGACAGCCGAAGAATGCTTTTGGAACCCTTTTATCTAAGATTGTAGGTCACATGGGGGAGAGGTGTTGTGCCAAGAGGTGTTGCTTTATTTTATAAATGTGTTATTATATTTGTATTTATTTTTTAAATCCAGGTTTGCTGTTCACTTGCACTAATGTAGACAGTATTTCCAGATTCCACATTTTTGTTGTTGCTGTGTTAGATGTAACAGGATGTGCAACCTCATCTCCCCCCCTCTCCCGCAATTGATTTCGACTTAATAATCAATATGAGTGATTGACAAAACAGTTTTGCATTTGTCTTTCTGTTTGGGTGACCCCCGTATCAAAATGCAACATTTCAAAATGTGGCTGACTGCGTCGTGCAGGTTGTCCTCTAACCAGTGATTGTAAAGACATCTCCGGTTTCCATGTGGTCTTTGAGTTGTGTGTAGTTTCAACAGCCGATAATTTTTTGCTTCCTCCTCTTTGGTATTCTGTGCGGTTTGCTGTGCTTTTTATTTTCTCTGTATTTCTACATCGCTACTTGCAGCCGCGCCTGCAAGCGATCTGCAGGGAACGCAGTGTGGTCTTGTTTTCAAATATCTGAGACAAAATCCTTCAACCTCTTGCATTCTCAAAAACGGCCTCATCTGGTGACCTGGGAAAACTACAGGTAAGGGACAAAATAAAGGAAACACCAACATACTGTTTTAATATGTAATCGGGCCACCACGAGCCAGAATCACTTCAATGAATCATGGCATAGATTCTACACGTGTCAGGAACTCTTGGAGGGATCAGACGCTATTCTTCCATGAGAAATCACATAATTTGGTGTTTTGTTGATGTTGGTGCAAAACGCTGTCTCAGGCGCTGCTCCAGAATCTCTCATAAGTGTTCAATTGGGTTGAGGTCTGATGACTGAGTCGGCCATGGCATACGGTTTACATCATTTTCATGCTCATCAAACCTATGTGGGCATAAGCTATGATAGCCAAAATAATGGCCTGATCAGCATTTTTATACATGACCCTAAGCGTGATGGGATGTTAATTACTTAATTCATTCAGGAATCACACCTGTGTGGAAGCACTTGCTTTCAATATCCTTTGTCTCACTCATTTACTCAACTGTTTCCATTATTCTGGCACTTACCTGAATACACCGTTATTTAAGGTTGAGGTCCTTCCCCTCATTAAGCAGAAGCGTAATCTATTTAGTAGCCCCATAGAGTTAGGTTACCACAATAGCACAGGATCATTCAACCACGGAGGGCACGCATGATTAGTCCAGACATATAACCAACGTGAAAACTCGCAACCCACCCTCCTTCCTTACTTCTCTCTGCAGTCATAGTCTTCACACACCATCAGTTGCAGGTCTCAGCGTATCAGTCATAATGACTTTATATTACATTGTTGGCCTTTCTCTCTACAGTATGGTGTAATAGCCCTGATAGGCAGTGCGTTCAACCATTACGTGACAATAACCCTCGAGGAGAACTGTTGTTGTGGCAGGTAATGGAGGCGTACTGCTTTTGCCTTGAACCTAATTGTCTGATCTTATTCCTTGATTGTGATAATGACGCTAACAGCGAGTGAGTAATGAACAAAGTCATCCACAAAGAATGAGACAGATTGGAGAGAAAGGGAGAGTTGGTTAGAGCTGGAGTGACTGTGTTGTAGATTTAGCCGGGGTTATTCGGAGGATTAGCGAAGCCGCGCTTGGTGGGAACCTTTGCCTAATGCCTGAAGATTTGCACTGGCTTGTAGGACGAACGCCAGGGCTTTAGCTCATTGAGGAAATATGGTATTGCGTACGCATTAGAACTCGGCAACACATAAGTGCACAATCTGATAAGTGCACAAACGTTTGGTCTTTCCATGTCACCGGGTTCTGTGGCATATTTCACGATGATCCCTGGGTAGCAAGTGTTGAATTCCATGTTGCATAGCTGCACACAATCGGAATAGTTCCCATACCTGATATTACTGTTCATTCCTTTTATTGTTGTGCAGCCCTTTTTAATGTTACACACTTGCCCTCATAAACATCCCCTGTCCCCTTACCTCTTCCCTTTCTACTGGAACAATGTGGAAGAGGTAGTTTTACTGTAAAATTGCCCCATGAAAATCCTCAATCAATTTAACATGGACAGTTATGACTTTCACATTATTGTGTTCAACATTTTGGGACAAGGAAGTTGTTTACTTAAATTACAACACACATTTCACCCACATTTCCTAGTTCCTTTTATCAAACTGTTAGTTGTCTCAGTTATATTAAAATCAGGAAAATCTGGAGAGTCCCCTGAAGATAACCGACCTATAAGTTTAATTAATTGCGACAATAATATAATAAATAAACTTATTAGCAACAGAATGGCAAAGGCATTACCAGACTTGATACATATTAATCAAACAGTGTTTATTTAAAATAGACAAACTAATACAAGAATGTGTTTCAGTATAATTTAATCAGTAATGTAGTGGTAAAAAAAAATGGTGGGTAAACTCTGATCGCTGGTTGCGTTTTCAATGCACACACACACACACACACACAGAGGTTGCCCCAACATTTTCCTTCAGTTATATTTGACAAAAAATTATAGGGGCAATGAAAGTAGCACTTTACAGTAATAGGCCTGATTTCCCGGTAGCTGCTCCTTCTCACAGATACAATGGAAGGAATAGGAGAGGGAGATGGGAAGAAAGGAAGAGGGGGAGAGGGGAAGCAATAGGAAGGAAGAGATTTACTTCATACTAGTAGGCTATGCGGGACATTTTCAATCTAAAGCATCATAAATCAAGGTTACACAATGAATCATATTTCCCCTTCCAATCAGAATGGTCGGTGCAGTGCTTGAGATGCCAGACAGGTGAGAATCAGCATCTCCACTGTGAAAGAAAAATAGAGAGAAATATGGTGCCAAAAGCCGTCAGTAAATCACTCTTTCAACAGAGGAGGTGGAGGTGAATACAAATATTTATCAATTAGGAAGCAATTTTAATGCCTAAGAATTCCACTATTTCTCCCCCATCTCCATCTCTCATCTGTCTCATCACGCTCTCTCTCGCCCTAGCTGTAGTCTTAACAACCTGAATGGTATTTCGATAGAGAGACATGCAGATGACTAAGTTTCTCACCTCTCCTTAAAATGTATAATCAGAAATTTCCCAATCACAGAGGAGCTCAGGCCCCAGAGAAGTTGCATTCAACAACCTGCAAGAAGGCGAAGGAGAGAGCAAGACTCCCTGGAGGTGTCACTGTGCAAAACAACACAAATTATGACCAGTTTACCTTCACTCTACACTCTAAATCTCTTTCCATCCATATCGAACATGACTGTAATAATATAACTTAAGGGAACTTCAGGGAACTCTCCTCTCGGTTTTTCACTAAGTTATGCATTTTTTTTCTTCATTTTTTCCCCCCTTTATTTAACTAGGCAAGTCAGTTAAGAACACATTCTTATTTTCAATGACGGCCTAGGAACAGTGGGTTAACTGCCTGTTCAGGGGCAGAACGACAGATTTGTACCTTGTCAGCTCGGGGGTTT
Source organism: Oncorhynchus nerka (assembly GCF_034236695.1). Lineage (NCBI taxonomy): Eukaryota > Metazoa > Chordata > Actinopteri > Salmoniformes > Salmonidae > Oncorhynchus > Oncorhynchus nerka. The sequence goes on along the minus strand of NC_088423.1, from coordinate 60,073,888 downwards.
GAACTTGCATTGACGTCAATGGGAGACTAAGTGAAAATTCCACTTAAATTGTAAGTTAGATTAAATTCCCCTATAACTATGTGCATTGATCTCCCTTGTTGTATCTATTGTTGTTCAAGATTATTTACTGATTCATTACTGGAATAATTCATTTTGATCCATTTTATCTCATTAATCTGGTTACCTAATCCAGATGAATCATTCTGAATGGTTGCCGAGCTCTCAGACTTCCAAGAATCCAATCGCTCGTTAAGGATTTACAACAACGGATTTACTTCAACGTTTTATTACTATACTAAGATAGATTGAAAATGAGGTGGGTACAATTGGCTTGATAGACACAAGATACAAATGGAATGCAAGTACAATCATTGACGGGTGAAAGGCTACGTTTCAATACGACAACACTTTAACAGCACTTTGGAGAACTGGAAATTCTTATTCATGAAGACAGAAGTGACAGAGGCCACATCAGTAAAGGCTACATCGGTAAAGTTTCACCGCCGGGAAACTATAGGCTCCCTATCCAGAGGTATACCGGCCCGGTTAATAACGCCCACTGTGGACAGTGCCAGGACAATATTGGTTATTGAGATGTAACCTAGACTAACAGCCACACTAATCAGTTATTGACACCACTTTCACACAGACACAGAGTCACCCGAAAGGAAATGTTATGTATTTACGTGTATGTTAACTGAACGTCATCTGGTTCATTTGAATTTCCGTTATGACGGGGATGAAGCACAGAAACGAAGACGTTTCTTCCCTCGTCGGAGCTCATAGGCAGGGGTGCTCGTTGTTCTCAACTCTGTTCAGTCCAAACAGGTAAAGTTTAAGGCCCTAGGGTGCAGTGGAATTTTCAGGTCCCCTTAGGGAGAGATAGAACTCAACGGTTCATTGTGAGTGAGCAGAGTGTGTTGTTCGACAAAGTTCCTCTCAGGTGCTTCTTGCGAGTTGGATAAAGCTGCCTCGATCAGTGTTTTGGGTTTCCAAGGAGATGGGAAAGTTCCTTGCCGAACCTGATCTGATAGTCTGGATAGTAAGTCCTCTTATTTATAGGGAGACTTGCGGGAGGTGGGCTCTAATGACCGGACAGAGTGACACGGGAGCACCCCGATGATTCAGAGAACAAGACACATTAATGCTCATATTAAAAGAGAAACCAGAGATTTCCTCATAACTGGTCACAGAATGTTAAAAATGTGTTTTGAGTAAATAAAACTCTCTAGGATGAAGTACGTAAACTTTAGAGTACAAACACGGCCACGGTAATATCCATACATTTTAAGTTCAGAAATATCCACCATTATACCTCTATTATGACATAGGAAAATCAGAAGAAAGATACAACCTGAAAAATACTTGTATATCAACATGTCACGAGTTCAACAGTTTAATACATTGATAAGAAAACATGTTTATATGTCATTTTTCGCTCTTGGCAGCATTTTGTCTTTGTTACAAAGAGTTGGGATACACATGAAGATCACCAGACGGTCTCTTGATCTTCTCAGGGCCATTCAGAAGGTGAGCTTTCAGACTGATTGATATTATTATAATTTTTATATATTTTGAAAAAAGTGTCTCTGCCTTAATTCAGGACGAGGGCACCCTGTTTGTTCTCTGCTTTCATTACAAAGTCTTTGACTGATAATCAGGAAGCTTTTACTCTGATCAAATTATTCATTCATTCCCCCCCCCCCAAAAATACAGACGTTCTTGTATCCTGTGTAAAAATATCTTTGTGTTTAACGTTTCCTTCAGACTTCCTGAATGCACAGCAGGATACCCTGTGTGTCCTTGCTTTCTGCTCCACAGGAGACCAAACACTCCCTCTCTAAACCCTAGGTGGACCGTTGTATTGTTTAGTAAAGTGGGTGCAAAAATCAGGTCTTTCCAAGATCATAGTACTGCCATTTTCCTTTCTCCCAGGCACTTAACTGATTTACTGTACATCACTGATAGGAGAGTGAGGCCACGTATCTGGTTACCATTGTAGAAATCACCGCAACACTGCAGGCCTTAAATCTTGAGCTGTGTACTCCTGTTCTAAAGCCCTAGCTATGTACCTCTCCTGTTCAGCCACATGGTCTACACTCACAGGGTCTACACATATCAAACTTCCACAGCCTGCACCCCTGAACTCAGGTCGCATAGCAACCGTCCCTGTGGTGACATGCAGACCATTAGGTCCCCCACCAAGAGGCTGTTACTGGGGATGACAGGGTCTAGGATGGGGAGCCGTGCGGTTGTTGTGACAACAACAAGTGGTTGTCACTCCTGTTTCTCTCACCCTATAGATGGAGAGGGACACCCCTAAGCCTACTTTTGTCAGTGTGCGTTGGTGTGTGAGTCTGTGTGGATGTGTTTAACTATACTTGTGGGGACCAGAAGTCCCACAAGAATAGTAAACAAACAACATTTGACCAACTAGTGACATTTTGCTCATTCCCACAAGGTCAAATGCCTTTTCTAAGGGGTTTAGGGTTGAGGTAGAATTAGTGTTAGGGTTCAAATTAGGGTTAGGAGTTAGTTTTAGGGTTAAGGTTAGGTTTTTGGGTTAAGGTTAGGGTTATGGTTAAGGTTTAAGGACAATAGAATTTTGAATGGTTATAAATTGTGCCCGTTTGCATGCACATTTGTGTATGTACAGTATGCATGTCTGCGCTCAGAACATCAACAACACAGAAGTCATGGCCCTTTGTCAAATCTGCTGACCTTTTGTTTCATTAATCTGTTCATCTTTTTTTCCTTTGCTTACTAAGCCTCGTTTCCCTCCCCACCAGGGATTTGTGTTAACACTCTGTCTCTCGCTCGGCGAGGGATGATGATGTAAGAGATGTGGGCTGTGGTGACTTCTCTTTCATGTCTTGTCTCTTTCATATTGCTGATATTCTCTATATCCTCACTGATCACAGGATTGCTGTTTATGCTGATGGACTGGTGTTTGATGTACCTACCCACTGCTGAGCTTATACCAATGCATCAGATTCTCAATGGGTTTATTTTGTCTAGTGTAATCTGAGCTTCATTTCTGTCCCTTCCAAAATGGTGGAAGGGATATCTCATGTGATGTTTCTTATCTTGTGGAAAGAAACCATTTAAGGTCCAATGCAGCTGATTTAATCTCAGTATAAAATAATTTCTGGATAACAATTAAATACCTTTCTGTGATAGTTTTTAAATTAAAATGGTAAAAAATGAACTAAAATAGCTTCTTAGCAAAAGCAATTTCTCAAGCAAGAATTTTGCTCGGACTGTCTGTGAGTGTTCTGAGTGGGCAGGGGAATACTGAAAACGATCTGTATTTTCAGAGAAGTTTGGAACTCTTTCTTATTGGTCTATTAACTAAATTACCACTTGGTGATGTCACCAGGCAGACCAAAACAGGCTGATATTTCAGGTGGTCTTTTCAAACAGCTCTTACACTAAAAAGAGACTTATCCTCACTTTCACAATTTCAAATCACGTATGAAGACATTTGCACATCTCTAGTCAGAACAGGACTTCAGAACTTGCACAATCCGTCTGTCAGACTAAAGACGTTATAATAAAACGAGATGAAGGGATGGTTCACTCATCTTTTGAGGAAACTTCCGGGAAGTGAATGATCGATTGTGATTGATGGTAGACGACACACCCCCTTCAACATGCATTCTGTAAACAGACCCAACTCTTATCTTTGGCTGACGTGAAAAACAAACATGGGGGGGGGGGGGTGCACAAACTACCCATAGTCGGATTACTTAACATTTTTAGATAGCGTTTTATTAAATTATTTTGATCACTGGTGAGCTCACCTGTGATTTGATGAATTGCAAATAGTAATTGCTATTAGCTAATTCATACTATGGTTTCTGTCTCCCGAGAGTTATATATAACCTCTTGAGTTAGGTCACTATTTCCTCAGTTACCTACGTTTTCCGGTTTGGATGAGAATTGTGTTAGGCTGTTGCTACTTCTGTGAATGTTTGAAAATTGCATCCAAAAATAAACAGCTCACGTTGAGGACATAACGTCATAAAGACTGTTTGTGCAAAATGTTTCTGAAAAAAAAAACTATGTCCAGCTCAAATGCTGACTTATGCATCAATAGTAACTAGACGTTCTAAACAAGTGTTAAAATCACACCGGTTTGAGCGTACACTGCAGGGACCACTGTAGAATGATCACACCCATGTGTTTGTCAAAGGGTTCAAACAATACTATGCTGCAGCATTCTGTATGTTTTGCAGTTGACCAATGGCTTTCTTGGGTAGACCCAACAGGAGAGCACTACAGTAGTCAAGCCTGCTTGTAATAAAATACTGCTTGTAAAAAAAGCATGGATGAGTCGCTCAGCCTGAGATAGAAACGGCCGCACCGTGGCAATGTTCCTGTGGTGCTAAAAAGCTATTTTGGTCACATTCCTAATGTGTGATTCAAAATGTTGTTTAGAATCTAAAAAAAACACTTACGTTTTTTACATGGTGTTTTATCTTTTGTGGCAAACCTCTTCAAGGTTAGGAGCATTTGTCACAAATTAAGAGGTAAACTGTCACCAAATCACCCAAGAATGAGAGTTATTTCGAACAGGACAGTACCTGTGTGTTTGTTTCTCCGTCCTGGTCCACCCAGGCCGTAGGCGAGGACAAGGATAGCAGGGTTCGGTACACAAATCGGGTTCTCGGTAGGTCCAGGTCCAAACGCCAACAGGTAAGTCCAAAACAATCCAGCTCATACACGGTAAATCCAGCCAATCTCTATCGTCTCTTTCTCTATTGTTCATAGATCCTTCCAGCACTCTCTCTCCCTCTTCCTGGTTTATCTTGACCCTTTATCTGTGGGTCGGCTCCACCTTCTGAGGGTTCCCCTTGCTTCTGGGACTTGGCGGTCGGCCATTTTGTGATCTGTAGTTCTGACAGGGGTGGCCATTTTAGTGATCGGGCAGAGCCCGTTTATTAGTTCTGCTCTCACATATCTGGCATTTATCACTCGACCCCCTTCTTTGCCACACTTTATTGCCCGTGAATTAAAATGTGCGGCTAGATTCTCTGGTTGTGCTTTGGCTGCAACAATAAGTACCTCGGTCGTGTCTTGATTTAGCTGGAGGAAGTTGTGAGCCATCTAAGTATATAAATCGCAAATTCAGTCTAATAATTTATCGATGGAGCTAAAATCCTCTGGTGACACAGAAATGAAAAGTTGTGTATCGTCTGCGTAGCAGTGAAAGTCAATGCTGTGCTTTCTGATAATGCTGCCAAGAGTTAATATATACAGTTGAAGGCAGAAGTTTACATACACGTAGGTTGGAGTCATTAAAACTCGTTTTTCAACCACTCCACAAATTTCTTGTTAACAAACTATAGTTTTGGCAAGTCAATTAGGAGTCAATCAGGGGGTCAAAGTGAGATCCCCAAGGATTGGAAAGCTACCGCGGTCATCCCCCTCTGCAAAGGGGGAGACACCCTGGACCCAAACTGTTCCAGACCTATATCCATCCTGCCCTGCCCATCTAAGGTCTTCGAAAGCCAAGTTAACAAACAGATTACTGACCATTTTGATTCCCACCGTACCTTCTCCGCTGTGCAATCCGGTTTTCGAGCCGGTCACGGGTGCACCTCAGCCACGCTCAAGGTACTAAACGATATCATAACCGCCATTGATAAAAGACAGTACTGTGCAGCCGTCTTCATCGACCTGGCCAAGGCTTTTGACCCTGTCAATCACCATGTTCTGATCGGCAGACTCAGTAGCCTCGGTTTTCCTAATGACTGCCTTGCCTGGTTCACCAACTACTTTGCAGACAGAGTTCAGTGTGTCAAATCGTAGGGCACGTTGTCCGGTCCTCTGGCAGTCTCTATGAGGGTACCACAGGGTTCAATTGAAAATTGAAATCACCCAACACAATGATTTCATCATAGTTGTCAAGGTCAATAGACAATAGTTGAGATAAATCAGTAAAGAAAGTGGGGCAGTGGTTTTGTGGCCTATAAAGAGTTATGGCCAGCACTGGTGGCTGACATTTAAACAGTATAGCATGATGCGCAAAAGATCCAAAGTCACCAAACGAAATGTCCTTACAGCTGAGAGTAGTAGTAGAAATAGAGTCTGTCCCCCCACCCCTTTCCCTTTTCTGAAGGAGTATGAAAAGCTGTAGCCCGGAGGGAGTCACGTGGGATCGACAAAAAATATGGCAGCACTTTAGAGCACTCCTAATACCCGCATGCAAATACTGAAATTCAACGGCATACACTTTCATTTTTGTCTTACTATATTGACTTGATGTACAGTTTAATATAAACATAATTAACATTTACTTTGAAACATCTCGCTAAAGTGACGCTATTGGAATTTCAACACACGCTAAAAACTTCTTCAATCCCAACAAGAGGTTTTCACAGAAGGCCACATCGACTAGCAAACAATCCCCCCCCACCAAGACATGGAGAAACACGTAAACCCAGAGAAATGTGTAAATCTGAAGGAACTGTTTGAGCAAATGAGAAAGATGAACAAGATTTTGTTGGATGTTGCATCCGACGTCTCCACAATAAAAACAACAACTACCAAGCTAAAGGAAAAAGTTGATGTGAAACAAGAGAGGATGGATGGAGCAGAGGGACCGATTTCGACAGTGGAGGATGCTATCTCCCGTCTGGAGAAGGGTAATGAGAATCACAAGGAAAAAGCTGGACATACTGTGGAATCGTGTCAAAGAACTTGAGAACAGAAGTAGGACAAATACGGTGAGATTGGTTCATCTGAAAGAGGATTGTGAGGCTGACGGTGGACTAATTTCGTGTGTGCTGAAAATCATCCGAGAAGGATTTGGATTTGACGAGAATAGGCCCCCAAAAACGGTTATCCATTTCCTAAGATCTACAGCCTGGGACAAGTTACTTAAAGTGGCTAAAGAAAATGGTGGCGTTCAGTGGAAAGGCCGCCAGCTGTCTTTTTTCCCAGACCTGTCCAATGAACTGGCAATGAAAAGGAAGAAGTTTGCAACGGCAAAGAAATAACTACACGAGAAGAACATCAGGCAGACACTGGCATTCCCAGCGACCCTTCTCTTTACTAGGAAGGGAAAGAAAATGATTTTCAAGGACAACGTGGAGGCAGAGAGATTCTTGCAAGAGCAAGGTGTTTAGCCTAGATAAAGAAGACGAGGCAAGGAAAAATACAAGTTCAATTGTATGCCATTTACTTTACAAATGAAGGTAGCCTATGTGTTTGCGGCACTCTGGGGAGTGTTGCTAATTTAGCCTTTCAAGCATCTCACGGGCCAAAAGGAATTTTGAGTTGAGACTACAGGTTCTGCAGCATCAAAAACAGTTCTGTGATGATTGATTCATCGAGAAGCTATGTTACGTTCATAGTTGTTTTTTTGGGGTTCACTCCCACCCTTGCCTGCGCTTCATTGAATTTCTTCACTTTGACATGAGGAGCACCGGCGAAGCAGGGCTACGTCTCTTTTGAACTTCAGCCAATTGACCCTCGGTTGATCCACATGGCGGGGTGAACTTGTTTCCGACTTACCAACTGGCCATCAGTCGCCAAAAAACCTATGTTGCTAGGCACTACTTACCTGGAAACGAGCCCAAAGGGCTGACGCTGACTATCTGGGGTGCTCCCGCTGGGGAGGGCATCCGATTCCTACTGCTTGACTCTGTCCGTCATCGTGAGAGACCTGAGGGCGACAAAAGACTGGAATTATTCAACCGTGCGTCAGATGGTGGCACCCTCTGCATTGTATGGAACTGTAACACTATGTGTGGGTTTCGCCGGTGTGAGTGATACATGTTACCTAACCACTAAGCACCGGCCAGCTCCCTTTAATGCTCACTCTTGACGGGCCCCATCAAGGCTGGCGTTCGATTCAAACCTTTGCGGTTTAGAGTTACCTAATTATGCGAGGGATGCGCATTTAAATGTTTCACCAGAGAGGCTCTGTGATCATACTGATGTTGCCGAAGCTCCATCAGCCAGTCTCCCAAAACTTAGTTCCCCCCCTTCCAGCTGGAGCCGGGGATGCGTTTGAGCCACCATTCTCTGGTTGGCTACTCTTGTTTGCATCGGTATCGACACCTGAGAACAAGTGACCTACAAGGAGGGGTTACCTCCCTGCACTAACATGCCAGAGATAGTTTGAAATGTCCCTACCAGGTGTCATACTAGGAGGGGTTGGAGAGGAACTACTAGAGGACCCCTCCCTTACCTCCTCGCACTAGCCTGCTAGAGACAGTTCAACTCACCTCTAACATGTGTCATACAGGGAGGGGTTGGAGAGTCCCTACTAGAGGGCTCCTCCCTTACCTCAACCACCAAGATCTGCACCCGTGGCGGCTCCACCAGCGCCCTAGGCTTCCGTTCTCACCGTGGCAGCCTTCCTACTCGTCGTGGCATAACCCTAGACTATAGGGCCTAGAGGCTCCCAATGGCCGGCGATAGCCGGGTATGGGCCCGACGCTCCAGCGCCATCCATTTTTAGGGCTAGTTTATTCGCGGGTGAGTTGTTACACACTCATTAGCGGATTCCGACTTCTATGGCCACCGTCCTGCTGTCTATATTGACCAACACCTTTTCTGGGGTCTGATGAGCATCGGCATCGGGCGCCTTAACCCGGTGTTCAGTTCATCCCGCAGCGCCAGTTCTGCTTACCAAAGGTGTCCCACTAGGCGGCTCGCATTCCACGCCCGGCTCCAAGCCAGCGAGAATCTTTGGTCCGTTTTAGGATATGAAAAATGATTTTATCTAACAAAATGATACTACATGTTATATCTGGGACCATTAGGATGACAAATCAGAGCAATATTTCAGAATGTAAGTACATATTTCATCTTTAGATGTGAATGTATCAAACATGTCGCAGTGAAAAAAGTGTTTTGTTGATCTGCACCCTCCACAAACAATAGCATGGCATTTTGTTGCTGTAATAGCTACTGTAAATTGGACAATGCAGTTAGATCAATAAGAATTGAAGCTTTCAGCTGATATAAGACACTTATATGTACCAACAACAAAAAAAATCTGCTAAAATCTGCATCCATGACACATTACGCTATATGATTTACAACTGTCCCGTAGACGGACACCGATCCTGGAGAAGATTTACACAGCTGGAGCATATGTTGTGAGATGTTATATAATAATGTTCAGTAGAGTTGTCACGTGTGTTAAATGGGACACTTCACGCTCACAGGCTGTACTCAGCGCAAACATGGCTAATGGTTATTTAAACAATCTCTTGGAACATAAATGTTTGTGGTAACCAAGTGAAGAGGAAAATGATTTTGACATATTTTAAATCAAAACAGGTGAATATTGTGTTCATACAGGAATCACATTTAACAGATACAGAGGCACTGAAATTTAGGGGTTGCAGAAGTGTATCATAGCTCATTATTTCCAAACAAAACGGGGTGATTATCCTGATAAGCAAAATACTTCATTTTGTAATGTTGAAGCAACGCTCTGATGAGTTTGGCAGGCTTATCTGCATTGAGGCTCTTATAAATGGGATTAAGGTAGGACAAGGAGGACCCACATTGTTTCACGAGGTCAACGTTATACTGGGACATATGGAGGGGCAGATCGTCCTTCCTGGAGACTTTAACCAACTCCTCGCCAAAGGATAGACTTGCAATACATATGCAAGCAGAAGATATGGGCCTTGCAGACATATGGAGATTAGTCCATCCTAATGATAAAAGTATGTTCTCTATCTCCCCTCTCCTGTTCACCATAGTTTTAGAGCCTCTTGTGACAATGATAACAGATCCAGAAATGAATGTTGTACATGGGAGGAGGAAAAGGACACAAGCTGCTTGTGTATGCAGATTATATTCCACTGCTGGTCTCTGATCGTCTTCAGTCTGTATCATGATTACTTGTAATTAATCATATTCTAGTATGTCGGGCTACAAAATTGACTTGGAATAAGTCAGAAGCAATGCCAATCAATGCCATATGTTACTCTAGAACTGTTACCCCATTTAATTTAAAATGTGTTCCCTATTGCGATTAAATATTTGGCTATTAAATTGAGCACAAATTTGGAGGAAGCGATGGGATAATATATTTTGCCACTACTAGTCAAGATTAAGACCAATTTAGAAAAATTGGAAAAGATACAACTTTCTTTAGGGGAAAGATCAACATAATTAAAATGGCTGTGGTCCCACAATTTAATTATATCTCTGCAACGTTACCTATGAATATTTCAGACCGGTATTTTAAACAATATGACAAATTAAATAAATACTTTTTGAGGGATAGGAAAAAACCCAGGAAATATAACGAAGATGTGCCCACCTTAGGAAGCTTTGATTTACCAGATGTTAAAATATATCATTTGAAATGGCTAAATTGGCGAAACATTGGGGCAAAAAGGAAGCTGGCTCGGATTGGATAACAATAGAATGGAAACTAAGTTAACCTTTCACCCCTGTTGAAACCCTATCACATAGTCTTACAAGGGGAGAGGTCTGTTGAAACTCCCATCCCAATTTTGTTACACTCAAGAGGTGTGGAGAAGAGTACACAAGATATGTGGAATTTCCTAGGCTACGGATAGGAAAGAAATCTGTGTACTGGAAACAGTGGCTAACGAAAGGAATTCGTACTATAGGTGATCTGTACAATGAAGATGTTTTAATGTCATATTCAGATTTGGTACAAAAATATATGGGAGACAAGGGACATTTCTGGAAATATTTACAATTGAGAGAATGTTTGTTAACCGGCTATCAATAACATCCAGGAAAGAACCCAATAGCTGAGTGTTTGGAATTACCCAATCACAAAGCAGACATGTTTTACTCAATATTTAGTCATCTGCAGAGGAAAGACTGTAAAAATTGACCTTAAGTTTGAAATTGAGGATGAGGCCTGGTTGAGGATCTTGTCCAGCTCAGGGAGGAACATAAGGGAAGCCAGGGGGCTTATAAGATACTACATCGGTTTTATTGGACCCCAACAAGGCTTCATAAGATGTGGCAGACCAACAATCCTCGGTGTTGGAAATGCCAAAAAGACCACTGGGACATTTTTACACGCAATATGGGAATGTATTATATCTACCTCTCTGGATGTATGCTTTAATATATCTGGAGGAATGGTAGTGGTTATTAACCATTCCAGTTTCGCCGAGAATATGTCTCTTGGGCGATATAACAGAGTTACCTAATGTAACAATTGAGGAATTTGCACGGATCACTGTTGGTGTCATTATAGTAGGAACGACAATTCTCGAAGCTGAAGGCGTTTTATTTGTTTATTTGTTTCTAAGACTGGGAGGTGATGACTTACGCTTGTGAACCCATTTAGGTCTGTATTGTAGCTTGTGAGATAATATTTGACTGTGCATGTGTGCTATGCTGGATGTCTGGATGTCTGGATGTCATGCTCAATGTTTTTATGCTGTAAAATGTTACATTTTTTATTTGTTTGTTTGTGGAAAAAGGGAAAAAATAAATACAACTTACATTTAAAAATAAGCCGTAGTCCGGGGGGAGGCATCAATAAGAGTGGCACTACAGTCTGATGACAGCCATGTTTCAGTGAGAAACAAGCAATCAACTTTGCGCTCAGTAATGAGGTCATTCACGAGAAATGTGATTGCTCTAACATTTAAAAGCGCCATGCCCCTGGGGCATCTGCCTCGAGGTAACCAATGAAAAACAACCAAATGATTAACACTGTAACCACGTTTTCTGAGTCTCCAATCTATCAGTAGGGCAGGAGATGACAGTTTATATAAACTCACTAGAATGCGGAGTTAAAGGAACATAAAATTAGGTTACTCACAATAACCATAGTGCCATTTCTACAGGAGTTAATATGCTTTCCAAGTCCTCTGTTGCTTATTCTGACAGGTAGAACTGGAGCACTACCACAACCAGACCCTATCCGTCAGTCTCTAAAACAGTCTGCGATGTTGCTGGATATAATCCTGGAACCCCTGCGGCTAGGGTGAACCCCTTCTCTTTTAAAAAAAGTGCTGGTTGCTCCCACAGCAAACTACAGTTGTCACAAGAATAGACGTTCCTGTCATTGCAAAGTTTTTTCAGGTACTCTTTCAGGGCAAAGAGTCTGCTGAAATAATCGGAATCCCTTCACTAGCACGGGATGGGGCCAGAGATAATTATTCTCTTCCCAGTGCTAGTGAGGGTGTTAAATAAAAAAATAAATCCTCCTTCAGTTCCTCAGACCGCCTAAAACGAAGGTCATTAAAACCTACGCGAGTGATGATGGAGTAGTTGACCAGAACCGTAGGCAGGAGGGAGTTGATGTCATGGACACAGGCTCCTGGGTGACAGTGGACCTTGGTCTGTCCACAGATTGTCGGCAGGCCAAAATCTCTCACCATCGAATGTGATGGTGGTCGTGATGGAATCCGATGGGGAAGCGATCTGCTGAACTGCGGTGGCCTTGGGGGGGGGGGGGGTTGGTGTGCACCCAGGATCCACTGACTCCAGGGGGCTGGGAAGTCCATCTCGAGCAGGCAAAGCTGTTTGATAGCTGGACCGGATGTTCTCGGATAGATGAACAGTGGCCAGACCAGCTCCCCAATCTCCTATGCCTTGCGAGTGTCCAGTCTCCCATGGGGCTGTGGAGTTTAGCTTAGCATCTGTTCGTTGGATTGGGACAGTTCAACGCCGCCCGACTCATCAAATAAAGTGTTACATTGATTATAACTCAAAGATTTCAAATTTCACATTTTTTAAAATTTGTTGTGAGATATTAGATTGTTCCCTTATACAGCAGTGTTTCATCTAATGCATTCTAGGATTTTTTCCCCCTTCTGATGTTTAAAAACGGAAATGATGAATTATTATCGACAACACGCAACATATCTTTGTATATTCCCAAACCACTGTAACTATTTCAAATTGTTTTAGGAGAATGAGTTTTAAAAATGAAATGTTTCAACCGTATGCTACATGTTATTGGTAAGAAAACATGTCCCAAAAAAAATTTGTATAGTAATATGTAGAATAAACAAACAAGCCACTTGAATTATATGAGAGGGATATATATGAGAGGGATGACAGTCTTTTGATTAAAACTCCATTCACCTCAGTTAGGCCGATCCTGGGATGTGTTCAGTGGGCACGGAACGGAAGAAAACGTTCAGTCTAAGTACGTTTCTTTGTGAGTGAAATGAGACGAGAGTAAGGGTACTTATACTGTACTTTACCGACAGAACATATCATGGCTGAGGAGGTGTAGAATGTAGAGAGAGGAAGAGAGCAAGAGAGACTGTAGTGAGTGTTTGAATCAGATCTCTCGTCACCTAATAAAGGCAACGTCGACCATCTCCAACTGAATTCCTCTGCCTAGTTGGAATCCCCACTGTTACCCGGTAAAATGCCCTGGTAATTACATCCACCACACCGGAACACCAACCTGCACCGACTAAAACAAAGAGTCGATAAGCACTGTAGTGCTTAAATAACAATAAACAGCAGGAGAGGGGCGGAGAGGGAGAGAGAGACAGAGAGGGAAGGAGACTGAGGGAGAGAGGTGAACGGAAATGTGGAGAGAGAGAGCGGGAGAAAGAGGAGTGGGACAGAGAGAAATTTAAGAGGAGATAGTCAAGGGCGGGGGGGACTTAGTGAGGGAAATTGAGAGCTGGAGAGAGAAATATACTTTTTATATTTTAACATTGTGCTTAAATTAAATTGAAATTGAGGGAGAGAGAGAGAGGCGTTTGCTTTTATTTACCAAGTGATAACTAAGGTAAGGTCCTATACAGGAAGGAAAAATTTGACATATCAACGTCCATCTACCAGACGCCCAGTGAACAGGAAGTGTCATTGTAGAGCTCCACAGGGGCCAAAACAGGGACTACAGATAAAACGAGACATCCCACTATCTAATTTTTTCTTATCAGGGCAGATCCGCTCTTGTCTACTCATTTACTCTGCCCCATGGAGGGTCTGCCCCAGAGATGGTAGAAAAAGGAGACAGCTCACCGGTCGGGGCGGGGTGGCGCCGGCCGGGCGAGCGGCGTGAGGGGGGGTAATAAGTAAACCATAGACAGCTGTTCCCTCTCTTGTGGGAGGATGCCAGAAATTAGGGAAGAACCATAAGCTCACGTAGGAAAGCATGCCCACACGAGAGAGGGAACGCCCACTTACTCAAACAGGAACCTTTCAAAAATGTTTTATGGTAAACGGCTTGAGTCGTTCATCTTAATTTATCCACCATCTTTGGCCAAGAGTCTACATCCAAGTCCAGAAACAACTTCAAGACCAGGGATATTCAAATTACCCTACGAGGTCTGGACTACTGATGTTTTTTTTGTTTCAAATCAAATAGTATTTGTTGCATGCTTCACAAACAACAGGTGTAGACTAACAGTGAAATGCTTACTTATGGGCCCTTCCCAACAATGCAGAGATGAAAATATAAAAAAATAATAATAACAAGAGGAATGAATACACAATGAGTAATGATAACTTGGTTATATGGGGTACCAGTACAGAGTCGATGTGCAGGGGTACGAGATAATTGATAATTGAGGTAGATATGTACATATAGGTAGGGGTAACATGACTAAGCAACAGGATATACAATAAACAGTAGCAGCAGCGCATGTGATGAGTCAAAAGAGTTAGTGCAAAAGAGTCAATGAAGCTAGTTAACCAAATAGCTACTCGTACTATTTGGTAGTCTTATGATAATTTTTAGGGCCGTCCTCTGACACCGCCTGGTATAGAGGTCCAGGATGGCAGGGAGCTTGGCCTCAGTGATGTACTGTGCCGTACGCACTAACCGCTGTGGCGCCTTGCGGTCGGATGCCAAGCAGTTGCCATACCAAGCGGTGATGCAACCAGTTAAGATGCTCTCAATGGGGCAGTTGTATAACCTTTTGAGGTTCTGAAGACCCATGCAGAAGCTTTTCAGCCTCCTGGGGGAAGAGGAGTTAAACGTGCCTTCTTCACAACTGTGTTGGTGTGTGTGGACCATGTTAATTCCTTAGTGATGTGGACACAGAGGAACGTGAAGCTCTCAACCCTCTCAACTATCACCCGTCGATGTGGATGGGGGCGTGCTCGGCCCTCCGTTTCCTGTAGTCCATGATCATCTCCTTTGTCTTGCTGACGTTGAAGGAGAAGTTGTCCTGGCACCACACTGCCACGTCACTCACCTCTTCTATGTAGGCGGACTCATCGCCGTCAATGATCTGGCCTACAGTACCACTGTCGTGTCGTCAGCAAACTTAATGATGGTGTTTGAGGCTACCTGAGAATTGCACCCACATGGTGTCCTAGTTTCTAAGTCAGTCCCTGATTAGAGGGGAAGAATGGAAAAAAAGCAGTGGAACTGTCTTTGAGATCCAAGTTAGAATTTGAGGGCGTTAGAGCCTAGCCCTTTACGCCTACACTCCACAACCCTTACACTACGCATGAAAGCACAGGCCACAGCTGGCAACAGGCCACAACTCAACTCAAAAAATGTCAACACGTCAACACAGTTTTTCAGAATTGTTGAAACTCCTATCCAATAGTCTACCATATGAGAAGAAAAACCTATTTGGGAATGTTTTACAGTAAGTTCATTGGACTGGGAAATGGGAACTGTTCTATCAGACTTCATCTGTTCCGTCAGGAAACAACAACAATGATGGACATTTGATCCAATTACAGAGCAGTTTTCTGTGTAGAGACTACATCTATCTAAGAGGCGCGTCATTATGCAGGAGGTACAGCCTGTTGAACACACACACACACACACACACACACTCTCTCTCTCTCTCTCCTTTTTGTTCACCTTACTTATTTATTCTCTGGAAACGTTGCACACTTCCAAGTGCCTTCATTAAGTACACAAACACTCACAGCCACCCTCTGTGTTCAGAGTTTTTTCCCCAACTGCAATCGACAAGTGTCGCACAGCCAATTTGTGGCTGTTAATTTATGGAAATATTCAATTTGCCTACTTAATGCGGCAGCACATTGTTAGTGCAGTTGTTGCTCATTTGAAGCTTAATTCACTCACTAATTAGGTTATGAGATATGCACTGTTTGGAGACAGGAGAACGAGCAGATAATGAAAGCGTGCTGATTTGAGCGCTGCTCTGTGTATAGGCCCACACAATGCGGAGGTTGTGTGATTCATTCCGAGTCTGTTTCATTAGTGGTAGATGCAACAGAAAGACATTTCAGCACAAAATTGCTGCCATGCAGCACCCAAATGGGCACTACAGAGAGGTAGTGGGCAAGATGAGTCAGACCTAAACTACAGTATAGAGTGTATTACTATTGGAGTGTGACGATGAGAGGCAACATACAGTACAAGGTGACAGCCAAAATAATGGAAACTCTTTAGTAAATGATGGAAACAAAGTGTATTGAAAGCAGGTGCTCCCACACAGGTGTGGTTCCTTAATTAAGCAATTAACATCCCATCATGCTTAAAAATGCTGGGCAGGCCATTATTTTGGTTGTTATTTTGGTTACCATGGCGATGCCCCCATAGGATTACAATGTCCCCATCCACAGGGCATGTGTGTTCACTGAATGGTTTGACGAGCATGAAAACTACGTAAATCATATTCCATGGCCATCTCATTTCACCAGATCTCAACTTAATTGAACGCTTGTGGGATATTCTGGAGCGGCGCCTGAGACAGCGTTTTCCACCACCATCAACAAAACACCAAATGATGGAATTTCTCAGGGAAGAATGGCGTCTCTTGGCCTACTAATGACTCAACCAACCTGGAGAGAAGGATTTATGAACACGCTACCCCTGGCATTTTATCCACACCAGCCCACATCAATGCACACGCCACTGTCATGACGTTGGCCTGGGGGGGTAGGTTTATGACAGTCATAAATACCTCTTCCCCCCTTTTTCCACTCTCTACCCTACTGATGTTACATTTGCAAAATCCTTGGTTAACATAGAGATTCTGGGAACATCAGTAGATGGGGGGAAATGAACTATATTCTGGTAATCCGAACAATTGAACATATGCGGTGGTACTTAATGAATATGATGTCAGTTCGGTTGTCATCTGAGACAATCTCATCAATGATAAGATGACATAAACTCTACAGTGGATAGTCTACACATCACAGTTATCAGATTCACATGAAATTGTTGTTCAATTTAAATGTTTGAATATGAAATTATTTGTGACGGGATGAAATGTGATTTTAGCTTCTAAAATGTGAGATGTGTGTTTTCATAAGTTAGGGCTGCTCACTCAGTGGCCCATCCACGTGATGAGACAGAGGTTGTAAACTATGAAACACACCTCTTTTCTCCCTTCCTATATAAAGCCTTGACGACAACATAACTTCCTGTTCCGAGGATATGAGGACGATGATCCTGTCAGAATAGTTCAGATAATAACTACAGAACGAAGCCAACATCAGCGTGAGCTTTGGTTCCGAATGGTATGAACT
Source organism: Oncorhynchus nerka (assembly GCF_034236695.1). Taxonomy (NCBI): domain Eukaryota; kingdom Metazoa; phylum Chordata; class Actinopteri; order Salmoniformes; family Salmonidae; genus Oncorhynchus; species Oncorhynchus nerka. The sequence continues at coordinate 60,056,482 of NC_088423.1, read as the reverse complement.
TTGAACTCTTATTCACTACAGAAGTGATACCTCCTAGCAGTTGAGTTAGCAACCGCAGCTGCAAACGCAGGTTAGGAAGGAACAGACAGAGTATCCCGTCTACCACACAAAGACGTTACTACAACGTATCCAATTGCCCACCAGAGACATTCTTCAAAGGACAAAGGACTCGGTTGGGCAACACGGCCTTCCATCTACCACCAACCTACTGAAGCGCAGCTCAGAGTAAATATGTATTGCATTTTCCTTTTCCGAATGGGCGGTAATTTAGAATGCATAAGACACTGTATTTACGATAGCACAGCTTCGCCTTTGTTCCTGTCTTCCTGCTCTTTCACTCAAACCCAGCCCCTTTTCCTTTGTGTAACAAGCTGTCATATCTGTTCCGCCCGCTAGTGACGTTTTACTTTATGACGTAATTTGTAATCAAGTTATGATTAATTGTGTGTATGTGTAATTCTGTGTGATTGGTTAGGTATTTAGTAAATAAATAATTAAACCCAATTTTCAACTTTCAGATGAGACTGAATTAGGTCGATAATTGATATTGACGGCTCTTGATGTAAAATATTACTAGGTCTTTAAGATTTTATTCGGAAGATAACAGCTCTATAAATATTTTTTTGTGGTGCCAGACTCTCTAGTTAATTACATTTACATGATTAGCTCAATCAGGTGATATTAATTACGGAGAAATTATTTTATTTCATATCACTTAATCCGGCATAGCCAAAGACACGACACCGCCAACTAACGCCCCCCCCCAGAGGGGATGGCTGCCGTCCGGCTCTTATTGGCTCTTAAGGGCTTGTAAGTAAGCATTTCACTGTACACCTGTTGTATTCGGCGCATGTGACAAATAAAATTGGATTTGATTTAAAGATATTTTGATGTGCAGTCAGCAACCAGTGATTGTTATGTATTTTGGGTTGACAAATAGACTATAGACCATCATTTCCAGATAAACTTTTTTGCTCAATAAAGATTAATTACATACATCTTTATGCATAGTGTAACGGTTTTCGTCCTCCTCTTCTGAGGAGGAGTAGGAAGGATCGGACCAATACTCAGAGTGGTAAGTGTTTGTCCTATTTTTAATCAAAACTGAACATTACCCAAAGTGAAAACGAAACAGTTCTGTGTGAAAAACACAGACACAGAAAATAATCACCCACAACCAAAATGGGGAAAACAGGCTACCTAAGTATGATTCTCAATCAGAGACAACGATCGACAGCTGCCTCTGATTGAGAACCATACCAGGCCAAACACAGAAATACAACATAGAAAAAAGAACATAGACTACCCACCCCAACTCACGCCCTGACCAAACACAAAGACATAATGAAGGAACTAAGGTCAAAACGTGACACATAGCTGTTTTTGTGGGGTGTACAGTTATTGTTTTACCCGCAGTACAGACGGCTAATATTGGACCATTGCACTACTTTTGTGAATAAAAAAAAAATTAAAAAAATAAGAGTCCGATTTTCTGGGGTGCTGCAGCACACTCAGCACCCCTACTTGATTTGCACTAACTACACAGAACAAAAATATAAACGCAACATGCAACTATTTCAAAGATTTTACTGAGGTAGTTCATATAAGGAAATCAGTCAATTTAAATAAATTAATTAGGTCCTAATCTATGGATTTCACATGACTGGAAATACAGATGTGGATCTGTTGTTCACAGATACTTTAACAAAGAAGTCGTGACATGGCTCAGAAAACCAGTCAGTATCTGGTGTGACCACCATTTTCCTCATGCAGCGCGACACATCTCCTTCGCATAGAGCTGATCAGACTGTTGATTGTGGCCTGTGGAATGTTGTCCCAGTCCTCTTCAATGGCTGTGCGAAGTTGCTGGATATTGGCGGGAACTGGAACATGCTGTCAAACACGATCCAGAGCAATATGGGTGACATGTCTGGTGAGTATGCAGGCCATGGAAGAGCTGGGACATTTTTAGCTTCCAGGAATTGTGTACAGATCCTTGAAACATGGGTCTGTGCATTGTCATGCTGAAACATGAGGTGATGGTGGCGGATGAATGGCACGACTATGGGCCTCATGATCTCATCACGGTATCTTTGTGCATTCAAATTGCAATCAATAAAATGCAATTGTGTTCAATGTCCGTAGCTTATTCTTCCTAACCCCACCACCACAGGGCACTCTATTCATAACGCTGACATCAGCATAATGCTTGCCCACATGACACCATGCCTGCCATCTGTCCGGTACAGTTGAAACTGGGATTCAGCTGGGAAGACCCCACTTCTCCAATGTGCCAGTGGCCATCGAAGGTGAGCGCCGAACTTCAGTCAGGTCAACACCCTGGTGAGAACGACGAGCATGCAGATGAGCTTCCCTGAGATGGTTTCTAACAGTTTGTGCAGAAATTCCACAGTTTCATCAGCTGTCCGGGTAGCTGGTCTCAGATAATCCCGTAGCTGAAGTAGCCCGATGTGGAGGTCCTGGGCTGGCGAGGTTACACGTGGTCTGTGGTTGTGAGGCCTGATGGATGTCCTGCCAAATTCTCTAAAACGACGTTGGAGGCGGCTTATGGTAGAGAAATGAACATTAAAATATCTGGCAACAGCTCTGGTGGACATTCCTGCAGTCAGCATGTCAATTGCACGCTCTCTCAAAACTTGAGACATCTGTGGCATTGTGTTGTGTGACAAAACGGTACATTTTAGATTGGTCTTTTATTGTCCCCAGCACAAAGTGCACCTGTGTAATGATGATGCTGTTTAATCAGCTTCAGATATACCACACCTGTCAGGTGGATGGATTATCTTGGCAATGGAGAAATGCTCACTAACAGGATGTAAACAAATTTGAGCACTAAATTCGAGAGAAATAAACTTTTATTTCAGTACATGAAACATGGGACCAATGTTGCGTTTATACTTTTGTTCAGTGTAATATCATAGGCAAATTCATTTTGGGTTCAACACCTGAGAATGTTGAAACTCAAAGCACATTAACTAGATATAATACTCACTGGTAATAGCCATGTATTCATCCAACAGTAAATGTAATCTTGATAAGGGGGCTGGCCATTGCCCACTGATATAGTTTAGTATAACAGAGAAAATGCGCAAATAAACAAATAAAGATATCTTAACAGGCCCAAGAGCCTTCAGCCATGTAGCCTTTTTATTATTATAAATATATAGTTGTGTGTGTCAATTTCAACCAGCCCACCCAACAACAACAGAGTCCAGCCCATCTGGCATTTGGCAGAATTGCCAGAATACCAATCTGCTCCAGGTACCCTAGTGGTAAAGAGTGTTGGGCCAGTAACTGAAAAGCAGATGGTTTGAATCCCCGAGCCAGCAAGGTGGAAATGAGAGATTGTAGAAATTGCATTTCTTCTTTAGTCAGGGTATTACATTTTTTTCTTTCTCCCGATTTTGATCTAATTTGTAAAATGGCTGAGCTTCAATAAATGCAATACAGCAGTCAGAAATAAAGAAGGAAGAACTCTCCCTTCATGGACATGATGGATTTAATAAAGTAATATGTGTGTATGGTAGAAGAGGAGATAAAAGATTATAAAGAAATGTTAAGTTAAACTCTACAAGTTATCTATGACTTTTCACAAGTGCACAGACAAACTAGCAGACAGAGAGTGGGGGGGGCATGTTGGTAAGTGGGTTGACACAAGGAATACAAGGTGAGAAAGAGACATGCACAAAAAAATGAGGGAAGTACTGAGGGAGAGTGAGAATGAGAGAGAGAGAGAAAAATAGGGAGAGAAGCAAAGCCAGGGGAAGAAAAATGGCTGTGTATAGCTCTGTTTCCATCTAGTTGGTGAAACATTTTCATGCAAATATTCAACAATCTGCATAAAAAAAAATCACTTTCCTACCAGTGTTTCCACTTTTTGTGGATAAAAGGTTTTTGCGTGATGACACATTGCACATAAACATGAGTTTTGCAGTTACGTTCCCATGTACTGTAAAAAAAAAAAAAAAAGTAATTAATGAGTTTCCATTGCATTTTAAACTCTACTGATCATTTTGTGAACAAACCAAAAAAAGTTTATTTAGCGAATGTGCTTACACTGGTCTTGTCACGTGCGCTCTATCCAACAGCTCGCAGATACAGTGCATTGCGGGTAGGCTACTTACACGATGAGACAATTATGGGTAAAAGAGCAAGATTATTTTTATTTGCCAAACGGCAGTCAAGCATTGACCATCATGCCACCAGAATAAGACTTGCGATATTTATTGGAAAGGAGCATCAAGCTTATCACCCTGCACTTTCTCCACCCTGCGAAGTTCATCATAATTTATTCCGTTAGTAGCCACGTAAGCAGCATGGTTACACGAGTCGTAGTGGAAAAACCACACACCATATCTTCGCGTGACACGATCTTAACAATTGCATTACCAGGTGCAGCTGAAGTGTGAAATCACGTATACATTACAATAGATTAACATATACATATAAAATACCATGCATTATGTTAGATTAGCATTATATTAGCAATGTAAAATAGTATATTTGACCATACATTAATTAACATGTAGCCTTTTTCGTATTAGGTATTTTTTTTATAGTTACAGTAGATACCAGACAACCTGTAACGGTTTTCTAGGTGTGGTGAAGGAGAGTCGGACCAAAACGCAGCGTGTAGATTGCGATCCATGTTTAATCAAAACAAACGTAAAACAGGAAATAACACAAACACTACAAAACAATAAACGTAACGAAAACCGAAACAGCCTATACTTGTCAACTAACACAGCGACATGAACAAAGACACTAAGGACAATCACCCACGACAAACTCAAAGAATATGGCTGCCTAAATATGGTTCCCAATCAGAGACAACGATAAGCACCTGCCTCTGATTGAGAACCACTCCAGACAGCCATAGACTTTGCTAGATAACCCCACTAGCTACAATCCCGAATACATACACACCAAAACCCCAAGACAAAACACACCACAATACAAAAACTCCATGCCACACCCTGCCCTGACCCAATACATGAAGAAAAACACAAAATACTTAGACCAGGGCGTGACACAACCCTTTTGCCTTTCTGAAGTCACTCTCAGGGCTGAGGGCTGCTACGAGGGTTGTTGAGAGAGAGGGTGCTAAAATCATTAGTGTGTATTCATACACGCACACATGCACTAAAATGGTGCATGGCAGTCTTAGCATGGGGCCCATAACTGTCAAATTGGCCCAGACACGTATTTCCAAACTAGCAGCAAGAAGCATCACGTACTGTTGTAAAAATGACTGTCTGAGCCTCTGGCATTGATGAGTTGCATTCAGTTATATTGATGAACAAAAGTTATTTACACTTACAGTGGGCATGTTGCAAGTCATCAATAGTAGCTCTGAGTGGGACACTGACAGAATACTGTTAGGATGGAGCACATAAAGATTATATCCAGTCCAGAGTACTATTATACAGTGCACTTGGAAAGTATTCAGACCCCTTGACTTTTTCCACATTTTGTTACGTTACAGCCTTATGTTGTGTCTTTGGCTATGCCGGATTAAGTGATATGACATGCTATTCAATAAAATAATTGATCCGTAATTAATATTACCTGATTGAGCTAATCATGTAAATGTAATTAACTAGAGAGTCGGGCACCACAAAATAATATTTATAGAGCTGTTGTCTTCCGAATAAACGCTTAAAGACCTAGTAATATTTTACATGAATAGCAGGCAATATTAATCATCATCTTAATTCAGTCTCATCTGAAAATTGTAAATTCTTAGTTATCTGCAGGAACCCTGGCTAACAAGTTGAATCAGCAATACAACATTGGGTTAAATTATTTATTTACGAAATACCTAACTAATCACACAGAATTACACATACATGTACACATAATTAAGTCATAACTTGATTACAAATTACGTCATAAAGGAAAACGTCCCTTGCGGGCGGAACAGATATGAGAGCTTGTTACACAAAGCAAAGGGGCTGGGTGAAAGTGAAAGAGCGGGAAGACTGAGGAACAAAGGGTGAAGCTGTGCTATCGTAAATACAGTATCTTATGCATTCTAAATTACTATCCATTTGGAAAAGGAAAATGCAATAAATATTTTACTCTGAGCTGCGCTTCGGTAGGTTGGTGGTAGATGGAAGGCCGTGTTGCCCAACCGAGTCCTTTGTCCTTTGAAGAATGTCTCCGCTGGTAAATTGAATACGTTGTAGTAACGTCGTTGTGTGGTAGACGGGATACTCTGTTCCTTCCTAACCCTCGTTTGCAGCGGCTGTTGCTAACTCAACGGGTAGGAGGTATCACTTCTGTAGTGAATAAGAGTTCAAAGTTCATACCATTCGCAACCAAAGCTCATGCTGATCTTGGCTTCGTTCTGTAGTTATTATCTGAACCATTCTGACATCGGACTGTCGTCCTCACGTCCTCGGAACAGGTGGTTATATTGTCGTCAAGGGCTTATATAGCGAGGGAGAGGAGGGCGTGTTTGAAAAGTTTTATAGCCCATGTCCCTTCACAGGGGCGGGCCACTGATTGAGCAGAGCCCTATCTTATGAAAACCCAAATCTCACATTTTAGAAGCTAAAATCACATTTCATCCCATCACGAATAATTTCATATTCAAACATTTAAATTGAACAACAATTCCATGTGAATCCGATAACTCTGATGTGTAGACTTTCCACTGTAGTTTATGTCATCTTATCATTGATGAGAATGTCTCAGATGACAACCGAACTGACATCAAATTCATTAAGTACCATCGCATATGTTCAATTGGTCGGATTACCAGAATATAATTCATTTCCCCCCACCTTCTGATGTTCCCAGACTCTGTATGTTAACCAAGGGTTTTGCGAATGTAACATCAGTAGGGTAGAGAGAGGAAAAACGGGGGAAGGGTTATTTATGACTGTCATAAACCTACCCCCACTTATTCTAAAATTAATGTAATAATTTTTCCCTCCTCATCAATCTACACACAATACCCCATAATGCAAAGCAAAAATGGTTTTGTGGAAATGTTAGCAAATGTATTACAAATAAAAAATATTATATTTACAGAAGTTTTCAGACCCTTTACCTAGTACTGTGTTGACTCTCCTTTGACAGCGATTACAGCATAAGTATTCTTGGGTATTACGATACAAGCTTGGCATACCTGTTTTTGGGGAGTTTCTCCCATTCTTCTCTGCAGACCCTCTCAAGCTCTGTCAGGTTGGATGGGGAGCGTTGCTGCAGAGCTATGTTCAGGTCTCTAGAGATGATCAATTGGGTTCAAGTCCGGGCTCTGGCTGGGCCACTCAAGGACATTCAGGGACTTGTCCCAAAGCCACTGTGTACTTAGGGTCCTTGTTCTATTGGAAGGTGAACCTTTGCCCCAGTCTGAGGTCCTGAGCGCTCTGGATATGGTTTTCATCAAGGATCTCTCTGTAGTTTGCTCCATTCATCTTTGCCTCGCTCCTGACTAGTCTCCCAGTTCCTGCAGTTGAAAAATATCCCATGATGCTGCCACCACCATGCTTCACCGTAGAGTACTGCAGAGATGATTGTCCTTCTGGAAGGTTCTCCCATCTCCACAGAAGAACTCTGAACTCTCAACGGGTTCATGGTCACCTCCCTGACCAAGGACTTTCTCCCACAATTGCTCAGTTTGGCCGGGTGGCCAGCTCTAGGAAGAACCTTGGTGGTTCCAAATTTCTTCCATTTAAGAATGATGGAGGCCACTGTGCTCTTGGGGACCTTCAATGTTGCAGACATTTTTTGGTACCCTTTCCAAGATCTGTGCCTTGACACAATCCTGTCTAAGAACTCAACGGACAATTCTCTCAACCTCATGGCTTGGTTTTTACTCTGACATGCACGGTCAAATGTGGGACCTTATATAGACAGGATGTGCCTTTTCAAATCATGTCCAATCAATTGAATTGACCACAGGTGATCTCCAATCAAGTTGTAGAAACATCTCAAGGACGGTCAGGATGCACCTGAGCTCAATTTCGATATTCATAGCAAAGGTTCTGATTATCTATGGAAATAAGGTTTTTCTGTTTTTAAGTTTTAATACATTTGCCAATGTCTAAGAAGCCTGTTTCCGCTTTGTCATTATGGGATATTGTGTGTAGATTGCTGAGGATTTTTTTTCTTCATTTGATCCATTTTAGAACAAGGCTGTAACGTAACAAAATGTAGAAAAAGTCAAGCGGTCGGATTCTTTCTGAAGGCACTGTATTCAGACATCAATCTGTCTTGCATTGGCCACAATGTAGAATGGCCATACATAATATGAGCAACTTTTTCTCCACTTAAGTTGTGCTGTAAAAACCTTATTTAACCTTTGATTGTGTGTATCCTCCCCTATCGATAGTAAATAAATTGAGTTTTTTCCCACAATTGACCTGTGTTGGGGCTGTCGATGTGCAGTTGAAGGCATGGTGTGATTCACTGAAATGACCCACTACCCTGTCCAACTCTTAACCGACTCACCTATCCTCCTCTCCACCTTTCCACCCCGTCTCTCACGTTATCTGCCCAGCCCTCCATTGACAACATTAAATGATACAAAAACACATCACATATTGATCATTGAACAGGTGAAAATATTGCAGACTCTGGCTTTAAATAAAATAATTTTTGACACCAAGGACAGCACACTTTCATTCCAGAAACGTGTGACTTCACTAAGTAAAATATGAACAGATATACTATTAGTCTATAATGGGCTGCTACCTAACTCAACACTTTCATTTCCACTCTAATATGAAAATCATTTTTTTGCAAGATCAGATGCTCTGGAATATTAAAACATTTAAAAGATTCCAGTAATTAAAGGTGGTTGTATCTCATCCCTCTCTGATCTGACAGCTGTCCCCAATGAACATTCCCCACACTCCTATCTATTAGTCCCCTCATCATATGTATTTTCCACGAGAAAGAGAGAAAGACTAGGTGAGAAAAAGGGAAAGCGCAACTTCGATTGACTCCTAAAACCCTGCAAAGCATTGAGCGTTGGAGCCACTCCTGAGTAGAAAGACAAAAACACACAAAATGGTCGCTTTCCGATTAAAATGTATTGATCACATACACATATTTAGGAGATGTTATTGCGGGTGTAGTGAAATGCTTTTCAACCCAATTCCCCCTTCATCTTCCTCCCACCACCTCCTAACTACCCACTCACCATTTACCACTCCCGTTTCCTTTGTATATCAAGGCCATCTCAGAGGTTCTGTTGGTTTAATTGAATTGTCCCTTTAATGTGCAGCATCAACATGGGCTTAACAAAAGCCAGTTCTTCGATTGGGGTTGTTGGCACATATACGCAGATCTTTTCCTGCCAAACAGCACTATCGGGAACGCCGATGGCGAGGATGGGATTAGTGTTGGGAGACCCCTAATTGGATTGACAATGGACTGTGTGAGTGTGTGTTTGTTTGTGTGTGAGAGAAAGTGATGGAGAGAGAGATAAGATGAGAGAGGATTTATATGTTTACCTATTTCCATCCAGGTAAGGTGAATGCTCATTTACAACGATGACCTGGAGAAGAATTGCATTAGACGAGAGAGAAGAAAGCTTAGGCTGGGGATGATAAGGCGGCCGTGCGGTGCTAGTCTGACGAGAATAATCTTTACTCTTAGTAATTAGACACAAAAGTTCCACAGTATTTCCCTCATGTTGTTGAGATGAAGGGAGCCCCTTTGACCCCCAATAATATCCTCCACTCAACTCCTCCAACATCTCAAATGTTAATTATCTTCATCTACCTGATCACTGACACATACACAGCTCTAGCACTAATGAGGACCAGCTCATCTACATAAATAATTATCTTATCCTAAATGTAAACAGCATCAGCACGTAACATGATGAACGGCACCTATTTCTGTACAAGTCAAGCACCACTTTCGCCCTACTGACATGATGGGGCCTGGTACCCCGGGCCAGATTAATCAAACCCCCGCGCCAGATTAAAAGAGCCTTCCCAGAAGAGTGGGGGCTATTAATGCCCATAGTTTTGGAATGAGATGTTCGACGAGCAGGTATCCACACACTTTTGTCCGTGTAGTGTACATACACTACTGTTCAGAATTGATGAAAACACTAATATTATATGGAGCAGGAAGACTCACCTTCACACCCTCCTTCGTCGGCACCTTCCTCCTCCTGTAATGAGAGCAGTGAGCATAAAAAAATACATTCTCCATAGTAATAACATTGGTAACACCCATGTAACTACAGTGTAATATCAAAGATACCTGTTGGCTGTTAAAATGTTCCCTACCTGAGGGGCGGCGGTAGGTGGAGCCTTCTGGTCGGCTGGTTCTGGCTGTTCGGTCACTACCGGGGCCTCTGTCGCTGTGGGAGCCTGTTTTTTTGGCGATTCTAGCTCTGGTTCTAGTTCTGATTCTGGTTCAATGTAATCAATGTAATGGGTCTCTACTCAGTCTCAATAAATAATTAACTGATTTCTAGCTCCTTAGGATGCAATGTTTTATTTTCAGCCGTGGTTCAAAGTGCTAACTCACCTTGTCTATAGTGAGTTTTTACACACAGGTCTCTACTACTCACCAAATCACCAAGGCGGTGTCTAGACTTGACAGTTAAGGCAGTTTTTGTATTCTGATCATGGTAATTCAAACACATCGTGTGCCTACATCGTGTGTCTTCACCTACGTTTAAATACAAGGGAGTAGTACACAGTACGACGCTGTGTACTACTCCCTTCACAGAACAGCGCAAGCTGGCTCTAGCCAGAAGAGAAAGAGGACCGGGAGGCTCCGGGGCACAACTGAGCAAGAGGACAAGTACATTAGAGTCTCTAGTTTGAGAAACAGACGACTCACAAGTCCTCAACTGGCAGCTTCATTAAATAGTACCCGCAAAACACCAGTCTCAACGTCAACAGTGAAAAGGTGTCACGGCTCCTCCTCTGCATTGCAGGGGCGGTTCCTCCTGCAGGCAGTGGAGGGTCGTTAGTGATTGGAGTCACCTGGGATCAGAGTATTTAAACTGTCACTAACCTCTCTCTCTCTCTCTCTCTCTCTCTCTCTCTCTCTCTCTCTCTCTCTCTCTCTCTCTCTCTCTCTCTCTCTCTCTCTCTCTCTCTCTCTCTCTCTCTCTCTCTCCCCCCCCTCCTCCAGGTATGAACCTGTTTTGTTTGTTCTTTTGTAGTTTTGCATAGTTTTCACTCAGTCATTCACACACACAGATTCACGCATCCATGCACTTTACATACACCTTACATTATGATACTTCCACACATTATTCCTTTTTCTTAGTTTAAAGTTAATAGTTTTGTTTACAATAAATATCTTTTTTTAATTGGCCTATACCTGTTGTTTGTGTACCCTCATTTTTGCCACAGGCTATGAGCCGACCTGTGACAAAAGGCGTCTCCTGAATGCTGGCCTTCTAGGCAGAGTTGCAAAGAAAAAGCCATATCTCAGACTGGCCAATAAAAAGAAAAGGTTAAGATGGGTAAAAGCACACAGATACTGGAAAGAGGGAGATTGGAAAAAAGTGTTATGGACAGACAAATCTAAGTTTGAGGTGTTCAGATCACAAAGAAGAACATTCGTGAGATGCAGAAAAAATGAAAAGATGCTGGAGGAGTGCTTGACGCCATCTGTCAAGCATGGTTGATGCAATGTGATGGTCTGGGGGTGCTTTGGTGGTGGTAAAGTTGGAGATTTGTACAGGATAAAGGGGATATTGAAGAAGGAAGGCTATCAACAACGCTTAATTGGAGCCAATTTCCTCCTATAACAGGACAATGACACAAAGCACACAATACAAGAACTATTTAGGGAAGAAGCAGTCAGCTGGTATTCTGTCTATAATGGAGTGGCCAGCACAGTCACCTGATCTCAACCCTGTTGAGCTGTTGTGGGAGCAGCTTGACCATATGGTACGTACGAAATGCCCATCAAGCCCATTCAAATTGTGGGAGGTGCTTCAGGAAGCATGTCATGAAATCTCTTCAGATTACTTCAACAAAATAACAACAAGAATGCCAAAGGTCTGCAAGGCTGTAATTGCTGCAAATTGAGGATTCTTTGATGAAAGCAAAGTTTGAAGGACACAATTATTATTTCAATTAAAAATCATTATTTTTAACATTGTCAACGTCTTGACTATATTTCATATTCATTTCGCAACTCATTTCATGTATGTTTTCATGGAAACAAGGACAATTCTAAGTGACCCCAAACTTTTAAATGGTAGTGAATATATACAGTGCCTTGCAAAGGTTTTCACCCCCCTTTGGTGTTTTTCCTATTTTGTTGCATTACAACCTGTAATTTCAAAGGATATTTATTTGGATTTCATGTAATGGACATAAACAAAATAGTCCAAATTGGTGAAGTGAAATGAAAAAAAAAAGAGTTTAGTGGTACTTGCATATGTATTCACCCCCTTTGCTATGAAGTTCCTAAATAAGATCTGGTGCAACCAATTACCTTCAGAAGTCACATAATTAGTTAAAGAGGGACCACATGTGTGCAACCTAAGTGTCATATGATCTGTCACATGATCTCAGTATATATACACCTGTTCTGAAAGGCCCCAGAGTCTGCAACACCACTAAGCAAGGGGCACCACTAAGCAAGCGGCACAATGAAGACCAAGGAGCTCTCCAAACAGGTCAGGGACAAAGTTCTGGAGAAGTACAGATCAGGGTTGGGTTATAAAAAAAGATCCAAAACTTTGAACAACCCACTGAGCACCATTAAATACATTATTAAAGAATGGAAAGTATATAGCACCACAACAAACCTGCCAAGAGAGGGCCGCCCACCAAAACTCACACACCAGGCAAGGAGGACATTAATCAGAGAGGCAACAAAGAGACCAAACATAACCCTGAAGGAGCTGCAAAGCTCCACAGCGGAGATTGGAGTATGTTTCCATAGGAACACTTTAAGCCGTACACTCCACAGAGCTGGGCTTTATGGAAGAGTGGCCAGAAAAAGCCATTGTGGAAAGAAGAAAATAAGCAGCCACGTTTGGTGTTCACCAAAAGGCACGTGGGAGACTCCCCAGACATATGGAAGAAGGTACTCTCGTCAGATGAGACTAAAATTGAGCTTTTTGGCCATCAAAGAAAGCGCTTTGTCTGGGGAAATACCAGCAACTCTCATCACCCCGAGAATACCATCCCCACAGTAAAGTATGGTAGTGGCAGCATAATACTGTGGGGGTGTTTTTCCCTCGGCAGGGATTGGGAAACTGGTCAGAATTGAAGGAATGATGGATGGCACTAAACACAGGGAAATTGAGACTGGGACGGAGGTTCACCTTCCAGCAGGACAATGACCCTAAGCATACTGCTAAATAAACACTTGAGTGGTTTAAGTGGAAACATTTAAATGTCTTGGAATGGCCTAGTCAAAGCCCCGACTTCAATCCAATTAACCTGTTGCGACGAGCAATCCCGTATCCAGGATCCTATTTATAGCCTCAAGCTCATTACCATAACGCAACGTTAACTATTCATGAAAATCGCAAATGAAATGAAATAAATATATTGGCTCACAACCTTAGCCTTTTGATAACAACACTGTCATCTCAGATTTTCAAAATATGCTTTTGAACCATAGCTAAACAAGCATTTGTGTAAGAGTATTGATAGCTAGCATAGCATTAAGCCTAGCATTCAGCATGCAACATTTTCACAAAAACAAGAAAAGCATTAAAATAAAATAATTTACCTTTGAAGAACTTCAGATGTTTTCAATGAGAAGACTCTCAGTTAGATAGCAAATGTTCAGTTTTTCCAAAAATATTATTTGTGTAGGACAAATCGCTCCGTTTTGTTCATCACGTTTGGGTAAGAAAAACCCCCGAAAATTAAGTCATTACAACGCAAACTTTTTTCCAAATTAACTCCATAATATCGACAATTAAGAATCTGTGGTACAGTTTTGCCTTGAAGAATGGGCAAAAATCCCAGTGACTAGATTTCTTGTTTGTTTCACAGTGAAAGATATTTTGTATCTTCAAAGTCATAGGCATGTTGTGTAAATCAAATGGTTCAACCCCCCCCCAAAAAATCTATATTAATTCCAGGTTGAAAGGCAACAAAATAGGAAAAATGCAAAGGGGGATTAATACTTTTGCAAGCCACTATATATATAAATAAAAATACATTTTTGGGCTTGCCTGTTTTGCATGTTATTTTGGGATTAAAACGTGTCACATATCAGTTTGAAAACAATGTAAAAAAAATATATCATTGAGTTAATTAAGCCACATACAAACATCGTCTCTTTTTTGTTTTCTTGAGTGAGGCAGCTCCAAAATGCAGCTGTTTCAGCCTAGGTGCTTTCTGTGGTGGTGGGGTGAGCCAGCAGAAAATAGGAGCATTGCACCATGATTGGCTAAGTGTTCTGTCACTCATGGGGACAACGCGTCATCACCAAGTTTAAGTCCTTATTAAGGGTAGACATCACCAAAATGTCAGCCCTTTGGGTCCGGTCATAGAGTTATATTTCAAGCGCCCTTCCAAGAAGGCTCAAGGTCATTGGCCACTGATAGATTTACGTCAAATCCCATTATATGTACAGTAGCTTTGATTGGACTGACCATGTCAACAAAGTCTTAGCTAGCAGTCATCATCATGAATCAAGTCGACAATCTACTGGCAAATAATTTTAAATCCTTGTCATATGAAGAGAAATAATGAAGAGAAATTATAGATGAAACGTATCAGTGCTCATCAGCCATTGGACATAAAGATTACACACACAACAAGTTGGAAATTCAACAATGAGTGGTTTGTTCGGAATCAGTGGCTAACTGCAAGCTTTGCAAAGCAACCACTAATGTTAGCCTGCAATTCAATGGAGTGGCTGTGTGTTTTTTTCCAGAGTTCCCACTATAAATCCAGAAAATACCAGACTTTGATGACAAAGTTTGATGACAAAATTTGTCCACTAAGGACCGCTGCGCCACCTTCACAAGGTGAGTCCAAAAATGTCTTGTATGCTGCTGTATAAATGATGTAATATGCAAGGGAGATACGTATACTGAGCTAAGAAAGTAATACTAAGTGTATGTTGCCAGTGCTACTAACAGCTTATTAGTGCCTAATAATATGCTCTATTTTCACAAACGCGGTATTGTAAACACATCTTTCGTGTCCGGAGTGTGCTTGTTTGCTAACTTTTTTGTACAGCTTTGACAGTGCTACTGATAATAGTGGTGGCGCTTGGCTTGCATGTGCAAATTCAGCACAAACAACATTCTATAATAGAATTATGTTATTTGATGTGTCAAATGAAAAGCTTATTTAAACAGACACTTCGGTGCATTCAGCATGTCAACACTTCTTACAAAAACAAGTAGTGATGAAGTCAATCTCTCTTCCACTTTGAGCCATGAGAAATTTGCATGCATATTATTGATGTTAGAGCTCTGTGTACAATTAAGGGCGATCCGTGCTGCCCTGTTCTGAGCCAATAGTAATTTTCTGAGGTCTCTCTTCGTGGCACCTGACCACACGACTGAACAGTAGTTTAGATGCAACAACACTAGAACCTGTAGTACCTGTCTTGTTGATAGTGTTGTTTAAAAGGCAGAGAAGCGCTTTATTATGAGCATATTTCTCACCATTTTAGCTACTGTTGTATCAACATGTTTTGACCATGACAGTTTACAATCCAGGATTTATCCACCTCAACTAATTCCCTACTTTCACACTGACACAGTAATAAACAGCTCTACAGTCCTTCTTTGGGGGGCTGAATTGGGATCTCCTCCTCTTGCCTGCCCCAGCTGCAGCCTCAGGTGGGTCAGGACAAGATTCAGCCCCTGAACAGCTTTCACAAGCGCTGCAGAGGCTGCTGTGTAGGGGCTGCTGTGCAGGGGCTGTAGTGCAGGGGAGGGACTCCCTTCTTTGAATGTGTGGGGTTACAAGTGTCTTTCCCAGCTGCTCCAGGAACACCCTCCTCTTGTTCTGCTTATCAGTTATCCAGGTAGGGTTGATCTTGTTGCATATCACGAAGGCATTGTATGAGGACACATCAATGATGTTATGGAAGATGACCAGGGGCCAGCGGGCAGTCATCCTCCTGCAGCTGTAAATTCCAATCACCTTGTCCAGGTTGTCCACACCTCCTTTGTTGTGGTTGTAGTCCAGGATGATGGCTGGTTTCCTGTCCTTATGATCACTGATCTCAGCAGTTTTGTGCAGTGTGCTCAGGAGGAACACATTGTTGTTCCTCTCTGGGAGGTAAGAAATTAGAGTGGGGGTGGGGGTGAAGGCAAACTGATGAGAAGGCCTAATCCCCCCTGTTTCGAGGAGTGCAGGGGGGAGCTCAGGCTGTGCCAACCGTGGTGATCTTCCTCTTCAGGAGCTGCTGGCTGAGTTCAATCAGTAGCACACATATTCTCAATTTCTCATTGTGTGTGTGTGTGTCTTTGTGGTTTTTGTGGTGTGTAAATTATTTTATAACTGCCAGTCAAAAATGTTTGTAGCCTGGTGGTGTACAGCTTTCATGGAAATATGAACAAAGGCAATGTTTTTCTTTTTCTAATGTTGGGGTCACTCTAGGAAAAGTAATCATTTAGGGGACTTTCTCTGCTGTTAGACATAGTTACGGGTCATTTCTGACCCTTAAGACAACACAAGTGTTAATTGAAATGCATTCCAGGTGACTACCTCATGAAGCTGGATGATTTACTGCCAAGAGTGTGCAAAGCTTTCAGCAAGGCAAAGTGTGGCTTCTTTGAAGAATCTCAAATGTAAAATATTTAACACTTTTTGGGTGACTTCATGATTCCATATGTGTTATTTCATAGATTTGATGTCAAATAAAGAAAAACCCTTGAATAGGTTAATCCAAAATTTTCACTGGTACTGGATATATTTGGATGTGTTTGTATTTGTGTATGTGTTTCTATGAAGTGCAGTCAGCAGCACACACACCCCTCCTAGTCAAATGTCACTGCTTCTCACACCAGTGACTTATCAGTGGTCTGACAGGGTGGCATTTGGCTGTGTCTGTCCTGTCATACTCCCTCCCCTCTGTTATCTATTACAGGTTCCATATTCACAACCTGTTATGGCAGTCTTGTTATCAGATGAAGGACAAGATAAACACACACACACACACACACACACACACACACACACACACACACACACACACACACACACACACACACACACACACACACACACACACACACACACACACACCAACCTTGCTCTATTATTGCAGCCTTGCTACCAGACTGAAACCAGGATAAATACACACAGCAAAGACAAGCCCTATCTGATTCCCCTGGCAATGTGTGGATCATACAGACGTACTTAAACACATGCTATTGTACATTAATAACATGCAGAGTGGGAAGATAGATGAGCTGAAGCTAGGTTACATTACTTAGCACAGTAAAGTTAGGTTGCCTGGCATTGACCATTTTGGTGCATATGCCGTGTAGTTGTTGCAGAATGAGAGAAGAAAATGGATAAGAGCCAGAAAGAGAGAAAAACAAAGTGCTGTCCGTTGTGCTGAAATGCTCAAGGGTAGTTCCTAGAATGGTATCCGTGTGTACGTGTGTATGGTTGTGCCTTTTGAGCAAAGACAGACAGAAACCAAACATGACTGCTTTTCAGTCTAAGGTTTTGTCCCAAGGGTCTATGCTGAATACCTTTCCTCTCTGTTTTCCTTGACAAATGATTCCCTTGGCTTTGATAGGTGAAAGCAATATGGTGGAATCCTATCCAAACCTTAGGCTGACCAGTTGGCTTGAAGGAAAGGGGACAAAAAAATAAAGCCATTGATGTGAATTTGGACACACCCCAAGATAATGCAACATAAAGGGGTCTAGACTGATCCCAATGATGCGTTATGACCAGGTTATGAAGGGTTATAAACAGGTTATGGAGGGGTTATGAATGCTAAGCTGCTTTAAAATTCTGTCAATACAGTAGAGCACACTAAGGTGTGTGAGAGAGATAAGGACGGGGTTTTCTCTTTCTCTCTCTGACTCTCTGACATCAGCAAATCGGGTATGTCTGATTTGATCAATACAATAGCAGCTTGTCCCAGGCACAATGACTTTAACTCGTTAAAAAAATGCAGTAGATCCCTCAGATTAGGACCCCGTCTCTATAGGGCTTTGTCTATGAGTGTGGGCAGATAAAATAAAAACATAATGAGGTCTGTGTGTTTGACCTGCTGATAGCTTTGACTCCAGTCTGTATTTGCTCTAGTCCCACAGTCAAGGAACAGATAAGACACTCCTGTCTGATTTCCTCAACCCCAGAACCCGACCTAAACTAATTTCTTAAAATCTAACTCATATGAGTGAAAAGCGGAACGTTTTGGCAGTTTTGACAATGTCATGGTTTATTTTGACCTCCGCAGGTGGTTTGGCACGTGATGTGTGAATTTTTTTTTAGGAGACTTGTCTGAAAGTCGACAAGGCTGTCATTTTAGGCATCTGAGGATCACAGGACATGAAATCTACTCCTAAACTTTGTTTCAACACATAAAAATATGTTTCTATTTACTCCTCATATACCCTAAAATGTAATAAAACTATAATATTTATTTCAGAAAGTAGTATGTTCAATAGGAAACCAATTTTAGCAGGTGCGTAATGTCTTCATGGCGCTCGCAAACACGAATTTCCAAGACCGTGTCCCTCTACTAAAACTGATATTTCTTATTCGTTTTAGAAGTTACACGCCTGGAACTTTGAACATAGATTGCTGACACACTGTGGAAGCCATACGAATTGCATCCTAGGAGCTCATTTTCAATATGACCTTTCTCTTGCATTCCTAAGAGGATGATGTCTCAAAAAAAGATCTGGTTGGTTTTTCTTTGGATTTTCTCCTACCAAATCTATTGGGTTATATTCCCCAAATTATTTTAACATTTATACAAACTTAAAAGTGTTTTCTTTCCAATGGACCAATTACTCTCCCTCTCTCTCTCTCTCTCTCTCTCTCTCTCTCTCTCTCTCTCTCTCTCTCTCTCTCTCTCTCATAACATTTTATCCGTCTAGTAGGAGCAGTCAGAAAACCTACAACAGGAGAGATCCTCTTCTCAGGGCATAGAGATATCCTCCCTTATCTGCTTTAGAGCGGAGTGATAGTCTCAGGAAGAGGCATGATGGAAAAATTGGATGTGTATACATACACATACAGAGAGAAATATACTGTATGGGAACACAGCTTGAGCACTAGGTAATCTTAAACACCAAATATTCATTAATATGCTGAAACGTCTGTTAACACTTTAACTTGCAGGCAACCTACTTAGCAACAATCCATTGTCATTACAGTAAAATACTGTGAAATACAAGCTCTTATTCATTCCTCCATTCATTCATTCCGATTATGGTAGCATTAACTTTTTTACAATATAATAGTACATTTTAAGGTACTGTACTGTACAGTGCTTGATTTGATAACGTATTGATATTACAGTAGGTGTACTGTGATATGAAATAAAGTATTTTGCTTGCCACCAAGCTGCTTGTAAGCTACTGTCAAATACACAGTAACCCCATTACAGTGAACTTTTTAGGGATAGGGGGCAGTATTCAGAAGTTTGGGTGACTGAGGTGCCCAAAGTAAACTGCCTGTTTACTCAGGCCCAGAAGCTAGGATTGGATAGAAAACACTCTGAAGTTTCTAAAACTGTTAAAATAATGTCTGTGAGTATAACAGAACTGATTTGGCAGGCAAAACTCAGAGGACAATCCATCCAGGAATTTTTTTGTTGTTGAGGTCATTTGACTTTCCAATGCTTTTCTATGGGAAAGTCGAGATTGCAGTTCCTATGGCTTCCACTAGATGTCAACAGTCTTTAGAAATTGTTCAATGTTTTTTTTTTGGTATTCTTTTTAAGTGTCACTCAGAAGGACTCTAGTATTGGAACAGTTTGTTCCGTCTTAAATTGTATCGATTATTTACATATTAGGGTACCTGAGGTTGGATTATTAACATTGTTTGAAATGTTTGGACCATTTTTACAGGTTACTTTTTACATTCCTTTGTTGGCATGTTGGGCGAGTTGGAATAGGTGTATTTCTGAATCAAACGCGCCAAATAAACAGACATTTTTGGGATATAAAGAAGGACTTTATCGAACAAAATGACCATTCATTGTGTAAATGGGACATTTGGATTTGCAAAAAGATGAAGATCTTCAAAGGTAAGCAATTTATTTTATCGCTATTTCTGACTTTCGTGATGCATCTGTTTGGTTGGAAAATGATTGTGACGCGCTCCGGTATTGAATATATTATTTTCCGTCTTAAATTTTATAATTTATTTACATATTAGGGTACCTGACGATTAATTAGGAACATTGTTTGACATGTTTGGACCAAGCTTATAGGTAACGTTTGGGATTCATTTTGTATGTCCTCAAAGCGAGCAAAAAGGTTATTTAGTCTGTCTGGGAGCAAGACATCCTGGTCCGCGACAGGGCTGGTTTTCTTTTTGTAATCCGCGATTGTCTGTAGACACTGCCACATACCTATTGTGTCTGAGCCGTTGAATTGCGACTCTACTTTGTCTCTATACTGACGCTTAGCTTGTTTGATTGCCTTGCGGAGGGAATAGCTACACTGTTTTGTATTCGGTCATGTTTCCGGTCACCTTGCCCTGGTTAAAAGCAGTGGTTCGCGCTTTCAGTTTTGCGAGAATGCTGCCATCAATCCACGGTTTCTGGTTTGAGAATGTTTTAATCGTTGCTGTGGGTATAACATCGTCAATGCACTTTCTAATGAACTCGCTCACCGAATCACCGTATTCGTCAATGTTGTTGTTGGACGCAATGCGGAACATATCCCAATCCACGTGATCGAAGCAGTCTTGAAGCGTGAAATCAGATTGATCGGACCAGCGTTGAACAGGCCTGGGCGGGAGCTTCTTGTTTTAGTCTCTGTCTGTAGGCTGGAAGCAACAAAATGGAGTCGTGGTCAGCTTTTCCGGGGGAGGGCGGGGGAGGGCCTTATATGCGTCGCGGAAGTTAGAATAACAATGATCCAGGGTTTTACCAGCCCTGGTTGAGCAATGGATATGCTGATAGAGTTTAGGGAGTCTTGTTTTCAGATTAGCCTTGTTAAAATCCCCAGCTACAATGAATGCAGCCTTAGGATATGTGGTTTCCAGTTTACATAGAGTCAAAAAAAGTTTGTTCAGGGCCATCGATGTGTCTGCTTGGGGGGGAATATATACGGCTGTGATTATAATCGAAGAGAATTCCCTTGGTCGATAATGCGGTCGACATTTGATTGTGAGGAATTCTAAGTCAGGTGAACAGAAGGACTTGAGTTCCTGTATGTTGTTATGATCGCACCACGTCTCATTAATCATAAGGCATACCCCCTGCCCCTCTTCTTACCATGTGTGGTCAGGTGCCACGAAGAGAGACCTCAGAAAATGACTATTGGCTCAGAACAGGGCAGCACAGATCGCCCTTAATTGTACACAGAGCTCTAACATCAATAATTTTCATGCAAATTTCTCATGGCTCAAAGGGGAAGAGAGATTGACTTCATCACTACTTGTTTTTGTAAGAAGTGTGGACATGCTGAATGCACCGAAGTGTCTGTTTAAACTACATGCATAACCCACAAGGCATGCCACCAAAGGTCTCTTCACAATCCCCAAGTCAAGAACAGACTATGGGAGACACACAGTACTACACTGAGCCATGGCAACATGGATCTCTATTCCACATCAGGTAACTGATGCAAGCAGTCGAATCAGAATTAAAAAACAGATACAAATACAACTTATGGAACAGAGGGGACTGTGAAGACATACGCGTACACATGGATGTTGTATTGTAAATATGTGATAGTGGAGTAGTGGCCTGAGGGAGCACACAAAATGTATTGGGTATGGTGTTATGAAATGTAATGTTGTGTAATATTTTAAATTGTATATAACTGCCTTAATGTTGCTGGACCCAAGAAAAAGTATCCTTAAGGGGTATCCTTAATAAATAGAATACACATTGTATTCCTGTGCTATATCTGCCATTATGCTAGATGTAGTTTGAAGAGAGCAGAGTTGGAGAGACTTGTACTTTCTCTTTAATTATTTTTATAGCCTGCTTCTAAGGAGTGGGAAGATTTTCAGAAGGAGATATAAGGATGATCAATATTTAGGCCTATTTCTAGGCAATGTAGTAAACTATAGCCTAATCATAGGCCTTTTAAGCAAGTATTTTTCCTTGGAAATATAACTGTTCTGTGCTTCTCCGTTTTGCATAGGCCTATAGGATATAGCCTACCTTTTCTAATTGGTTAATCAATACTTACGTATTTGAAAGTGAAAAGGCGCAACGCTCGCTCACCATAGTAGCCTAACCTACGTGTGCATTGTGTCTTTTCCTTTTCAGTGATGATTACATTTTTTGATTGCAGTTCTACTCACGTTGGTTGAGCGCCCTCCACTTCTTTTCATTATCAATATTTATCTACAGACACTGTAGTAAACTACAGTCTAATAATAGTTCAGTTCATTTCATATTCAAATGAACTGGCACGTGATTCTCCACTCATGTAGGCAGCCTTCTCTATTTCAATGAGACCACACATACTAGGCACACTCTCACACCCAACTAGGAGAGGTAGGCTGCAGAATTTTGAGTGTATGAATAACGCAAAAAGTATGTGTTTTTAATACAATAGGTAGGCTAATGCATACAAAGCAGAATGAAGAACATTTCCAAATAATCTGTGGGACAACAAAAATATTTGAATCCCAAAGTCGTCTGTCTGACCGCCCGCTCTAGCCCGCAGCATGAAAAATGCCAACTGCACCGAAACAAACTCTGTCGGGGCGCCGAGGTCCCGCTGGCATCCTGCGGGGAATGCAGCACTCTAGTGCAGTCAGTACACAATACTATGCTCATCATGTCTTAGCAGGATCAGATGGTGACATGGGTCGGAGCATGGTTAGACAGCCAGGGAAGACCAGTCTACGGAGCTCAGGTGAATTTAGCAGTATATTAACAATATCAGTATCAGTAAATGATACAGAGTTCCATCTTGAATTGATAGGTAGACCTTCAGTAGCCACAGGACAGCAGATTAAGCTTAAAGCTACAGTCTGGGATGTGGGAATAATGGTCATTACAATTATTGAACCATTGATTCTATTCTTGAATAATATAAATGTACACCAAGGAAATTCTTTGTCCTGCCTCATTTTAGGAGGATCAGATGGTGATGGTCTCATCAGGGTCAGGCAGCCAGGGAAGATCAGTCTGTGATGGGGGTGAGGTGAATCTTTGCAGATACAACACTTTATTCTCTCTGTGCAGCAAACACTGGACAAGCCAAATGCTATTTTAACGCAGTCTGGAAATCAACTTTGCAGGTTTGTCAGACTGTATCATGGGTTGATAGAGGCTTTCCCCGATGACACAAAACATGTAAAACAAAACTGGGAGGAAGACCTGGTAGAAGCTATTGATGATGATGAATAGATGCAGAGATGTTAGAATGCCCAGTCATGTTCATATCATCTCAGACATAAACTACTGCAGGTTAAGACCATCTACAGAACATACTATATGCCAGTGAAACTGAATATAGTGCACTCAGAAATGTAATTCCACTGCTGGAGGTGTAAAACACAAAAGGGGACATATTTGCATATGTTATGGTCTTGTAAATGGCTGGCTGAATTCTGGCAAAGAGTATGTTCTTTTAACTCAGCATGTCTACAGATTCCCCCTTCTCCCTGTTTTTGTTTGCTTGGAAATGTTGATACCGGAGACTGTTATCTGAAGAAACTGTGTAACCAAGCATTTATAGTGGCTAAGTAATGCATTGCAATTAGTTGGAAGGCTGGTTATCCTCCCACAATGTCACAATGTTATGTATCACTAGATTTGATTTATTACAAGATTAAGGGTATACTGGGCAACTTTCATAAGGTCTGGATACCTTATATGGAATACAACATGACTAAAAGAGTCGGTATTGAAAACATGCCCACTTCAGGGGAGATACCTATTTAGGCGATCCCTAGCTGCTGGGCTTCTCAGGCCTGGTCCTGGGGGTCTGCCATCATGTGGGTTGTCACTCTGGCCTTAGCCTAACACACACAAAACCATTAATGAATGTTTCACTAAGATCATAGAGCTGAATGGGGTGTGTTGGGTTAGGGTGCTGAAGGGTGGTGGACCTTTAGGGACAGGACGGGGCGACCCAACTATATTGTGTTCCCAGAGCGCTAAGAACCTTGGCGTGATCCTGGACAACACCCTGTCGTTCTCAACTAACATCAAGGCGGTGGCCCGTTCTTGTAGGTTCATGCTCTACAACATCCGCAGAGTACGACCCTGCCTCACACAGGAAGCGGCGCAGGTCCTAATCCAGGCACTTGTCATCTCCCGTCTGGATTACTGCAACTCGCTGTTGGCTGGGCTCCCTGCCTGTGCCATTAAACCCCTACAACTCATCCAGAACGCCGCAGCCCGTCTGGTGTTCAACCTTCCCAAGTTCTCTCACGTCACCCCGCTCCTCCGCTCTCTCCACTGGCTTCCAGTTGAAGCTCGCATCCGCTACAAGACCATGGTGCTTGCCTACGGAGCTGTGAGGGGAACGGCACCTCAGTACCTCCAGGCTCTGATCAGGCCCTACACCCAAACAAGGGCACTGCGTTCATCCACCTCTGGCCTGCTCGCCTCCCTACCACTGAGGAAGTACAGTTCCTGCGCAGCCCAGTCAAAACTGTTCGCTGCTCTGGCCCCCCAATGGTGGAACAAACTCCCTCACGACGCCAGGACAGTGGAGTCAATCACCACCTTCCGGAGACACCTGAAACCCCACCTCTTTCAGGAATACCTAGGATAGGATAAAGTAATCCTTCTCACCCCCTTAAAAGATTTAGATGCACTATTGTAAAGTGGCTGTTCCACTGGATGTCTTAAGGTGAACGCACCAATTTGTAAGTCGCTCTGGATAAGAGCGTCTGCTAAATGACTTAAATTGTAAATGTAAATGTAAATTGTGAGTAAGTAAAAAAATAGAAGCTCAACAGTACTATTAGTCCCATGAGATTAATTATTTGGAGGATTTGCTGTTACTGTGTGTTAATGTATATTTGAGGTGTATGTGTGTTTTTCAAACCTTTCCATTGGGAATTTTAAAAAGAAAGGACTGGGAAGGAAATTGTGTTGGGAGAGATTTGAGTTATTGACTAGATTGGTGGGGGTCGGGCGTGCAGGTGGCTTGGGCTGGCTGGTTGGTCTGGCTGGTTGGTCTGGCTGAAATTTGATATAGAGGATGTCTTAATAAAGTCTGTATTTTGTCAAGAGTTGTTCATTTGTTAGGCTATTGGTTATAGGTGCAACACAATATTTATTATTGAATTACATTTGACCTTGTTCAGTCTTATTAATCACTAAAACATAGTGATTAATCATAATAATGATCTCTTACCTAGCTTGAGGACTGTTGGCATTTTTGCTTTCTTTCTGTTCTAAATAGAGACGCCATATTGGATTGTGTAAAAATGCAGGAAATTAGCTTTAGATGCTCAAAAGAATTCTGGGGGAGGACCCCGGACCCCCCGCCAGGTTATATCCCCACCACTTCTAAAACCAAACAGTTGTCTGCTCGAAACTTGTTGGTATTACAGACTCCGACAGGGAGAGGTTGAAAATGTCATTGAAGACACCTGCCAGTTGGTCAGCACATGCTCGGAGCACACGTCCTGGTAATCCGTCTGTGGCCTTGTGAATGTTGAGCTGTTTAAAGGTCTTACTCACATCGGCTGAGGAGAGCGTGATCACACAGTCGTCCGGTACAGCTGATGCTCTCATGCATGTTTCAGTGTTACTTGCCTCGAAGCGAGCATAGAAGTAATTTAGCTCGCCCGGTAGGCTTGTGTCGCTGGGCAGCTCTCAGCCTTAGACCGCTGCACCACTCGGGATCCCACTAAAAAATACCCCCTTTCCAAACCATGTCCAATCAATTGAATTTACCACAGGTGGACTCCAATCATGCTGTAGAAACATCTCAAGGGTGATCAATGGAAACAGGATGCTCAATTTTGAGTCTCATAGCAAAGGGTCTAATGAATACCTGAACATATGTATATAAGGTTGCAGAAAAATTAAAATAAACTGTTTTCACTTTGTCATTACGGAGTACCGTGTGTAGATTGATGAGAAAAACAATGACTTATTCCATTTTAGAATAAGGCTGTAACATAACAAAATGTGGAAAAAGTGACGCGATCTGGATACTCTCCGAATGCACTGAATATAGGATCTGTAGGGTCATAAATGTGGTAGCGGAGGAGGATCAAACATAACTGACACTAGAGGAGAGACTGCAGGCAAAAGTACTGTTGAGTCTACTACAGTCAATTCCCCAGAGAGCCTGAGCCTTAGAGCAGTGTGTGTGTGTGTGTGTGTGTGCGTGCGTGTGTGTATTAATCATCCAGACAACTCTTTAATAGCTAAAATAAACTTTAGCTGGTGTATACACACAGAAAAAGCAGTGTTTTCGAGAATGTCAGACTTTACATAAGAAGGTGAGCTGTTCCTCTTTCCTCTCAGTGCCCTGAGATTGGAGAGACGAGAGACCTCCGTATATCAGAGACTTTGTAGAAGGTGTACAGAGGTGCACACAATGGAAAAAAACACGCATACTGTATACTCTTGTGTATACACACGTGTGCATGTGCACGCACAGAAACACGCACACACGCACGCACACACTCACACACACGCACACACGCACACATACATATACACAAACACACACACAGAGGAATTCATATCATCTTCCGTTTGTGTTTTATTAACTTGGAGAAGTTAGGAGAAGGTCATGGGACGTTTGTTATTCAGAACAGCGAAAGCAGCGGTTCCCTCCTGCCTCAGCAGAACCATCAATCAGACAGAAATGTACCTTCAACACATACTTCTTAAGCCTCTCAGTCTCCCGAGATCACTTACAAAGCGAGGAGGAGTATAGGGTAACTGTCACTCTATCCCTCTAAGCATGTACTGTATACACAGTTCTACATACTAAATGGATATGGAGATTGCATTGTCCTTGAAGCAACGCTGTACAATAGTTACCCTGCATATTTATGTCATTATCATCAATATCCTGCACCTTTAATTTTTTGCATTGAGTTTCCAGCACAAAGTCAGCGCTCTGAAATTAGTCACTAGTCATAAGTGTAATGAATTCGAGTGTCCCGACTGCTGAAAAGGTTGAGCTAAATTATCCCCTCGGCAGTTAGGGTGTCAAGACAAATTTAGCTACAAACCTTTGAGGACTGAACAAGAGCTGTACTGATGATGAACAAATGACCTTTCAGAATGAACCATTAGAGAGGCAGAAAAAAAGATGGAAACTCTTAACATCAATGTCCAAAGCTGTTTTTGAGTCCATCATGTCATGCGTCTTTTCCCAATCTGTGTGTGTATGTGTGTCTAACTATTAATGTGCGTGTGTCACTCTGACAATAATAGCACTGGTCAATTCACAGATCAATTGATCATCACTTCCGGCGCCGACAGAGATGGCCGCCTCGCTTCGCGTTCCTAGGAAACTATGCAGTTTTTTGTTTTTTAACGTGTTATTTCTTACATTAGTACCCCAGGTCATCTTAGGTTTCATTACATACAGTCGAGAAGAACTACTGAATATAAGATCAGCGTAAACTCACCATCAGTACGACCAAGAATATGTTTTCCGCCACACGGATCCTGTGTTCTGCCTTACAAACAGGACAACGGAATGGATCGCATGCAGCGACCCAAGAAAACGACTCCGAAAAAGAGGGAAACGTAGCGGTCTTCTGGTCAGACTCCGGACAAGGGCACATCGCGCACCACTCCCCAGCATTCTTCTTGCCAATGTCCAGTCTCTTGACAACAAGGTTGATGAAATCCGAGCAAGGGTAGCATTCCAGAGGGACATCAGAGACTGCAACGTTCTCTGCTTCACGGAAACATGGCTTACTGGGAAGACGCTATCCGATGCGGTGCAGCCAACGGGTTTCTCCACGCATCGCGCCGACAGAAACAAACATCTTTCTGGTAAGAAGAGTGGCGGGGGCGTATGCCTCATGACTAACGAGACATGGTGTGATGAAGGAAACATACAGGAACTCAAATCCTTCTGTTCACCTGATTTAGAATTCCTCACAATCAAATGTAGACCGCATTATCTTCCAAGAGAATTCTCTTCGATTATAATCACAGCCGTATATATCCCCCCCCCCCAAGCAGACACATCGATGGCTCTGAACGAACTTTATTTAACTCTTTGCAAACTGGAAACCATTTATCCGGACGCTGCATTCATTGTAGCTGGGTATTTTAACAAAACTAATCTGAAAACAAGACTCCCTAAATTTTATCAGCATATCGATTGCGCAACCAGGGGTGGTAAAACCTTGGATCATTGTTACTCTAACTTCCGCGACACATATAAGGCCCTGCCCCGCCCCCCTTTCGGAAAAGCTGACCACGACTCCATTTTGTTGATCCCTGCCTACAGGCAGAAACTTAAACAAGAGGCTCCCACGCTGAGGTCTGTCCAACGCTGGTCAGACCAAGCTGACTCCACACTCCAAGACTGCCTCCATCACGTGGACTGGGACATGTTTCGGTGTGCGAGTTCATTAGAACGTGCGTTGAAGATGTCGTTCCCATAGCAACGATAAAAACATTCCCTAACCAGAAACCGTGGATTGATGGCAGAATTCGCGTGAAACTGAAAGCGCGAACCACTGCTTTTAATCAGGGCAAGGTGTCTGGCAACATGACCGAATACAAACAGTGCAGCTATTCCCTCCGCAAGGCTATTAAACAAGCTAAGCGTCAGTACAGAGACAGAGTAGAATCTCAATTCAACGGCTCAGACACAAGAGGCATGTGGCAGGGTCTACAGTCAATCACGGACTACAAGAAGAAACCCAGCCCAGTCACGGACCAGGATGTCTTGCTCCCAGGCAGACTAAATAACTTTTTTGCCCGCTTTGAGGACAATACAGTGCCACTGACACGGCCTGCAACGAAAACATGTGGTCTCTCCTTCACTGCAGCCGAGGTGAGTAAGACATTTAAACGTGTTAACCCTCACAAGGCTGCAGGCCCAGACGGCATCCCCAGCCGCGCCCTCAGAGCATGCGCAGACCAGCTGGCCGGTGTGTTTACGGACATATTCAATCAATCCCTATACCAGTCTGCTGTTCCCACATGCTTCAAGAGGGCCACCATTGTTCCTGTTCCCAAGAAAGCTAAGGTAACTGAGCTAAACGACTACCGCCCCGTAGCACTCACTTCCGTCATCATGAAGTGCTTTGAGAGACTAGTCAAGGACCATATCACCTCCACCCTACCTGACACCCTAGACCCACTCCGATTTGCTTACCGCCCAAATAGGTCCACAGACGATGCAATCTCAACCACACTGCACACTGCCCTAACCCACCTGGACAAGAGGAATACCTATGTGAGAATGCTGTTCATTGACTACAGCTCGGCATTCAACACCATAGTACCCTCCAAGCTCGTCATCAAGCTCGAGACCCTGGGTCTCGACCCCGCCCTGTGCAACTGGGTACTGGACTTCCTGACGGGCCGCCCCCAGGTGGTGAGGGTAGGCAACAACATCTCCTCCCCGCTGATCCTCAACACGGGGGGCCCCACAAGGGTGCGTTCTGAGCCCTCTCCTGTACTCCCTGTTCACCCACGACTGCGTGGCCACGCACGCCTCCAACTCAATCATCAAGTTTGTGGACGACACAACAGTGGTAGGCTTGATTACCAACAACGACGAGACGGCCTACAGGGAGGAGGTGAGGGCCCTCGGAGTGTGGTGTCAGGAAAATAACCTCACACTCAACGTCGACAAAACTAAGGAGATGATTGTGGACTTCAGGAAACAGCAGAGGGAACACCCCCCAATCCACATCGATGGAACAGTAGTGGAGAGGGTAGCAAGTTTTAAGTTCCTCGGCATACACATCACAGACAAACTGAATTGGTCCACTCACATTGACAGCGTCGTGAAGAAGGCGCAGCAGCGCCTCTTCAACCTCAGGAGGCTGAAGAAATTCGGCTTGTCACCAAAAGCACTCACAAACTTCTACAGATGCACAATCGAGAGCATCCTGGCGGGCTGTATCACCGCCTGGTACGGCAACTGCTCCTCCCTCAACCGTAAGGCTCTCCAGAGGGTAGTGAGGTCTGCACAACGCATCACCGGGGGCAAACTACCTGCCCTCCAGGACACCTACACCACCCGATGTTACAGGAAGGCCATAAAGACCATCAAGGACATCAACCACCGAACCACTGCCTGTTCACCCGCTATCATCCAGAAGGCGAGGTCAGTACAGGTGCATCAAAGCTGGGACCGAGAGACTGAAAAACAGCTTCTATCTCAAGGCCATCAGACTGTTAAACAGCCACCACTAACATTGAGTGGCTGCTGCCAACACACTGTCATTGACACTGACCCAACTCCAGCCACTTTAATAATGGGAATTGATGGGAAATGATGTAAATATATCACTAGCCACTTTAAACAATGCTACCTTATATAATGTTACTTACCCTACATTATTCATCTCATATGCATACGTATATACTGTACTCTACATCATCGACTGCATCCTTATGTAATACATGTATCACTAGCCACTTTAACTATGCCACTTTGTTTACTTTGTCTACATACTCATCTCATATGTATATACTGTACTCGATACCATCTACTGTATGCTGCTCTGTACCATCACTCATTCATATATCCTTATGTACATATTCTTTATCCCCTTACACTGTGTATAAGACAGTAGTTTTGGAATTGTTAGTTAGATTACTTGTTGGTTATCACTGCATTGTCGGAACGAGAAGCACAAGCATTTCGCTACACTCGCATTAACATCTGCTAACCATGTGTATGTGACAAATAAAATTTGATTTGATTTGATTTGATCTACTGAAGATTGGAGCGAAACCAAGCTCAGCAAACGAAGTGGAAGAGTTGGACCAGGGCTTGAACCAATGACCTGCATATTGGGTAAGCATACAATGTCCTGTGCCAATACAGGTCCAGACTTCTTGGCATAGGGTTATACAGTATATAGGGACACTACAATAACCTATTTCAATGGAACTTTCTGTTATGTCCTTGAGACTGAGTGTCAAACCCTGATCTGTTTCACCTGTCTTTGTGCTTGTCTCCACCCACCTCCAGGTGTCGCCCATCTTCCCCATTATCCCCAGTGCATTTACACCTGTGTTCTCTGTTTGTCTGTTGCCAGTTTGTCTTGTCTCATCAAGACTACCAGTGTGTTTTTTCCGTGCTCCTGTTTTCCTAGTTTCTGTTTTCTAGCCCTCCTGGTTCCGACCTTTTCTGCCTGCCCTGACACTGAGCCCGCCTGCCCTGACCTCAAGCCTGCCTGCCGCCCTGTACCTTTCGGACTCTGACCTGGTTAATTATCTTCTGCCTGTCCTCGACCTGCCTATTGCCTGCCCCTTGAATTTCAATAAATATCAGAGACTCAAACCATCTGCCTCCTGTGTCTGCATCTGGGTCTCGCCCTGTGTCGTTATACTGAGAAAAGTTTCACTGTCATTTGGGCTGTCAGACATTCTAATGCAGGGGGTTTGAAAGGCATCAGTAAAAGTTTGAATAAACAGAATCTTAATTTCTCATCTTGTTTTATGAAGCACTAAAGCCTTCTAAACCTGGCTCTCCATCTTCATATATCTGGGATGAGGGGAGAGGAATGTGGTGTGTGTTTGTGTGTGTGTCTGTGTGTGTGTGTGATAAATATTCAAATCATCTCTCCTGAAAGGGGCGAGGGAAACATTTACAGAGGATGAGCTCCCGCCTATCTGCTCTTACAAGCCTCACTGCACAGCTCACAGAGAGAGTTGCAGAGCTGGAGGGGGGAGACAGGAGGAGAGAGAAGGGTAGAGTAAAGGGAAGAACAAAGGACAGAGAAGATGGGAGAAAGAGAGGCAGAGGGAGGGGGAAGAGAGGTACAGCAACAGGGAGAGCATGTGAAAGTGAGGCAGAGCGAAAGGACACACAGAGGGCATTGCCAAGAAAGAATGAGCAAAGAGAGCGAGTGATAGACGGGGATAAAAAGAGAGGGGAAAAGTGAAAAATGTATGAATGGATCATTCACTTTCCCTGAATTTTATCAGTAGTAAGTTGTCTCTGTCATACAGTCCAACACTCCTCCTTCTCTTTCTCCCGTAGGGCTAAACATGAGATCTGCATGCCCAACTCATAGGCTATTCCAAAGAGAATGAGCAAATCGCCTGCTGACATCAATTCATGATTTACTCTGAGATGTACTTAAAGCTGCACTATGCAGAAATCGCTCCGCCATTTCCTGGTTGTTAAAATTCTAATAGTTAATATTTCAGTTTATGTGACAAAACAAACACGTACTGTATAGTGTAGAGAATTATTGTACCATCTAAACCACTGTGAAATGTATTTTCCATAACCCAAAATATTGTATTTTCAGCTATTTGAAGCTGGTGGACAAATCTCATAGTAAAAGATGCAAAAACTAAATGTAAGAATGGGAAGCACAGAAATAGTGCACGTAGAACAGATCTACTGCTTCTTAGACTTGTTTTTAATGCGAATGACAGATCTATAACTGTTAATTTGGTTGGGTACACCAAAAATTTACATAATTGCCTCCATAGATTGGCCATTACACATAGCATAGTGTTAGTATGATAATGGCTGAATATGGAGATGATCTCTGACTCTGTAAACTCATATTTCCCTCCGCAAGGGGTCAGGGTTCACTCTGAGGGCTGAGATACATACATTTCTCTGGGTCACTGCTGCATTATTCATCAGCAGTATTTCACACTTGAATTATCGTATTCAAGTGTACATGTGTAAACTATGATATTCATGAAACAGAACTCTCCAGAGAACTCTAGTATGGGAGTGAGAGGGAGGGAAAGGAGGACAGAATAGAAAGGAGGGAGTAGGAGAAAAAGAGAGAAAGAGAATGATGAGAGGCGGAGATGACAAAGAGAGAGGGACAGCGAGTGAGATAAAGAGAGATGTATTTATGCTGTGTAATGTATGAGTGTATATTATATTGAATGTGCAGGTGGTCTGGTCGTGCTTGAGCAGTTTATGTAATTTACCTTCAGGCAGCAAAGTGGGATGACTACTAAACTACTAAAATGTTCTCATGTAAATGCATGCGCATACAAAAATCACATGTTCCAACAGCTTGGGATATTTGCGTACACACCTACACAGTCAGACTGCATTGTACTGTAGTTGCTGTATATTGTCCATAGACTTAAAAGCTAAGAGCTGTTGTGTGAAGCTCCATATGTTCCTCATCCTCCAAACTAAATCCAAAGGTAAATCTCAGGTATTCTGTCGTACTATGCGGATTTCCACCATCCCTGATAATTTCCCCGATAATATGGATAGCCACGCTCAGAGGCATCACAAGGGCACGTTCCCCCTCAGATTTGTACTGTTTTAAAAAATATCAGATGTTAAATGAATAACTAAACTTCATTTAAAGGCCTCATGTTATCATAATTATTTATAAATAAAATTCTGTCTGTTGTATTTTGCCGAGAGGGTACACTGGCTGGACATTCTCCCTAGTAAGTGTTTCCTTTCAAGGTACACCACGGATCAAAGACAGCGTTTGTTTTGATTCTAGCTGCCCGTGATGTTTGTAAAGGAATTTTATCAAGCTATGCAGCCTATTGATTTCTTCTTGATGAATAAATAATGCAAAAATGTTTTAATGTTTCTCTGTATACTAGCCACAAAGCCACTTTATGAAGTTGCCTTTAGATAGTCAGCT
Organism: Oncorhynchus nerka; assembly: GCF_034236695.1. Taxonomy (NCBI): domain Eukaryota; kingdom Metazoa; phylum Chordata; class Actinopteri; order Salmoniformes; family Salmonidae; genus Oncorhynchus; species Oncorhynchus nerka. The sequence continues at coordinate 60,022,643 of NC_088423.1, read as the reverse complement.
AGATAGGTCCTTTGTTGTTGTTGTAATGAATTCTTTACAGTCATGTTTTGTTCTTCAACATATTTTAAATAACTTATAGAAAATACACTTCATGACATTGTCAAAAAGTATTATGACCATCCTGTGTCATTTTATTTGGACTAAGAAAATGCATTTTATGACAATGTCAAGGAGCATTATGAACGTCCTGTGTCACTTTGCTTGGACTAAGAAAATACAGGTAGGGCAATTTTGGGGCTTAGCCATGCTTCATCGAAATGTACATTTGTGTATCGTCTGCATAGCAGTGAAAGTTAACATTGCGTTTCCAAATGACATCACCAAGAAGTAAAATGTATAGTGAAAACAATAAAGGCCCTAAAACAGAACCTTGAGGAACACCGACATGTACAGTTGATTTGTCAGAGGACAAACCATCCACAGAGACAAACTGATATCTTTCCGACAGATAAGATCTAAACCAAGCCAGAACTTGTCAATTTTTTATATTTTCTGGGTCAAGGTTTGGCTTTTTCAAGAGAGGCTTTATTACTGTCACTTTTAGTAAATTTGGTACACATCCGGTGGATAGGGAGCCATTTATTATGTTCAACATAGGAGGGCCAAGCACAGTATGCAGCTTGAAGGTTTAGAGGCCATTACTATTTTCATCAATGTGTCAAGAGGTATAGTATTAAAAAACTTGATTGTCTCCCTTGGTCCTAGGTCCTGGCAGCGTTGTGCAGACTCAGGACAACTGAGCTTTGGAGAAATACGCAGATTTAAAAAGAGTCCTTAATTTGCTTCCTAATGATCATGATCTTTTCGTCAAAGAAGTTCATGAATTTATCACTGCTGAAGTGAAAGCCATCCTCGCTTGGGGAATGCTGCTTTTTAGTTAGCTTTGCGACAGTATCAAAAATACATTTAGGATTGTTCTTATTCTCCTCAATTAAGTTGGAAAGAAGGCTCTTCGATACTGCAAGGGAAGGCTCTTCGATACTGCAAGGTACTGTCTTTCCAACCTAATTGGAAGACTTCCAGTTTGGTGTAGCGCCGTTCCAATTATCTGGAAGTTTGCTTCAGCGCTCGGGTATTTTCTGTATACCAGGGAGCTAGTTTTCTTATGACAAATATTTTTTGTTTTTAGGTGTGCGACTGCATCTAGGGTATTACGCAAGGTTAACTTAAGTTCCTCAGTTAGGTGGTTAACTGATCGTTGTAGTCTGATGTCCTTGGGTAGGTGGAGGGAGTCTGGAAGGGCATCTAGGAATCTTTGGGTTGTCTGAGAATTTATAGCACGGCTTTTGATGATCCTTGGTTGGGGTCTGAGCAGATTATTTGTTGCGATTGCAAACATAATAAAATGGTGGTCCGACAGTCCAGGATTATGAGGAAAAACATTAAGGTCCACAATATTCATTCCACGGGACAAAACTAGGTCCAGAGTATGACTGTAACAGTGAGTAGGTCCTGAGACGTGGGGCAGTCGATGATGGCTCCGAAAGCCTTTGGAGTTGGTCTGTGGACTTTTCCATTTGAACATTAAAGTCACCAAAATGTAGAATATTATCTGTCATGACTACAAGGTCCGATAGGAATTCAGGGAACTCTGTGAGGAACGCTGTATACGGCCCAGGAGCCCTGTAAACAGTAGCGATAAAAAGTGATTTAGTAGGCTGCATAGATTTCATGACTAGAAGCTCAAAAGAAGAAAACACAGTCAAATTGAAATTTGGTATCCCACCTTTGCGTGATGCGCTTTACATATGGTCAGTAGTGTAACCATGAGAAGAGGCCTCATTTAACACAGTAAATTCATCAGGCTTAAGCCATGTTTCAGTCAGGCCAATCACATCAAGATTATGATCAGTGATTAGTTCATTGACTATAATTGCCTTTGAAGTAAGGGATCTAACATTAAGTAGCCCTATTTTGAGATGTGAGATATCACAATTTCTTTCAATAATGACACGAATGGAGGAGGTCTTTATTCCAATGAGATTTCTAAAACAAACATCGCCATGTTTAGTTTTGCCCAATCTAGATCGAAGCACAGACATAATGGGGATAGCTGAGCGGACTACACTGACTGTGCTAGTGGCAGACTCCACTAAGCTGGCAGGCTGGCTACCTAGTCTGCACCCTATCTCATTGTGGAGTTAGAGGAGTTGGAACCCTGTCTATGTTCATAGATGAGATGAGAGCTAGGATGGAGTCCGTCACTCCTCAGCAGGCCAGGCTTGGTCCTGTTTGTGGGTGAGTCCCAGAAAGAGGGCCAATTATCTACAAATTCTATCTTTTGGGAGGGGCAGAAAACATTTTTCAACCAGCGATTGAGTTGTGAGACTCTGCTGTAGAGCTCATCACTCCCCCTAACTGGGAGGGGGCCAGAGACAATTACTCGATGCCGACACATTTTTCTAGCTGCTTTACATGCTGAGGCTATGTTGCACTTGGTGACCTCTGACTGTAACATTGTTGATGTCGACGTGGATAACAATATCCCTATACTCTCTACACTCGCCAGTTTTAGCCTTAGCCAGCACCATCTTCAGAAGAACCTTATCGTCGGTAGTCCTGCCCCCTGGTAAACAGTGTATGATTGCTGGAAGATTCTTTTAAAGTCTAATATTTCAGGTAATGGAGTCGCCAATAACTAGGGTTTTCAATTTGTCAGAGCTAATGGTGGGAAGCTTCGGCATCTCAGATCCCGTAACGGATGGAGGAGAGACCAGAGAAGGCTTGGCCACTGACTCCGACTCATTGCTTAATGGGGAGAACCGGTTGAACGCTTCTGTCGGCTGAATGAGCGACAGCATTTCCTTCCAGAAGCCATGAGAAAATAGTCCGGCTGCGGGGACTGTGCGAGGGGATTTATACTACTATTTATACTTTCCTACACTTAACTTACCCTAACCTAACGATTGCGTCTGAAGCTGGGCTTGCAGCACGACTATCCTCACCATAAGGCGATCGTTCTCCTGTATGTTATGAAAAGTTGGCGGGTAGCAAAGTAACGCTAGCAACAAAACGCACAGCAGCAAGTAATCAACTCTACAAGTTGTGATAGGAAATGAGCAATTACAATGTTAATTTGATATGGTCAATTTCAGAAAATGTCATATAACATAAACATACGGTTGAGAAGTAGAATATGGTGTATTGAAATGTTTTGCCTCATGTGGTAGGTTATGTGGGTTTTGACACTCTTATGTAGGTGTCATAACTAGCCATACAATAACTACCGTGGTAAGTTTTGTTGGTTTTGACACTCTGCAACCAGCAATAAAATAACACGATTTCAATATATATGTCATGACAGTGTTATGACCATTTTATGACAAGTTATGTCAGCTGTTATGACATATTATGGCATTCTGGCCGCGTCATAACATTTTATGATGCTGGGTGTCAAGTAAAGTGTTACAGAGTAGCTAGTCTAACAATTTTAGGGCATGCCTGCTGGCAAGGCTGCCAGACTTCAGAAAAGCAAGCAATTACTAAATGTACTAACTAAGACACATTATTTTCAATATTTTACCCAGACTTTAGCAGAGAATCAGAGAAGATTAATTTAGTTTCTTTAAAAAAAAAGAACTACCAGTTAGGAGGATACAGACTGCTCAAGAGATATGCTTCGATACTGTATGCAGAACAATACTTGGTTTGAATGCAATCTGTCAATGTATGATAATATCATGAGATTTGTGTACTAATTATGATGCCATGTACTGTGTTGTAATTTGGATGTAATATCCTAGGCATGTTAGTGCAGTATATTGAGATGTATAATTTACAGTGTCAGAATGACACACTTATTAAAATTACAATTGAACAGGTAAAGAGGTGTGTTTAGGTAACCTATGCAGAAAAAAATACGTATTTTGGACATACAATTAAGGTGTTCCTACTGTTTGGTATATTCATCAATTTATTAGGTGCACCCATCTAGTACTGGGTTGGACCCCCCTTTGCCGCCAGAACAGCCTGAATTCTTTGGGGCATGGAAACGTTGCTCGATTGGTATCAAGGTACCTAACTTGTGCCCGGAAAACATTCCCGATACCATTACACCACCTGCACCAGCCTGTACCGTTGACACCCGTCAGGATGGGGCCCTGGATTCATGCCGCTTCCGCCAAATCCTGACCAGTTGTCCAGTGTTGGTGATCACGTGCTCACTGGAACAGCTTCTTCTTGTTTTTAGCTGATAGGAGTGGAACCCGGTGTGGTTGTCTGTTGCAATAGCCAATCTGTGACAAGGACCGAGGAGATGTGCATTCCAAGATGCCTTTCTGCACACCACTGTTGTAATGCGCAATTATTTGCCTGTGTGTGGCCCACCTGTTAGCTTGCACGATTCTTGCCATTCTCCTTCGATCTCTCATCAATGATTTTGTTTTTGCCCACACGTCTGCCGCTGACTGGATGTTTTTGTTTGTCTCACCATTCTCGGCAAACCCTAGACACTGTCGTCCTTGAAAACCCAGGAGGCCGTGCCATTTCTGAGATACTGGAACCAGCGCACCTGGCCCTGATGATCATACCACACTCAAAGTCGCTTAGGTCAATTGTTTTGCCCATTCTAACATCCAGTCAAACAGTAACTGTCTATTGAGCAATTTGTAAGTCGCTCTGGATAAGAGCGTCTGCTAAATGACTTAAATGTAAATGTAAATGTTGAGCGTAATTACTATTATTAAAGTGACAAAGTTTATTTTTGGTCAAATTCTCCTTCCACCTTTTGGTTCTTCCCCCTCTTTTGTGTAGGTGTAGATTACGCTGTGCATTTACGCTCTGTCTGCTTCCTTCTGTTTTAATACACTTTACCTCAACTACTAATAAAACATGGAGATTATTGCAGATGTCAACGTACCAGACAAGTTCCTGTCACTTCAGGAGAGGCAGCCGACAGGGAAATAATTCACCCTTAGAAAGTAACAGGGAAAGTAATAACGTTTAATCAAAAATGAAAGTTGTCGGCTGAGACCGAAGAATGTGCAACTCATTTAATTTACTCAACTCTCACTCATGGAGACGACGCATCAGCAACAAATTCCCCTTGACTCCGCCGCTCTCGCTCTCTTCAATCCTGCTCGATATAATCACAAGATATTAATGTTTATCTTCCCGGTTCCCCCTCTCCATCGCCTTTGGCTAGGCAAACAGAGTGAGCATGAGAGACGATTGGAGAACTCATATCAAAAATCGATAAGTATTCCCTGGCCTGGGTGTAAATGTGTCTGTTATTTCACCCACAGTGGTGGAAATACACTTACTGCAGATTCACACAGACGGGCTGAGCTTGATAATGAAATGAACAACGGAGAAGAGATAGGCTTATCACTGTGTACATTACCTTCTGGGATCACAACAAAAATTACACTCAGTTTGGGTACGCCACCTGATAATATTGGTTCAGCACGATTAAGGAATTGATTGAGTTTCTTCATTTACTGAAGTTTTAGGTTAGACTGAAGTGGAAAATCAGACGGTTCTAGGATGCTCCAGTCATTCTACATTGAACCCTTTTTGATGGATAGGATGTTTAGGAATCTGCCTAAAGATGTGTTCACAGTGTGCAGGCTTTTGTGTGCAGGCTTTTGTTCCAGCCAAGTACTAATTCAATTACAACCAAGTTTGAAGAAGACCGCGATAGATAATGTCTCTCTCCATTTATGCCAAGCGTTGTTGTTCCTGTTTCTGCCAACCAGGATTGTAAACATGGAAGACATTCCCCCACTAAACAATAAACAAAGATCTGTGATCTCTGAAACACAGAACACACACAACTCTAGTATGGTGATGATCAGTTGGATACTGGAAGATGGAGATTGTTTTTGATGTGTGTGTGTGTGTGTGTGTGTGTGTGTGTGTGTGTGTGTGTGTGTGTGTGTGTGTGTGTGTGTGTGCGCGCACACCTGTGTGTGTGTGTTTGTTTGTTTATTTATTTGATGGCATGTGGCTGTGATGTTGGGATGTTGTGGAAATGAGTAACAGAGGCTCCTGTTACAGAATTGACCATGAGGTATGGATCCAACACGTGACCTCTCTTCTGGGAAACTCCTCTCAAGCACATGCACGCACACACACACACACACACACACACACACACACACACACACACACACACACACACGCGCACGCACGCACGCACGCACACACACACACACACAGACGTTCACTCGCCCCTAAACACACATTTGTTTCTGAACCGTGACAGGCTTGAGTTTGCCGTAGGCGAGTATCGATGTGAGCTTTGGGAACGTTGGAGAGAAAAACACAAACCAGAAAAACATTTCAAAAGTAAGCTCAGAAAGGTGATATATATTTCTTTAGATTTTGCTCAGCAGGGCACATTCAAACATTTTTTTGCCTTTTAAGAATAGTGTCAATGGTACTCCTCTTATCTTTTGAGAGAGCAGGATATTTTACAAATATTTACAGCCCCATAGGTCTTCTAACAAATAATAAACACACACACATCTTACTATACTTGTGAGGACTTTTTGGGGGTCAACATTTGATATCCATTCAAAATCCTATTTTTCCTAACCTCTAACCCTAACTTTAACTTTAATCCTAATCTTAACCCCAACTCCTAACCCTAAACCTAACCCTAATTCAGACTGGTTGGATGTACAATATAGAAACAGGGCAGAAAGTTGCAATAGGCCTGTACAACCCAAGGTTTGATACCAGCATAAACAGAAACCCTAACTCTAATTCTTACACCTAAACCTAACCCTAATAGCCTTTTTACAATTGAGGGCCGGCAAAATGTCTCAATGTCTCTGAATTGGTTTACTTTTCTTGTATACACGCACGCACGCACGCACGCACTCACACACACACACACACACACACACACACACACACACACACACACACACACACACACACACACACACACACACACACACACACACACACACACACACACTGTCTAGGTGTGTCTAGGACAATCTGTCTAGGACAAGGTGACTTTTATTAATATATTTGCCTGTATTTACCCTCTAAAAATGAAACACTAATTAGCTGCTAATATGGCTATCACATAGAACTATAAATGCCATGATGATCTGGACGAGACTACAAAATCGAGGCAAAGGTAAGAATCTTTAATGATTAACTATCTAATGTTAGCTAAATGTAGTAATTAATACATTGCCTACATTTCTTCAAATGGACAATTCTGTGAACTGTCTTGCACAAGTTTTAAATTGACACAGTACCCGTTAGTAAAGGTGTCAGCTAGAGATTATGTGCAGGTGCTTGCAGGGAGTTGTAGTTTTGCATGCTGTCTATTTTCAAGTCTGAGAGTAAATAGAGCTAACTATGTTGATAAGTCACCTTCTCCGAGAGAGATTTACATGGTTATCAAAACGTCACGCTAGTATAAGCCTACACGAAACATAGCCCTTTTTTGTGTTCCTAATGACTGGAATCATTTCCTTGTTTGACCGATAAGTATTATGGGTATTATTACACCTCCGCTATGGGGCTCTATGTGCTTGTCTAGCGTTGCTTTTGCTGCTGCATAAGTCATGACAGAGTTTGCAAAACAAACGCTCACCCGATTGATAGAAATAGTCATGATATAATTCTGCCAGGTAAGCCTCCTTTGCAGGTAACATTTATTTGAGAATGTTTTGGGGAAAGTCTTTCTGTGTACCCATAAGACAGATATCATTACCACTAAACTGGCTACACAAAGTGAATTATAGACAAACGCACACACCACAACGACATACAGGGGCAGTATGGCTGAAAATTAATTGACAGATATTGTGTTAAGTTTGGCTTTTTTAGCCTCAACGGAATCGGTGACACCCCCACAGGACGGTTGAGCTAACGAAAACTAATGTGATTAGCATGAGATTGTAAGTAACAAGAACATTTCCCAGGACATAGACATATCTTATATGGGCAGAAAGGTTATATTCATGTTCATCTAACTGCACTGTCCAATTTACAGTAGCTATTACAGTGAAATAATACCGTGCTATTGTTTTAGGAGAGTGCACAGTTATGAACTTGAAAATGCATTAATAAATCAATTAGGCACATTTGGGCAGTCTTGAAACAACATTTTGAAATTAAATTAAATGGTTCATTGAATCAGTCTAAAACTTTGCACATAGACTGCTGCCATCTAGTGGCAAAATCTAAAATGTGCCTAACTTGGAATAGTACATTCTGGCTTTTCTCTTGCATTTCAAAGATAATGGAAGAAAAATCATTTTAAAAAACGCATGTTTTTGTCTTGGTATTATCTTTTACCCAATCGAATGTGCTATATTCTCCTGAATTAATTTCACATTTACACAAACTTCAAAGTGTTTCGTTTCAAATGGTATAAAGAATATGCATACCCTTGCTTCAGGTCCTGAGCTACAGGCAGTTAGATTGGGTATGTCATTTTAGGCAAACATTTGAAAAAATTAAGACGTTTTTCCATATTTTGTTATATTACAGCCTTATTCTAAAACCAATCTACACACAATACCCTATAATGACAAAGCAAAAACTGAAATATCAAATTTACATAAATATTCAGACCCTTTACTCAGTACTTTGTTGAAGCACCTTTGGCAGCGATTACAGCCTCTAGTCTTCTTTTGGTAAGACGCTACAAGCTTGGCACAGCTGTATTTGGGGAGTTTCTCCCATTCTTCTCTTAATGATCCTCTCAAGCTCTGTGAGGTTGGATGGTGAGAGTAGCTGCACAGTTTTTTTCAGGTCTCTCCAGGGATGTTCGATCCGGTTCAATTCCGGGTCCTGGCTGGGCCACTCAAGGACATTCAGAGACTTGTCCCGAAGCCACTCCTGCGTGGTCTTGGCTGTGTGCTTAGGGTCGTTGACTTGTTGGAAGGTGAACATTCACCCCGTTTGAGGTCCTGAGCGCTCTGTAGTAGGTTTTCATCAAGTATCTCTCTGTACTTTGCTCTGTTCATCGTTCCCTCGATCCTGCCTAGTCTCCCAGTCCCTGTTGCTGAAAAAAATCCCCACAGCATGATGCTGCCATCCCCATGATTCACCATAGGGATGGTGCCATGTTTCCTCCAGACTTGACGCTTGGCATTCAGGCCACAGAGTTCAATATTGGATTCATCAGACCAGATAATCTTGTTTTTCATGGTCTGAGAGTCCTTTAGGTGCCTTTTGGCAAACTCCAAGTGAGCTGTAATGTGCCTTTTACTGAGGAGTGGCTTCCGTCTACCACAAAGGCCTGATTGGTGGAGTGTTGCAGAGATGGTTGTCCTTCTGGAAGGTTCTCCCATCTCCACAGAGGAACTCTGGAGCTCTGTCAGAGTGACCATCAGGTTCTTGGTCACATCCCTGACCAAGGCTCTTCTCCTCAGATTGCTCAGTTTGGCCGGGCGGCCAGCTCTAGGGAAAGTCTTGGTGGTTCTAAACTTCTTCCATTTAAGAGTGATGGAGGCCACTGTGTTCTTGGGGACCTTCAATGCTGCATAATTATTTTGGTACCCTTCCCCAAATCTGTGCCTCGACACAACCCTGTATCTGAGCTCTACGGACATTTTCTTCGGCCTCATGGCTTGGTTTTTGCTCTGACAACTGTGGGACCTTATACAGTATAGACAGGTGTGTGCCTTTCCAAATCATGTCCAATCAATTGAATTTACCACAGGTGGACTCCAAGTTGTAGATGCATCTCAAGGATGATCAATGGAAACAGGATGCACCTGAGCTCAATTTCTAGTCTCATTGCAGAGGCTCCGTTTGTAGATTGGTGAGGAACATTTTTATTGAATAAATTTTTGAATATTGCTGTTACGTAACAAAATGTGGAAAAAGTCAAGAGTTTATAATACTTTCCGAATGCACTGTACTGTCACGCCCTGACCATAGAGAGCTGTTTATTCTCTGTTGGTTGGGGCGTGATTAGGGCGTGTCATCTAGGTGATTAATTGTTTATGTTGGCCTGGTATGGTTCCCAATCAGAGACAGCTGTTTATCGTTGTCTCTGATTGGGGATCATATTTAGGCAGCCATTTCCTCATTGTGCTTTGTGGGATCTTGTCTACAGATAGTTGCCCGTGTGGACACCACTAGCTTCACGTTTCGTTTGTGCTTGTTTGTTTTGTTTGGTGAGTTTCTATTAATTAAAATATCTGCAACTCTACGCACGCTGCGCCTTGGTCCAATCATTATGACGATCGTGACATGTACATTAAGACAGATGAAGCAGGACGCGTTCTCACAGCTGATGGTGGATAGATTATATAAGGCACTGTGTGGTGCGTCAAGAGCAAAATAATACACATAATTTAGGCTAAATTGTTGCATGCGAAATGTTTCTGATCAGTGATGGATGAGCAAATTGATAAATGAGCTACCGCCTCCAATTGCCCAGCTAGAGATCAATTAACCAAATATACAGATGGAAATTCAGTGAAACTAAATTATCAGACCAGTCACAGGCATTTAGTCGTGAGTAGGACAAGCTACTATGCGATTGAAGAGCAAGATCCACTTGTTAATAATACCTAAAGTTGGTTTACAAAAGTAGTTTGAAGTGATTTGTAAAAGTTTATAGGCAACTTTTTTAATTAAAAAAAGTGACGTTGCGTCTTGTAAAGGTGAATTTTCCTGGATCAGACCGGCCTTCATAAATTGACATTTTGGCTATACAATGACGGATTCAATCGGGAAAAAGACCCAATTGTGATGTTTATGGGACATATAGGAGTGCCAACAAAGAAGCTCGTCAAAGGTAATGAATGTTTTATATTTTATTTCTGCGTTTTGTGTAGCGTCGGCTACCGCTAAATCTTTTGTTTAGGTCTCGTTCGGGTATTTCGGGGGGTGCATGCTATCAGATAATAGCATCTCATGCTTTCGCCGAAAAGCATTTTACAAATCTGAAATGTTGGCTAGATTCACAACGAGTGTAGCTTTAATTGAGTACCTTGCATGTGTTTTAATGAAAGTTTGAGTTTTATCGAGTACTATAGGTGGCGCTCTGAAATATCCTCTGATTTTGGTTCCTGTACAGGGACCACGATCTGTAACAAGTTTTAAGCTACATAACATGCAAGCCAAATGTTCGGATCAGCTAATATACAGTATGAGCACGTAGAGTAAAGATGCTCATGAGCACGCACTTCAACTTAGCTAACATTTTCCCAGCCTTATTGTTACCAAATATCCAAGCAGAGATTCAGTGAAAACAAAAATCTGACATTGATTGATTTTTCAAGAGAAGTCCCCCACACTTCTCACAAATCAGCGTGATGGCACTGTCCCAATCAAAATGTCACTGAAATGACCACACACAACTATTGCTTTAAACAATTCTGAAAGTGCATGTATTTTTGTAAATGATTTGGCAAGCTACTCATTGGTGGGCTGCGAGCTACTGGTAGCTCGCGAACGACCTGCTGGAGACCCCTCTCCTAGACACAGTCATGCGTGAAAAACCCAGGAAGGCAGCCGTTTCTGAAATACTAGACCGGGGGACCTGGCACCGACGATCATATCACGTTCAAAGTCGCTTAGGTCACTCGTTTTGCCCATTCTAACGTTCAGTCGAATAGAAACTGAATCCCTCGATTCCGGTCTGCCTGCTTTGTATCTGCCTGCTTTGTCTGCCTGCCTGCCTGTCTGCCTGCTTTGATCCCTTTTCGTGAACGGTTGGGTGTACCTTACAAACTGTCTGGTGAATGTATACTGTGTGTGTGTGTGTGTGTGTGTGTGTGTGTGTGTGTGTGTGTGTGTGTGTGTGTGTGTGTGTGCGTGCGTGTGTGCGTGTATCTCTGTGTAGTTTGTGTCGTCTCTCTCTCCCTTTGTCTCTCTATTGCTTAATAGGTAGGGTTTCACACTCGTATCTCACCTCATCAGGTGTGCGAAACTGTTCCTGGATATCTCATCAGACAGTTGATAGGCGGCGTGATGTGTGTGTGTGTGTGTGTGTATCTGTGGACATGTCTTCAAATCACTGGTAAAATAGAGTCTTTAACTCTGGTTAGAAATAAAGAGTGCACCAACACAGTCTTCTCCATCAAACTCTACGGCACTCAGAGTACTTAACCTGAAACAGCAGCGTGGTGTGGATCTTTGCTATAACACAGAGACATGTTTTTATGCAGATGCACACTGATGCATCCCTCCTTTACACAGCTATATGGAGCGTATAGTGGTGTATGCATACCTATGTCATCATTCAACTAGGCATTCCCTCTGGATCTACATCCATTTCCCCTGAACCAGATTGAGAGCTGCTTCTTGTCCATCTGAAAGCTTTCCCTTCACTCATTTTTATGCATCCTCTGTTCAGATCATCGCTGGATATCTGGAGCGTTCATCTCTTAGAGACACTGGCTCCCTTTTGTGTTTACATTTGAGCTCTTCTACACTTCGATGTAGGCATATGGACAATAAGAGTCATTATATACATGGATGATCATTGATCTCACTCAAAAGCTAAAAATAGGATTGTTGCTTTCGTTGAGACAATGAACAGCTAACTGAAATTGTGCCTGAAATATGCCTTTAATTATTATCTCTGTGTGTGTGTGTGTGTGTGTGTGTGTGTGTGTCTGTGTGCACGTGTGTGTGTGTGCACGTGTGTGTGTGTGCATCAGTGGCCATTCACCCAGCTCAATTTAACATCAATAGGTTTAGGCTACTACATGATACTCAAATTTTCCCTATACCCATCATGAGGTTGCTACAACCTGGCCTATCACTAGTCCAATAGGTGCAAATGAGAGTTTCCATTGGACTAATTCAGGTATTTTTAGCCCTGTTTCATTTGCTTTCGTTGGAGAAAAGTGTTTTAAAAGAATGGGCGGAGTGAACACACCCCCTGATCACACATAAACACAGTTCACATTCATAGCAGCCACGTTGTATTCCCTCTCACCCTGTCCCTTCGTTTGTGGACTTCAATGAACAACACATCAGCTGTATGTGACCAGGAGAAAAAAACCTTTCTAAGCCAAACCATGTCATAACCGCTACACACAGCCTACATCGTTGTCCCCATATTAGCTAAAGTAACGTCATAGTCAACATAGTAGAATAGAACTAACGTGTTAGTAAACCCGCCACAATCATGCAGTAACGTTACAGTGTATAGTCAATATGCAGTTACACCGGTGGTCCCCAGTGGCAATAAATTAATAAAACCAAAAGCTTACCTTGACTTGGAAGAGTTCCAGTGTTGTGTTGGATAGTCATTGCCAGCTAGCTAACATAGCATCCCTCTGTTTGAGCAGGGTGTTTGAGTAACTAAACTAGCCAACTGAATTTGCTAGCTAACTTCTTGCGGCGAGCCATCCCGGATCCGGGTTCGTGAATACAGCCTCAAGCTCATTACCATAACGCAACGTTAACTATTCATGAAAATCGCAAATGAAATGAAATCAATATGCTAGCTCTCAAGCTTAGCCTTTTGTTAACAACACTGTCATCTCAGATTTTCAAAAATATGCTTCTCAACCATAGCAAAACTAGCATTTGTGTAACAGTATTGATAGCTATTGTTAGCTAGCATTAGCATTTAGCGTTAGCATTCAGCAGGCAACATTTTCACAAAAACCAGAAAACCATTCAAATAAAATCATTTACCTTTGAAGAACTTTGGATGTTTTCAATGAGGAGACTCTCAGATAGATAGCAAATGTTCAGTTTTTCCTGAAAGATTATTTGTGCAGGAGAAATCGGTCCGTTTTCTGCGTCATGTTTGGCTACCAAAAAAAACAGAAAATTCAGTTATAAAAACGCCGAACTTTTTCCAAAATAACTCCATAATATTGACTGAAACATGGCAAACGTTGTTTAGAATCAATCCTCAAGGTGTTTTTCTACATATCTCTTCAAAGATATATCGTTCGTGGAAGCGTGCTTTCCCCTCTGTATCCCATGGGAAAATGCCAGCAGCTGAAAATTACGCACCAATTTAGACAAAGGACACCGGGCGGACCCCTGGCAAATGTAGTCTCTTATGGCCAATCTTCCAATGATATGCCTACAAATATGTCACAATGCTGCAGACATCTTGGACGAACGGCAGAGAGCTTAGGTTCATTCATGGCACATTCACAGCCATATAAGGAGACGATGGGAAACAGAGCCTCAAAAATTCTGCTCATTTCCTGTTTGAGGTTTCATCTTGGTTTCGCCTGTAGCATGAGTTCTGTGGCACTCACAGATAATATCTTTGCAGTTTTGAAAACGTCAGAGTGTTTTCTTTCCAAAGCTGCCAATTATATGCATAGTCGAGCATCTTTTCGTGACAAAATATTGTGCTTAAAACGGGCACGTTTTTATATCCAATAATGACATATAGCGCCCCCATTGGTTGAAGAGGCTAAGTAAGTGAAACTGAAAGTGAAAAAATTATGACAAAATCTCTCTCTCTCTTGCTTCTCCTTAATTTTTGAAGAAATAGATTTGTTGAAAACTGTTCAACTATTGTCTTTCTCTCTCTTCGAGTCAACTACTCACAACATTCTTTAGACATTGTTTCATGCTTGTTTTCTGAAAAATGAAGAAGAATGAGGCATTTCTCTCAGTGGACAGGGGAAGAATGCAGAGCTGTTTTGAGCACGTGACCGAGTGCGCGCCCTTTGTTGTTTTTCCTTTCTATTCAAGACGCTATTGTCCGGTTGAAATATTATTGATTATTTAGACAATTGACAACCTGAGGATTAATTATAAACATTGTTTGACATGATTCGACAAACCTTACCGGTACTATTAGGATGTATTCGTCTGCATGTTTTGACCGCCATTGAGCCTGAACAAAACGCGGCAACAAAACTGAGTTTTTGGGATATAAAGAGGGACTTTATTGTGTAGCTGGGACACAGATAATCGCATGGTATGCTTTCACCGTAAAGCCTTTTTGAAATCTGACAAAGCAGCTGGATTAACAAGAAGTTCATCTTTAAACCGATGTATAACACTTGTATTTTTATGAATGTTTATTATGACTATTTCTGCATTCCACCTACCCCAGAGAGGATAAGACACAGGATTCCTCTGTAGGGTTGGGCCAAAGCACACAGCCAAAACAACACAGGATTGGCTTCGGGACAGATCTCTGAATGTCCTTGAGTGGCCCAGCCAGACCCCGGACTTAAACCCGATCGAACATCTCTGGAGAGCTGAAATGACTGTGCAGCTACTCTCCCCATCCAACCTGACAGAGTTTGAGAGGATCTGCAGTGAAGAATGGGAGAAACTCTCCAAATAGAGGTGTGCCAAGCTTGTAGTGTTATACCCAAGAAGACTCGAGGCTAATGATCTCACTGGGTAAAGATTAGGGCTGGGGTAGGATAATCTGACCTTGGATCAGTAGTTGAGGCTGAATTCTACCTATGCAGACTGTGCATTATAAGTGCACTGTGTACAGCTGAGCTGAAATAAGATCAACTGTCTTACCACAGATTTAACCCAAACTCCAAAATGATCAAGGAGGAGAGAAAAAGAGACGGAGGAAGAGGAAAGTAGAAGAGAGAGGAACAGGAAAATGACAAGAGTGCGTTCTTATCAGCAGAACAACGTTTTTTTAAAAATTGTTTTTAAAGTGTTGCTCTGTTTCTGCTGCTGTGTGGGGTATGACAGAAGCAGACATATCACACCCTTACTACACCTCAGAAAACCCCACAGAGGAACAGCTCACACAAAAATGCATGCGCGAGCGCACACACACGTACTATACGCCACCCCCAACCTCACCCTCACCCTCTCCCTGTCTATATTTACTTAAAGGTGCCCTCCTCAAAGAACGGAACACAAACACATATGGAGGAAGTGGATACACTTCATAAAATGTTATTAAATCGCGGCTCTTAGTCTCCACTCAGTCAGGGCTGCAATACAAAACACTGTGGAACTGGAGCCTCGCGGCTCCTTCAGTACCAGAGGTGAATAGACCAGGTAGACCGCTGGGTCTTTGGGCCGCACACGGAGGGTTCTGATTGGTTGAGCAGATGTAGCCTTAATCAAGTGCTGACGTAAAGGTCCGCGTTAGCGCAATCAGAAAGCTGAGAGTTTTTGCCCAGTGGTATGGTCTAAATAAATGATTTGAAAAGAGAGCTGAATACACGTACACAGCGTTTTAACGTAGCAACTAATGCACCTTTCCTGGACTTTGACTGCTGAGTGTTACAGTGTTACAAAACGAATAAGCAAGTTCCGATAAGTTCAACTCAAACTCTTCCTAAATGTCGACTTAATGTTGATGCCAGAACTCTCACGGTCAGGGAGAGGCCAGTCAAGTTTGTTAGAGAGAGAAGAATTTACTTTCCTTACAATAATTGCAGGCACTGTAACAACTCCCCTCAGGCTAAATTGTAATAAGCAATCATGATCATAGAAACACAGTCAGATTGCTTATTGAACATCAATAATGCAGCACAGTGTGGCTCTCTTTGAGTCGATCGCTTTGATTGACTCATTTACAGAAACAGGGTGAGTGTGTTATGATGTGTTTATTTGATTGACCTGACCTCTCTATACAGTGGGCTGTGGATTGAGCAGGGGGAGCATGAGGGTGAGTGGTAAACAATGTGTGTGTGTGTGCGTATGTGTCTGTGCGCGTGTGTGTCATTATAATGGGGATTTATTGGTTGGTTTTAAGAGCTGTGGCAAGTGTTGCGTCATCCATCCGTTAATCAGGAGAGTTTTAGCCCTCCAGGGTCAGAGAAGGACAATGTGTCACAGACATGACTAACTACTAAATCACACACGAGCAGAGAAGCAGGCAAACACACACACACACACACACACACACACAATCTATGTCCATGAAAACATTCAACCCTACCAGCGTGCAATTGTGTTCACAACTTCACGCTAGGAAACAAAACACTTCCATTAAGACATCGTCCTACAAGAGAATTGTGAGATGGGTTAGACAGACTAGTCTAAACCCATAACCTTACAAAACAGCATCTGATCCAGCCCTGACCTTTCGGCACTTAATTACATCACAGTCTGACGGTTACATCGCCAATCTCATCCAGTTGTCAGTCAGTGTGATACCGGCCGTCATGCGGCCATTACATTAAACATAGTCATAGACGTATCACACAACCATGTTATGAAAGGCATCTAAACGCGAAAAATAACCGTCCTCTCACTGTCAACTGCGTTTATTTTCAGCAAACTTAACACGTGTAAATATTTGCATGAATATAACAAGATTCAACAACTGAGACATAAACTGAACAAGTTCCACAGACGTGTGATGAACAGAAATGGAATAATGTGTCCCTGAACAAATGGGGGTCAAAATCAAAAGTAACAGTCAGTATCTGGTGTGGCCACCAGCAGCATTAAGTGCTGCACTGCATCTCCTCCTCATGGACTGCACCAGATTTGCCAGTTCTTGCTGGGAGATGTTACACCACTCTTCCACCAAGGCACCTGCAAGTTTCCAGACATTCCTTGGGTGAATGGCCCTAGCCCTCACCCTCCGATCCAACCGGTCGCAGACGTGCTCAATGGGATTGAGATCCGTGCTCTTCGCTGGCCATGGCAGAACACTGACATTCCTATCTTGCAGGAAATCACTCACAGAATGAGCTGTATGGCTGGTGGCATTGTCATGCTGGAGGGTCATGTCAGGATGAGCCTGTAGGAAGGGTACCACATGAGGGAGGAGGATGTCTTCCCTGTAATGCACAGCGTTGATATAGCCTGACATGACAACAAGCTGATGATGCTGTGACACACCACCAGACCATGAAGGACTCTCCACCTCCAAATTGATCCCGCTCCAGAGTACAGGCCTTGGTGTAACGCTCATTCCTTCGACAATAAACGTGAATCCGACCGTCACCCCTGGTGAGACAAAACCATGACTCGTCAGTGAAGAGCACTTTTTGCCAGTCCTGTCTGGTCCAGCAACGGTGTGTTTGTGCCCATAGGTGACGTTGTTGCCGGTGATGCCTGGTGAGGACCTGCCTTACAACAGGCCTACAAGCCCTCAGTCCAGCAGTCTCAGCCTTTTGCGGACAGTCCGAGCACTGATGTAGAGATTGTGCATTCCTGCTGTAACTTAGGCAGTTGTTGTTGACTCCTGTACCTGTCCCGCAGGTGTGATGTTACACGTGGTCTGCCAATGCGAGGATGATCAGCTGTCCGTCCTGTCTCCCTGTAGCGCTGTCTTAGGCGTCTCACAGTACAGACATTGCAATTTATTGCCCTGGCCACATCTGCAGTCCTCATGCCTCCTTGCAGCATGCCTAAGGCACGTTGACACAGATGAGCAGGGATCCTGGGCATCTTTCTTTTGGTGTTTTTCAGAGTCAGTAGAAAGGCCTCTTTAGTGTCCTAAGTTTTCTTAACTGTGACCTTAATTGCCTACCATCTGTAAGCTGTTAGTGTCTTAGCGACCGTTCCACAGGTGCATGTTCATGAATTGTTTATGGTTCGTTGAACAAGCAGTGAAACAGTGGGAAACTGTGATTAAAC
Source organism: Oncorhynchus nerka (assembly GCF_034236695.1). Taxonomy (NCBI): domain Eukaryota; kingdom Metazoa; phylum Chordata; class Actinopteri; order Salmoniformes; family Salmonidae; genus Oncorhynchus; species Oncorhynchus nerka. Next base: position 60,004,205 of record NC_088423.1, on the reverse strand, counting down.
CCTTTACAATGAAGATCTGTGAAGTTATTTAGATTTTTATGAATTGCCTTTGAAAGACAGGATCCTGAAAAAGGGACATTTTTCAGAACGAGAGAGAAAGAGAGAAAGAGAGAGAACGAGCGAGAGAGAAAGAACGAGAGAGAAAGAGAGAGAAAGAGAGAGAAAGAGAAAGAGAGAGAAAGAGAGTCAGTCAGTTTTTTTGCAGTTTATTATTAAGGTGGTTAGTATGAAACAGGAGCAGCCAACTGTATTCTCCTACCAGTGGATTCTGGGAAAGTTGTACTAGGTGTCATGAGATTGACTACTGTATATCACATTATGGGCCCAGGAATTGCAGTCTATACCCTGTGTGATACCCTGTGTGATATAGAACAGATAATGTTCTGTTTTTGACTCATACTGTGGATTGTTAGGTAAGACTAGTGTTAGGGTCATGGTTGATGTTGGAAGCTGAAATAATTGCTTTGTATTCCCAGACATCTCGCTGAGTAAGGGGCGGCATAAGATTTAAATAGCTAGAAGAGTTAGTCTCAACGAATGCAATGTTCCATGAATAAGCCATATAAAATCATTTGACTAAATGGTTGGATGTTGTACAGTAAATATGTAAGCGTTGAGATTGTTGAGTAATCATCGTTCATCACATCATTACCATTTTTTGTTTTAATTTCACAATCCTGTGCAGAGCACCTTGGGCCACTGCCAATAATTCACCCAAACCACAAACTGGAGTCAGGAAATGTACTGACTGCTTAAAAATGTGCTAGCAGGCATCTCTACCACAACGATGAGCGAAGCAAGCGGTTGGTGTGACAGGGACTCATGTCAGAGAACACGCAAATATTCTTTCTCTGCACTCGTCTTTTGGGCCAGGAAGGCCGGGGAGGCAAACTTTTTGGGGGAGCTGACAGAGCTGACAGAGATGAAGATGTCATTGTTAATTACGTTCATTCCTGCCTGTGTGTTCGCTAATCAGCCTCTGAGATAAATTACACTTTTCCCTCCATGTTTCTTTATTGAGAAGGGTATGTTACCCGGGAGAGAAACATGACTTTGATGTCTTCATACAAATACATCTCCTTTGAGAACAACACATCAAATCAAATGTTATCTTTCACATGTGCCGGATACAACAGGTGTAGTAGACCTTACAGTGCAATGCTGAGTACAACAGGTGTAGTAGACCTTACAGTGCAATGCTGAATACAACAGGTGTAGTAGACCTTACAGTGAAATGCTGAATACTACAGGTGTAGTAGACCTTACAGTGCAATGCTGAATACAACAGGTGTAGTAGACCTTACGGTGAAATGCTGAAGGGGGTACAGGTAAGTCGAGTTATTATGTACATGTAGGTAGAGTTATTAAAGTGACTATGCATAGATGATAACAGCAGAGTAGCAGCTGTGTAAATGTGTGTGTGTTCGGGGGAGGGGGGGGGGTATCAATGCAAATAGTCTGGGTAGCCATTTGATTACATGTTCAGGAGTCTTATGGCTTGGGGGTAGAAGCTGTTTAGAAGCCTCTTGGACCTTTACTTGGTGCTCCGGTACCGCTTGTCGTGCGGTACTGTAGCAGAGAGAACAGTCTATGACTCAGGTGGCTGGAGTCTTTGACAATTTTTAGGGCCTTCCTCTGACACCGCCTGGTATAGATGTCTTGGATGGGTGGAAGTTTTGCCCCAGTGATGTCCTGGGCCGTAAGCACTACCCTCTGTAGTGGCTTTCGGTCGGAGGCCGAGCAGTTGCCATACAAGGCAGTGATGCAACCAGTAGAGTTTCTCTAGACATCTGAATCTTAACAAATCTTTAAACTGTTGTGTTGGTGCAAAGTTGGTGCAAAGAGGTGAAAGAGTTCAGGAGCCAAATCACAGCCTTCCCTTTTATTACAACTTTATTTTACTACACGACAGTTTCAACATGTGTTGTGTTTATCCGTGATTGTCTAGTATAGCTTCCATGATACGTATCATCGATTGGACAGTCTATTCTGTTTATATTTTTTATCGGAAATTACTAGGTGATTTAGTGGTTCTATTTCCGTTGCATTTTGAGATGCTACGCGTTGAGGTAAACGTCAGGTTCGACTGAGAACAACTGTTCATTTATTTATTTATACACCGCAGTCCACCATTGAAATTAAAACAATTTCTAAGAACGTATTTATATCAAACCCATCTGCTCTGAGTGAAATGCTAATGGTCTATTTGAAGATCGCCATCGGCTTTCTGTTCTGTTCCTGCCCCATTAAAAAGAGCCAGAGAGAGATACCATACAGCTACTCTGACCACTGTTTATTGTGCTGAAACACCAAGCACTCTCCCTGATAGCACTCAAAGGCAAAGGGAAAAAAAGGAGTCATGGTTAACTGCAACTCAACATGGCTGCCAGAACATTGGTGTCAACATAAATGGTTGTATCAAGTGGGTGTATGGAAAGCAAACAGCTAACTGAGCAGATTTGTTGCCACTCAAGACTGTTTTGTGTAGCTCCAACTGTAAGAACATTTTAGCTAAGCCTAAACCTAACCCTTTTCTTAACCTTAACCTCATTCTCCTAACCTGCTATGTTAATTCTCCTAACCTGCTACGATAATTCTCCTAACCTGCTATGCTCATTCTCCTAACCTGCTACGTGAACAAACCATCAGTCCCAACAAACCAATAGTATCACCACACAGAAGCTGAGCAATGAAAATGCAGTTAAACACTGCTCAATCAAAACCAATCACAGAGCGCTGATCTCACACCCATCACTGATGATCCACCCACTTCTTTCAACACGCCCACTTTCAGACACATTCCGTGTATTCAGTTACCAACACTTTTAAAAAAAGAGTCCAAGAGTCCAGAGTAATAAACATGACTTGATCATGGCTTTCTAGTATGGTTCTGTTATGTAGGTTGCCAGCAAACAATCAGTTTGAGTCATATTGTACAGTGAATAACTGTTTTATATTTCTCTGATGGAGTTTAACAAAAGTTCAAACTATAATGTTCACTGAATAAGCCCACAGCTTATTCAGATAACATACTTACGCTAACAGTTCTGTAATACTGTCCATCACCTCTAGAGAACCTCCATTCAGTCCATCTCTTAAAAACCCCCGCTGTACTGGGATCTGTGAGACCTTTACAAAATGTCATGGCCTTCCTCAGAGTCTATATCATAATGGTAAAGTTTCTATGGCGCGATGGAGACTTTTATCATCGGGAGTTAAACGGGTGAGGTTGGATGCCAAGTAGATGGCTATGTTCTCTTACTACATATGCGTCATGGTAGAAAATATCAGCAACAAACTCACTGCTTTTATTTATGTGTATCAGGAGAGCTCTGTTGGCCTCTTACCAGTGGTTGTTGCTGAGTTGCACAGTAATTAGTAGAAATTATAACAAGGGTGTCACGAATATTTACCGAAGGTGACTCCCCTTCTTGTTCGGTTGGCGCTCGGCGGTCGTCGTCGCCGGTCTACTAGCTATCGCTGATCCGTTGTTCTGTGTTCGTTTAGTTCTGTCTAATTGGTATCACCTGTTTCTTGTTTGGTTGTTAGGATAGGGTTATATATAGTCTGTTCAGCCCGCTTCTGTTTCGTGCGGGCTTGTTCTCCTGTTTCTTTGTTTGAGTGTATTTTGTTTGCATTTGGGTTTCACGCTGTCCGTTTATATTTCTGTTCATTTGTGTTTCCACTTTTGTACATGTTATGTTTCCAGGACATTAAAGCGTGTTGTTTTTCCCACATCCTTTGCTCTCTGCGCCTGACTCCACACCTCTTCACTCATTTACACGTCACAAAGGGAGGTTTTTACGGTCATGAAAGTATAATTGTTTTGCTGGTAATGACATGTATTACAATATATAGTGTACACAGCACAGTCTGCACTCAGACTGTGTGCTTACTCCAGCTGAGTGCTTCAAAGGTTAATTAAGTACTGAGTTGGGAAGTGGAGGACATGGAAGGATTGAAATACTGCAGATAAATAATAACCATATTCCAGTTTTCATCGATCTATTTTTTTATATAAAACCCTTTTTTATTAACAATTAAAACCTAAATGAATTGCCTGAATTAATGTAAAGAATATTGCACTGAAAGATGAACGCATTTACAGAAACAATGCTTGTTAAACGCATGAAATTACCTTTATTATATCATTATATTTATGCCTGCCTCTCTCTTTTCCTCTCTTTTTATGCTACTTACCCCTCTCTCTTTCTCTCTTTCACTCTTTCACTCCTTCCTCACATCTCTCTCCATCTCTCACCCGCAGTCTCTATATGCTCTTTCTTTTCTGACACCTCTCTCCAGGTCCCTCTCCTCCCCCATCTTCTCTCTCTCCCCACACATTGTGGTCAGCTCTTAGTGACATTTCTATGTCTTTGTCCACTTGGCGCAGTGTTGTCAGTGTCTGCCTTAGACATGAGTAAGTCTCACTGAGGCAGACCCAGCCAGGCCCCCCAGAGTCACAGTGTGATATTAAAGCCCTGACCTTTTCTGCTTCCTCAATAGACACAGTAGGAACACTCAGCGGCCTCTCCTGTAACAGCAAAGAACATGACAAACTTTGAAAGAAATCCATCAGAAAAATCCACAAAGGGAGTGGTTATCTTCCAGAGCCTCTGGAACGCAATAAGACTTTTCCCCTAGAATGAGCTTTGTGGAGTCATACAATCACTGTAAGTGAATTGGTATTTAAATGAATAAATATGGGGGGGATGAGGAGGGGATTCTGTGGTATTATTGAAGATACTCTTTAAAGAGGTGGGGTTTCAGATGTTTTCAGAAGATGGGTAGGGACTCTACTGTCATAGCTTGAAGGGGGAAGCTGTTTCCACCACTGGGGTTCCAAGACAGAGAGCGCTTTGACTGGGCTGAGCTGCCCTCCTGTATGAGTGGGAGGGCCAAGAGACCAGAGGTGTAGGGTTTGAAGCATAGCCTGAAGCTAGGGAGTGACAGTTCCTCTTGCTGCTCCATAGGCAAGTACCATGGTCTTGTAGAGGATGCGAGCTTCGACTGGAAGCCAGTGAAGTGTGCGGAGGAGTGGGGTGACATGGGAGAACTTGGGAAAGAAAAGCATTGAAGGTTTAATTTTGTAAAGTTAGAGAGGGAGAGGTGGGAAAAGTATTGTTAATGGTCAATAATGACAATCCTCCTGGCATTGACAACTTAGATAGGAAGCTACGGAGGATGGTAGCCTACTCCTTAATCTTTAATGTGAGCCTAGAGGAAAGTCTTTGTCCTCAGGCCTGGAGGGAAGCCAAAGTCATTCCGCTACCCAAGAGTGGTAAAGTGGCCTTTACTGGTCCTATCAGCTTGCTGCCAGCTCTAAGCAAACTGTTGGAAAATAATTGTGTTTGACCAAATACAATACTACTTCTCTGTAAACAAATTAACCTTTTGTGACTAGGGGGCAGTATTTGCATTTTTGGAAAAATGACGTTCCCGTAGTAAACGGGATATTTTGTCAGGACAAGATGCTAGAATATGCATATAATTGACAGCTTAGGATAGAAAACACTCTAAAGTTTCCAAAACTGTAAAAATATTGTCTGTGAGTATAACAGAACTGATGTTGCGGGCGAAAGCCTGAGAAAAATCCAAACAGGAAGGGACTCTTATTTAGAAGGCTCTGCATTCCTATGTGTCCCTATTGAGCAGTGAATGGGCTATCAACCAGATTACTTTTTCTATGGCTTCCCTAATGTGTCTAGTGTCACAATACATAGTTTCAGGATTTTATTTTGAAAAATTAGCCTGAACGTCAACATTGTGTCAGTGGTCAGCTGAAGTCTCTCATAGTGTTTGGTGCATAAAGTACAAATGCAGCCATTACTCTCTCTCCTACTAAGAAGCCACCATTCCCGGTTGATATATTATCAAATAGATATTTGAAAAACACCTTGAGGATTGATTATAAACTACGTTTGCCATGTTTCTGTTGATATTATGGAGCTAATTTGGAATATTTACTGCAATTTCCGGGCGATTTCTCAGCCAAACGTGAAGAACAAACGAAGCTATTTCACCTACAAAAATAATATTTTTGGAAAAAAGGAACATTTGCTATCTAACTGGGAGTCCCGTGAGTGAAAACATCCAAAGCTCATCAAAGGTAAATGATTTAATTTGATTGCTTTTCTGATTTCCGTGACCAAGTTACCTGCTCTAGCAGTGTACTGGACGAAATGCTATGCTAGGCTATCGACAAACTTACACAAATGCTTGTCTAGCTTTGGCTGTAAAGCATATTTTGAAAATCTGAGATTACAGGGTGATTAACAAAAGGCTAAGCTGTGTCTCAATATATTTCATTTGTGATTTTCATGAATAGGAATATTTCCTAGGAATATTTATGTCCGTTGCGTTATGCTAATTAGTATCAGATGATGACAATGGTCCCGTTCACGGGCTGGGGCGTCACTAGAGGTTAATGGAAGCTTCTCTAATGTAAAACATGCAAAGTGTGGTGTACCGCAGGGCAGCTCTCTAGGTCCTCTACTATTTTTTACTTTTACCAATGACCTGCCACTGACATTAACCAGTTATGCATTAGGGGGCGCTATTAATTTTTGGATGAAAAACGTTCACAAGATATTTTGTCACGAAAAGATGCTCGACTATGCATATAATTGACAGCTTTGGAAAGAAAACACTCTGACGTTTCCAAAACTGCAAAGATTATGTCTGTGAGTGCCACAGAACTAATGCTACAGGCGAAACCAAGATGAAATTTCATACAGGAAGTGCGCCAGATTTTGAATGCGCTTTGTTCCAATGTCTCCTTATATGGCTGTGAATGCGCCTACACTTTCTGTCGTTTCCCCAATGTGTCTGCAGCATTGTGACGTATTTGTAGGCAAATCATTGGAAGATTGACCTTAAGAGACTACATCTACCAGGTGGCCGCTTGGGGTCCCCCATTTATTGCGTAATCTCCACCTGGGTGTATTTTTCGTTTGCTTCGAGGAGAAACACAGCTGCCACGAATGATTTATCATCGAATAGATATGTGAAAAAGACCTTGAGATATTATGGAGTTAATTTGGTAAAAAGTTCGGTGTTGTAGAGACTGCATTTTCTGATTTTTTTCTTAGCCAAACGTGATGAACAAAACGGAGCGATTTCTCCTACACAAGTAATCTTTTTGGAAAAACTGAACATTTGCTATCTAACTGAGAGTCTCCTAATTGAAAACATCCAAAGTTCTTCAAAGGTAAATGATTTTATTTGAATGCTTTTCTTGTTTTTGTGAAAATGTTGCCTGCTGAATGCTAGGCTTAATGCTATGCTAGCTATCAATACTCTTACACAAATGCTTATGTAGCTATGGTTGAAAAGCATATTTTGAAAATCTGAGATGACAGTGTTGTTAACAAAAGGCTAAGCTTGTGAGCCAATATATTTATTTCATTTCATTTACGATTTTCATGAATAGAAAAAGTTGCGTTATGCTAATGCATTGTAGTTGAAGTATTTTTCTGTCGATTTCTCAGCCACGCAGGATGAACAAACGTGACGTTTTTCGCCTACAAAAATATTATTTTTGGAAAAGAGGAACATCTAACTGGGAGTCTCCTGAGTGAAAGCATCTGAAGTTCTTCAAAGGTAAATTATTTAATTGGGTTGCTTTTCTTATTTTTGTGAAAATGTTGCCTGCTGCCAGCATAGCCTAGCATAGCATTATGCTATGCTAAACTTACACAAATGCTTGTCTAGCGTTGGCTGTAACACATATTTTGAAAATCTGAGATGACAGTGTTGTTAACAAAAGGCTAAGCTTGTGTTTGAATATATTTATTTCATTTAATTTGCGATTTTCATGAATAGGAAACGTTGCGTTATTGAGGCTATGATTACGCTCCCGGATACGGGATTGCTCGTCGCTAGAGGTTAACCTGATAGTCCGCCCCCCGCATGCGGTAGCGTAAATACAGCCTCAAGCTCATTACCATAACGCAACGTTAGCGATTTCTAAAAATAGCAAATGAAATGAAATAAATATGCCTGCTCTCAAGCTTATCCTTTTCTTAACAATCCTGTCGTCTCAGATTTTCAAAATATGCTTTTGAACCAGAGAAAATCAATAATTTGTGTAAGAGTGGTGATAGCTAGCTTAGCATTTAGCGTTAGCATTTAGCACGCAACATATTCACAAAAACCAGCCAAGGAATCAAATAAAATAATTTACCTTTGAAGAACTTCAGATGTTTCAATGAGGAGACTCTCAGTTACATAGCAGATGTCCAGTTTTTCCTGAAAGATTCTTGTGTAGGACACATCGTTCCGTTTGTTACTATGCATTTGGCTACCGAAACTAACCGAAAATTCAGTCACCTACACGTCAAACTTTTTTCCGAAATAACTCCATAATATCGACTGAAACATGGAAAACGTTGTTTGAATCAATCCTGAAGGTGGTTTGTCATATATCTCTCCATTGAAAGCCCAGTCCTTTATGCAAGCTTTTTTCTCTGATTCGAATGGAAAAATACCGGGACCTGACTTTTGCGCACCAATTGCCACGCAGACACCAAGCGGGACACTTGGCAATTGTAGTCTCTTATGGTCAATCTTCCAATGATATGCCTACAAATACGTCACAATGCTGCAGAGACCTTGGGGAAACAAGAGAAAGTGTCTGTTCATTCCTGTCGCATTCACAGCCATATAAGGCGATCATGGAAAACGTAGCCTCAGAAATCCTGTTCATTTCCTGGTCGGTCAAACATCTTGGTTTTGCCCGAAGCATTTGTTCTAGGGCACTCACAGTGAAAATCTTTGCAGTTCTGGAAACGTCAGAGTGTCTTCTTTCCAAAACGATCAATTCCAAGCATATTCGAGCATCTTTTCGTGACAAAATATTGCGCTTAAAACGGGCACGTCTTTTTATCCAAAAATGAAATACTGCCCCTATAGGACTAAGTGGTTAAACAAAGCATGTTTGTCCATATATGCTGATTATTCAACCATATACTATATGCATCAGCAACCACAGCTACTGAAATCACTGAAACCATTAAAAAAGAGTTGCATTCTGTTTTTGAATGGGTGGCCAGTAATAAACTAGTCCTGAACGACTCTAAATCTAAGAGCATTGTATTTGGTGGTGTGTTGAAAATGTGTTGAAAATTCCAAATTGTTTGCAGACATGCCACAAGGGGTCTTTTCATAGTCTCCAAATCCAGAACAAATTTAAGAAAGCGTACAGTATTACTTTGAGCCATTATTGCATGGAACTCCCTTCTATCTCATATTGCTAAAATAAACAGCAAACCTGGTTTCAGAAAACAGATAAAGCAACTCCTCAGGGCACAACGCCTCTCCCCTATTTGACCTAGATAGTTTGTGTGTATAAATTGATGTGTAGGCTATGTGTGCCTTTTTTAAATTGATGTAATTCTGTCCTTGTGCTGTTCTTGTCTTGTAATGTTCTGTATTATCTCATGTTTCATGTTTTGTGTGCACCCCGTGCAACAGCTAATGGGAATCCTAATAAAATACAAAACACCAAATACCAACAGTGAGTTTCAGTAGTCCAGACGGGAGATGACAAGTGCCTGGATTTGGACCTTTACCACTTCCTGTGTGAGGTATGGTCATTCTCTACGACTGTTGTAGAGCATGAACGCGCAGGATTTAATCACTGCTTTAATGTTTGCAGAGAATGACAGGTTGTTCCAGGTCACGCCAAGCTTCTTAGCACTTTGGGAGTGGGACACCATGGAGTTGTCAACCATGATGGAGAGATGTTGGCGGGCAGGCTTTCACCGGAAGGAAGAGCAGCTTTTTCTTGTCGAGGTGGAGCTTGAGGTGGTGTGCCGACATCCAAGCTGAGATATCTGCCAGGCTGGCAGAGATGTGTGCTGCCACCTGGATGTCAGAAGAGGGGATGACACTCAAGTACTGTCATCCGCATAGCAATGGTAGGAGAGACGATGATGGCCCAAAATCAAGACCTGGGAGACCCCAGTAGTAAGAGTACATGGTGCAGACACAGATCCTCTTCACGTCACCTGGTAAGAGCGGCCTGCCGGGGAGGATGCAATCCAACAGTGTTCATAGCCTGAGATGCCCAGGAGAGGAGGATCTGAGGATGGTGTGGTGGAAAAATTATGACATAAGCTTAGGAATTGTTTAATCCTGGCTATATGGTTTTGTGTATTGGTAGCTATAATGTAATACATATATTCTATATGACGTTTTAAAACTAGGTCCCTTTGAGGAGGAAGTTTCTGTGTGTGTGTGTATGTGTGTGTGTGTATGTGTATGTGTATGTGTATGTGTATGTGTATGTGTATGTGTGTGTGTGTGTGTGTGTGTGTGTTAGCAGACAATACCCAAGCGAGAACGTTGAGCTTCTTGGGTCCAGGTAAAAATGTTTGGAGCTTGTGGTAGGAATCCGGAGATATGGAGAAAAACACAATTCATCCTCAGCTCAAAGGAGGAGGTTTGCGTGCAAAAAGTAGCCTCTGAGAAATGTTATTAGGAGCAGGTTACTTTTTGCACGCAAACCTCCTCCTTTGAGCTGAGGATGAATTGTGTTTTTCTCCATATCTCCGGATTCCTACCACAAGCTCCAAACATTTTTACCTGGATCATCGCAGCTACTGTGGATACTCCTGGCTAACATTTACATTTACATTTAAGTCATTTAGAAGGCTAGCACTAATTTAGCCTGGAGTTAAATCTCCTGGCTAGCTGAAGAGGTCCATCAGCCACTCCTTGGGCTATACCTATTTTGCCAATTGTCCTGGTCTCCTTTCACTGCCGATACGGAGCCCCGCTGATCCCTCACGACTGGACTACCAAGGAGGTTTTTCAACAGGCTTCTCCTTCGTGACGTCCCCTGAATGCCCATCTGCTAGCCTGCTAGCCCCGGCCCACTAGCTGTCTAGAACATATCGGACTGTTAGCTGAAGAGGTCCATCAGCCAATTTCTTATGCTACAATACCTATTTTGGCAATTGGCCTGGACCCTTTTACTACACGGAGTCCTGCCGATCCTTGATGACTGGTTTGCCTACATAATTCCGCACAAGGGGGCTACAACAACCTCTTCCATTGCGACGTCCCTCTAAGGCCCTTCTGCTAGCCTGCTAGACCCGGCCCTTAATCGCCGTGTCTCCAGCCTGCCTAGCTACTCACTGGACCCCATGATCACTCGGCTATGCATGCCTCTCCCTAATATCAAAATGCCTTGTCCATTGCTGTTTGGTTAGTGATTATTGTGTTATTTCACTTTAGAGCCTCCCGATCTGCTCAATATGCCTTAGCTAACCCTTTTGTTCCACCTCCCACACATGCGGTGACCTCACCTGGTTTAAATTGTGTCTCGAGAGACAATACCTCTCTCATCGTCACTCAATGCTTAGGTTTACCTCCACTGTATTCAAATCCTACCATACCTTTGCCTGTACATTATGCCTTGATCTATTCTACCGTACCCAGAATCCTGCTCCTTTACTCTCTGTTCCGATCGCACTAGACGACCAGTTCTTATAGCCTTTAGCTGTACCCTTATCCTACTCCTCCTCAGTTTCTCTGGTAATGTAGAGGTTAATCCAGGCCCTGTAGTGCCTAGCTCCACTCCTAAAAGCTCCTAAAAGCTTCCCTAACTATAACATTTTCTGACAAAATAGAATTGCCAAAGGGGTTGGAGTTGCAATCTACCGCAGAGATAGCCTGCAGAGTTCTGTCTTACTGTCCAGGTCTGTGCCCAAACAATTTGAGCGTCTACTTTTAAAAATTCACCTTTCCAGAAAGAAGTCTCTCACCGTTGCCGCTTGTTATAGACCACCTTATGCCCCCAGCTGTGCCCTGGACACCACATGTGAATTGATTTCCTCACATCTATCTTCAGAGCTCGTGCTGTTAGGTGACCTAAACTGGGACATGCTTAACACCCCGGCCATACTACAATCCAAGCTTGATGCCCTCAATCTCACACAAATTATCAATGAACCTACCAGGTACAACCCAAAATCCGTAAACACGGATACCCTCATAGATGTAATCCTAACCAACCTGCCCTCCAAATACACCTCTGCTGTCTTCAACCAGGATCTCAGCGATCACTGCCTCCTTGCTTGCGTCCGTAATGAGTCTGAGGTCAAACGACCACCCCTCATCACTGTCAAATGCTCCCTAAAACACTTCAGCAAGCAGGCCTTTCTAATCGACCTGGCCCGGATATCTTGGAAGGATATTGAACTCATTCCGTCAGTAGAGGATGCCTGGTTATTTTTAAAAGTGCTTTCCTCACAATCTTAAATAAGCATGCCCCATTTAAAGAACAGATATAGCCCTTGGTTCACTCCAGACCTGACTGCCTCTTGACCAGCACAAAAACATCCTGTGGCGTACTGCATTAGGATCGAATAGCCCCCGCGATATTCAACTTTTCAACTTTTTTAGAGATCCTGAGGATTAAATAGAAACGTTGATTGACTTGTTTGGATGAAGTTTAGCATTAACTTTTTGGACTCCTTTGTCTTCATGTTGAACGAGTGGATTAATGAAATCGATGGTGCCAAACTAAACAGACTTTTTGGGATATAAATAACGATTTTATCTAACAAAATGACCATTCATGTTGTAGCTGGGATCCTTGGGATTGCAAACAGAGGAAGATCTTCAAAAGTAAGTGATTTATTTAATCGCTATTTGTGATTTTATGAAGCCTGTGCTGGTTGAAAAATATGTTGAAGTGGGGCACGGTCCTCAGACAATCACATGGTATGCTTTCGCCATAAAGCCTATTGTAAATTGGTCAATGCATTTAGATGAACAAGAATTGAAGCTTTTAAATGATATAAGATACATGAGTGTTCATGAAATGTTTAATAGTACGATTATTTATTTGAATTGCGCACCCTCCAATTGAACTAGATGTTGTCGGCTTGTGTCCCACTAGGGGGACGCCTAACCATAGTTAAGCATCTCCAATCCAAAATGAAATCTAGAATTGGCTTCCTATTTTGCAACAAAGCATCCTTCACTCATGCTGCCAAACATACCCTCGTGAAACTGATCCTTGACTGATCCTTGACTGATCCTACCGATCCTTGACTTCGGCCATGTAATTTACAAAATAGCTTCCAACACACTACTCATCAAATTGGATGCAGTCTATCACAGTGCCATCCGTTTTGTCACCAAAGCCCCATATACTACCCACCACTGCGACCTGTATGCTCTCGTTGGCTGGCCCTCGCTTCATATTATTTGCCAAACCCACTGGCTCCAGGTCATCTATAAGTGTTTGCTAGGTAAAGCCCCGCCTTATCTCAGCTCACTGGTCACCATAGCAGCACCAACTGGTAGCACACGCTCCAGCAGGTATATTTCACTGGTCACTCCCAAAGCCAATTCCTCTTTTGGCCGCCTTTCCTTCCAGTTCTCTGCTGCCAATGACTGGAATGAATTGCAAAAATCACTAAAGCTGGAGACCCATATCTCACTCACTAACTTTAAGCACCAGCTATCAGAGCAGCTCACAGATCACTGCACCTGTACATAGCCCATCTGTAAATAGCCCATCCAACTACCTCATCCCCATATTGTTATTTAAAAAAAATGTTTTGCTCCTTTGCATCCCAGTATCTCTACTTGCACATTCATATTCTGCACATCTATCACTCCAGTGTTTAATTGCTAAATTGTAATTATTTCGCCACTATGACCTATTTATTATCTTACCTCATTTGCACACACTGTATATAGACTTTTCTATTGTGTTATTGACTGTACATTTGTTTGTTCCATTTGTAACTCTGTGCTGTTGTCTGTGTTGCACTGCTTTGCTTTATCTTGGCCAGGTCGCAGTTATAAAAGAGAACTTGTTCTCAACTAGCCTACCTGGTTAAATAAAGGTGTAATAAAAAATGTGTGTTGTTTGTATCTTAGTATAAAAGGTGCTCGGGGACAGCTCGGGGACAGCCCCCTGGTAGAGCACTGTACTGAGTGTGCCGAATTTGTTGTAACCTCTCCGCTGGCGTGAAGATTAATAAAGTTAATTTACTAATTGACACGACGACTCCTTGATGGTAATTTCCATTACAATGGATACAGAGGAGAGAGAGTCAGCTTTCAGAGGAGACACAGTCATTGGTCAGGGAAGAGTTGATGAGGGAAGTGAGCAATGGGAGAAGGTTTCCAGAGAAGAGAGGAGTTGATGGGGTCGAGCAGGCGGATGGATCTCACTAATCGTAGGATGTTATCTGGAGAGAGAGGGGAGAAAGAGGTCAAGGCGTAGGTTAGTTATGTGTGAGGGTGATCAGTGGACTCAATTGGCTGAGTGAATGAGGCACAGTTGTCGTGAACCTTATTTTCAACGTGGTTGACAAAGTCATCTGCTGAGGGGGTGGATGATTAAGGAGAGGAGAAGGTAGAAAAGTGTTCCCTAGGGGTAGAGGCAGAAGCTTGAAATTTAGAGTGATAGAAAGTGGATTTAGCATCGGATACAGAGGAAGAGAATGTAGAAAGGAGGGAGTGAAAGGGTGATAGGTTCTCCGGAAGATTAATTTCACCCCATTTTTGCTCAGGTGCCCGCAGCCCTGTTCTGTAAGCTCACAATGACTCACTCAGCCCTGGAGCAGGAGGTGAGGGCCGAGCTGGCCGGGAGGATAGGGGACAGTGCGAGTCATAGAATGAGGAAAGGGAGTAGGTTCGATGAAGCAGAATCAGGAGAAATGAGGGAGAAGGATTTTGCAGAAATTAGAGATGATAGGATAGAAAAGGAGAGAGTAGTGGGGGAGAGATGGAACATGACCATCTGGGTAGGGGCTGAGTGGGTAGGGTTGGAGGAGAGGGAGACAGAAAAGGAAACAAATAGTGATCAGAGACCTGGAGGTGGGTTACAGTGAGATTAGTTGGTGAACAGCCTCTAGTAAAGATTAGGTCAAGCATATTGCCTGCCTTGTGAATTGGAGGGGACTGGGAAAAGGGGAGATCAAAAGAGTCAAGGAGGGGAAAGAAAGAGGTGAAAATAAATTAATTGAAGGTGGACTTTGGGAGGTTGAATTCACCCCGTACGATGAGCGGTGAGCCATCATCAGGAAATTAGAATATTGTCAAGCTCATTGAAGCGCTCTATAAGGGTTGCCCTGTGCCACCACAATGACGACCAGATGCTCTCGGACTATGAAAAAACATGTAGTCAGAGGAAGAGAGAGCAGCTGGAGTAGCAGTGTTTTCTGTGGTGATCTATGTCTCCAACAGGGACAAAAACTAGGAACTGAAGGGCAGCATAGGCTGAGCAAACTCTGCGTTCTTGACCGCAGATTGGCAGGTCCAAACGCTGCCAGAGACCAGGAATTCCACATGGCTTGTGTATTCAGGGTACAGAAAATTACAAGAGTTGCAGACAAGGGTAGGGGAGCATCTGTAAAGCCTACAGGGAGAGGAGCAAACCGGTATAGAAAACACACACATAGTTGACAACGCTACAAAACAGCGAAATAAGAACATCTGAAAATAACTAGGTAAAATACTCAAGTGTGAGAATGGTGTGGAGGCTTCCTCAAACAACTCGGCAGAACACTCATTGTTTCGCCGACGAGACCGCTACTGACACAACCACCGCTGAGAAAACAGGGGAGACTGAAGTATTAAAACGAGTTGCTAATCGTGAAGAGCACACCTCCTGGTATTAATTACTGATTACCTAGGAGAGGAGAAACGACTCCTCCTCTAATAGAGTCACTGATTACCAAAACAACAACAGTCACACACTTCCCTGCCTCTTAATCCTGGTTGATTTTGTCAACCATCAGCTGCAAGTTATGAGCCGTCAGCAGTTCACACACCAAGTAGGCTACAGCACTTAAAAGTAGATGAGCCTACGTAGCAAAAAGTACTAGACAACAGTTTAAGACAAAAACGTATACTCCCTGGAATACATCTAGCTATAGATGGAATTCTGTTTTCTCCAGCCTCAAAATCTGACTGCAACTACACAGAAGCACACTGACAACAACCGCCTCAGTTCTAGAAGGAAAGAGAGAGACAGACCGAGAGAGACAGAGGGCTCAGAAGATGGAGAGATAAAGGGAGAACAGACGACTAGTACAGAGTGTGAGAGAGAGAGTTAGATAGATGTTATCAGACATGGCTAGACAGGACCAGTAGGTACAGAAACTCATATCAGATCAGATCTGCTCATATCAGGGTCAACACTGCCAGACAAAGACAGGCATAGAGAGGCAGAGAGAGATATAGAGAGGCAATAGAAGGTTATCAAATCCCCAGTGCCCCAGGACTTGTGGACATCTCTCTGTTTCTGTGGACATGAGCTTTTAAGTATCTTGAGAGGAGGGAGAGAGAGAAAACAAGAGAGGGGGGAAGATTTATATGCTGACGTTCTGACTGCTGTCCATGGTGCTGAAAGAGCAGAGGGAAGTGCTCTGGATGAGAGCTAAACACTTGGCTGCTTGCCAACCATTAGTTTCCACACTGGCAATGTACTCTCAGCGTGACTCAAAGCAACCGCTAAAACAAATTCACAGCGATACGCTAAACAGTTAGCATGGTAGGACTGTGGGGCTTTTGGGCGCATTATGTCTGCTAATAACTCTCAGCGTCCTCCCTGGCAATGCGTTCTCTGCCTGCAACTGTTAAAACCAACAAAGAGAACAATGCTAAACTGCTAGAAATATAGCGCCTTCGGTTTCAATAGCTCCAGAGAGTAGGGCAATCAGACATCTTATACTAGAAGTACTAGGGGGGAAAAAGACAAAGATAAATTATGGGGAAGTTGGTGTGGAACAAACAAATATCCTTGTGACTGGGTTTGATTCTGACAAATTGTATTTTTGGCATGAAAGAGGCTCTGATAAATGCAAATGTATGTGTGATGATTGTAATTAACTACAGTGCCTTCAGAAAATATTCAGACCCCTTGACTTTTTCCACATTTTGTTGTTACGTTACAGCCTACCCCATAATGACAAATGAAAACAGGTTTTAGAAATGTTTGTGAATGTATTAAAGATTGAAAACAGAAATACCTTATTTACATACAGTTGAAGTCGGAAGATTACATACACCTTAGCCAAATAATTTTTAACTCAGTTTTTCACAATTTACTCCTAATAAAAATGTCCTGTGTTAGGATCACTACTTTATTTTAAGAATGTGAAATGTCAGAATAATAGTTGAGAGAATGATTTATTTCAGCTTTTATTTCTCTCATCACATTCCCAGTGGTTCAGAAGATTACATACACTCAATTAGTATTTGGTAGCATTGCCTCTAAATTGTTTAACTTGGGTCAAACGTTTTGGGTAGCCTTCCACAAGCTTCCCACAATAAGTTGGGTGAATATTGGCCCATTCCTCCTGACAGAGCTGGTGTAACTGAGTCAGGTTTGTAGGCCTCCTTGCTCGCACACACTTTTTCAGTTCTGCCCACAAATGTTCTATAGGATGAAGTCTTCAACTGTATGTTCAAAGGCAGCATGATGCGACTCTAATGATGATTTGAAAAAAGTAGCTTGAAAGGCCTGAGCTCTGCTTAGTTATTTTGCCCAGGCTGTACACACTTCATCAGTTTCTCATTCCGGTTTGGCAAGCACTTGATAATTCCTAGAATTTCCCGGCGGCATCCCCTTTGTGTGGCCGTAATGCCCCCTAAAACAATCCATGCCATTGTGGCGCCGTTGAGCCCTTGGGCTGAATAAAATAATTATAATTCCCGTCTCCCGGGTGCGTGCGCCAAAGCACCTCTCACTCACATGGCTCTCTCAGATAGTTCAATTCTTATTAGCCAAAGCCTGTCACGTGATCGGGTCTTTCTCACAGGCTATAGGTGAAGACACACACGCATGTCCTTATCTAATTCCGAGGCACATATTGAAGATTATGGAACGGTCCACATTTACTTTGTCAGCCAACAAAATAAGTAGGCCTAATGAACAGCAAAAGTACTAGCCTATCAACTTTTCTACTATTGACATACTATGTCAATCTACTATCCCCCATAGTACAAACTTTGACCTGTTCTATGCTGTGTGAGAAATAAATATTCCAAACATAGTCTGGGACAGCTGTGGGATGTGATAGATCCTAAATTAATACAACCACTAGCATCAAAAAAACATTTTTAAGCAACGAGGCTGACAACAGATCAGTCCGTTTAGCTTAAAATGTTGATAAACTATTAGGCTATTTCTTCACATTATAAGCGCAGCAAATGCACATAGTAGAAGAATATACATTAGACTTAATGAGAAACTGTATGTCACAAGAAGTGAAGTTGTGATGGCAAAACGAATTGGTTCACACAGGCCCATTTCTTTCCATAACTTTGAGTACTAACACCGATTTATATATTTTTAAATGCATTCAATTAGCGGGAAAACACCATTGTCAAAAGTGACCGCAAATGCAATTATGCATGTACTGCTATAATTATAAATGTGCATTTATATGGTGAAAATTATCTTCCCCAAACTGTAAACTCACGTGCTGCATATGTATGCCAGTTAGGCACTACACCTGTTGTAAAGCAGATTAATGTGCTTCATTTTACTAAGTTATTTGGCCACTTGGATACAAACCTTATCACAACAATACACTGTAGGCCTATGGGCTAGGCTACATGAGGTGTGCAACTATGATTAAAAAGGCATGCACTGTTACTTTTTCCTTTGTTTTATTAACCCATCTACCACGCATACATGGTACTTTCATATACAGCAATTATCTAGAGATTGTTGTATGACCCATATATAGCGTTCTGTTGGTGGCAAGAATTTTGTATAATAATTTAAATTGAAGACCTGATTGGTGGAGTGCTGCATCGATGGTTATCCTTCTGGAAGGTTCTCCCATCTCTACAGAGGAGCTCTGTCAGAGTGACCATCGGGTTTTTGCTCACCTCCCTGACCAAGGCCCTTCTCCCATGATTTCTCAGTTTGGCCGGGCGGCCAGCTCTAGGAAGAGTCTTGGCGGTTCCAAACTTCTTCCATTTATTAATGATTGAGGCCACTGTGTTCTTGGGGACCTTCAATGCTGCAGAAATGTTTTGGTACCCTTCGCCAGATCTGTGCCTCGACACTATCCTGTCTCGGAGCTCTTACGGGCAATTCCTTTGCTCTGACATGCACTGTCAACTGTGGAACCTTATATAGACAGGTGCGTGCCCTTACAAATCATGTCTATAATAATCGCATTTACCACAGGTAGACTCATATAAAGTTGTAGAAACATCTCAAGTATGATCAATGGAAACAGGATGCACCTGAGCTCAATTTCGAGTCTCATAGCAAAGGGTCAAAATAATAAGGTCTTGTAATACATTTGCTGAGAATTTTGAAAAAAACTGTTTTCGCTTTGTCATTATGGGGTATTTTGTGTGGATTGATGAGGATTTATTTTTCATCCATTTTATAATAAGACTAATGTAACAAAATGTGGAAAAAGTCAAAGAGTCTGAATACTTTCCAAATGCACTGTATGTGTGACTCCACCATTTTGATTCATAACATCCTAATTTTAAATATATTAAGTTTAACCATAATATTTGTTCTATCTTTTCTGGCGGATAAAACTGAAACTGTAACCAGCTTTGTATGGCTTGTTTTAGAAAGGGCCATTTTTTATGAGTCGGAAATGGAAAGTTGTAATCAGTATAAAGGCAAAAAGGCATTTTTCTTAAAAATCTACTGGAGAACCATTTGGGTTGAAGTATAACTTATGTATGAGTGAAGCTTGTAGTGAAAGGTATAGAGCTTTAATAGTTAATAATTTTAGCCCCCCCCAAACACATTCATTATACAAATAGGCATGTTTAATGGTGTCTGGCTTATTAGCATTCCAAATCAAATATTATTTGCTCATATGATTCAAAATACGAGATGTCTGGAGAAGGCAGCACCATTAGTAAGTAAGTCAATTGTAATAGGACCAAAGAGTTAATCAATGTGACAAGTATTTCCCTCTCCATGGTTGAAAATCTGTTTTTGCAAACTTTCTATTGAAATTGATTGTGGTAAGTAAATACATTTTTTGGAGATGTGAATTTCAAGTATGTCTACTTCACCATCCACTCATTTTACTGTTGAACTACAAGGTAGTGTAAACACTGTCTTTTAACGATCCAATACGTACTATGGTACACTTGGCATAATGAGGTTTTAGTCCAGAGAGGCTAGAAAAGGGATCAAGATCTTCAATGAAAAGTGCAGGGATTCAGATTGCGGACCACCCCTTTCTTGCCTTACTACACTGGGCTGGGCTTGTGATAACATATCATTCACAAGTGATAGGCTAATAATATTGTCACCCATCAGACTGTTCTTGATTTAATCTGGTCTTTACATCTACCTAATAACATAGAGTACCAGTCAAAAGTTTGGACACACCTACTCATTCATGAACACAACTAACAAAACAAGAACCGTGAAAACAGTCCCGTGTGGCACTGACACAGGAAACAATCACCCACAAAATACCCAAAGAATATGGCTGCCTAAATATGGTTCCCAATCAGAGACAACGATAAACACCTGCCTCTGATTGAGAACCCCTCTAAGCAACCATAGACTTACCTAGACAACTAAACTGAACACAACCCCATTAATCTAATAAACCCCTAGACAAGACGAACACAATAAATCACCCATGTCACACCCTGGCCTAACCAAAATAATAAAGAAAACAAAGATAACTAAGGCCAGGGCGTGACATCTACATTGTAGAATAATAGAGAAGACATCAAAACTATGAAATAACACATTTGGAATCATGTAGTAACCAAAAAAGTGTTAACCAAATCAAAATATATTTTATATTTGAGATTCTTCAAATAGCCACCCTTTGCCTTGATGACAGCTTTGCACACTCTTGGCCTTGTCGGGACGTGACGATGTGATGACTACTATTTATCGAATAATTACCTATTACTTTGAATTACTCGATTAAAACATATATTGATGATTTGCTGCGGCGACATCTCCCGGTTGGTACAGGAGATGCAGTGGAAGTGTCATTAGTCATCGAATGATGTAATTCCCGTAGACCTCTGATCAGCATCAGGACCAGTGGGTGTTTGAGGTCCCAATTTGTGTGGTTGGCTGCCACACATTTCCCTCAGGATTCTGATCCTGAGGAACATGATGTGGAGTTTAGCTTTGACTCAGAGGAGCCGCCACATTTTTGGTCATTACAGTGGCTGAAAAATGGGTTCCTTGGTCTCGGTCCACGGTTTCTCCTGGCAGCCCGAAACGACTGAAAACGTGGTTGAGCTAAAGAACGGCCATGGTTTCCGCTGTGTCATTGGTCGCCGGCAGGCACTCCGCCCACTTTGTGAATGCTCAAGTCACTGTGAGGAGATACTTGTTGCTTCTTGCAGACTTGGCAACTGGGCCGACCCAGTCGATATGGATTGAGCTCCAGGTGTAAGACACACCCTTGCAAGGGTGCTCTGTGAAGTGGCTTGGAGGGTTGAAACTGGCAGCAAACTAGACATGTAATGTGCCATGTGAGGCCTGCTGCAATGTTTCACATGTAGCCTTGACCTCCCCCCAATGGCCTCCACATGGCTCGTCATGGGCATGAGCTATCATTATCCCCCTCTGTGTTTCAGGAACCACCCACCTTTGTGTGGCATCGGTTTCTGAAACATAAACCAGTAGGTCATCTACAAGTGTGAGGTGCTGTTTAGTTGCGTACAGCGAACGTAAGTCGTGTGAACCTGCCAAAGCCAGTTCGGACACTGGGTGACTGACAGGATCAGACAGGAAAGATATCAAAGTGGCGAGGGACTCATCTTGGTGTTGCATTGCTACCAGGTCACCATTCAGGAATGAATTATGTTTGTGTGAAGATGTTTTCTGCGGTGCTACATGGCTATGCGTTACTGCAGATTCCATGGGCGCCTAAGTGATTATTACGTCCCGAGCATCGAACACCCAATGGGTGCCGTGAACTGCACCCAATTTCGCCATGCTGTCGGCATGGTTGTTGCCAAGTTTGTCACAACCAGGTGATTTTGAGTGTCCCTTGACTTTCTTACAATACACCTCTAGGTCGTGTTTGGTTATGAGGTCATCGCAAGCTAGAATAAGCTGTTTGTTTTTCACTTCCTTGCCACTCAATGTAGTCATGTGCTTTCGTTTCCAAAACGGAAAGTGGCATAAGAAGATGAGTCTGGCGTAGTTTGAGTCAGTGGAGATTGACAGTTCCGACAAGTTGTGTTTCACCTCCGATTGCAGTGTGATAAGTACATCAGCAACTTCCGTGAACTGGTTTGTCTTGTTGCCTAGCTGAAATTGAAGAGGTTGCACTGAATGTCGTTGTGCATTACCAATCCCACCTGAGCTTGCAAGTGGTCTAGATGAAGGTAAGAACAGCCATCCACAAATGCCATCGGCCTGCCAAGACACACGTTCTCTTCGAAGTAGTGATGGTTCGAAGGCAACATCGGAGCTACGTCACACAGGGGTGGCGTGAAGTTTCTGTCGTCATCACCACAGCGTTGACACACCTCCAACGCCCCACCCAAAGGCAGGTTTTTTGCCTTTGCGTAGTTGACTACTACATACTGGCTCTGCAGCATCATTAGCCAAGCTGCTATTCTGCTGTTGTGTACAGCACAACAGATTCATTGGCTTTTCTGAAAAGTCACCGGCTGGTGACGTTTCTATGATCACCTTTTGTCCGCCAACATAACTGGAGAAGTGTTTGACTGCATGAAGGCTTGTAGGTGTTTTGATGTTGCAGAGTGCTTCGATTCTGTTAGATTGTGGCAGGATGCCCTCAGCACCTTCACGAAGTCAAACATAGTTTACCTTGGTCCTGCACCATTGTCCTTTCATGATAGCCAACTTAGCCCCTGCCGCCCCGAGTTGGGTAAGAACGTGGTCCATCTCGTTGAGGTGATGTGACCAAGTCTCACTCCTCATGAGAACATTGTCCACATAGGTTATCGTCCCCCTGGTGGCTGTGTCTGGCATTGCCTTGTGCAGGAAGATGTTCAACTCTGAGGAGGAGTTCGCATACTCAAACAGACAACAATTGAACGTGAAGAGCTTGTTCGAAAAAGAGAAAGAAGCCAACTTGTGTCGGTCACGAGGGACGACTGTCATAGTCCAGAAACCATTCGCCACATCGAAGGTGGAGAAGTGCTTGTCGTTTGCCACCTTTGGCAACTCTTGGTCAAGCTGTTCATTGGCCAGCGAGACAATGGAACCAGCTTGTTGAGTTGTCTATGGTAAGTCGATGGTAAGCCGCCACTTATCCGTTGGTTTCAAAACAGGCCACACAGGAGCGTGTGTACATTCCCTGATTATCTGCTTATTTAAGAGAGAGTCGATAATCTCTTGTACCGCTGCATATGCTGCAAGCGTAATTTTGTATTGTCTTAAATGTAGGAGCTGTTCTGGGTGGTGTAGGAATACACACCACATGAATACCGGTAACACCGCAATCCAGCGAGTTTGTCGACCAGATCTCTCTATATTTGTGAAACAATTTCCGCAACTGATGTCATTCAGTGACATTGACACGTGTGTCAGCCTCCGACAGTAGTAGCTGTAGTACTTGTGCATGAAAACCAGGATATGGTTTGGTGACATCGTACAGGTCTTCATCAGGTGGTGATGGCATGTCTATGGTGGGGGAATTATCGGCTGTTACCTCATCAGTGTGTACCTCACATGCAGAAGGAGATGCGGTATCATCCTCCGTGACGGGGTATATCAACAGCATGTTGTCAGAATCGATATCCAGCCTGGACGTCGATGTGTCGTCAAGTGGCAATATGGGTGTTACTGTGATTGCCTTTGACGGATACGTGAAAAGCGTCCCTCCCTCACGACATAGGTCTAGGGAGGACGGAAGAGGCCCAATCATGGGAACAACAAGTTCAAAATCATTGAAGGAGTAATTCATCAATTTCCTAGCTGAGTGTGCCGAGGAATGGAAATATCCGCTTGAGTCAGATACTGCACCAAGAGGTAAGTGGATCTAGCGTTTAGCTCCAAAAGCGGGTTACCATTGACAGTTAGCCCCAAGTCGAATAGTCGCGGAGAGGGTTGGAAGAACATTAGCGATGCCTTCCATCTGGTAGCCGGGCACCAAGTTCAGGTTCTTGCCGGCATCACCACGGCGGACTCAGTTATCACTTTGCAAGGTTCAGGCGCTAAATGGAGACAAATCCACGAAAAGCTTTTCAGCCACAAACACTGATCAGAGAAAAAAAGACATGCTTGCCACCATCTTTAATGGTCCTCTTTGGGCGGTGGAGAGGAGTTGGAGTGGTCAGAGACAGTGTCATAGCCTTGTGGTCAGAGACGCCTAGCTCGATGACATCCAAGTCAGAAGCAGGGACATCACCAGTGATAATGAGGTCCAGTGTGTGTCCACGGTTGTGAGTGGGGAACATTTACATGTTGCACATGATTTAGACAGTCCTGCATGTTAAGGAAGGCAGCATCCATAGAGCAGTTGGGTGAGTCAACATGGATGCTAAAGTCTCCCAAAATGACAATGTTGTAGAGGTTGGAGCATACAGAGGTTATAAGTTCAGAAGACTCAGAATTAAGAAGCGCTTGTCTTGGGGGGGGGGGAGAGGATTTGGTTGTTCACATTTAAAGGCAAGGCACACAAAAGACAGAAAATCTGCATCAGTCAGTGGATTTAAAATAAAGCCGTCTGTTTTAAATCAGCAATGCCTCCACTGTGACTATGGCTGGTGCCTTTTCAATGTTTTTGCATACAGATGGAGCTGCTCCGTTAAGATGGTTTCAGTGAGAATGTAACATAGACACAGATGGTGAGTTTAATAATAACGACCATATAAACCAAGCACAGCATCTGGACATGAAAACTGAACCAATACTGCCTGAAGGTTGATGTTAGGGAGTGCTTGATAAAGGGGAATTAATCAGGGTAGTGATGAAGTCCAGGTGTGCCTCATGATGAGGCACAGGTGTGCGTAATGAGGGTTGCCAGGTGTGCGCCATGATGGGTTGCCAGGACCCATGGTTATTAAACTGGCGGTGTCGAGCGCCGGAGCGGGTAGACTTGACAGAGGCAGATCATGTTGAAGTCATTGTCAGAGATAAACCCATACAAGAGAGGGTGGTGGAACTGGTGGAAACAGATTCATTTAATTTTGGTTAGGCCACATTTGTAGTGTGTGTGTGTGTGTGTGTGTGTGTGTGTGTGTGTGTGTGTGTGTGTGTGTGTGTGTGTGTGTGTGTGTGTGTGTGCATGTCCATTTGTGTGTTTGTGAATATGAACTCAATTCACCTCTTGACCTCCTAATGAAGGTGTATTAATAAACAAACACACATATAGATGTTTGATGCTAGCAGAAATGCATGAATAACATAACACTTCAATCAGTATTAAAAGTGTATAGATGGTACAGAAAAGTATAGAAAAGCATCCCCCCTCTTCGTAGGACAACTTTGTTTTTTAGTTGTAGATTCTTGTCACTAAACTGAATTATCTGAGAGGGAGGGGAGAGTATCAGAGTTCATTTGACAGTGAATAACAGACTTCAACTGTATGAACGTAACATTCTCTGTGTGCTCTCTAGAAGTTTACAAATGTTTTCCCGCCACCGTTCCACTCACCTCGACTGGCTACTTGTTGCTCTCTAGAGGCTTCAGGATCTTAGCTAAACCCCATATCCCAGCTGCAACGATAGAGAAATACTATTTTCAGACATATGGACTGTGCCGCCTTGAAAACGCCTTGAAAACTCCTTGAAAACGCCTTGGCAACGCCTTGGCAACGGCATGTTTGTTTGTCTGTAAGGGTACGCTATGGTATTTAAATGCCAACACGAACGCATCTCTGGAGAGAGATTCAAAGGCATTTCACTTGTCTGTAAAGGAATGGCACTTCTGAAGCGGGTCTAACGTACAGTAGGAGACCACAACTATCAAATAATATTGAGCTGGCTGTGCGCAGGCCACTTGAAGTTGCTGTCATCATTTTGTAGAAAGCAAACACAACTAGCTACCCTACCATGGAACACAGCATAAAAACATCACAGCAGCACATCAATCAGCGGCGTGTATTGTTGTCAGGAAAACAATACCAAACATTCTATGCCAGAGCAGATTTCTACTTTCTGAAAAGCTACAGACACTTCCTCCACAGCACCTTTTTCTTCTGGAAAGGTTCTCAATTGTCGCTATCAACAATGATACTGCAGCGACCGTCTATATCTGCAAAGGGCATGAGAGAGAGACAGTGGGAGTAAAGTGAGATTGGGTATATTCAAAAGGAATCATCCATCCATTGATCAATCAATCCCGCCAGCCCTTCTTTACCGTTGTGCAGCACTAGTGGTGAGCGCAGGGCGCTTCCGCCTGTAGCAGAGATGGAAAAGTCTGAAAGGAGACGAGAGGACGAGAGGATGAGAGGACGACATCAGCGGGACCAGTGGTGGGAAAAGTACCCAATTGTTACACTTGACTAAAAGTAAAGATATCTTATTAATAGAAAATGACTCAGGTAAAAGTGAAAGTCACCCAGTAAAATAGTACTTGAGTAAAAGTCGAAAAAGTATTTGGTTTTAACTATACTGAAGTATAAAAGGTCAAAGTAAAAGTATAAATCATTTCACATTCCTCATATTAAGCAAACCAGACGGCACATTTAAAAAATATATTTTTACGGATGGCTAGGGGCACACTTAACCACTTGGACAATAATTTACTAACGAAGCATTTGTGTTTAGTGAGTCCGCCAGATCAGAGGCAGTAGGGATGACCAGGGATGTTCTCTTGATAAGTGTGTGAATTGGGACATTGTCCTGTCCTTCTAAGCAAGTACTTTTGGGTGTTAGGGAAAATGTATCTAGTAAAAAGCACATTCTTTTCCTTAGGAACACAGTGGAGTAAAAGTTGTCATAAATATAAATTGTAAAGTACCGATACCCCAAAAAACAACTTAAGTAGTACTTTAAAGTATTTTTACTTAGGTACTTTACACCACTGAGTGGGACTTACTGTAACACAGGGAATAATGGATAAATGAGTAAGCCTAAATTTTTACCATTGCACCGTGCCTGCTGAGGAAGGGAAGATATTGAACAATCTGACAGGGGTAGAGGAAGAGATGGAAGGAGAGAAGGGGTGAAAAATGAACATGTCATATTCAAATATTGAAATACATACATTCATTTCTATGCGATTCACAACACACCTGAATTTGAACATTGATTAAGGACTCCACATTGTGGGAGTTCAGCTTTAAAGCGTGATTCAAATTTAAGGGCAAAGTTCCCGCTTTAGCTGAGACTGCTTTTATGGTAAATAAACGTCATTTCCGACTCATTCGGAAACGACCTTTCCATTTACGTTGTGGAATCTTCAGCTTTGCAGATTGAATAGAGCCATAAATAACTCTACACTCTAACTACTACTACGGTTTTATTTTCTGTCTCTAGCCTCTGGCTTACAGTACCTCTGCTCTGTGACATGCTGTCCTGCTGTCCCCCTCTGTCCCTCCGTTTTATCCTGTATGTCCCGTGAGGCCCCCTCCTTCCTCTATCTAGAGTCCTCTCCTTTAAACAACACTTTCTACTCCTTTCTTCCTCCTTCCCTCTCTTGCTCTTCTTCCTGCCCTTTTGCTTGCTTCTCCTTTTGATCTTGCGTCACTCTCCTCAGTTCCTCTACTTTCCTATCCTCTCTGGTCTGCTTCTCTCTTTTGCTCTACCTCTCCCTTCCTTCTTTCACTCCTCTGGCTTTCTCCCCTCCCCCCGCTTACCTCCGCCTCCTCTTTCTTTTTCTTGTTTCTCTCTTTATCAAATTGGCTCACTATCATCTCAATCGTGCTATCATCACTAGATGTTGGGCCTTCAGGACATTTCTTCTGGATAGTATCTATACTTCCCTGCCTCCTCCTCACAGCTCTCCTTTTGCTTTCCTGCACCCTTCCATCTATCATTGCCTCTCTCTTTCAGTGCTACCTTCCCCCTTTCCTTCCTCTGATCATCCAACCTTTCCTTCTTGATGTTGTCCTTCCTTTTCACGTCATTCTTTTCCTCCTCATTCTCACTGTCTGCCTCCATTCTGCAATGTTTTTCCCTCTTTCGTCACTAGGCCTGGATGCTGTGTCTTCATTACTTATTTTTTTCTCTGGATGTTATCCATGTTTTTCATGGCATTCTTTTCCTCCTCTTCCTCACTTTCTTCTTCTGTCTTCTTTTGGTTGGTTTTCGCACCTTTATCCAACCTCCTCAGGATGAAGGAGTCTGGTCTGCTCTCCTTTTCCTTCCCTTCACCCTTCTCTCTGTCATTGCCTCTCTTATTCAGTGATACCTTCTCCCTCTCGTTTTCCTGGTCATCCATCCATTCACACACATGTTCATCACTCTCTGTCCATTCTATAAGTAAGTCTGGGGGTTCCCTTACTCTCTCTCTCATCCTTCTCTCCCCCTTCTTTACTTTGTTTTCTTCCTCACTCATGCAATAATATTTCCTAATAAAATTGGTGGTCATTGCTTTGTCACTATGAAGCTACTCTTTCTTTCCCTCATCCCCCTTTACTCACTCTTCATTTGCTTTATTTTCTCACTCACTGCATTATCACCTTTGGTTATTTTTCTATCACTCCTCTCTTTCTTTCCCCCCTCTTTGTCTTTTGGGATAATTTCCTCAATCCATCTGTTGTTGACCGGCCTTCATGAATTGGCAGGTTATCATCAATTCTATTTTCCCACCACCCATTCATTAGATATTTTTTTTTGTATCTCCTTGACATTGTTGGGCTTGCTAGCCTCGCTGCCTCTTTTCTCCTCTCCGCCTCTATATTTTTTATTTTCCTCTAGCCTGTCCTCCTCTTTCTTTTTCTCCTCATATCTCCTTTTCTGTTCTTCTAGCCTCTCCTGTTCTGTTCCCCTCTCCAACGCCACACTCTTTTTTTATTTTCTCTCGGCTCCTTTTCCTTCCTACTTTCTTCAATTCTAATAACTGCAACATGTTTTTATATCGCTCTTGGTCTCCTCTTCTGTCTTTTTCTACTCTCCCAGGCTTTGCTCAAAAAGCGCACTCACCCTCTTCTCCAGTCTTGTTATCCTCTCCACCTCAAATTGTCGTTGCCTCTTATCTCTCTGTATCTCCCTTTCCTGCTTCCTCTTTCTCCCCCCCTCTGTCGCTTCCTACTCCAATCTCTTCCTTTCTTCTTCCATTCCCTTCATCCTTTCTTTACTTCTCTCCATCTCTCTTCTCATCTCTACCACTTTCATCATGCTCTCTTCTAGCTTCTTGATGAACTTGTCCTTGATTAACTCTTCCCCTCTATTCTTTTTATCCTACTCAATCTTTAGTTGTTTTCTCTAGCTTTATATTTGTGGCCAGCTCGCTCACTATCTCCTCCATCTCCATCTCATCCACCCCCCCTCAGCTCTACCGGCTCCTCCCTCTGCTCTTGTCGCATTTTCTCCAGCTCTTCCCTCTTCTTCTCCTCCTCCTTTTGCATCCTATTATATTCCTCCCCTCTTCCTATCCTCTTTCCTTTCTTTCTCTTTCTCCTCTCTGCACGGTCTCCATTCCTTTTCCTTTCTTAACCTATTATTTTAATTCTCTAGCTCCTTGCTCCTTTTTTTACCATTCCTCCTCTCTCCTCTTCCGCTCATGTTGTCTAGATATCCCTTTTAATTTCTCCTCCCTTCTCCTTTTCTTCTCCTCCGGTCTCACCTTCCTCTGCCTCTCCATGAATCTCTGTCTCGCCTCCTCTCTGTCTGTCTTCCTGCTGCAGTTTCTTCATCCTCTGCTTCTCTCTCAAGGCCTCCTTCCACTCATCTTTTTCCTCTCAGATTAATTCCATCTTTCCACCGTTCTGCACACCTCTCACAGATGTATCCATCTCATAAATCGCTGATATTCTCCTCCTCTGTTCATACGTCTCCCTTTCCTCTACCCTCCTCTTCACCGCCATTTCCCCCTCTCTATCGCGCACTAGCCTCTCCATCATCAGCTTCTCTCTCTCCATCTCCCATCCATCTTGCTGGTTCCTCCACTCCTCCGTCTCCTTCTCCTCTCTGTCCATCACCCTCCTTTTCCTCTCAATCTTTCCCAACTCCTTTTCCAGCCTTTTCCTCCCCATCTCTTTTGTCTTTCCCTGGCCCCTTGCAGTGGTCTGTTGGGTCAGGGTTCGTGAGCTCCATCTCGCTGCGGACCAAGGCCCGCTCAATCCAGGTCCAGTGCCTCCGCAGGCCATCCATCAGTAAGGCATGGGAAGCAGCTGGACTGCCTTCACCACCCTCCATCATGGATGCATGGAGGAGATCTAGGAGAGAGTGTAGAGAGCATTTTCAAACAACTGTATTGCATTGTTAACATTAGAATATTAAAAAGCATTACCTCCAAGTTACATGTGCGTGCATCTCGGCTAGAGTGAGAGAGGGAAAATAGGATGAGTGAGAGATGGGTGGGAGGAGAGGGGTGACAGGGGATTTCATAAAATTAGTGGACAATCAATATTAAGTCATAAACAACAAGCAATTTGCTCCAATTCCACTGAGCCAGATAACTAGATAGTTTGCTTAATTCCATGTTTAAATACTATACACACACATACAGTTGAAGTCGGAAGTTTACATACACTTAGGTTGGAGTCATTAAAATAAATGTTTCCATTCCACAAATTTCTTGTTAACAAACTATAGTTTTGGCAAGTCGGTTAGGACATCTACTTTGTGCTTTACACAAGTCATTTCTTTCCAACAATTGTTTACAGACAGATTATTTCACTTATAATTCACTGTATCACAATTCCAGTGGGTCAGAAGATTACATACACTAAGTTTACTGTGCCATTAAACAGCTTGGAAAATTCCAGAAAATTATGTCATGGCTTTAGCAGCTTCTGATAATTTAAGTCAATTGGAAGTGTACCTGTCGATGTATTTCAAGGACTACCTTCAAACTCAGTGCCTCTTTGCTTGACATCATGGGGAAATCAAAAGAAATCAAAAGACCTCAGAAAAACAATTGTAGACCTCCACAAGTCTGGTTCATCCTTGGGAGCAATTTCCAAATGCCTGAAGGTACCATGTTCATCTGTACAAAGAATAGTACGCAAGTATAAACACCATGGGACCACGCAGCTGTCATACCGCTCAGAAAGGAGACCGCATTCTGTCTCCTAGAGATGAATGTACTTTGGTGCGAAAAGTGCAAATCAATCCCAGAACAACAGCAAAGGACCTTGTGAAGATGCTGGAGGATACAGGTACAAAAGTATCTATATCCACAGTAAAACGAGTCCTATGATGACATAACATGAAAGGTCACTTAGCAAGGAAGAAGCCACTGCTCCAAAACCTCCATAAAAAAGCCAGACTACGGTTTGCAACTGCAAATGGGGACAAAGATCGTACTTTCTGGAGAAATGTCCTCTGGTCTGATTAAACAAAAATAGAACTATTTGGCTATAATGACCATCATTATGTTTGGAGGAAAAAGAGGGAGGCTTGCAAGCCGAAGAACACAATCCAAACCGTGAAGCACGGGGGTGGCAGCATCATGTTGTGGAGGTGCTGTGCTGCAGGAGGGACTGGTGCACTTCACAAAATAGATGTCATCATGAGGGAGAAAAATTATGTGGATATATTGAAGCAACATCTCAAGACATCATTCAGGAAGTTAAAGCTTGGTCGCAAATGGGTCTTCCAAATGGACAATGACCCCAAACATACTTACAAAGTTGTGGCAAAATGGCTTAAGGACAACAAAATCAAGGTATTGGAGTGGCCATCACAGAGCCCTGACCTCAATCCTATAGAAAATTTGTGGGCAGAACTGAAAAAGTGTGTGCGAGCAAGGTGGCCTACAAACCTGACTCAGTTACACCAACTCTGTCAGGAGGAATGGGCCAAAATTCACCCAACTTTTTGTGGGAAGCTTGTGGAAGGTTACCCGAAACGTTTGACCCAAGTTAAACAATTAAAAGGCAATGCTACCGAATACTAATTGAGTGTATGCAAAGTTTTTAAATGTCAGGAATTGTGAAAAACTGAGTTTAAATGTATTTGGCTAAGGTGTATGTAAACATCCGACTTCAACTGTATTATCAAATACTCACCCACCTCTCACCAAAACACCAACTGGCTGTCGTCAGAGGAACTGTCTTTCCACTCTGACCTGATACATTTTTTAAATATAAAAATATAAAAAATAATAAAAACCATGGCAGCTGCATTATGACATTACGTCTCTTAGTAACATCATGTTTTGGAGTTGTCACCCCCTGACCTTAGTTATCTTTGTTTTGTTTATTTTTTTAGTTTGGTCAGGGTATGTTAGTTTTTGTATTGTCTAGGGGGTTTTGTATATCTAGGGTTTTTTGTAAGTCTAGGTATTTGTATGTCTATGGTGGCCTGAATTGGTTCCCAGTCAGAGGCAGCTATTTTTCGTTGTCTCTGATTGGGGACCATATTTAGGTAGCCATTTTGTCTAGGGTATTTGTGGGTTCTTATTCTATGTTTAGTTGCCTGTCAGCACTCGTTTATATAGCGTCATGGTTGTTTTGTTAGTTTGTTCATTGTTCTTTGTTCTTTCTTTAATTAAAGAAGAATGTACGCTTACCACGCTGAGCCTTGGTCTCCTCCATACAACGAACATGACAGAAGAACCCACCATAAAAGGACCCAGCAGCGTGCTCAAGAGGAGTGGACATCCTAGGCCCGGGAGAAAGATGAGTGGAAGACACCTTGGACCTGGGAGGAGGTGATGGCAGGGGACAAGACCCTGCCATGGAAGCAGGTGGAGATAGCACAGGAGGAACGGCGACGATACGAGGGGACACAGCTAGCACGGATGCCCGTGAGGCACCCCCAATATTTTTTTTTGGGGGGGGAACACGAGGAGATTGAATGAGTCAGGTTGGAGACCTGAGCCAATTCCTCGTGCTTACCGTGGGGAGTGGGTTACTGGTCAGGCACCGTGTTATGCGGTGGAGCGCACGGTGTCTCCAGTGCGCTCTCATAGCCCGGTGCGCTCTATTCCAGCTCCTCGCATTTGCCGGGCTAGAATGGCAATCCAGCCAGGACGCATTGAGCCAGCTCTACGTTCCAGATCTCCAGTGCGTTTCCAGAGTCCAGTAAGTCTGTGCCTCCTCCCCGCACTCACCCTGAGGTGCATGTCTCCAGCCCGGTACCACCAGTGCCGGTACCACGCATCAGGTATCCAGTGCGACTCGGCAGTCCAGAGCGTCCGGCAACAGTACCCAGTCCAGAGCGTCCGGCGACACTACCTAGTCCGGAACCAGCGTCCACCCAGACCCTTCCCTATAGATTCAGGTTTGCGGCCGGGAGTCCGCACCTTTGGGGGTGGAGTGGTGGGCTACTGTCACGCCCTGACCTTAATTATCTTTGTTTTGTTTATTATTTTGTGACTAGGGTGGGTATGTTAGTTTGTAATCTTCTAGGGGTTTCTGTACATTTAGGGGGTTTTGTAAGTCTAGGTATTTGTATGTCTATGGTGGCCTGAATTGGTTCCAAATCAGAGGCAGCTGTTTATCATTGTCTCTGATTGGGGACCATATTTAGGTAGCCATTTTGTCTAGGGTATTTGTGGGTTCTTATTCTATGTTTAGTTGCCTGTCAGCACTCGTTTATATAGCTTCACGTTTGTTTTGTTGTTTGTTCAGTGTTCTTTCTTTAATTAAAGAAGAATGTACGCTTACCACGCTGAGCCTTGGTCTCCTCCATACAACGAGCGTGACAGGAGTCATAGACTGCAGTTCAAACACATTATTTTTACACCCTCAGCCCTCACGCTAGCCACTTTCCCTTGGGGGAATCCCCATCAAAACCGGATGCAGTTAGATTGCCATCTTAAGTGGAGGTCCAGTTCAATAACGTTGCCCCCTCGGCCCTTGATTTAGCTTGAGGGAGTGAGTGAAAAACTTTGATCACATGTGGGATTGATATGACCCACAAGTTAATGCAAACTATAGTCACATGGCCGTGAAGTGTCAAATTTACCAACACAGCTGCAATTTTGGCATGTGGGACAAAATTATGACTCTAACTTGCTAAAAATAATATATACATTAGATTACATTGATTTTAGCATTGGCAAATTAGCCTTGTCTTGTAGTGAGCAGCCTATAAAATATATCTAGCTTCATAAACATATTTTTTGCGACTCTGAAATGTATTGGAATAAATGACCGAACTATAAAGCTAGCTAGCCAGCTATGGGTAACTGTAGCTAGCTAGCTTACTTTTTATTCCTTACATTTTACCCAATACTAACCCACCTCTCAGAATAACTGTCTTTCCACTTTGACCTGATACATTCTTAATGCAAGATGTTTGGAATGACAGGAGTGCTAGCTACCTACGTTAGCTCGCTAGGTAAAATAATAGCTTTAGGTTGGTTGCTTTTAAGCTCTAATTCATGGAGGATGTTGCCTCTCTAATCATAAATCTCCCGAGGTTGGGTGTGATGATGTAAAATGTCATTCAAGGGCTGTGGGCTGCCTACATTGAGTTTGGATTGCAGCCATAGAATAAGAAAATTAATGGCAAACAACGAGTACCATGACAACCTGGCTATGACAACATCCTTGGGAAGTAACTAACAGCACCCAAGGTTTCTGTACATCATCTTATAGGGCAACTATGATCAATGACAACATATTAAAATGACTGCCCTAAGTTGTATAAATATATTGTGATTTTTTTTGTGTATATTGTGAATGTATATCTGTGCATTATACCCTGGTACAACAAAAAGACACAAACAAACAGAAAACAGCATGCTAGTCTAACTGTGATCTAACTGAACTGTATACACTGCATTTGGAAAGTATTCACACCCCTTTTCCAAATTTTGCTACATTACAGCGCTATTCTAAAATGTATTACATTTATGTTTTCCTCAGCAATCTACACACAATTCCCCATAACGACAGAATTTTGTGCAAATTAAAAATGAATCAATGAAATACCTTATTTACACAAGTATTCAGACTCTTTGCTATGATACTCGAAATTGAGCTAAGGTGCATCTTGTTTCTATTGACCATCCTTGAGATGTTTCTACAACTTGATTGGAGTCCACCTGTGGTGCATTCAATTGATTGGACATGATTTGGAAAGGCCCACACCTGTCTATATAAAGTTCTACAGTTGACAGTGCATGCCAGAGCAAAAACCAAGCCATGAGGTCGAAGGAACTGTCCGTTGAGCTCAGAGACAGGATTGTGTCGAGGCACAGATCTTGGGAAGGGTACCAAAAAATGCCTGTAGCATTGAAGGTCCCCAAGAACACAGTGGCCTCCATCATTCTTAAATGGATGACGTTTAGAACCACCAAGACTCTTCTTATAGTTGGCCGCCCGACCAAACTGGGCAATCGGGGGGGTAAGGGCCATGGGAGGTGACCAAAAACCCGATGTTCACTCTGACAGAGCGCCAGAGTTCCTCTGTGGAGATGGGAGAATCTTCCAGAAGAACAACCATCTCTGCAGCACTTCACCAATCAGGTCTTTATGGTAGACTGGCCAGACAGAAGCAACTTCTAAATAAACGGCACGTAACAGCCCGCTTACAGTTTGCCAAACGGCACCTAAAGGACTCTCAGACCATGAGAAACAAGATTCCCTGATCTGATGAAACCAAGATTGAACTCTTTGGCCTGAATGCCAAGCATCACGTCTGGAAGAAACCTGGCACCATCCCTACGGTGAATCATGGTGGTGGCAGCATCATGCTTTGGGAATTTTTTTCAGGGGCAGGGACTGGGAGACTTGTCAGGATCGAGGCAAAGAAAACCTGCTCCAGAGTGCTCAGGACCTCAGACTGGTGCAAAGGTTCACCTTCCAACAGGACAACGACCCTAAGCACTCAGCCAAGACAACACAGGAGTGACTTTGGGACAAGTTTCTGAATGTCCTTGAGTGGCCCAGCCAAATCCTAGACTTGAACCCGATCTAACATCTCTGGAGAGACTTGAAAATGGCTGTGCAGCGACGCTCTCCATCCAACCTGACAGAGCTTTAGAGGATCAGAGAAGAATGGGAGGAACTCCCCAAATACAGGTGTTCCAAGTTTGTAGCGTCATACCCAAGAAGACGCGATGCTTTAATCACTGCCAAAGGTGCTTCAACAAAGTACTGAGTAAATGGTCTGAATACTTATGTAATTGTAATATTTCAGTTTTTTTTATTAAAGAATTTGCAACCATTTTTAACATCCTGTTTTTGCTTTGTCATTATGGGGTATTGTGGGTAGATTGATGAGAGGAAAAAGGACATTTAATCCATTTTAGAATAAGGCTGTAACGTAACAAAATGTGGAAAAGGTGAAGGGTTCCGAATACTTTCCGAATGCACTGTACATTTTCAAGTAATATCAACGCACCTTCAATAACTACACATAAGCTGCACTCATTGAAATGCAAGCGTGAACACACAAACACACACACAAACAGTACACACACAAAACACACCCACACACACCCTTTTACTAGTAATGTAAATGGTTCCTTTTGAGGTGTGTGGTAACTTTATTGATGGCCATTTATGTAACCTGTCGTTTGGACAAATGTGACCAATATAACCACAAACA
Source organism: Oncorhynchus nerka (assembly GCF_034236695.1). Lineage (NCBI taxonomy): Eukaryota > Metazoa > Chordata > Actinopteri > Salmoniformes > Salmonidae > Oncorhynchus > Oncorhynchus nerka. The sequence continues at coordinate 59,967,665 of NC_088423.1, read as the reverse complement.
CACACACACATATATATATAATATATATATATATATATATATATATATATATATATACACCATATATCTCTTTCATAAGCGCTCGTACACTACACAGTGAGTAAAATCAATGACATACATGAAGTCTTGTTGTGTTTGTGATAATAATGAGACACTCTGTCAGCAGTTCCTAAATCTATCACACATGATAGATCTACCACACGTGCGCTTCAACATGGATGAGTGAGTTCAGTGACTCCAATGTTGCAATTTATTATTCAGGCATACTATTAAGGCATCATCCTTCCACACACAAGGCATATCTAAATGCTGACATGGTTTTCATATTTTACCCCTTTTACTGATCTGCCTCAAGCTCTTCTCCTTACTTCAAATTCTAGGATGTGTTTATCCTCTAGCTCTATATTTGGCATCTTTAAATGAATCCAGGCACTCTTGCTGAAGGGGTTTGTCATAATGGCATGAATGTGCTTCTGTACTCTGGTCTATTATGTGTATTTTGTGTGTGAGAGAGTAAAAGCCAGAGAGAGAGAGAGAGAGAGCGAGAGAGAGAGTGAAAGAGAGAGTGAGAGCGAGTGAGAGAACCTCGGTCTCTGGGAGAATCTGCATTTCCTTGATTTCTTGGGTCCTCTCTCCTAGTCTTCATCTCAAAACCGATTGGATGAGAAGGTGAGAGGGAAGGAACCTCTGACCTCCTTCTGTTTGAGGCAGGGACATAAATATTTCTGATTAATGGAGGTTTATGATTCAGCCTCTGGAGTTAATACAAATTGGGCAGACACAATGGGGAGCAGTTGTTAGCCTGGTTCAGGGGATTTCCATAATCTAAAGGCTAATTATACTGTTGTTGTGGATGTCTGTGTCTCAGACGGCTCAATATGTGTGATGGAGACTAAGCGCTAGGCTATTGACTAGGGAGGGAGAAGGTTACCCCCATCAATCTGAACTATCTGCAGGGCTGGAGAGGAGAGAGAGAGAGGAAGACAGAGAATGAAAAAGAGAGCGACATACCAGGCAGCTAGCCTAACCACTGTCCATGGTGCTGTAGCACTTGGTGACTCAGCACTCTAAACCAAGACAAAGAAGAGACAACAGTCTGAACTTAAAGGTTAGAGTTCACCCCTCCCCACACACATACACTGACCCCACTGCCCTTATGCCTCATGACTCATGTTGTGTGCTCTCCAATTGGCATCTCTAACTGGTTGGTCAGCCTGCTTCCCAGCATGGTGCCTGTCCCTTTCTCTGATGCTCTGGCTGCCTCACCATAAAAACAGGCCTGCAGTCCAGCTTGGCCCCAGCTCAAAGCACAGCCCCTTTAAATCCACTCACGCTGCTCTGTACTCTGCTCTGTCTGTTTACTTGCCAGCAGATAAATGGGCTCCAAGTCAAACACTGCAGGAACTTGAACACTGTGTGGTACTGGTGTGCCTCACAGGGTGTAGGGGTTTAGATTAAATAAACAATGTCCTTCTAGGGTCCTATTTGGATGTATTTAGAGGTTCAAGGAGGGGTTGTTTAAAAAAGAGTAACATCAAAATCAGCCTAGATTAGTTTAAGATGGTCTGAGCTACACCTCTGTATGTTATTCTGTTCATCTTTTTAAAAACAGCAGTGATTCAGCGATTGTTCCAAGTTACAATCTACTGCAGAGATAGCCTGCAGAGTTCTGTCTTACTATCCAGGTCTGTACCCAAACAATTTGAGCTTCTACTTTTAAAAATCCACCTTTCCAGAAACAAGTCTCTCACCGTTGCCGTTTTCTATCGACCCCCAGCTGTGCCCTGGATACCATATGTGAATTGATTGCCCCCCCATCCATCTTCAGAGCTTGTGCTGTTAGGTGATCTAAACTGGGACATGTTAACACCCCGGCCATCCTACAATCTAAGCTTGATGCCCTCAATCTCACACAAATTATCAATGAACCTACCAGGTACAACCCCAAATCCGTAAACACAGGCACCCTCATAGATATCATTCTAACCAACCTGCCCTCCAAATACACCTCTGCTGTCTTCATCCAGGATCTCAGCAATCACTGCCTCATTGCTTGCGTCCGTGATGGGTCTGCGGTCAAACGGCCAACCCTCATCACTGTCAAATGCTCCCTAAAACACTTCAGCGAGCAGGCCTTTCTAATCGACCTGGCCCGGATATCTTGGAAGGATATTGACCTCATTCCGTCAGTAGAAGATGCCTGGTTATTCTTTAAAGTTATTTTCTCGCAATCTTAAATAAGCATGCCCCATTCAAAAAACGTAGAACAAGGAACAGATATAGCTCGTGGTTCACTCCAGACCTGACTGCCCTTGACCAGCACAAAAATATTCTGTGGCGTATGGCATTAGCATCAAATAGCCCCCGCGATATGCAACTTTTCAGAGAAGTTAGGAACCAATATACACAGGCAGTTAGGAAAGCAAAGGCTAGCTTTTTCAAACAGAAATTTGCATCCTACAGAACTAACTCCCAACAGTTATGGGACACTGTAAAATCCATGGAGAATAAGAGCAGCTCCTCCCAGCTAACCACTGCACTGAGGCTAGGAAACAATGTCACCACCGACAAATCCACAATAATTGAGAATCTCAATAAGCATTTCTCTACGGCAGGCAATGCTTTCCACCTTGCCATCCCTACCCTGGTCAACAGCTCTGCACCCCCACAACAACTTGCCCAAGCCTCCCCCATTTCTCCTTCACCCATATCCAGATAGCTGATGTTCTGAAAGAGCTGAAAAATCTGGACCCCTACAAATCAGCAGGGCTAGACAATCTGGACCTTCTCATTTCTAAAATGATCAGCCAAAATTGTTGCAAACCCTATTACTAGCCTGTTCAACCTCTCTTTCGTATCATCTGAGATCCCCAAAGATTGGAAAGCTGCCGCGGTCATCCTCCTCTTCAAAGGGGGAGGCACTCTAGACCCAAACTGCTACAGACCTATATTTATCCTACCCTGCTTTTCTAAGGTCTTCAAAAGCCAAGTTAACAAACAGATCGCCGACCATTTCGAATCCCATGGGTGCACCTCAGTCACGCTCAAGGTCCAAAACGATATCATAACCGCCATCGATAAGAGACAATACAGTGCAGCTGTATTCATCGACCTGGCCAAGGCTTTCGACTCTGTCGATCACCACATTCTTATCCACAGACTCAACAACCTTGGGTTCTCAAATGACTGCCTCTCCTGGTTCACCAACTACTTCTCAGAAACAGTGTGTCAAATCGGAGGGCCAGTTGCACGGACCTCTGGCAGTCTCTATGGGGGTGCCACAGGGTTCAATTCTCAGACCGTCTACTTTCTCTGTATACATCAATGATGTCGCTCTTGCTGCTGGTGATTCTCTGATCCACCTCTAGGCAGACGACACCATTAATTTGCAAATAAATTCATTAAATGTGATTTTCTGGATTTTTTTTTCTCATTTTGCCTGTTATAGTTGAAGTGTACCTATGATGAAAATTACAGGCCTCTTTCATATTTTTAAGTGGGAGAACTTGCACAATTGGTGGCTGACTAAATACTTTTTTGCCCCACTATATATATAGTTTTTTTCTCTTTTGTGTTATTGACTGTATGTTTGTTTATTCCATTTGTAACTCTGTGTTGTACTGCTTTGCTTTATCTTGGCCAGGTCACAGTTCACAGAACTTCTTCTCAACTAGCCTACCTGGTTAAATAAATGTGATAATTTTTTTTAAATGACACCACAATCCAAAATATTTACAATAATCGATTTGTACAATTTCCAATTAGGGTTTCACATTTCCCAGAATCTCATTGTCATGTTCAGAACGTGTCTGCACCCTGACATGGTACAGCAGGGAGTACTGTAACTGACTGAATAACAAACTACTTTTTCACATCCTTTTTCCTGAAAGCAATCCGAAAGCCTATACTCTCAATCCTGCTCCAAAACGTGCTCCCCACCTTTGCTCAGTGTGCAATTGGATTACATTTCATCAAAGGAGAGGAAAACCTCCTTCAGACTCCAGGGAATGGCAAATGCTGTTTTATGGAAGAAAGGGGAACCATGCAGGCTTGAAGAGCAAACAGCTCCTCTGTAAATGGCCTCTCACCAGAGAGAAGGGAACAGATTTAGTTCCCCTGCTCACCAATACCTCTCAGTCTTACTGAGGAGGAGCGTTTTTCAGACGGAAGTTGATTAATTTATTGTTATCTCAGACGTGACTAATCATTTCAAATCATCGGTCCGGAGAGCTGGAGAGGTGTTTGTGTTGGAAGACTGGAGGAGTGTTTGTTTAGATCTTGATGTCTGTGAGGGTATTTCTCTCTCTCTGTGAGGGTCTCACTCTCTCTCTGTGTGTGTGTGTGTGTGTGTGCGTGCGTGCGTGCGTGCGTGCGTGCGTGCGTGCGTGCGTCCGTGCGCGCGTGCGTACGTGTGTGTGTGTGTACGCTTGCATGACTGTATGTGTCAGGAGGGAGGGAATTTGTTAAGGAGTGTGTAGAGACATCATTGAATGGTGTGTGTGCTTGATGATTGAGTGACAGGTGACACAAGGGGGTGGTGTCTTCTTGGCCCAGGTGCTACAGTATTCTAGAAATCTGCACTTCAAAAACAAACTCAAAGGTGTGACTGAGTCCCTGAGTGGCAACAGAGTCCCTGAGAGGCAACAGAAAGGCCTCATAAACTGATTATTATTACTAACTGTCTAGTGACCTGCTCCAATGCATCCTCCCTTCTCCCTATTCCCTTGTCTCCTCTCCTTCATCTGCAATGATCTGAAAGCACAGGCTAGGTGAAAGCAATGTGGTAGGTGCCCACAAGGAATTTGCTTTCACCTATAAAGTTTCTCCACATCAATGTGTAGGGACAGGATGCTGATTTAAACTGCTGCGATGCACTCCTAAAGTTAGATAGCAGCAAAGTTCGCATATAATGCCCTTTCTTTACCTCCTTTTCCATTCATCATCACACAGCGATAAAATAATAGGGATTTATTTGGGATTGGGCAGTTCTCTAGTGGTAAGACTATATAGGTTAATTTGATACTGAGTCATAGCCCACTGAAATGAAAACCTCAGTTTGCAGTGAGTTGTTGTTTTTATTCCACAGTGCCTTGATATTTTAAACCATATTTGGAGTTTGTTTTCTCCTGAGTTTTCTCTGAAATATTAATCGCGCCAGGAGACAGTGCGTCAGGGATTTTCAAATAGATTTAAAAAATATGTATTGTTGTTTTTCTTTGACTCCTATTCCACTGAGATGTACAGTGCATACATGTTGGAGAGCAGCATACCTTAGTAGAGACAGCAGGTAGATCAGGGGTAGGCAACCCTTTTTACTTAACCGACCTGGAACACCAGGTGGGCTGAATTTAGGCAATCACTGCTGATTAATTAGCTCAGTTGGCCAGGTGTGGTGCCTAGTTGGAACAAAATCCTGCAGTACCTGCAACACTTGAGGAACAGGGTTTCCTACCCCTGACGTAAAGTCATCAATTATTATTAAGGGTTCTGAAGATCTCAGTTAATAAAATGTAGTTCCTATTATACCCCTGCTGTAAAATGAATCTTAAAGCTAGAATCTGCTGTTTAAACAATAACAAAGCAGGGACTCTGCCTCTGTTTTGGTAAAAAGCTGAGGGGTGGGCTTGGAGAAATGCAACCACTCTCAAATTCATAGGCAGAGCAATGCAGGGACTGGTCGCCAATGTTTTGAGGCTACACAATGTTTACATTTACAAACATTGGAGTAAGACAAGCTGATATTTTGGGTTCTGATAGGGAATGGTAATTGGCATTTACAAGTTACATTCTTCAAGAATCACGGGGTATATATTATTAATTTGGAAGTCCAACAATGGATGTAACAACTGCGGATTGTAGCGTTAAAAGTATAAGTTTGACCATGCAGGACATACAGTGCCTTCAGAAAGTATTCATACCTCTTGACTCATTCCACATTTTGTTGTGTTACAGCCCGAAATCAAAATTTATTAAAACATCTCACCCATCTACACACAATACCCTATAATGAAAAAGTGAAAACATGTTTTAAAACATGTTTGCAAATGTATTGAAAATTAAATACAGAAATACCTCATTTCTATACGCATTCACATCCCTTAGTCAAAACTTTGTAGAAGCATCTTTGGCAGTAATTTCAGCCTCTAGGAGCTTTCCATACCTGGATTGTGTAACATATGGCTATTATTCTTTTCAAAATTCTTCAAGCTCTGTCAAACTGGTTGTTTATCATTGCTGGACAACCATTTTCTGGTCTTGACAAGGATTTTCAAGCAGATTTAAGTCAAAACTGTAACTTGGCCACTCAGGAACCTTCACTGTCTTCTCAGTAAGCAACTCCAGTGTAAATATGGCCTCGTGTTTAAGGTTATCGTCTTACTGAAAGCTGAATTAATCTCCCAGTGTCTGGTGCAAAGCAGATGGAACCAGGTTTTCCACTAGGATTTTGCCTGTGCTTAGCTGCATTCTGTTTTCTTAATCCTGAAAAACTACTCAGTCCTTAATAATTACAAGCATACTCATAACATGATGCAGCCACTACTATATTTGAAAGTTTGGAGAGTGGTACTCAGTAATGTGTTGTATTGGATTTGCCCCAAACATAACACTTTGTGTATAGGACAAAAAGGGAATTGCTTTGACACACTTCTTGCAGGATTATTGTGGTGCCTTGTTGCAAACAGGTTGAATTTTTGATTCTGTACAGGCTTCTATCTTGTCACTCTGTCATTTAGGTTAGTATTGTGGAGTAACTACAGTGTTGTTGACCAATCCTCCATTTTCTCCTTTCACAGCCATTAAACTTAAACTGTTTTAAAGTCACAGGAATGATTCCTGCATATTTGTAGTGACTGGGTGTATTGATACACCATCCAAAGTGTCATTAATAACTTCTTTCATGCTCAAAGGGATATTCAATGTCTGCTTTTTATTTTTTACCCATCTACCAAAAGTTGCCCTTCTTTGCGAGGCATTGGAAAATCTCCATGGTCTTTGTGGTTGAATCTGTGTTTGAAATGCACTGCTCGACTCATCGACCTTACAATTATTTGTATGTGTGGGGTAGAGGAATTAGGTAGTCATTCAAAAATCATGTTAAACACTAATATGGCACACAGAGTGAGTCCATGCAAATCTTTACTCCTGAACTCATTTAGGATTATTTAGACTTGCCATAACAAAGGTGTTGAAATATGTCGACTGCGAGCCAGGCGCAATTGCCCAACATCAGTGCCCGACCACACTAACGCTCTTGTGGCTGAATGGAAGCAATTCCACGCAGCAATGTTCCAAAATCTAGTGGAAAGCCTTCCCAGAAGAGAGGAGGCTGTTATGGCAGCAAAGGGGAGAGCAACTTTGTACGTGGACACCTGCCGCATGCTCCCATGTGGAGCACATTGAACAGCGGTTGTTCTTGGAAAAAGGTCTATTTGGAAATAGAGCTCACGTCTTCAATTTGTTGAGTTATTTGACAAAGGTAAGTGTTTTAGAAACGGCAGAATCTGCTCTTTATGAAACTACAGTATATGATCAAAACGTCTTACCGGCATTTGTGACTGTAGGAGGATTTCTCTTTGTATACAGTTTCACAAGTGATAATATTGTCACCCATTGTCACTTTAGCATAGTCTTTATTATTATGATGATTATTATTATTAAGTGTGTGAATTTATACTTTACAAAAACAAACACAACTGTTCATATAAGGAAATTGGTGAACTGAAATAAATTCATGAGGCACTAATCTATGGATTTCATGTGACTGGGAATACAGATATGCTTCTGTTGGTCACAGATACCTGAAAACAAAGTTAGGCAGTTGGATCAGAAAACCAGTCAGTATCTGGTGTGACCAATTGCCTCATGCAGTGCGACACATCTCCTTCGCATAGAGTTAATCAGGTTGTTGATCAGGCTGTTGTCCCACTCATTTTCAAAGGTTGTGCGAAGTTGCTGGATATTGACGGGAACTAGCTCACACTGTCATAAACTTAGATCCAGAGCACCCCAAACTTGCTCAATGGTTGACATGTCTGGTGAGTATGCAGGCCATGGAAGAACTGGGACAATTTCAGCTTCAAGGAACTGTACAGAACCTTGCGACATGGGGCATTATCATGCTTATACAAGAAGTGATGGAGGCAGATGAATGGCATGACAACGGGCCTCGGGATCTCGTCACGGTATCACTGTGCATTCAAATTGCTATCGATTAAAATGCAAATCTGTTTGTGATATTAATATTCTAACATGGACATATTTAGGAAAAGTCAAGGACGGAGGGGACATGACTTTAAAAATGACAGAGTACAAAGAAATGTACATTCGTTTTGCCTCCACATTAAGCTCTCGGCTTCTCTAGTGTTAAAATATTTTCTAAAAGTAAAGATAGACCTAACAATTAGTTACAGTTTTAACTTATATGCATTTTGTTTATGACTTATTAAGTGAATAAAACTTGTAATTCTGTTACCTGTAAAAACAATAATAATCTATAAAGGTATTACTGCAATTGAATTGGCTACGAAGCAAAATCATAGCAGTCACAAACCAGAGTCGGGTCATCTGCTATTGTCCCCCATTTCCACTGGCATACAGTTTTGTTCAGCTCATAACTGTTTTCTTTCTCTCTCTGTCGTCCGGTGGTCACAGCATGAGTGTGAAAAACCTCTCTCACTCTCTCTCTCAGTTAATGTCACCTCTCCTGACTCTTACTGACATCTGACTCTTACTGAGCCCCCTCTCTTTCCGTTTACTGTAACCATCATCCTCACTTACTGAGCTCTCGCCAATGTCTATGGAATTTGAAAAGTAGTGGACATTTGGTCTGTCCTCCCAGTCTTCCACAGATGTCGTTTCTTGGTCTGGTCTGGACTGGCCTTGATTTGGCCCAAACATAGATGTCTTTGTTTCACAAGTTTGGACAGCACAGAACAGTACAGTAACAGTACAGTACAGAACAGACAGTAAAGTAGGTACAGTAGAGTATAGATCAGTACAGTACTGTTTGAGCAGAGTTCAGTACAGTAGAGCACAGTATTATATTGTTATTTTTTATTGAACCTTTATTTAACTAGGCAAGTCAGTGAAGAACAAATTCATATTTACAATGACGGCCAAACCCGGACGACGCTGGGCCAATTGTGCGCCTGGAATTTGATCCGGACCAACCAAATGTAATCTTATTTGGGGGCAGAGCTCATTTGAATAATAGCCCGTGTGTAGAATAATACCCAAATATGCAAAGGAGGATATTGCATATGTATATCTTTGTACCTATTCAGGACACATCACAATGAAGAGAATGGTATTGGTATCCATAATTATGCATTTCTGTATAGTACAGATCAGGGACACATGATGAAATTTTGTTACTGTAATTCTGTCATTGAGCGTAAATGCACTTCACTTACTCTAGTTCAATAACCAAAAGAGTCAAGGTGTTATGTCATAGCTGACATCTGCAGACATCTTTGAATCGTAATTCGTAGCAGATATTTAATCAAATCAAATTTTATTTGTCACATACACATGGTTAGCAGATGTTAGTGCGAGTGTAGCGAAATGCTTGTGCTTCTAGTTCCGACAATGCAGTAATAACCAACAAGTAATCTAGCTAACAATTCCAGAACCACTACCTTATAGACACAAGTGTAAGGTGATAAAGAATATGTACATAAAGATATATGAATGAGTGATGGTACAGAGCGGCATAGGCAAGATAGAGTAGATGGTATTGAGTGCAGTATATACATATGAGATGAGTATGTAAACAAAGTGGCATAGTTAAAGTGGCTAGTGATACATGTATTACATAAGGATGCAGTAGATGATATAGAGTACAGTATATACGTATACATATGAGATGAATAATGTAGGGTATGTAAACATTATATTAGGTAGCATTGTTTAAAGTGGCTAGTGATATATTTTACATCATTTCCCATCAATTCCCATTATTAAAGTGGCTGGAGTTGAGTCAGTGTCAGTGTCAGTGTGTTGGCAGCAGCCACTCAATGTTAGTGGTGGCTGTTTAACAGTCTGATGGCCTTGAGATAGAAGCTGTTTTTCAGTCTCTCGGTCCCAGCTTTGATTCACCTGTACTGACCTCGCCTTCTGGATGATAGCGGGGTGAACAGGCAGTGGCTCGGGTGGTTGCTGTCCTTGATGATCTTTATGGCCTTCCTGTGACATCGGGTGGTGTAGGTGTCCTGGAGGGCAGGTAGTTTGCCCCCGGTGATGCGTTGTGCAGACCTCACTACCCTCTGGAGAGCCTTATGGTTGTGGGCGGAGCAGTTGCCGTACCAGGCGGTGATACAGCCCGACAGGATGCTCTCGATTGTGCATCTGTAGAAGTTTGTGAGTGCTTTTGGTGACAAGCCGAATTTCTTCAGCCTCCTGAGGTTGAAGAGGCGCTGCTGCGCCTTCTTCACGATGCTGTCTGCGTGGGTGGACCAATTCAGTTTGTCTGTGATGTGTACGCCGAGGAACTTAAAACTTACTACCCTCTCCACTACTGTTCCATCGATGTGGATAGGGGGGTGTTCCCTCTGCTGTTTCCTGAAGTCCACAATCATCTCCTTAGTTTTGTTGACGTTGAGTGTGAGGTTATTTTCCTGACACCACACTCCGAGGGCCCTCACCTCCTCCCTGTAGGCCGTCTCGTCGTTGTTGGTATTCAAGCCTACCACTGTTGTGTCGTCCGCAAACTTGATGATCGAGTTGGAGGCGTGTGTGGCCGCGCAGTCGTGGGTGAACAGGGAGTACAGGAGAGGGCTCAGAACGCACCCTTGTGGAGCCCCAGTGTTGAGGATCAGCGGGGTGGAGATGTTGTTGCCTACCCTCACCACCTGGGGGCGGCCCGTCAGGAAGTCCAGTACCCAGTTGCACAGGGTGGGGTCGAGACCCAGGGTCTCGAGCTTGAGGACGAGCTTGGAGGGCACTATAGTGTTAAATGCCGAGCTGTAGTCGATGAACAGCATTCTCACATAGGTATTCCTCTTGTCCAGATGGGTTAGGGCAGTGTGCAGTGTGGTTGAGATTGCATCGTCTGTGGACCTATTTGGGCGGTAAGCAAATTTGAGTGGGTCTAGGGTGTCAGGTAGGGTGGAGGTGATATGGGTGGAGGTGATATGGTCCTTGACTAGTCTCTCAAAGCACTTCATGGTGAGTGCTACGGGGCGGTAGTCGTTTAGCTCAGTTACCTTAGCTTTCTTGGGAACAGGAACAATGGTGGCCCTCTTGAAGCATGTGGGAACAACAGACTGGGATAGGGATTGATTGAATATGTCCGTAAACACACCAGCCAGCTGGTCTGCGCATGCTCTGAGGGCGCGGCTGGGGAAGCCATCTGGGCCTGCGGCCTTGCGAGGGTTGACACGTTTAAATGTTTTCCTCACGTCGGCTGCAGTGAAGGAGAGTCCGCATGTTTTAGTTGCGGGCCGTGTCAGTGGCACTGTATTGTCCTCAAAGCGGGCAAAAAAGTTATTTAGTCTGCCTGTGAGCAAGACATCCTGGTCCGTGACGGTGCTGGTTTTCATTTTGTAATCCGTGATTGACTGTAGACTCTGCCACATACCTCTTGTGTCTGAGCCGTTGAATTGAGATTCTACTTTGTCTCTATACTGACGCTTAGCTTGTTTGATTGCCTTGCGGAGGGAATAGTTACACTGTTTGTATTTGGTCATGTTTCCAGTCACCTTGCCCTGATTAAAAGCAGTGGTTCGCGCTTTCAGTTTCACACGAATGCTGCCATCAATCCACGGTTTCTGGTTTGGGAATGTTTTAATCGTTGCTATGGGAACGACATCTTCAACGCACGTTCTAATGAACTCGCACACCGAATCAGCGTATTTGTCAATGTTGTTGTCTGACGCAATACGGAACATATCCCAGTCCACGTGATGGAAGCAGTCTTGGAGTGTGGAATCAGATTGGTCGGACCAGCGTTGAACAGACCTCAGCGCGGGAGATTCTTGTTTTAGTTTCTGTCTGTAGGCAGGAATCAACAAAATGGAGTCATGGTCAGCTTTTCCGAAAGGAGGGCGGGGCAGGTCCTTATATGCGTCGCGGAAGTTGGAATAGCAATGATCCAAGGTTTTTCCAGCCCTGGTTGCGCAATCGTTATGCTGATAAAATTTAGGGAGTCTTGTTTTCAGATTAGCCTTGTTAAAATCCCCAGCTACAATGAATGCAGCCTCCGGATATATGGATTCCAGTTTGCAAAGAGTCAAATAAAGTTCGTTCAGAGCCATCGATGTGTCTGCTTGGGGGGGAATATATACGGCTGTGATTATAATCGAAGAGAATTCCCTTGGTAGATAATGCGGTCTACATTTGATTGTGAGGAATCCTAAATCAGGTGAACAGAAGGACTTGAGTTCCTGTATGTTGTTTTGGCCACACCACGTCACGTTAACCATAAGGCATACGCCCCCGCCCCTCTTCTTACCAGAAAGATGTTTGTTTCTGTCGGCACGATGCGTGGAGAAACCAGCTGGCTGCACAGTCTCCGATAGCGTCTCTTCAGTGAGCCATGTTTCCGTGAAGCAAAGAACGTTACAGTGTCAGAAAGTCATATTCTTGGTCGTACTGATGGTGAGTTGACGCTGCTCTTATGTTCAGTAGTTCTTCTCGACTGTATGTAATGAAACCTAAGATGACCTGGGGTACCAATGTAAGAAATAACACGTAAAAAAACTAAAAACTGCATAGTTTCCTAGGAACGCGAAGCGAGGCGGCCATCTCTGTCGGCGCCGGAAGTGTAACATAAAAAAACTGAGGGAGATTTTACCAAAACTCGCTTAACAAAGTTTGCATCTGCACAGGTATTTCAATCAGAGGTGTCATGCCAATAGGGAGCACATGGGCATGTGCCCCCTCCGATTTGTCCATATATGCAGTACCAGTCAAAAGTTTGGACACACCTACTCATTCAAGGGTTTTTCGTTATTCTTTACTATTTTATACATTGTAGAGTTATAGTGAAGACATAAACTATGAAATAACACATGGAATATTGTAGTAACCCAAAAGGTTTTCAACAAATCAAAATATATTTTATATTTGAGATTCTTCAAAGTAGCCACCCTTTGCCTTCATGAAAGTTTTGCACACTCTTGGCATTCTCTAAACCAGCTTCACCTGGAATGCTTTTCCAACAGTCTTGAAGGAGTTCCCACATATGCTGAGCACCCCATCACACTCCTAGGTCAAATAGCCCTTACACAGCCTGGGGGTGTGTTGGGTCATTGTGCTGTTGAAAAACAAATGATAGTCCCTCTAAGCACAAATCAGATGGGACGGTGTATCACTGCAGAATGCTGTGGTAGCCATGTTGGTTAAGTGTGCCTTGAATTCTAAATAGATCACAGACAGGGTCACAAGCAAAGCACCCCCACACCATCACACCTCCTCCTCCATGCTTCACAGTGGGAACCTAACATGCAGAGATCATCCGTTCACCTACTCTGCATCTCACAAACGCATGGTGGTTGGAACCAAAAATCTCAAATTTGGACTCATCAGAACAAAGGACAGTTTTCCACCGGTCTAATGTCCATTGCTCGTGCTTCTTGGCCCAAGCAAGTCTCTTCTTCTTATTGGTGTCCTTTAGTAGTGGTTTCTTTGCAGCATTTCAACCATGAAGGCCTGATTCAAGCTGTCTCCTCTGAACAGTTGACGTTGAGATGTGTCTGTTACTTGAACTTTGAAGCATTTATTTGGGCTGCAATTTCTGCGTGTGGTAACTCTAACGAACATATCCTCTGCATCAGAGGAAACTCTGAGTCTTCCTTTCCTGTGGCGGTACTCATGAAAGCCAGTTTATCATAGTGTTTGATGATTTGCACTTGAAAAAAACGTTCAAAGTTCTCTACATTTTCGAGATTGACTGACCTTCACCTGTTGAGGCGATGGGTTCCACACAGGGAACCCCACCCTCCCGTTCAGCTGAATAGGTGGTGCAGGGAATGCAAAAATATTCTTTAGAAACATTTAACCTCCACACATTAACAAATCCAATACCTCAAATGAAAGATAAACACCTTGTTCATCTACCAAGCGTGTCAGATTTTAAAAATGTTTTACAGCGAAAACACAACATATATTTATGTTAGACCACCACCAAACCAAAGAAAAAACGTAGCCATTTTTTCAGCAAAAGATAAAATGACAAATGCAGGATTTAAAAAAAAAATCAATCACTAACCTCTTGAAAATCTTCATCAGATGACAGTCATATGACATGTTACACAGTACATTTATGTTTTGTTCGATAATATGCATTTTATATCCTTAAATCTCGGTTTACATTGACGCCATGTTCAGAAAATCCTCCAAAATATCCGGAGGAATTATAGAAAGCTACACAAGATAATAGAAATACTCATCATAAACTTTGACTAAAGATACATGTTCTACATATAATTAAAGATACACTGGTTCACTTTCACAAAACAGCCCTGATTGTCTGGAAAAAGCCTAACATTGCAATAATCTGGGTGCTCAGACGTAACAATATTTCTCTGCCATGTTGGAGTCAACAGAAATACAAAATTACAACATAACTATTCCCTTACCTTTGATGATCTTTCATCAGAATGTAGTGCAAGGAGTACAACAATAGTACAATAGTACAACAATACATCGTTTTGTTCCATAATGCTCAATTCTAGTGTCCAAGTAGCAGCATTTGCTATCACTTTCAGCTCACATGCCCAAAAAAGGACTTCATAACTTTGCATGAAAACCCCCAAAAGACACATTACAGGTCGAAGAAACTGGTCAAACTAAATGCAGAATTTTATTTGACCTTTATTTAACTAGGCAAGTCAGTTAAGAACAAATTCTTATTTTCACAGCCTAGGAACAGTGGGTTAACTGCCTGTTCAGGGGCAGAACGACCCTCGGGGATTTGAACTTGCAACCTTCTGGTTACTAGTCCAACTCTCTAACCACTAGGCTACCCTGCCGCCCCAGAAACAATCTTCAGGATGTTATAATCAACTATATCCAATAACATTCCAACCGGATCCTTCGTTTTCATCTGGGGCTGATTGGAACAGCCGTAGCACTCAAACAGAGATGCATCACAACAAAATGGCATTCTCTTGCGACACCTACTACTTTCCTTCCCATTAGATCAAAGTTCACAGCAAATGTTCCATTACACTTTCTACTGAATGAGGACATCTAGTGGAAGACGTAGGAAGTGTTTCCAGATCCATAACTTGTTGGGAAGGGAGGGGCGATGACGTCAACTTTCAGGATTTCAAAACTTGTTTGGAAGATTGCCTGCCCTGTGAGTTCTGTTATACTCACAGACATAATTCAAACAGTTTTAGAAACTTCAGAGTGTTTTCTATCCATGCATATATTAGCAATTTAGGACAGATTTTGATGCAGTTCACTATGGGCACGCAATTCATCCAAAGTGGAAATACTGCCCCCTATCTCTAACTGATGGACTTTCACTTTTCTTTGCTTATTTGAGCTGTTCTTGCCATGATATGGACATGGTATTTTACCAACTAGGGCTATCTTCTATACACCACCCCTACCTTGTCACAACAATACTGATTGTCTCAAATGCATTAAGGAAAGAAATTCCACAAATGGACTTTTAACAAGGCACACCTGAACTGGTTGACAGAATGCCAAGAGTGTGCAAAGCTGTCATCAAGGCATAAGGGTGGTTACTTTGAATTATCTCAAATATGGAAATCTTTTTTTGGTTTCTACATGATTCCATATTTGTTATTTCATAGTTTTGATGTCCAGAAAATAGGAAAGAAAAACCCTTTAAGCTTCAGACGCTTTACAGAGCTCTGGAAATGCAAATCGCTAAATGCTAATAGTATTAGTTAACTCAAACGTTCATTAAAATACACATGCAGGGTATCGAATTAAAGCTACACTCGTTGTGAATCCAGGCAACAAGTCAGATTTTAAAATGCTTTTCGGCGAAAGCATGAGAAGCTATTATCTGATAGCATGCACCAATACACTACAACACAAAAGCCATCGTAAACAAAATAATTAGCATTTGGGCGTTACACAAACCGCACAATAAAATAGAAAACAGTCATTACCTTTCACCATCTTCTTTGTTGGCACTCTTAGATGTCCCATAAACACTATTGGGTCTTTATTTCGATTAAATCGGTCCATATAAAGCCAAGATTTCGTTATATGTAGACTGTGTGATAAACGAAAAAAACAGCATTTTCAAAACGTAACGTCATTTTTTAAAATTCAAAAAGTTGGATAAACTTTCACAAAACACTTGAAATACGTTTGTAATGCAACCAGCGATAAAATTCATCAGGAGCGATGTAAAGATCATTAGCTGTCCGTCTGGAAAAATGTCCGGCTAGGAAAATATCCGGTCCTAGACCTGAAGAAATATGGTGCCTTGCATGTGTTTGACCAAGAAAAACTCGAAGGAAATGACAAGACTCTAGACACCGTGTGAAGCTGTAGGTACTGCAACCTCAGTCAATTAATTGTGGTTCACCTTTATCAATGGGTTCAAGTAGCGCATGGATATATTTTCCATTTTCAGTGATCAGTTTTTCCTGTGCTTTTCGATGTAAATGCCGTTCTGGTAAAGCCACAGCAGTGATTTAACCAGTTTTATAAACGTCTGAGTGTTTTCTATCCACACAGACTAAGCAAATGCATATACTATATTCCTGGCATGAGTAGCAGGGCGCTGAAATGTTGCGCGATTTTTAACAGAATGTTCAAAAAGTAGAGGTGGATGAAACTTTTGACTGGTACTGTATCTAGAATTAAAACCGTCTCACAGCCCTTTGTCTCCTGTTTTGCCTGCCGTCCTGTACCTGCCTGAATCTGATATGGATTACAGACTTTTGCCTGCCTTGACTGACCTTTTGCCTGCCCCTGCCCCTATCCACCTGTGTCTGCATCTGGGTCTTAGCCTGAGCCGTGATAACGGGTGACTTTGGACAAGAAATTACCGGGCAGAGATTACAATCTATACAATCACACTTCTCCTTTTTTATCATCTCAGATAGGCCTTTTCAGGGAGAATCAAGATTTTAGTTCTATATCCAAATAAGCCTAGGTCCATTCATATGCAATTTTACCTGGTCCTACTCCCGGACAAAGACAAAAATATCACTATCAACAAGGCAGGTCCTACAGGCCCTAGTTTTGTCGCGCCTGGACTACTGTTCAGAAATTTGGTCACGTGCCACAATGAGGAAACTTGCAATTGGCTCAGAACAGGGAAGCATGGCTGACTCTTGGATGTACACAGAGAGCAAACGTTAATAATATGCATGTCCTGGCTCAAAGTGGAGGAGAGATTGACTTCATCACTACTTGTACTTATGAGAGGTATTGCCGTGTTGAATGCACTGAGCTGTCTGTTTGAACTACTGGCACACATTTCGGACATCCGTGTATACCCTGTCCCCATGTCCAGAACAGACTACGGGAGGCGCACGGTACTACATATCCATGACTACATTGAACTCTCGGCAAGACGGAGCTGCTCTTCCTCCCGGGGAAGGACTGCCCGTTCCATGATCTCGCCATCACGGTTGACAACTCCATTGTGTCCTCCTCCCAAGTAGAACCTTGGCGTGATCCTGGACAACACCCTGTCGTTCTCAACTAACATCAAGGCGGTGGCCCGTTCTTGTAGGTTCATGCTCTACAACATCCAAGAGTACGACCCTGCCTCACACAGGAAGCAGCGCAGGTCCTAATCCAGGCACTTGTCATCTCCCGTCTGGATTACTGCAACTCGCTGTTGGCTGGGCTCCCTGCCTGTGCCATTAAACCCCTACAACTCATCCAGAACGGCAGCCCGTCTGGTGTTCAACCTTCCCAAGCTCTCTCCACTGGCTTGAAGCTCGCATCCGCTACAAGCACGGAGCTGTGAGGGGAACGGCACCTCAGTACCTCCAGGCTCTGATCAGGCCCTACACCCAAACAAGGCACTGCGTTCATCCACCTCTGGCCTGCTCGCCTCCCTACCACTGAGGAAGTACAGTTAGCCCAGTCAAAACTGTTCGCTGCTCTGGCCCCCAATGGTGGAACAAACTCCCTCACGACGCCAGGACAGCGGAGTCAATCACCACCTTCCGGAGACACCTGAAACCCCACCTCTTTCAGGAATACCTAGGATAGGATAAAGTAATCCTTCTCACCCCCCCCCTTAAAAGATTTAGATGCACTATTGTAAAGTCGCTGTTCCACTGGATGTCTTAAGGTGAACGCACCAATTTGTAAGTCGCTCTGGATAAGAGCGTCTGCTAAATGACTTAAATGTAAATGTAAAAAACTCTATTCCACATCAAGTAACTCATGCAAGCAGTAAAATAAAATGTAATTTTTTAAATAAAAATACACCTTATGGTACAATGAGGACTGTGAAGCAACACAAACACAGGGACAGACGCATGCATAAACACACACAATAACATATGCACTATACACACACGTACACATGGAGTTTGTGTTGTAGATATGTGGTAGTGGAGTAGGGGCCTGAGGGCACAGACTTGGTGTGTTTGTGAAATCTGTTGTGAATGTGTTGTAAGGTGTTTAAAATGGTATAACTGCCTCAATTTTGCTGGACCCTAGGAAGAGTAGCTGCTGCCTTGGCAAACTATCACAGATTACAAAGGGAAACCCAGCCTTGGGCTGCCCAGCGATGCGAGTCTACCAGATGAGCTAAAGGCCTTCTATGCCCGCTTTGATGCAAGCAACACAGAACCATGCAACAACTGTTCTAGATGCCTATGTGATCTCGCTCTCCGTATTGGGGTAGAACAGGTTAAACAGGTGACCTTTAAACAGGTTGACATTCACAAGGCTGCAAGGCCAGACGGAATACCAGGACGCGAACTCAGAGCGTGCGCCGACCAGCTGGCAAGTGTCATCACTGATATTTTCAACCTATGTCCGAACCCGTTTGTAATACCAACTTGTTTCAAACAGATCACCATAGTCTCCTTGCCCAAAAACACCAAGGAAACCTGCCCAAATGAGAATCGCCCTGTAGCACTCACATCTATAGCCATGAAATTCTTTGAAAGGCTGGTCATGGCTCACATCAACACCATCATCCCAGACACCCTGGACCCACTCCAATTTGCATACCACCCAAACAGATCAACAGATGAGGGTGTTTGCTTAGTCCCCTCCTGGTTCACCCACAACTGCATGGCCGAGCACGACTCCAACACCATCAAGTTTGTCATAGACGATGGGGCACCCTACAGAGAGACGGTCAGAGACCTGTCTGTGTTGTGCCAGGACCACAACCTCTCCCTCAACATCAGAAAGACAAAGGAGCTGATCGTGGACTACAGGAAATGGAGGGGCGATCATGCCCCCATCCATATCGATGGGCTGTAGTTGAGGGGGTCGAGAACTTCAAGTTCCTGGGTGTCCACATCACTAAGGAATCAACACACACCCAAGCAGTTGTGTAGAGGGCAAGTCAGTGCCTCTTCTCCCTCAGGAGGCTGAAAAGATTTTGCATGGGCCCTCAGCTCCTCAAAAAGTTCCCCAGCTGCACCATTGAGAGCATCTTGACTGGCTGCATCATCGCTTGGTATGGCAGCTACAAGGCAAGGTGCTACAGTGGGGGGTGAGTAGGGTCAAGTACCGCACTGGGCCAAGCCCCCTGCCATCCAAGCCCTCTACACCAGCCGGTGTCAGAAGAAGGCACCAAAAATGGTGAAAGACTCCAGACACCCAAGCCATAAACTGATGTCTCTGCTACCGCATGGCAAGCGATATAGTTGTGTAGCGGGCACGTCAGCTTCTACCCCCAAGCCATAAGATTGCTAAACAAGAATGCTAACTAGCTCATCAAATGGCTACATGGACTACCTGCATTGACCATTTTTAGCACGATCTCTCTTGCATTGACTCTATGCACACACACTGGACTCTACCCACACACTCACACATACAGTACTTACAATGACATCCCAACAAAGACATACACTATATATGCCCACACATTTATACTGATGCCACACACACATAGCAGGCGCACTCATGCATACTGACACCACACACACACCCATCCACAAGCACACGCTGCTGCTACTGTCTATTATCTATCCTGTTGTCTAGTCACCTTCATTACCTCATACCCCTGCACATCGACTCGGTACTAGTTCAACCTGTATATAGCCATGCTACTTTTACATACATTGTTATTATTTGTTATTCACTGTGTATTTATTCATCATGTCACTTTCTATTTCTTAACTATGCATTGTTGGAAACGGACCCGTAAGTAAGCATTTCACTGTTAGTGTCACATCTGCTTCTGCAACGCCCTCTACTGCTTATCCTGTGTCTTCTTGACCTGCCGCCACTCCCCCCGTGTGTGATTGGGTGGGCAGAGACAGGTGTGCTGGAGTCAGAGCAGATCCCCACCAGCTGCAACCTGTTCCATAATCAAGACCTCTACAAATACTCAGCCCTGCCACTTCCACACTGCCAGATCATAATCTCTGCTCAGTCAGTCTTAATTTCTAGCCGGTTGTTACTATTCAGATCCTGTTGTGCATGTTTTCCTTGCCTGATGATGTTTTCCTCTCCGCTACAGATCTGCCCACTCTCGTCCATGTCTTGTCATCCTGCTACTCTGTCCTGGATTCGACACTACTACTCCCTTGGATTCCTCTCCGGACCTGCTTACCCTGTCCCAACCCTTCTCGCTCCAGCCTCAGGCTCTACTATTGAAGTTGCTGGTCCGTCTGTGGAGAGTAGTTCATCAGCAGTCTCTAGTTGTGTTCCCCAGAAATGTTTTGTCATACCCATGGTATACGGTCTGATATACTACGGCTGTCAGCCAATCAATATTCAGGGCTCGAACCACCCAGTTTATAATAATGTCTTTTAATTATTTTATTCTTATTTGGACCCCAGGAAGAGTAAATACTACAATGCAATTAACCTGTTGCGACGAGCCATCCCGGATCCGGGATCGTGAATACAGCCTCAAGCTCATTACCATAACGCAACATTAACTATTCATGAAAATCGCAAATGAAATGAAATCAATATGCTAGCTCTCAAGCTTAGATTTTTTTGCGTGGCATTTAGCGTAGCATTTAGCGTTAGCATTCAGCAGGCAACATTTTCACAAAAACCAGAAAAGCATTCAAATAAAATAATTTACCTTTGAAGAACTTCGGATGTTTTCAATGAGGAGACTCAGTTAGATAGCAAATGTTCAGTTTTTCCTGAAATATTATTTGTTTAGGACAAATCGCTCCGTTTTCTGCGTCACGTTTAACTACGAAAAAAACCTGTATCCAGGATTGTGTAAATCTATCCGCAAGCTCATTAGCATAACGCAACGTTAACTATTCATGAAAATCGCAAATGAAATGAAATAAATCTATTTGCTCTCAAGCTTAGCCTTTTGTTAACAACACTGTCATCTCAGATTTTCAAAAATATGCTTCTCAACCATAGCATAACAAGCATTTGTGTAACAGTATTGATAGCCTAGCATAGGATTATGCCTGACATTCAGCATGCAACATTTTCACAAAAACAAGAAAAACATTCAAATAAAATAATTTACCTTTGAAGAACATCGGATGTTTTCAATGAGGAGACTCTCAGTTAGATAGCAAATGTTCAGTTTTTACAAAAAGATTATTTGTGTTGACAAATCGCTCCATTTTCTTCATCACGTTTGGGTAAGAAAAACCCGAAAATTAAGTCATTAAAACGCAAACTTTTTTCCAAATTAACTCCATAATAGCGACAGAAACATGGCAAACTGATGTTTAGAATCAATCCTCAAGGTGTTTTTCACATATATAGACGATAAAATCCATCGTGGCAGTTGACTTTCTCTTCTGAAGAAATGGAACGCGCATGGACCTAAAGATTACGCAATAATTTCGACACAGGACACCGGGCGGACACCTGGTAAATGTAGTCTCTTATGGTCAATCTTCCAATGATATGCCTACAAATACGTCACAATGCTGCAGACACCTTGGAGAAACGACACAAAGGGCAGGCTCATTCCTGGCGCATTCACAGCCATATAAGGAGACATTGGAACACAGCGCCTTCAGAATCTGGGGCATTTCCTGTATGAAACTTCATCTTGGTTTCGCCTGTAGCATTAGTTCTGGGGCACTCACAGATAATATCTTTGCAGTTTTGGAAACGTCAGAGTTTTTTTCTTTCCAAAGCTGTCAATTACATGCATAGTCGAGCATCTTTTCGTGACAAAATATCTTGTTTAAAACGGGAACGTTTTTTATCCAAAAATTAAAAGAGCGCCCCCTATCTCGAAGAAGTTAAAGAGAGTATCAGAGTCCAGCTAATGACCACCAGGAGACACCATAAAATGCACAATATGTGGCTACGGTGATGACTCAGGGTGATGTAAGGGCTGAGGCGGACAGTATGACAACAAAACATCTTCGATCATGGTCAAACAAAGGTTTTAAGTGATGTATAAAACATATACAGTCCTAGTGGAATAAATTAAACCTATGTGTGAACATGTATACTGCAAGCCTGCATTCTACCAGGACGTGGAGTTCTACAGAAAATCATCAAAATTCAATACCCTTATCGTTAAAACCCCTTCTCTTTGGCACCCGAGTCATGCAATTCACCGTGGTGGAGATCCACACTCAGTCATTACAAGAAAACAAATGTAGGAAGAGGGGGAAACTATTAGGTCTTGGCCAGGATAGGTGATTACTTTTACATAACATGGACACCTGCTACCATCTGCTATTGGATATACAGTGCCTTTGGAAAGTATTCAGACCATAACTTTTTCTACATTTTGTTACGTTACAGCCTTATTCTAAAACTGATTCAATTGTTTTTTTACTCAAAGCAAAAGCAAGTTTTATTAAAATAATTTATTAAAATAAAAAATATCAAGTTCAGACCTTTTACTCAGTACTTTGTTGAAGCACCTTTGGCAGCGGTTACAGCAGCGAGTCTCCTTGGGTATGACGCTACAAGCTTGGCACACCTGTATTTGGTGAGTTTCTCCCATTCTTCTCTGCAGATCATCTCAAGCTCTGTCAGGTTGGATCAGGAGCGTCGCTGCACAGCTATTTTCAGATCTCTCCAGAGATGTTCGATCGGGTTCAAGTCCAGGCTCTTGCTGGGCCAGTAAAGGACATTCAGACACTTGAATCACTTTGTCATTATGGGGTATTGTGTGTAGATTGCTGAGGATAAAAAAAAATTATTTTTAGAATAAGGCTGTAACACAACAACATTTAAAAAGTCAAGGGGTCTCAGTACTTTCCGTAGACACATTCCTCTCTCCAACTCATCTGTCATTTTTTTCTTGCTCTGCCTGTTTCTCACACACACTTTTCAGCAGTTTCAGTGATTCATTCTGGCATACTGGTCACGGTTGAAATTGGTTAATCTGCTTGGCAATATGACTTTCACCTTCTGCATTCTGTTGTCACGATCGTCGTCCTCCAATCCCTTCCAGCCAGGATCTCCTCCCATGTGTAGCAACCCTTGCCGTCCAAAACGTCCTCCCATGTCCAGGAGTCCCGACATCTCTGCTGCTGCCCGTTACCACGCCGCTTGGTCCTTTTGTGGTGGGTCACGATCGTCGTCCTCCTCATCTGAGGAGGAGTAGTTGGACCGATCGGAGGACCAAAATGCAGCGTGATATGTGTTCATCGTGAATTGAATAATCAGAGAACACTTGAACAAACTATACTAAACGATAAACAAACACCGACCGTGAAGCTATTTACAAAATGTGCTGACACAAGCAACTAACATAGACAATCACCCACAATGACAAAACAGGCTACCTAAATATGGTTCCCAATCAGAGGCAACAACTAACACCTGCCTCTGATTGAGAACCATCTCAGGCCAAACACAGAAACAGACAAACTAGACCTCCAACATAGAATGCCCACTCAGATCACACCCTGACCAAATAAAACATAGAAACATACATCGCAAACTATGGTCAGGGCGTGACATCTGTGTGTTTTTTCTTACGGTTTACTGTAGCTGTAAACGAGACGCATTGAGAGGTACCATCAGGCAACACTGCTGAGTGTGTCAGATACCTTTGGAAGCTTTGAGAAGAGTCAACGTTTTTGTGTGTGCGCGTGTGTGTTTGTATGCGTGCGTGTGTTATGTGGTTTGAGTGTAGACCGATGAACGAGAGGGTAAGGAGGAGGTGAGAGACAGAGGGAGAGAAAGAAGAATGTGTAAGAGAGGGAAAGAAATAGAGACGGGGGGGGGCTTAGAGACATTATGTATAGAGAGAAAAAGACAGAGGGGAGGGAGAATGAGGATGAATGTGTGTGTGTGTGTGTTTATGTTGTGTGCTGTCTAAGAACATTGTTCACAACAGAGGGAAGTCACTTACACTAACATCCGGAACCCTCCAAACTCCCTCTCCTCATTGCGCTGAGTTGATGGGTGTCGTTTCCAACACCTATCCCTGTGTCTCACCACATTCTCCTATCTAATAAAGAGAAGTGGCAGAGTGAAAGAGATTAATATAATGTTGTCCTTGCCGTCAATACCCTGTCCTGTCTCTTAACTCCTCTGCATGGCAATATTCAAATACATCTGTCGCAGTTTTCACTGAGATGAGATTACATTTGGTGGTAATGGGATGCCATTCTGTAAGCAGAAATAATTTACCATCTGTTTCATTCCTGCTTTCTTTCTGTTTTCACTCTCTCTTCCTCCTCCCTTCCCCTCCCTCTCATCTGTCTCTCCTCTTTCATCATGTAACAGCCCATAACTCCACTGTGTGTTTCTGTGAAAAATTGCATTCCACCTGATACAATCTCCAGTTACAGTATTTTGTATTGGACATTGCATTGTTTTGGATAATGGGATGGCCCATTCATCTAAAATGTTATGGTTATTTTTCTCAATGTCTGTGTGGATTCTTTTGGATGAGTAAAAACCGAGCCTCGTATCATACAGGGACACAGTGGTGGGCTGCAGTATACTGTACTATAGCTCCACTCAGGAGCAGAGGGGGGCAAGACGCCTACGTTACCCAGACTGCCTGTGGGCTGTGTGGGCAGCAGCACTGTTTGATAATGCACTCTAAATAATTCATTAACTTTTATTCTCATTTAACAACTGCTCTTATGAAAAATAACAGTCTGGACAATGTCAACACAGCAGCAGAGCAGCACAGTATTTCCCCCTAAGAGGCATTAGAAGAAAAATTTGTTTCAATGTCAGACTTTATGTAGCTGGCCATAAATGGATGTACCGTTTTACTTTATGGGTTGGTTACTAACCCATTGCTTTCTACTTCAATACAGATATAATACGATTAGGCTATTATTTTTTATTTTTTTATTTTGTTGTTGAATTTTACCTCCTTTTTCTCCCCAATTTCGTGGTATCCAATTGTTAGTAGTTACTATCTTGTCTCATCGCTACAACTCCCGTACGTGCTCGGGAGAGAAGAAGGTCGAGAGCCATGCGTCCTCCGAAACACAACCCAAAGTTGGTTGGCCCTCTTTGATGTCACGTAGGTTGATGCATTGCCATTTTTTTTCATAAAGCCCTTTTACAAAAAGTCCCACTGTACCTAACATCTTTACTAAACTTTAGACATCTCGTCTCGGGAATGGTTAACTATGGAAATTCCTTTGGTCTCTACTGAGTTAGGTAAATAAGCTTTTAGCTTTCTTGCACCTCATTTGTAGAACATTTTCATCTTAAATGTGATATTTTGGTGCCTCGAGGGCAATTCAGAAGCCTGATTGAGGACCTTATTACTGATGAATGTGTTAGTTTTATATGACCATGTTGTTCTTTCTGCTTGCATTTTGTATTTTGATGTGTCTATTTTCTGTAATTTATGTAATTCAGGGCTCATCTGTAAAAGAGACCTTGGTCTCAGTATGAAAAATAAAAAATTGTATTTCTCTACCCTAAAACAGGAAAATGCTCATATCGCTCCTATGACTTGAATTGCATTTGTGCCACAAATGCTAAATGTTAGTATGTGGAAACAGTGCCAGTGAAACTAAACCAAAGCTTGGATTGCTGTCATACCGTGTTCATAGACTGCTTGCAGGTAAGACAACCCATGTGTAATTTCGTTGTCTGGGTGAATTATCCCTTTAATAAAGACAGATAGAGACAATTTCTTCAAAACATGGTTCAAAAAGAAATGCTGCTCTTATGGAATCAAAGGCATTTGGTGTGTCATCATAGTGAAAGGGAAAGGGAAAGGGGGATACCTTGTCAGTTGCACAACTGAATGCATTCAACTGAAATGTGTCATCCGCATTTAACCCAACACCTGGTCGGACTCACTCAAGTGTAAAAAAACTTGAACTTTTTCAATGCTGATTTGAATGTCATTGTCAGAGTCTATCTAGAAGATAGCGAAGGAGTCAGGCGCTGTGTCCTACAGGTAAGAGTAAAAAAAAACACTGTGTTTACTCAATCCAAGAACGTAACAAAAATTCTGTTACAAAACAAGGACAAAACAGGACTGGAACTCCAACACACGAAAGACAATCATGCACAAAACAGAAAGGGAAACCAGATGGTTAAATAAGGAACATAATTATGAGATGGGATCCAGGTGTGTAAACAGACATAACGAAAGGAAAAATGAAACATGGATCGGTGGCAGCTAGAAAGCCGGTGACATCGACCGCCGAATGCCGCCCGAACAAGGAGAGTCATTGAGAAAACAGGTGTTTCTTTCTGAATTTAAAATGAATCCTAGAAGTAATCCTCTAGTTTTACAAAAGTATCTGTAATCGGATTACATGTTTTTTGCTGGTAACGTAACGGATTACAGTTATTTGGTAATCAGTTACATGTAACTGAGTACATGTAATCCGTTATTCTCCAACCCTGATGACTTAATTTCATGTTATTTTAATTTAGCAACTGTTATTGTGTACCTTCACTCTTGTTAGTTCCATCTTCTGTCTTTAATGAACTATAAAGCCACTATTCATATGAGAACAAAAGCATGTCTGGACAATGTCAGCATACCTTTAACAGTCTTTTGTGTCAAACAATCTTCAATTTTTTGTTAATTGATCAAATTATATTATTATCTAAAAACAGTTAGTTTGCCTAGAAACGGTCAACAGTTGTGTCCCTTCACACTCTTTCATTCCCTTCCATCCTTTGTTTTCAACTAATCAAGTTTTACTTCCATAAAGCAGCTGTATGAAAACCAAAAACTTCTCTAAGCTTGCCAGAATGCCCACGGTTACAGTCTAGCTTCACTGAACTTGTTTCACTGTCTTTACTCAGTGCTGTGAGAGTGAGCTAATCTGACGTAGTGGGATTGTGAAGGGAGCAGCTGTAGGGGTTTCTCTTTCTGGTAACTAGAAGCCGGGAGCGATCAGAGTTCTCCTGCTGCCCACTCCACGGGCCTTTTATCTGCTTGCCAGAGCGTGATATTCTCTGACGGCATCCAAAGCCAACATCACAATGTGGCTAAGCACTGTACTGTGAGGACACCGTCTGGAGATGTGTGTGTGTTCAGGGTGTGTGTGTGTGTATTTTAGGTTGTGCGTAAGGTACAGTAAATGTGTGTTCAGTTCACTGCTAAAGTGCTGAATCACTCCCCTCGCTTCCTCCTCCACCCCCTGCAGGTGTACCCTGTACCCCCTTGTCCCCCTGTCTGGTGGAACGTCTCGGTGGAGAAACATGTCCAGATGGGCAGGTTGGGTAGAGGTGAATGTCCACTGACCCTGTCCCTCTATCCTGTCCCTCTCCACTGGAGCTGTGACAGAGACTCTGGAGGGTCAGAGATCTTAGCAGGGACACAAGGAAAAAAAAATGTTTGCACTATGTCTTTCAAACGTATGATTTAATTCAGTTCACATGCTCATATCCAAAGTTACTCAGAGAGTCACAAGCAGAACTTTTCCATAAAAATGATCAGTGAAAGGGATAATTCCAGTAATGGCAGATACTAAGAACAGAGTTTGTTACTGTTACCTGTTCTTGTGTTCCTTTCTTTGCCAGTATTTCCTATTGACAGTCAGGCTACCTCTGGCGAGCACATGGAGGGCTGTGTGGCCCCCCAAAGCCACACAGCCAAACCGGTCATGCTGGAGGATGTTGCAGGCAGCAGAACGTTCGCCACGGCGTCTCCAAACTCTGTCACGTCTGTCACATGTGCTCAGTGTGAACCTGCTTTCATCTGTGAAGAGCACAGGGCGCCAGTGGCGAATTTGCCAATCTTGGTGTTCTCTGGCAAATGCCAAACGTCCTGCACGGTGTTGGGCTGTAAGCACAACCCCCACCTGTGGACGTTGGGCCCTCATACCACCCTCATGGAGTCTGTTTCTGACCGTTTGAGCAGACACATGCACATTTGTGGCCTGCTGGATGTCATTTTGCAGGGCTCTGGCAGTGCTCCTCCTGCTCCTGGGTTGTTGCCCTCCTATGGCCTCCTCCACATCTCCTGATGTACTGGCCTGTCTCCTGGTAGCGCCTCCATGCTCTGGACACTACGCTGACAGACACAACAAACCTTCTTGCCACAGCTCGCATTGATGTGCCATTCTGGATGAGCTGCACTACCTGAGCCACTTGTGTGGGTTGTAGACTCTGTCTCATGCTACCACTAGAGTGAAAGCACCGCCAGCATTCAAAAGTGACCAAAACATCAGCCAGGAAGCATAGGAACTGAGAAGTGGTCTGTGGTTATCACCTGCAGAACCACTCCTTTATTGGGGGTGTCTTGCTAATTGCCTATAATTTCCACCTGTTGTCTATACCATTTGCACAACAGCATGTGAAATTTATTGTCAATCAGTGTTGCTTCCTAAGTGGACAGTTTGATTTCACAGAAGTGTGATTGACTTGGAGTTACATTGTGTTGTTTAAGTGTTCCCTTAATTTTTTTGAGCAGTGTATTTGCTTTACTCATCTCATATGTATATACTGTATTTTTGTCTATGCCACTCTGACAATGCTCATCATAATATTTTTATATTCCTTAATTATATTCTTTTACTTTTAGTTTGTATGTATCGTGTGTACTGTTAACATCTGCTAAACATGTGTATATGACCAATACAATTAGATTTCATTTGATTTGAAATGACAGTAAAACAGAATACAACATTGCTGACTCAGGGTAAAACATCCAGACACCGAGTCACATAAACACTAAACATTTAGACGTCCTGAATATTTCACATATATAGGTAGCTCGAGCCCAGTTCACACGTAGGCATTTCAGAATTATAGACTTTGAAAATGTCACACCCTGATCTGTTTCAACTGTTCTGTGCTTCTCTTCACCCCCCGACCAGGTGTCTCCCATTTGTTCCCGTTATAGTCCCTGTGTATTTATACCGGTGTCTTGTCTGTCTGTTGCCAGTTCATCTTGTCTTGTGAAGTCAACCAGTGTGTTTTTCTGTGCTTCTGTTTTTCTTAGTCTTTGTTTTTCTAGTCCACCCTTTGCCTGGCCTGACACTGTACACGCCTGCCTGACCATTCAGCCTGCCCTGACCTCGAGCCTGGTACGAATTGGCCATGACCGACCCAGCAGACGCGGGGCAGATGCGGACCGGCTCAGTCACGCTGTCTCCCTGCAGGGAGCGACCATTAACCTTTTTGGGATAGGAGGCAGCATTTTCCCTCTCATTCCAGTGCTTTTCTTCAGATATAGGAATTCTCCGGTTGGAACATTATTGATGTTTTATGTTAAAAACATCCTAAAGATTGATTCCATACATCGTTTGACATGTTTCTACGACCTGTAACAGAACTTTTTGAGTTTTTGTCTGGACGAAGTGCTCACACCTCATGAAAATGGATTACTGGGCTAAACACGCTAAAAACAAATGGCTATTTGGACATAAATGATGGACTTTATGGAACTTTATTGGACAAATCAGTCATTTATTGTCAAACTTGGATTCCTGGGAGTGCCTTCTGATGAAGATCATCAAAGGTGTGTTATTTCGGACTTCTGTTGACTCCAAAATGGCGGATATTTCTCTGACTGGATTGGGCTCTGAGCGCCGTTCTCAGATTATGCTTTTTGCGAAAAAGTTTATTTGAAATCTGTCACAGCGGTTGCATTAAGGAGAAGTCTATCTTTAATTATTTGAATAACACTAGTATCTTTATCAATGTTTATTATTAGTATTTCTGCAAAATCACAGGATGTTTTGGAATCAAAACATTACTGCACGTAACGCGCCAATGTAAACTGAGAGTTTTGGATATAAATATGCACATTATAGAACAAAACATACATGTATTGTGTAACATGATGTCCCGTGAGTGTCATCTGATGAAGATCATTAAAGGCTAGTGATTCATTTTATCTATATTTCTGCTTTTTGTGACTCCTATCTTTGGCTGGAAAAATGTCTGTGTGGTTTTTTTACTTGGCGGTGAACTAACATAATCATATGTTGTGCTTTCGCTGTAAAGCATTTGTTAAATCGGACACGATGGGTAGATTAACAAGAAGTTTATCTTTCCTTTGCTCTATTGGACTTGTTAATGTGTGAAAGTTACATATTTCAAATAAATATTTTAGAATTTGGGCACTGCCTTTTCAGCGGAATGTTGTCGAGGGGTTACTCCAGAACCTAATGGAAGGGCTCCAATTCGCTGGCGAAATGCCACGACCAGGGTTTTAAGACGTTAATGGAGAAATTCAGTGGAGTATCTCACAGGCATCATGCCAGAACAGAGACCTCCCAGACCCTCAGTAATCCCACTAACCCTGCTTACCACCTCCAGAACCCTGCTTACCACCTCCAGAGCGTTATGTTGGGGATCCTGGAACCTGCCGGGCGTTTCTTTCCCAGTGCTCCCTCATTTTTGAGCTGCAGCCAACTTCGTTCCCTTCGGATCGGTCGAAGATAGCGTATCTGATTACGCTAATGTCTGGAAGGGCGTTGTCCTGCACTACCGCAGTTTGGGAGTAGCAATCCGCCATTTGCCTTCATCTGGAAGATTTCATGGTGGAGGTGAGTAAGGTGTTCGATTCTCCGCGGGCTGGGAGAGAGGCAGCTTGAAAACAACTTGGATTACAAGACTCCCATAGTGTGGCAGACTATGCAGTAGATTTTCGCACGTTGGCCACCGAGAGTGCCTTGAATCCAGAGTCCCTGTTTGATACCTTCCTTCATGTGACTGTCGGAGGGGATTAAAGACAAGCTCGCTAGTTACCTTTGGACCTCGATTCGCTCATGGCCTTAACAGGATTGATTGGCGTGTACGAGAACGCATGAGGGAGAGGAGGTCTGGTCTCAGTCAAACTCGCCCATCCGCTGCTACTTGTTCCTCTCCGAAGAGATCCGGAAGTCCCTGACATCTGTACTTCAGAGAGGAGCCGAAGCCACCCGAGATCACTTGGGAATCATCGGGGACGGGTGACTCATTCACTCTGGATGCTATGCAACTGGCAGAGCTACATTTTCGCCGAAGGAACATTCACATAGGCTGAGCTCCAACAGTTGTCTGTATTGTGGTGCCGCGGGGCATTCAGCCAAGGAGACGGCCCAGCTCATGGTGTAGCACTTCCGAATCCATGGACTCCCTGTCGACATGGTCTCTGATCGTGGTCCTCAATTCTCGTCCCGATTCTGGAAGGCATTCTGCACCCTTATTGGGTTGTCGGCCAGCCTGTCCTCTGGGTTTCATCCCCAGTCCAACAGCCAGTCGGAGTGTGCCAATCAAGACCTGGAAACGACACTTCGGTGCCTCGTCTTGAACTACCCCACCACCTGGAGCCAGGAACTGGTCTGGGTAGAGTATGCTCGGAACACTCTTCCCTGCTCTGCCACTGGGCTCTACCCTTTCAGGTGCTCCATGGGGTATTAGCCTCCGCTCTTCCGGGAGCAAGAAGAAGTCAACATACCCTTGGCCCAGATGTTCATCCGCAGTTGTTGGCGTACTTGGAAAAGAGCTCGGTCAGCTCTTCTCAACACCACCTCCAGGTATCATTGACAAGCGGTATGCCACCGGACTCTGGGTCCCCACTATCGTCTCGGGCCGAGGGTATGGCCGTCTATAGGGGACCTGCCCCTCCGGGTGGAGTCCTATGAACCCCCCCCCCCCATTTTATTGGTCCTTTCCCCATCTCTAAAGTCCTCAATCCCACTGCTGTTCATCTTCTGTAACCCTGTACCCTCAATATACATTCCACTTTTCATGTGTCCAGGATTAAGCCCTTGTCTCACAGCCCTTTGTCTTATGCTTCCAGGTCCACCCTTCCTCCCTGTGTCATCGATGGATATCCGGCGTACAAGGTGAGACACCTCCTGAGTGTTTGACCACGGGACTGGGGTTTCCAGTACCTGGTTGACTGGGAGGGTCATGGCCCGGAGGAGAGGTGCTGGGTCCCAGCAGTAAAGACATCCTGGATCCGGGCCTCATCACCGATTTCCACCACTGACACCACGGTCAACCAGGTATGCGCCCAGGTAGGAGGGGGGGATACTGTCACACCCTGATCTGTTTCACCTGTCTTGTGCTTGTCTCCTCCCCCTACCAGGTGTCTCCCATTTGTTCAATTTGTATGCCGGTGTCTTGTCCGTCTGTTGCCAGTTCATCTTGTCTTGTTAAGTCAACCAGCGTGTTTTTCCTAGTCCTCCCAGTTCTGACCCTTTGCCTGCCCTGACTCTGTACCCACCTGCCTGACCATTCAGCTTGCCCTGACTTCGAGCTTGCCTGCCGCCCTGTACCTTCTGGACTCTGACCTGGTTTATGAACTTATGACTGTCCTCGACCTGCCTCTTGCCCGCCTCTTGTTTTTCAATAAATATCAGAGACTCGAAACATCTGCTTCTGGTGTCTGCATCTGGGTCTCGCCCTGTGTCATTATAGAAGAATGTAATTGGATGAATATGATATGTCTCTCCCGTGTTAAATAATTTATTCAAGTGTTCAAGTTAAATCAAGTTTAATAAAAAAATTAAAAAACAATTGGCTTTGTTTCTACTGGAACCTTATAGAACGTTTTTCATCTGAAGTTTTAGCTGGTCTGTGTGTTGGTATAGGCCACAGGTGGTACCATAATTGGTGGTTTCGTTATTGGGGTGACTGCTCGTGGTAATGGCTGGAGCGGATTAAGTAGAATGGTATATTGATGCCATTCTTTTCGCTCTGTTCCAGCCGTTATTATGAGCCGTCCTCCCCTCAGCAGCCTCCTGTGGTATAGTCCTAACCCTAGACCAACCTCCGATTTTCTAAAGACAAAGCATACTCAATCAATCCCTAATGATAAGCCTCACTCAGTAAACCTGTAATGGAGACTGGATCAGACACTCTAAATCAAACCTTTGACCTTTGCTCTGTAGGGGCTCCGGTTAAAAGTAGTTAACTATAGTGAATAGGATTACATTTGAGACTCAGCCTCAGTCTCAATCAAGAGTATGTTGGGCCTTGACAATGTGTCTGCTTCCCTTCCCCTCCACCTATAGGGCACAGTGAGACAGCGGGGCTGCTGCTGGGAAGCAGTAGTCTAGTGGGCAGTTGGCATAATCAGCACATACTGGATCACAATGTCTGCACAGTCTGAGACACACTGCGAGAAGAGAGAAAATAAGAAAGACCACAGTGGGGAGTGGAGGAACCACCATGCAATAGGGCAATGCTCTCAGGTCCATAGCATAATACCCAACACACATGGGTAGGAGAAGAAGGAATCGCCTTCAGATACCCACAGTCTGGTTTGAGCAGTCAGAAGCAGTGTGTGGGTGGAGTGCATGGGAGGAAAATAAATAAAGAGTGAGAGAACAAGAATGAGAAATCGAGAGCAAAAGTCAGAAATGGAATGGGAGAGTTATTCATGTGTTGAATGTGATTTACCAGAAATTCCCCTTCAGGGACCTGATATTCGTAAGCCTTAGGGAGATTGTCTGGGTTTCATCTGTCTGGTTGTTGCTGTTTTCGATAGCAGGCTACAGTACATCCGCTATTCTCTCGAATAACCTTTTTCACTGCATCTCCATATTGACTGTGTAAAACTTGTCTCGATATGGATCCACACAAATCTCTGGCATTGTGACAGCGGAAATGCTCTCCCCTTATCTCTCTCTCTCTTTCCTTTTGTCTGGGACACCTCTCATTTCCAGGCTACGGGGAGGAGATTGAGAGAATGAAAAAGGAGAAGACAATGAAAAGGTTTACAGAGAGGGATGAAGGAAAAATATTTGCTTCTCAGCCCTTTTTGCTTACCAGCCCTCTGGGCAAAGGTCAAAGGTCAGGCAGGAACTGATTAGTGTGAGAATGAACTCATAGAGGCCCTGGAATGAGAAATGTAGGAGGAGCTCGGTACAGATGTTAATATATTTAACACAATTTGTGACGACAACAGGAGGGAGGATTCTCAGGGCTTTAGCTGGTCTCATTATTTTGTGATTTTTCAAGGAAATCTACAGCAACCTAGCCTAGGTATGTAAGCCCACTGGGCAAGAACTGGTTGAATCAACATTGTTTCCACATCATTTCAACAAAATAATTCAATGTGATGATGTTGAGTCAATGTGGAAAACTGATTGGATTTGCAAAAAGTCATCAATATGGACATTTTTCCCGCCCGACTTTTAACCTCAGTCCAATGACATGGTGATATTATTTCTTGATTTCAAGTGGAATTCACATTAGTTGACAACTCAACCAAACATACATTAAAACTAGATGTTGAACTGACATCTGTGCCGAGTGGGAGGTTATAGCCTAAGCGATAACAACTTGTTATTGTCTTGCTGAAGGCAATGATTTGGCTGTATGGAATGTAAAATCAGGGGTCCAAAATCTGGTGCACCAGCCTGCTTTGGGTTTGTAGTTTCTTTAGTTTGTAGAGAAAACCCACCTGTCTAAGAGGGAATATAATGTATCAACTCTTATCTTGACCATCAAGTATTGAATAGATACATTTTACTATGGCAGTTTCATATGTGTGTGTGCATTCTTTATCTGACCTTCTTTCTATATCCTTTCTCCCTTGCACACTCTCACAAACATTCTCTCCCTCTGCCACCTATTTCCTCTCGTCCTCTTCAACTTTCCTGCTTACTCAGTGAAGCCGCATCGGTAAAACTTGTCTGCGGAGATTATCATTACAGAGCCTGGCCGGAAGGCAGGTGCCTTAATTTCCAGTAACCAGAGGTTATTACTAAATAGATCTTCTTAAAATGGAGTAGGTAATGGCCCGTGGTGCTTTGGGTGCTCATCTAAGCTGCCTATTAGAGCTTAATGTGATATACTCCACTGTGAAAAGAGAGAGACGGGGAAAAAAAGAGGGTGTGAGAGAGGAGAGGATATGCATTTGTTTTTGTGGGGGGGGGGGGGTCAACTCTGTGTGTGTGAGAGAGAGAATGTGAGAGAGAGAGAGAGAGAGAGAGAGAGAGAGTGAGAAAAGAGAGCAACATCATGGTATAGGATAATGGAGGAATGGGGAAAGGTGCAGGGACTGGAGTGGAATCCTTGGTGAAACGTCATGGCTCTGCAGCCAGATTTCTCAGGGCAGCCGAGGAAGCTTACTGCACAAAGCTCATGTTCTGAGAGCCTATGTACTTAATGGTGTCCAAGCTCTAGAATCAGGGAGATATTATCGCGAGAGTTCCAAGCTAACCATTTTCGGTCTCCGGGTACATAGATTAGGGATAAAGTTCCTTTTAAATCTGTAACTCACTACTGAAAGGAGACCGTCTGTAAGCACTGAAATAAGACACGGAGGGAGCACCTCTAGTAATGCATCGCATCTGGCAAGCAAATTGGGAGCTAGATCGAAAAAGTTTCTACCTGTTGTAATGCAATGTACTATGTGTGTCTTATTGGGCCGCGGCCAAACAGACATTTTGAAATGGACAGTGACAAATACATATGCATTTTGTATCTGCTTTCATCCGTCTCTGTGTGTCCGCGGCATTTGCTGTTTGCATGTTTTTGTCAGAGGTCACCTTGAGCTTGTCTGCCTGTGGCTCCCTCCTCCTTCCATCCCATTTTCTCTCCCTCCCCCCTACACACTGGCTAATCCTGTCTTTTAATTAACAGGAATCAGCTCGTTTTCCAATCATTTAAGGTTTTCCACCTATAGGGTATAGTAAACCATTAACAGACCAGTAATGTTTACAAAATCGCACAGAGGGAGAGATTTCTCCTGCATAACTCAAATTAACCTGTGAGGCGGTGAGATCTCTGCAAACTGGGCTCTTGCTCTGAATAGTACAATCTGTAGTATGTCTGGGTATGTCAGAGTATTTATTTGTATCTACTGTTGGACAGTGGTAACACCAAATTAAAAATGGTTTACATTCATTTATTATTACAGATTAATTTAATTTATTTGTGTTATACAAACACTATTGAACTGAGAAATAATCTTTAGAAATTATTGTCAGATTGACAAAATGTAACCATGTTTCAACACAACTGGAACAAATACCTCTATTATGGCAGTTCTAGCTATTTGACTTAAATCGTCCAACTTGATGAAAAAACACATCACATTGAAAAGTTTTATTTCCAATTAACAATGGCTTTCCACCTGGCTACCCTTACCCCAGTCAACAGCTCTGTACCCCCCACAGTACCTTGCCGAAGCCTCCCCATTTCTCCTTCACCCAAATCCAGATAGCTGATATTCTGAAAGAGCTGCAAAATCTGAACCCCTACATATCAGCTGGGCTAGACAATCTGGACCTTCTCTTTCTAAAATTATCCGCCGCAATTGTTGCAACCCCTATTACTAGCCTGGTCAACCTCTCTTTCATATCGTCTGAGATCTCAAAAGATTGGAAAGCTGCCGCGATCATCCACCTCTTCAAGGGGGAGACACTCTAGACCCAAACTGATATAGACCTATACTGTATTTATCCTATCCTGCCTTTGCAAGGTCTTCGAAAGCCAAGTTAACCAACAGATCACCGACCATTTCGAATCCCACCGTACCTTCTCTGCTATGCAATCTGGTTTCCAAGCTGGTCATGGGTGCACCTCAGCCACGTTCAAGGTCCTAAACGATATCATAACCACCATCAATAAAATACAATACTGTGCAGCTGTATTCATCGACCTGGCCAAGGTTTTCGACTGTCAATCACCGCATTCTTATCGGCACTCAACAACCTTGGTTTCTCAAATGACTGCCTCTCCTGGTTCACCAACTACTTCTCAGGCAGAGTTCAGTGTGTCAAATCGGAGGACATGTTGTCCGGACCTCTGGCAGTCTCTATAGGGGTGCCACAGGGTTCAATTCTCGGGCCGACTACTTTCTCTGTATACATCAATGATGTCGCTCTTGCTGCTGGTGATCCTCTGATCCACCTCTATCCATTCTGTATACCTCTGGCCCTTCTTTGTACACTGTGATAACTAACCTCCAGATGAACATTAATGCCCTACAACTCTCTTTCCGTGGCCTCCAACTGCTAAAACTAAATGCACACCCTTCAACCGATTGCTGCCCGCACCTGCACGCCCGCCTAGCATCACTACTCTGGACGGTTCTGACTTAGAATATGTGGACAACTACAAACTAGACTGTAAACTCTCCTTCCAGACTCATATTAAGCATCTACATCTAGAAGCTGCTTCCTATTTCGCAACAAAGCATCCTTCACTCATGCTCTCAAACATACCTTCGTAAAACTGACTATCCTACCGATCCTTGACTTTGGCGATGTCATATACAAAATAGCCTCCAACACACCACTCATCAAATTGGATGCAGTCTATCACAGTGCCATCCGTTTTGTCACCAAAGCCCCATATACTACCCACCACTGCAACCTGTTTGCTCTCGTTGGCTGGCCCTCGCTTCATATTCATCATCAAACCCACTGGCTCCAGGTCCTCTATGTAACGGCGTTCTTCGTTTGTCGAAAGAAAGTCGGACCGAAATGCAGCGTGGTTGTTACTCATGTTTCTTTAATGAAGAAAAACGGAACGATACATGAAATAACTTATAAATACGAAAACAACAAACGGAACGTGAAACATAATACAGCCTATCTGGTGAACACTATCTTCTGCACATTTATCACTCCAGTGTTTATTTGCTAAATTGTAATTATTTCGCCACTGCAGCCTATTTATTGCATTACCTCCCTAATCTTACTTCATTTGCACACACTGTATATAGACTTTTCTATTGTGTTATTGACTGTACATTTGTTTATTCCATGTGTATCGCACTGCTTTGCTTTATCTTGGCCAGGTCACAATTGTAAATGAGAACCTGTTCTCAACTGGCTTACCTGGTTAAATAAAGCTGAAAGAAAAAATGTATGAATAAAAGTAAAAGGGTTAGAGTAACATACAGTGAGTGCCAAAGGTATTGGGACAGTCACACATTTAGTTGTTGCTTTGGCTCTGTACCTTAGTATTTGAAATTATACAATGACTGAGGTTAATAAGGCACATGAAAGTTCACATGTTCGAGAAGGCATTTCTGCCAAAAGAAAACACATTTTTATAAACGTTCAAACGGCTCTATTGTGAAGTTGTAACTTGCTACATACGCCTCGTTTCCTGAATTGGGTCACAAATACAGTTAGCTACAAATGTATTGTGACAGTGGCTGGGTTTCCGTCCAATTGGCGGAATATCCACAATAAAACAATATGCACATTTACCACCAGAGATGTGTTTCCATCTAATTGACTTGTTGCAGATAAAAGGCTGTGTGTGATGACATACTGCACATAGACATACATTTTGCGGTTAAATTGCCATGTACCGAATAAAGAATACAAGTTAAATGGGTTTCTATTGCATTTTCAACTCTAATGATGGTTTTCGCACAAAAACAATTGCGTTATATAGTGAGTGTGCCACTCTTGTGTTAGCACATGCACTCTAGCGAACAGCGCTATCTGTAAAGCGCACGTGATGAGATTATTATTATGGACAAAAGAGCAAGATTCATTTGTCAAACATGTCATCGCGTGACTCCCAGTTTACTTCGATATGACGGTTTTTATGTCAGTATGAAAGCATTTCCACTGACATTTCTGACATAATTCATTTTACCAACACAAAAAGATCCCACCTTGTCCAGCGTATTTTGTTTTGTCAATTTGTTTTGTTTCCAACCAACCAGCCTGTCATGAAATGTTTTATCTGACATGTACTGTAGAGTACTTTACTGGATTGAAACCTGTTTACTGATATATGGATGAAAATACGTTCAAATTCTAGCTGAGTCTGGACTTTAAGTACAGCAGTGCATCTCCTCCTCATGGAATGGACCAGATTTGCCAGTTCTTCCTGTGAGATGTTACCCCACTCTTCCACCAAGGCACCTGCAAATTCTCAGACATTTCTGCAGGGAATGGCCCTCGCCCTCACCCTCCGATCCAACAGATCCCAGATGTGCTCAATGGGATTGAGATTCGTGCTCTACGCTGGCCATGGCAGAACACTGACATTCCTGTCTTGCAAGAAATCATGCACAGAATGTGCAGAATGGCTGGTGGCATTGTAATGTTGGAGGGTCATGTCAAGATGAGCCTGCAAGAAGGGTACCACTTGAGGGAGGAGGATGTCTTCCCTGTAACGCACAGCGTTGAGATTGCCCGCAATGACAACAAGCTCAGTCTGGTGATGCTGTGACACACCGCCCCAGACCATGATGGACCCTCCACCTCCAAATCAATCCCGCTCCATAGTACAGGCCTCGGTGTAACGCTCATTCCTTCGATGAGAAATGCGAATCCGACCATCACCCCTGGTGAGACAAAACCGTGACTCATCAGTGAAGAGCACTTTTTGCCAGTCCTGTCTGGTCCAGTGACGGTGGGTTTGTGCTCATAGGTGACGTTGTTGCCTGTGATGTCTGGTGAGGGACCTGCCTTACACAGGCCTACAAGCCCTCAGTCAAGCCTCTCTCAGCCTATTTGCAGACAGTTTGAGCACTAATGGAGGGATTGTGCGTTCCTGGTGTATCTCGGGCAGTTGTTGTTGCCATCTTGTACCTGTCCCGCATGTGTGATGTTCGGATGTACCGATCCTGTGCAGGTGTTTTTACACATGGGCTGCCACTGCGAGGATGATCAGCTGTCCGTCCTGGCTCCCTGTAGCGCTGTCTTAGGCGTCTCCCAGTACAGACATTGCAATTTATTGCCCTGGCCACATCTGCAGTCCTCATGCCTCCTTGCAGCATGCCTAAGGCATCTTCAAGCAGATGAACAGGGACTCCGGGCATCTTTCTTTTGGTGTTTTTCAGAGTCAGTAGAATGGCCTCTTTAGTGTCTTAAGTTTTCATAACTGCCTACCGTTTGTAAGCTGTTAGTGTCTTAACGACCGTTCCATTGGTGCATGTTCATTAATTGTTTATGGTTCATTGAACAAGCATGGGAAACCGTGTTTAACTCTTTTGGGATAGGGGGCAGCATTTTTGCTTTTGGAGTGAACAGAGTGAACTGCCTCCTACTCTGTCCCAGATGCTAATATATGCATATCATTAGTAGTATTGGATAGAAAACACTCTGAAGTTTCTAAAACTGTTTGAATGATGTCTGTGAGTATAACAGAACTCATTTGGCAGGCAACAACATGAGAAAAATCCAACCAGGAAGTGGGACATCTGAGGTTTGTAGTTTTCCAAAGCTTGGCCTACCGAATATACATTAAGATATGTAAAGTTGCACTTCCAACGGCTTCCACTAGATATCAACCGTCTTTAGAAACTTGAAATGAGGATTCTACTATAAAGGAGGGGCTCATGAGACCTCTGAGTCAGTGGTCTGGCAGAGTGTCTCAGTCTCGTGACACGCGCTCCCGACAGAGTTAGCTCTTGTTCCAGTGCTTTTCTTCAGACATAGGAATTCTCAGGTTGGAACATTATTGATGTTTTATGTTTAAGGAGAAGTCTATATTTAATTCTGTGAATAACACTTGTATCTTTTATCAATGTTTATTATGAATATTTCTGCAAAATCACTGGATGTTTTGGAATAAAAACATTACTGCACGTAACTCGCCAATGTAAACTGAGATATTTGGATATAAATATGCACATTATTGAACAAAACATACATATATTGTGTAACATGATGTCCTATGAGTGTCATCTGATGAAGATCATCAAAGGTTAGTGTTTTTATTTTTTCTATATTTCTGTTTTTGTGACCCCTATCTTTGGCTGGAAAAATGGCTGTGTGTTTTTGTGACTTGGATATGACCTAACATAATCATATGTATTTTTCAAGCATTTTTGAAATCGGACACGATGGGTAGATTAACTAGATGTTTATCTTTCATTTGCTGTATTGGATTTTTTAATGTGTGAAACTTACATATTTCTAAAAAATATTTATGAATTTCGCTTGCTATTTTTTATTTTTTTATTTTACTAGGCAAGTTAGTTAAGAACAAATTCTTATTTTCAATGACGGCCAAGGAACAGTGGGTTAACTGTTCAGGGGCAGAACGACAGATTTGTACCTTGTCAGCTCGGGGATTTGAACTTGCAACCTTCCGGTTACTAGTCCAATTCTCTAAACACTAGGCTACCCTGCCGCCGCTATCTTTTCAATGGAATGTTGTGGAGGGGTTCTGCTTGCGGATGCCTGCCCTAGAAAGGTTAAACCCTTTACAATGAAGATCTGTGAAGTTATTTGGATTTTTACGAATTATCTTTGAAAGACAGGGTCCTGAAAAAGGGACGTTTATTTTTTTGCTGAGGTTATATCACTAGCTTTAAGCACCAACTGTCAGAGCAGCTCACAGATTACTGCACCTGTACATAGCCCACCTATAATTTAGCCCAAACAACTACCTCTTTCCCAACTGTATTTAATTAATTTATTTATTTTGCTCCTTTGCACCCCATTATTTTTATTTCTACTTTGCACATTCTTCCATTGCAAAACTACCATTCCAGTGTTTTACTTGCTATATTGTATTTACTTTGCCACCATGGCCTTTTTTGCCTTTACCTCCCTTCTCACCTCATTTGCTCACATTGTATATAGACTTGTTTATACTGTATTATTGACTGTATGTTTGTTTTACTCCATGTGTAACTCTGTGTCGTTGTATCTGTCGAACTGCTTTGCTTTATCTTGGCCAGGTCGCAATTGTAAATGAGAACTTGTTCTCAACTTGCCTACCTGGTTAAATAAAGGTGAAATAAAATAAATAAATAAAATATATTGTGATTTCATGTAATTCTATCTATGTCCTATGACCTTGAGCCTTCTTGGATGGGCACTTATAATGTACGTAAGTCTATGGCAGCACCTAAGGGATAGAATTTTCTAGCTCTACCCCTTAGACTTGGAGGTGACATAGTGTCCCCATGAGTGACAGAACAGAGCCAATCACGGTGCAACGGTTTGTATTTTCTGCTGGCTTGCCCCACCACCACAGAAAGCACTGAGTTAGGCTGAAACACCTGCATTTTGGAGCGGCCTTACTCAATAAAATAAAATAGAGACCATGTTTGTACGTGGCTTTTTCACTCAATGATATGTATATATTTTTACATTGTTTGCTAAATGATATGTCACATATTAATGCCAAAATAACATGCAAAACAAGCAAGCCCCCCCCCCAGAATACCCATTTCATCTATTTATCTGTATCTGTCTATGCTAGAGGTCGACCGATTAATCGGAGTGGCCGATTAATTAGTATTTTTGGTGTTTTTGGGCGCCGATTTTTAAAATATTTTTTATATT
Organism: Oncorhynchus nerka; assembly: GCF_034236695.1. Taxonomy (NCBI): domain Eukaryota; kingdom Metazoa; phylum Chordata; class Actinopteri; order Salmoniformes; family Salmonidae; genus Oncorhynchus; species Oncorhynchus nerka. Next base: position 59,925,009 of record NC_088423.1, on the reverse strand, counting down.
TTTTATTTAAAAAAAACTTTATTTCATCTTTATTTAACTATGCAAGTCAGTTAAGAACACATTCTTATTTTCAATGACGGCCTAGGAACGATGGGTTAACTGCCTCGTTCAGGGGCAGAAAGTCAGATCTTCACCTTGTCAGCTCGGGGGATCCAATCTTGCAACCTTACAGTTAACTAGCCCAACGCAATAACGACCTGCCTCTCTCTCGTTGCACTCCGTAAGGAGACTGCCTGTTACGCAAATGCAGTAAGCCAAGGTAAGTTGCTAGCTAGCATTAAACTTACCTTATAAAAAACAATCAATGATAATCACTAGTTAACTACACATGGTTGATGATATTACTAGATATTATCTAACGTGTCCTGTGTTGCATATAATTTGACTGAGCATACAAGCATACAAGTATCTAAATATTTGACGGAGCGGTGGTAGGCAGAAGCAGGCGCGTAAACATTCATTCAAACAGCACTTTTGTGCGTTTTGCCAGCAGCTCTTCGTTGTGTGTCAAGCATTGCACTGTTTATGACTTCAAACCTATCAACTCCCGAGATTAGGCTGGTGTGACCGAAGTGAAATGGCTGGCTAGTTGGCGCGTGCTAATAGCGTTTCAAACTTCACTCACTCTGAGCCTTGGGGTGGTTGTTTCCCTTGCTCTGCATGGGTAACGCTGCTTCGATGTGGTGGCTGTTGTCGTTGTGTTGCTGGTTCGAGCCCAGGGAGGAGCGAGGAGAGGGACGGAAGCTATACTGTTACACTGGCAATACTAAAGTGCCTATAAGAACATCCAATAGTCAAAGGTTAATGAAATACAAATGGTATAGAGGGAAATAGTCCTATAATAACTACAACCTAAAATGTCTTACCTGGGAATATTGAAGCCTCATGATAAAAGGAACCACCAGCTTTCATATTTTCTCATGTTCTGAGCAAGGAACTGAAACGTTAGCTTTCTTACATCGCACATATTGCACTTTTACGTTCTTCTCCAACACTTTGTTTTTGCATTATTTAAACCAAATTGAACATGTTTCATTATCTACTTGAGGCTAAATAGATTTTGAGTTATTATATTAAGTTAAAATAAGTGTTAATTCAGTATTGTTGTAATTGTCATTATTACATTTTTTTTGTATTTTTTAAATCGGCCGATTAATCGGTATCGGCTTTTTTGGTCCTCCAATAATCGGTATCGGCGTTGAAAAATCATAATGGTCAACCTCTGTGCATAGATTAGTCTTTCTCTCCCACTCTCTATCTCGACCCTCCAGGGCTCCTGCATGTGGTCCAAACTCCCAAGTGTCAGTCGATTCGTACTGTGTATGTTTCCAGTCCCATCCTCTCAGACAGGGAATCAGGCAGCGATTAGTCGCCCCTGAGCCATACTTGAAGGACGATCCGCCGAGCTTGTCCTCATTAACTCTCCATTAGCTGGGGTATAATGGCGTTTTAATGAAAGGGGCGACAGACACACAGACAGACATGCTCAACATGAGGAGACAGATTTCTGTCAGTTGCCATCCTACTCTATCTGCCCTCCAGAGGGATATACTACAAAGCAGCAAATGATTCTGAACTAACTAACATTTTTGAGAAAGATACGCTTGAAATGGGCATGGTGTAATTGACTTAACAACCACAAACACATATCTAAGTTTAGCTTTCATAATGAACCAGAAAATCTGTAGTTATTTCTGGTATTCCACTGATCCTGCTTTGTACTATTCCCCCTGGCCCTTCTTGGGAAGATAGATTGACAGCATCCTATTCACACGCAACCTTTCTCAGATAGAGGCAAAATACCATCAAAGCTTCATCATATGCTACCAAATTAAAAGTTCCCCTCACTTTTTGTAATGGCCTGCGTTTGGCGAGGAAGAAAGCAAGTCTGATTACACGGAAATTCTGAAATACCAATATAAAAAAAAATCCGGCCAACAACCTTGGTCACTCTTACCAAAGGAAAGAGCATAATAATAAGTACTGCACACTCATCCTTTTAGATTTTCAAAATTTTGCTCTATGACTGAATGACCAATTCAGAGGATGAATATGGAAAGGTGACAGAGACAGAGACCTAGGAGGGCAGAAGCAATCAACTGATCTTTTGGTGAAAACTACGGCACAGTGTGTCAAACCTCATTACCAGAGTCAAACATAGACAGAAATTACGTCAAAAAGGGATAAAACCTTGACACAAATTAGTAAACATGTATTGCTAAGAAGATTATTTTTATTTGAGCAAATCACAAACTGACTGCTCATAGTGAAGTTCAACAGTCTGTTAGCTAAAATATGACAGATGACAGAGAATCCCTGAAGAAAAGAGATCATTGGGCACAGACGTCAGTCAGTTCAACGTCTATTTTGATTTACATTTGGTTGAAATGTCAACTAACAGCAATTCAACATTAATTATCTCCATGACATTGGATTTGGGTAAAAAGTTGGGTGATATTTTTGGTGCAATTCCAATCAGATTTCCACATTGATTAAATGTAATTATGTAGATTTGTTGTTGAAATGACATAGAAAAAACATTGACTCAACCAGTTTTTGCCCAGTGGGTGTCACAATCGTGTGTATAGGTGGCAGGGAAGTCAGGCGCAGGAGAATTAAACTTGGTAAAATTGAGTAATTTAATAAACAAAACATAACTCCAAAACCATAAAATACAAATTAAACAAATTAGGTACGAGGACCCGTCACGCACCAAATACAAACAACACAAAAATGAACATAAAACAATCTCTGACAAAGACATGATGGTAAACAGAGGGTTACACAACAGGTAATGATTGGGATTGAAACCAGGTGTTTAGGAAGACAAGACAAAACCAATTCAAAATAAAAAATGGATCAATGATGGCTAGAAGACCGGTGACGTCGACCGCCGAGCACCACCTGAACAAGGAGAGGCATCGACTTCGGTAGAAGTCGTGACAGTGGCGAAGATGTACGCCTGAAATGCAGAAGTCAAGGCTATCATAGGCTTTTAGAGAAGGGTTGGATAATGAATGTACAAGGGTCAAGGTTTTGAAAAATGGTTCAGTCAAATTTTGAGCTACTGTAGAGTTAGAAAGTAAAGAACAACTATCCATGAACTACTTTCAGAAAACAATCACCACTTCAGGAGTCCAGGAGCTTCAGCTGAAATCATCTTTTGCGGTAAATTATTATTATCCATAAGCACGAGAAGTTATTGTTCACCAGATTAAGCTGTGCACACCGTATGTCTCCTCCTCAGCATTCTGTCCCATCGTATAATGCTGTTGTGATCCTGACTGATTAGATCTCCCTGCATCTGAACCGATTTCCCCAGACCCCAGCATGATAATAGACACGGCTATTGATTCCTGTTAACTGTTGTTAATTCTACGCTTTTGTTTTGGAGGGAGTGGAGCTTAGGCTGGCTAATTGCCGCCTCCTAAAGGTCATTTTTAATTAATGCTGTGACTCCACAATGTGAGTGTGATTATCGCAGAGCCCATCTTGGCATTCTAAACACACGAAATGTTCTGGGGGATTGTGTAGCAGTCCTGGATAAGGATTTTTTTTTAAATTCCAAACACTTTCATGGGTTTAATTAGCTCAATAGAAACAGGCAGGCATTTCAAACGTGGGGGGAGGGAAAATCGATTGAACTAGATGTATAATAATGGTACAACGTTGGTGTTGAAACTTTTTATGCCTCATCATATGTATGTTTAAAAAAACAACAACCTTGTATTACCAGGTAAATTGTCAGAAATGACGTGGGAAATAGTTACAATGGAGAGGAAGGGGCATGAATGAGCCAATTGGAAGCTGAGGATGATTAGGTGGCCATGATGGTACAGTATGAGGGCCAGTTGGGAATTTTTGCCAGGACACCGGGGTTAACACCCCTACTCTTATGTCATAACTCTCCGGTGAAGATCTGAAGGATCAGGCTGCAGTAGGCCCAGTCTACAGCGCCCACTCTCTCTGCTGCAGAGGGAGAGGGGGGCGCTTTGTGGTGGTTGTAAAGTACTCTGCTTCTGGGCTCTGTAGTATTCGAGATTGGAATGTGACGGTGGAACACAGAGACACTTGGACATCAAAAGGTTGAATAATTGAACAGGATTTCTGTATTCCAAGCAGTTCGAGTGGTCCGTGGATGCTTAAGGAACAGTCATGTCGAGTTTATTTCATTTGGTGACCTCATGAAGGACAGGAGACACACATTACTGTTTCTTTGTTTGTATATACTTCTCAATTATGGGGTTTGCATCTGATTGTTGTATAAAATATATGATTAAATAAGAAACTATTTGCGAGAATATGTAATGTGGTTAGCCTTCTAAAATGTTCATAGAAAGTTTTAACTAGTCAGTGACCACACACACGTAAGCACAGACATTGGGACAAAAGGTATGAAACCGCCCTCCAAGACGTGTGCTAATAAAAAGGACTTGTACATTTATTTGACTAAATGTACATTTAGTCAAAAATGCAGGGATGGGAGTTCCCGGGTTCAAATGGCTGGAACTCTGAAACTTTCAACAGAGAAGAAGTACTACTCTAGAGACCAAAACATGCTGGGTGATGCTGGTGTGTTGTTCAAACTACAACTCTACCAAAGGACAAGACCAGAGAACGTGGAGATCATTCCCACATTGAAATGGCTAAGAAATCTACAAACTAGAGAACAATTATATTCAGACTGCAGCTGTTTAAACCTCTCTGGTACCAGTTGGCGTCCCACCTCGACAACAGCAAGTGAAATTGCAGGGCACCAAATAAAAAATAAAAATAAATCCCATATTAAAATTCCTCGAACATAAAAGTATTATACACCATTTTAAAGATAAACTTCTTGTAAATTCAAGCACAATGTTCAATTTCAAAAAGGCCTTACGGCAAAAGCACACCATCTGATTATGTTAGGTCAGACCCTAGTCACAGAAAACCATTACAGCCATTTTCCAGCCAAGGAGAGGGCTCACAAAAGTCAGAAATAGCAATTAAATTAATCACTAACGTTTGATGATCGTCATCAGATGGCACTCACAGGACTTCATGTCACACAATACATGTGTGTTTTGTTCGATAAAGTTAATCTTTATGTCCAAAAACCTCAGTTGAAATTGGCGCGTTATGGACAGTCATCATTGTCTCAATCAAACATCCAGTGAAACTTCAGAGAGCCACATGAAATTACAGAAATACTCATCATAAACATTGATGACAAATACAAGTTTTATACATAGGATTAAAGATATACGTCTTGTTAATCTAGCCACTGTGTCAGATTTCAAAAAGGCTTTACGACGAAAGCACACCATGCGATTATGTTACGTCAGCGCCTAGCCACAGAAAACCATACCGCCATCTTCCAACCAAGGAGAGGTGTCACAAAATTCAGAAATAGCGTTAAAATTAATCACTTACCTTTGATGATCTTCATCTGGTGGCACTTCCAGGTCTCCATGTTAGACAAAAAATATTTGTTTTGTTCTATAATGTCCCATTTTATGTCCAAAAACCTCAGTTTTGTTGGTGCGTTTAGTTCAGTAATCCAAAGGCACAATGCGCACTCTCAACATCCAGACGAAAAGTTTAAAAAAGACAATAAAAGTTTGTAGAAACATGTCAATCGATGTTTAAAATCAACCCTCAGGTTTTTTTTGTCCTAAATAATAAATAATGTTTCAACCGGCTATGTCAATAGAAAAAGTAAACAAGAAACAAGAAAGGCGCGCTCCCGATCACACGCTGGGCTCACGGCTGGAAATATCCACTGTCCTCTCATTGAAAGTGCTGTATCTCCCTCATTTATCAGAGTAAAAGCCTGAAACAATGCCTAAAGACTGGCCACATGTAGAAGAAGCCATAGAGATCGTGAACTGGGTTCTAAGTCTTTTTATAGTGGATAGACATTCAATGGAAAAACAGACTTTCAAAATAATAGTACTTCTTGGATGGATTTTCGTCAGGTTTTTGCCTGCCAGTTCTGTTATACTCACAGATATTATTTTAACAGTTTTTGGAAACTTTAGAGTGTTTTCCAGATCTACTAATTATATGCTTCTGGGCCTGAGTAGCAGGCGATTGATTAGTTAGTTAGTAAATAAATCATTAAGCCAATTTGTGTATCGCTGATTTATGGTAGGGTTCGTGCAGATATTCAAGGTTTTCGTGACTGTAATCTGTAATCGATAAGACATGAAAATATCTGAAGAGTCAATTCAGAAATAGAGACTCTAAACATTTTCCCATGGTGCCCTGACTTCCTAGTTAATTAAGTCAACATGATTAGTTGAATCAAGTAATAATAATTACACATAGAGAATTGATTTTGATATAACAGTCTTCCCATTTAATGATAGTCAACGCTACAACAGGTGCTTGCGTGTGTGATTGTGTTACAGTGGCCCATTGTAAGTTTCTAGTTGGTTCTGGACAAAGTTATTGGTGGAGAACAGCCTGCCCTACAGAACCATTGAAGTGGAAGGTTAGGAGGTGAGTTATTTTACAGATGAAAGGTTTAAGATAAAGAGCGTGAAAGACAGGATGATGAGGGAGAACATTTCATATTGAGAATGTTAGAAATAAGGGGTTAGAGCAGAACAGAGATCGAGAGAAATTGCGCCGGCAGAGAGGGTTGCCTCGCTTCTAGTTTCTTAGGAAACTTTTGTGTTTTATGTATTATGTCTTACATTATTAGCCCAGAAATTTTATGTGTTATTACATACAGCCAGGAAGAACTATTGGATATCAGAGCGGAGGTAACTCACTAGTACTACCTGCATTACTACCAGGAATACGACCTTCCCAAAGCGGATCCTTTATTCGCACCACCCAGGTCAATTGAACTGATTCCGGAGGCCGACCCAAAACAACTCCGGCGGAGAAGAGGAATTCGGAGCATTCTTCTAGTCAGACTTAGGAGGCGCACACACCACCCAACGTTTCCAAGTATATTACTCGCTAATGTCCAGTCCCTGGATAACAAAGTTGCCGAGACCAGGGCAAGGGTTTCTTTCCAGAGAGACATCATGTCACATCCTGACCTTAGTTCCTTTTTTTTATGTCTCTTTTTAGGTTGGTCAGGGCGTGAGTTGGGGTGGGCATTCTGTTTTGTTCTATGTTTGTATTTCTATGTGTTTGGCCTGGTATGGTTCCCAATCAGAGGCAGCTGTCAATTGTTGTCTCTGATTGAGAACCATCCTTAGGCAGCCTGGTTTCGCCCTTGAGATGTGGGTAGTTGTTTTCTGTCTCTGTTTCTGTACCAGACAAGACTGTTTTGTTTGTTGCGTTTTTGTTATTTTTGTTCTAGTGTTCAGTGTAATTAAAAGATCATGAACATGTAACACGCTGCACCTTGGTCCTCTCCTTTTTCCACCTATGACGATCGTTACACATCAGGGATTGTAACATTCTCTGTTTCACGAAAACATGGTTCTCTACGGATATACTGTCAGAGTCGGTCCAGCCATCTGGATTCTAAGTTTCGCACGGACAGGAATAAACATCTCTCTGGGAAGAAGAAGGGCGGGGGTGTATGTTTCATGATTAACGACTCATGGTGGAATTGTAATAACATACAGGAACTCAAGTCCTTTTGTTCACCCTGACCAAGAATACTTCACAATCAAATGCCGACCGTATTATCTCCCAAGAGAAATCTCTTCGGTTATTGTCACAGCCCTGCATATCCTCCCTCAAGCCGATACCATGACGTCCCTCAAGAAACTTCACTGGACATTATGCAAACTGGAAACCATATATCCTGAGGTTGCATTTATTGTAGCTGGGGATTTTAAAAAAAGTACATTTGAGTAAAATATTACCCAAAATCTATCAGCATATCGGCTATAGTACTCTCGCTGGAAAAACACTACCAATGCTACTCCAACTTCCGTGGATGCATACAAGGTCCTCCCCCGCTCTCCTTTTGGCAAATCTGACCACGACTCCATTTTGCTCCTCCCTTCCTAAAGGCAGAAACTCAAATAGGAAGTATCCGTGCTAAGGACTATTCAATGCTGGTCTGACCAATTGGAATCCACGCTTCAAGATTTTTTGGATCATACAGACTGGTATATGTTCCGGATAGCTTCCAAGAATAATATTGACTTGTACACTGAGAAGGTAACTGAGTTCTTCAAGAAGTGTATAGGAGATGTTACACCCACAGTGACTATTAAAACCTACCCTAACCAGAAAACATGGATTAATGGCAGCATTCGCGCAAACCTGAAAGCGAACTAGCGCATTAAACAAAGGCACGGTGACTGGGAATATGGCAGAATACAAACAGTGTAGTCATTCCCTTAGAAAGGCAATCAAACAGGCAAAATGTCAGTACAGAGACAAATTGGAGTCGCAATTCAAAGGCTCCGACACAAGACGTATGTCGCAGTGTCTACAGACAAACACGGACTACCAAAAGGAAAACCAGCCACATCGCGGACACCGACATCTTGCTTCCAGACAAACTAAACCCGTTCTTTTCCCGCTTTGAGGATAACACAGTGCCACCGACGCGGCCAGCTACCAAGGACTGTGGCCTCTCCTTCTCCGTGGCCGACATGAGGAAATTTGGCTTGTCACCTAAAACCCTCACAAACTTTTACAGATGTACAATTGAGAGCATCCTGTTGGGCTGTATCACCGCCTGGTACGGCAACTGCACCGCCCACAACTGCTGGGTTCTCCAGAGGATGGTGCAGTCTGCACAAACTACCTGCCCTCCAGGACACCTACAGAACCCGATGTCACAGGAAGGGCAAAAAGAACATCAAGGACAACAACCACCTGAGCCATTGCCAGTTCACCCCGCTATCATCCAGAAGGCGAGGTCAGTAGAGGTGCCTCAATGCTGGGACCGAGATACTGAAAAACAGCTTCTCTCTCAAGAGCATCAGACAGTTAAATAGCCATCACTAGCACAGAGAGGCGGCTGCCTACATACATACACAGACTTGAAATCATTGGCCACTTTAATAACTGGAACACTAGTACACTAGTCACTTTAATAATGTCACTTTAATGATGTTTACATATCTTGCATTACTCATCTCATATGTATTCTATCTGCTGTATCTTAGTCTATGCCACTCTGACATTGCTCATCCATATATTTATATGTCCTTAATTCCATTCCTTTACTTAGATTTGTGGGTATTAGGTATTTGTTAAGAAATTGTTAGATATTACTTGTTTGATATTGCTGCACTGGCGGAACTAGAAGCACAAGCATTTCGCTACACCCGCAATAACATTTGCTAAACACGTGTATGTGACCAATACAGCTTGATTTGATTTATTGTAGCCAATGTGAAATGGTTAGCTAGTTAGCGGTGTGAGCTCGTAGCGTTTAAATCGGTGACGTCAACCGCTCTGAGACCTGGAAGTAGTTTTCCCCTTGTCTTGCAAGGGCTGCGGGCTTTTGTGTAATGGCAAGGTAATACTTTGTGGATTCAACACGGTTATAGTAGGAGATATGAAAACAGGTAAACCAAAAAAGAACAGAAGAGGTGCAAACAAAGAGACTTGGGGAAGATAGAGGGTGTGGAGGAGAGATGACAAGAGTGGTGATAAAAATAGAGAGAAATGAAAGATGAAGAAAAGACCCCCAAAAAAAGGCAGAAGTATTGAGGCAGAATGCACTAAAATAAAGAGATAATCATGTTATTATGGTTTGTTCTGGGTCAATGTTCTGGGTCAAATTCACCTTACTGGCTGTAATTACAGTATATCTAAATCAGGAATAGGGAAGTATGTTTTTTTGGAATTCACAGCATAGTGTAATTGGTGACTCAGGCATTCAAATCCACACGCACATGTGCACGCACACACACGCATGCAAGAATAGAGGAGAGGATAGATGAAAACAGATTAGAGGATAAGAGCAGAGAAAAGAGAGAAACAAGTAGAAGAAAGGAGAGATAAGAGGGGACAGAAAACGAGTACACAACAGACAAATTATATTAAGAAAAGAAGATGAGGAGAGACTTGACAAAGATGGTAGACAAGTCATGGAGGAGAGAGCGGCGACAACAGAGGCCTGTTAAAGATTAAGAGAAGTGAGTACCTGCGAGAAAGAAATTAAGAGAGTAAAGGAACAGATTGAGGAGGCTGTAGATCAGAAATAACTGTTGTGATAATGAATCAGAATGACAAAGTGGCAGAGGCCAATTGAAACATGCTCTTGGAGACTGCCACTGTCTAATCTGTGGATTCAGACCAACTGTCTATTTAGAGCATTTATATAGGGGATTTAACACGTTTATGTGCTACAGTTGCCTCCGTGCCTTGAGTCCTCTGTCATGTAGTTTGTTTTATTGGTTTACACACATACTGGCAAGTTAACTTTCAAAATGACATATGAATTAGATGGAAGTGGAGTTAGGTTGGCAGCCCTTGTTCCCTCTATACACAGAAGTGTGCCATAGAAAAAGAAAGGCACCGACATCTGTGTTCACCATACACTGCGTGGTAGTGTGTTAGTGTGTCCCATACAGTAATATCTGTCTTCCCGTCTCTGTGGGTGAGTGACCTTGTTATAGGGGTATTATAGGGGGTTAGCATATCCAGCATCTGTTGCCAGCCATGAGGGGACTGCACTCTGGTCTCAGATCATTTCCCAGAGGATCACACACACACAAACACACCAAACTTTAGGAACGATGAGGGGCCTGTTATAGCCCATCACTTCTTTATTGCTTCATCTCACATCTGTTCCTGCCAGAAGTGTATTACGGATGTTAGCAAAGGAGAAAACGAGGGAAGGAGAGAGAGAGAGAGAACGTTATTGTTTATTTCACTTTTGTTTATTATCAACTTCACTTGCTTTGGCAATGTTAACATATGTTTCCAATGCCAATAAAGCCCTTAACATTCAATTGAAAGAGAGAGAGCAAAAGGGGAGAGAGTAAGAAATATCAGGTATTGTGCTCTTTTCATAGCTTCTAGGTATCATTTTCTGCAATCGGGAGAGTAGTGACAGGAAGGAGTAGCTTCAAATAGAATGGACTCTTCCTTGTTTTGCTTCAGATGATTTCCTTGATTTATTCTGGATTCATTCATTCATATCTTCTTATTTGGCTTTGTATTGCTCAACAGCTTCAATTCCAATTGATTTCAGTTAGTGTGGAGTTTGTACCTTGTGTTAGTGTCTGAGAGCAGAGAGAGGAGAATAAAGTTGTCAAAGTCAATCACATAAGGGAGTTAATCATCTTCAGCAATACTTGTCGCCATGCCGCAAGATTCGTTAGCTCTCTGATTAGTAAAACATTTCTTCCCCTGATGAATTTGTTTTATTATAGTGCTGTTTGGAGAGTCATTAACCACTGTGATTGGTCACATCTGACCCTCACACACCCAACATGCACAGACACGGCGAACACACACAACACGCGTATGCGTTTGCTCTTATGTGTTTGACAAACCCCATTTCACCCCTGGTCTACCAACCTACCGCCTTGGGTGATGTATGGCAGCCATTTTGTGCCAGAATGCTCCCCACATGCGGCATTAAATGGCCCAGTTTCATAACCACAGTGGTGTTGGGGATGCTTGTAAAATGTTCTGTCACACTTCACTGTGCAACAGAGGGAGTAGAGGGAAGTTTGGAGGGAAAATGTACAACATCAATCTTTCCCCTCTGCCCTGGTCCCACTGGCTGCAAACTCACTGTCACTGGGTCCAAAGCTGTATATCTGTGGAGTGGGCTGTCCGACCAATATGCATCTAGGGCGTTAGTCTTTGGTTAGTTTTTTACAGGGGCTTGAAAGTGAAAACCTCTGGTATGTAGCCTAATAGATGAATGGTAGTAAATGTCTGACTTTAATGATTTATAACGCTTCAGCTCAATTGCAAGGAATGAAACAGTGGGTTGGTTGTGACCTCTGTGCCAAATATTCAGTTTGACTACACTGTATATTTGCAGCCTGGCCTGTAGTTGTACAATGCTGTTGACATGTGACAGCTTTAAAGCAATACGCATATTCAAATCAAGATTTACTCCACTCCCTTCCACTTCTCTCACGATGAAGAAAGAGCAATAGGCCTATCCGTTCTTCCACATTAAAAACAGATTGCAGTCCTCCTAGTGAGATCGTTCTGGCCCTTCATTCAGTTAATAATTGAGGAAAAGGATGTGCAAACGGATGAGTCAGGACGACACATTTAGGTGTACGATGGGTAGAGTATTTATTTCATCCTGTAGTGTCCTCTGTCTGACATCCTTCTAGCAGAGGCCATGAGATAGAGAAAGTTAATTCAATCAATCAATAAAATGTATTTATGAAGCCCTTCTTACATCAGCTGATGTCACAAAGAGCTGTACAGAAACCCAGCCTAAAACCCCAAACAGCAAGCAATGCAGGTGTAGAAGCACGGTGGCTAGGAAAAACTCCCTAGAAAGGCCAGAACCTAGGAAGAAACCTAGAGAGGAACCAGGCTATGAGGGGTGGCCAGTCCTCTTCTGGCTGTGCCGGGTGGAGATTATAACAGAATATGGCCAAGATGTTCAAATGTTCATAGATGACCAGCAGGGTCAAATAATAATAATCACAGTGGTTGTCGAGGGTGCAAAATGTCTCTAGCTGTGCTCCTATCCAGTTGACAGGCGGGAGGAAGGTTGGCAAGAGATTAGTAACCAAGCAACAAAAAGGGCCCTTTTTCCAAGGCAAAGTGTTTTCTTCTGTGGGTTGTCAACCTTCATTGATGGACTCGGAGAGAAAAATTCAAGGCCTTTCAGTGACCGAGGATCGTTACTTTTTCAGGAAAACTTTTTTACTCCTTATCAATAATCGACTCCAGGGAAATAATGTATTTGTTGTGTGGAAAAGCAGTATATCTACAAAGGAAGGAAGGATTTTAAAGAAATTATTCACTTCATTTTTCAAGGTTGTTAAAAAAGAAAGTAAACTAACTTTGGAGAGGTTTGGCAGATTTACCTCAGTTCGCTGGCTGGAAACAATTCTTCAAATGCGCAATTGTTGCATTATTAACGACGAGACAGGAAAGTCAGAACAACAAACGCTACAAACCAATCCAGATTGCCTCAGCCACGGTACATGGAAGCAGAAAGCATTCGGAGCGAAATGATTAAGCCAGTGTGTAGACAAGTAAATAAAGCATTTCCTATTTGTCTAATAGGGGAAAGGCATTACATTGGGCATGGATGTGTTTTTCACCCAATGTTTTGTGGCTCTGACAGAATGATAACAAGTTGCAGCGGTACTGGGTTGTTAGATCTCAGGGTATGTGTTTGAGTGATTTTAAGCTGTTAATGCCGATCAAAGATCAGATCTGGGAGGGTTGAAAGGGGGGTGGTTGCTGTCGAGATTCAGAGAGAACACTAATTACTGAGAATATGAGTTTTAATTTCTTCTTAGGGCTAGGCCCCTTTTTTCCCCACTACCTGTCTGAATGACTTGTCCAAAGTAAACTGCCTGTAGCTCAGGCCCTGAAGCCATAGATACGCATATAATTGGTACCATTGGAAAGAAAACACTTTGAAGTTTGTAGAAATTTTAAAATAATGTCAGAGAATAACACAATAGATATGGTAGGAGAAAATCCAAAGAAAAACCAACTGGATTTTTTTTTGAGAGAGAGAGACCATCCTCTTAGAAAGGAAATGGTCATATTGAAAATTAGCTCCCTGGATGCAATTCGTATGGCTTCCAAAGGGTGTCAGCAGTCTATGTTCAAGGTTTCAGGCATGTAATTTCAAAAACAAATGAGAAATATCAGTTTTAGCAGAAGGACACAGTCTTGGAAATTCGTATTTGCGCGCGCATGAAGACATTACGCACCTGCTAAAATCAGTTTCCTATTGAACATACTTCTTTCTATAAGAAATATTATAGTTTGATTACAATTTAGGGTATCTGAGGAGTAAATAGAAACTTATTTTGACTTGTTGAAACAAAGTTTAGTGGCAGATTTTCAGATTCCTTTCTCTGCAAGTTGAACGAGTGGATTACTCAAGTCGAGGACACCAACTAAACTGACCCTCAAACAATCGCATGGCATGTTTTTGCTGTAATAGCAACAGTAAATGGAACAGTGCAGTTAGATTAACAAGAATTTAAGCTTTCAGCCAATATGACACTTACATTTACATAAATGTTTAAAATCCATAATATTTATTTGAATTGCGCGCCATCCAGTTTCACCGGAAGTTGTCCCCCTAGCGGGACTCCTATACCTAAGACGGGGTATTATTACGTCTCAACTGTTTTTACATAGACATTGGGAGAGGATGGGCAGAGGGGAATAAAGAAGGAGGTGAGTGCCTGAGGCTGTGGGGTAGGTTTGAAAAAGAGAGTGGGGTGAGGAGATATGGGGGTGAAGGTTAGAAGGATGTATGGATTTGACCTCTCCTCTGCCTTTAGGACTTTAAGCTGTGACCCTTCTGTCAGTGTGGCTAATGATGTGTCAGATGATGATCCCTCCTACTGTATGCACGGATGGATGAACGGACAGACAGACAAAGCTGGCAGGCACGCACGCTTGCACACACACACCCCAGAAAAGAGGGAGGGATCATCAAACACAGAAAGCAAAGCAACTCATCAGCTGACTCAGCAAAGTGGTCAGCCAGAAGAAACATAAAAAGATTGAGGGAAGAAAGAGAGGAAACTGCTGTGTCTTGGTTTTGAAAACCAGCCAAGGAAAGCACTGAACCTTTCTGCTGAGAACCTTGGCGGCAGGGTGGAGTAATGTGCTCTCAGCGTGTGAGTGTGTTCCTATACCTCTGTCTTGGTTCTGCTTCCCTACAGTGTCAGAGAGCCTCTCCAATCCATCTTCATCTGTTCTGCCTGCACTGCTGTGTGGAACCAAGGTCTCTGAGTCCCTGCTAACCTCCATCTGGGTAGGAAATGTATTTTACATGCATACAAACACAGGTGGCAAAGACACACACACACACACACTTTATCTAACTCTTTCTTCAAACACAAATATTCTACAGATCATTGCCTTCCTCAGTCACCCCCAGTACAACTCCGCTAACTATGGCCCAGTGGATGTGGGTGACTTTTGCCCGACTCCCTGTGGAAAGACTGCAGACTATAGCAGAGAGCATGCTGGGTACAGAAAGGAGAAGAGAGGTGAAAATCCCTGAAGGTTAGAACAAGTTTTTTATTTCACCTTTATTTAACCAGGTAGGCTAGTTGGGAACAAGTTCTCATTTGCAACTGCAACCTGGCCAAGATAAAGCAAAGCAGTTCGACACATAAAACAACACAGTTACACATGGAATAAACAAACATACAATCAACAGTAGAAAAAGTCTATATACAGCATGTGCAAATGAGGTAGGATAAGGGAGGTAAGGCAATAAATAGTCCATGGTGGCGAAGTAATTACAATATAACAATTAAACACTGGAATGGTAGAATGTGCAGAAGGTGAATGTGCATGTAGAGATACTGGGGTGCAAAGGAGCAAGATGAATAAATAAATACAGTATGGGGATGAGGTAGTTGGATGGGCTATTTACAGATGGGCTATGTACAGGTGCAGTGATGAGCTGCTCTGTCAGCTAGTGAGGGAGATAAGAGTCTCCAGCTTTAGTGATTTTTGCAGTTTGTTCCAGTCATTGGCAGCAGAGAACTGGAAGGAGAGGCAGCCAAAGGAAGAATTGGCTTTGGGGGTGACCAGTGAGATATACCTGCTGGAGCGAGTGCTACGGGTAGGTGCTGCTATGGGGACCAGTGTGCTGAGATAAGGCGGGGCTTTACCTAGCAGAGACTTGTAGATGACCTGGAGCCAGTGGGTTTCGCGACGAGTATGAAGCGAGGGCCAGCCAACGAGAGCGTACAGGTCGCAGTGGTTGGTAGTATATGGGGCTTTGGTGACAAAATGGATTGCAATGTGATAGACTGCACATACTATTTTGTAAATGACATCGCCGAAGTCGAGGATCGGTAGGATGGTCAGTTTTACGAGGGTATGTTTGGCAGCATGAGTGAAGGATGCTTTGTTGCGAAATAGGAAGCCGATTCTAGATTTAATTTTGGATTGATGTTTAATGTGAGTCTGGAAGGAGAGTTTACAGTCTAACCAGACACCTAGGTATTTGTAGTTGTCCACATATTCTAAGTCAGAACTGTCCAGAGTAGTGATGCTAGACGGGCGTGTGGATGCGGGCAGCGATTGGTTGAAGAGCATGCATTTAGTTTTACTTGCATTTAAGAGCAGTTGGAGGACACGGAAGGAGAGTTGTATGGCATTGAAGCTCATCTGGAGGTTAGTTAGCACAGTGACCAAAGAAGGGCCAGAGGTATACAGAATGGTGTCATCTGCGTAGAGGTGGATCAGAGAATCACCAGCAGCAAGAGTGACATCATTGATGTATACAGTGAAGAGAGTCGGCCCCAGAATTTAACCCTGTGGCACCCCCATAGAGACTCCCAGAGGTCCGGACAACATGCCCTCCGATTTGACATGCTGAACTCTATCAGAGAAGTAGTTGGTGAACCAGGCAAGGCAATCATTTGAGAAACCAAGGTTGTTGAGTCTGCCAATAAGAATGTTGTGATTGACAGAGACATAAGACTTAGCCAGGCCGATGAATACGGCTGCACAGTAATGTCTCTTATTGTTGGCGGTTATGATATCGTTTAGGACCTTGAGCGTGGCTGAGGTGCACCCATGACCAGCTCGGAAACCAGATTGCATAGCGGAGAAGGTAAGGTGGGATTCGAAACGGTCGGTAATCTGTTTGTTAACCTGTTGCGACGAGCAATCCCGTATCCAGGAGCGTAATTATAGCCTCAAGCTCATTACCATAAAGCAACGTTAACTATTCATGAAAATCGCAAATGAAGTGAAATGAATATATTGGCTCACAAGCTTAGCCTTTTGTTAACAACACCGTCATCTCAGATTTTCAAAAAATGCTTTTCAACCATAGCTACACAAGCATTTGTGTAAGAGTATTGATAGCTAGCATAGCATTAAGCCTAGCATTCAGCAGGCAACATTTTCACAAAAACAAGAAAAGCATTCAAATAAAATAATTTACCTTTGAAGAACTTCGGATGTTTTCAATGAGGAGACTCTGTTAGATAGCAAATGTTCAGTTTTTCCAAAAATATTATTTGTGTAGGAGAAATCACTCCGTTTTGTTCATCACGTTTGGCTAAGAAAACCCCCCGAAAATTCAGTCATTACAACGCAAACGTTTTTCCAAATGAACTCCATAATATCGACAGAAACATCGCAAACGTTGTTTAGAATCAATCCTCAAGGTGTTTTTCACATATCTATTCGATGATAAATCACTCGTTGCAGTTTGGTTTCTCCTCTGTTCAAAATGGAAAAATGCACGCACCTGGAGATTAAGCAATAGTTTCGACGGAGGACACCGAGCGGACACCTGGTAAATGTCGTCTCTTATGGTCAATTTTCCAATGATATGCCTACAAATACGTCACAATGCTGCAAACACCTTGGGGAAACGACAGAAAGTGTAGGCTCATTCCTTGCGCATTCACAGCCATATAAGGAGACATTGGAACACAGCGCCTCCAAAATCTGGCTCACTTCCTGTATGAAATTTCATCTTGGTTTCACCTGTAGCATTAGTTCTGTGGCATTCACAGACAATATCTTTGCAGTTTTGGAAACGTCAGCGTGTTTTCTTTCCAAATCTGTCAATTATATGCATAGTCGAGCATCTTTTCGTGACAAAATATCTTGTTTAAAACGGGAACGTTTTTCATCCAAAAATGAAATACTGCCCCCAGAGGTTCAAGAGGTTAACTTGGCTTCCGGAGACCTTAGAAAGACAGGGTAGGATAGATATAGGTCTGTAACAGTTTTGATCTAGAGTGTCTCCCCCTTTGAAGAGGGGAATGACCGCGGCAGCTTTCCAATCCATGGGAATCTCAGACGATAAGAAAGAGTTCAAGTTCTTTTGAGTAAACAGAATTATACAGTAGCGCTCTCCTCCTCTAACCTGTGACATTACTAATGGTGTGGTGTGAGCACGTGCTCGTGCCTGTATGCGTGTGCGTACGCTCATATGAGCGCGTGTGTGTGTATGTCCACACAGATGTTGGGTCACCTATCAGACCTCAGAGCGATAGAAGACTACTTTATATTTGTTTGGAGAGTGACAAAGACAGACATCCCCACATCACTAGTTCACTGGGCATTGCTATTGCCTAACACCATAACACAATGGGAAACTAGAAGGTTTCAGACAGTTTAGTCAGTATGTAATTACCAGTGAAACATTTTCAGCAACTCTTGTAGAGGATAATGGAAGTCGATGTGGTTTTAATCAAGTTTTGATAGTACAGGAAATATTCTTTTTCATATACTTTCATTGTCCTCTGAGTTGATTTCATTTTTTCTCCTTTAATCACAGACCTTGGTTGGAAAAGCAAAGTAGGGACATAATTATTTTTCCTTATTTAGCCTTTCGATCGTATAGAAAATACAGATGATAATAGGTTTCAGTTTAGAAACACAGGCAGCTTCATGACGGGAAGCGAGATAATATAATTGCAGACATGTTTTTTCATGTCACAGCTTCTCTCTCTCTCTCTCTCTCTCTCTCTCTCTCTCTCTCTCTCTCTCTCTCTCTCTCTCTCTCTCTCTCTGTGTGTTCGGGGGAAGTGAGTGTGTCCTTATTCATATTTGATTGGTTGATTCATTAAATTATTGAGGCTGATGAGGGAATCCATCTTGTCACTGGAGCCAAATGTGTCATGATACGCCGACTGTTGCAGCTATAGATAGGAATGGAAGAGGAGGGGGGTTGGTCGTGGGGAGAGATAGAAAGAGAGGGGTTAGAGAGTGGGACACACAAATACACTCAGAGATCAATAGAGAGACTTAGTTTATTTTACCTTTGACACTCACTAAGACAGAATGAGAGTGGAGAAAAATCAGACTAACTTTCAATTTAGTTTTGACCATTTTTGGGGGGCGGAGTGGGTTATAGATACATAAAAACAATCAAAGAAATACATACAGTGGGGCAAAAAAATATTTAGTAAGCCACCAATTGTGCAAGTTCTCCCACTTAAAAAGATGAGAGAGGCCTGTAATTTTCATCATAGGTACACTTCAACTATGACAGACAAAATGAGAAAAATAAATCCAGAAAATCACATTGTAGGATTTTTTTATGAATTTATTTGTCAATTAAAACTGTAACTCGGCAACTCAGGAACATTCACTGTCTATTTGGTAAGCAACTCCAGTGGTGATTTGGTATTGTGTTTTAGGTTATTGTAATGCTGAAAGGTGAATTCATCTCCCAGTGTCTGGTTGAAAGCAGATGGAAACAGACTGAACCAGGTTTTCCTCTAGGATTTTGCCTGTGTTTAGCTCTATTACATTTATTTTTTATTTTGATAAACTCCCCAGTCCTTATCGATTACAAGCATACCCATAACAAGATGCAGCCAACACTGTGCTTGAAAATATGGAGAGTGGTACTCAGTAATGTGTTCTATTGGATTTCCCTGAAACATAACACTTTTTATTCAGGACAAAAAATGTCCTTGCCATAAACAGGATGCAAGTTTTGGAATATTGTATTCTGTACAGGCTTCCTTCTTTTCAAAGTGTCAATTAGTTGAGTATTGTAGAATAACTACAATGTTGTTGATCCATTCTAAGTTTTCTCCTATCACAGCCATTAATCTATGTAACTGTTTTGAAATCACCATTGACCTCATGGTGAAATCCCTGAGCGGTTTCCTTCCTCTTTGGGAAATGAGTTAGAAAGGAATAATGTAACTTTGAAGGGATGTAATGTTACACCATCCAAAGTATAATTAATAACTTCAACATGCTCAAAGGGATATTCAATGGCTGTTTTCTTAGTTGTACCAATCTAAAAATAGATGCACTTCTTTGCGAGGCATTGGAAAACCTCACTGGTCTTGGTGTTTGAAATTCAGTGCTCGACTGAGGGACCTTACAGATAATTTAATGTGTGGGTTAGTCATTCAGAAGAGGTAGTCATTCAAAATGTTAAACAATATTATTACACACAGAGTGAGTCCTTATTATGTGACTTGTTAAGCAGATTTTTACTACTGAACTTATTCAGGCTTTCCATAGCAAAAGAGTCGAATACTTATTGACTTTGGACATTTCAGCTTTTCATTTTTTATTAACTTGTACAAAATTAAGAAAAACATAATTCCACTTTCACAATATGGGTTATTGTGTGTAGGCTATTGACCCCCCAAAAATCTAAATTTAATACATTTTATTTTCAGGCTGTAACAACAAAATGTGGAAAAATTCAAAGGCTGAGAGTACTTTCTGAAGGCACTGTATATCAGTAAAGACCACCTCATCCAGGCCAATCGGAGTAGCCATTTCTCGCTATACTCAGCCAGGGTGCAGAAGAATCATGTGTAAACCAATTTAGGATATGTCTGGAAATACAATTTCTAGTGCAATACGGATAGTCCTCTTAAGGCTTTCCCTTTTTGTAAATGTGTTCATTTTTTCCGGGATTGTTTAGCTTGCCATTTACATTTTGAAACTGCACTATGAATTGTATCCCAATAGCCAAAAGGGGGAGCCATGGGAAGCATTGAACTGCAGAAAATCAGCCGTGGCAATGTGTTCATTTTGACATGAGATTTTCTGCCAGTTAAAGCAACTGGGAAATTATTTCATCTACTGAGGTCAGATGGAATTGATTTGAGCGTTCCGTTAATTATGGTTTCTGGCAATTGTTTTATCAAGGGAAGGAAATACATCTACTCTCAAATATTTAAAAAGACCTCGGGAGGAATACTGTCGTATACATATTTTTTGTTTTTTTTGTTTTAAGCCTTTCCCAAACCTTAACCACTCGGAAGTTAATGCCTAAACTTAATTGTAAAACATGGATGTTTACTTTCACTTCATACATAGACGTTTATCCCCTTTCTGAAAAGTCTGATTCTGAAGTGAGACTGTGATACCTTGTTGACTGGATAGTCTTAGTCAAAAGCTTGATTTGAACACAAATTCACAGGTGCACATAAAGTATAGGCATAGAAAACAATGTGACACACACACACACACGTGCACCAATGCACATGCTCACACGTGGTTTCCACATCAAGAAAGACCAATTGCTTCTTTGTCTACCTGGCTGTCAAATACCACACACACACACCTTGAAAAAGCTATTACTTATGACTACGCGCCTGTCACATACAGTCGGGCACGCTGCAAACGCCCCCCCCAACACACACTACTAATAATTTAACAAATCTATATCCACCAATGATTTATCATATCCAATTACTGTTCTCTCCCCTAGTCATTTATTCAGACCTGTCTTCCCCTGCTTCCCCCTGGACGCTATATTTTCCCACTTCATCCCTTCTTTATCTGGACACTAAACACCCTGTCAGAGTGAGAGAGAAAAAACCTCTCATTTTCTCTCTCTTGTTCTCACTCTCGCTCACTCTCTCTCTCTCTCTCTGCAGATGTGTGATCATTAAAGAGGGGCTCTGTGGTCTACTACTGCTGTCCTCTTGCAGTGAGAGGTCTTTAAAGAGCCCCAGTAGTGAAGTGCGGGAAAAGCTTTTATTTATACAGGGGATCAACTGAGACCAAGGTCTCATTTGCAGTACAGCACTGTTTTCAACACAAAGAAGAAGAAAAACATATATGCACAAATACACAGACTTAAGACATATACGCAATAAGAAAAACAATGAAAATGTACATTTTAAAGATCATAAATAGATTTTTTTTAAATAACCGAGGGACCAGAGCCTCCAATCTAAGAGTTTTTTTAAAAATTGTTCCGCATGTGAAGTGCAGCACAACTCAAGGTGCATTTTCCAATCTGTGTAGAAAGTTGGGGGGGGGGAATCTGAAGTGTAAGGTAATGAATTGACCTAGTTTTATAATTAGTCATTCTATAAGAGATTAGAGATGTCAGATACATTGGGTGTTTTTTGCATTAACACTTCATAAAGAAATGACAAACTGCTGCTCTCTTCTGGCGGTTAGAGGCCCAACCTACTTCTAGACATAAAGGAACAGTGGTGAGTTTTAAAACCAGAGCCAGAAATGAACCTCCGAGCACAACGACATACAGCACCCAAGGGTTGAAGTGTGGACGCTGCAGCAGACATGTAAATATCCCCATAATCCAATACACACATAAAGGTGGCCTGAACCATTTTCTTTCTGTAAAATACATCAATCTTACATTTCAACTTTATTTACCAGCTCAGATATGTGTTTCGAAAGACAACTTGTCATCTAGCCATATACCAAGATATTTATAATAAGGAACAAGTTAAACTTCTATACTATTTAGGCTGGTCATTTATGAATAGTCATTGAGATTTAAATGATGTAGTCTAGAGAAGAGCATATATTTTGTTTTATTAGGATTCAGCACCAACTTAAAATCAGAAAGTGTCTTCTGCAGTATCAGAAAGTCAGATTTCAAATTTGAAAATGCTCGGCCAATAGTGGGTGCAATGGAGTATAACAGAGTATCGTCAGCGTATAAATTAATTAAAAAAGGTCTCATATTATCATTGATGTTATTACGATAGATAGTAAACAATAGTGGCCCTAGTACTGAGCGTTGTGGGACACCTTTTTGAAGCTCTAGAAACTAGCAGATTTGATACCATCTGCCATGATGGCTTTGGTTCTTTCATGGAGATAATTATTGAAACGTAAGCAAATATCAGAGACCAGTCCAATCGAAGACAGCTTATTTAACAGAACTCCATAATCAACAGTGTCAAAAGCTTTGGATAGGTCAATAAACATGGCAGGCCAACATCCTTCGTTTATTGATGCGATGGCTGTGCCAGGTTGGACCGGAAGCATATGGATGTCCATGCATTTTCTAAAATGTCTGGTAAATTAAAATCTTCCCCGTGTCAAAATGTTCTAAAGGAAACTCAGAAATGGCATATTAATTCTTATGAAGATTTTGGAATGTTCACATGAGTCGGTCGCTAGATGGATGGAAACGTAGCCATAGACACCATAAAAACTCTGATATGTGTGCTAGTCCAGCGTCACTTTGATTATGCCTGCACTTCATGGTTCACCAGCAGCCCCAAACATCTAAGCTACCAGCTAAACAAGCTTGTAAGAAATGTACTTAAACACCCGTCCTCATACTCATCTGGAGGTTGTGCATTTTTTCATCTCTATCTCTGTATTGTGTCTATGTATTTATGTACAAAATAAATAGGGACAACAATGGTAATAAGTCCCTGACTGAATTGTGCAATTCCGGTCAGTTAAAATAATCTTTGTCTACTATATATATATATATATATGTAAAGTGGCTGCTCCACTGGATGTCATAAGGTGAATGCACCAATTTGTAAGTCGCTCTGGATAAGAGCGTCTGCTAAATGACTTAAATGTAAATGTAAATGTATATATATTTTTAAACTGACAAATAAAATCTATCAATCCAAACTGTGCAGCAGCCAATTGATGAATAGAAAGAGACATCTGTTACAAAACACCAAAAAGTTTAATTTGGAGATTTAAGCTTTCTGTAAAAACTGATGCTGGAGATGAGAAGCAGGTACGGGGAGTCAACATTTATTAAGGAACAGACAGGTAACAAAACGGGAACAACATCAGCACACGGGTAAACTACAACAAGCAACAATTAAGGCTGAAGCAGGGAACCAGACAGATATAGGGGAGGTAATGACAGAGGTGATTGAGTCCAGGTGAGTCCAATGATCGCTGATGCACATGCCGGGTGGAAGGCAGGTGTGCTTAATGATGGTGGCAGGAGCCTGGCACCTTCGAGAGCCAGGGAGGGGGAGTGGGGACAGGTGTGACACTTTTTATTCTGGGTAAGCCTACAAGGTAGGGAGGGATGCATTATTTATTGTGGTGTTGAAAACGCAAACCATGATATAAGTGTCCAATGTCGATATGCTTTGTTTATTGGTTGTGTGCTGCATTAGCACAGAAACATGGTGGTGGAAAATTTGCTGCATCTATTTTATATAAATAAATATGGCATCAAAATGTTGAAAATCTGATTTCCCCCTAGCTGATCATTGTTTGCAGCCTGCTCTGATCGTGGTGTAATGAAATAGGCAGGGAGAGTGAGCTCGTCTGTGGTGGTCGGTGAACCCTCAATCTTCTGGCCCCTTTGCCCTGCTTGGCATCGACTATGTCACACAAGCATGCTGAAGTGGCATGTTGATATCCACGTTCATAAACACTGGGTTGCTACAGTTATTGTTATTTGTGGTCATAAACATTATTTTGAGATAATTCAATGAGGGGGGGGTCTTCAATCTATTTTACAGTACAAGGAGAGTACAGATCCCCCACCCCCCACTCATACACACACACACACACACAAAATACATTGGAATCCTCTGAATAAAAGGCACAACATACAATAAATGCTGTCTATGTTACCATGGTGCTCAGCATCCCATCCATCCCAGCTACTCAGTACTGTACCTATAGGATACGAAGACAGCAAAAGCTGAACAGCTATGCTGAATTAATTAGTAAAAGAGACAGTCTCTGTGGATTAGACCATATGGATCTGTTAATGATCGTAATCAACCAGCGTCTTGTATAATTGGCTTTTCAACCTCTCTCTGGATCTGAAATGGTGCCGAGTGTTCTATACATCCCCTGCTCTCAGCTCTTTGCTCACGGCGCGCTTTCTGCCTTGAAAAGTGATACTTCATGCACTTTATAGCAAAAATCATTTACAACTTTGCAAGGTTTACTATGGGCCCAAACAGTCCTGGTGTACATCTCAAGGACTGCAAACAAGAGACAAAAAAAATCTCTTGAACTAAAGCAAAACCAACTTTCTTCATTCTTCCCCCTTTAAAGTTGAAAGCTTACGTTTTCCATAAACAGCAAAGATCAGATTCACACTCTCATACTTCCTCCTCTACAGATATTACTGTTGCCTAGGGAGACAGAACAGCCTTCATCACCGAACGACCAGGCTTCGATTGACAGTTCTAATGGCGGATCAGAGCTTCCGTGTCATAATTAGCTAGTCATGAGTTGGCCCCCGCAGCAATCTCTGTCTCTGCCCACCAAGGACTAACGGTGACTGAAGGGGAGATATCTGACAATTACCCCACGGGTAGACCAGGGAGAGGAGAGGGGGAGGAAAAAAAGAGAGAGAGAGAGATGGAACGAGGAGAGAGCAGTAGAGACAAAAGAAAGGAGAGAGATGACAGAGACAGAAGGTTTGAATGGGAAGAGTATGAGAGATAAGAACAATAGAGAGAGAGAAAAGGATTCACAGAGAGATCGAGAAAGAAATAAGAGAGACTAGGGGTCACAGGAAAAGCAGATGAATACATATAGCACCACAAGGCACAATAAAAGAAAGGTTGGAAACTGCAAGCAGCTGTCAGAGTCACTCAGCTCCCCTCAAGCTGGAAGGACAGACCCTGGCCATCTGGAATGTGAGCAAAAGGATTCTGTGGGATAAGATCGAAGAGATGATCTGTCAATCATGCAATAATGGAACTTGAGGCATCCGACTGTTTTACGGTTTTCTTCCGGTGAAAGAGAGGAGGACCAAAATGCAGCGTGGTTAATTCGATACATCTTTAATGAAGATGAACCACGAACAATACAAAAACGTACCGTGAAAACCTAAGCTGCCTATCTGGTGCAAACAAACACAGAGACAGGAACAATGACCCACGAAACACTCAAAGAATATGGCTGCCTAAATATGGTTCCCAAACGATAAACACCTGCCTCTGATTGAGAACTACTTCAGGCAACCATAGACTTTTCTAGACAACCCCACTATACCACAATCCCAATAACTACAAAACCCCAAGACAAAACACACCACATAATAAACCCATGTCACACCCTGGCCTGACCTAAAATAATAAAGAAAACTTAAAATACTAAGACCAGGGCGTGACACCAACACACACCCACGTACACAAACATATGCAAGTCCACGCATGCAAGCATGCGCAAACACACAAACACACACAGGCTCAGATGGGTAAAAATATTTTCTATTTTTGTTGTTCAGACAAGAGGAAATCAGTAGAGTATGTACTCTTCAGTGAGTCAATGTTGATCCATCCAGAGCCTTTGACATTATGTAGAAATAACACTGAGAAATATATCTCTTTTTGAAATGTCTCTCTCTGCTTGGAGATGCATCTGTTCCCAGTCACACGCACCAATGTCAAACCGTCCTTGGTGATCCCTGTTAGGAAACATTTCCACGGCATTTCTCAGAACAAAATCCACAATACATGGCAGGAAACGTCACCTAACCCGATGAATAATCCAACAGTTGCAATGCTACTTTCTATTTATATCCCTGAACAGTATGTGAGTTCAAATTAGATGTTCTATGATCATATCCAGGACTTCTTAAATGTAACTAAATGTAATCCACATAATCCCCCAAAGTAATTCTTTATCATGAGAGGGCCATAAACAAGAACTAGTCATTCTGCATAGGCCTACTCCAAGACGTTAAAATCTCACCTTTCTGGTAAAAATATTTATACATTTACTGAGGTGTAGTCACTTTTGAGGACACAATCTCCTATGCAACAAAACTGTATGAGTAATCAATTCATATAACGACTAACTAAGGTTTTGCCTGTTAAGAGATTATGTGCATATTTTCTAAATGTCTCTCTTGATCACAAGAGCTCTAGCTTGGCTTCCTGAACTCGTTAGCAACTCATCTTTCATCTCATTTTAATCATATCCGTCTATGACCAACAGTGGTTATTGTTTAAAATCTATGAATTATTTTAGATTATTGGCTATAAATCAGTCTCTGAATGTGCTACAGCACGAAAATATATACGTTGTTGGTGGCTGTAATGTAGGGTTTAGCAAGGAGTTGACAGACAGTAGGAAGAAAGAAATAAATGGTAGGACGGACATCCCAGCTCAAATGGTGTCAGATTTCACACCCTACTTCACACAGGCAGAAGAGACAAACTCCTGTGTTTGTAAGAATAAGGGTTATCGCTTAATGCAACCCTTTTCGATCTATGGTGTCCACATTTAGATTTATAAGAGAAAATGTTGGTCAGAACCGGTGCCAGAACCATGCAGGTCCCCAAAACAGGGGACTTTACATCTAAGAGGTTTTAAATGAGGGAAAAAACAGACACAACCAGAATAAATTTGCTGTGCACTGATCTAAAGCAACAATGACCGAAGATCATAAGAAATACACTGTCGGCCAGCATCCCGGAGTCGCCTCTTCACTGTTGTTGTTGAGACTGGTGTTTTGCAGTTACTATTTAATGAAGCTGCCAGTTGAGGACTTGTGAGGCATCTGTTTCTCAAACTAGACACTCTACTGTACTTGTCCTCTTTCTCAGTTGTGCACCGGGGCCTCCCACTACTCTTTCTATTCTGGTTAGAGCTGTTCTGTGAAGGGAGTAGTACACAGCGTTGTATGAGATCTTCAGTTTCTTGGCTATTTCTCTCATGGAATAGCCTTCATTTCTCAGAACAAGAATAGACTGATGCGTTTCAGAAGAAAGTTAATTGTTTCTGGCCATTTTGAGCCTGTAATCGAACCCACAAATGCTGATGCTGCAGACACTCAACTAGTCTAAAGAAGGACAGTTGTATTGCTTCTTTAATCAGAACAACAGTTTTTAGCTGTGCTAACATAATTGCAAAAGGGGTTTGTAATGATCAATTAGCCTTTTAAAATGATAAACTTGGATTAACTAACACAACGTGCCATTGGAACACAGGAGTGATGGTTGCTGATAATGAGCCTCTGTACGCCTATGTAGATATTCCATTAAAAATCAGCAGTTTCTAGCTACAATAGTCATTTACAACATTAACGATGTCTACACTGTATTTCTGATCAATTTGATGTTATTTTAATGGACATAGCATGTGCTTTTCTTTCAAAAACAAAGACATTTCTAAGTGACCCCAAACTTTTGAACAATAGTGTACATGAGAGCATGCATGTGTGTGTGTGTTGTTCCCACATATACTGTACCTACAGTAGTGAAGCTTGCATTGTTTTGATTTATGGAGGAAAACTGGAGAGCTTGGAAACAAATGGACAGAATTTTAGCAACATGAAATTGTATTAAAATCTGTTCATACACTGTACACCCCTGGTAAGGACATGATACCTTTAAAAAAAATCTGACAAGCGAGCACTTAGAAACTCTATATATGGTCATTTTCACATTTTCATAATTTCATAGATTGTTTGGGAATGATGTAGAGTAAGGCCTTTGTGAAAATTCTATAGGAATATAGTGAGGGAAAGCGGCCGTGCGTTTGAAAAATTATAGACACTGCAGCAAATAAAACCTAATAAAAACTATTGTCTTGTCCAGGACAGGAGTCTACTCAGACCGGTGCACCATGCCAATCAGCGCGACAGTAGGCCTTTATGCAAATAAGCCATTTGCCACATGGGCCTGCCGTCATTCACTTTGAACTGGACTGTGTGTTTACAGGCAGGAGCAACAGTGAAATTTTAGATCATTAAAACACATTCACTCAAATGCCATGAAATACACCTGAATAGATTTTTGCAAATATTTAAATACCACGGGAGTCCTCTTACATTTTGGAACTTTACAGTCAACTTTCTCATCAACAATGAGATTACCTGAAATCTTACGAGGGAACATTAAATACAGTATACCCTCTCAAATGTTTTCAGGTAGTTGGCTGTCAAAATTGCACTGATAAACAATGGGAAATTAGTAGCCTCCTCGTCCTTCTGCAGCTTGTCTGCCAATGCATGCTTGTCCCAACCAATGTTTTGATAACTGAATGCGAACTTGCCTGCCATTTGATCTGTCATTTGATCGACACCAAGTACATTTGATTGCCTCCAGTGTGTCAGAGTGCACTCTGGGTCATTCATAAATTCAGAGCGTTGTCAGAGCACACTGTACAATTGACTCTGGACACTCTGGCCGAGGATTAGGGTTCCTGACAAAGGCAGACATGCGCCCTAGCTAACTGGCTAAATGTAGCTAGCTAGCGACTTACAAATTGGTGCGTTCACCTTAAGACATCCAGTGGAACAGCCACTTTACAATAGTGCATCTAAATCTTTTAAGGGATTACTTTATCCTATCCTAGGTATTCCTGAAAGAGGTGGGGTTTCAGGTGTCTCCGGAAGGTGGTGATTGACTCCGCTGTCCTGGCGTCGTGAGGGAGTTTGTTCCACCATTGGGGGGCCAGAGCAGCGAACAGTTTTGACTGGGCTGCGCGGGAACTGTACTTCCTCAGTGGTAGGGAGGCGAGCAGGCCAGAGGTGGATGAACGCAGTGCCCTTGTTTGGGTGTAGGGCCTGATCAGAGCCTGGAGGTACTGAGGTGCCGTTCCCCTCACAGCTCCGTAGGCAAGCACCATGGTCTTGTAGCGGATGCGAGCTTCAACTGGAAGCCAGTGGAGAGAGCGGAGGAGCGGGGTGACGTGAGAGAACTTGGGAAGGTTGAACACCAGACGGGCTGCGGCGTTCTGGATGAGTTGTAGGGGTTTAATGGCACAGGCAGGGAGCCCAGCCAACAGCGAGTTGCAGTAATCCAGACGGGAGATGACAAGTGCCTGGATTAGGACCTGCGCTGCTTCCTGTGTGAGGCAGGGTCGTACTCTGCGGATGTTGTAGAGCATGAACCTACAAGAACGGGCCACCGCCTTGATGTTAGTTGAGAACGACAGGGTGTTGTCCAGGATCACGCCAAGGTTCTTAGCGCTCTGGGAGGAGGACACAATGGAGTTGTCAACCGTGATGGCGAGATCATGGAATGGGCAGTCCTTCCCCGGGAGGAAGAGCAGCTCCGTCTTGCCGAGGTTCAGCTTGAGGTGGTGATCCGTCATCCACACTGATATGTCTGCCAGACATGCAGAGATGCGATTCGCCACCTGGTCATCAGAAGGGGGAAAGGAGAAGATTAATTGTGTGTCGTCTGCATAGCAATAATAGGAGAGACCATGTGAGGTTATGACAGAGCCAAGTGACTTGGTGTATAGCGAGAATAGGAGAGGGCCTAGAACAGAGCCCTGGGGACGCCAGTGGTGAGAGTGCGTGGTGAGGAGACAGATTCTCGCCACGCCACCTGGTAGGAGCGACCTGTCAGGTAGGACGCAATCCAAGCGTGGGCCGCGCCGGAGATGCCCAACTCGGAGAGGGTGGAGAGGAGGATCTGATGGTTCACAGTATCGAAGGCAGCCGATAGGTCTAGAAGGATGAGAGCAGAGGAGAGAGTTAGCTTTAGCAGTGCGGAGGGCCTCCGTGATACAGAGAAGAGCAGTCTCAGTTGAATGACTAGTCTTGAAACCTGACTGATTTGGATCAAGAAGGTCATTCTGAGAGAGATAGCGGGAGAGCTGGCCAAGGACGGCACGTTCGAGAGTTTTGGAGAGAAAAGAAAGAAGGGATACTGGTCTGTAGTTGTTGACATCGGAGGGATCGAGTGTAGGTTTTTTTCAGAAGGGGTGCAACTCTCGCTCTCTTGAAGACAGAAGGGACGTAGCCAGCGGTCAGGGATGAGTTGATGAGCGAGGTGAGGTAAGGGAGAAGGTCTCGGAAATGGTCTGGAGAAGAGAGGAGGGAATAGGGTCAAGCGGGCAGGTTGTTGGGCGGCCGGCCGTCACAAGACGCGAGATTTCATCTGGAGAGAGAGGGAGAAAGAGGTCAGAGCACAGGGTAGGGCAGTGTGAGCAGAACCAGCGGTGTCGTTTGACTTAGCAACGAGGATCGGATGTCGTCGACCTTCTTTTCAAAATGGTTGACGAAGTCATCTGCAGAGAGGGAGGAGGGGGGGGGGAGGAGGATTCAGGAGGGAGGAGAAGGTGGCAAAGAGCTTCCTAGGGTTAGAGGCAGATGCTTGGAATTTAGAGTGGTAGAAAGTGGCTTTAGCAGCAGAGACAGAAGAGGAAAATGTAGAGAGGAGGGAGTGAAAGGATGCCAGGTCCGCAGGGAGGCGAGTTTTCCTCCATTTCCGCTCGGCTGTCCGGAGCCCTGTTCTGTGAGCTCGCAATGAGTCGTCGAGCCACGGAGCAGGAGGGGAGGACCGAGCCGGCCTGGAGGATAGGGGACATAGAGAATCAAGGGATGCAGAAAGGGAGGAGAGGAGGGTTGAGGAGGCAGAATCAGGAGATAGGTTGGAGAAGGTTTGAGCAGAGGGAAGAGATGATAGGATGGAAGAGGAGAGAGTAGCGGGGGAGAGAGAGCGAAGATTGGGACGGCGCGATACCATCCGAGTAGGGGCAGTATGGGAAGTGTTGGATGAGAGCAAGAGGGAAAAGGATACAAGGTAGTGGTCGGAGACTTGGAGGGGAGTTGCAGTGAGGTTAGTGGAAGAACAGCATCTAGTAAAGATGAGGTCGAGCGTATTGCCTGCCTTGTGAGTAGAGAGAGTAACATCCTCCCAGCAGCGAGGTAGCTAACATTAGACTCTGTTTTTAGCTTGCTAAATAAATAAACTCAGCAAGAAAAGAAATTTCCCTTTTTCAGGACCCTGTCTTTCAAAGATAATTCGTAAAAATCCAAATAACTTCACAGATCTTCAGTGTAAAGGGTTTAAACACAGTTTCCCATGCTTGTTCAATGAACCATGAACAATTAACGAACATGCACCTGTGGAATGGTTGTTAAGACACTAACAGCTTACAAACGGTAGGCAATTAAGGTCACAGTTATGAAAACTTAGGACACTAAAGAGGCCTTTCTACTGAATCTGAAAAACACCAAAAGAAAGATGCCCAGGCTCGCTGCTTATCTGCGTGAACATGCCTTAGGCATGCTGCCAGGAGGCATGAGGACTGCAGATGTGGCCAGGGCAATTACTGTGATACACCTAAGACAGCATTACAGGGAGACAGGATGGGCAGCTGATCGTCCTCGCAGTGGCAGACCACGTGTAACAACACCTGCACAGGATCGGTACATCCGAACATCACACCTGTGGGACAGGTACAGGATGGCAACAACAACTGCCCGAGTTACACCAGGAATCTACAAACCCTCCATCAGTGCTCAGACTGTCTGCAATAGGCTGAGAGAGGCTGGAGTGATGGTTTGTAGGCCTGTTTTAATGCAGGTCCTCACCAGACATCACCAGAAACTACTTTGATTATGGGCACAAACCCACCGTCGCTGGACCAGACAGGACTGGCAAAAAGGGCTCTTCACTGATGAGTCGCGGTTTTGTCTCACCAGGGGTGATGGTCGGATTCGCGTTTATCGTTGAAGAAATGAGCGTTACACTAAGGCCTGTACTCTGGAGCGGGATCGATTTGGAGGTGGGGGGTCCATCATGGTCTGGGGCGGTGTGGCACAGCATCATCGGACTGAGCTTGTTGTCATTGCAGGCTCTCTCAATGCTGCGCGTTACAGGGAAGACATCCTCCTCCCGCATGTGGTACTCTTTCTGCAGGCTCATCCTGACATGACCCTCCAGCATGACAATGCCACCAGCCATACTGCTCGTTCTGTGAGTGATTTCCTGCAAGACAGGAATGTCAGTGTTCTGCCATGGCCAGCGATGAGCCCGGATCTCAATCCCATTGAGCACATCTGGGACCTGTTGGATCAGAGGGGGAAGGCTAGGGCCATCCCCCCCAGAAATGTCCGGGAACTTGCAGGTGCCTTGGTGCAAGAGTGGGATAACATCTCACAGCAAGAACTGGCAAGTATGGTGCAGTCCAGGAGGAAGAGATGTACTGCAGTACTTAATGCAGCTGGTGGCCACACCAGATACTGACTGTTACTTTTGATTTTGAACCCCCCCTTTGTTCAGGGACACATTATTCCATTTCACATGTCTGTGGAACTTGTTCAGTTTGTCTCAGTTGTTGAATCTTGTTGTGTTCATACAAATACTTAGACATGTTAAGTTTGCTGAAAATAAACGCAGTTGACAGTGAGAGGACGTTTGTTTTTTGCTGAGTTTATTGAGCGGATGGTGCGCATTGCTAAATTTATCGAGAGTGCTCTGAAATCGGAGTAGATATCCAGAATGAATTTGCAAAAGAAAGATTTATGCTAACTGGATAACAGTCATTCAAGTCCGTGCTGGGTAACCCAATGACACCTGCAGCTCTGGATGTGTATAGCAACCGAAAAACAATATGGGGGTAAAAAGTCAGTCACTCACTCGCCCAATCCTCCACTAAAATGACATTCTCCTAGCAGCTAGCTAGCTAATGTTAGGCTCTGTGTTTTTAGCTTGCTACATAAATAGATACGCTATAGCCTATTAGCCACATTATGACTGACTTGTGATCATTGACCTTGCTAGTTTGATTGTATTGACATTTACATTGAGTCATTGAAACTGAAACATTGCATCCCGAATGGAGGCAGCAAACAATGTACCAGGCCAGCTGTGATTTACAACCTGATAGCAATATTTGTTGTACTAAATGTATTGGATAATTATATGAATCATGCATTGATCTACATCCATCTATTCTGCCAACAATGCCTTAGGGGACGTCATGGAATGTTGAGTCAAAGTGAACCTATTTTTTAAACCTCTTACAAAATTAGTATTGTAGCATGAACTGGAATTTGTATATTTTTTTTACTGATATTGTGATTGTGTGTTTGTTTCATATCTGCAAAACAGTTAAAACATTGTCAGTTACACTTTAAATTGCCTGAACGGCAAACAGTCTTTTATGCCATGAACCCTAATGGATATGATTATGTATATGCCACTCTTAGAATTGTTCAAAGGCGTGTTCCTCTGAGTTTGTTTGCACAAACATGTAGTCTCAGTTAACCCAGACCTAAAGTCTTGTGCAATTGGTCAGTTGCTCGATTAAGTTCTGGGTCCATACATGTGAAGAGAAGGGATTAAGAGAAGCTAGGAAGAGGAGCGGAACTGGAACGAGGAGCTCCACCCTCTCTCTTTGCAAGTTATGGGCAAGTTTATGGGCGCAAATGTCCCCTTCCGAAATTCGAAAGATGCTAACACCTGCAAAATCGTGATTTCTCCAAATAACTAGTGATGAAAAACCCAAACACCGGAACTACTTTTGCTAGTTATCCCACACATCCCATTCCTTCCTGACAGATTCTACATGTACAAGTTACCAGTCTGTGCACAAGAGATTAAAGCATGTATCATACATGAAACTAACACGTTCTTAGCATGTTCACCCACCTCCCAGTGAAGTAGCATGTTGGGGAGGACATGGAAATACCCATAGAGAAAGGGCAAACATGTCAAAGGGACATGCAACATGACATGTCCTCTCGGGGCAATAGCAGGTGCCATGGATCTCCTTCCATCTGACATGTGCTGCTTGACCTTTCTCTAGGTGTTTCCATGTCCTCCCCAACATATAACATGTCCTAAGCATGTTCACACTCTCACAGTGCAGTAGCATATTTTCCAGCCCTCACTCACAGTAATGTTTGACAATTGATTACTCCCATGATAATGTCCTGGTTGTCACGCCAACACACACACACATCCCGTTACTCACACGCACGGTTGCACACACGCACGGTTAATCCCCTGGCACACAACCCTGTTTGCATGCCCGCCCCCTTTTCTGGTCCTAGCCTCCCGTCTCTGTGATGCTATGCAGGAAACATTGCCATGACAACCCCTAAATCAGCCGGTCGTCCTCAGTCCTCATGGTCAATAAGTCATATTAGCACCCCAGTGGCAGGCAGAGAGGTCATTATCCACACACTGTCAATAACCACTCCCTGGAGGTGTGGGAGAATAACAGTTCTGGAGTGGATATAGTGTAGTACCTTTCCATCACCACACTCTACATTTAAAGTCAGGGTATACAGAAAATGAGGAAGCACTTATTTGCTGTTTCCATTGGTATTTACAATGAAAATCAATGTCTAACAACATGGTGCCAAATGAGATTTCAGCTCAATGCTCAACATCTACTATTGGCACCAAGGATTGATAACGTCATGTCCAGTCTATTGAGATCTATATTTACCACTTCATCTTGTCATTTGGATGTAAATATCTTGCATTTTCGGCACCTTAAAGTAACATTGTATCTCTAATATGACCACGAACAGCACATAAGAATGGCATTATGATAAAGGAACACTATAAAGGACACTGCATGCACAGTACACTACGTTCTTCCAATATTAACCCTGTCTTCCATACCATGAGGTTACCCTGAATAACACCATTTATTTCAATCACATTTATTCATCAAGCCCTTTTTACATCAGCTGATGTCACAAAGTGCTATACAGAAACCCATCCTAAAACCCCAAACAGCAAGCAATGCAGATGTAGTAGCATGGTGGTTAGGAAAAACTCCCCAGAAAGGCAGGAACCTAAGACGAAACCTAGAGAGGAACCAGTCTCTTCTGCCTGTGCCGGGTGGAGATTATAACAGTACATGGCCAAGATGTTCAAACGTTCATAGGGGGCCAGCAGGGTCAAATAATAATAATCACAGTGGTTGTAGAGGGTGCAACAGGTCAGCACCTCAGGAGTAAATGTCAGTTGGCTTTTCATAGCCGATCATTCAGAGTTAGAGACAGCAGGTGCAGTAGAGAGAGAGAGAGTCGAAAACAGCAGGTCCGGGACAAGGTAGCACATCCGGTGAAGAGGTCAGGGTTCTATAGCCGCAGGCAGAACAGTTGAAACTGGAACAGCAGCAGGACCAGGTGGACTGGGGAAAGCAAGGATTCATCAGGCCAGGTAGTCCTCAGGCGTGGTCCTATAGGGCTCAGGGCCTCCGAGAGAAGAGAGAGAGAGAGAGAGAGAGCGAATTAGAGGGAGCATACTTAAAATTCCCACAGGACACCGGATAAGACAGGAGAAATACTCCAGATATAACAGAATGACCCTAGCTCCCGGACACAAAATATTGCAGCATAATTACTGGAGGCTTAGATAGAATAGAAGTAATATTATTCATTAAGGTAATATTAATCAGAATGCTGTGCAGCAGAAGGCCATCATCACTCTTATGGTTGGTAATCTCCACCCGGCACAGCCAGAAGAGGACTGGCCTCCCCTCATAGCCTGGTTCCTCTCTAGGTTTCTTCCTAGGTTCTGGCCTTTCTAGGGAGTTTTTCCTAGCCACTGTGCTTCTACACCTGCATTGGTTGCTGTTTGGGGTTTTAGGCTGGGTTTCTGTACAGCACATTGTGACATCAGCTGATGTAAGAAGGGCTTTATAAATACATTTGATTGATTGATTGATAATGTAGGGGAGACGGTGAAGCATGTGTGTCCTCTACTGTCCGACAGTCTGTCTAATTTCCGCATGGATCATGCCTGGACTTATTCAGCTAATCTAACAGCCACTTTAGTCTTGCTGTGTTTCTGCTTGTTTTTGTATGTGAAATGTGTTTGTGTGTATGCATATTTTGTGTGTTTAATTCTGTGGGTCTGTGTGCGTGTTTCTGCATGTGTGCGTGTGTTAAATGTTTGTACACACACATTTTGTTTGTTTAAGTGCGTGCATTATATGTTTGTACATATGTGTTTCGTTTGATTAAGTTTGTCTGCGTGTGTGCATACCGTATATGTGAGAATCCGTATCGCAGAGGTTCAGCGTTACACCGTGATTGAAATTGAAAGGCAATGTTCCTGTGTTAGCAGAGACTGCATTCACAGTAAAATGCTGTATTTGTCAGCTCAGTCTGAAATTACATTCAAATTTCTATTGTGCAATCAGCAATATAGATTGAGCCCTAAATGCATGCGTGTGTGTTTGTACATGTGTATGTTTACATATGTGGTGTGTGTTGGCTGTCAGGTTGACAGGGATTAGGTGGTGCCTACCCCACAGGGATTACCTGGTCGGGCCGGATTAAAGTGTTTGTCTTTGATAAGGTCTGTAGTAGCAACCAGAGGGAGAGGGACAGAGAGAAAGAAAGTGAGAGAGACAGAGACAGAGAGAGAAAGATGGATAGAGAGACTGCAGTCACTGGATTATTAGGCAACACAGTGGTTGTCGAGAGAGAGAGAGAGAGAGATAAACAGAGTAAGAGAGAGAGAGAGAGAGAGAGAGATGAAAAAATGCAAAACATGCAGAGGTAGATTAGAAGGAGGAGAAACACATGCTCCATGTCAGGTTAATCCTCCCACGTGCAGCTCTATACACAGACCTCTCCTCTCTGCTATGTACCTCTCTGCTACAAGTCTCCTTTAAAACTTCTTCAGGATCGGTGACCCATTCATGGGGCGGTTGAGCTAACATAGGCTAATGTAATTAGCATGAGGTTGTAAATGGCAAGAACATTTCCCAGGGCATAGACATATCTGATATTGGCAGAAATCTTAAATAATTTTTTAATCTAACTGCACTGTCCAATTTACAGTAGCTATTACAGTGAAAGAGTACCATGCTATTGTTTGAGGAGAGTGCACAATGTTGAACACGAAAAGTTATTAATAAACAAATTAAGCACATTTGGGCAGTCTTGATACAACATTTTGAACAGAAATGCAATGGTTCATTGGATTGGTCTAAAACTTTGCACGTACACTACTGCCATCTAGTGGCCAAAATCTAAAATGCCCCTCGACTGGAATAATACATTATACTCTTTCTCTCGCATTTCAAAGATGGTGGTACAAAAAAGTACAAAAGAACATTTGTTTTTTCCTTTGTATTATCTTTGACCAGATCTATTGTGATATAATATCCTGCCTTCCATTCACATTTCCACAAACCTCAAAGTGTTTCATTTCAAATGGCACCAAAAATAAGCATATCCTTGCTTCAGGACCTGAGCTTCAG
The DNA here is from genome assembly GCF_034236695.1 of Oncorhynchus nerka. Classification (NCBI taxonomy): domain Eukaryota; kingdom Metazoa; phylum Chordata; class Actinopteri; order Salmoniformes; family Salmonidae; genus Oncorhynchus; species Oncorhynchus nerka. The sequence continues at coordinate 59,887,305 of NC_088423.1, read as the reverse complement.
GCAGTTAGATTTGGGTATGTCATTTTAGTCAACAAGGCAGCGCAGCTAACTGATCAGCATATTAGCAGGTAATTTGCGTAAGAAAAGTAGAATGGCATTAGCTTAGTGCCTAACTGGCTCTACCAAGGAACAGAGTGCCAGACGGAGCCGTGTGCCTGCAACTGACCGGTATTGGGAGCCGCAAGCGTCTTGGGATAGATCCAAAATGGGGTCGCAGGGAAGCAGTGGCAGAGCCTGTGATGGAGGTCCAGAAGCACTCTGAATATCAAATGGAGAACACATTAAAAGCTACATAAATAATGGTCTCAGCATTTTAGTAGGAACACATACATACAGGTGGAGGTCTCTTTTGGCACCATTTAATGCAGCGGGAGGCGAAACATGGTGTGTGTGTGTGTGTGTGTGCGTGTGCGTGTGTGTGTGTGTGTGTGTGTGTGTGTGTGTTTGTGTGTGTGTGTCTGTGTGAGCGGGAAGCAAGGTATCTACGGAATACTAATCCCCTCATCCTGCCTTCCTGGAAGACAACCAAATTCTTTGAAGTTTTCACATGAGCATTAGTGTGTGTGTATGTGGTTAGTGTTGCTAACAAGAATCAACTTCGTCTCCGTGTCTAATATTTCCATGGCAACCATGGTGAAAGGCCAGGCTTTCTGGGAGACAGCGATGGATGAAACCCAGTTTCTGGGGGCTGAGAATGAGGTACACTACATGACCAAAAGTATGTGGACAACTGCTTGTTGAACATCTCATTGCAAAATTATTAGCATTAATATGTTGGTCCCCCCTTTGCTGCTATAACAGCCTCCACTTTTCTGGGAAGGCTTTCCACTAGATGTTGGAACATTGCTGCGGGGACTTGCTTCCATTCAGCCATGAGAGCATTAGTGAGGTCGGGCATTGATGTTGGGCGATAAGGCCTTGCTCTCAGTCGGCGTTCCAATGAATCCCAGAGGTGTTCGATGGAGTTGAGGTCAGTGCTCTGTGCAGGCTAGTCAAGTTCTTCCACACTGATCTCAACAAACCATTTCTGTATGGACCTCGCTTTGTGGACGGGGGCATTGTCATGCTAAAACAGGAATGGCCCTTCCCCTAACTGTTGCCACAAGGTTTGAAGCACAGAATTGTCTAGAATGTCATTGTATGCTGTAGCGTTAAGATTTCCCTTCACTGGAAATAAGGCACCTAGCCCGAACTGTGAAAAACAGCCCCAGACCATTATTCCACATCCACCAAACAACAGTTGGTACTATGCATTGGGACAGGTAGCGTTCTCCTGGCAATCGTCTAACCCAGATTTGTCCATCAGACTGCCAGATGGTGAAGCGTGATTCATCAATCCAGAACGCTTTTCCACTGCTCCAGAGTCCAATGGCGGCGAGCTTTACACCACTACAGCCGATGCTTGGCATTGCATATGGTGATATTAGGCTTGTGTGCAGCTGCGTGGCCATTTAAACCCATTTCATGAAGCTCCTGATGAAAAATGATTGCGCTGACGTTGCTTCTGGAGGCAGTTTGGGACTCAGTAATGAGTGTTGCAATAGAGGACAGACGATTTTTAGACGTTACTCGCAGTCCCGTTCTGTGAACTTGTAGGGCCTACCACTTCACGGCCGAGCCGTTGTTGTTCGGCTGAGCCGTTGTCGTTTCCATTTCATAATAACAGTACTTACAGTTGACCAGAGTAGCTCTAGCAGGGCAGAAATTTGAAGAACTGACTTGTTGAAAAGGTGGAATCCTATGACTGTGCCATGTTGAAAGTCACTGAGCTCTTCAATGAGGCCATTCTACTGCCAATGTTTGTCTTTGTTTGTCTTTGGAGTGTGCATGATTTTATACAACTGTCAGCAACTGGTGTGGCTGAAATACCCAAATCCACTAATTTGAAGGGCTGTCCACATACCTTTGTATATATAATGTGTCATGACTCTCCTGTGAAGATCCAAAAGGTCAGGTTACAGTGGATCAGCTCTACAGAGCTCTCTCTCTCTCCTGCAGAGTTGGGACAGTTTTATGACTTAACGCCGGTCGTAAACTTCCTCTCTCTTGCCCTGCAGTATTGAACAAAGTAATGTGCTGTGTGTATAGAGAGACTCTTGCCTAAGAACTTCAAACAATGGACATTGAAACAATATTTCTAACATAAAGAATGTTGGGAATGATGACAGATGGAATATGGGAAATTAATGTCTATTTTGTGATGTTATTACAATTATTATAAAGACGTTATAATGGGAACATTGTAACATTAAGAGCTTTCACACAGTATATCAGATTTACATCTAAATGTTGTAAATCTTATATGATTAAATAATAAACTATTTTTAAAGATAGAAATGTGATTCTTAGTCTTCTAATGAGATAATGGTTTTTCATGTCTGTTGCACACTCACTAAGTACGCCCCTAATTATGTCAGAGTTGATGTCAGCATGATGTAACTGTCTTCCAAGGCCAGAGTGCTTTAAAGGACTCGCTGAGAATTTAAATACAGACCAGAGAACGTGAGGACGTGGTCCACACGTTGGAATGGTTAAAACTACAAGACCAAAAATGGTAAGACCCTGTGAAACTCTCGACGCTTGAAGAAGGTGAAGACTAGACCAAAACATGCACCTTCTGCACCTTTGCATGTAAAGTAGTCTAGGACAATTGACCAAAGTTGGGAGGGAATAACAGATCGCTCTCACCACTGGGTGGTACACCTCTGAGGTATCCATTCAAAAAACATTCTGAGACAAAGAAGCTTACAACTAAGAAGTACATTATGACCTCTGGTTGACAACCAGAGACTTTCATCGAACTACACTCCATAGTCGGGAACTACTCCCCATCGAGTGGTTCTCCCGAGTGTCTCTCCCGCTCTTTATCTTTCCTCACCCCCCGTCATATCAGGTTAGTCCACTAGGGACTGTTTTCATTATGTTATGTTAGTAACCCATAACTTATACGGTGTGTTTATGTATTTCTGTGTGATTATTTAGTTAGTTAGTAAATGAATAATTAAACCAATTTGTGTATAGCTGATTCATCACTTAAGTTAGGGATCGTATAGATTTACGAAGTCAATGATGTTCAGAATGAGACTGATATGAGGAAATTATTAATTGGTGAATGGTATGATGTCTATATAGCCTTGAGTTAATTCGGGAGACGGTAACTCATTAAATAAACTTTTGGGGCATCACTACCTGTGGTGCCCCAAATTACAAATGAATGAATTGTTATATGATTCATTTAATAGAATAATAATTAAACGTAGTAGGTAATGAACATGTACACAGAGAGGGAGAGAAAAAGAGAGAGCGGGACAGAGGGATGGAGAGAGAGTGAAAGAGTGACATTGCAAGATAGATGGGGAGAGAGGGGGGGGGGAGAGACAGAGAGATGGTGAGAGAGAAAGAGAGAGATGGATAAAGAGAACAATTCTCTCCTGGACCTCAGCTCTTTCCTATACCAGCCTCAGGATGTCAAGGATACATTTAATCTAGGAGATGAATGGCTTTGGTCCATCTCATTATCACAGCTCTCTGTGATCATTTCACTACACCTATACCCAGATGAAGGGAAGGCTCCCTCTCCCCTAATCTCTATCCCTCTTTAATTCACTCCATCTCTTTTCTTCAGCTCTCTGTCATCGGACAGGCAGAGCAGATGTATTCAATTACAGAGGAATAGATCGCCGCACAGCATGTCCATAACTTACAGACAACGTTTGGAGTGTTGAACAGTGTGGGGCCAATAAGGTAATCTTTAATTCTATACCTCTATTATACAACAGCGGATTCAGACTGTGTTGATTTGCCAAGTCTTACCTACTGTCAGTCACACAACTAACCAATTTTAATGGCGGTAGCTGATTGCTGATGCTTTTAATTAGCATTGTATCTCTGCAGGGTTTTTATTTGAAAGAAATTGTGGTATAATTTAATCAGTTAAATGCTCTTCCCTCTCCCTGCCTCCAGTTGGCTTGTTTGGAAAATCAGTAAAATTCTAGTTCAACTTTGTTTTCATTTCCACAACCTTCTACTTGGGAGCAGGACAGAGAGAGAGAAATAAATTAAGAGAGAGCTCTCGGAGATAGAGAGATAGAGATGGGGAGAGAGAGAGACCCTAAAACATGATTTGCTTGATCCTGTCTTGCTGCAGCTTTCTGCTCCCCTGATTGAGGAGTCATTGACACATTGGTAATCTGACTATCATGACACAAGGCGAGACCCAGATGCAGGCACAGGAGGTAGATGGTTGGAGTCACAATATTTATTAATCCAATAGGGGAAAGATGAGAGAATAGTCGTGGACAGGCCAAAAGGGTCAAAACCAGTTCAGAGTTCAAACGGTACCGAAGGGCAGGCAGAATCAAGGTCAGGCCAGGTGGGATGATCAAGCAGACTGGAAAGAGGCCCAGAGTCAGGCAGGGGTAAAAACCTGGGAGGTCTATCAAAAAAGAGAATATCAAAAGGAGTATGTAAAAACACACTGGTAGACTTGACTAAAATACAAGCCAAACTGGCACATGGAGATAGGAAACACAGGGATAAATACACTGGGGAAATAAGTGACACCTGGAGAGGGTGGAGACAATAACGAGGACAGGTGAAACTAATCAGGGTGTGACACTGACAATCATCTTGGGTGCTATAGGATTTGGAAGGTGGCCCATGTGCTCCCTCTCCACAAATGGTAAAATCATGAATCAAATGGCAGCTTGGATACTTTATAACTACAATATGTATTCTAACTGTCCATCTCTGTTGTAACTTGGTGTTAAATTATGTGGTTAAGCATATGGATAGGAGGAAGCAATGTGCAGCTCCACTCTTTATTGATTCAAATATTGTCTGCAATGGGTATGGATCAGGTGTCATGTAATTGGTAAAAAGATTACTTGACTGACAGGACACTGTGTTTTTCTCTAGTGGTGTTAAGGCAGGTTTCCTTTACATCACTGCATTCTGCATCAGATAGTATCCTGGCCTTTGAAATTTCATAGATCGATGCATTGATCTCTTTTTGTTTATAAAGCATTCCTGCATAGACTTCCGGCGAACCTTACTTCATTGTAAACATACGAGACCTGGTCTCAGGGATGGCTAACTCTGGAGATTGCTCTGGAGTTACGTAAATATGCTTTAAAGTTTTTGTTTCACCCTTACTTGTGGAATAATCTCCAAAGCTCTCTAAAACTGATATAGAACCTTTTTACTGAATAATATATTTTGTTTTTTAAGAATAGCATGAAATGAGTTACAACATTTCAACATATTCTTTACGTGCCACGGCAAAATCTGTAGAACTGCGGAAATGAACTAAAGAAAACTAAATGTTTATCGCTGCTGTCAAGATGGGGACAGCAACAAAATGTCACTTAGGGCCCCCAAAAGGCTAAGGCCGGCTCTGAATGCATGTGTGGGCACAGTATGGATGTGGGTATGCAGGCCCGTGAGTCACTGTAGCCCCTCAAGATGACTTCAGATTTTCTGTGGCCCCCACCCCCACCAAAGTTGCCCATCCCTGGTCTACACGAATAGAAAAACAAACAGGTCTATTTGATCTTTATTGTGCGTCTGAAATGGAACCCTATTCCCTATATTTTAGTGCACTACTTTTGGGTCTGGTCTTAAGGAATAGGGCACTATTTCTGACTCATCCTATGACATACGTGATGGAAAACAAAATAACAGTGTTGATGTTCCCAGTGGTCAGTAGCTGGTCATTGAGACAGTGTTTGTATTGCCTGGCATCTCTGTGTGTGAGAATGTTAATGGGGTTGTTCCAGGAGACAGGGGGAGAGAATGAGTTTGGGATGAGTCCCATTTGCAGCGCATCATTACCCTCTCACTCAGATAGTGATCTACAGTATAAATCTTTAAAGTGATCTTTAATGTCACGTAGATCACATCATTACACTCATTTTGTTTACAAAGCCCTGCCCCACAAGCTTCCAACTCACCGAACTTCACTGTTTAGATTAGTTACCCTATGTTTAGAATAATCTCTCAAATATGTTTCAATTGCTTGCTTTGGTGTCCCTAAGGCAATTCAGACAGCTGACACAGGATTTTTATAATGAAGCATGTGTGTGTTTTAATTGACTGTGTTTTGTTTATTTTTGTTAATTTTTTTGTGTGTTTTATTTAACCTTTATTTAACCTAATGTGGGTTTATCTATACCTGCCTATTGACATGTTTGTTTTGTATTGTGCAGGGCTTATTTGCAAGAGACCTTAGCTTAGTCTCAATATGATTTCCCTGTTGAAATAAAGGTAAATAAAACAACAATAATAATAATAATAATAATAAACACAACTGGCTCAGAGAGAGAACAGACCTAGAACTCTGGCACCTTGAACAACAAACCTAGGACATAAACACTACTAGAACATAAACTGTCCTAGAACATGAATAGATCTAGAACCTGAACATGTGATTCCTGTTAGAAAAAGGAATCGAGGCAGAACTAGGGTACTAGAAGATAAACCTAGAACATTAAACACACCTAGAACATGTACAAGCATCCATTATGTAGATGTGTGCTAATGAACTAAATACCACACAAATACTTTTCGACTGACAATTCATAAAGTAGGAAAGGAGGAGGTGCATGGGAGATTGATGATGGTAGGTGGACGCTTCTGAGGGAACAGTAGAAGGGGAAACAAGACGATGGAGTTGACAGTCGGTTAGATGATGTTGTAGCATGTGTAACAGAAGAAGCAATAGGTGGCCGTGGCTGCATGGTGGGAGGAGGTACAGCAGAAGAAGAGCGTATTTCTCTAAAGCCTCAGTCAACGACCACGTTTACATGAGCACAGTATTCCCGGATAGTAGCTCATATCCCGCTTAAAACCTGTTGGGGCTCGGCGTTCCCATTTGGGAACTCCCCCCCCCACGTTCAGCTGGAATGTGGCGCATGAAACACAAAAAATATTCTTAAAAATATTTAACCTCCACACATTAACAAGTCCAATAGCTCAAATGAAAGATAAACATCTTGTTTATCTACCCAGCAAGATTCAGATCAGATTTCTAAAATCAGATTTCTAAAATGTTTTACGGCGAAAACATAGCACATATTTATGTCAAACCACCACCGAATACACAGCTAATTTGCATAGCCAAGTTGAACAAAATATGCAATCAACAAACGCAGGATTAAAAGAAAAATAATTTCACTAACCTTTTGAAATCTTCATCAGATGACAGTAATATAACATGTTACACAGTACATTTATGTTTTTTTCAATAATATGCTATATATATCCATAAATCTCTGTTTACAATGACGCATAGTTCAAAAAATGCTACTCAAATGTCCTGAGAAATGACGATAGCTCCGGCAGATAACGTCAGCTAACAAGGAATACACATCATAAACTTTGACTAAATACGCATGTTCTACATATATATAGGAAGATACACTTCTTCTAAATGCAATCGCTGTGTTACATTTATTTTTAACGTTACAGATTTCGTTCACTAGGCTATAATATGAGTCGGCGCTCAGAAAGTAGCATTATGGCTCCTCTATCTTGGAGTCCACAGAAACCCAAATTTACCACATAAATATTCCCTTACCTTTGCTGTTCTTCCATCAGAAGACCTGGAAGGGATTATACTGACCAAAAACAGCGTTTAGTTTTGAAGTCTGTGTCTTTCGGTTATCAAACACGACATATTTCGGTTGAAATGCAGCCAAAAGTCAAGTGGATGCGCACCAAAACGTCGAAATTACATATTATATGTCGACTAAACTTGTCAAACTATGTTCAGAATCAAGCTTTAGCATGTTATAAAGGTGCACAGCAATCCTGAGGACGAACAGAAACACACGCATCGTTTAATCGATCTTGGAAAAAAGACATCACCCGAGCAGAGCGCGCATGAGAGTAACCTGTTTTTCGCGTGACTGAAAGGTTTCGGCCCGCCAAAACTCCCGTGAGCGAATGCTCCCCATTGGAAGCAGACATTGCGCTGAAGACATAGAGACTGTTCCCAGGTCTGTAGGTCCTTGGGAAGGGTGTGGGCGATGACGTCAAAGTTGGGCCAACTTTTATGATGACAAGAGAGAGTTTGGGAGAATGACTGCCCTGAGAGTTCTGCTTTACATACAGACATAGTTTAAACGGTTTTAGAAGCTTTAGAGTGTTTTCTATTCAATAATATTTTTATATGCATATATTAGCAATTTTTGACCAAAAAAAATTCTGTTTACTATGGGCACGCAATTCCTCCAAAGGGGGCAGTAAAACAGCCCTATCTTTAACAGGTATTATTTGAGGAAAGTTGTATCCATGAAATCCCTCATTGAACTATACTGTCTGGGTTCAATGGAACAGTAACTCAAATATGGACACAGAATATTAACGCCTGCAGAATTATGCTTTTCTTGCAGTGAAATTATACAACAAATGTTAATTTTGTCTCTGGAACATCTCATTCAGCATCGACTCTCCGCTCTAAAGGAGAACATTTTAGATCAGGCACAGCAAACACAACTGACAGCCGTGTTTCGTCTTTCTCCCGTTTCTTACATCTTGTCGTGAATAAACATCACTTCCCTTCATGTTTCCCTCTTATGCGTTCCCTCCTCCAATTTGCCACATCCTCAGTCTTTTTAGTGTTCAACCGAGCATATGACTTGAACAACTAGAAAACAAATCGAGAGAGAGAGAGAGAGAGAGAGAGAGAGAGAGAGAGAGAGAGAGAGACGTATTCTGAGTCATGCTCAGGCTAATTGGGAATCCTTCATGGCTGAGGCCTCTGTCTTTGATCAGGGCCTCTGGTAGATACACCAGCATCCTCAGAGAGAGGAAAGGAGGGTGAGATAGAGAAAGAGTGGAGAACAGTATTTTTTTTTTTTTTTAAAGTGAAAGGTGGGGTGGGAAAGATATATTTAGAGCATATGCACGTTCAGAAAGTGCGGCAGTTAGCCTAGCGGTTAAGAGCATTGGGCCAGTAACTGAAAGGTAGCTGGGTCGAAAGGTATGTTCTGAAAGGTCCGTTCTGCCCTTGAGAAAGGCAGTTAACCCCCAATAACAACTGCTCCGCTGGCGCCGATGACGTCGTTTAAGGCAGCCCCCCGGAACTCTCTAATTCAGAGGGGTTCGCTGAAACACATTTCAGTTGAATGCTTCTAGGTATGCAACTGACTAGGTAACCCCTATCCCTTGTGTAAGAGTGAGGCCTCTTGCCTCAACCAGTCAAATGTGGCTCAGTGGGACATCTGCCTTCGTTATCCTCCAAACAGCAACACTTCCATCATTACGGTGCCTCTGAGCTGCTTGTTTACATTGTAATCATTGCTGTGCTATGAAGAGAGACAGATCAATAGACATGTACCAGCAGAAATAAGTCTGAAAAGGAGATCAATGTTTCGTCTGTGATACTACTACTATAATGGGCCAAGGATGGTTGGATTTTATTGCTCACTAATGAGGGTTCAGAGGAGGAGCAGAGAGATGTGGCGATGTTACTTATATACTGAACCCAGCCTAGCCTACTCTTGATTGTTTAAAAATACACAAAGAACAGAGGAGGTTAAGAATTGAAGTTACGGTAGAGTCTCTAATTTAATAAGAGATATGCAAAAACAAACAAAAAAACATGCTATTTACATACTGAACATAGTCTACTCTCTAATGTAGTGGCGTCTCTTGAATGAAACATATGTTCAAAAAACAAATTGGTGCTGATTGGGTCTGAACATAGCAGAGGTTGATGATATTATAAATATGGAACTCTCTCCACCTCCCAAAGAACTACTTAGTATTCACAATGAAAAACGGTCTCCCTTCCTTTGTGCATTCAGGGCCAGGTAGCATCCAGGAAACAACAACAAGACATCAGTAACAACATGCACACACATACACACATCCTTTCTCTGCAAACCCGCCCATGTCAGCAGAAAGTCAGTGTCAGATTGCTGGGGAAGGACAGAATGTGAGGGGGAGAAAAGGAGGAGAGGAAATGAGAGGTAGATGGGTAAGGGGGGACACTAGGGGCTCATCAGCTCTGTCTTTTACAGCAGGCAAGCAGTTTAAAACACACACACCTTCCTCTGCTTTCTCTAACGCCTACATTTCAGCATACATTGGTGATAGCCTGAGACCAGTAAGCTCTTTCATCAATGCTGATTGTGATCCATGTGACTCTTCCTATGTTTTCTAAAGGGTATGTAGGATGCTCGCTCATGTCACCTGTTTCTTTATGCAGATGATTTGACACTCCTGGTGTTTCACAAAAACCAAACCACACTGGAGAGTATACCGAGTGCCAAGCTCACTAACATCCTTGCATGGCTCATAGAAAACGAGTTGTCTCTGCACCTCAGGGTACAGCTAGCAGGATAGGTACTCACAGCCAAAACAGCAGTTAAATACTTGTACACTAGACGTACAGTAGATGGCAACTTGAGCAACCTAGGGGAAAATGGCCGCTAAGGTACTAGGTAAGGTCACTGCCAGGACCAAGCTCTTGGCTAGGAATTCTAAGCTGTTGGACAAAGATTCAAAGAAAGTGCTAGCTAATGCGCTAATCCAATGTCATTTTGACTATGCTAGCACTTCCTGGTTTGAAGGCTTAACTAATCTACTAAAAAGCTAGTTTCAGAGGGGTATACTAAATCAAATCAAGTCAAATTGTATTGGTCACATAGACATATTTAGCAGATGTTATTGCAGGTGTAACGAAATGCTTGTGTTCCTCGCTCCAACAGTGCAGTAGTATCTAACAATTCACAACAATGGTGCCTCCCGAGTGGCGCAGTGTTCTAAGGCACTGCATCACAGTTCTAACTGTGCCACTAGAGATCATGGTTCGAGTCCAGGCTCTGGTGCAGCTGGGAGACCCATGAGGCGGCATACAAACCAGGAAGTGCTAGCATAGTCAAAATGACATTGGATTAGCGCATTAGCTAGCACTTTCTTTGAATCCATCCGGGTTAGGGTAGAGTCGGGATGTTCTTGTCCCATCACGCTCTAGCGACTCCTGTGACAGGCCGGGTGCAATGCGCGCTGACATGGTCGCCAGGTGTACGGTATTTCCTCAGACATGTTGGTGTGATTGAGTTCTGGGTTATGTGAGTTCCGGGTTATGTGTCAAGAAGCAGTGAGGCTTGGCTGGGTTGTGTTTCGGGGGAGTTGAAGCAATGGGACAAGACTGTAACTACTAATTGGATACCATGAAAAAGAGGTAAAAGCAAAATATTTTTACACACATCTGCGACGTGGCTGGTTGTTTTTTTCCTTTGTAGTCCTTGTTTGTCTGTAGACCCTGCCACATACAAAATAGGATCAATGAGTTAGTCAACTAGCTGATAAACAACCAGAAATAACCACACATTTTCTGGTTCATTAAAAAAGCTAAACTCAGATATGTGTTTTTGGTTGTTAACTCAACTAGATCATTTCCATTTTAAGCTTATCTTTCTAAAAAATAAAAGTTACGTAAGAATATTTAGACAAGTTAGCTGGCTGACTCATTGAACCTGCTTCGTGGTATACCCCTCAGATAGCCCAGATCAAGTTGAAAAGGGTGGTGTTGAATCTAATGTACTCATATTGGTAGGAGTCCGTTTTTAATCCATGGAGCAGCTCGTAGGTATTTGTCTGACTACTTTCCCCATGTTAGAAATTCACACAACAACGACACTAGAGCTCGGATAGCTAATGTGTGTGAGTATAGATTCAGAAGCCTGGCAGGGAATGGTTTTTGTTTGGAATAGTCTGCCTCTGTCAAAACAATTCCCACTCTGAGTAGCTTTATAAAGGAAGGTGAAATACTGTTGAAAACCTCTTGAAACTAGGGGGCAGTATTTTCATTTTTGGAAAAATAACGTTCCCAAAGTAAACGGGCTATTTTGTCAGGACAAGATGCTAGAATATGCATATAATTGACAGCTTAGGATAGAAAACACTCGAAAGTTTCCAAAACTGTAAAAATATTGTCTGTGAGTATAACAGAACTGATATTGCAGGCGAAGGCCTGAGAAAAATCCAATCAGGAAGTGACTCTTATTTAGAAACCTCTGCATTCCTATGCGTCCATTTTGAGCAGTGAATGAGATATCAATCAGATTCCATTTTCTATGGCTTCCCTAATGTGTCTAGTGTCACAATACATAGTTTCAGGCTTTTATTTTGAAAAATGAGCCTGAACGTCAACATTGCGTCAGTGGTCAGCTGAAGTCGCTCAGAGTGTTTTGTGCGTAAAGGACAAATGCGGCCATTGTTTTTCTCTTTCCTACTGAGAAGCCATCTGTCCCGGTTGATATATTATCAAATAGATATTTGAAAAACACCTTGAGGATTGATTATAAACAACGTTTGCCATGTTTCTGTCGATATTATGGAGCTAATTTGGAATATTTGGAACATATATGTCCGGTCGATTTCTCAGCCAGCTATCTAACTGGGAGTCTCGTGAGTGAAAACATCCGAAGCTCATCAAAGGTAAACGATTTAATTTGATTTATTTTATGATTTTCGTGACCAGGTTTCCTGCTGCTAGCTAGGCATAATGCTATGCTAGGCTATCGATAAACTTACACAAATGCTTGTCTTGCTTTGGCTGTAAAGCATATTTTCAAAATCTGAGATGACAGGGTGATTAACAAAAGGCTAAGCTGTGTTTCAATATATTTAACTTGTGATTTCATGAATATGAATATTTTCTAGTAATATCTATGTCCATTGCGTTATGCTAATTAGTGTCAGTTGATGACAACGCTCCCGGATCCGGGATGGGTAGTACCAAGAGGTTTTAATGGATAGTGTGCCTCTGTGAGAAATCCCTTCTAGCCCATCGATGATGACCAAATAGTGTTCCTTTGTGTATAGTATGTATATATTGTTGTGTTTTTATGTCATTATATTACAAAATTGACCTGCCATTTTTAACTTCTGTTTTTTTTTATCCTGCCACACATGCCAAATGCTATTGTGAAAAAGGACCACAATGAAAATAAGTTGTTGACGTTTTTGTTCTGATTCTTAATCAAGTGCTTACTTTGTGTACCTTGTTTAAAATGATCAAATAAACTAAACGAAACATCACACGTGCCCAACGTGAAGCCACAAACCTCCCCACAGCATGATGCTGCCACCACCAAGCTTCACTGTAGGGATGGTGCCAGGTTTCCTCCAGACATGACACTTGGCATTCAGGCTAAAGAGTTCAATCTTGTTTTCATCAGACTAGAGAATATTGAGTCTTTAGGTGCCTTTTGGCAAACATCAAGCGGGCTGTCATGTTCCTTTTAGGTTTCCTCCAGACATGACACTTGGCATTCAGGCTAAAGAGTTCAAGTTCAATCTTTAGGTGCCTTTTGGCAAACATCAAGCGGGCTGTCATGTTCCTTTTACTGAGGAATGGCTTCCGTCTGGCCACTCGACCATAAAGGCCTGATTGGTGTGCAGATCTAGTTGTCCTTCTGGAAGATTCTCCCATCTCCACAGAGGAACTCTAGAGCTCTGTCAGAGTGACCATCAGGTTCTTGGTCACCTCCCTGACCAAGGCCTTTCTCCCCTGATTGCTCAGTTTGGCAGAGCAGCCAACTCTAGGAAGAGTCTTGGTGCTTCCAAACTTCTTCCATTTCAGAATGATGGAGGCCACTGTGTTCTTGGGGACCTTCAATGCCACAGACATTTTTGGTACCCTTCCCCAGATCTGTGCCTCAACATTGTCTCGGAGCTCTACGGACAATTCCTTCAACCCCATGGCTTCATTTTTGCTCTGACATGCACTGCCAACTGTGGGACATTATATAGACAGGTGTGTGCCTTTCCAAATCATGTCTAATCAATTGAATTTACAACAGGTGGACTCCATTCAAGTAGTAGAAACATCTCAAGTAGACAGAAACAGGATGCACCTGAGCTCAATTTCGAGTCTCATAGCAAATCAAATTAGTATTGCGTGTATATTTCTTCAGGGATTAAGAAGAAAAAAAAGGTTTTAACAAAATCAGGAAAAAGTCAAGGAGTCTGAATACTTTCCACAGGCACTGTACATTTCCCAAACACTCCTATACTGTCAGACTTACAGATATTCCAAACTGACCATCTCGTAAATTGATAGGTAAATCAACAAAATATTGATATAAAACATATAATTGAAAAACCCTCTAAGAACACAAAAAGATAATGAAGTCCATAATCCAACATAAATTCAAGTCCAATGGACACAGGTGGCTCTGAACTATTCCATGTATATTTTCAGACAAAACAGTGTGCAATATAGGAGAAGAGGACTTAAATTCCTATTTTTTCAGCCTAAATGTTTTTTTTTTTTTAACTAGGCAAATCAGTTAAGAACAAGTTCTTATTTGAAATGATGGCCTATCCCAGATGCCACCTGTAGGTTTGGCACCTGTAGGTTTGGCCACGCCTCCAACCACACCCATACAGTTTCTGACAGCTTGTGCAAAAGATATTCAGTTTTGCAAACCCACAGTTTCATCAGCTGTCCGGGTGGCTGGTTTCAGACGATCCTGCAGTTGAAGATGCGGAGTTACGGACGTGATTACAATTGGTCTGTGGTTGTGAGGCCGGTTGGACATACTGCCAAACTCTCTAAAACAGCATTGGTAGATAAATTAACATTCAATTCTCTGGCAACAGCTCTGGTGGACATTCCTGCCGTCAGCATGCCAATTGCACGCTCCCTCAAAACTTGAGACATCTGTGGCATTGTGTTGTGTGAAAAAACTGCACCTTCTAGTGGCATTTTATTGTCCCCAGCACATGCTGAACCAGTGTAATGATCACGCTGTTTAATCAGCTTCTTGATATGCCACACCTTTCAGGTGGATGGATTCTCTTGGCAATGGAGGAAGGCTCACTAACAGGGATGTAAACAAACTACATTTTAGAGAAATAAAAGTGGTTGTACACCAAAGTGGAATATTCTTAAATTGACATAAATTGATTCATCCATTGATCCTGAGAGACAAAATGACCAACAATATGGCGTAAGTCTCTTTATTTACTTACCCCACAGTCGGCATTAGCATCGCTGCTAGTGAAACAATGAGAGTGGTAGCCTATGACATGACACTTCAAAAAGCATGGTCAAATCCTTAATGTCACTGTAAATCAACCCAAATACCATAACAATTTGCACACATTGAATATTGTAGGATATTATAGGAATTCTGGTATTTATTTAACATTTCCTGTTTCGTACAGCCAATAACACAATAGAAAAATCTGTATACAGTGTGTGCAAATGAGGTAAGGAGGTTAGGCAATAAATTGGCCAATAGTGGTGAAGTAATTACAATTTAAACAGGAGTGATATACGTGCAGATGAGGATGTGCAAGTAGAAATATTGTTGTCCAAAAGAGCAGAAAAACAAAAACAAATATGGGGATGAGGTAGGTAGTTGGTTAGATGAGCTATTTACAGATGGGCTGTGTACAGCTGCAGCGATCGGTAAGCTGCTCTGACAGCTGACGCTTAAAGTTAGTGAGGGAGATAGTCTCCAACTTCAGTGATTTTTGCAATTCGTTCCAGTCACTGGCAGCAGAGAACTGGAAGGAAAGGCAGCCAAAGGAGGTGTTGGCTTTGGGGATGACCAGTGAAATATACCTGCTGGAGCGTGTGCTACGGGTGAGTGTTGCTATGGTGAATAATGATCTGTGATATGGCAGAGCTTTACCTAGCAAATACTTATAGATGACCTGGAGCCAAAGTATCCACCCTTTGACTTGATGACAGCTTTGCACACTCTTTAGATTTTTTTTTTTACCTTTATTTGACTAGGCAAGTCAGTTATTAACAAATTCTTATTTTCATTGACAGCCTTGGAACAGTGGGTTAACTGCCATGTACAGGGGCCAAACGACAGATTTTTACCTTGTCAGCTCAGGGATTCAAGCCTGCAACCTTTCTGTTACTAGTCCAATGCTCTAACCACTAGGCTACCTGCCGCCCCCTCTTGGCATTCTCTCAACCAGCTTCATGGGGTAATCACCTGGAATGCATTTCAATTAACAGGTGTTCCTTCTTAAAAGTGAATTTGTGGAATTTCTTTCCTTCTTAATGCGTTTGAGCCAATCAGTTGTGTTGTGACAAGATAGGAGTGGTAAACAGAAGATAGGCCTATTTGGTAAAATACCAAGTCCATATTATGGCAAGAACAGCTCAAATAAGCAAAGAGAAATGCCAGTCCATCATTACTTTAAGACATGGAGGTCAGTCAGTGCGCATCATTTCAAGAACTTTGAAAGTTTCTTCAAGTGCAGTTTGCAAAAACCATCAAGCGCTATGATGAAACCGTCTCTCATGGGGACCGTTACAGGAAAGGAAGACACAGAGTTACCTGTGTTGCAGAGGATAAATTCATTAGAGTTACCAGCATCAGAAATTGCAGCCCAATTAAATGCTTCACAGAGTTCAAGTAACAGACATATCTCAACATCAACAGTTCAGAGCAGACTGCGTGAATCAGGCCTTCATAGATGAATTGCTGCAAAGAAACTACTAAAGGACATCAATAAGAAGAAGAGACTTGCTTGGGTCAAGAAATACGAGCAATGGACATTAGACCAGTGGAAATCTGTCCTTTGGTCTGATGAGTCCAAATTTGAGATTTTTGGTTCCAACCGCCGTGTCTTTGTGAGACGCAGACTGGGTGAACGGATGATCTCTCCACGTGTGGTTCCAACCATGAAGCATGGAGGAGGAGGTGTGATGGGAGTAGGAGGTGTGAGGGTGTGGGGGGTGCTTTTCTGGTGACATTGTCAGTGTTTTATTTAGAATTCAAGGTACACTTAACCAGCATGGCTTCCACAGCATTCTGCAGCGATACGCCATCCCATCTGGTTTGCGCTTAGTGGGGTTATCATTTGGTTTTCAATAGGACAATGACCCAACACACCTCCAGGCTGTGTAAGGGCTATTTGACCAAGGAGAGTGATGGAGTGCTGTATCAGATGACCTGGCCTCCACAATCACCCGACCTCAACCCAATTGAGATGGTTTGGGATGAGTTGGACCGCTGAGTGAACGGTATCTACTTTGAACAATCTAAATTATTTTGGGGTTACTACAGGATTCCATGTGTTATTTCGTAGTTTTGATGTCTTCACTATTATTCTACATTGTATAAAATAGTATAAAGAAAGAAAAACCCTTGAATGAGTAGGTGTGTCCAAACTTTTGACTGGTATTGTATATCTCTGCAGATGATATGTCTATCTGGTCAAAATCACTGATACAGGTCCCCCCACCCTCTGGTGGTATGTTTGGATAACTTGTTATTTTGTATAGAGAAACCTGCATTCAAATAATGGTCCCATCTATCAAATTACTATAGACGGAATTAGGTGATTTTTGCTTGACTTAAAATAAAAAAAAATCCATATTGATACAGAAACATGATTTAGATTTACTAAGAACAATTTAAACATGTTTAAGAATTGAATAAACAACCTTTGGGATATGATTTCAAAAAATGGCCCTGGGATCAAAAAGACCCCAGTCGGTAGTATGAGGGTTAAACATTTACTGCTCAATAGGAACTTATCATCACATTACAGTGTGTTAAGATAGTCTTGATCAATTACATTCATTAACACATTATTTTTATAATTTCATACTGTAGCCAATGGCGGGGCAGGGAAGCGAACCTGGGTCATTGGTGTGAAAAGCAAACATACCATGCATCGTGCCATTTGGGTTAACCCAATTGGTCGGAATTGTAAAATGGCTCACAGTATATAGAGAGGATTGATACACTGCTCTCCCTGAATGGTAAGGTACGTCCTCATGGCCCCCCTCACTCCGACCGTGCGTTCCAATGGCCTCATGCTGTCATCCCACTTCTAACACCCATTCGGTGGGAATTGTAATGTGGCTCATATAGCAAGATTTATTTTAGAATGGGGCTATATTTAATAAAATATTCACTTTAAGCTTTCATGTTACAAGAGGAAACAATCCATGTCTCCTACTCTTTACACTGAAAAAACCCCAACTCTACGTTAAACTGAACCCATTGAATTATTCCATTTGACTTTAACAATGATCTAATCTGTTAATGGAGCTCCTCAGAGAGGCTCAGTGAGAGGTTCCTGTTTGAAATGAATCTACAGCCTCCCTCACTGACGGGAGATTAACGAACTGAGGAGATGAGAATTGAGGATACCATGACAGTCTGTTCTTCTCCAACAACCTGAAATAGACCTTCTATGTGACTATCTTCTACCTAACAATGGGAGACTCCCTACAGGGATGGAGCGCAGCGGGGAGGTTTGAACACAAAAGATGGATGAACTAACCAATAATAAAATGTCTATTCTGTCTCTATACTTACATTTATGCTTATTTTAAAGTCATAAAAGCTTGGTTGAACAACTATTTCTCCCGTCGAGAGGTGCCATTCAGCATTCAGAACCCACGCTCAAAATGACACACTTTCACCTCGGAAACGATGGAGCTCAAAAGATGGAGAGAAAATGGTGGTGTGGAGGGACAGTGGGATGTGGAGACGAAGGGACATAGAGGTGGAGAAAGATGAATTATGGGTGCGAGTGCACTCTGCCGTTGCCCCATTCACCAGCGAGAGCCTTCCTGCTTACTGTCATGGCTACAATGGAATTCTCCCATGGGCGCAAATGGAATCTTTACTGCTCCTTCTCGGAAAACCAACAATGATTGCTGCATCGTTATCAGAACAGTGAAATTTCTCATCCAAGCCTCCATCTTTTCAATTATGATATGATTCAAATGCATTTCCAGAGTGTTTTTTTCCCCAAAGGCTCATATTCAACAGAGAACAGTTGGGCCCAAGCCTTTATCATTTAAGGCAAACATTCCTATTAAGGAGAAAAATGGTTAGAAACCACCTATGATACTTCAGGCTGAATTTCTCTGTGGTCATTTGGTAGCAACATTGTTAATCTGTATTGTTATATAAATGTCATTCCTAGATGAACAGCCTGAAGTGTATTGAAATGAGACAGAAACGGGTGAAATTGTAGATTGGCCACAGAATCGCTCTTCAACAACAGTTGTGATTCTGTTCCCAAATTCTGCCCACTGACAACCAGTCCCCAGCTATCATATCCCTCTATTCATCCCTCTATCCCTCTTTTCATCCCTCCATATCCCTCTCTTAATCCGCAGATAACAGGATTCCCAATGATTACAGGCCTTAATGATTTTCTAATCTCCCATGCTCGACACGGGGATGGAAAATTTGCCAATTTTGCTCTTTGCCAAATCCTCCCAATCCATTCACGGAATGCCCTTTTTAGCTTGTGTGTTTAATATGATTTTTGTTTGGGTTGACATGGTGACCCAGAGCATCATCTAAAAGGTCAGCTATTGTAATGGAAGGGATGAGATGTCTCATGGCGTCTTGGTCATGACAAGAGTTTAAAAGTCACAGCTTGTGTGTGTGTGTGTGTGTGTGTGTGTGTGTGTGTGTGTGTGTGTGTGTGTGTGTGTGTGTGTGTGTGTGAGAGAGAGAGATTCACTGCTGACTACACACACATCCTTAGCAGACATCTGCATGGCCTCAGCTGAGTCACGCATGGCAGGACAATTGAGTTCAGACATAATCTAAAAACTTTCAAACAGAACCAAATCCTTTCACTGTGCCTCTGGGGCATTCTGTCCAAACTATTTCTGACAAACGACATTTGTTTGGCCCAGCTAGCCAACCGCTTACATGAAAGCAAAAAATACATATAACAAGTCACATTGTACGTTTAAGATGTGCATTAGAGCCCCAGTGACATCAACAGTCTCCTCATTATCCTACATCTCCACCCAGGGCAGGACCATCTGTCTCCATGGTCACCCAGAGGGCGAGGACAGAAGCAGGACAGGACCCATTTAAAGCCCCTAGCTTTGGACCACAGAGCCAAGAATAGCACAGGGAGAGAGGTGGAGAGAAACACAGAGAGAGGAGGGGGGTTAGGATTGAATGAGGTCAACACATCGTATACTGCATTACCATGGTTTTGAAAGAGAAGGAGAGGAGGAAAAGAGAACAAGAGGGAGAGAATGAGTGAGCATTGTACCAGATACAGTGGAGCAGCATTCACTGCACTACTTCCATAATTTATAGAACTGAAATTCACAACCTCGCACCTATCAACAATGACAAACCACCGGGGTCTAACAACTTGGATAGAAAATTACTAAGGATAATAGCGGACGTTATTGCCACTCCATATCTTCAATTTAAGCCAACTAGAAAGTGTGTGCCTTCAGGCCTGGAGGGAAGCAAAAGTCATTCACCTGCCTAAGGATATTAAAGCCCCCTTTACTGGCTCAAATAGCCGACCAAGCCTATTACCAACCCTTTGTAAACTTTTTTAAAATTCAATTTATTTTTACAGTAAACAAATTGACAACAGACTTTCACCACACTTACAGGAAAGGACATTCAACAAGCACAGCACTTACACAAATGACTGTTGTTTGCTGAGAGAAATTGATGATATAAAAG
Source organism: Oncorhynchus nerka (assembly GCF_034236695.1). NCBI lineage: Eukaryota > Metazoa > Chordata > Actinopteri > Salmoniformes > Salmonidae > Oncorhynchus > Oncorhynchus nerka. The sequence goes on along the minus strand of NC_088423.1, from coordinate 59,866,843 downwards.
TGTGGGGGCTGTTTTGTTAGACTTCAGTGCGGCTTTTGACATTATCGGTCATAGTCTGTTGCTGGAAAAATGTATATGTGTTATGGCTTTATACCCCCTGCTATATTGTGGATACAGAGTTACGTGTCTAACAGAACACAGAGGGTGTTCTTTAATGGAAGCATCTCCAAACAAATCAAGGTAGAATCAGGAATTCCCCAGGGCAGCTGTCTAGGCCACTCACTTTTTCAATCTTTACTAACAACATGCCACTGGCCAGTGTGTCTATGTATGTGGATGACTCAACACTATAGACATCAGATACCACAGCGACTGAAATAACTGCAACACTTAACAAAGAGCTGCAGTTCGTTTCAGAATGGATGGCAAGGAATAAGTTAGTCCTAAATATTTCTAAACTAAAGCATTGTATTTGGTAAAAATCATTCACTAAATCCTAAACCTCAACTAAATCTTGTAATGAATAATGTGGAAATTGTGCAAGTTTAGGAGACTAAACTGCTTGGAGTAACCCTGGTTTGTATAAACTGTAAACTGTCAAAACATATTGATACAACAGTACCTAGGATGAGAAGAAGTCTGTCCATAATAAAGCACTGCTTTGCATTCTTAACAGCACTATCAACAAGGCAGGTTCTACAGGCCCAAGTTTTGTCACACCTGGACTACTGTTCAGTCGTGTGGTCAGCTGCCACAAAGAGGGACTTAGGAAAATTGCAGTTGGCTCAGAACAGGGAAGCACGGCTAGTCCTTGGATGGACAGAGGCTTGCGAAAGTTATCACCCCCTTGGCATTTTTCCTATTTTGTTACCTTACAACCTGGAATTAAAATATATTTTTGGGGTGTTTGTATCATTTGATTTACACAACATGTTGACCACTTTGAAGATGCAAACATGTTTTTATTGTGAAACAAACAAGAAAAAGACAAAAAAAAAACTGAAAACTTGAGCAAGCATAACTATTCACCCCCCAAAATCAATACTACCTTTTGTAGCAATTACAGCTACAAGTCTCTTGGGGGTATGTCTCTATAAGCTTGGCACATCTAGCCACTGGGATTTTTGCCCATTCTTCAATGTGAAACTGCTCCAGCTCCTTCAAGTTGGATGGGTTCCGCTAGTGTACAGATTCTCAAATGGATTGAGGTCTGGGCTTTGACTAGACCATTCCAATACATTTAAATGTTTCCCCTTAAACCACATGAGTGTTGCTTTAGCAGTATGCTTAGGGTCATTGTCCTGCTGGAAGTGGAGCCTCTGTCCCATTCTCAAATCTCTGGAAGACTGAAACAGTTTTCCCTCAAGAATTTCCCTGTATTTAGGCCATCCATCATTCCTTCAATTCTGACCAGTTTCCCAGTCCCTGCCAATGAAAAACATCCCCACAGCATGATGCTGCCACCACCATGCTTCACTGTGGGGATAGGGTTCTCAGGGTGATGAGAGCTGTTGGGTTTGCACAAGACATAGCGTTTTCCTTGATGGCCAAAAAGCTCAATTTTTGTCTCATCTGACCAGAGTACCTTCTTCCATATGTTTGGTGAGTCTCCCACATGCCTTTTGGCGAACACCAAACTTTTTTTCTTCAAGCAATGGCTTTTTTCTGGCCACTCTTCTGTAAAGCCCAGCTCTGTGGAGTGTGCGGCTTAAAGTGGTCCTATGGACAGATACTCCAATCTCCGCTGTGGAGCTTTGCAGCTCCTTCAGGGGTATCTTTGGTCTCTTTGTTGCATCTCTGATTAATGCCCTCCATGCCTGGTCCATTAGTTTTGGTGGGCGGCCCTCTCTTGGCAGGTTTGCTGTGGTTCCATATCCTTTCTATTTTTTTTTATTATGGATATTTTTTTTTCACCTTTATTTAACCAGGTAGGCTAGTTGAGAACAAGTTCTCATTTTTAACTGTGACCTGGCCAAGATAAAGCATAGCAGTGTGAACAGACAACAACATAGAGTTACACATGGAGTAAACAATAAACAAGTCAATAACACAGTAGAAAAAGTAGAGTCTATATACATTGTATGCAAAAGGCCTGAGGTAGGCAAATAATTACAATTTTGCATATTAACACTGGAGTGGTAAATGATCAGATGGTCATGTACAGGTAGAGATACTGGTGTGCAAAAGAGAAGAAAAGTAAATAAATAAAAACAGTATGGGGATGAGGTAGGTAAATTGGGTGGGCTATTTACCGATGGACTATGTACAGCTGCAGCGAACGGTTAGCTGCTCAGATAGCAGATGTTTGAAGTTGGTGAGGGAGATAAAAGTCTTCAAGTTCAGCGATTTTTGCAATTCGTTCCAGTCACAGGCAGCAGAGAACTGGAAGGAAAGGCGGCCAAATGAGGTGTTGGCTTTAGGGATGATCAGTGAGATACACTTGCTGGAGCGCGTGCTATGGGTGGGTGTTGCCATCGTGACCAGTGAACTGAGAAAAGGCGGAGCTTTACCTAGCATGGACTTGTAGATGACCTGGAGCCAGTGGGTCTGGCGGTGAATATGTAACGAGGGCCAGCCGACTAGAACATACAGGTCGCAGTGGTGGGTGGTATAAGGTGCTTTAGTAACAAAACGGATGGCACTGTGATAAACTGCATCTTGTTTGCTGAGTAGAGTATTGGAAGCTATTTTGTAGATGACATCGCCAAAGTCGAGGATCGGTAGGATAGTCAGTTTTACTAGGGTAAGTTTGGCGGCGTGAGTAAAGGAGGCTTTGTTGCGGAATACAAAGCCGACTCTAGATTTGATTTTAGATTGGAGATGTTTGATATGAGTCTGGAAGGAGAGTTTACAGTCTAGCCAGACACCTAGGTACTTATAGATGTCCACATATTCTAGGTCGGAACCATCCAGGATGGTGATGCTAGTCGGGCGTGCGGGTGCAGGCAGCGAACGGTTGAGAGCAGTTGGAGGCCACGGAAGGAGTGTTGTATGGCATTGAAGCTCGTTTGGAGGTTAGATAGCACAGTGTCCAAGGAAGGGCCAGAAGTATACAGAATGGTGTCGTCTGCGTAGAGGTGGATCAGGGAATCGCCCGCAGCAAGAGCAACATCATTGATATATACAGAGAAAAGAGTCGGCCCGAGAATTGAACCCTGTGGCACCCCCATAGAGACTGCCAGAGGACCGGACAACATGCCCTCTGATTTGACACTGAACTCTGTCTGCAAAGTAGTTGGTGAACCAGGCAAGGCAGTCATTAGAAAAACCGAGGCTACTGAGTCTGCCGATAAGAATATGGTGATTGACAGAGTCGAAAGCCTTGGCCAGGTCGATGAAGACGGCTGCACAGTACTGTCTCTTATCAATGGTGGTTATGATATCGTTTACTACCTTGAGCATGGCTGAGGTGCACCCGTGACCGGCTCAGAAACCAGATTGCACAGCGGAGAAGGTACGGTGGATTCGAGATGGTCAGTGATCTGTTTGTTGACTTGGCTTTTGAATACCTTATATAGGCAGGGCAGGATGGATATAGGTCTGTAACAGTTTGGGTCCAGGGTGGCTCCCCCTTTGAAGAGGGGGATGACTGCGGCAGCTTTCCAATCCTTGGGGATCTCAGACGATATGAAAGAGAGGTTGAACAGGCTGGTAATAGGGGTTGCGACAATGGCGGCGGATAGTTTTAGAAATAGAGGGTCCAGATTGTCAAGCCCAGCTGATTTGTACGGGTCCAGGTTTTGCAGCTCTTTCAGAACATCTGCTATCTGGATTTGGGTAAAGGAGAAGCTGGGGAGGCTTGGGCGAGTAGCTGCGGGGGGGGCGGAGCTGTTGGCCGAGGTTGCAGTAGCCAGGAGGAAGGCATGGCCAGCCGTTGAGAAATACTTGTTGAAGTTTTCGATTATCATGGATTTATCGGTGGCGACCGTGTTACCTAGCCTCAGTGCAGTGGGCAGCTGGGAGGAGGTGCTCTTGTTCTCCATGGACTTTACAATGTCCCAGAACTTTTTGGAGTTAGAGCTACAGGATGCAAAGTTCTGCTTGAAGAAGCTGGCCTTTGCTTTCCTGACTGACTGCGTGTATTGGATCCTGATTTCCCTGAACAGTTGCATATCGCGGGGACTATTCGATGCTATTGCAGTCCGCCACAGGATGTTTTTGTGCTGGTGGAGGGCAGTCAGGTCTTGAGTGAACCTTGGTTATATCTGTTCTTAGTTCCGCATTTTTTGAACGGAGCATGCTTATCTAAAATGGTGAGGAATGATGCTCCGTGGAATGTTCAAAGTTTTGGATATTTTTTTATAACGCAACCCTGATCTGTACTTCTCCACAACTTTGTGCCTGGCCTCTTTGGAGAGCTCCTTGGTCTTAATGGTGCCGCTTGCTTGGTGGTGCCGCTTGCTAAGTGACGTTGCAGACTCTGGGGCCTTTCAGAACAGGTGTCTATATACTGAGATCATGTGACAGATCATGTGACACTTAGATTGCACACAGGTGTACTATATATAACAAATGATGTGACATTGAAGGTAATTGGTTGCACCAGATCTTAATTAGGGGCTTCATAGCAAAGGGGGTGAATACATATACACGCACCACTTTTCCGATTATTATTTGAAAGAAGTCATTTTAAAAATGTCACTTCACCAATTTGGACTATTTTGTGTATGTCCATTAGATGAAATCCAAATAAAAATCTATTTAAATTACAGGTTGTAATGCAATAAAATAGGAAAAACGCCAAGGGGGATGAATACTTTTGCCAGGCACTGTACACAGTTTGAACTACTGGCACACAGCTCAGACACCCATGCGTACCCCACAAGACATGCCACCAGAGGTCTCTTCACAGTTCCCAAGTCCAGAACAGACTATGGCACAGTACTACATAGAGCCATGACTACATGGAACTCTATTCCACATCAAGTAACTCATGCAACCAGTAAAATTAGATACAAAAAACAGATAAAAATACACCTTTTGAAACAGTGGGGAATGTGAACCAACACAAACAGATGATAACATATGCACTATACACACACATACACATGGATTTTGTGTTGTGGATATGTGATAGTAGAGTAGGGGCCTGAGGGCACACACTTAATATGTTGTGAAATCTTTTGTGAATGTATTGTAATGTTTTTAAAATTGTATAATATAACTGCCTTCATTTGCTGGAGCACAGGAAGAGTAGCTGGGGATGGGGATTTATAATAAATACAATTAGGTAATGGGAGTACACTATTTGTATCACTTTATTTACTTAACTAGGAGTAACACTTGTCACTGTTTTCCAGTTTTCCAGTTATACCCTGATGAAGACAGCTTGGCTGTCGAAACGTTGGTAATTAAATATTTGCATCTGAGCTCCTAGAGTGTGCGGCTCTCTTTTATTTTCAAGTTTTCTACTCCGCTAGCCAGCACCTCGCCTAAATAGGTGTCTGTTTCTTTTTCTTCTAGATCGCACTGTTTTCCAGTATACCTCATCCTCCGATCCATATTATTGAAACCCATTCTGTCAAAAATGTACTGTATGTTAGTGTATTTCCGAGAACATGTCCTCATACTGTCAACAACTGGAAAGAATATTGCACATCATTACTGTCCCTCTGCCCACCTCATTGACTCTCTCCCCAGCCTAGTCCAGCCGAGACCATCCCAGCCCAGCACAGAAGAGTTTGGAGCCCCGGGGAAATTGCCCTCCACTCTGCTTCTTCACAGACAGACATCTGCTGACAACACCACCAAGATTAACTCTGAGAAACCCTGTAAAACAAATGCTCTCGTCGGTAATAGAAAAACAAGGGAATGTCATGCAAAGAATTGTGTATTCACAAATAAATCAGCTGGCATAAAGACATCAAACCAAAATATCCTAAAATGAATAAAAATCTAAACTAAATGTTATTTCATTTATTAATTAACTCAAATGTTTAAGAAGTCTCTGTTTTAGTAGTTGAGCAACAACAATGCCTTTTGTCTTACAATAAAAGTAAATGTTCTATTGAGTTCAGTCCCAAAATCCCCCTCCCCCAAAAATCCCGGTGCAAGAAATTAAATAATGAAATACAGTTCAGCTGTTCCTCTGTGTAATAATCCAAAGGAAAGTAGTCCGCAAAAGATAATGGGTGGCACCATTAAGGACTATCGCCATTTTGAAGTATAGTCAACTGGGTGGGACTTCCTATGGCTTAAGGAAGGATCACATAATTCCATCGAGGTCATCAGGAGGGATTAGCCAATGAATTATGAATTATACTTGTGAGCAAACATTCCATAACTGCTTGGCTTTATACCTGTTCAAACAAAACACTCCAAGTGGCAGTATGCACCCTTTCAGTTTATTTACCAACTCATAGAAGTAGTAGAATAAGAAAATTGACTACCTCAAAATGGAGATGGCCTCAATGACAATGTCCAATCTCACTTATTTTCCACCATAATTTGCAAATAAATTCATTAAAAATCCTACAATGTGATTTTCTGGATTCTGTTTTTCATTTTGTCTGTCATAGTTGAAGTGTAACTATGATGAAAATTACAGGCCTCTCTCATCTTTTTAAGTGGGAGAACTTGCACAATTGGTGGCTGACTAAATACTTTTTTGCCCCACTGTATGTCACGAAGTAGATCGTTATAAAAATACACATAAATCGTAGTAGGACTTTATTTAGGTGTACATGTAATGTAATATACATTTTAGGCCCTTGTAGTGTGTTCGTCTACAAGGCTGAAGATTTATATTACCAGTGAAAAATATGACACATCTACTCATTCATGGGTTTTTCTTTATTTTTGCTATTTTCTACAATGTAGAATAATAGTCAGGACATCAACACTATGAAATAACACATATGGAATCATGTAGTAACCAAAAAAGTGTTAAACAAATCAAACTATATTTTATATTCTTCAAAGTAGCCACCCTTTACCTTGATGACAACTATAAACACTCTTGGCATTCTCTCAACCAGCTTCACCTGGAATGCTTTCTTGAAAGAGTTCAAAGGAGTTTCCACATATCTTGAAGGAGCTCCCACATATGCTGAGCACTTGTTGGTTGCATGTCCTTCACTCTGCGGTCCAATTCATCCCAAACCATCTCAATTGGGTTGAGGTCGGGTGATTTTGGAGGCCAGGTAATCTGATGCAGCACTCCATCATTCTCCTTCTTGGTAAAATAACCCTTAACACAGTATGGAGGTGTGTTGAAAAACAAATTAGGCGTGTTGAAAAACCAATGATAGTCCCACTAAGTGCAAACCAGATGGGATGGGGTATCGCTGCAGAATGCTGTGGTAGCCATGCTGGTTCTCACAAAGACACGGTGGTTGGAACGAAAAATCTCAAATTTGGAGTCATCAGACCAAAGCATAGATTTCCACCGGTCTAATGTCCTTTGCTCGTGTTTATTGGCTCAAGCAAGTCTCTTCTTATTGGTGTCCTTTAGTAGTGGTTTCTTTGCAGCAAATCGACCATGAAGGCCTGATTCACAGTTTCCTCTGAACTGTTGATGTTGAGATGTGTCTGTTACTTGAACTCTGTGAAGAATTTATTTGGGCTACAATTTCTTGGGTCTTCTTTTCCTGTGGCGGTCCTCATGAGAGCCTGTTTCATCATAGCGCTTTTGAGGATTTTTGCGACTGCCTTAGCAGAATCTTTCACAATTCTTGAAATGTTCAGGATTGACTGACCTTCATGTCTTAATAAAGTAATGATGGACTGTCATTTCTCTTTGTTTATTTGATCTGTTCTTGTCATAATATGGACTTGGTATTTTACCAAATAAGGCTATATTCTGTATACCACCCCTACCATGTCACAACACAACTGATTGGCTCTAACACATTGAGAAGGAAAAAATTCCACAAATGGACTTTTACCAAGGCACACCTGTTAATTGAAATGCATTCCAGGTGACTACCTCATGAATCTGGTTGAGAGAATTCCAAGAGTGTGCAAAGCTGTCATCAAGGCAAAAGGTGGCTACTTTGAAGAATCTCAAATCTAAACTTTTTTGGTTACTACATGATTCCATATGTGTTATTTCACAGCGATGATGTCTTCACTATTATTCTACAATGTAGAAAATATTCAAACTAAAAAAAAACCCTGGAATGAGTTTTTACTGGTAGCTCCTTATTAAAATTAATTCTTAATCTTAATTTGTATAGTATTTTATATTTATTAGGGAGCCAAGGCAGCAGCTACTCTTCCTGTGTTCCAAACACATTAAGGCACTTACATCACACGTCAAGTTGTTGTCTGCACCTTTCTCAACACACTGGCTCTGTCTGAAATCTGGCTTGGCTACTACTAATTGTATCCATATACTATTTAGAAAGTTGTAACGATGTGTGCTGAGAGTCGGGAAGCAAGTTCAGGGAGTGAGTGTTTTCAAATAAACACAACATAATACAAAATAAGAAACACGAACAACGCACAGACATGACACAGGAACAGAAACAACGATGCCTGGGGAAGGAACCAAAGGGAGTGACATATGTAGGGCAGGTAATCAAGGAGATGATGGAGTCCAGGTGAGTCTGATGACACACAGGTGCCCGTAACGATGGTGACAGGTGTGCGCCATAACCAGCAGCTTGGTGACCTTGCGGCCGGGGAGGGAGCACACGTGACAAAAGTACTGTTTAGTAAAACAAATACAGTAAGCAACAAATATCAGCATACTAGGCTTATCCTGAGAATGCGTAATCTAATGTGCAATTTCCTTGATTCCCTACATGAATTCATTTTGGTACAGCGTGTCCCCCAGCTGATTATCAGCTGTTGTCAGTTACACGTAGGCCTCTAAATACGATTATCTTCCTCAATAGTGTGCAGCAAATTCTACTAGATGACAAGGCAACATTAGTTTGATATCCTGCCATTTAAAGCATACTCAATTTTCATTTTTTTTCACATACCCAGAATGACTACTATTTAGAACTCAGGTAAGGCTATTCGGACACGGCCACTAACACAATTAAAGTGCTTCTTTCTACATTTCAAAGAAAAGGGGATAAGGGCCTTGGTCAGGGAGGTGACCAAGAACCCGATGTCACTCTAACAGAGCTCCAGAGTTCCTCTGTGGAGATGGGAGAACCTTCCAGACGGACAACCATCTCTGCAGCACTACACCAATCAGGCCTTTATGTTCGACGGAAGCCACTCCTCAGTAAAAGGCACATGAAAACCCGCTTGGAGTTTGCCAAAAGGCACCTAATGGACTCTCAGACCATGAGAAACAAGATTCTCTGGTCTGATGAAACCAGGATTGAACTCTTTGGCCTGAATGCTTAGCGTCACGTTTGGAGTAAATCTGGCACTATCCCTACGATGAAGTATGGTGGTGGCAGTATAATGCTGTGGGGATGATCTTCAGCAGAAGTGACTGGGAGACTAGTCAGGATCGAGGGAAAGGTGAACGGAGCAAAGTACAGAGAGATCTTTGATGAAAACCTGCTCCAGAGTGCTCAGGACCTCAGACTGGGGCAAAGGTTCACCTTACAACAGGACAACGTATCACGCCCTGACCTTAGAGATTTCTCTATTTGGTTAGGTCAGGGTGTGATTTGGGCATTCTATGTTGTCTATTTATTTGTTTTGGCCAAGTGTGGTTCCCAATCAGAGGCAGCTGTCTATCGTTGTCTCTGATTGGGAATCATACTTAGGCCACCTATTTCCCACCTGGGTTTTGTGGGTAATTATTTTCTGTTTAGTATTTGTTTACCTGACAGAACTGTTCACTTTCGTTTTGTTACTTTGTTTGAGTGTTTCTTTGATAAATAAAATCATGAACACTTTCCACACTGTGCTTTGGTCCACTCATTCCGACGAGAGCCGTTACACAACAACCCTAAGCACACAGCCAAGACAACATTGGAGTGGCTTCGGGACAAGTCTGTGAATGTCCTTGAGTGGCCAATTTAGAGCCCTAATTTGAACCCAATCGAACATCTCTGGAGAGACCTGAAAATAGCTGTGCGGCAACGCTCCCCATTCAACCTAGTAGAGCTTGAGAGGATCTGCAGAGCTTGTAGCATCATACCCAAGAAGACTCGAGGCTGTAATCGCTGCCAAAGGTGCTTCAACAAAGTACTGAGTATAAGGGTCGGAATACTTATAAATATGATATTTCAGTTTTTTTATTTTTAAAATATAGTTTTTGTTATGTCATTACCGGGTATTGTGTGTAGATTGATGAGGAAGAAATAAGACTGTTATGTACCACAATATGGAAAAATTCAAGGGGTCTGAATACTTTTCCCGAATGCACTGTAGACCCTGGGCTTTTAAATTATGATCAGTTTTCTAGTTACCAAAGATTTCTATTTTACCAGGAAATGACTGGGTGTGGCTTGCCAGCGACCGGGGCGGAGCCCACAGCCTATACACATGAAAAATACATAGAACCTTGTGGGTCACAAAGTATCTAACTGCGTGAAACAGTACATTTGAAATCTTTAGTCTGTTACATCCTATCGCCGAATAGAATGAGGGTAAATATTTTTGAACACCATAGTGTTTTTAGGAAATATCTACACCAACTGGGAACAAAAAAAGAAGGAAAAATGCCAAGTAAAAGCCTACAAAAACTTTCAGCTGAAAGGAGCTGGGTGTAACACAAATCACTACAAAGAGGATGTAGATAGAACACCCCCTGTATACTTGAATCAATGTGGAAGATCTGTAACCACCCACAGAGGGGTTTGGCTGGGAGACAGTTTGCCATTAGCTATGGACACATATTTATCAGCTTGGTGATAGATGGAGGGATCAGGATAAAGAGATGGATGGATGTGTTAAAGAGAGAGAGAGAAATACGAGATCACGTTAAAAGAGTTTTGACAGGAAGCCTCAGCTACTGCTGTGGTAGGTAACACACACATACACACACAAACAAACACGCACACAAACACACTCCAGCTGCCGTAAGTGTTAAGTTTGACACAGCGGAAGTGTTATTGATGTGTTGGAGGGCGGATGCGAGATGCTTTCTGTAGCGCTTCGCTAAACTGTTAGCCTGTTTGCTGATTTTAACAGCGTTTGGCTTGACAGTGTGCTGTTCAATTAGTCTAATGAAGGTTGGCTAACAAACACGCTTTGTCTCTCCCATTACGCATCATAACGCTGCGTCAAATTAAACACCATTTGATAAGAGCATCTGAGTGTTTAATTATTGTAATGATCTCATAGCACATCAATCAGCTTTTCACCGTCCAACATTGCCGTCGGAGACAGATTATTATTAAAAGCCCTAGCTCACTGATGGTCTGTTTGCTCTCTATCTCTTTATTTTTCTCCTGTGCACACTCTCTGTTCTCTGCTTCATATCTCTGAACAAAACACAAAGGCAAAATAAAAGAGTAACATTTTGAAATGTATTTTAGAAATTTAGAGTTCTAAGAGAAGCATTTTTGACATGATAAAATGTAGTGAGTTGAAAAAAAAAGCCTCTAGAATTCATCTCTTACAGGCTTGTCAGAACAAAGTCATCCTCATTTCACCTCATCTCACCTGGCTCAACAAAAGCCGGATCACAGACAAGTTAGTGATATAACCTTTCAGACTGTTCAGGGATGGTGCGAGATTTTGACCGTTTTTCTTTGTCTACTTACCCAAAGTCAGATGAACTCATGGATATTATGTGTATGTCTCTGCGTCCAGTATGTCTAGGTATTAGCTCTGGCCTCAGACATGAGTCTTCAGGACACAAACACAAAAATGTTCCCTAGAGATCTCAGCAGCTGTTGTGAACAGGTGTTTTGGCCTGTGTACCAGATGAGGGGTTTGGCTTGTAATTGGAGGTCTGGAGCATGGAGACCCTACACCAACACACACACACACACTGAGGGGCAGGACTGGGCGGCCAATCATTTTACAGCATGTTACAATCAGTAGTGATGTGTGGGTAAAATCAATAAGGAAGCCAATCCAGTAAAAATACATACTACAACCTATGTTATGATAATTGCGCGGTTTGCTCTATAACCAATTCATTCATACGCCACGTGATATACAACAAGGCCATGACAACAAAAATACAACAGTCACAGAGTGGCGGAGTTAGTTCAACTACACGTACGTTTGTTTCATCCCAAAACCGAGAGCAACATCTGTCTGGTGAAGTCCTCATAGCAAATATTGCATAAAAATAGTTATCACCTACAGCATTGTCAAGCAAGTTAATGTTTTCAACAACTACTGATTTAGAATAACGGAGATACTGCAAGTCAGCACAACGACAACAGGAGCACTGCTATCCCTGCACCATTTCCATTTAAAGATCATCAAATCAACAAGGCTAAATATGCTTACTTTAGTACAAACTTAAAGATACCAAAAACAATTTAGTCCAATCAATGTTGCTAAATGTCATGTGATGTCCATGGTATTCATTTCTGTGTATGTATGTATGCGTGGGCATCCATGCGTGCGCATGCAAGTAAAACATTTGTTTTTGTTTTTACTCACCCTACTTATAGACTAGTTGAACGCCAATGCCATCCTCTTCTCTTTCATGTTGGCAAAACGGTCTACGGCTCTGTCATACAGTACACTTTTAGTTCTTTGTTTTCATAAGCTGCCTAGCTAAAGTGCTTGCTAGCCTGACTTCCTCGCATGGGCAACAATGAACCAACTCAGCTAGCTAGCTAGCTAACGTGAGCCTACTAGGTTACATCTAGCAAGCTAGCAACCGCAGCACGTCAACACAAGCAGACAAGAAACAGACACGTTTTTCAGACAATTGTGATTTGCTTGGTTTGAAGCCAAATCCAAACGGGCCTCTCTCGGGGGGCTTTTGATGCATCAGGACAACCCACAGTTGAGCGCAACACTGATTCAAGGGAGGCCAAATGCTTGCAGGCATCAATCAAGATGCCTGCAAGCAACATGTTATACTCTTTTGGTCAAGACAGCATCAGAGACATGGGCTACACATACTGAGATAGAGGGGCGCTGTTTCCATTGACGTACAATTATGAAAACACAGGGAGAGCCGAAAGATAAATTATTTTCAAATTCAATTTATTTTATTGGTCAAATATTTGGGGAAGCCTGGCTACCCTTTGCATCCATGAATACACACCACTGGTTATAATATGTAACTTGTTGGGCCAATTGTGACGACCCTCCTACTCTGTCTGCCGAATTCTTTCTCTTTGCTCTTGTTTTCCTTAATAGGATGTCTGTGGGTGGAGCGGGGAGGGTCGTCAGCGAAATGAGACACACCTGGGCTTCGGGTGTGTTCCGGGATAAATACACCTCTTTCCCCATTCATTGAGGAGACTCTCTCCATGCAGACACACTGTTTTTTACTTTGGCTGTGGCATTTTTGTGGCCGGTTTGTTTGCTTTGGCATCGTTCAACACTCCTCATTATCCCATCTATACACGCAACCACTCACTTACACTACTGATTACTGACTGTTTATTTGTATATAGGTTACCTCAGTTAATCAATATATTTTTGTTATTCCTTATCTCCACATTGTCTCCCTCTTTGTTACGGATTACGAGCTGGTTCGTGACACAATGCAGATCTTTCTACATGTTCTAGTCAATACCAGTCTCCGGAGATTCCAGTTATTCCCCAATAATCAGATTTTCTGCTTGCTGCTAATAGATACATTTGATTATAAGACTTTAGTTTGAATGGACTTAACAAACCATCTGAAAGATTGGGATGCCCATGACATAGTACTTAACAAGCCCTTTCTCAATTCATCCTCAATTCCTAACATCTTATGTACTCACCTCCTTCTCAACTGTATTGGAGAAGGCCTAAATTCCCTCCCCTCAGACCTTCTCCACAAATGTGTTTTGAGGAGGCAATGAGAGAGGATGTGGAGGAATCAAGGCTTACCTGAAATGAGAAAGAGACAAAGTAACAACAGGACATCAATCTCACCCAGCTTTGTAGTTGTAAACAAAAAATAGGTGGGTAACTCTGATGGCCGGTTGCAGTGAAAAACAAGTAATGCTCCATATACTTTTGTGCAAACAAAAAAAGTGGGTAAACTACACTCCTGATCTCACCTCACCTTCACACTTCATTGCTTTTACATTGGTAAACACTTCACGTGTTGTTCACCATGCAAAACTTTGAAATGAGAGCACATGATTCTGAAGTGTATGTAGACCATCTTTATCCATCGTGTGTGTGTGTGTGTGTGTGTGTGTGTGTGTGTGTGTGTGTGTGTGTGTGTGTGTGTGTGTGTGTGTGTGTGTGTGTGTGTGTGTGTGTGTGTGTGTGTCTGTGTGTTCGATGGCAGGCGCACTCCAAACTCTCCTCGGCATCTAAATGCCAATTTTATACATAATAACACCCAGACAAGGCCAAACACACCTTTCAAAATATATCAATAACAGCCTTTTCACATACAGTAATCAGTCAAGTCCAGACGGATTGAAGCTCATTGAAAAACTTGGCTGTAATTTTTGTCTGTTCCCGCCCTTTCGCCTTCTCCAAACAACTATTAATCTTTAGAACTTTAACTCAGATGACATCAATAGAATAATCAGGTTTACTTGATTTTATAGCAGTTTAAGCAACAGAAGACCTATCTGATGATAGAGCCTGCACTTTGTTTAAATTGCTGTTTAGATGTTCAAGAAGGTGTTGGAAGGCCAGAAGAAGAACACATATTAGATGCATAACTTGGGTTTATGTATTTGCATAGCCACCTTGAAAAAGGTACAGAACTTCACAATGTCAATGGAGTCTGTAATATTCATATGTGTAAACATACTGAATTGTAATTGGACGCATTTTACCGCCACATCATCATGATTGGTTAAGACTAGAGGTCGACCGATTAATCAGAATGGCCGATTAATTAGGGTTTTCATAACAATCGAAAATCGGTATTTTGGAGCGCCGATATCCGATTATTATAATTTTTTTTATACCTTTATTTAACTGGGTAAGTCAGTTAAGAACACATTCTTATTTTCTGTGACGGCCTAGGAACGGTGGGTTAACTGCCTTGTTCAGGGGCAGAACGACAGATTTTCACATTGTCAGCTCAGGGGATCCAATCTTGCAACCTTACAGTTAACTAGTCCAACGCCCTAACCACATGCACTTCATGAGGAGTCCGCCTGTTACGCGAATGCAGTAGAAGCCAAGGTAAGTTGCTAGCTGGCATTAAACTTATTTTATAAAAACAATCAATCATAATCCCTAGTTATAACTACTAATCCAGGTTAGCAGGCAATATTAACCAGGTGAAATTGTGTCATTTCTCTTGCGTTCATTGCATGCAGAGTCAGGGTATATGCAACAGTTTGGGCTGCCTGGCTCATTGCGAACTAATTTGCCAGAATTTTACGTAATTATGACATAACATTGAAGGTTGTGCAATGTAACAAGAATATTTAGACTTAGGGATGCCATCCGTTAGATAAAATACCGAACGGTTCCGTATTTCACTGAAATAATAAACGTTTTGTTTTCGAAATTATAGTTTCTGGATTCGACCATATTAATGACCAAAGGCTCGTATTTCTGTGTGTTATTATGTTATAATTAAGTCTGATTTGATAGAGCAGTCTGACTGAGCAGCAGCAGGCTCGTAATCATTCATTCAAACCGCACTTTTGTGTGTTTTACCAGCAGCTCTTCACAAGCACAGCGCTGTTTATGACTTCAAGCCTATCAGCCTAATGGCTGGTGTAACCAATGTGAAATGGGTAGCTAGTTAGCTGGGTGTGCGCTAATAGCGTTTCAAACGTCACTCGCTCTGACACTTGGAGTAGTTATTCCCCTTGCTCTGCAAGGGCCGCGGCTTTTGTGGAGCTATGGGTAACGCTGCTTCAAGGGTGGCTGTTGTCGATGTTTTCCTGGTTCGAGCCCAGGTAGGGGCGAGGAGAGGGACGGAAGCTATACTGTTACACTGGAAATACTATAGTGTCTATACGAACATCCAATAGTCAAAGGTATATGAAATACAAATGGTATAGAGAGAGAGAGTCCTATAAATACTACTGTATATTAACTACAACCTAAGACCTCTTACCTTGGAATATTGAAGTCTCATGTTAAAAGGAACCACCAACTTTCATAGGTTCTCATGTTCTGAGCAAGGAACTTAAAATGTTAGCTTTTTTACATGGCACATGTTGCACTTTTACTTTCTTCTCCAACACTTTGTTTTTTCATTATTTAAATGAACATGTTTCATTATTTATTTGAGGCTAAATTGATTTTATTGATGTATTATATTAAGTTAAAATAAGTGTTCATTCAGTATTGTTGTAATTGTCATTATTACAAATAAAAAGAATCGGCCAACAATCGGTATCGGCGTTGAAAAATCATATTCGGGCGACCTCTAGTTAAGACCACCCAGGGGGTGAGGTCATCTACTGTTGATCATGGTATGAGACATGTGAACATGCCAGTCATAGCTAACTAACAAAGAGCTACGCTCAGAAATATCCTGTCTTACTGGATTTGATTATTTTGTACAAAGTGTGCAAAACAAGACATGGTATCAGAGTGAAAGGACTAAAAGATGGAGTTCCTTCACCTCGAATGGACTGGGAGTCTACAAACTTACCCGATGCATGACTTAAGTTCAAACAGCATGTGGAGCTAATGTTCACGGGTCCTCTGAAGGAAAGAGGGGAAGAGGAAAAGCGCAGCTACCTGCTCCTCTGGATCGGTGAAAAAGTGAGAGATATTTACAACACATGAACACTTACCGAGGCTGAATCAAAGGTACTAAAAGCATACTACGATCGTTTTGAAGCATGTGTTGTGCCGAAGACCAATAGAATCTTCGCTAGGTACAAATTCCATGAGAAAGTACAGGGAGCTAGCGAACCGTTTGAACAGTTTGTGACGGAGCTGCGTCTGCTTGTGAAAGACTGTGATTATGCAAACAAGGATAAGTCAGGGACCGTATTGTATTTGGAATACACTCACCTCGAGTGAGAAACTTTTGAATGTTGGGTCTGAGCTAACGCAGGACAAAGCTATCGCCAGAGCTCACGAGCTAGCACAGGTTCAAATGAAAAGCATTTTGGGCTGCAACATGAGCACATCACGTGAACAAGCAGTGCAGGCAGTCAGGCAGACATCAAAGCACACCTCCAGTGGCTATAGAGCGCACTCTCAGAACTGGGAGAGACAGAACTCCAAAACAGAGCGAGACAGACTCAAAAAGCCCCAAAACATGTGGATTTTGTGGATACAAAGTACATGGCGAACAGGGAAATTGCCCAGCTAAAGGCAAACAGTGTACTAAATGTGGGAAATGGGTTTACTTTGCCATGCAAAAAACAGTACACACAATGAGTGAAGATAAAATGTCAATCAAAGAGTAAAATACTGATATTGCATTATTCCTCTGAATAACTGCTGCAGATTGACATCTGAGTGCGAGCTACAGCCCACCATGCGCAGACTGCCTGACTGGTTATGGTGGTGAACAGCACCTAGTAAAAGGCACATGTCGGACTTTTACGTTGTTGACACTAGAGCACCTGCAGGGCTAGGTCTTAAAGCATGTTTAGACATGGACCTCATTAAGCTAGTTTTATCAGTGACAGCATCAGTAGAGACAGAAAATGTAATGGAGGAGTTTGCTGATGTTTTTACAGGAATAGAATTATTCCCAGGAGAATGTACCATTCACCTTGACCCAGACGCAACCCCTGTGGTCTACCCACCGAGAAAGATTCCTCTTGCTCTCTGTGTCCATCTGAAGAAAGAGCTGGATAGCATGGAGCAATCTGACATAGTCACCAAGGTTACAGAAACGAACGATTGGGAAACGTGTTAGTGGTGGTGGAGAGTACCACGCACAGGCAAGCTCCGAGTATGTCTCGACCCAAAAGACTTGAACAAGGCTATCAAACGCCCCCATTACCATTTACCGACGCTAGATGGCATCACACACAAGCTAACGGGAGCAAGCTACTTCAGTGTCATGGACGCCAGATCAGGCTACTGGGCTATCAAGCTCACAGACGAGTCATCTAAGCTCACAACGTTCAACACACTGTTTGGACGCTACAGGTTTCGTCGCCTGACTTTTGGGATTATCTCAGCCCAAGACGAGTTTCAGCAAAGGATCAAGAAAGTGTACGAAGGCCTCTACGGAGTTGTGGCAATTGTGGATGACATCCTTGTCTATGGTCGAACCAAAGAGGAACACGACAGAAACGTTCGCGCAATGCTGCAAAGGTTCCGCGAGAGAAGAGTCCGGCTCAACCCCGAGAAGCGCAGTCTGCACTATAGAGGTCAGCTACTTCGGACATCTTCTCACAGCGAATGGGATCAAGCCAGTGCACCCCTGCGTCAGCTGCTAAAGCAGTCCAGTGAGTTCCTCTGGGACAAGCAACAAGACATTGCATTCCAGAGTGTGAAATACTTGATCACAAGAGAACCAGGAGTGGGTGTAGGTGCAGTGCTACTGCAAGAAGGAAAGCCCATCGGCTAGCGCTTCCATATCTCTTACAGACTGTGAAATCAACCACGCTCAAATCGAAAAGGAGCTGTATGCCCCTCTGTTCGGATGTAAGGTTTTCCATCCGTATGTACAGTGGGGAGAACAAATATTTGAAACACTGCCGATTTTGCAGGTTTTCCTCCTTTACAAAGCTTGTAGAGGTCTGTAATTTTTTATCATAGGTACACTTCAACTGTGAGAGATGGAATCTAAAACAAAAATCCAGAAAATCACATTGCATGATTTTTAAGTAATTCATTTGCATTTTATTGCATGGCATAAGTATTTGATCACCTACCAACCAGTAAGATTCCGGCTCTCACAGACCTGTTAGTTTTTCTTTAAGAAGCCCTCCTGTTCTCCACTCATTACCCGTATTAACTGCACCTGTTTGAACTCGTTACCTGTATAAAAGACACCTGTCCACACACTCAATCAAACAGACTCCAACCTCTCCACAATGGCCAAGACAAGAGAGCTGTGTAAGGACATCAGGGATAAAATTGTAGACCTGCACAAGGCTGGGAAGGGCTACAGGACAATAGGCAAGCAGCTTGGTGAGAAGGTAACAACTGTTGGCGCAATTATTAGAAAATGGAAGAAGTTCAAGATGACGGTCAATCACCCTCGGTCTGGGGCTCCATGCAAGATCTCACCTCGTGGGGCATCAATGATCATGAGGAAGGTGAGGGATCAGCCCAGAACTACATGGCAGGACCTGGTCAATGACCTGAAGAGAGATGGGACCACAGTCTCAAAGAAAACCATTAGTAACACACTACGCCGTCATGGATTAAAATCCTGCAGTGCATGCAAGGTCCCCCTGCTCAAGCCAGCGCATGTCCAGGCCAGTCTGAAGTTTGCCAATGACCATCTGGATGATCCAGAGGAGGAATGGGAGAAGGTCATGTGGTCTGATGAGACAAAATAGAGCTTTTTGGTCTAAACTCCACTCGCCGTGTTTGGAGGAAGAAAAATGATGAGTACAACCCCAAGAACACCATCCCAACCGTGAAGCATGGAGGTGGAAACATCATTCTTTGGGGATGCTTTTCTGCAAAGGGGACAGGACGACTGCACCGTATTGAGGGGAGGATGGATGGGGCCATGCAACGCGAGATCTTGGCCAACAACCTCCTTCCCTCAGTAAGAGCATTGAAGGTGGGTCGTGGCTGGGTCGTCCAGCCATGACAACGACCCAAAACACACAGCCAGGGCAACTAAGGAGTGGCTCCGTAAGAAGCATCACAAGGTCCTGGAGTGGCCTAGCCAGTCTCCAGACCTGAACCCAATAGAACATCTTTGGAGGGAGCTGAAAGTCCATATTGCCCATCGACAGCCCCGAAACCTGAAGGATCTGGAGAAGGTCTGCATGGAGGAGTGGGCCAAAATCCCTGCTGCAGTGTGTGTGCAAACCTGGTCAAGAACTACAGGAAACGTATAATCTCTGTAATTGCAAACAAAGGTTTCTGTACCAAATATTAAGTTCTGCTTTTCTGATGTATCAAATACTTATGTCGTGCAATAAAATGCAAATTAATTACTTAAAAATCATACAATGTGATTTTCTGGACTTTTGTTTAAGATTCCGTCTCTCACAGTTGAAGTGTACCTATGATAAAAATTACACACCTCTACATGCTTTGTAAGTAGGAAAACCTGCAAAATTGGCAGTGTATCAAATACTTGTTCTTCCCACTGTATATGGATGACAAGTCATTGTGGAATCCAACCACAAGGTTCTCGAGTTAATCATAAGGAAACCACGAGCCGCAAGCCTCGCCAAAGCTACAGAGAATGATCCTTCAACTACAAAAATAGCAGAAACAGAAAAGGAGACAACTCACACAGCTGAGGAAAGTCATACAGGATGGATGGCCTGAGGAGAGGAGAAAATCCCCTCTGATTGTCTCAAAGTTATAGAGCCATCATGATGGACTATCACAGATCAACTGAATTATTTTCAAAGGAGAGAAAATCATCATTCCTACCAGTCTCAGAGAAGAGATTTTGACAAAGATCCATGCTGGACACATGGGCATTGAAAAATTGCTTTTTGCCCAGAATGTGCAAACAAATTGAGGACATTGTTGGTAAATCTTGTCTTGAACAACGCCCCTCAGAAACCTAAGAGCCAATGTTACCTCACTGTATCCCAGACCAACCCTGGCAGGTCGTGGAACAACGAAGATTACATCGTAACAGTGGACTACTACAGCAGATACTTCAAACTTGACAAACTTCACAGCACCACATCTGCAGCTGTGATACAGAATCCTGGAAGCAATCTTTGCTAGGCACGGCATTGTAGAGACTTTAATGTCTGACAATGGCCCCTGTTACAAATCAAATGAGTTTGAATCCTTCACAAAAGCACGGGAGTTCACCCATGTCACCACAAGCCCGCATTACTCTCAAAGTAATGGCCTTGCTGAAAAATCTGTGCAGATTGCTAAATCACTCATGGACAAAGCAAAAGCAGACAAGAGAGACCCTTACCTCAGTCTCCTTGAATACCGCAACACACCTGTGGACAACTTCAAATCACCAGCCCAGCTGTTGATGAGCCGCAGACTTCGCTCAACCCTTCCCAGCACCAACCAGCAGCTGCAGCCGGAGGTTGTCAGCTACACGGAAATGCATGAAAAACATGCGCAGAGACAACAACAAAAATGATACAACAACAGGTCAGCTAGACCACTGCCACCACTGAACGACGGAGAGTCAGTTAGAATCCAGTAGCATGGCCACTGGAAGCCAGCAGTCGTCATCTAGCCAGCTGACACTGAACGTTCATATCACGTTTGCACCGCAGAAGGAGCAAATGTACAGCTGCAATCGTCGTCACATAGTGAACACAAAAGAGAAAAACACTGACGAGATGAACCGTTCCCCTGAAAGAGAATGTGATGGACTAAGCACACAGACAACATACACCATACTTACCTGCAACACCACACAAACTGTTGACTGACACGGAGGCATGCTCAGCATCATTTCACACAAGGTCAGGAAGAAAGGTCAAGCCCAGAGCTGTCCTAGATCTGTGAAATGTCAAAAGGTATAGGCTGATAGCTGCCCTAAAAGAGTTCTGGATTGTGAACTTGTTCCTGAAAAGTTTACTTGAAATGCTTTGGTGTTGTATTTGTTTGGAATTTTAAGATGTCATTGCTAGAGTGAAAGCCTAGTTACTGAGAATTCTTCGTTCTAAAAGTAACAGTATGCTGAATCATTGTTTCAGAGTCTGTTATGTTGATTTAGTTGGTGCAGTATGCAGTATAAATGGTCACTTACCTTGAGTTCAAACTACAGAGCATGTATTCAAAAGGAACATTTAGAATATGTAAAAAAAAAATATATATTTTTGTTTTAAAAGAAGGGGGATGTATTATTCATATGTGTAAACATACTGAATTGTAATTGGATGCATTTTATCGCCACATCATACTGCGCTATGATTGGTTAAGACCAACCAGATGGTGAGGTCATTTTCGGTTGGTCATGGTATGAGACACGTAAACATGCCAGTTATAGCTAGCTAATAAAGAGCTACTTTAAGAAATATCCTGTCGTACTGCATTTTATTATTTTGTACAAGGCGTGCAAAACAAAACAGAGTCCATAAGCATCAGTGAACTGAACCTCAGTACAATAAACAAGTCATTGTATCCATAATCAGCTCTAGCTGCAAAAATCCAATTGGACAAAAACAATTACAAGGCGCTATAGATCTAGACGCTCTCCTGACCCTTGTTGATGACTGTAAATGCCACCGCCACCCCTCACGACCTGGGCCCTTTGACCCCGGCTCCATATTGATCCAGGTAGCCTAGAGGAGAGAAATTGCCTGGAATTACAGGTATCAAGTAACAAACGAAACCTTCCAGAAACACGCTAAACAAATATAATAATATCCTCCAGTAAACAAATAGTCTGCTCCATAAGAGTATCCCTATAGGATAGGACAATAAAGACCTTAAAGTATGAAAGGTATATTTTCATTCCCCCAACCGGGAGGCACAATCACAGTAGAGTGGGATGGATTGTTAGGGGACACTTTATTGACCAAACGGAGGGGAAAATAAAGAGAGGGAGAGGTTATTGCCATTGATTCAGTGGAGGCAGCGGTGGAAGAGTAGTGTGGAGGGGGGCGGTTGTGGGAGTTCATTTTTATTTGGAGACTCGGAGGTAGGACATCGATCCCACAGCTGACACCAATAATGAGACTGGTGCCACCCACTCTGTCCCCTGATGGGTCTATCTCCAGTACTACTTGGCATCTCGCATGTCTGGGACTGTCTGCCAGCACTGTGGCACAAAATGACACCGAGAGAGCAATCATACTGTATCAAGGGTGGACAACAGGTGGCCCATGGGAAGAAAAAAACATCCCGCAAGTGATTGAACCCCCAAAGTGTTTTGTCAAATAATATAAACTCAGCAAAAAAATAAATGTCCCTTTTTCAGGACCCTGTCTTTCAAAGATAATTCGTAAAAATCCAAATAACTTCACAGATTTTCATTGTAAAGGCTTTAAACACTGTTCACATGCTTGTTCAATGAACCATAAACAATTAATGAGCATGCACCTGTGGAACGGTCGTTAAGACACCAGCAGCTTACAGACGGTAGGCAATTAAGGTTACAGTTATGAAAACTTAGGACACTAAAGAGGCCTTTCTACTGACTCTGAAAAACACCAAAAGAAAGATGCCCGGGGTCCCTGCTCATCTGCGTGAACGTGCCTTAGACATGCTGCAAGGAGGTGGCCAGGGCAATAAATTGTAGTGTCCGTACTGTGAGATGCCTAAGACAGCACTACAGGGAGACAGGACGGACAGCTGATCGTCCTCGCAGTGGCAGCCCACGTGTAACAACACCTGCACAGGATTGGTACATCCGAACATCACACCTGCGGGACAGGTACAGGATGGCAACAACAACTGCCCGAGACACACCAGGAACACACAATCCCTCCATCAGTGCTCAGACTATCCGCAATAGGCTGAGAGAGGCTGGACTGAGGACTTGTAGGCCTGTTGTAAGGCAGGTCCTCACCAGACATCACCGGCAACAACGTCACCTATGGGCACAAACCCACCATCGCTGGACCAAACAGGACTGGCAAAAAGTGCTCTTCACTGACGAGTTGTGGTTTTGTCTCACCAGGGGTGATGGTCTGATTCACATTTATTGTTGAAGGAATAAGCATTAGACTGAGGTCTGTACTCTGGAGCGGGATCGATTAGAAGGTGGAGGGTCCATCATGGTCTGGGGCGGTGTGTCACAGCATCATCGGTCTGAGCTTGTTGTCATTGCAGGCAATCTCAACGCTTCCTGCAGGTTCATCCTGACATGACCCTCCAGCATGACAATGCCACCAGCCATACTGCTAATTCTGTGCGTGATTTCCTGCAAGACAGGAATGTCAGTGTTCTGCCATGGCCAGCGAAGAGCCCGGATCTCAATCCCATTGAGCACGTCTGAGACATGTTGGATCGGATGGTGAGGGCTAGAACTGGAAAATCTGGTGCAGTCCATGAGGAGGAGATGCACTGCAGTACTTAATGCAGCTGGTGGCCACAGCAGACACTGACTGTTACTTTTGATTTTGACCCTGCCTTTGTTCAGGGACATTATTCAATTTCTGTTAGTCACATGTCTGTGGAACTTGTTCAGTTTATGTCTCAGTTGTTGAATCTTGTTTTGTTCATTCAAATATTTACACATGTTAAGTTTGCTGAAAATAAAAGCAGTTGACAGTGAGAGGATGTTTCTTTTTTTTGCTGAGTTTATATACAGTACCAGTCAAACGATTGTTCACACCTACCCATTCCAGGGTTTTTCTTTATTTTTACTATTTTCTACATTGTAGAATAATAGGGAAGACATCAAAACTATGAAATAACACATGGAATCATGAGGTAATCAAACAATTGTTCAACAAATCAAAATATATTTGATATTTGAGATTCTTCAAATTAGCCACCCTTGGCCTTGATGACAGTGTTAACCACTCTTAGCATTATCTTAACCAGCTTCATGAGTTAGTCACATGGAATGCATTTCAATTAACAGGTGTGCCTTGTTAAAAGTTCATTTGTGGAATTTATTTCCTTCTTAATGCGTTTGTGCCAATTAGTTGTGTTGTGACAAGGTAGGGCTGGAATACAGAAGATATCCCTATTTGGGAAAATACCATATTAGTCCATATTATGGCAAGAACAGCTCAAATAAGCAAAGAGAAATGACAGTCCGTCATTACCTTAAGAAATGAAGGTCAGTCAATCCTGAACATTTCAAGGACTTTGAAAATTTCTTCAAGTGCAGTCGCAAAAATCCTCAAGTGCTATGATGAAACTGGCTCTCATGAGGACCGCCACAGAAAAAGAAGACACAGAGTTACCTCTGCTGCAGAGGATAAGTTCATTAGTCACCAGCCTCAGAAACTCCAGCCCAAATAAATGTTTCCCAGAGTTCAAGTAACAGACACATCTCAAAATCAACTGTTCAGAGGATACTGTGTGAATCAGCCCTTCATTGTCGAATTGCTGCAAAGAAACAACTCATAAAGGACACCAATAATTAGAGACTTGCTTGGGCCTATCTATATAGGCAGTTTTTTGTACAAAAAAATAATATAACATCACCAGGAATACAGCAAGAAATTCATTTAATTAAGGAAATCTGTTCCCAAGTATTCCCACACATAAAAAAAAGAGACATATATGATCGTGTCTCAAGATAATCAAGGTATGACGTTACTATTTTGAAATCTATTTTGGGCTTATTTGAGATCAATTTGCAGTGTAAAAATGATCATCAATTTAAAAAAATTGCCCTCGGCCGAATCTTGCTGCATAGCCTCTAGATTTTCCAAGTTTACAGTTTGCTAACTTTATTGTTGACCCCTTTGTTTTTTGGAAACTGGGGGAAAATATATCTAAAACAGAACATCATTGATCACATCATCCAACTCATTTGCAACACTTTGAATCATTTCCTTCTCTTTGTACATTGATAGGCAATCTTAGAAACAGTTGTGTAACTCAAGATTGTGTCTGTTTGGAGCACAAAGGTTCAACTCTTTCTAAATATATCTAACCTAGCACACGGTTTAAGCTTCTGCAAAGCAAATGGAACAAAAACAAAAGGAGTCTAAACAAACATGGGTAAAAAAAATAGCGCTCATGGCTCACCTCCGTGCTTCCACGTCGAGCATTTCATAACTAGAAACAAACCAATTTTGCCAGCCATTCATGAATCACAAATTAGAACAGGTTTGAACAACCAAATAGAGTCAGCGTTTTCATAAACACCTATCTGAAATTCAATGTAAAGCAAGAGTACATTCCTCTGCTGGATTTTTGAAGCTTTATGTTGCTGACTCTCCTCTTGAGAAGCTTCCAGTACGCCTCTACGTGGTTGGTCTTATGTGACCTCCTGTTATATTAAGAGTGCTTGTGTCAGGCCGTCTAATGTGTGCAGTGGGCGAGATGATTCATAATGTCATAAAGGACCACATCCAGCAATTACTCCATTATTAGCGAGCAGATAAGAGAGGGGGAGGAAGGAAAGGAGGGACGGATGGAGGGAAGGAGAAAGTGAGGTTGGTGTAAATTTGTCCATACAAAGAGGGTTTACATAAAGTGTTTAATTCAATTTGAAAGAAGCATCGCATCCATTCAAGATGCCCTACATCTCTTCCCTCCAATCGGCTTGGAAGAACTTCAGAACAACTTGACCCTGTATATGTTGAGAGGTCAAACAAGTATTTAGCTGGTTATCACTACCAGGGTCATTCAAAGGTCAAGAAATGTCATTGAAGATAATTCATTTTTTAATTGTGAATACCCAATGTATCAGTCTAATGGTTTGATAGGACTTGTCTGATGTGGCTCCTTGAAAAGGCCATTAACGACACTGTAGCTCTATGCTAGATCAGCCCAATCTATCCTTTTTCGTTCTCGTAAGGAGAATACAGATACTTTATTGCATTATGTCTAGTCTTTTAGTTCGACAATGGCCCCTGTTACAAAGTTTTTTAAATGTTTAGTGTAAGTATATCATTTGTATGACATTTTCCCACTAATCTTTGAATGATCCGTATTCAGCAATTCATGTCATACTTAGGTCATGATGATTTGCAGATTAGTTGTGCCTTCTGTGAGTGCATGCCCATTAATAGATCATCCCGGTGATCCATTCTACCTTTTGTAATGTGAAAATATCTGACTTTTTATTGTTTATGCAGTGACACACAACTGTTTTCATAGATTACTATAATCATGCCACAGTTGTTTCTGAAGATATCGGAGATGGGAAAGTGGATATGAAGAAATGCTAAACTATTTTTATTCTATTTTTTGGTGAAAGAAAACTGCCTGCCTGGCGGCCGATTATTTCCTTTAGACAAGCAGTACATCTATAAGAGACAATTCAATTTTCAGGCTGGTAATAAATGTCACAGAAGATAACAAACAGCTGACGGAGAATTACAATTTGTTTTGTTTTCCCTCCTTGGTGGTGTGTGTGTGTGTGTGTGTGTGTGTGTGTGTGTGTGTGTGTGTGTGTGTGTGTGTGTGTGTGTGTGTGTGTGAAGTCATTGCATACATTATGTCTTCATATAAAAACATGAATGAGAGGAGAATCCTTGATGTTTTAAAACCAATTAACTCTGAAAATAAATAATGTGTATATAATTCCACACTTATAGTGGTGATACCATATCCTTCAATCCGTTCCACTTATGTTCCAATGGAGACAAACCTCAGACAAACTGGTTGAAAAAGGGCATATTTATTTAAAGCACTTTGTCCCCGACATAGAAAAATATGATTGATTTGAGTCGACAATAATAAATAGAGTGCCTGACTATCCTCAGGCCCCATTGGTAACGTACAGCAGTACAATCAATATCCAGTTACACAATACAGCAAAGGCACTAGCATTTACTGCACTCAGAACAGTCGACAGGGGTTGTGGGAGGCATGGAAGGTGGCAGGGAGAGGTGGTGTCTTGATCCATTCCTTGGTAGCCAATTCAATGGCAGCTGTGTATATACCTAACCCATAGTAACGATGCAGGGTATGTGCCCATCTCGTAGTTGTGTTGTATGTGCCGACCCCATAGTGGCATTATATGTAACCATTCAGTTATTACAAAGTCATTACAGTAGCAAATAGGCTTGAACACCTGTGCCGTTTCTCGTGACTTTAGGCGTATACCTATTATTTGGCATTTGGAGTGGTAGGTTCATTGGGGTTGAAAGGTTGATTTGTTACTGCCCGGTTGTCCCATGGATTATGTGTACTATAGAGTTCAAAACAGTAGTAGTAGCATATAGAGATTTAGGAAGGGGTTGGGATTAGAGAAAGAAGGGATGGTTTGTGAGAACAGAACTGGGTTTCCTGATGGTATACGAAAAAAAACAAGGAATGGGTCAATAGAAAAAGGAATGAAGTTTTAAAGAAAAGGCGAAAGGTTCATCGTAAAAGGAGAACGGCTTGTTTGGTAGATGACAAGGTTTGTTACAGTAGATGGCACATAGCATACAGTGTATTACTCATCTCGACATGGCACTGGTAATGCTCCAATCGCTCATGGCATTTCTGTAGTGATTGTTAACAATTCAACAACAGGCTGTTTATTTTCAGCCATTGCATTTCTGGCGAGATGCTTTTTTGTTGTTGCTATTTAGATTTTTTGGGGTCTGTTTGCGATGGTCCCAATCAGTGGTGACTTGTATTTTTTACTGAAGTTGGGTGCATATTTGGCTTAGAGGGGATAAATATATGCAGAAGGAAAAACAAGAATCTTAATATTAACACCAAAAGATTGGACACACCTACTCATTCAAGGGTTTTTCTTTATTTGACTATTTTCTACATTGTAGAATGATAGTGAAGACATCAAAACGATGAAATAACACACATGAGATGATGAAGTTAACAACAAAAAAAGCATATCATTTGTTAAAAGCAAATCAAAATAGATTTTAGATTCTTCAAAGTTGGCACCCTTCGACTTGATGACAGCTTTGCACACTTGGCATTCTCTCAACCAGCTTCACATGGAATGCTTTTCCAAAAGTCTTGAAGGAGTTCCCACATATGCTGAGCACTTGTTGGCTGCTTTTCCTTCACTCTGCAGTCCAACTCATCCCAAACCATCTCAATTGGGTTGAGGTCAGGTGATTGTGGAGGCCAGGTCATCTGATGCAGCACTCCATCACTCTTCTTCTTGGTCAAATAGCCCTTACACAGCCTGGAGGTGTGTTGGGTCATTGTCCTATTGCAAAACAAATGAAAGCGCAAACCAGATGAGATGGCGTATCAATATAAAATGCTGTGGTAGCCACGCTGGGTAAATGTGCCTTGAATTCTAAATAAATCACCGACAGTGTCACCAGCAAAGCACCCTCACACCTCCTCCTCCATGCTTCACGATGGGAACCACATATGCAGAGATCATCCAGCGTTGAAAAAACAAAGGACAGATTTCCACCCGTCTAATGTCCTTCGCTCGTGTTTCTTGGTCTAAACTAGTCTCATGTTCTAATTGGTGTCCTTTGGTAATGGTTTCTTTGCAGAAATTCAACCATGAAGGCCTGATTCACAGTCTCCTCTGAACAGTTGATGTTGAGATGTATCTTATTACTTGAACTCTGTGAAGCATTTATTTGGGCTGCAATTTCTGAGGCTGTTAACTCTAATGAACTTATCCTCTGCAGCAGAGGTAACTCTGAGTCTTCCTTTCCTGTGGCGGTCCTCATGAGTGCCGTTTCATCATAGCGCTTGATGTTTGTTGTGACTGCACTTGAAGAAACTTTCAAATCTCTTGACATATTCCCGATTGACTGATCTTCATATCTTAAAGTAATGGTGGACTGTTGTTTCTCTTTGCTTATTTAAGCTGTTCTTTCCAAAATATGGACTTTTTCTTTTACCAAATAGGGCTATCTTCTGTATACCAACCTTGTCACAACTGATTGGCTCAAACGCATTAAGAAGAAAATTAATTCCACAAATTAGGTACACCTAAATTATTCCCCATCCTCCATGCATTCCAGGTGACTACCTCATGAAGCTGGTTGAGAGAATGCCAAGAGTGTTCAAAGCTGTCATCAAGGCAAAGGGTGGCTACTTTGAAGAATCTGAAATATCAAATATATTTTGATTTGTTTAACACTTTTTTGGTTACTACATGTTTCCATATGTGCTGGTTCATAGTTTTAACCTCTTCACTATTCTTCTACTATGTAGAATATAGTCAAAATAAAGAAAAACCCTTGAATGAGTATGTGTGGCCAAACTTTTGACTGATACTGTATGTATATATTATTTAGATGCATGATGATATTAGTATGATGTAGAGGAAAGAGAAAAGTATATGACATTGAGTGGTAAGAATGTAGTATGGCATAGCATGGTGACTTAGTGAGCAGCTCATTTAGTCAGTGAGTGCACACACATACACAATGTCCAGTTTAACCATGATGCCTGGCTATTCTCCCCGCTCAATCCTTCAGAGGCTTTCAAACAAGGACATACTCTTTCCTTTCAGGAGGGCCCAAAAATAGAGAAAGGAAATAGAATTTAATTATAATGCAACATCATAATCAAAACATATATATGCCATATTTGTTTGTTATTAATTGCTAATCATTTACATTGAGAAAAATACTGATATCATTAAATATCTTATTAAATATAATGGGAAATTATAAGGCTTAAACGTTTATCCAGTTCGTTTGGTCACTCCGAACGTGATTCCGATTCGTCCCCTTGAAGAGACCAGGGAAGATGCAACTTCCCTTTCTTTTAGTTCTGTGTTTCCCAAATGTCCTGTCCTTGAGTTCCAGGTACAGATATCCCATGTGGTCGTATTGGTTTGAAATGTATTTTCCTCAGAAAAGGCCCTGATTGTCAGAACAAATCATGATAATCGTCACTTACTCCCTGGCTTAAAGCAGTCAACCACTCATCCCTCTCAGAGGAACGTCTTCCCAGTGAGCCCAACATCTTGCGACAACTGTCATGTCTGTTCTGTTTGGTTCATTTTTTTTATTCCAGTTTGGGCCATAATCCATTCTAGCATAGTTGGGTGGGTCATCCCAGCCCAAACCACCCCAGAAAGTTTAACACATCTCCAGAAATTTCTACAAGACTTTAAAGCTCCATCTTGATATCCAAGATTAGTTGAGATATTGGAGGATAGTTGCCAATATTCCCAAACCCCTTCAGACTTGCCAGGGAGCAGCATGGGGGCCAGTGGGGCCGTTGGGGCCCTAGATATGGAGCCCAGTGGTCCTTGGGAGTCCTGGTTTAGATGTTCCTCTGAGCAGTGAGGTACTTGAGGGCGGCTGCGCCGTACTTCCGGGACAGGTCTTGGTGGAACTCTTCTTTCAGGGTCTGCAGGCAGTAGCGGTAGCCCGGGCTGGAGCGAAACTTGGAGATGTCGAAGCTGGGTGCGTGTGGCATGTGGATCATGAACGCATTGGGCAGAACCATCAGGTCGTACTCCTGGGGGGTGGGAAAGGGGTGAAAATGTGTTTTATTTTATTTGTTTATTGGACATGGTCCGTATACAACAGGCACCACATTTTAGCTACGTAGCTAATACTCATCTGCAGTCCCGGCTGTGACTGAATAATTTAAGACTCGAGAAACAAAGTCACGTTCGTTGCTCTGAGGTGCTGAACACTGAAATGTCACGGCTCGACTTTGATTTATGGGCCATTACAATAGCTATTATTCCTGACTTAGCGAAAGCATTAAACCTAATAACAGAGGTCTACTGCGAATCAAATCTGCTCTAATCATTAGCATAACCTTAACTGAATTCCAAAGATGAGTTGAGGTTTTGAATTAAATTTAAATTAAAATGAGTTATTATGTGCAGATTATTTGGGAGTAGTGTCTGAGGATAAAATTTGAACAATAACATTAACAAACATTTTTCTTCTCAACAAGCCATAAACAGATGAGCATATGTAGACTTTAACTACATCTCTTTGTCTGCCCGTCTTGTCTGCTATGGTTGTTTGGTCTACCCAATGTGTGCAAATGTACTGTGGTGTGATAATGTGTCCTGGAGGAAAATGAATATATTATATTTTAACTCCCCACCATTATCCTCCATACTGTACCTGTGCATCCAGCTCCATGATATGGGAGACCTTGTTCCAGCCAAAGCCCACAAAGCGCTGGTCATACTCAGGGCAGTCCCGCTTCACCACCACATAGGGCTCAAAATCTGCCTCCCACTCCACCTTATAGGGCGTGGTGGCTGTCCGCCACTTGGCGTAGTTAGTAGGAGCATGGCCCTTGGTCCAAACGTGATACCTGGGGAAGGCAAGGAGAAAGAGAAGTGTGCAGGTGTGTAAATAATAGTTTTGAACAAGATTGCATTAAGTGCATTTGGGAAAGTATTCAGACCCCTTGACTTTTTCCCACATTTTGTTATGTTACAGACTTATTCTAAAATGGATTAAACTTTCATTTTTTTCATCAATCTATACACAATACCTTATAATGACAAAGCAAAAACATGTTTGTCATTTACATAGGTAATCAGACCCTTTAAACAGTACTTTGTTGAAGCACCGTTGGAAGTGATTATAGCATCGAGTCTTCTTGGGTATGATGCTACAAGCTTGGAACACCTGTATTTGGGGAGTATCTGCCATTGATCTCCACAGATCCTCTCAAGCTCTTTCAGGATGTATGGGAAGCATCGCTGCACAGCAATTTTCAGATCTCTCCAGAGATGTTAGATCGGGTTCAAGTCTGGGCTCTTGCTGGGCCACTCAAGGACATTCCGAGACCTGTCCCGAAGCCACTCCTGCATTGTCTTGGCTGTGTGCTTAGTCGTTGTCCTGTTGGAAGGTGAACCTTTGCCCCAGTCTAAGGTCCTGAGTGCTCTGGAGCAGGTTTTCATCAAGAATCTCTCTGTACTTTGCTCTGTTTATATTTCCCTCCACCCTGACTTGTCTCCCAGTCCCTGCCACTACCATGCTTCACCGTAGGGATAGTGCTAGGTTTCCTCCAGACGTGATACTTGATATTCAGGCCAAAGAGTTCAATTTTGGTTTCATCAGACAAGAGAATCTTGTTCCTCATGGTCTGAGAGTCCTTTAGTTGCCTTTTGGCAAACTCCAAGTGGGCTGTCAAGTGGCTTTTACTGAGGAGTGGCTTCTGTCTGGCCACTCTACCATAAAGGCCTGAATGGTGGAGTGCTGCAGAGATGGTTGTCCTTCTGGAAGGTTCTCCAATCTCCACAGAGATTGCACTTGGTCACTTCCCTGACCAATGCCCTTCTCACCCGATTGCTCAGTTTGGCCAGGTGGCCAGCTCTAGGAAGAGTGTTAGGGGTTCCAATCTTCTTCCATTTAAGAATGATAGAGGCCACTGTGTTCTTGGGGACCTTCAATGCTGCAGAAATGTTTTGGTACCCTTCCCCAGGTCTGTGCCTCGACACAATACTGTCTTGGAGCTCTACGGACACTTCCTTCGACCTCATGGCTTGGTTTTTGCTCTGACATGCACTGTCTACTGTAGGACCTTATATAGACAGGTGTGTTTGTGCCTTTCCAAATCATGTTCAATCAATTGAATTTAAAACAGGTGGACTCGATGGAAACAGGATGTCTTATAGCATAGGGTCTGAATACTGCTATTTTGATACATTTTCAAACATTTATAAAAACCTGTTTTCGCTTTGTCATTCTGGGGTATTGTGTGTAAATTGAAGAGGATTTTATTTATATAATCCATTTTAAAATAAGGCTGTAACGTAACAAAATGTGTAAAAAGTCAAGAGTTTTGAATGTCTTCCGAATGCA
Organism: Oncorhynchus nerka; assembly: GCF_034236695.1. Classification (NCBI taxonomy): domain Eukaryota; kingdom Metazoa; phylum Chordata; class Actinopteri; order Salmoniformes; family Salmonidae; genus Oncorhynchus; species Oncorhynchus nerka. The sequence goes on along the minus strand of NC_088423.1, from coordinate 59,833,592 downwards.
CTGTATACAGTACCAGTCAAAAGTTTGGACACACCTAGGGATTTTATAAAGTGTACTTTCTACCTTCATATCTTAGAGTAATGATGGACTGTCATTTCTCTTTGCTTATTTGAGCTGTTCTTGCCATAATATGGACTTTGGTCTTTTACCAAATAGAGCAATCTTCTGTATATCACCCCAACCTTGTCACAACACAACTGATTGGCTGAAATGCATTAAGAAGGAAATAAATTCCACAAATGAACTTTTAACAAGGCACACCTGTTAATTGAAAAGCATTCCAAGTGACTACCTCATGAAGCTGATTGAGAGAATGCCAAGAGTGTGCAAATATGTAATCAAGGCAAAGGGTGGCTACTTTGAAGAATTTCAAAAATAAAATATATTTTGATTTGTTTAACAAATTGAATGAGTAGGTGTGTCCAAACCTTTGACTGGTACTGTATATATTATCAAATGACTTCAATGTATCAATGTAACAAACATAGTATCAACATCAGGATGGCTGTTCCAAGTTATGTCATCTGGGTCTATTTCAGAAGGGCTATTCAAACCTCCTGATCTACAAGCCAGATTGACCAATGGGGTGAGCTGTTAGTGCTGGTGTACCTGAAGGTGTAGAGGGTCCCCATGTCCAGCATGGAGAGCAGCTCGGCTTTGGATTTGGGAAAGGAGAGGCGGTAGCGCAGCGTCTCAAAGGCCGGTACCACCAGAGCCTTCTTAGTGTTGGCCATGTCTAACTGGACCACTGACTTTCTGTGGGGGTACGATAGAGAAACCATTCATTTACAATTAATAATCTTCATCAGCTAGAGCCACAGCTGCCACTAGTTGGTAGGAATGCATTGCTGGCAACACATATGAACATCATACATATGTTGTCTGTACATTTCTTTGGAATAAAATGGCTGCTAAATGACAAAAAAAAAAAAAAATCCCAGCCAGTGTTCTGTCTATGTTTATGATGGAACATTTTTGGGAAGAACTACGACTCACCTGAGGTAATCATAGAGGCCGTACATGGGCAGGAAGTCCACGTCTGCCAGGAACACATAGGGTGTGTTGGCGTTCCTCAGGGCCACATTTCTCACCAGGTTGACAGGGTAGAACTGTCCCTCCTTGTAAACGATATGGTATCCCACGTTCTTACGGTTCTTCAGCACCTCGGAGGCCTGGGCGTAACGCAGGAACTGTTGGGCCTCGGCGTCTGACATGTACAAGGCCAGGCTGATAGGGCCTTCCCAGTGCTTGCATATGGCCTCCAGCATCTGTAACCTGAGAGAAATAGAGATGACATAAAATACAAACAGAGTAGTATAGTATCACAAGCATGTATAATGATATTAAAGGCAGTGGTGGAAGTAGAGAAGAAAAGATGGAGGAGAGGGAAGAGGAAGATTTAGAGAAATAAGCAAAATACTATCATATTTGTAGAGAGGTGCACTCCTGATTAGCCATAACGTGATAATGAATTCAAGCTCACATCTCCAATAACTAGTAAACCAAAGGCCAGTAGAGTCAGAGCTATAAGGTGAGTGTTTACCTGTCCATGGAGAGCTGTGCGACCAGCGTGACGTCCGTGTCGTCCCCGGTGGGCGTGTACTCGTACTGCAGAAAGTAGAGGTGCACGCGGTGCACTGTGATTCGCTCCCGCCGGAAGTCATAACACTGGTCGTCTTCATCCAGCTCCTCCAGAGCTCCTTGTAACTGGAGAGGGATGGACAGAGGGAGGTCAAAACCCATGTTCAGATTGTAAATATTCCCTCTAATAGGCTAACATGGTTTCATAAGAGCATGCGGCACACCTGCACACTCTGTTGTATTCTGTCTGGATGTCCATGATAGTATAGTGAATAAAGGTATGGTGAATGTTAAAACCTACTTGAGGTATTAGGGAGTGGTTTGTTAAATGTTATACAATGGGTGGTGCAAATCCTGAATGCTGATTGGTTAAAGCCGCATTCCGCATCGCACCTCATTATAAAGTTAATCTACAAAAAACTGAATTGGTGCCTATTAATCTTTCTGCCATGCAAACTTATTTTAGCTATGTGCCCTTCAGAGTGACTACACAGACATATTTGGGAATTTGGGTCACGCACAATTTAAAAGATCTCTATAATGCCAATTTCCCTCCCTTGATACTCCGCCTGAAACAGGATCTTGAACGGCGGGATTTACTTTCTCTTTCTTTGGCCCGGAATAATTAGCATTGTTAAAACTAATGTATTACTTAAGCTTTTATACTTACTTCAATGTATTCCTAACAAAATACACTGCTCAAAAAAATAAACACTTAAACAACACAATGTAACTCCAAGTCAATCACACTTCTGTGAAATTAAACTGTTCACTTAGGAAGCAACACTAATTGACATTAAATTTCACATGCTGTTGTGCAAATGGAATAGACAACAGGTGGAAATTATAGGCAATTAGCAAGACACCCCCAATAACGGAGTGGTTCTGCAGGTGGTGACCACAGACTACTTCTCAGTTTCTATGCTTCCTGGTTGATGTTTTGGTCACTTTTGAATGCTGCCGGTGCTTTCACTCTAGTGGTAGCATGAGACGGAGTCTACAACCCACACAAGTGGGTCAGGTAGTGCAGCTCATCCAGGATGGGACAACAATGCGAGCTGTGGCAAGAAGGTTTGCTGTGTCTGTCAGCGTAGTGTCCAGAGCATGGAGGCGCTACCAGGAGACAGGCCAGTACATCATGAGACGCGGAGGAGGCCGTAGGAGGGCAACAACCCAGCAGCAGGACCGCTACCTCCGCCTTTGTGCAAGGAGGAGCAGGAGGAGCACTACCAGAGCCCTGCAAAATGACCTCCAGCAGGCCACAAATGCGCATGTGTCTGCTCAAACGGTCAGAAACAGACTCCATGAGGGTGGTATGAGGGCCCGACGTCCACAGGTGGGGGTTGTGCTTACAGCCCAACACCGTGCAGGATGTTTGGCATTTGCCAGAGAACACCAAGATTGGCAAATTCGCCACTGGCGCCCTGTGCTCTTCACAGATAAAAGCAGGTTCACACTGAGCACATGTGACAGACGTGACAGAGTCTGGAGACGCCGTGGAGAACGTTCTGCTGCCTGCAACATCCTCCAGCATGACCGGTTTGGCGGTGGGTCAGTCATGGTGTGGGGTGGCATTTCTTTGGGGGGCCACACAGCCCTCCATGTGCTCGGCAGAGGTAGCCTGACTGCCATTAGGTACCGAGATGAGATCCTCAGACCCCTTGTGAAACCATATGCTGGTGCGGTTGGCCCTGGGTTCCTCCTAATGCAAGACAATGCTAGACCTCATGTGGCTGGAGTGTGTCAGCAGTTCCTGCAAGAGGAAGTCATTGATGCTATGGACTAGCCCGCCCGTTCCCCAGACCTGAATCCAATTGAGCACATCTGGGACATCATGTCTCGCTCCATCCACCAACGCCACGTTGCACCACAGACTGTCCAGGAGTTGGCGGATGCTTTAGTCCAGGTCTGCGAGGAGATCTCTCAGGAGACCATCCGCCACCTCATCAGGAGCATGCCCAGGCGTTGTAGGGAGGTCATACAGGCACGTGGAGGCCACACACACTACTGAGCCTCATTTTGACTTGTTTTAAGGACATTACATCAAAGTTGGATCAGCCTGTAGTGTGGTTTTCCACTTTCATTTTGAGTGTGACTCCAAATCCAGACCTCCATGGGTTGATAAATTTGATTTCCATTGATCATTTTTGTGTGATTTTGTTGTCAGCACATTCAACTTTGTAAAGAAAAAAGTATTTAATAATAATATTTCATTCATTCAGATCTAGGATGTGTAATTTTAGTGTTCCCTTTATTTTTTTGAGCAGTGTATATATATATATATATTTATATTTATATATATATTTTTTATCTCCATAGATACACTGATATATGCTTTCATCTGGAACAAGAAAAACCCTCGGATGCGTAAGAGCACATTGCAGAGATCTCGTCCCCAGGTTGGATACTAAATTGGGTACTATATACACATCACTATCCTCGACTGGAGCACATTTAAACAAAAAGGTCTGAAAATGACCTCAAGCACAACAGCCCATAAACGCACTTCCGAACTTTCAATATTATTACTGGTCAGCTAATATATGAATCATTCTATATTGGATGACAGATACCCCTGATGTTACAGGTACGAAATGGTTGACCTTGGAGATCTCATCCTGTGGCCCAACCTCCTTAGCTGCATTACTTTTCTCAAGACTTGCATTAGCTGAGCCTGTCTCCAAATACACTAAAAACACTAGTGAGAAACATTCTCTAGAAATCTGGAAACAGTTCAGGCGATCGTTTGATCTCGGTGAACTTTTCAACTTCTGCCCCATTATTAAAGAACCATACATTCTCTCCATCAGTATTAGACCGTGCGTTTCATTTCTGGTCTGGAAAAGTGATCTCCTCACTGAACGACTTGTACATTGGTAAGGATTTTTCATCTTTGGAACAGTTAGTACAACATTTTAATTACTGGAACCCATTTCATTAGATACCTGCAATTGCGTAGTTTTGTATCTTCATACTCCAGTAACTTCCCATCACGCCCACCTACCTCCTTTCTATATTCTCTTTTTATTAAAGTGAACCCTTATATCAAAGGGGACATAATCTTGATCTATACATGATTAACTTCATATTGCTGCAGGGGCAGTATTGAGTAGCTTGGATGAAAAGGTGCCCATTGTAAACGGCCAGCTCCTCAGTCTCAGTTGCTAATATATGCATATTATTATTAGTATTGGATAGAAAACACTCTAAAACTCAGGGTTTCCAAAACGGTCAAAATATTGTCTGTGAGTATAACAGAACTGATATTGCAGGCGAAACCCTGAGGAAAATCAAAACAGGAAGTGGCTTCTATTTGAAAACTCCATGTTCCATAGCCTCGCTTTGCTGGATTTAAAGGGATATGAACCAGATTCCTTTTCCTATCGCTTCCTTAACTTCTTGGATATAGGGGGCGCTATTTTAATTTTTGGATGAAAAACGTTCCCGTTTTAAACAAGATATTTTGTCACGAAAAGTTGCTCGAATATGCATAAGATATTGTCTGTGAGTGCCACAGAACTGATGTTACAGAAAAAAAACAGGTAAAAATCCAATCAGGAAGTGCCGCATTTTGTGAAACCGCCTCATGCCAATGACTCCTTATATGGCTGTGAATGGGCCACGAATGAGCTTAGGCTTTCTGTCACTTCCCCAAGGTGTCGAGAGCATTGTGACGTATTTGTAGGCATATCATTGGAAGATTGACCATGAGAGACTACATCTACCAGGTGGTCGCTTGGTGTCCTCCGTCGAAATGATTGTGTAATCTCCAGCTGCAGTATTTTTCCGTTTGCTTCTGATGAGAAGCCAACTGCCACCACTGATAGATTATTGAATAGATATGTGAAAAACACCTTGAGGATTGATTCTATTATGGAGCTAATTTGGAAAAAAGTTTGGCGTTGTAAGTGACTGCATTTTCCGGTCTTTTTCTTAGCCAAACGTGATGAACAAAATGGAGCTATTTCGTCTACACAAATAATCTTTTTTGGAAAAACGGAACATTTGCTATCTAACTGAGAGTCTCATTGAAAACATCCAAAGTTCTTCAAAGGTAAATGATTTATTGAATGTTTTTGCTGGTTTTTGTGAAAATGTTGCCTGCTAATGCTAACGCCAAATGCTAATGCTAAATGCTAACGCTAAATGCTAAATGCTAGTTTGCTATGGTAGAGAAGCATATTTTTGAAAATCTGAGATGACAGTGTTGTTAACAAAAGGCTAAGCATGAGAGCTAGCATATTGATTTCATTTCATTTGCGATTTTCATGAATAGTTAACGTTGCGTTATGGTAATGGCCTTGAGGCTGTAGTCATGATACCGGATCCGGGTTGGCTCGACGCAAGAAGTTAACAACTGCGCCACCCGGGAGGCCCAAAATAAAGTTTTTAATGAAAATATGAGAATCGTTTCAGGAAACTAGATGAATGTCGCGGGTCACTATTTCATAGGAGAGCCAATTGAATGTAAACTTTTTTAATCAAAATGCGTTGGAACATGAACTTTCATGTGCGTTAATAACAGACTTGTATGCCATCTGTAAATATGAATACAATTGTTCAATTACGAGCCCAGTTGGTTTAGCCACAGAAAAAAGCGAGCAACATTCCCACTAGCCATGATTGGCTGAGATAACGAGTGGCCTGGATATGTCGAAAGATGAGTTCGGATTGGTCTGCCATATAGCACTCTTCTGTATATTTGAGCTGGTCAGTATGTGTAGGTAATCCTGTCAAACACATCTTTTTTTTATGTATCACATTGTAGAACTGCATAAGTGTTGCTTTCCACTTTCTGGAGGACTGATATTTGAATGGAGAATGATGGAGAAAACACCTGTCTCTGGATTACATCTTCAAACGAAGGGCAACCATGGCATCCGTGACAGGGAGAGGCATCCATCCATGATGTATACGGAGAAGATAGTCTAGCTAGCTACATTTTCAGATATTACACGTTTTTAATTTTGACAAAGTCGTTTTCATTTCAAATTAAATTGTACTGTTAGCTAGCTAGCTAGCTAATGTTTGCTGGCTGGCTCACTAGCTACTGTTACGTGTATGATCGTATTATTAACTTCTCAAAGGCATTAACTTTACTAGTTATAGCCTAATGTTAGCTACAGTAGCTAGCGTTGGACCTGGTTGGTTAGCTACCCGCAGATTCATGCAGGGTAGTAATGCCATGAGTTGGGATTATGGTTCATTGTTTAGCTAGCTACATGTCTTAACTTCTTGGTGACGGGGCAGTATTTTCACGTCCGGATGAAATGCATTCCCAAATTCAACTGCCTGCTACTCATCCCCAGAAGATAAGATATGCATATTATTAGTAGATTTGGATAGAAAACACTCTGAAGTTTCTAAAACGGTTTGAATCATGTCTGTGAGTGAGTATAACAGAACGAAACCCTGAGGAAAAATCATTCAGATTTTTTTTGGAAGTCACTCTCTTTTCAATGATATTTCTGCCTTACTATTATTCGACCATGCTGGTCATTTATGAACATTTGAACATCTTGGCCATGTTCTGTTATAATCTCCACCCGGCACAGCCAGAAGAGGACTGGCCACCCCACATATGCTCTCTCTAATTCTCTCTTTCTTTCTCTCTCTCGGAGGACCTGAGCCCTAGGACCGTGCCCCAGGACTACCTGACATGATGACTCCTTGCTGTCCCCAGTCCACCTGACTGTGCTGCTGCTCCAGTTTCAACTGTTCTGCCTTATTATTATTTGACCATGCTGGTCATTTATGAACATTTGAACATCTTGGCCATGTTCTGTTATAATCTCTACCCGGCACAGCCAGAAGAGGACTGGCCACCCCACATAGCCTGGTTCCTCTCTAGGTTTCTTCCTAGGTTTTGGCATTTCTAGGGAGTTTTTCCTAGCCACCGTGCTTTTACACCTGCATTGCTTGCTGTTTGGGGTTTTAGGCTGGGTTTCTGTACAGCACTTTGAGATATCAGCTGATGTACGAAGGGCTATATAAATACATTTGATTTGATTTGATTTGAATCCAGATTTCTAAGGGATCTTCTTGCAGTTCCTACCGCTTCCAATGGATGTCACCAGTCTTTAGAAATTGGTCGAGGTTTTTCCTTTGTGTAATTTAGAAGTAGTCCTGTTCAAAACAAGGGTCACTTCAAGGGTACTGTTCGATAGAGGCGCGTGACCAGAAAGGTAGCGTCAGTTTGTTTTCTTCCTGTATTGAACACAGATCATCCCGTCTTCAATTTGACAAAATACCTAAAGTTGTATTACAAAAGGAGTTTGAAATGTTTTGGCAAAGTTTACAGGTAACTTTTGAGATATTTTGTAGTCACGTTGTGCAAGTTGGAACCGGTGTTTTTCTGGATCAAACGCGCCAAATAAATTGACGTTTTGGATATATATCGACGGAATTAATCGAACAAAATGACCATTTGTGATGTTTATGGGACATATTGGAGTGCCAACAGAAGAAGCTCGTCAAAGGTAAGGCATGATATATATTTTTATTTCTGCGTTTTGTGTCGCGCCTGCAGGATTGAAATATTTTTCCCCTCTTTGTTTACGGAGGTGCTACTCTCAGATAATAGCATTGTTTGCTTTTGCCGTGTAGCTTTAATTTGTTATCTTACATGTGTGATTTCTTGAAAGTTAGATTTTTATAGTAATTTATTCGAATTTGGCGCTCTGCATTTTCTTTGGCTTTTGGCCAGGTGGGACGTTAGCGTCCTGCATATACCAGAGAGGTTAAACAGGTCAGCATTCACAAAGCCGTAGGGCCAGATGGATTACCAGGACGTGTACTGCGAGCATGCGCTGACCAACTGGCAAGTGTCTTCACTGACATTTTCAAACTCTCCCTGTCAGAGTCTGTAATACCAACATGTTTCAAGTAGACCACCATAGTCCCTGCGCCCAAGAACTCCAAGGTAACCTGCCTAAATGACTACCGACCCATAGCACTCACGTCTGTAGATAATTCTTTGAAAGACAGGTCATGGCTCACATCAACACCATTATCCCACTCCCATTTGCATACCGCCCCAACAGATCCACACTGCTCTTTCCCACCTGGACAAAAGGAACACCTATGTGAGAATGCAATTCATTGACTACAGCTCAGCGTTCAACACCATAGTGCCCTCAAAGCTCATCACTAAGCTAAGGACACTGGGACTAAACACCTCCCTCTGGAACTGGATCCTGGACTTCCTGACGGGCCGCCCCCAGGTGGTAAGGGTAAGTAACAACACATCCACCATGCTGATCCTCAACACGGGGGCCCCCTCAGGGGTGCGTGCTCAGTCCCCTCCTGTACTCCCTGTTCACTCATGACTGCACGGCACGGCCAGGCACGACTCCAACACCATCATTAAGCTTGCTGACGACACAACAGTGGTAGGCCTGATCATTGACAACGATGAGTCAGCCTATAGGGAGGAGTTCAGAGACCTTGCCGTGTGGTGCCAGGACAACAACCTCTCCCTCAATGTGATCAAGACAAAGGAGATGATTGTGGACTACAGGAAAATCAGGACCGAGCATGCCCCCATTCTCATCGACAGGGCTGTAGTGGAGCAGGCTGAGAGCTTCAAGTTCCTTGGCGTCCACATCAACAAACTAACATGGCCCAAGCACACCAAGACATAGTCATGAAGATGGCACGACAAAACTTATTCTCCCTCAGGGGACTTAAAATATTTGACATGGGTCCTCAGATCCTCAAAAGGTTTTACAACTGCACCATCGAGAGTCCTGACGGGTTGCATCACTGCCTGGTACGGCAACTGCTCGGCCTCCAACCATAAGGCACTACAGAGGATAGTGTGTACGGCCCAGTACATCACTGGGGCCAAGCTTCCTGCCATCCAGGACTTCTATACCAGGCGGTGTCAGAGGAAGGCCCTAAAAAATGTTAAAGACTCCAGCCACCCTAGTCATAGACTGTTCTCTCTGCTACCGCACGGCAAGCGGTACCGGAGAGCCAAGTCTTGGTCCAAGAAGCTTCTAAACAGCTTCTACCCCCAAGCCATAAGACTCTTGAATATCTAATCAAATGGCTACCAAGACTATTTGCATTGTCCCCCCCATTCTACACTGCTGCTATTCTCTGTTGTTATCTATGCATAGTCACTTTAATAACTCTAGCTACATGCACATTTTACCTAAATTACCTCAACACTGGAGCCCCCGCACGCACATTGACTCTGTACCTGTACCCCCTGTGTATAACCCCGCTATTGTTATTTACTGCTGCTCTTAATTATTTGTTATTCTTATCTTTTACTTTTTTAAAGGTATTTTCTTAAAACTGCATTGTTGGTTAAGGGCTTGTAAAGTAAGCATTTCACTGTGAGGTCTACAGCTGTTGTATTCGGGCGCAAGTGACAAATAAAATGTGATTTGATTTGTTTTGTTTTGATTTATCACATAATTATGGTTAACGTTAAGGTAATGTTTTACTCACTTGTACACTCTCTGAGGTGGCATGGCTGGGGCAGCCAAACAGCTCTCGTCTCAGTAGGTTCCCATCGTACTCTAGGAAGGTTAGGTAGAGGTTCCTGAAGAACTCCACATGCTTGTTCTTCACACGAAGTTTCTTAGGAGAGTTCCAGTGGATCACCTGACACGGGACATAAACATGTTACCATGGTGACCTGTAGCCAGATGACTAGACACAGTACATTCATAAGGTAATAAGTGAGGGATTTTGCTATGTTGAGTGTGTGCGCGCGCGTGTGTGTGTGTGTGTGTGTGTATTTCACTGCATAGCCCTACCTTGAGGTCAGACACCTCTGTGTAGCACTGTTCGGAGCGTGTGTGGTCAGACAGCTGAACATTCCAGAAGCAGGGCAGCTGATGCACTAGGACTGGGTTCTGCTTAATGAACGCATTAAAGATGTCCTACACACAAGATTACCCACTCACATTAAACACCTGTGAAATACACTCCTTGAAAAATGGGTTCCAAAAGGGTTCTTCGGTGTCCCCATGGGATACATTTTTTTGGTTCCATGTTTACTCTATTGGATTCAATGTAGAACCCTCTGTGTAAAGGGTTTGACATGGAACTCAAAAGGGTTCTAACCAAAAAAGGGTTATTCAAAGCGTTCTCCTTTGGGGATAGCCGAAGAACCCTTTTAGGTTCAAGATTGCACCTTTTCTTTCTACGAGTGTATTATACACACATTAAAATCATATAGAACTCTGGCACACAATAGTAAACATTCACATTTACACATGCACCAAATATTCATTTGAGATGTCTTACACACTTACATTACCATTTGCCTAATACACAGTATGCTTTGAGGCATAAGATTACCCTATATCAGGGTCCCCAACTGGCGGCCCGTGGGTCGACTTTTGGCCGAGGGTGGTTTTATTTGTACCCCAACATTTTTATATACTGTATATACAGTTGAAGTCGGAAGTTTACATACTCTTAGGTTAGAGTCATTAAAACTCGTTTTTCAACCACTCCAAAAATGTCTCGTTAACAAACTATAGTTTTGGCAGGTCGGTTAGGACATCTACTTTGTGCATGACACAAGTCATTTTTCCAACAATTGTTTACAGACAGATTATTTGACGTATAATTCACTGTATCACAATTCCAGTGGGTCAGAAGTTTACATACAATAAGTTGACTGCCTTTAAACAGCTTGGAAAATTCCCCAAAATTTTGTCATTGGCTTTTGAAGCTTCTGATAGGCTAATTAACATTTTGAATCAATTGGAGGTGTATCTGTGGATGTATTTCAAGGCCAACCTTAAAACTAATTTCCTCTTTGCTTGATATCATGGGAAAATCAAAAGAAATCAGCCAAGACCTCAGAAAATTGTAGACCTCCACAAGTCTGGTTCATCCCTGGGAGCAATTTACATACGCAAAAAGGTACCACGTTCATCTGTACAAACAATGGTACGCAAGTATAAACACCATGGGACCACGCAGCTGTCATACCGCTCAGGAAAGAGATGCGTTCTGTCTCCTAGAAACGAATGTACTTAGGTGCGAAAAGTGCAAATCAATCCCAGAACAACAGCAAAGGACCTTGTGAAGATGCTGGATGAAACAGGTACAAAAGTATCTATATCCACATTAAAAGGAGTCCTATATCGACATAACTTGAAATGCCTCTCAGCAAGGAAGAAGCCACTGCTTCAAAACCGCCATAAAAAAGCCAGACTACGGTTTGCAACTGCACATGGGGACAAAGATTGTACTTTTAGAGAAATGTCCTCTGGTCTGATGAAACAAAAATAGAACTGTTTGGCCATAATGACCATCGTTATGTTTGGAGGAAAAAGGGAGAGGCTTGCAAGCTGAAGAACACCATCCCAACCGTGAAGCACGGGGATGGCAGCATCATGTTGTAGGGTGCTTTGCTGCAGGAGGGACTGGTGCACTTCACAAAATAGATGGCATCATGAGGGAGGAAAATTTACATTTACATTACATTTAAGTCATTTAGCAGACGCTCTTATCCAGAGCGACTTACAAATTGGTGCTTTCACCTTATGACATCCAGTGGAACAGCCACTTTACAATAGTGCATCTAGGTCTTTTAAGGGGGGGGGGGGGTGAGGGGGGGGGTGAGAAGGATTACTTTATCCTATCCTAGGTATTCCTTAAAGAGGTGGGGTTTCAGGTGTCTCCGGAAGGTGGTGAATTTGGTGGATATATTGAAGCAGCATCTCAAGACATCAGTCAGTCTACAAGTTAAAAATTGGTCGCAAATGGGTCTTCCAAATGGACAATGACCCCAAGCATACTTCCAAAGTTGTGGCAAAATGGCGTAAGGACAACAAAGTCAAGGTATTTGAGAGGCCATCACAAAGCCCTGACCTGAAAATTTGTGGGCAGAACTGAAAAAGTGTGTGCGAGCAAGGAGGCTTACAAACCTGACTCAGTTACATCAGCTCTGTCAGGAGGAAAGGGACAAAATTTACCCAACTTATTGTGGGAAGCTTGTGGAAGGCTACCCAAAATGTTTGACCCAAGTTAAACAATTTAAAGACAATGCTACCAAATACTAATTGAGTGTATGTAAACTTCTGACCCACCGGGAATGTGATGAAATAAATAAAAGCTGAAATAAATCATTCTCTCTACAATTATTCTGACATTTCACATTCTTAAAATAAAGTGGTGATCCTAACTGAACTAAAACAGGGAATTTTTTACTAGGATTAAATGTCAGGAATTGTGAAAAACTGAGTTTAAATCTATTTGGCTAAGGTGTACGTAAACTTACAACTTCAACTGTATATATATATATATATATATATATATTTATTTTTTATTGTTGGACATAGAAGACTGTAAAAACATCAGGAAATCATCTTCAAGTGATTTTTATTCAAGACATCTGTTCCCAATTATTTCCACGCATAACAGAGAGTCACTTGATTGTATGCAAATGTGAGTAAGGTTAGACATGATGATGTTTTAGTCTAACATTATATCTGTTTGGGCTTCTTGCAGTCAATTTGCAGTCTACAAATTATTTGCAATTATTTTCCGGCCCTCTGACTATCCGTTCAAGAAAAAAATTGGCTGAATCTAGTTGATGATCCCTGCCCTATATTAACATTTGTTAAGAAAAGTAATGATCTAAAGAGTATTTAATAATATTCAGAATAAAAAGAATAGACTAGAATAGAATAAAAGTAAATAAACAGACCTGGTCAGCCAGCGAGGTACTGAGCATGCTCATTAGCTCTCTCTCGGCGGTCAGCCTCCACATCTGCTCCCAGCCAATCCGTCGCAGCCTCTCCAGGTAGAGCAGGATGACCCCAGTGTTGAAGCCTCGTCCCAGGGCGGGCCAGGGTTTGTGGTTCTTCCACAGGTTCCCCAGGTACCAGTCACTCTGGTTCTCCACCAGACCTATCACCTGCTTGTCTGCAATCACAGCATCACCAATCATCATTCATCCGGAATTTAAAATGCTGATTATCATTGGTAATCAAATCAAATGTATTTGTCACATACACATGGTTAGCAGATGTTAACTTCTTCGAGATAGGGGGCGCTCTTTTAATTTTTGGATAAAAAACGTTCCCATTTTAAAGAAAGAACTCTGACGTTTCCAAAACTGCAAAGATATTATCTGTGAGTGCCCCAGAACTAATGCTACAGGCGAACCCAAGATGAAGTTTCATACAGGAAATGCCCCAGATTCTGAAGGCGCTGTGTTCCAATGTCTCCTTATATGGCTGTGAATGCGCCAGGAATGAGCCTGCCCTTTCTGTCGTTTCTCCAAGGTGTCTGCAGCATTGTGACGTATTTGTAGGCATATCATTGGAAGATTGACCATAAGAGACTACATTTACCAGGTGTCCGCCCGGTGTCCTGTGTCGAAATTATTGCGTAATCTCTAGGTCCATGCGCGTTCCATTTCTTCAGAAGAGAAAGTCAACTGCCACGAAGGATTTATCATCGATAGATATGTGAAAAACACCTTGAGGATTGATTCTAAACATCGTTTGCCATGTTTCTGTCGATATTATGGAGTTAATTTGGAAAAAAGTTCGCTGTTTTAATGACTTAATTTTTTCTTTTTCTTTTTTTCCTTTTTTTTCTTCTTACCCAAACGTGATGAAGAAAACGGAGCGATTTGTCAACACAAATAATCTTTTTGGAAAAACTGAACATTTGCTATCTAACTGAGAGTCTCCTCATTGAAAACATCCGAAGTTCTTCAAAGGTAAATTATTTTATTTGAATGCTATTCTGGTTTTTGTGAAAATGTTGCCTGCTGAATGCTAACGCTAAATGCTACGCTAAATGCTACGCTAGCTATCAATACTGTTACACAAATGCTTGTTTTGCTATGGTTGAGAAGCATATTTTGAAAATCTGAGATGACAGTGTTGTTAACAAAAGGCTAAGCTTGAGAGCAAATAGATTAATTTAATTTCATTTGCGATTTTCATGAATAGTTAACGTTGCGTTATGGTAATGAGCTTGAGGCTGTAGTCACGATACCGGATCCGGGATGGCTCGACGCAAGAAGTTAATAGTCTGATGGCCTTGAGATAGAAGCTGTTTTTCACTCTCTCGATCCCTGCTTTGATGCACCTGTACTGACCTCGCCTTCTGGATGATAGCGGGGTGAACAGGCAGTGGCTCGGGTGGTTGTTGTCCTTGATGATCTTTATGGCCTTCCTGTGACATCGGGTGGTGTAGGTGTCCTGGAGGGCAGGTAGTTTGCCCCCGGTGATGCGTTGTGCAGACCTCACTACCCTCTGGAGAGCCTTACGGTTGTGGGCGGAGCAATTGCCGTACCAGGCGGTGATACAGCCCAACAGGATGCTCTCGATTGTGCATCTGTAGAAGTTTGTGAGTGCTTTTGGTGACAAGCCAAATTTCTTCAGCCTCCTGAGGTTGAAGAGGCGCTGCTGCGCCTTCTTCACGATGCTGTCTGTGTGGGTGGACCAATTCAGTTTGTCTGTGATGTGTACGCCGAGGAACTTAAAACTTACTACCCTCTCCACTACTGTCCCATCGATGAGGATAGGGGGGTGCTCCCTCTCCTTAGTTTTGTTGACGTTGAGTGTGAGGTTATTTTCCTGACACCACACTCCGAGGGCCCTCACCTGCTCCCTGTAGGCCGTCTCGTCGTTGTTGGTAATCAAGCCTACCAAACTTGTTGGAGGCGTGTTGGAGTTGGAGGCGTGCGTGGCCACGCAGTCATGGGTGAACAGGTAGTACAGGAGAGGGCTCAGAACGCACCCTTGTGGGTCCCCAGTGTTGAGGATCAGCGAGGTGGAGATGTTGTTACCTTCCCTCACCACCTGGGGGCAGCCTGTCAGGAAGTCCAGTACCCAGTTG
Organism: Oncorhynchus nerka; assembly: GCF_034236695.1. Lineage (NCBI taxonomy): Eukaryota > Metazoa > Chordata > Actinopteri > Salmoniformes > Salmonidae > Oncorhynchus > Oncorhynchus nerka. The sequence goes on along the minus strand of NC_088423.1, from coordinate 59,818,178 downwards.
CACAGGGCGGGGTCTGTTTTAATCGTTGCTATGGGAACGACATATTCAATGCACGTTCTAATGAACTCGCTCACCGAATCAGCGTATTCGTCAACGTTGTTGTTGAACACAGTGCGGAACATATCCCAGTCCACGTGATGGAAGCAGTCTTGGAGCGTGGAATCAGATTGTTCGAGGTGTGTTCTTCAGCATATAGACAGCTTTTAGACAGCTTTTCAACTACTAGTTTATCAAATATAATTTTTGTTCTCTAGGCATTTTTGCCCTCAAGGGATTTTTGCTTTATAGCATAAAAAAAGGTACAATTCACTAATTTGCTTTATCACTCAACCAATGAATTAATTATTCAATCAATCAACCATAAATGTTTATCAAGGTCAAAGGTCGTACCAGTGAACTTCCTGAAGATGGCCCAGAGCTCAGCGATGTCGGTGGCGAAGGTGATGTCCGTATCCAGGACTATGACCTTTGTGAGGTCAGAGGGCAGCGCTTTGGTTAGGGTCAGCTTCATCAGGCCGTAGATACCTGAGTAGTGCTTGTTAGGTATCCATGACACCTCAGACTGGAAGAGAAGAGACGGTAGAGGGATGGAGAGAGAAAGCAAGAGCGAGGTTGAACCACTTTAGACCTCACAAATATTGATTTAAAAAAGAAATGGAACATAAAGTTGCAAGGTATGAAAAATAATGTCATTAGAAGCAACACCACTGTGGTTATTTTGTCAGGTGTATAAGGGTATTCTCCTTCCTTTAAATAGCTAACTTACTCAGACACCCATCCGTTTCCTAAGGTCCCGTTGGTATAAAAGTCCCTTTAAAGCAGAGGTGAAGCAATTGGAGCTTTACTGCTGTTTACTTAATAGCATCAATCTTTAAAAAATGTAATCTCTTTTTATGCCAAGGATACCCAAATGAATACTGAAACCTGCATAACTCTCGGCATGCATCTGGGCAACCATGTCTGATAATTTATGCCTCTTGATTCTACAGAACGGGATCTGCATAAGTGAATCATTTGCAAACATAATCAGCTCAGAAGATGCAGTGTTTCCTTCTCTGTTTCAACTGAGTTAATGAAAACGGTGAGTAGGTTGAGACATTTGAGAGCACAAGGAGCTTTTGTTCCTGCTAAGCTTGCGGAGTGCTGAGAGAGAATTTGATGATGGGGACAGAGACGGAACCAAGTCATATTACAGGTCGAGGCCTGGTTGTTACGGGAGTTGAGCAACAACATGTTACTTTATGAACCCTTTGTCAGTAGCAAAGAGCCAAAGCTAGACGCACACATCCAACCACCAACAGTACATGCACGCAACACACACATACCACGCACAAAAGACACAGCACATGCATACATACACCCCCTCCAACCCACACACACACACACACACCATTTTTCGATTTACACAGACACACAGTGACTGAGCGGAGAGGCCAGAGGAGTAGAAGGACTGAGGTGACACATCACTGGTGTAAGAGTAGGGAAAGGGAAGAGAAGGAGGGAGTAAAGAGCATGTAGAATAAGGAAAATTGAATAAGAGCAAGTATGGTCTACAGTCCTTGTGAAGTGTCTACTGGATTTCTCTTTCTCCTGCCAACTGATTGATTGGAAAGGGGTGGAATCCCCTTTTATGTCAATGGTTGCTCAAAGAGTGCACGCCATTGTTTTCCTAAACACGGATTTAAAAAGGTAGACACTCAGGCTCCTGAGGACCATAGTTGGCATTTACCTTGAGTTCATCTGCGTCGTAGAAGCTAACTTGTACAGACGGAACCATCCAGGACTGGAAAAGAGAACTCAGGATCTGATTGGCTACTGCGTCTGTGATGAAGTGGAAATGGAGAGGGTTTTTCCTGAGAGAGAGAGAGAGAGAGAGAGAGAGAGAGAGAGAGAGAGAGAGAGAGAGAGAAAGAGAGAGAGAAACATATGCCAAGAGCTACTCAAGTGCTTCATCTCTCTGATTATGAAGGGTCTAACATTTCCTAAACTTCCAATAATGAATGAATAAATCATTCTCATTTTTACAAGTGGCCTTCCGAATTGACTTCATCCTTATTGGCGCAGGATTCATCGAGTCGAACAAACAACTGCCGTTGCATTATAAAGTGTAGGAGTAGCTATAAGCAGCAGGTGTAGTTGTATGTGAAGCTCTGTTGTGTTACCTGTGGAACAGGATGGACTTGACCAGGGTGACCACATCTCTGCTGGCGTTGTGACCGGCACACACGCACGCTACATGGATCAGCTGTGCAGAAAAGAGAGAAGCAGAACACTGTTGTGAATATCAACTCCCTACATTTTAGCACTACAGCCACATTTTTTTAACTATGTCTATGTTATTTTATCCAAAACACATAAACACCAATGACAGTAGATTTGACATATCAACTTAACACCAATGACCAAACAGTGAAGCTAAACTAACACATAAAAAACACAGAGCTGCGCTAAAATAAGTATTTGATCCTGGCTCACCTCACACTTCAGTACGGTGGGCGAACGGGGACACTCTGTGTGATTGGCTCTCTCCTCCGCCGTGTTCTCCACATCCTCGGGCCCAGTGTCAGCTGACGCCCCCCACGCCGCATTGCCATAGTTACCACCGTCGGCGGGCTGGCCGGCCGTGCCCTGCAATTGGCTGAGCTGCAGGCGGATCTGCCGGTTCTCCTCCTCTATCTCGCGCACCCGCGACTCTAGAACCGCCCGCTCTAGAACCCGTGCCTCGGGGGTCTCTGACAAACAGGGGGACAGGAGGAGAGAACGCCCATCTGGAGAGGGGGGCGGGGGGGTGAGGAGGGGAATTAAGATTAGGGTTGAAGAAAATCTTTCATTTGTAGAGTTGTATAACAAAGGAAGCTGACACAGCTGGAATGTGGCACTCTCACACCCTTGTCCCTGGTCGCTCAGAGGAAAGTGGGTGGGAGAGAGAAATACTGATATGTAGACAGTCAGACCTAATACTGACACAGATACTGTACACGGACAGCCTTGTCCTCTCGTGTGTACACAGTAATTCACTGCTTCCTACGGCTATTCCGTAGAGCTGAAGTGAACAGACTGCACTATAACACCCCGTCAGTCATCTTAGGTACAGTATGTGTGAGAGAGGATTTGCATGCACGTGTGCGCTTATGAATTTTGGCGCGCATCATAAATTGGTTTTAGGAGTGTATGACAGTATGTCCAGGGTCTATCGTTTTTGTTTACAACAGGATACTTAACCACATTCTCGGACGAAGATATCTCGGAATCTCGAACAGCCTACAAGATTGTTAGTACAGATGCCGTATCTTAATTTGAGCCAGTTTCACACAGAAAGATTATATTCCTGCAGCAAGAGGAAAGGTGAATTGTTAGGGACAGATCGAAATTGGGAAGTTTATATTTTTAATCGGGCACAGGGGAGGGTAGTGTGTTTTGTCCCTGGTTTACATTCACTCTTTTGCAGGATTAATTATATAATTGATTCTATCCTAGCCACATTTCCACATCTGTTTGCATGCGCCTCCCCTACAGTGCCTTCGGAAAGTATTCAGACCGCTTGACTTTTTCCATATTTTGTTAAGTTACAGCCTTTTTCAAAAAGGTATTATATCGTTTTTTTCCCTCATCAATCTACCCCATAATGACAAAGCAAAAACTTTATTTTTATTTTTAGAAATGTTAGCTAATTTATCAAATAAAAAAACTGAAATATAACATTTACATAAATATTCAGACTCTTTACTCAGTACTTTGTTGAACACCTTTGGCAGCGATTACAGCCTCGAGTCTTCTTGGGTATGAAGCTACAAGCTTGGAACACCTGTATTTGGGGAGTTTCTCCCATTCTTCTCTGCAGATCCTCTCAAGCTCTGTCAGGTTGGATGGGGAGTGTCGATGCACAGATATTTTCAGATCTCTCTCTAGACAGTTTTGATCGGGTTTGGCCTCGACCCAATCATGTCTCGGAGCTCTACAGACAATTCCTTCAACCTCATGGCTAGGTTCTTGCTCTGACATGCACTGGTCAACAGTGGGACCTTATGCTGGGACCACACACAGGTGTGTGCCTTTCCAAATCATGTTTAGTCAATTTAATTTACCACAGGTGGACGCCAAACAAGTTGTAAAAACATCTCAAGGATTATCAATGGAAACCGGGTGCACCTGAGCTCAATTTAGAGTCTCATAGCAAAGGGTCTGAATACTTATGTAAATAAGGTATTTCTGTTTTTTGTTTTAAATACATTTGCAAAAATATAAATAAAATATTTTTTTTTTTTGCTTTGTCATTATGGGGTATTGCGTGTCATTTGCTGAGGAAATTGTTTTATTTAATCAATTTTAGAATAAGGCTACAATGTAACAAAATGTGGAAAAAGTCAAGGGGTCTGAATACTTTCCGAAGGCACTGTATATCAAGTTGTTTTGGTACTTCCCTTATGCACTACGCTTTTCTGCATGCTAAATTTTACTATACCACAGGTCAATCAATATACAAAACATTAACACGTACTCTTTCCATGACCGACTGACCAGGTGAATCCAAGTGAAATCTATGATCCCTTCTTGATGTCACTTGTGAAATCCACTTCAATCAGTATAGATGAAGGGCAGGAGACAGATTAAAGTATTTTTAAACCTTGAGACTATTAAGACCTAAAATGGGTGTGTGCCATTCAGAGGGTGAATGGGAAAAACAAAACATTTAAGTGCCTTTGAACGGGTGCCAGGCGCACCGTTCTGTGTCAAGAACTGCTTGGTTTTTCACAGTCAACAGTTTCCCAAGTGTATCAAGTATGGTCCACCACCCGAAGGACATCCAGCCATCTTGACACAACTGTGGGAAGCAATGGAGTCAACATGGGCCAGCATCCCTGTAGAACACTTTCAACACCTTGTAAAGTCCATGCCCTGACGAAATGAGGCTGTTCTGAGGGCAAAAAGATGGGGGGGGGCTCGGGTCGATCGATAGTGGTTCATGGAGATTACAGTTTCTATGTGAAGAGAGATGTAGGTCACGTCTCAAACAACTATTTATTCTTTTTTTGTACCCCTTTTTCTCTCCAATTTTGTGGTATCCAGTTGGTAGTTACAGTGTCTCATCGCTGCAACTTCCGAACGGACTCCAGAGAGGTGAAGGTCGAGAGCCGTGCGTCCTCCGAAACACAACCCAACCAAGCCGCACTGCTTTTCGACCCAATGCCCACTTAACCTGGAAGCCAGCCGCATCAATGTGTCGGAGGAAACACCGTACACCTGGCGACCGTGCACTGCGCCCGGCCTGCCACAGGAGTCGGTAGTGCCGCGATGGGACAAGGACATCCCTGCCGACCAAACCCTCCCCTAACCCGGACGACGCTGGGCCAATAGTGCGCCGTCCCATGAGTCTCCCGATCGCGGCCGGCTGCCGACAGAGCCTGGACAGCAGGTAGCTCAATATTAGCAAAGTATTCCTAATGTTTGGTGTACTCAATGAAGTCTACCAGTCTATCCTGCCCTCTATCCACCATTCATAGTGGCAACAGTGGTAGGTGCACCGTTTGTCAAGATCTGCAAGAGGCTAACTGGCAATCATGCCTCAAAGCTGCATACATTTTCAATATAAATCCACAAGGACAAATAGCAATAGCTGATACGCAGTCGAGAAGCCAGGTGCATCATTGTGCATAAAATAACATTGAAGACATGATCTTGTATAGGCGGCAATACAAAATTCAACTCTAGGCTGCAGTGAAAATGTCCTTTGAATAATGACGTAAAAGTGATTTTGTGATTTTAAATGTTTCGTTCCATTTGGATCAGTTGTGGGTGGACAGTTTTTAAGGTCTAGAAAAGCACAGTAGCGGACCATTCTGGCTGTATTCTTACTTCTGATACTGAGATGTGCCGTGTGTTGCAGATCATCATTCTCCCAAGTCATCCTATAATAATGTGGCCATATATACAACTGTATGCTCTCGGCAGGCCCAGCTATTCGGGAGCGCTGAACGCACGCTCTGCTTCCTCTCCAAATCCGAGCGGCCATTCCTTGTACACCTAGAACCTGACGCTTCAATGTAGCCTAAATTTAAACTTTAAAAATGTATGGCCTTTTATATGCGCTACTTCAAAAGTCTACTGTAGGCATGCGCACGTTTGTCCAAAATATAATTCTAGCCTCCTCAAAATGGCTTGATATTGAGTGGGCATGTTCACCATACCTACGCATTTTTTTTGAGACAAAACCATCAGTAGGACTAAATGCAATGGAAAGTCATTTACCTTGTTTGTTTTTTTCCGCTACGGGAATCTAACCGCAAAAGTTATTTTTGTGGACTATGTATTTACTCAACAAGTCAATTTGATGGAAACACAACTCTGATGGGAAAATATTTTTATGCAGATTTTTTCATATTTATATGAAAATCTGTCAACAATTGGATGGAAAGCTCGCTATAGGGACACCCTAAAAACTCTGGCAAGTGTGCTAGTCCAGTGTTTCACCAGCAGCCCCAAACATCTAAAGAATAAGCTGCAGACCAGCAAAACCAAGCTTGTAAGAATTGTACTTAAACTCATACTCATCTAGAGGCAAGCTTTTTTTTTGTCTGTCTCTGTAATGTGTCTCTATCTATGACATTTCATTATGTATCTATGTAAGAAAATAGGGACCACAATGGAAATAAGTCTGACTTTAATTGTGCGATCCCGGTCACTTTGAAAAAGTGTTGTACTGTGTGTATATGTATTTGTATTCACTGAACCATTCAACTCAAACCAAACTGTGCAGCAAAACATTTGATTAACGGAAAGAGTCATCTCTTATAAAACACCAAAAAGCTGAATGACATTCGGTGATTGTCAAGCCAATCCTAGGTCGGGATGGAGGGATGCATTTTATGTTTGTCGAGATTGACATCTATTTATTGTGGTGTTGAAAATGCAAACCATGACATAGAAGTGCCCAAAGTCAGTATGCATTGTTTATTGGTTGTGGGTTGCATTGGCACAGAAACCTGTTCGTTATCTTTTTTTTGTGCAAATATTTTCTGTAATTATAGAAAATCTGATTTCCCCTAGCTGATCATTTTCTGTAATTATAGAAAATCTGATTTCCCCTAGTTGATCATTTTCTGCCGCCAGCTCTGATTGTAGTGTTACTCTTCAGCTCCACTATATGCATTGTGTTGCTGTGCCATCAGCGTCACGTCAATGTGAAGTTTTACCTGCTACACAGAGTTTGTTGTTTTGAGAGAGGAGCCTTTATTCTATTTTGCCTACTGTACCATATTCAACGATTATGCGTAAGTATAATAGCTTTGGTCCAGTTTTTCCCAAGTACTCACTAAACTGCTGCTAGTGGTTGTACTAAATGATCCCCTAATTTCACACACTGCTTTTGAACCTAGCTAGTCAATGTAACTAGCTAGCTAGTAGTAGTAGCTTCTTGACTAAAATAACCAGTGGTGTATAGTCGTGGCCATGTGCAACCAAAATCGTCTCTATTTGTCATCATTTCAATTCACAAGATAGAATTAACGTGAGCGTCAGCCATCGAGAATTTAAACTCTGTGATTCTTGAGCTTGGACGCTGACATTGGACTGGACGCATCGTGAGCGCAACACGGGCAGTGAAGCAGCATTCATTGATTTCAAGGAGGCATTTCCTCAATGGCTGATAGCAATGCCGGACGCCCGACGGCTAAAGTGTAGCAGGGCCGTAATGAAACAGGCAATGAGAGTTCATCTGTGGTGGTCGGTGAACCCTCAACTTTCTGGCCCGTGCCACATAAGCATGCTGAAGTGGCAAAGTCGATATACAAGTTGGTAAACAAAGCGCCTCCCGGGTGTCGCAGTGGTTAAGGGCACTGTACTGCAGCGCCAGCTGCACCACCAGAGACTCTGGTTTCGCGCCCAGGCTCTGTCGTAACTGGCCACAACCGGGAGGTCCGTGGGGCGACACACAATTGGCCTAGCGTCGTCCGGATTAGGGAGGGTTTGGCCGGTAGGTATATCCTTGTCTCATCGCGCACCAGCGACTCCTGTGGCGGGCCGGGCGCAGTGCACGCTAGCCAAGGTTGCCAGGTGCACGGTGTTTCCTCCGACACATTGGTGCGACTGGCTTCCGGGTTGGATGCGCGCTGTGTTAAGAAGCAGTGGTTGGTTGGGTTGTAAATCGGAGGACGCATGACTTTCAACCTTCGTCTCTCCCGAGCCCGTACGGGAGTTATAGAGATGAGACAAGATAGTAGCTATTAATAATTGGATACCACGAAATTGGGCAGAAAAAGGGGTAAAAATTTTGAAAAAAGTAAACAAAGGGTTAGTTATTGTTATTTTAAGGTCGTAAACATTATTTTGAGTCTGACATTTCAAAATGGAAATTACAAACTTTAGAAGCCTTTTTAAACCTTGAATGCACTACAAGTTTGCAATCTCCATATTCCTGCAACAACAGGAGGCTCAAATTAAGATACGACATCTGTATACCGTTGTTTAATGAGTTTTTAAAGTAGCTACAGTACATGCATACATGTGTTTCCTATTCCTTTCTTCTGCAGCTCAGTGGAAAAGTAGTTCCGGTCAGTCATGTAACCATGGCGACGGGCCGGTACTACTTACTCTCCAGGTTCCCAGCCAGCAGGTAGAGCCAGGTGAGCAGGATGACGGCGGTCAGAGATGCCACCAGCAGCTTCAGACGACCTCGAAATGGCATGTGCATGATGGGACGGCCGGGTGGGGGCGGGGGCAGGGGATGAGGGCTCAGGTGGGGCTCAGTCTCACATCCGCTTCCTGCTGCATCCTCTCATCTGGAGGGAGAGACGAGGAGAAAGAGAGGAGGAGGGAGAAGGTTAGCATGACGCTATCACAAAATGCTTTAGTGGCATAACAGTGCAGTTTGTATTCAAGCAAAGCAGAAGTTAGGACACGAAATGCCAGGGGCACAATTAAAATATGATGTCATCTCACTCTCATAACACAAATAAAAGCACAAACGTGCACGCACACACACATGTGCACGCAAGCACGCACATACACACACAGTTTATTCACAGCCAGGCTCAATTGGCAATAAGTGCGGGCAGACTCTCGCTCTCTCTCTCTCTACCTCCCTCTATCTATAAAGGCTATAAGAGTTCCAGGTCCTCTCTTTGTTTTATGATGAGCTTAATTAATCACGTTTCACTTTAATTAGATGCAGGCCTGAAGGAAACAAGATTGGATGCAGCTGCCAATTAAAGAAGAGAAGTCAAAAAATATCTGGGAGTTTATGAAAAGAAGAGTGTGTCTGGCCTGTGCTTTGCTGGTGTGAAAACTCTGGTGAGAGAGGGAAGAGAGGGAGGAGAAAGTGGAATGGGTGGACGGTATAGGGGTGATATTAAACTGAACTCGCTCCGTGACCCAGGTTTTCATGCAGGTTGACGTTTATTGGGATGAGTCTTGTCCTGGAGGCAGAACTGAGCGATTCCTGCTAAATGGGCCAGCTGCAAAGTCAAAATTGGCTATAATTATAAAAAATTTGCTTTTTGGTCTTAATTTAAGATTAGGGTTAGGCATTAACGTTAGCAGTGTGGTTAAGGTTTAAAATCTGATTATATGACTGTACCAGCTTGTGACCACTCTGCAGAGCAGACTCCAGAACAAGATACATGATGAAAAACGCTAACCTGTGGTTATCATCTACTTGACATGTGCGCACACACACCCTCAAGACTGTCAAATGAACATCCTGCCCTTCAGTGTGCAACTTTACTTAAAACAGGCGCTTAACTTGGTTGCTCGAGGTGTGTGTGTGTGTTTGCTCAAGGTCTCTCATTCCAATGGATTCTCGTCACAGCGCCTACAGCTAGCAGACTCTAAAACGACAAGGACAAAGAGCACTGCTGATAATGCCAGCGAGAGAGAGAGAAAAGCAACAATACCACAACATGCTGGAGAGCAACTCCGACATGTGCAGTATATTAACCAAAAGTATAATTCTATAGAAAATGCTATTAGTAACATTAATAACACAACAACCAAAGCCATAGCTGGCTCACAGTCCCTGATTTAGATGACAATCCTAGATTATGGAGACGTAATTTATAGATCAGCAGGTAAGGGTGCTCTCGAGCGGCTAGATGTTATATACCATTCGGCCATCAGATTTGCCACCAATGCTCCTTATGGGACACATCACTGCACTCTATACTCCTCTGTAAATGGGTCATCTTTGTATACCCATCGCAAGATCCAAGGGTTGATGCATATTTATAGAACCCTCTAAGGCCTCACTCCCCCCTATCTGAGATATCTACTGCAACTCTCATCCTCCACATACAACACCCGTTCTGCCAGTCACATTCTGTTAAAGGTCCCCAAAGCACACACATCCCTGGGTCGCTCCTCTTTTCAGTTCGCTGCAGCTGTCGACTGAAACGAGCTGCAAAAAACACTCAAACTGGACCGTTTTATCTCCATCTCTTCATTCAAAGATTCAGACACTCTAACTGACAGCTGTGGCTGCTTCACGTGATGTATTGTTGTCTCTACCTTCTTGCCTTTTGTGCTGTTGTCTCTGCCCAATAATGTTTGTACCATGTTGTGTTGCTACCATGTTGTGGTCATATTGTGTTGCTACCATGCTTATTGGTTATTGGTTATTACTGCATTGTCGGAACTAGAAGCACAAACATTTCGCTACACTCGCATTAACATCTGCTAACCATGTGTATGTGACAAATAAAATTTGATTTGATTTGATTTGATGTTGCTGTCTTAGGTCTCCTTTGCCTTCAGGTAGGCCGTCATTGTAAATAAGAATTTGTTCTTAACTGACTTGCCTAGTTAAATAAAAAATAAAACATTTAAACAGTCAGAGTAAGTGAGGACAGTTGAGAGATGTTGTACTTTGGATAGGGAAAGAGAGCCAAGGCCTGCAGATACAGAAGAGAAAGGCGAGAGGTGTTTCAACCGAACCACCCACCTCAACGGGCCCCTCTTCAGGAGGGTTGGCCAACCCTGCCTTAAAAGGATAGTTCAACAATCCCCTCAAATCCACAGTTGATTCAACTATAACCTCAAAATACATTGACGTCAAATACCCCATACATTTCCTTGCTGTGCTTTTATAAGCACAGTTATTGCTCTTTGCCTGTTAAAGTACAGTAATAGTTAATGTGATCCACATAGTATTGAGGTTACGCCCTGGAGCTACAACACCTGGTCAAGGTGATATCAGGAAGGGGATTTTTTCCCAGAAACCCTTGGCTGCATCAAGTGATAAATACTGCAAGATATCTGCTTTTGAATCTTTCTTATTTTCTCTCTGATCTTTCATGTGTTTTTCTCTGTGTGTGTGTGCTGAAGATAAACCCATTCTGAAATGATTTACACCACAGGTGTAAATCTCTTTCTTTTTCCCTCCCTCCCTCCCTCCCGCCCAGATCATAAAACAACGTTATTAACCGGTTCCCATGCTTTTAAAACAAGGAGTCTGTTCCGGAACAGTATAGATCACTTCCGTTACTGGCTTTGATTCTGTTCCTTGAAAAAGTTTGTTATTTTCCAGTTTTCGGCTCTGTTCCCTGAACCGGTTCCAAACCCTGGTTTAAAATCCTACCCCAAACTTTAACCCTTATCTTAACCATATGGAATTAATGCCTAAGTTTATGGTCAAAAGTCGAATACTGCAGTCAGACCACGAGATTTGTTAGAAAAAGAATAAAAACTAAACAGAATACAACACTTCATTCATTGTCCTCGAAAGCAGAAATTCTTAATTAGTTAGGTACAAAACAGCCAAAGTTTCCTATTTCACATTATTGTAGAGCATAGTGAATGGTGCCAAGGGAAACCTGCCTGTTCCTGTATTTCTAAGCATGGCTGTCAATAAAACACGAGAAACATATAATGCAAGTAATAGTGCAATTAAGAGCTGACGCCATTGTGTAAAGGCTTTTATCGGTAGCTTCCCCATTAAAAGTGAAGGGCCTTTTAGCACTGAGCTAAGCAGGAAGGGAGATATCTCTGATTAGGGCATAATCAGTTTGGCGCTTCCTGCATCAGAGAACCATGATAACAGAGACAGTTAATCATCTACTCTCTTTCTCTATTTTGACCTCAGCCCAGGGTTCACACACACACGCGCACACACACTCTTGAGATTTGATTCTTGATTGAAAACCAGACCATCCATTCAGAGTGGATACGTTTACCCCTGTCTGTATGTCTGTGAGTGTATCTGTGGCACAGACGGATTGGGTCCCTCTGCATTTGTTTGACCTGTCTTGTCCCGTGTTTGTGTGTGTGTGTGTGTGTTTGATACGTGGGTTGATTCATAACCTGCAGTACCCACAGTTATATCTGCGGGTCGGGCGGGTGGCTGTCGGGTTGAATAAAGAGAAAATAGTACAGAAAAATATATATATAAATGCATAATTCTTGTGCAATTTACATCTAGGCCTATAGGCTACATTGAGGTCTGGCATTAGTGCATAAACCTAAGCTTTAGGGCCGAACTTTACATCTGCCAAATAGCCTACACCAATCCCTTCAAGCTTTTGTGAACGGGTAGAAAAAGTGAATGTCTTTCCACTGAGGCAAAAAAGTACAGTGTCAGAGTTTAATTCAATAACAGAAATGCTGCAAAATACCTCCGAATGGTTAAGGTAAAGGATTAAGGTTTGGGATAGGCTAAAAACAAAAATCGCAAAAAAACTTTCTATTGCTGGATTCAAACATGCAACCTTTGGCACCAGAGGCAGATGCTTACGCCCATCCCACTCCACAACACCCGAGCAAAACCGAAACCTACTTGAAGTTAACAGCGCTCACTGTTGCCCCTAGTGGACGGTTTACAAGTCATCGCCAGACATCCTCAGACATGGATGGACGTCAAATACTGACTTGTATCACGGGTGACCTAGCTGATTGATACACCAAATGTAAAAATAAAAAAAACTATAATAGAAAAATCATTATTGCATTTTCTCCCCGGTCCCTAAACGTCTTTGCTCCATGAAAGAAGCAGAGATGACAGAGAACAATGCTGTGAAGTCAACTACACTGTAAAAGTAGAAAGTCTCAAAACACCATGATTGTGTAATGAAATCATGACAACTAAACTGAGATCTGGTGTTTGAAGAGTGTTTGAATGTTAACCCAATGCAAGTGTTTTAATGCACAGAATGTTTGAGGAATATACGGTAATGGAGTCTGTTCAGGTGTGTGTCGGGGGAGATGACAGAGAGACGCAGCACACACACACACACACCTTTCTCTCTTCTGCATTTCTCTCAGAGCAGGGTAAGAAACACAATTATCACCCCGCTCAATAATCTGTGCTCACATGATGGTTCACACACTTCACAGTAACAGCAGGGAGTTTTCACATGAAACATGAAACTGCAGTTTAGACAATAAGAAAGACTCTGCTGCAGCTCTGACTGCTATCATAAGAGTGTGTGTGTTTGTTTGTTTGTGTTTGTGTGTGTGTGTGTGTGTGTGTGTGTGTGTGTGTGTGTGTGTGTGTGTGTGTATGTGAGAGAGAAAGAAACAGAGAGAGAGAGAGATAGAGAGAGGCAAATCAAATCAAAGTGTATTGGTCGCGTACACAGATTTGCAAATGATGTTATTGCATGTTCAGCGAAATTCTTGTGTTTCTAGCTCCAACAGTGCAGTAATACCTAGCAATAATAATACAACATTTATAAAACACACGCATATAATCCAGAAAAATTCAGAAATTAAGAATTATTAGTACGAGCAATGTCAGAGGCAGGAATATAACTATATATACATATAATACACATGGTGCATTCGGAAAGTATTCACACCACCTGACTTTTTCCACATTTTGTTACGTTACTGCCTTATTCTAAAATTGATTTAATAAAACATTTTCCTCATCAACCTACACACAATACCCCATAAAACAGGTTTTTAGAAATGTTTGCAAAGTTAATAATGATACAAAACAGAATCATCATCCTATCATCAGTGATCATCATCCTACAACTTGAGTGGAGTCCACCTGTGGTACATTTGATTGATTGGACATGATTTTGGAAGGCACACACCTGTATGTATAAGGTCCGACAGTTTACTGTGCAGGTCGGAGCAAAAACCAAGCCATGAGGTCGAAGGAATTGTCCGCAGAGCTCTGAGACAGTATTGTGTCATGGCACAGATCTGGGGAAAGGTACCAACAAATGTCTGCAGCATTGAAGGTCCCCAAGAGCACAGATTTGCGATGTCAACTACACTGTAAAAGTAAAAAGCCTCAAAACACCATGATTGTGTAATGAAACCATGAAAACTAAGCTGAGATCTGTTGTTTGGAGGTTGTTTGAATGTAAACCCAATGCAAGTGTTTTAATGCACAGAATGTGTTTTTAAACTGAAATTAAGTACTCTGAAACACCCAAAGTGGTTCTTCAACCTTAATATTGTTGTTTTGAAGAGAGTATTGTGAAAACACTTTGAGGGTTTTAGTACACATAAAAGACAGCATCGAAAACACAAAAACTGTTTCTCATACAATCAATGGTTTATAGCCTAAATATTGATTGATGACAAGGGCCGATGGAGAATATTTGATGTGGAATTACACCTTTCTTTTTTCAGTGCTTTTTTAAGACAGATTAGAAACAGGAGGGCAGTAAAATGGTACATTTTGTTGGAATTTGACACACTCAACCACACAGTCACACTGCAAGAAATGATTCTGGGGTTAATTGAAATGAACTCAAACGTGAAAAATGAATGCAAGTCGTGTAGTGCCTGTGGCCTAGCAATAACGCACACGGCTTAAACATGTCACCCCTCTCTATCCACCAAAGACAGGGCTTAAATTCCCCGCTCCAACCCTTCAGTCTGTTTCTCCCACCTGTCTGTATCCCCTCTGTCATTTCATGACTGTTTCAATAGTGTCAAAATACAAGTTATTTCTATGATTTATTCATTTCATTCTACCAAAATAAGCAAAGAATAAATTCAACTAAATATATTCCTCAAAATGTAAGTAACTTTCATGAGGAAAATGTTGTGATCGAACTCATTGGAAGTCTTTGGTTTTAATCACCTTGCATTTTATATCCTGGCATGTGACTCTGATGTTAAAGGATTGTGCATAATGCAACATTTTTTGACTTTATCATTCTTTCACACAATGTTGTATACATGTTTGACGAAAGAAAAGTCTATTTTTATATGAGTAATAAGCTCGTTGTGCCATGAGGTGTAATGGATCATGATGAATTGATATCAAAACCATCAGGCAAATTGATGTTGAATGAAGACAGCACCCATTCAAGCCTTCATGATTGTCAATGGAAGAGGGCAAGTGCAGAGTCCCACAGTTTTGCTGTTCAACCAGTTAGTGTTGATGGTTTGAACACTGAGCTTGACAATACCTGCCAAAATGTTATACAATGTCAAATGATCAAATACATAAAACAATGTTAAACATTAAGACACTTCAGAAAAAGGGATCTAATTATGGCTTAGAAGGGATTCAAATCATAATGGTGTTTAGGAGCTTTAGAGTGAGGAAACGACACCAAAAGAGAAGGTATCTAATTCGGCACT
The DNA here is from genome assembly GCF_034236695.1 of Oncorhynchus nerka. Taxonomy (NCBI): domain Eukaryota; kingdom Metazoa; phylum Chordata; class Actinopteri; order Salmoniformes; family Salmonidae; genus Oncorhynchus; species Oncorhynchus nerka. The sequence continues at coordinate 59,802,644 of NC_088423.1, read as the reverse complement.
AAACAGGACTCGAAACACCAAAATAGTGTTTTCAATCATTTCTTTTTAGTGCTCCCAGTCTCTGGCAAGGTGTTGCACACAACACTTAAGTGGCATTACAACACACCATGTTATGTTTCAAAACATCTCAGGATAATGTTTTTCAATACTCCACCAAAGTTAAAGTTTCATCTCCCTCAAGTTGGTGGCAGCTCAGTCGTCACTAGTTTTGGTGTTACAAAGCACTTCTTAACCTGTTGCCTCTACTTGGGACGCTTGCGTCCCAACTAGAGCTCTGGAAATGCAAATGCGCTACGCTAAATGCTAATAGTATTAGTTAAAACTCAAAAGTTCATTAAAATACACATGCAGGGTATCAAATTAAAGCTACACTCGTTGTGAATCCAGGCAACAAGTCCGATTTTTAAAATGCTTTTCGGCGACAGCATGAGAAGCTATTATCTGATAGCATGCACCAATACACTACAACAGAAAAGCACAGCAGGGGACGTAAACAAAATAATTAGCATTTTGGCGTTACACAAACCGCACAATAAAATAGAAAACAGTCATTACCTTTCACCATCTTCTTTGTTGGCACTCCTAGATGTCCCATAAACACTATTGGGTCTTTATTTCGATTAAATCGGGCCATATAAAGCCAAGATATCGTTATATGTAGACTGTGTGATAAACGAAAAAAACAGCGATTTCACAACGTAACGTCATTTTTTAAAATTCAAAAAGTAGACGATAAACTTTCACAAAACACTTCGAAATACGTTTGTAATGCTACTTTAGGTATTAGTAAACGTTAATAAGCGATAAAAATCATCCGTAGGCGATGTAAATATCATTAGCTGTCGTCTTGGAAAAAATTTCAGGAGAGAGCTCTTCCGGAATGATCTGGGCGGAGACCGGAGGTAAGCGGTGCCCCTCTTTCGGTTCAACCAAGAATCAAAGAGGATTACATTCACAAGATACTCGACTACATGGGGATGCTGTGGGAGTTGAATGCTCGGTCTTATCTAATTCGGCTCACTGTTAACAATTGCTGGAAGTGGCGCAAGGATATTCATTTCCATTTTCTGTGATCAGGTTTTCCTGCGCTTTCCGATGTAACGCACGTTATGTAATAGCCACAGTCGTGATTTAACCAGTTTTAAAAACGTCCGAGGGTTTCCTATCCACACATTCTAACCATATGAACGTACTATATTCCTGGCATGAGTAGCAGGGCGCTGAATTGTTGCGCGATTTTTAACAAAATGTTCAAAAAAGTAGAGGGTCAACTGAAGAGGTTAAAATGTATTTTCACCCCCTTTTCATGATATCCAATTGTTAGTCGTTACTATCTTGTCTCATCGCTACAACTCCCGTACGGGCTCGGGAGAGACGAACATCGAAGGCCATGCGTCCTCCGAAACACAACCCAACCAGGCCGCACTACTTCTTAACACAGCGCGCATCCAACCCGGAAGCCAGCCGCACCAATGTTACGGAGGAAACACCGTGCCCCTGGCGACATGGTTAGCGTGCACTGCACCCGGCCCGCCACAGGAGTCACTAGTGCGCGATGAGACAAGGATATCCCTACCGGCCAAACCCTCCCTAACCCGGACGACGCTAGGCCAATTGTGCGTCGCCCTTATGGATCTCCCGGTCGCGGCCGGCTGCGACAGAACCTCGGCTCAAACCCAGAGTCTCTGGTGACACAGCTAGCACTGCAATGCAGTGCCTTAGACCACTGCACCACCCGGGAGGCCTTAAAGCACTTATTTTTAACAGTGTAGACTCCCGAGTGGCGCAGTGGTCTAAGGCACTGCATCGCAGTGCTAGAGGCGTCATTAAGGACCAGGGTTCGATCCCGGGCTGTATCACAACTGGCTGTGATCGGGAGTCCCATAGGGCGTGGCGCACAATTGACCTAGTGTCATTTGGTGAGGGTTTGGCCAAGGGGGGCTTTACAAGTAGACTGTCATTGTACATTTGTTCTTAACTGACTTGCCTAGTTAAATATATATACATCTTTTTTAAATAAACATTCTGGTGAGGAAACGTTTATTTGGTCTTCAAGGGCAACATATACTGACAGAAGGGAAGCTGCATGTATCTAATTACAGACAAGTTGACTAACAAATAGCCTACCAAAATGTCAGAAATTATAAGCAGAAACATATTTAAATTAGGCAAAAAATGATTCTGCACCCCCTGTCAAAAAATCATTGTTCCTTCTCTGACTGTAGCCTACAGCGCATTTTCTATATTTATTAGCAATTTCGGGTGGGTGTGTGAATGTTTGTATTAGCGTTTGGTTGGCTGATTGTGTGTCATCATGTATTGTTGTTGCAGCCTCCCTAGATCACTTCTGTTCACTTCAAATCAGGTCAAATCAGGCTTTATGTCACTTGGGGCAATATACAGTAATGGAGTCTGTTCAGGCGTGTGTCGGGGGAGATGACAGAGAGACGCAGCACACACACACACACCTTTTTCTCTTCTGCATTTTTCTCAGAGCAGGGTAAGAAACACAATTATCACCCCGTTCAATAATCTGTGCTCATATGATGGTTCACACACTTCGCAGTAACAGCAGGGAGTTTTCACATGAAACATGAAACTGCAATTTAGACAGTTAGACTCTGCTGCTCATATCACATCTGCTGCAGCTCTGACTGCTATCATAAGAGTGTGTGTGTTTCTTTGTTTTTGTGGGTGTGCGAGTGTGAGTAGTCGCGGATTTACGTAGAGGTGATGTGGGCATCTTGCCGGGGGTGGCACGGGGCACCCGCACCATAAAACTCGTAAAGGTGACCTTTGCGCGATCAAATTTTGAATCGCTCGTTTGCACGTCACGTCAATGATATCATGTCACCGTGTGGAACTGTGGGTCAATTAGCCTTGTCGGAGTGGGCGCCCTGATTGTAGTTTGTGAGCTAGGCAGGCTACTGCCAGGGAAGGTCTCCCACTCAGAAGTACGAGATTGGGCAGGTTGACCTCAGGTCTCCCCACTGTAAAGGTTTTCTTCTGTGGACGAAGGATCGGACCAAAGCGCAGCGTGGTTAGAGTTCAACATACGTAAACGTAAACACTACAAAATACCAAAACAACAAATGTGAAAAACCGAAAGAGTCCTATCTGGTGCATAGACACAAAGACAGAAGACAGGAAACAACCACCCACAAAACCCAACACAAAACAGGCTACCTAAATATGGTTCTCAATCAGAGACAATGACTAACACCTGCCACTGATTGAGAACCATATCAGGCCAAACATAGAAAAGGGAAAACTAGACACACAACATAGAATGCCCACTCAGCTCACGTCCTGACCAACACTAAAACAAAGAAAACACAAAAGAACTAGGGTCAGAACGTGACACCCACTGGAAGCCCGAGGTAGGGGGAGCGGGGGGGAATCTATCAAATAGAGGTGCGCCAACGCTGTACAGTACTAATGTTTTATTTATTTATTTATCTGACCAGGTAAGCTGACTGAGTACACATTCTCATTTACAGCAGCGACCTGGGGATGTAATTAGTCAAATCGGTCACACTACGACATAACACCAAATGAACCACAATTCATTCATAATACTTTGAATATACAGTTTCACAGACAAATTGTTGTTATTTTTTTTCTGTTTTATTTTGTGTGAAATCGTTAAGAATAATATTAATAAACCAGTCTGCACACCACCGAGGTGAATTGGTTTAGTCTTGACTCTTGGTTGACAGTGTCGGGGGATGGGTAATGAACTGATGCTTGAGTGCCAAATCAACACAAATTTGTTTCTATTAGTCTTTGTTATTTCTTTTTGATGTTTATGAGGAACTGGGAGGCTAGTCAGGGAAATATGAACGGAGGAAAGTACAGAGACATCCTTGTTGAAAACCTGCTCCAGAGCGCTCAGGACCTCAGACTCCATCAGCACAATGACCGTAAGCACACAGCCAAGACAATGCAGGAGTGGCTTCGGGACAAGTCTCTGAATGTCCTTGAGCGCCCCAGCCAGAGCTGGGACTTGAACTCGATCAAACATCTCTGGAAAGACCTGAAAATAGCTTTGCAGCGACTCTCCTCGTCCACCCTGACAGAGCTTGAGAGGATCAGCAGAGAAGAATGGAAGAAACTCCCCAAATACAGGTGTGCCGTGCCAAGCTTGTAACGTCATACACAAGACAACTCTATGCTGTAATTAGAGGTTGACCGATTAATCTGAATGGCCGATTAATTAGGGCCGATTTAAATTTTTCATAACAATCGGAAATCGGTATTTTTTGACAGAGATTTGACCGATTTATTTTTTAAATGTTTTTTTACACCTTTATTTAACTAGGCAAGTCAGTTAAGAACACATTATTTTCAATGAAGGCCTAGGAACGGTGGGTTGTCAGCTTGGGGATTCAATCTTGCAACCTTACAGTTAACTAGTCCAATGCTCTAACCACCTGCCTCTCATTGCACTCCACGAGGAGCCTGCCTGTTACGCGAATGCAGTAAGCCAAGGTAAGTTGCTAGCTAGCATTAAACTTATCTTATAAAAAACAATCATTCAATCACTCATAATCACTAGTTAATTACACATGGTTGATGATTACTAGTTTATCTAGTGTGTAATTGATATGGTCCGTATTCGCGGTTCCGTATTTCACTGAAAGAATAAACGTCTTGTTTTTGAGATGATAGTTTCCGGATTCAACCATATTAATGACCTAAGGCCGTATTTCTGTGTGTTATTATGTTATAATTAAGTCTATGATTTGATAGAGCAATCTGACTGAGCGATGGTAGGCACTAGCAGGAACGTAAGCATTCATTCAAACAGCACATTCGTGCGTTTTGCCAGCAGCTCTTTGCTGTGCTTCAAGCATTGCGCTGTTTATGACTTCAAGCCAATGAACTCCCGAGATTAGGCTGGTGTAACCGATGTGAAATGGCTAGCTAGTTAGCGGGGTGCGCGCTAATAGCGTTTCAAACGTCACTTGGAGTAGTTATTCCCCTTCCTCTGCATGGGTAATGCTGCTTCGAGGGTGGCTGTTATCGATGTGTTCCTGGTACGAGCCCAGGTAGGGGCAAGGAGAGGGACGGAGGCTATACTGTTACACTGGCAATACTAAAGTTCCTATAAGAACATCCAATAGTCAAAGGTATATGAAATACAAATGGTATAGAGAGAAATAGTCCTACAATTCCTATAATAACTACAACCTAAAACTTCTTACCTGGGAATATTGAAGACTCATGTTAAAAGGAACCACCAGCTTTCATATGTTCTCATGTTCTGAGCAAGGAACTTAAACGTTAGCTTTCTTACATGGCACATATTGCACTTTTACTTTCTTCTCCAACACTTTGTTTTTGCATTATTTAAACCAAATTGAACATGTTTCATTATTTATTTGAGGCTAAATTGATTTTATTGATGTATTATATTAAGTTAAAATAAGTGTTCATTCAGTATTGTTGTAACTGTCATTACGACAAATAAAAAAAATAAAAGAAATCGGCCGATTAATCGGTATCAGCTTTTTTTGGGTCCTCCAATAATCTGTATCGGTATTGAAAAATCATAATCGGTCGACCTCTAGCTGTAATCACCGCCAAAGGTGCTTCAACAAAGTACTGAGTAAAGGGTCTTATGTAAATGTGATATTTCAGTTTTAGATTTTTAAGACATTTGCAAAAATGTATAAAAACCTGTTTTGCTTTATCATTCTGGGGTATTTTGTGTAGATTGATGAGGAGGAAAAAAAAACATTTAATCCATTTTAGAATTAGGCTGTAACGTAGCAAAATGTGGAAAAGGTCAAGCGGTCTGAATACTTTTCGAAGGCACTGTATAAGGAAGATTGACATAGAGAAAGAGAGTGAGAAAGAATGGCAGAAAGAGAGAGCTCTAAAGTTCACTGCAGTAGCTTTGCCATTAGGATCGTGGAATAGTTCTAGGGGGACTGTGAAGTTGTTACCTCTACTCGGCTCTGTTATCAACAGCCACACACACACACACACACACACACACACACACACACACACACAAATATTCAGCGTTACATGGTCTGTTGGTCATTTGAACCCGAGCTAATATGTGTCATCTCGTCTGGCCACCCTCTAAAATCAGCCTTTATCAGTCTGTGTCTCAAAGTCCCTTATTTTTCTAATTTTCCCCTCTATTCCCATCTCGCCCTCAGTCCTATTTCAGAGCACTTCTACTGTTCTGGTAATGGAAATATTAACACTTCTCCAGTGCCAATCCAAGTTGATAGCTCACAGCCTCAACAATTCACAAACAATGGGTTTGATTATCAGTGGGAGATATTAAAGGTAAACTGCAAAACCCAGCATCATATGATGCCAAATGCATCATACAGGCCAGATTTCCGGTATTTTGGAAAGTGACAAATCTTGAAAATTTGATGGCTGACATGCAAAACATTTTTGGGATTATATCAATAACGGACTAATGAAACAAATACCAAAAGGCAGTGTTTGGGTGAAGTTTTCCTTTAAAGTCGCAACCACTTTACAGTCTTTACACACTTGTCTTGTGGTAGTTAAAGCACACGAGCGCACACGCACACAGCCATTCAAAAGTTTGGGGTTACTTAGAAATGTCCTTGTTTTTGAAAGAAAAGCACATTTTTTTGTCGATTAAATTAACATAAAATTGTCTCCCGCAAAACACCAATCTCAATGTCAACAGGAAAGAGGTGACTCCGGATTGCTGGCCTTCTGGGCAAACTTGCTAAGAAAAAAACACATCTCAGACTGGCCAATAAAAATAAAAGATTAAGATGGGCAAAAGAACACAGACACTGGACAGAGGAACTCAGCCTAGAAGGCCAGCATCCCGGAGCCACCTCTTCACTGTTGACGTTGAGACTGGTGTTTTGCGGGTACAATTTAATGAAGCTACCAGTTGAGGACTTGTGAGGTGTCTGTTTCTCAAACCAGACACTCTAATGTACTTGTTCTCTTGCTCAGTTGTGCACTGGGGCCTCCCGCTCGTCTTTCTATTCTGGTTCGGGCCAGTTTGCGCTGTTCTGTGAAGGAGTAATACACAGCTTTGTATGAGATCTTCAGTTTCTTGGCAATTTCTCGCATGGAATAGCCTTAATTTCTCAGAACAAGAATAGACTGACGAGTTTCAGAATAAATGTATTTGTTTCTGGCTATTTGAGCCTGTAATCGAACACACAAATGCTGATGCTTCAGATACTCAACTAGTCTAAAGAAGGCCAGTTTTATTGCTTCTTTAATTAACACAACAGCTTTCAGCTGTGCTAACATAATGGCAAAAGGGTTTTCTAATTATCAATCAGCCTTTTGAAATGATAAACTTGGATTAGCTAACACAACGTGCCATTGGAACACATGAGTGATGGCTTCTGATAATGTGCCTCTGTACGCCTGTGTAGATACTCCATTAAAAATCAGCCATTTCCAGCTACAATAGTCATTTACAACATTAACAATGACCAATTTGATGTTATTTTAATGGACAAAAATGTGCTTTTCTTTCAAACACAAGGACATTTCTAAGTGTCTCCACACTTTTGAACAGTAGTGTGAATAGAAAGCACATAGTAGTACTAGCACATAGTAGTACTAGAAACACATTGCATGGAACCGGAAGGTTGCAAGTTCAAACCCCCGAGCTGACAAGGTACAAATCTGTCCTTCTGCCCCTGAACAGGCAGTTAACCCACCATTCCTAGGCCATCATTGAAAATAAGAATTTGTTCTTAACTGACTTGCCTAGTTAAATAAAGGTAAAAAAAATAATTAAAAGAAAATAATGAGGGCATGCTTGAGGGTAGCATTCCTGGGAGACAGAGATACATCTATAGAGGACTCTAGTCTAGGAATTCTAGGTGGGAATGGTTTTCAGGTTACTGAGGGCCAGAAGGAGAGTGAGATGTTCTGCAGCCTGCAGAAACATGAGAGAGAGAGAGCAAGAAGCAAAATAAAGGATTCTGGACAAATATCCATGATCGATGACTCATTACCTATCTGTTAGCTATCCCTTATCTATCATAGATCATCGGCATCGATCACAGAGGCCCAGAAAAAAAATATTTCAGAATATGGTTTGAAAAATGTAAAGAAACTCTTCTCCTAATGGGAAAAAAATGTGATTCAGCAGTGTGTAAGGTTTGGCTTTCTCTGAACTGTGTGAAAATATGTTAATCTTCACACATGAATGCAAGGACTCTCTCACATACACACACACACACACACACTCCACACAGCAAGAGTGTGTGTGACCAATCAGAGCCATAGTAAAAAAGAAAGCAAATCCTGGTTAAGATCATTAAATTCTAGTTTGAATGTCATAATCATATAATGTTTGTTTACAATATGGAGGATTGTTTGCTGAGCTAAACCCCAGCTGTCACAGGGACACAGGGGAAGGGGAACGCTTCCAGACAAACTAAACACCTTCTTTGCCCGCTTTGAGGATAATACAGTGCCACCGTCGCGGCTCGCTAACAAAACTGCGCTCTTTCCTTCTCAGTGGCTGACGTGAGTAAATTTTTTATAAATGTTAACCCTCGCAAGGCTGCTGGCCCAGACGACATCCCTAGCCGCGTCCTCAGAGCATGCGCAGACCAGCTGACTGGTGTGTTTACGGACATATTTGATCGCTCCCTATCCCAGTCTGTTGTCCCCACATGCTTCAAGATGGCTACCATTGTTCATTGTTCCATTGTACCCAAGAAGGCAAAGAAAACTGAACTAAATGACTACCGCCCCGTAGCATTCACTTCTGTCATCATGAAGTGCTTTGAGAGGCTAATCAAGGATCATATCACCGCCACCTTACCGGCCACCCTAGACACACTTCAGTTTTCATACCGCCCCAACAGGTCCACAGATGACGCAATCGCCATCGCACTGCACACAGCCCTATCCCATCTGGACAAAAATAATATTTATGTAAGAATGCTGTTCATTGACTACAGCTCAGCATTCAACACCATCGTACCTTCCAAGCTCATCATCAAGCCGGAGGCCCTGGGTCTCAACCCCTCCCTGTGCAAATGGGTCCTGGACAGTCTGACAGGCCGCCCCCAGATGGTGAAGGTAGGAAACAACATCTCCACTTTGCTGAATGGTCCACTCACACAGGCAGTGTGGTGAAGATGGTGCAACAGCACCTCTTCAACCTCAGGAGGCTGAAGACATTTGGCTCGTCACCCAAAACCCTGCCAAACTTTAACAGATGCACAATCGAGAGCATCCTGTCGGGCTGTATCACAGCCTGCTACGGCAACTGCTCCGCCCTCAACCGCAAGGCTCTCCAGAGGGTGGTGCGTTCTTCACAATGCATCACCGGGGGCAAACTACCTGCCCTCCATGACACCTACAGCGCCCGATGTCACAGGAAGGCCAAAAGGATCATCAAGGGCAACAACCACCCGAGCAACTGCCTGTTCACCCCGCTATCATCCAGAAGGCGAGGTCAGTACAGGTCAAAGCTGGGACCGAGAGATTGAGAAACAGCTTCTATCTCAAGGTCATCAGACTGCTGAACAGCAGTCATTAACTCAGAGAGGCTGCTGCCTACATTGAGACCCAATCACTGGACACTTTAATAAATGGATTACTAGTCACTTTAAACAATACCACTCTAAATAATGGCACTTTAATAATGTCTACATATCTTACATTACTCATATCACATGTATATACCATCTACTGCATCGTGGCTATGGCGCTCAGCCATATACTTATATGTACCTATTCTCATTCACCCCTTTAGATTTGTGTGTATTAGGTAGTTGTTGGGAAATTGTTAGATTACTTGTTAGATTAGTGTGTATTAGGTAGTTGTTGGGAATTTTTAGATTACTTGTCAGATATTACTGCACTGTTGGAACTAGAAGCACAAGCTTTTCGCTACACTCGCATTAACATCTGCAAACCATGTGTATGAGACCAAAAACATTTGATTTGAGAAACACTAAAGCTGAAGGTTACGCTAGATCACAGACTAACTAATCTCACCTCAGTTTACAATCAATAATTTACCTGGTTATGCATAAACACGCACGGACGCCGTCACACTAATACTCACAAACATGCTCAGGCGTACACACAGGCACACACACGTCCTCCTCAGCCCCCCGTAGAGAGTGACGCTACAACAGATTAAGTTGAGTATCCTTCAATGGCCTGCAGAAATAACAACAACTGCAGAGATAGTTACCTCGTCCCATCTGCCCTACTTTGTTGTTCTAACATACTGTCGCCTCCGACGGCTCACTCTGGATGACTCAGTAACAACATAAAACAAAGACAGAACACATAAGAGGACACACACACACGGTGTAGAGAAGGACCTCCAAGATAGTAAACACAGCACACCAAGGTCAAATTCTTGGGGAAAACTTTTAGGAGTAACTTTAAGGAAAATAATTGCGAGAAAAGATATCAGAAAAAGGTAGAGATGCAGGACACAAACATTCTGTAGGTAGACGACAACAGAGAGAGATACTGTAGGAAGAGAGGGACAGAAGTAAAAGAAGGGTACAGAAGGGCTACAATGACAGCACAAATGCTCTATTCACTCAAGGGGGAACGGAAGGAGAGAACAGAGGAGTGCTGCTCACCTCTCACTCCTGTTCACACAGGAATACACACACACCTCTCTTTCCGTCCCTCTCTCACACACACACTCTTGTTCTGTCTCTCTCTCACCTTTCCATCTGTGAGACGTGCTTGTAGGTCTGACAAGAACATTGACAGCTGACGGTGAAAACAACGCTGGCATACACACCGAGTGGACAAACACAGACCCACACAGTCGATAGTGAAAAGCCGCTGTGACCTTTGCACATTCTTTCGACCGGCGTGTTTGTGTAAGCTCCAATCGTTTCCTCTCTGTGTGTCAAGTGTCCACCAAGCGTGTAGCTGCAAGTCCACGTTGTTGTGGACAGCCACGCTTTCAATAAGTCTCTCTCTCAGAGAAAGGGGCGAGAGAAGCTGGAAGGAGAACAAGAGAAAGGGGGAGTGGTTTCACCGTGCACACGGTTAACCCTCTGTGACAAAAGACAGGAGTTGGTTGGAGCTCAGGAATGCAAGACCCTCTCTCATTGTCTAACCTGATTCCAAAGAGTGGATGATTAACAGTGTGTGTGTGTGTGTGTGTGTGTGTGTGTGTGTGTGTGTGTGTGTGTGTGTGTGTGTGTGTGAATTTCTTCAATTCACATTTTATGCTTCCTGTAGGGTGTGGATAATTCAAATTAGAATGTATTGTTTGAATTAAATTACATTCAGACATTCCGAATTTCATTGGATAAAACCTCATTTCAGCCAGTGTTTATTTCACAAGTTACCACCAGCTAAAGCTATGAAGTTGAAATGCCTATTTACTCTGTTCCATCTCACTGAGCAATCCACTATCTCATCAGCCCAGCCACGCAATTTATAAACTTGATCTCTGCTATGAAAAGCATCTGAACATTATCTCCCATTTCTTTTAGACTAGCGTTTGGTTTTCAACAGCGGAGATTTCTATAAACCTCGCGGTCTGTCTCTCTGACATTTGCAACATTGTTTCAATATTCAAATTCGATCTCCAGCTGTGCCATAGTAATGAACATTTTGGGATGAGACAGACAGACAGGTAGACAGCTTTTCTCAGATGGCATCATTTTTATGGATATATACTAAGTATCCTGCATTATTAGCTCGACTTTGTCTCGGGCATAACAACACCTGTGCCAATATATCCTCCAAACACCGGCTTCTCTGGCATTATCACTTAAGTAGGGAACGTGTGTACGTATGTGCATGTGTGTGAGTTCATGCAACGGGGGAGTACAGCTCTCTAATTAAAGTAGACACAATGCTGTTTTTGCTAAACAGAGAGCTAGTTGGAGCCTGCGTCTGGCCTGCTATCTAAAATAAGCTGTGATGATGTGTGTGTGTGTGTGTGTGTGTGTGTGTACAAGTGTGTGTGTGTGTGTGTGTGTGTGTGTGTGTGTGTGTGAGAGAGAAAATAAAAGTTATATCCTGAAATTCAATCTGTCCCTAGAGCACCAGTTTCCCATTGAGCCTCCAAGCTAAACCAAGACAGTCCGATTCCAGTAGAAACAACACAAACAACTGGTAGCAGCGCTCGCCGTTCTATACCAATAACAAAAAGAAAACACGCTGATGAAACGGACAGTGTTTCATACAGTACTTCTACAGCCACCAGTTTTAAGGTTTCGCATTGCTAATGGACCTTTAGGTCAGTTGAACTGGTTTCACTGCTTTCTTCTAGTCTCCATTGCTCATACTCCCCTGGTTGCTTTTGGTAGAAGTTACCCATAGGCACAGTTATAAATCTAGGATCAGCTTACCTTCCGCCATTCCTGACCTTAACCATTAGAGGAGAGGCAGCAAGGAACTGACCTTAGATCAGTGTCCAGGGATGTTGGCTCAGGATCCGGTGGCTGTCAAACCAGATGACTAATGCAGGTTAACACCTCTGATTATCTCCTAATTATGAGGTTAAAGGTCTGGCTGGGCCTTGGCCAGTAAATCTAAAGTCCCCCCACCACAACACCCATACAGGGGGTCCGACATAAACAGGGGGGGGGGAGTGGCCAGGGTTCAGGGTTGGGTTTCCCCACCAGCATAAAATGTGTGGGAAGGGGAAGAGAGAGAAGAGAGATGACATGGTTTAGGTTTCCCTGGCTCCCACGTATGTTCCACATAAATTGGTGGGTAGGAAATAGTGAGGAGGGGGGTGGGGCTGTATTTGCCCTCCCAAGAACATTCGGGAACGCCTCCATGCTTCCTATGAGAAATACAGTTTCTCAGTGCAACTTGTCTGCTCTACCTTCAAAAGGAGGCGTGGCCGGGAAGACTGCTTCTGTGTTCAAAATGCAGGATAAACAAACTGCCAGACAGCTAATCTCTTCTCCATAGGAGTTGCAGACACTGGGCTGATCTGATCACTGCCTTTCTCCCCCGCGGAGACAACTAATGGGTTGGCTCTCAGCACCACCGAGCAAGACAGATAACTGCTACAAAACACACACGCATATAGACAGACACTCAATCGCGGATGTGCACACACACACAACAATTTGCCCTGGCATTTTAGCCACACCTGCCCACATTACTGTGCACGCACCTGCCCCCCCCCCCCCCCCCCCATGTTACTTACACATAACATAGGCAGCACACTAGTACAGCGTTTTTCAAAATGTGAAACATAGTCCTCCTCCTCTTTTAACCAGCTCATGTTTAAGACAAATACAACACTTAGAAACCACAACTCACCACGACAACTGTGCCTCTGTTGCCTCCCTTCTGTGCAGTCTGTCTCTGTATCTTCTCTGCTGTCACTGTCAGTCTGTCACGGCTTCACATAGAGCCAACATATTAAGGAACTGTCAGTACATCGGTCTCTCTCTGGTTACTTCCTACCTCCACCGCACTCACCTCTGACCTGTCTCCGCTAAGCCTCCTTTCCCACAGCACTGGTACCAGAAGATCAGGGGATCTTGGCCCAGCAACATCCTAGTCGTGAATGAATAGACTCATATACCAGATAAAGAAGAATAATGACAGAATAAATGCTTAACAGATGACCATTGGCTCATAATACCTTATAAAAGCCTAACTATTATCATATGGGTTAATTACTATTACACTATAATTTAGAGCCAAAACATACAACTGGCAGTACATCAGTCCGTGTCTCTGCTTTTTATTCATGCCTCCACTGCACTTGACTGCTGCAGCAGTAGCTGAGCTGTCGGTGCTTCTAGGTCTAGCATGCTCTTTCCATGACATAGACAGACCAGGTGAATGCTATGATCCCTTATTGATGTCACTTGTTAAATCTACTTCAAATCAGTAAAGATGATGGGGAAAGAGAGAGGATTTTTAAGCCTGGAGACAATTTTTATTTTACCTTTATTTTACTAGGCAAGTCAGTTAAGAACAAACTCTTATTTTCAATGATGGCCTTGGAACAGTGGGTTAACTGCCTGGTCAGGGGCAGAACGACAGATTTGTACCTTGTCAGCTCGGGGATTTGAACTTGCAACCGGTTGCTAGTCCAATGCTCTAACCACTAGGCTACCCTGACGCCCCAATTGAGATGGATTGTGCGTGCCATTCAGAGGGTGAATATATCGTAGTAACCTCAAAGCTCATCACTAAGCTAAGGACCCTGGGACTAAACATCTCCCTCTGCAACTGGATCCTGGATATCATGACGGGCTGCCCCCAGGTGGAAAGGATAGGTAACAACACATTACCACGCTGATCATCAATACAGGGGCCACCTCAGGGGTGCGTCCTCAGTCCCCTCCTGTACTCCCTGTTCACCCATGACTACATGGCCAGGCACGACACCATACCATTATTAAGCTTGCCGACGACACAACAGTAATAGGCCTGATCACGACAACGATGAGACAGCCTATAGGGAGGAGGTCAGAGACCTGCCCGTGTGGTGCAGGATAACAACCTCTCCCTCAACGCGATCAAGACAAAGGAGATGATTGTGGCCTGCAGCAAAAGGAGGACTGAGCACGACCCCATTCTCGGGGCTATAGTGGAACAGGTTAAGAGCTTCAAGTTCCTTGGTGTCCACATCACTAACAATCTAACATGGTCCAAACACACCAAGACACTTGTGAAGAGGGTACGACAAAGCCTATTCCCCCTCAGGGGACTGACAAGATTTGTCATGGGTCCTCAAATCATCAAAAAGTTCTACAGCTGCACCATCGAGAGCATCCTGACTGGTTGCATCACTGCCTGGTTTGGCAACTGCTGGGCCTCCGACTGCAAGGCATGACAGAGGGTAGTGCGTACGGCCCAGTACATCGCTGGGACCAAGCTTCCTGCAATCTAGGACCTCGATACCAGGCAGTGTCAAAGGACGGCCCTAAAAATTCCCAAAGACTCCAGCCACCCTAGTCATAGACTGTTCTCTCTGCTACCGCACAGCAAGCAAGCAAAATCTGTCTTCTAACAAAATCATCTGTAGCGTCCGAACGGTTTAGCCTACAAACTATTATGGGACTCTTACGAACACAATGCGCCTTGGCACTCGTCTGAAGTCGGCACAGCCGATCTGCCAACTTCTGTCTGTAACGTCCAAACAGCTTGGGCTACACACTAATTTGACTCCTCTGTGAAAAGGTGAGACTCTCTAGGATGACCACAGGCCTCACAAGACTCATCTGAAGGTCCCCCAGGATCCGTTGAAAATAAAAACAATTGAGGTACAGTATATAATGGAGACGGTTTATAGTGCCAAAACATAAGGGGATGAACACATGTCCAAAAAAATAACAAATGTTTCCTGATCTTTCTTATTTATTCCAGACATAAGACAGACACCTCAGAACAAACTTCCTTGTCATGTTTTTCGGGACTATCTGTTGGTCCGTGTAGTGAATCTGTTATTCAATCCGATAGTATGGGCTAATAGTAGTAAGGCCCCCAACAATGTTTCATCAAATTATTTAAGCATTTTTGGATTTAGACTGTTAAGGGTTAATTAAGTGATAACGCCCGAGAAGCCGGTGTATAAAGGATACATTGGCACCGGTCTTGTCTCAGGCCGGCAAAACCGTGCCAATATATCCCCCAAACAGCGGCTTCAAGGGCATTATCACTTTCATACAACGGGTTACCAACATATTCAAATAATGATTGACATATTTTCATTAAATACATTATTTTGATTAATTTATTCATTCTATATCATCCTTCCACATGTCCCAACACAGATTTAGGGTTGCTACCCAAGCTGGCTGTTCTATCGGTTCGGTTGCCAGAGACGCGACCCAGTCGTTCATTCTAAATGTGCCATTGCCAAATTGGCTGGCAACGTTCTTATCCCTGTCAATCAGTGCAGACAGAATAACAACAGTAGCTGAATTTGTTGAATCGATTTTCTAGTGGCATTTATTTGGATACATCCATAACAATGAGCAAATGAGGCGCGATTTCGCCTGGCATAGAGAATGTGCTCTCTCGTCAGGACACTGCTGTTCAGAGGAGCTAGCCAACAACACAGCTAACACAACATCTTCAAACGTAAGCTGGAAAGACGACATACTAGCTGCACATACTAGCTGCATTTATTAATCCATAATCTTGCTGCCAGCTGATTCATGATTTCGACTGGCTGAGAAACGCTGCCTGCCTCTCTCTCTCTCCTCCCGACTCCCAACCCCTACACGTTCATTACTATGTGACAGTTGGAGATCGAATTCAAATTTTAATATTGAACCAATGTTGCAAATGTCGGAGAGAGACAGCAAGGTTTACACAAATCTCCACTGTTGAAATCTAAATGCTAGTCTAAAAGAGATATTTTAAAGTCAAATATTTATCCTGTGGTAATTTGTGGAATAGGTTGAGTGCGCTGGAGTGCGCTTTTAACCAATCAGCAATCAGGATTAGACCCAAACGTCGTATAATTAAGCAATAATGCATGGGTGGGGGTGGGTTGGTATATGGCCGATATGTGGTATATGGCCAATATACCACGGCTAAGGACTGTTCTTAAGCACGACGCATAGTGGAGGTTGCCAAGATATTGCAGAGCTGTCATCATGGCAAAGGGTGGCTACTTTTAAATATATTTTGATTTGTGTGACACTTTTTTGCTTACTATATGATTCCATATGTGTTATTTCATAGTTTTCAAGTCTTCACTATTATTCTACAATGTAGAAAATAGTAAAAATAAAGGTAAACTCTTGAATGAGTAGGTGTGTCCAAACTTTTGACTGGTACTGTATATATTACACACTAGCGTTCAAAAGTTTGGGGTCACTTAGAAATGTCCTTGTTTTTGAAAGAAAATCAAACAATTTTGTCCATTAAAATAAAATCAAATGAATCAGAAATAGAGTGTAGACATTCTTAATCTTCTAAATGGCTATTGTAGCTGGAAACTGCAGTTTATTATGTATCTCCATAGGTGTACAGAGGCCCATTTTCAGCAACCATCACTCCTGAGTTCCAATGGCACGTTGTGTTAGCTAATCCAAGTTTATAATTTTATAAGGCTGATTGATTATCAGAAAACCCTTTTGCAATTATGTTAGCACAGTTGAAAACTGTTGTTCTGACTAAAGAAGCAATAAAAAACTTGCCTTCTTTTGACTAGTTGAGTATCTGGAGCGTCACCATTGGTGGGTTTGATTACAAGCTCAAAATGGTCAGAAACAAAGGCCTTTTTTCTGAAACTCGTCAGTCTATTCTTGTTCTGAGAAATGAAGGCTATTCCATGCGAGAAATTACCAAGAAACTGAAGATCTCGTACAACGCTGTGTACTAATCCCTTTACAGAACAGCGCAAATTGGCTCTAACCAGAATAGAAAGAGGAGTGGGAGGACCCAGTACACAACTGAGCAAGCAGACAAGCACATTAGAATGTCTAGTTTGAGAAACAGTCGCCTCACAAGTCCTCAACTGGTAGCTTCATTAAATAGTACCCGCAAAACTCCAGTCTCAACGTTAACTTCTTCAAGATAGGGGGCGCTCTTTTAATTTTTGGATAAAAAACGTTCCCGTTTTAAACAAGATATTTTGTCACGAAAAGATTCTCGACTATGCATGTAATTGACAGCTTTGGAAAGAAAAAACTTGGACGTTTCCAAAACTGCAAAGATATTATCTGTGAGTGCCCCAGAACTAATGCTACAGGCGAAACCAAGATGAAATTTCATACAGGAAATGGTCCAGATTTTGAATGCCCTGTGTTCCAATGTCTCCTTATATGGCTGTGAATGCGCCAGGATTGAGCCTGCACTTTCTGTCGTTTTCCCAGGGTGTCTGCAGCATTGTGACATATTTGTAGGCATATCATTGGAAGATTGACCATAAGAGACTACATTTCCCAGGTGTCCGCCCGGTGTCCTCCGTCAAAATTATTGCATTATCTCCAGGTCCATGCGCGTTCCATTTTCTTCAGAGGAGAAACCAAACTGCCACGAATGATTTATCATCGATGGATATGTGAAAAACACCTTGAGGATTGATTCTAAACAACGTTTGCCATGTTTCTGTCGATATTATGTAGTTAATTTGGAAAAAAGTTTGCGTTGTAATGACTTAATTTTCGGGTTTTTTCTTACCCAAACGTGATGAACAAAACGGAGCGATTTGTCCTACACAAATAATATTTTTGGAAAAACTGAATAGTTGCTATCTAACTGAGTCTCCTCATTGAAAACATCTGAAGTTCTTCAAAGGTAAATGATTTTATTTGAATGCTTTTCTTGTTTTTGTGAAAATGTTGCATGCTGAATGCTAGGCTTAATGCTATGCTAGGCTATCAATACTCTTACACAAATGCTTGTTTAGCTATGGTTCAAAAGCATATTTTGAAAATCTGAGATGACAGTGTTGTTAACAAAAGGCTAAGCTTGAGAGCAAATAGATTTATTTCATTTCATTTGCAATTTTCATGAATAGTTAACGTTGCGTTATGGTAATGAGCTTGAGGCTATAAATAGGATCCCTTTATACGGGATTGCTCGTCGCAACAGGTTAACAGTGAAGAGGCATCTCAGGGATGCTGGCCTTTTCCAACTACAATAGTCATTTACTACATTAACGATGTCTACGCTGTATTTCTGATCAATTTGATTTTAAATGGACAAAAAAAATGCTTTTCTTTCAAAAACAAGGACATTTCTAAGTGACCCCAAACTTTTGAACGGCAGTGTACATATACACTACCAGTCAAAAGTTTAAGAACACCTACTCATTCAAGGGTTTTTCTTTATTTTTACTATTTTAAATAATAGTGAAGACACGAAAACTATGAAAAAAGTGTTAAACAAATCAAAATGTATTTCATACTTGAGATTCTTCAAATAGCCAGCTTTTTCCTTGATTACAGCTTTGCAAACTCTTTGCATTCTCTTAACCAGCTTCACGAGATAGCCACCTGTGACTCAGTGCCTTCAAAAAACAACAACATCATTAACTTAACTTGGTAGTTAATCATCCAAAGCTGGCCGGCACTCAAAGAAAATACATGAATCGCTAGAAACCGAGATCATGAACATAAAGAACATGTGATATCAGAGAACATCTCCATGTATGAGAGAGTAAACTGTGAGGGTTTCTCATCTGAGAAAGAAAAATAGAGGAATAGAGAGGGAGAGAGCGAGAGAGAAAGAGAGATGGAAGTGTGACAGTAGGCCTTATGGGAAAAGGTAGAAGAAAGAGGGACTGTTTGTGGGGGGGGGGGGATGAGAGGCGTGGAGTGCAGTGGAGAGAAGGATGATAAAGGATGGGGTATGGCTTATTTCCCCAGTGGAGTAGAAGCTCCATTTCTTACCTTCCAAAGCAGAAGATGAGAGGCATTTATCTCTCTGAAAGAGTAGTGGATGAGAGGTGGAAGAGAGGAGGAGTGGATAAGATGGACAAGATGAAGGGGGTAAGGGAAATTAGAAGGGGAGAAGAGGAGAGAGGGAGGAGAATGGGTGGAGGTAGGTTTAGATATGGTGAGAGGGGAGGGAGAAGTGTAACAGACGGAAAGAGGGGAAGAGAGACAATGAGGACAGCAGAAGTGTAGAGGGGTGGTGAGGAAGGGATGAGGATGCTTACTTCAGGGATAGGAGAGACTTCCATTATGAGCCTGTATGAATCACATCTCCTCTCTGTTAATCTCTTCCCTATTTTTTCCTCTTTCAATATGAAGAGTTTATTTCCAAAACGCAATGTCAACCAATTTTTCACATTTGTGTTTTTTCATCAGAAATGATTGCTTATGGGTTATGTTCGTGTGTGTGTAAAATATGACTCTTCTCAAATGTTTGATTCATAGATTTTAGATGTGTATCGAAATCGTTTATCTTCTTTTACGGTATATATCCATTGTTAAGTTGGAATGGGATGTTCGTATCCTGTATGTTTGACTGTGACATGTGGTTGTCTCACCTAGCGATCTTAAGATGAATGCAACTGTAAGTTACTCTGGCTAAAAACATCTGCTAAATGTATCAAGAATTCAAGGTAAGACCCAGATGCAGACACGTCAAATTGACAATGGTTTAATATTCCAACAGGGGGCAAGCAATAGACAGGTCAAGGCAGGCAGGGGTCAGTAAAACCAGAGGAGGGGCAACGGTACCGGACGGCAGGCAGGCTCATGGTTAGGGCAGGCAGGGGTCAGCAATCCAGAGGTGGGGCAAAGTTACAGGTCGGCAGGCAGGCTCAGTGTCAGGGGCAGGCGGGCTCAGAGTCAGAACAGGCAAGGGTCAAAACCAGGAGGGTGAGGAAAAAGGAGAGACTGGGAAAGGCAGGAGCCGAGAACAACGACGCTGGTTGACTTGACAAACAAGATGAAGTGGCAACGGACAAACAGCGAACAAAGGTATAAATACACAGGAGATAATGGGGACGATGGGAGACACCTGGAGGGGGGTGGAGACAATCACAAGGACAGGTGAAACAGATCAGGTTATGACAAAATCACTATAATGTCAAATGTAAATGTAAATGTTATACATACAGATCTCAAATTAGTGTAACTATTTTTTCAAAAAATAAATGCACCTTGATGTCACAATTGTATCATTTGTACAGTTATTTGTTACATTTCACTCTAAAACTTAGCAGTACTACTTATTTCTTGAGAGTGAGGTGGATATATAGCATGTTTTTTAAAACATGATTATTTGTCTCTCTGAAATGAAACCATAAAATATGATCGATTTTAAACAAATAAATGTCTGTCATTGAACAACCCAATTCCATGATTACATAGTGAAAAAAAAACACACTGATCTCTTTCCTAAGTTCTTTAAACAATAAAGGTTAGTGTCCTCCTGAGTGGTGCAGTGGTCTAAGGCACTGCATTACAGTGCCATTAGAGATCCTGGTTTGAGTCCAGGCTCTGCCGCGACCGAGAGCGCCATGGTGTGGCGCGGAATTGGCCCAGCGTCATCCAGGTTAAGGGAGGGTTTGGTCGGCCGGGATTTCCTTGTCCCATCATGCTCTAGCGACTCCTGTGGCGGGCCGGGCACATGCATGCTGACACGATGTGTACGGTGACACGAGGTGTACGGTGTTTCCTCTGACACATTGGTGTGACTGGGTTATGTGGGCGTTGTGTCAAGAAACAGTGTGGCTTGCTGGGTAGTGTTTCGTAGGATGCACAGCTCTCAACCTTTGCCTCTCCCGAGACAACACCCCTGCCCCCCACCATCCCTAAAACATATACACCGAGTGGGAAACTGGGAAACTGTAGAGCGTGAAAAACCCAGCAGCGTTGCAGTTCTTGACACTCTCAAACCGGTGCCCCTTCTACCATTCACCTGGTCAGTCTATATCGTGGAAAGAGCAGGTGTTCCTAATGTCTTCTGCACTCGGTGTATATGTTTTAGGGATGGTGGGGGGCAGGGGTGTTATAGGGAGGCAGTGGGGTGGAAGTTTTAAATTGTCCTGTGTGTGAGTCCACCAGTAGTTATTGACAGGGATAAATGCTAACTGTTTGTTTAGATTGAGTGAGGCCTATACACAACCCCCACTGCATGGCACTGACCATAAGCACACAGCACAGCAGGCTCTGATATATTGTGAGATACTCTACCCTCCCCTGTGTGCAAAGTGTTTAGTCAGAACACCACCTGACCCTCTAAGCCCTGTGGGAGAGCCAATCAGGCAGTGGTAAAGACAATAAGCGCCTTCCACTTTCACTGGTCAGGGGTCTGAGGTCAAGAGGTAGGGGTCAGGGCGAGAGAGGTATTGTGCCTAACCGGTCAGCTCTGCAATGATGTGTCTGGCTCCTGTGAGGAGAGGACCAGTGGGATGCTGTGTGTGTGTGCGTGTGTGTGTGTGTGTGTGTGTGTGGTGTGTTTAGTAGAGTTAAGGGCCTATGAGAGCCTGTGAACCACATCAAATCCCCACCACCCCACATATCAGTGTGAACTTTTACACCTAGAGTTCAATTTCATTATGATCCAATGCCCTGTCAGAGACCTTATATGAGTCTCACAGGATTTAGCCTGTCACACAGCACGACCGGGAGAGAGTGTGTTGAACAAAGGATGAACACATGCACCCACCCACATATGCATGCTCTCTAGGGTTGTCCCAGACTAAAATATATCTTAGTCGACCAAGAGTCGTCTGTTCCTTCGACCAATTAATGAGTCAACATTTTTAAACGTGATTTTTCCATATATTGACACATCCTATGTGTTTTAATCGAATCAACTATATTCACTGAGCTGGTCTGATGCTTTAAGCACACTCTTTGATTAAATAATTAAGACAGACAAATTGCTTGGGGGAGTCCGAACAGCAATTGATTTGATTGTGCCGGGCCAGGCTCAGACTTGCTGCACTGTGTAATTAAAAAATAAAGACAGCGAGTAACTGTGTCTCCCTCTCCTCCCTGCTGCAACGACCACCACAGAACATCAGTCTTTATTGCACTGTCCGTGTTGCTGAAGCTGCAACATAAGCACAGCCATTTCTGACTGAAAAGTTCTGTCACCGAAAGCCCTCATTTGTTTAGGAAAAACATTCCCTATTCCCTCAACACTTGCTCCCTTTACTTGCCACATGTATGCATTGCACTGCACGTGACCAAAGACCTATTCACACGGGACTAGTATTACTAGAGAATGTTGACTATGTAATTATTACTCCAGAATGTCCATTATTCCTGAGGACGATTCGGACGGGATTAGTTTATTCTAAACTGCCCCCTGAAATTATTATTATTATTTTTTTAATATAAATTGTGACGGAAGCCTGGAGGTTTTTATTCTATGCACGAAGATACAGTATTTCAACATGTTCAGGGCCACACTGATGACTCGAACTTGGTACCCAAGTTTCTAAGTCATAGAAAAACATTTTTGGTATAGTGTCTCCATAATATTTCATTGAGGGAGTGTGATCATAATCATTAGGATATTTTAGTGATCCGCAGTACGTCCTAAATGCCCCCAGCCTTCAGATGTGAATTAAACACTGTTTAAAGGTTATGGTCGAGAAAGTTAAATGATCATTTCCAAACTTTTAGGTCAGTTGAATGCTGCTTTGCGATCTATTAACATCAAGGGTTGCATTAAACAGCCTAAATATTCAATTCATACGCACAAAACATATTAACAAAAGCATTCACTGTGAAAGTTGATAGGCCACATGTAGGCTATTCATTTATACTGTAGCTTATGCGCAATCAACACCTGTCAAAGTCAGACATTTCTCTCAAAACACAGGGATGTCGATTCGCACGGGACTAGTAGATAGCCAAAAAACAGTAGGTTATTCTGGCTGGAATTGTTACTCTCCTGCCATGTAAAAATGACTGCCATGGCAGATTCAGACGGGACTAAAATTAGGTTTTGTGCTCTTGCATATAATTACATTACCCGACCTCCCCCAGTAAAACTAATCCAGTCCAAATAGGGCACAATAGGGGCTGACATATAGCATATCATAATCACATCAATACATTGGTTATATCAAACTCTGAACACCGTAACACATGGATGCAGAGGACGTGACAAATAAAATTGAAACTAAAGTAAAAAAATTAAATGGGCACCAGTACCGAGTCAATGTGTGGGGGTAGGTAGGGGTAAAGTGATTATGCATAGATAATAAACAGCGAGTAGCAGCAGTGTAAAAACCAAGGGGTGGGGCAATGTAAATAGTCAGAGTTGCCATTTGATTAACTGTTCAGCAGTCTTATGGCTTGGGGGTAGAAGCTGTTAAGGAGGCCCTAAAGCTTACGCATTAATGATGCCAGATAGCCCAAAATAATGAAAGAAAAGCCTCAATATAGCCTATAAATATAAATTGCACATGAATGATACATTTATTGTTCTCTCTTTATTCAACCCGCCCTTCATCCACACAATATTTCATGACCCTAAATGCACCTGGCCCCTGGATATAACTGCAGGGACTTCATCACTCACACACACACACACACACACACACACACACACAAACAAAGTTACCCACACATCACCACATCTGGCTGTGAATATAGATTGTGTTTTAAATGTTTAATGAGGACAAATATAAAGCCAAACCATGTTAAGTGTGCTTGGATCAAAGCAATGGAGTCCAGGCAGACAGCAGGCTGACAGATAGGGGACCTGGAGGCGAAAGAAGCGCACACCTGTTTAGATGAGGTGCTGGCTAGCGGAGTAGAACACCTGTTTAGACGAGGTGCTGGCTAGCGGAGTAGAACACCTGTTTAGACGAGGTGCTGGCTAGCGGAGTAGAACACTAGAAAAAGAAAAGGAGCTCAGATGCGATCATTTAATAACCTAATATCCAACATTTTCGACAGACGAGCTGCCTTCATCACGGTATAATGACAAACACTGCCGGTTACTAGTTTATATAGTGTCAAAGGACACACACGGGTGTGGCCTGATATCATTGGTTCATTCTTAGACATAAAAATATACAAAAAACATGAATGATAGCATAAGATCATAGGTACAATTTGGCTACATGAGCCTACAAACATTTACAATAGCAAAATCACAACAATCACAAGAATGGCTTCAGAGCAAAGTCAAAGTTGAGACCGAAGGGAGCAAGGGTCTTTAAATTAAAGACTTGGGATAAATATGTTGCTCTGGGATTTGCACTTTTAATTTGCGCTTCTTTTTACCCACATAATTTACACCACAAGGACAAGTTATAAGACAAATAACTGCCTTAGTGGAGCACGTGAGAACACCTTTGATTGGGATCTGTTTTCCTATTTTGGAGTGTTCGAATGATCTACATTTGTAAGTGCCATTGCATTGGAACGCAGCCATTACACTTGTAGTTTCCATCCGGTAGCGGCGCAAATAAAAGTTGTGCAGGGATTTTTTTTGGGGGGGGGGGAATCAGAGTTTACCAATTGATGTCTGAAATTTCTGCCCCGCGAGAATACAACCAAGGAAGGGTCCGTAAACACATTACCGATACTGTCATCGAATCTTAGAATGGGCCAATGTTTGTGAACAATTCCCTTAATTTGTTCAGAGCACTTTGAATAGCGGGTAGTTAGAACGCAATAATGCTTCTTTTTGCTAGACTGTCTTTGAAAGAGATTTGTCTCGATTTGTTTTGAATTTTCTCATTGGCAGTATTAATCGGACCATTTTACCCTTGAATTTTCTTTGCGTCTCAGGCATATTTCTGTCGGAATCTGATTGTTTTTTGCAAATTCTTTTGATTTGACAGAATTGGCTGTAGGGAAAACTGTTTTTCAAGGGAAGCCCTCAACAAACTGTTACGATCAATAGGTTTCCTGTAAAGATCAGTGTATGAAACATTATCCTCACACAAAATCAGAAGACCAAGGAAACTGATTGGACTGCATAGCAAATCTCAGGTGACAAGACAGGGGATAACACAGATTTCAGCAGAAAGAACCCGTCTAGCGCTGCTGCACAGAGGCTGATTGAACCACAACATACGAAGACTCGCAGGCTACAGTTTGAAACGCACATTCACACGCACACACACAGGCATGCAGGCACACGCCCCTCCAGAATTCCCATTGGTTACTCACCAGGTTCGCTCTCTGAAATTCCGTTTAATGGGAAAAGCAACTCCTCAATACCAAGAGACCTCACGGGTCAGCCTGGAAATACAAGAGGGAGCTCCTCCCTCTCTCAACCTGGAAAGAAACAAGGGAAACAGTGAGCATTACAGCTAAAGATAAATAACATAAAATCATGCTCAGGGATTTGGATGACAAGTAGCACAGAAGTCGATCAAAAGTACCAACAACAACAGGAGTTTGTTTAATCAATCTATCCTAGTATTTGTTATATTGTATATATATATTTTTTACAGCGCTTTCAAGTGTGTGCAAGTGTGCCAGAGAACGCCTATCTTTTCGCAAAAGCTTCCCTTTCTGTAGCCTCTCAATCACATGGGCTCCCGAGTGGTGCAGCGGTCTAAGGCACTGCATCTCAGTGCTAGAGGTGTCACTACAGAACCTGGTTCCATTCCAGGCTGTATCACAACCGGCCATGATTGGGTGTCCCATAGGGCAGCGCACAGCGTCGTCTGGCCCAGCGTCGTCCGGGTTAGGGTTTGGCCGGGGTAGGCCATCATGGTAAATAAGATTTATTTCTTAATTGACGTGCCTAGTTAAATAAATCAAAAATAAATATGTTGCCCAGACATACAGTGAATGAGAGTTCATTACAGAGTTTGAGAGTGTCTAAGTCACATGGAACTACATTATAAGAGACTGAGAGGGAGGCTGAAAAGAGTGGGGGTATTTTAAGATGGAAGCGAGAGCAAAGAGAGTAAGTAACAGAGTAAATGTATTATGTCCTTCACCCATCCTTCTCTCCTCCTTGCTGTGTTTCCAGATGGCCATCTCCTTCTTAGAGAGAACGGAGGACGTGACCTCTGTCAAAAGCTCCAGAAATGGCTGCCTTTGGGCCCCGGGCCCTGCTGCACTCGGAGTAGACACATACTCACCTACACAACTGTCTCATTTACATTTACATTTACATTACATTTTACATTTAAGTCATTTAGCAGACGCTCTTATCCAGAGCGACTTACAAATTGGTGCGTTCACCTTAAGACATCCAGTGGAACAGCCACTTTACAATAGTGCATCTAAATATTTTAAGGGGGGGTGAGAAGGATTACTTTATCCTATCCTAGGTATTCCTGAAAGAGGTGGGGTTTCAGGTGTCTCCGGAAGGTGGTGATTGACTCCGCTGTCCTGGCGTCGTGAGGGAGTTTGTTCCACCATTGGGGGGCCAGAGCAGCGAACAGTTTTGACTGGGCTGCACAGGAACTGTACTTCCTCAGTGGTAGGGAGGCGAGCAGGCCAGAGGTGGATGAACGCAGTGCCCTTGTTTGGGTGTAGGGCCTGATCAGAGCCTGGAGGTACTGAGGTGCCGTTCCCCTCACAGCTCCGTAGGCAAGCACCATGGTCTTGTAGCGGATGCGAGCTTCAACTGGAAGCCAGTGGAGAGAGCGGAGGAGCGGGGTGACGTGAGAGAACTTGGGAAGGTTGAACACCAGACGGGCTGCGGCGTTCTGGATGAGTTGTCTCCATACTAGACACTGACAGCAGGGGCCTGAAGCATTAAAGGTACACCCAGAGCTACACACACGCACACTCACGCAATCAAACACTCACGCAATCAAACACACACACACACACACACACACACACACATACACACACACACACACACACACACACACACACACACACACACACACACACACACACACACACACACACACACACATCCACATGAGGTCTCTGTCTATTCTTCTCCTCCTGTTGACTGTTAATAGCTGGTGTGTTGTCATTGTTTGCCTGTTAACAGCAGCTCGGTGTGGTAACAGCCCACTGATGGTGACATGACTGGGACAGATTGGCCCATAATGGAAATGCTGCTGTAAAGCTCTATACGACCAGGGGGAATGGGAGGAAAACCTACTATAACCTAAACAGAGCCACACTGGCTGGGGGAGAGTAGGGGTGAAGTGAGATGAAAGAAGAGGAGGGGAGGGAGGGGTGCAGGGAGAGATGGGCATAGGTAGGGAGGGAAGACCAGTGTCTCTTGACATATTACACAGATAACACACTCAGGGAGATAGTAGAGACAGCACTGCCCTCTAATCAAGCAGTCCAATCATTCAAGTCTGATACTCTGACTCATCATCAATCAAGCAGGGTCTTGGCTGTACATACGGACACAAGTTAATTAGAGGCAAGAATCAGAGAAAAAAGAGAGAGAGAGAAAACGAGAGAGAGAAAAAGAGAGAGAAAAGGAGAGAGAAAAAGAGAGAGAAAAAGAGAGAGAAAAAGAGAGAGAGAACAAGGGGAAGACAGGGGCAGAGAGATAAAGAAGAGTAAGAAGCGGGAAAGAGAGAAGAGAGAATGGGAGAGGGAGAGCAGTGGCTCCAACAAGGCGATTTAAAAAGATGACTTCTTACTGCTAGCAGCAAACACTGAAAAACTGACATTGCTGTTTCAATGACATTAGTTCCTTGTGCGCAAGAGAGCTTGGATGTAGTCACGATAAGTTAACAGGCCAAAGATAAGGATACATTTTCTTTTAAGTTTCCAATATACAAATCCAGAATAAAACCTCTCAAATTGAGATGTATAGTTTGGCCAAGTTTGAGAGCAGTGAGCAGTGAGTGAGTTTGGTGTGTAGACCAATTGTGTGTGTGTTAATAGTGTGTCTGTATCCCTCAAAAAATCCCATGCATGACTAGCCAAAACACACCATTTAAAGCTAACGCGAAATTGTTGTCTCTTCAGGAATGACCACAGAGATAATGAAGCTAATGTAGAACAGTAATCTCTCTCTACTCCATTACACCCATGTTCCCCAAAGTAGCATAGTGCTACATTAGCTTAGCATAGAGCACAGCAGTAGCCATAGCTCCCAAAGCAGCACAAAACTAAATTAGCTTAGCATACAGCGCAACAGTAGCAATTTCCCACAGCCACCTCTTTAGCTTAGCACACACCACAGCACATCTCCCACTGTCAATGCAGTTAGCGACGCAACAACGACCACACCAGTGTGCTAGCAATCTGGGGTTGCTACATTGGGCTTCCCAGAATAGGGCTCCACCACATGGTGAGCAGTAAAGCTATTCTGGGAGATTGTTGAATACTTGGATGAAGTTGAAGAGGATTTTCAGAATGAGCTCGGTCCAACTTAGCAACCCTATAGAACTACAGCTGCATTCAACACATTGTCACCGATCCACCCTACTCTCTGTGGATGCAGCTGGATGTGGTGTCAAGTGTGAATCAATGCTAGCCTCTGAACGCACACCTAAGGGAACAGCAGCAGACAAACGGCTAGGGGACACACACAAGCGCAAGTACACATGCACAGACAGACACATGCATATACAAACACACACACTGGCGTGTGATGTCTATGGCGATAATAGGTAAGATTTTCACCAAACTAACAGTCAAGGTATCAGAGTGTGTTAAAAGGGAATGTTCACACACACACACACACACACACACACACACACACACACACACACACACACACACAACCTGACTGAATCCCAGCACCTTGTGCTTCCAGTGTGTGTGTGTGTTAATCCTATCCCAAAACCTTAGCCCTAACCCGCTGGAATGAATGCCTAAACTTAACAGTTAAATGTTAACTGTTTGTCCCATAACATTTCAAAGGGGAGTTCCTGTTGGTCACACAGCAATGTTAACCACACGTGCACACACGCAAACACTCTATGATGTAAACATGTATTCAAAGCACCTGGGTTTGACATTTACTAGAGAATTAGCTTGAAGTCACCCCCTCCCTCCACTGAGATGGAATTGCATTAGGCTAAAATGTCTTCAAAGACAGCAATCTCACGCACTCACACACAAACAAACACTCAAAGAAGCACACACACAGGCAGGCATAGAATATACAGAGACAAAACAGACACAAAGAAACAAACACATAGCCTGACGGGCTCTGACTCGCCCACACACAGTCCGCTCGGGGCGCTGAGCGTCGGCAAAATACAGTTTGCATTATTTATGGATAACATTGATAGTGCGTGTGTGGGTGCTATTCCTATTTCAAGTGTACAAGTGTGTGTATTATACTATATATATTATTATATATTATTGTACAAGTGTGTGTATTATACGCGTGTGTGAATTGGAAATGTGTTTTTTTGCACATCCTAACTCCCCCGGAGACCCTGGGAGAGTGGGTTCACAGGGTCTGCCATTATCAATGGCGACCCTGGAGCGATTAGGGTTCTAGTGCATTGTTCAAGGGCACTGACAGATTTTTCAGCATAACCTTTCAGTTACTGGCCCAAAGCTTTAAATCGCTAGGCTACCTGCTGCCCATCTGCCATGTTTCCTTCTCCCTCTCCCTATCATTATTTTGTTTCCCCCTTTCTTTCTTTGATCTTTTTAGTGTGCGTCCCAGCACAAGCAATTTACTTTAAGATAGTTGAACTGGCTTCTAATTAAGCTTCCTTTCACCTCCACCAGCGAGTGAGTGAGTGAGTTTGTCTGTTCTCTGGAGGCCCTCCCCTGTAACAAGGCAAAGATTCTTTATAACTTAACCAAGATAGACCACAGCACATCGTTTCAAATGGGAACAAATGAGTCGTAGTGGGCAGAACAAGCAAGGAGGTGGGCATCACCAAGCACTAGCTAGCGAGATCCTATTGGCGCGTTCTAGCACACATTTGCATATTCCCGTTAGGGAACGCCTACTCTGAAGTGCGAGTGTGCAATAACTCAATTCGCCTTTGCACTCATTCTAAACAACGCAATAAAAAAAAAACTTAGGTTAAGGGTAAAAAAAAACAGGGTAAAGAGATTCTAGTTTTGGGAACAGAAAACTCTATTAAGATCAAATGTTTCATTGATTTGTGTGGCAGGTAGCCTAGTGGTTAGAGCGCTGGGCCAGTAACCAAAAGGTTGCTGCATCAAATCCCTGCGCTGACAAGGTAAAAATCTGTTCTGCACAAGGCAGTTCCCCAGTAGGCCGTCATTGTAAATAAGAATTTGTTCTTAACTGTCGAGTTTGTGACTCATTGAATGTTAAGACTTTTTTTATCAAATAAATTCTCTATGTGTAATTATTATTATGTGATTAAACTAATCATGTAAACTTTGATTAACTCGGAAGTCGGGGGACCACGGGAAAATGTTTATAGAGTCTCTTTTTCCCGAATCGACTCTTCAGATATTTTCATCTTATCGAGTACAGTCTTGTATTAATGTATCATCATTACCTCATTAGTTCTCATTACTGAACGTCGCAAACCCTTGGATATCTGCACAAACCCTAGTATCCATAATCAGTCAGCGATATACAAATTGGCCTAATAATTTATTTCACGAACTAACTAATCAAATCACAGAAATACATAAACAAACAACATAGTTATTGGTTACTAACACAATACATTGATAAGTCACTAGTGGGCTATACCGGTATGATGGCTTGGTAGACAATGGAAAGGGGTGGGGACAGATAAAAAGCAGGAAAGACAAAATGGATTCACTGCATACAGTTGATAATTATATTCATTGAAATGCTAATCATTTGCACATGAACGGGCCGTTCATTCGAAAATAATTGCAATGTATATATTTACGCCCGTATGTTGTCTTCTCTGTTGGAATCGCCGGTCTGTCTGCTGGAGAGTCAATTCATCAGAGAGTCAATGTCTTTCGTAGTTGTCGCTTTCTCAGCAATTCTGGATAGTGTCTGTCGTAATGGATACATCAGGCGTACAGATGGTCGTTGCATAGAATAGATGCTTCCCACGGTTGACGGTATTCTCGTACTAGACTTACGTAATTTCCAGCTGAAGACCAGTAATTATACGTCTAAGATTTGATCTTATTCTGTAGTGATCGATAGTCTCAGAGTTGAACCATTTCCAGCCGTGTAGTCAACACTACACACCCTCTGGTCTCCTGGGCCTATAGAGTTGTGTTATTAACCACTTCAACATGTAGCGTCAGCTCCATATTTTCTGGCCTAATGGCCTATAGAATTGTATCCATTCCAATGTGGGCACCCTGTCCCGGCGTTCTCTGACCTAATGTACATTTTGTAGGAAGCACTTTGGTAAAATGGCCGATTCCATGGCCTCACGGGGCGTGGCCATTGACTAGTTAAACTTTATATAAAAATACATACACTCATTTAGAAGTCTAACATCACATTACATCTTTTCACAAATAGTTTCATATTTACTCATTCATTTTATCCAACATCTAGATGTAAATCTGATAATCACAAAGTGTACACAAAGAAACAGAGATACAGTAATATGGGTCTCCTGCCTTTCATGAGATCACCAAATGAAACAACTTTGACAGGATTGTTCCTTAAGTGTCCGCGGACCACTCCCATTCTCAAAAATATAAATACGGTTTAAATATTGCAACTTTTGATGTGCAAGGGTCTCTCGGTGTTCCACAGTTTTACATTCCAATCTCAAACACTACAGAGCATAGAGGCAGCGTATTTAATGGCCGTCATAAAACAGCAGACTTCCCGCTCTCCCCCTCTACGAGAGAGAGCACGCTGTAGAGCGGACACGCTGTAACCTGATCCTTCAGATCGTCACAGGAGAGTCATGACATAACTGACTTGCCTAGTTAAACAAAGGTTAAAATAAAAATAAATAAAAAATAAACATTGATGAGAACATTTTCAGAATGTCAGACAAAATCCCCCTCTTTCCATCTTCTCCACTAACGGCCACTGGGCTTCCTCTCACTACCATCCGGTGAAATACCTGTCTCGTCGCTCTAATGTAATAACCAAGGAACACAGGTAACTTATAGTCTGGTTAGAAGTGGGTGAGAAGCCTGATCTGTTCACTGCGAAACCAGACACCCACAACATACCCCAGTCACGCATGGGCTTACCCTGCTACAGCCATATAAATACGGACCACATACACAGTGGGTATAGAAAGAACAGAGGCAGAGAAGTGTAGAATTGGAGGGGTGTACCTACCACACACTATCGCTATGACTCAGACCCCTTTATACCCACACATGCATGCAAGTATTTTACACCAGGTTAAAGTGCTTATGAAACCAATCACATCATCACTATTAACACTGCCCAGAAAGCCGGTTATGGGGCTCTGTTCATAAACATGAACAGACCCCACAGAGCCCCGGGACAGCAACACAATTAGACCCAACCAAATCACGAGAAAACAAAAAGATAATTATTTGACATTGGAAAGAATTATAAAAAATCCAAAAACAGAGCAAACTAGAATGCTATTTGGACCTTAACTGTGGCACCTGACCACTGTGGCTGACCCAAAATTAAGGAAAGTTTTGACTATGTAAAGCATAGCCTTGCTATTGAGAAAGGAAGGCTATGCTTTAGCCTTGCAATTGAGAGAGGCTGCCATAGGCAGACCTGGCTCTCAAGAGAAGACAGGCTACAGTATGTGCACACTGCCCACAAAATGAGGTGGAAACTGAGCTGCACTTTCTAACCTCCTGTCAAATGTATGACCATATTAGAGAGACATAATTTATTTCAGATTACACACGTAATTTGAAAACAAATCTAATTCTGATAAAATCCCATATATATTGGGTGAAATACCACATCGTGCCATCACAAAAACAAGATTTGTGACCTTTTGCCACAAGAAAAGGGTGACCAGTGAAGAACAAACACAATCGTAAATACAACCCATATGTATGTTTATTTATTTTCCCTTTTGTACTTTAACTATTTGCACATCGTTACATCACTGCATTTAGCTATAATATGATATTTGAAAAGTATTCCTATGGAATGTTTGTGGGTATAATGTACATACTGTACATTTTTTAACCTTTATTTAACTAGGCAAGTCAGTCAAGAGCAAATTCTTATTTATAATGATGGCCTAGGGACAGTGGGTTAACTGCCTTGTTCAGGGGCAGAACGGCAGATTTTTACCTACCAGCTCAGGGATTCGAACTAGCGTTGGTTACTGGCCCAACGCTCTAACCACTAGGCTACCTACCGCACCACTATTGTTTATTGTTTAATTCCCTTTTGTTCATTATCCATTTCATTTGCTTTGGCAAAGTAAACATGTGTTTCCCATGCCAGTAAAGCCCTTTAAATTTAATTTAATTTAATAGAGAAATAGAGAGGCAAAGAGAGGAGAGAGATGAAAGTTCAGGTCTTTAAGTCTTCAGCCTTACCTTGCCTCTCCATTCCATCCTCTGTCTCTCCGCCCCTCTCTCACTCTGCCTCTCAATCTTACCTTCCCTCCCTCTGCGTCACCCTGCCTCCCTTCATGTGTCACCCTGCCTATGTTCTCCTCTGTGCACAGAATGTCAGTCCGAATGGAACTATAGGAACAACCAAACATAAAACCTCAGTCATCACATCCACACACACATACACACACACACACACACACACACACACACACACACACACACACTCCCAATCCCATGCAGAAAGCAGCTGCTCCCCCTGACCTTCCTGAAATATTTAATTATTTCTTGTGCCTCAATTTAGCTTGTCACTTTGTCCTTCCTCGGCATCCCCCGCCTGGACCCTGTAGTCAGAAAATCATTTAGCTGTGGCTGCTCTCTTCAGCCACGCTGCCATCCTTTATGCCACTTTAGGAGAAATGGCATTCAGATCATATTTGGGGTTCACAGGAGAGAGAGAGAAGAGATAAAGAAAGTGAAAGTAGGGACAAAAGAAAATATCAAAGGGAGGGACAGGGAGAGACAGAGATTAGGGAGGAAGGGAGGGAATCACAAGTAGCCTGGTTGTGAACAGACTTTTCCACACTTATGGGAAAGAGGGGCAGACAAATATCTTGGGGTGTGAGTGGGATGGGGTGAGGTTGGGTGATGCTGCACCAGTGGCGGTCGTTGCTGTTTAAGATGAGGGAGGATGATCATTTCTTTGAGCATGGCCTTATTTCTATTACAGCATGTTGGATGAACGTCATTCATATTCCATTCACCCAACTCAATGTAACATGTATAGGTTGAGACTACTACATGATACTCCCTGTATCACCTCCATCATGAGGTGGCTACAACCTAGCAATGAATTAAAGTTGACAATGTAGGTCTACAGGTCGGTGCACAGGTACCTCCATTCAATACCGCCTTGCACACTCTTGCCTGCATCTACCTGAAAGCAGTTTAGCAGTTACACCGGCGGGCATCGTGGCAATAAATTAATAAAACCAAAAGATTGCCTTGAAAGTTCTAATGTTGAATAGTCATAGCCAGCTAGCTAACATAGCATCCCTCTCTATTTGAGTAGTCTAAGTTAGATACAGTGGGGAGAACAAGTATTTGATACACTGCCGATTTTGCAGGTTTTCCTACTTACAAAGCATGTAGAGGTCTGTACTTTTTTTAATCATAGGTACACTTCAACTGTGAGAGACGGAATCTAAAACAAAATGCAGAAAATCACATTGTTCGATTTTTAAGTAATTCATCCCACTTGGAGAGATCATTGATTAAAACCTGCTCCAGAGGGCTCAGGACCTGACTGGACAAAGACCCTAAGCACACAGCCAATGCAACACAGGAGCGGCTTCAAGGACAAGTCTCTGAATGTCCTTGAGTGGGTCAGCCAGAGCCCGGACTTGAACCCGATCGAACATCTCTGGATATACATGAAAATAGCTGTGCAGCAACTCTCCCCATCCAACCAGACAGAGTTTGAGTTGTAGTGCAGAGAATAATGGGAGAAACTCTCCAAATACAAGTGTGCCAAGCTTATAAGGTCATACCCAAAAAGATTCAAGGCTGTAATCGCTGCCAAAGGTGCTTAATTTAAGTACTGAGTAAAGGGTCTGAATACTTACATAAATGTGATATTTCAGATATTTTTTTAATACATTTGCAAAAATTAGTGTGTGTAGATATTGTGTGTAGATTGATGATGGGGAAAACAACAATTTTATCCATTTTAGAATAAGGCTGTGAAATAACAAAATGTGGAAAAAGTCAAGGGGTCTGAATACTTTCCGAATGCCCTGTAGATGATCTTCACATACAGAGACATAGGGGCCCTGTTTCTCTCACTCATGTGCTTTCTCCAGTGAGATACATTCAGCATCTTGCGAATTGAATGGAAATGAATGAAGCACAGAGGAAAGGTACTTTTTAATTTTTTTTATTTTACAATTTTTTGGGGAAGCCTGGCTTCCCTTGACATCCATGAATGAATACACGCCCCTGTTTCTAACTGAGCCCCAAAGCTTCATTTCACCAGTAATCCAAGTTTAAAAGCATTGTCTACATGTGATGTACAATCGTCGTGTTTTGAGACACTTTCAGACAACTGTTTTGAATCCTTAAATCCAGTGTTGTAGACTTGTAGTACTC
This sequence comes from Oncorhynchus nerka, assembly GCF_034236695.1. Lineage (NCBI taxonomy): Eukaryota > Metazoa > Chordata > Actinopteri > Salmoniformes > Salmonidae > Oncorhynchus > Oncorhynchus nerka. Next base: position 59,766,792 of record NC_088423.1, on the reverse strand, counting down.
AAGACTCGGTCAAGACCGAGTACAAATGTATCCAGCACCAATGTGCAAATGTATCGGTGTCGGATACATTTGTACTTGGTCTTGACTAGGTCTCGGACAGTGAGGACTTACCAGACACCAGCCGAGTAAAAAACAAAAAATTATCAGCTTCCATTCTGTCAGCGCATAAAACTGCATTGCCAGGCCAAATATATACAGTCCTTTCTTGAAACATTAGTATTTTAAGAGCCTTATCTATTATAGACATGTCTGCGCAGTGGAGAACCTATAGGCCTTCAGTGTGTGGCAGGTCCAAACAGTGGAGAACCTATAGGCCTTCAGTGTGTGGCAGGTCCATACAGTGGAGAAACTATAGGTCTTCAGTGTGTGACAGGTTCATACAGTGGAGAACCTATAGGCCTTCAGTGTGTGACAGGTCCATACAGTAGAGAACCTATAGGCCTTCAGTGTGTGACAAGTCAGTACAGTGGTGAACCTATAGGTCTTCAGTGTGTGACAGGTCCATACAGTAGAGAACCTATATGCCTTCAGTGTGTGACAGGTCCATACAGTAGAGAACCTATAGGTCTTCAGTGTGTGACAGGTCCATACAGTGGAGAACCTATAGGCCTTCAGTGTGTGACAGGTCAGTACAGTGGTGAACCTATAGGCCTTCAGTGTGTGACAGGTCCATACAGTAGAGAACCTATAGGTCTTCAGTGTGTGACAGGTTAGTACAGTGGTGAACCTATAGGCCTTCAGTGTGTGACAGGTCCATACAGTAGAGAACCTATAGGCCTTCAGTGTGTGACAGGTCCATACAGTAGAGAACCTATAGGCCTTCAGTGTGTGACAGGTCAGTACAGTGGTGAACCTATAGGCCTTCAGTGTGTGACAGGTCCATACAGTAGAGAACCTATAGGTCTTCAGTGTGTGACAGGTTAGTACAGTGGTGAACCTATAGGTCTTCAGTGTGTGACAGGTCAGTACAGTGGTGAACCTATAGGTCTTCAGTGTGTGACAAGTCAGTACAGTGGTGAACCTATATGCCTTCAGTGTGTGACAGGTCCATACAGTAGAGAGCCTATAGGTCTTCAGTGTGTGACAGGTCCATACAGTGGAGAACCTATAGGCCTTCAGTGTGTGACAGGTCAGTACAGTGGTGAACCTATAGGCCTTCAGTGTGTGACAGGTCCATACAGTAGAGAACCTATAGGTCTTCAGTGTGTGACAGGTTAGTACAGTGGTGAACCTATAGGCCTTCAGTGTGTGACAGGTCCATACAGTGGTGAACCTATAGGTCTTCAGTGTGTGACAGGTCAGTACAGTGGTGAACCTATAGGTCTTCAGTGTGTGACAGGTCCATACAGTGGTGAACCTATATGCCTTCAGTGTGTGACAGGTCAGTACAGTGGTGAACCTATAGGTCTTCAGTGTGTGACAGGTCCATACAGTGGTGAACCTATAGGTCTTCAGTGTGTGACAGGTCCATACAGTAGAGAACCTATAGGTCTTCAGTGTGTGACAGGTCAGTACAGTGGTGAACCTATAGGTCTTCAGTGTGTGACAGGTCCATACAGTAGAGAACCTATAGGTCTTCAGTGTGTGACAGGTTAGTACAGTGGTGAACCTATAGGTCTTCAGTGTGTGACAGGTCAGTACAGTGGTGAACCTATAGGTCTTCAGTGTGTGACAGGTCCATACAGTGGTGAACCTATAGGTCTTCAGTGTGTGACAGGTCAGTACAGTGGTGAACCTATAGGTCTTCAGTGTGTGACAGGTCCATACAGTACAGAACCTATAGGTCTTCAGTGTGTGACAGGTCCATACAGTGGTGAACCTATAGGCCTTCAGTGTGTGACAGGTCCATACAGTGGTGAACCTATAGGTCTTCAGTGTGTGACAGGTTAGTACTGTGGTGAACCTATAGGCCTTCAGTGTATGACAGGTCCATACAGTGGAGAACCTATAGGTCTTCAGTGTGTGACAGGTCCATACAGTAGAGAACCTATAGGTCTTCAGTGTGTGACTTTTTGTAAAACACAAAGGCCAGTGGTGTAGTGGAGGGTATACACATTTTATTTTCAGTGGGCATTGTGTACACTCACTTCTGAATCCATACTGATGCGTATCAAAGTAGTGTAGTGGAGGCATACGACTTATCAATTATGTAGTTACACAATGGCAAAGCATGTGAAATATATTCAAACGTGCGCCGCACACGTAGCCTAGTTTCAGCAGAATATCATCTGCAGGGAGCAAGACTGTGGAGCTCTGAACTGGTTTTGGCATGGAACAGTTTACAGAAGAAAGACATTGGTAGCCGGTAGGGTAGGAAAGACGTTTCAGTTGAAGATGAAACCCCCACACACATACATTCATAAATAGCATTTTTGTCGTCGTTGTCGTCTCCCCCCCCCCCCGTTTTATCATTGGAATGTGATACAAAACCAGGCAACGGTGTGCTTTAGGACCATTAAAAGAAAATCCCACTTCCCACTTCTAAAACCAAAGTTGTGCACTTGTCTACCAGTAAATGCTAACTATGGCAACAATGGGTATGCAAACCAGATATTGAAAAGATTTAGTCTGGAGTGTTGGTTGCTAGGCTATTTGTGTTGCGCAATTGTCATCATGCACGGTTTGCGTCAGGGGCATACACATGGATGGGGCCTGGGTGGACAAGGCCCACCCAATCAGATTGATGTGGTTTAAGCAATTTTGTATACTTTTTTATATAAAAAAAAGGTCTGATTTTGAGAGTGAAAATCAGCTAATTCTATTGGAAAACAGGATTTTCCACACAGGGTGCCTTTGCTTAGCTGGGCAGGTCATTTGGTAACTTCCAGGCACCACTACACCATCGCATAGGGCCGATGGAAAGAAAGCAGTCGCACACAGTATGATGTCAAACAATAAGCAGTCCATAAACTCATCCATAATAAGCCAGAAGGTCCCAATCATAAGAATCCAAAAACACAACCATTAAGCATTTCCCAATTGAAATGTACAACTATTACCTCCTATTGCGAAAAAAAAAAACATTTCACATTTGGCACACAAAGTAACGGTTGACCTAACGTTTAAAGTGGAAGTGACGACGTTTTAACTACTTTGCAGATACGAAAAAACAGACAATCACAACATCAGTCAAAAAATATCAAATTCCCATTTTATGCTACAAAACCCACTTCATAATAGGTTTTAAAAATAGGTTAAAAAAAAAAATCTGTGACTAATTCCCTGGATACATTATTATGTGGTAAATTGCTGTGTGCTGCTCAGGAAGCCCAGAGTGGCTTGCTTGTGGGTGTGCTGGCAGCATTTAGCAGCACGTTCGATTGTGCATCCAGAATCCAGCATAGTAAGTTTGTATGATCTGGTTATTAAATGAGTAAATAGTTTAATCCATTCTCCATTTCATAAATTTACTCACAGGTAAATAGCACAGTGGCTTGCGAAAGTATTCACCCCCTTGGCATTTTTCCTATTTTGTTACCTTACAACCTGGAATTAAAATGGACTTTTGGGGGGGTTGAATCATTTGATTTACACAACATGCCTACCACTTTTAAGATTCAAAATATTTTTTATTGTGAAACAAACAAGAAAAAAGACAAGAAAACAGAAAACTTGAGCGTGCATAAATATTCACCTCTCCAAAGTCAATACTTTGTAGAGGTACGGATTACAGCAATTACAGCTGCAAGTCTCTTGGGGGTATGTCTCTATAAGCTTGGCACATCTAGCCACTGGGACTTTTGCCCATTCTTCAAGGCATAACTGCTCCAACTCTTTCAAGTTGGATGGTTCTCAAATGGATTGAGGTCTGGGCCATTCCATAGGCCATTCCAGGACATTTAAATGTTTCCCCTTAAACCACTCGAGTGTTGCTTTAGCAATATGCTTAGGGTCATTGTCCCGCTGGAAGGTGAACCCTCCATCCCAGTCTCAAATCTTTGGAAGACTGAAACGGGTTTCCCTCAAGAATTTCCCTGTATTTAAAGGCATCCATCATTCCTTTAATTCTGACCAGTTTCCCAGTCCCGCCAAATGAAAACATCCCCACAGCATGATGCTGCCACCACCATGCTTCACTGTGGGGATGGTGTTCTCAGGGTGATGTGAGGTGTTGGGTTTAAGGCAGAGATAGCATTTTCCTTGATGGCCAAAAAGCTCAATTTTAGCCTCATCTGACCAGAGTACCTTCTTCCATATGTTTGGGGTGTCTCCCACATGCCTTTTGGTGAACACCAAACGTGTTGCTTATTTTTGTCTTTAAGCAATGACTTTTTTCTGGCCAATCTTCCAAAAAGCCCAGCTCCGTGGAGTGTACGGCTTAAAGTGGTTCTATGGACAGATACTCCAATCTCCTCTGTAGATCTTTGCAGCTCCTTCAGGGTTGTCCTTGGTCTCTTTGTTACCTCTCTGATTAATGCCCTCCTTGCCTGGTCCGTGAGTTTTGGTGGGCAGCCCTCTCTTGGCAGGTTTGAGGTGGTTCCATATTCTTTTAATTTTTTAATAATGGATTTAATGATGCTATGTGGGATGTTCAACGTTTCCGATAATCTTTTATAACCCAATCCTGATCTGTACTTCTCCACAACTTTGTCCCTGACCTGTTTGGAGAGCTCCTTGGTCTTCATGGTGCCGCTTGCTTGGTGGTGTCCCTTGCTCAGTGGTGTTGCAGACACTGGGGCCTTTCAGAACAGGTGTATATATACTGAGATCATGTGACAGATCATGTGACACTTAGGTTGCACACATGTGGTCCCTCTAACTAATTATGTGACTTCTAAAGGTAATTGGTTGCACCAAATCTTATTTAGGAACTTCATAGCAAACACAGGTGGACTTTATTTAAGTTATTTTTTTTCATTTCACTTCACCAATTTGGACTATTTTGTGTATGTCCGTTACATGAAATCCAAATAAAAATCTATTTATAATCCAGGTTGTAATGCAACAAAATAGGAAAAACGCCAAGGGGAATGAATACTTTTGCAAGGCACTGTAATATGCTCTAAACTGCTCTGGTGACAAAAAAAAACATTGCTGCGTTGTTTCCAATCGTCCACATGGCTGGGAGAACCTATTCAAGTAAGTAAATACATTTTGAAAATGTACAAAAAAAATTATCATTAGCTCACCAGCTACAGTGCAGGCTAACTCAAATGAGCTGCTAATGTAGCTAGCTAGCTGTCTAACAAACTCTACATACTGTATTGCTAGCTAGCTAAGTCGATTCAATATCACCAGCTACCTAACTTCATATTAGCTATCTATATGTGCATTTGTCGGTAGCTAGCTACCAGCCATGGAGAAGGGTGAAAGGATAGCAGCCCCAACTGTCAAAGTGAGAGAGTAGGCTAATCTGGATAGGGCAGGTACTTTTGTGTAGTTCCTGTCCCTAGCAGTGAGGACAGAGATAATAGTAACATAATATTCAGTGCTGTCTAATTTGAGTATAATGAAGTCTGTTTCTTGTGATGTCTTCGGTCCTCGGATACAGAGTGCTATGAAAGTCTGTCTGTAGATGAAGAGGTCCCAATGAAGAGCAGTGGTTCTCAGTCCTAGGGACTCAAAGGGTTGCACATTTTTGTTTTTGAACTACACAGCTGATTCAAATGATTAACTCATCATCAAGCTTCAAGTGGTATGTATGTATTCATTTGTGATGCTATTCTTGATATGATCATGCTGTTGTCACATGCTACATGTGCACGAGTGTGCATGCATCTATCTATCCAATGTTATCATGATTTGTTATAAGAGATATTAAACTTCAGTAATCCACAATGACCTGATGTAAAAGTCTAATAATAAAATTATCTTCCATATTCCTACAGATACCTTGCAACTGGAGATTCCTTCAATTCGATAGCCTATAGTCACTGTGTAGGGCACTGCATGGTTGGGTGACCAGGGCCATCTGGGACTGCCTCCTAGGGGAATTCAGGCATGTGAAAGCTAACTGTGTCCTGAATAAATTAATGAGGTTGGAGGGGATCTGCATCTTGCCACCATGTGCCAGAGAGGTCTGCTGCTCTGCAGGATGTTTAAAGGATGGGGGCCAACATCGCAGCATGGGAGGCAATCCGTGTGTAGGAGATCTTCACCTCCTACTTTAACAAAAATGGTGCTATACCCTGGCAACACCATAGACTACACTATACACGACCAAAGGCTTGTAAAAAAAATTGTGTTTTTCCATTTAATTAGCTATGTCAACTGCAGTTATTCAATTCCCAGTTTCTCTCCCTTTGACTTCTATTTCTCAGGTGAGGGTGCTGTTTATGTAAGGGTGATGTCTGTACAAAAACAAAACAGGCTCTTTTAAGAGTCATCCATATTGGAAAAATATAGAACAATTAGACACCCTATAACCCACACCTACACACTTGTGTATCAATCTGATTGATGGATTGTGTTGTAAGCAGGCTCAGGTGTGTTACTGTGTCTTATTCCACCTTCAAAGAATAGGCAAAAGGACCAACCATGGAGAATAGTAAGACACTTCATTATTTCTATAAATACGCTATATTGTTTGTCCACGAGTGTCTGTGCATGTTTATCAGTATAAAGTACTCTGCAGCCACTTAGTGTGGACACCAGGTGAGGCCACACACACAGATGCCTGTTGAACACTCTCTTTAACTACCTGATTTTCTCAATAACAGTCTCTCTCCTTCACTTTACACCTGTCCCCCCCTTATCCCTAAATCCTCTAGGTTATATCAACATTGTCGGTGAACCCTCCCGCATCTGAACTGCTATCTGAGCAGTTAACCGATCGCTGCAGCTGTACATAGTCCATCGGTAAATAGCCCACCCAATTCACCTACCTCATCCCCATACTGTTTTTTATTTATTTACGTTTCTGCTCTTTTGCACACCAGTATCTCTACCTGCACATGACCATCTGATCATTTATCACTCCAGTGTTAATCTGCTAAATTGTAATTATTCGCCTACCTCCTCATGCCTTTTGCACACAATGCATATATACTTTTTTTTCTACTGTGTTATTGACTTGTTTATTGTTTACTCCATGTGTAACTCTGTGTTGTTATCTGTTCACACTGCTATGCTTTATCTTGGCCAAGTCACAGTTATGAATGAGAACTTGTTCTCAACTAGCCACCTGATAAATAAAGGTGAAATAAAATAAAAACTGGCTACATAGAGGGCACGGCATGATCAGAGGTTTGAGGTCACTTGGTCGGGTCAACATGAAGTGTTATTCAAGAGATGCTTTACATTGAAATACAGATAGAGATGTAGTAGTCCCAGAGTTAATGATCCAAGGTCAGTTTTGCATTTCACCTCCTGATGATTATGATGACTGGCAGTGTTAGAATAAACAAAACACAAGGCTTAATCATGCTCTCTCTCCATCCATCTGTCTGTCTCTTGTCCGCAGGTATGTTTAGATTTGAGAGAGGATGCCAAACCCCAGTCCCGTCATCGCCACCTCATCCGCTCTTAAGATAACCTTCATGCCAACTGGGAGCCCAAGGCTGGTAAGGAGACACAGCTAGAAACCCTAGAACTATAATCTATAATGTAAGTGTGAGGAACTGAGAGAATATTAAGTTTAGTAGCACTGTAATTCATTAATCATATGTTGTCTTACCTCTTTCCCTTTGTCTTTTACACTCTCTCACACATCTCTTCCCACCTTCTCTTTCTTCCTCTGTTTTTATAATGGACACCAGATGTGCATTGAAGTTCAATTTGAACTTGTATTTATAATATAATATTACAAATATAATATTTATAATGCATGCATTATGTACTTGGATAAGGAACTTCTTTCAAGAACGCTTTTCACATTCTCTACTGGTTGAAAATAAGTCTCTAATTTAATGAAATACTACACCTATCCTGTGTCCTCAGATCAGTGCATATGAAGGAAATTAGATATTGAGAGGAACCAGTTTTAGAGTATTTACATGATGCATAGGAAGTGCAGTGTACAGTTTTTTAAATTCTGTTTCTGTATAAATGGATTAGAAATCAGCCTTGAACTAGTTAAATCATGTTTATAGTCTATTGCATAGTTACAATGTGTAACAATGTCCCAGGACCAGGATTGATAAACACTGTTGAAGTGTATAATTGTAATACATACATGCAGACACAGCATCATTCAAAGACCGGAGTCTGATACTCCTGGTATTGGATATGGCTGAAAAAGAATGTCTCAGACATTCAAACCTAAACTGCACCTTTATTTGCCCAGGTAGAGTACATGATCAGTGAATATATTCAATGTACATGCTACAATGTGGGGATCTCATCCTTGGTAATAACTACCTTTATTTACGACTTGCATCCTTGAAACAAATATAACAACAAATTATATTATATTCTACTCAATCCATTATATTCTACTTAATGTCAGACTATTTTGAAGTTCATACAACCCGCTTAGGAGGTTCATAGCTAGGTTCACAACTAATATGTATACCAAACATTTTAGGGTATAGCGTCCAATTCGTCATGGAAACCACTCGATACGATTGGTGAGAGTTCAAAAGGTTTTCTTTAATGAAAGCTTCTCTAATGACAAACATGTAAAGTGTGGTGTACCACAGGGCAGCTCTCTAGGACCTCTACTCTTTCCCATTTTTACCAATGCCACTGGCATTAAACAAAGCATGCGTGTCCATGTATGCTGATGATTCAACCATATATGCATCAGCAACCACAGCTAATGAAGTCACTGAAACCCTTAACAAAGAGTTGTAGTCTGTTTTGAAATGGGTGGCCAGTAATACACTTGTCCTGAACGACTCTAAAACTAAGAGCATTGTATTTGGTACAAATCATTCCTTAAGTTCTCGACCTCAGCTGAATCTGGCAATTAATGGTGTGGCTGTTGAACAAGACTAAATTACTTGTCGTTACCTTAGATTGTGGTCAAAACATATAGATGCAATGGTTGTAAAGATGGGGAGAGGTCTGGCCTTAATAAAGAGATGCTCTGGTGTTTTGACACCACACTCCAAAAAGTACGTTCTGCAGGCTCTAGTTTTGTCTAATCTTGATTATTGTGCAGTCATGTGGTCCAGTGCTGCAAGGAACGACCGAGTTAAGCTGCAGCTGGCCCAGAAGAGAGTGGCATGTTTGGCTCTTCATTGTAATCAGAGGGCTGATATAAATATTATGCATGCAAGTCTCTCTTGGCTAAGAGTTGAGGAGAGACTGACTGCATCACTTCTTTATTTTATACTGAAACATTCATGTGTTGAAAATCACAAATAGTTTGCATAGTCAACTTAAACACAGCTCTGACACACACACGTATCCCACCAGACATGCCACCAAGGGTCTTTTCACAGTCCCCAAATTCAGAACAAATTCAAGAAAGCGTACATTATTATATAGAGACCTTACTGAATGGAACTTCCTTCCATCTCATATTGATCAAAAAAAGAGCAAACTTGGTTTAAAAAAAACAGATAAAGCAACACTTCACGGCACAATGCCTCTCCCCTAATTAACCTAGATAGTTTGTGTGTAGGCTTTGATATGTAGGCTGTGTGCCTTTTTTCAAAATGTATGTACTTCTGTCCTTGAGCTGTTCTTGTCAATTCTGTAATTCTGTATTATCTTTCATGTTTTGTGTGGACCCCAGGAAGAGTAGCTGCTGCTTTTGCAACAGCTAATGGGGATCCTAATGTAATACCAAATACCCTTGACTTTTTCCACATTTTTTTACTTTACAGCCTTATTCTAAAATTGATTAAATAGTTGTTTTCCCCCACAATACGTTTTTTTGAAATTTTGGGACAAAAATAAATCAATATGCCTCCCGGGTGGCGCAGTGGTTAAGGGCGCTGTACTGCAGCGCCAGCTGTGCCACCAGAGACTCTGGGTTCGCGCCCAGGCTCTGTCGTAACCGGCCGCGACCGGGAGGTCCGTGGGGCGATGCATTGTCCGGGTTAGGGAAGGTTTGGCCGGTAGTGATATACTTGTCTCATCGCGCACCAGCGACTCCTCCGACACATTGGTGCGGCTGGCTTCCGGGTTGGATGCGCGCTGTGTTAAGAAGCAGTGAGGCTTGGTTGGGTTGTGTATAGGAGGACGCATGACTTTCAACCTTCGTCTCTCCCGAGCCCGTACGGGAGTTGTAGCGATGAGACAAGATAGTAGCTACTAAACAATTGGATACCACGAAATTGGGGAGAAAAAGGGGTAAAAAATAAATAAATAATTAATACATTGAAATATCATATTTACATAAATATTTAGACACTTTCCTCAGTACTTTGTTGAAGCACCTATGGCAGCAAGTACAGCCTCGAGTCTTTGGTATGACGCTACAAGCTTGGTACACCTGTACAGTGGCTTGCGAAAGTATTCGGCCCCCTTGAACTTTGCGACCTTTTGCCACATTTCAGGCTTCAAACAAAAATATATAAAACTGTATTTTTTTGTAAAGAATCAACAACAAGTGGGACACAATCATGAAGTGGAACGACATTTATTGGATATTTCAAACTTTTTTAACAAATCAAAAACTGAAAAATTGGGTGTTCAAAATTATTCAGCCCCTTTACTTTCAGTGCAGCAAACTCTCTCCAGAAGTTCAGTGAGGATCTCTGAATGATCCAATGTTGACCTAAATGACTAATGATGATAAATACAATCCACCTGTGTGTAATCAAGTCTCCGTATAAATGCACCTGGACTGTGATAGTCTGAGAGGTCCGTTATAAGCTCAGAGAGCATCATGAAGAACAAGGAACACACCAGACAGGTCTGAGATACTGTTGTGAAGAAGTTTAAAGCCGGATTTGGATACAAAAAGATTTCCCAAGCTTTAAACATCCCAAGGAGCACTGTGCAAGCGATAATATTGAAATGGAAGGAGTATCAGACCACTGCAAATCTACCAAGACCTGGCCATCCCTCTAAACTTTCAGCTCATACAAGGAGAAGACTGATCAGAGATGCAGCCAAGAGTTCCATGATCACTCTGGATGAACTGCAGAGATCTACAGCTGAGGTGGGAGACTCTGTCCATAGGACAACAATCAGTCGTATATTGCACAAATCTGGCCTTTATGGAAGAGTGGCAAGAAGAAAGCCATTTCTTAAAGATATCCATAAAAAGTGTTGTTTAAAGTTTGCCACAAGCCACCTGGGAGACACACCAAACATGTGGAAGAAGGTGCTCTGGTCAGATGAAACCAAAATTGAACTTTTTGGCAACAATGCAAAACGTTATGTTTGGCGTAAAAGCAACACAGCTCATCACCCTGAACACACCATCCCCACTGTCAAACATGGTGGTGGCAGCCTCATGGTTTGGGCCTGCTTTTCTTCAGCAGGGACAGGGAAGATGGTTAAAATTGATGGGAAGATGGATGGAGCCAAATACAGGACCATTCTGGAAGAAAACCTGATGGAGTCTGCAAAAGACCTGAGACTGGGACAGAGATTTGTCTTCCAACAAGACAATGATCCAAAACATAAAGCAAAATCTACAATGGAATGGTTCAAAAATAAACATATGTGTTAGGTGTTAGAATGGCCAAGTCAAAGTCCAGACCTGAATCCAATCGAGAATCTGTGGAAAGAACTGAAAACTGCTGTTCACAAATGCTCTCCATCCAACCTCACCGAGCTCGAGCTGTTTTGCAAGGAGGAATGGGAAAAAAATTCAGTCTCTCGATGTGCAAAACTGATAGAGGCATACCCCAAGCGACTTACAGCTGTAATCGCAGCAAAAGGTGGCGCTACAAAGTATTAACTTAAGGGGGCTGAATAATTTTGCACGCCCAATGTTTCAGTTTTTGATTTGTTAAAAAAGTTTGAAATATCCAATAAATGTCGTTCCACTTCATGATTGTGTCCCACTTGTTGTTGATTCTTCACAAAAAAATACAGTTTTATATCTTTATGTTTGAAGCCTGAAATGTGGCAAAAGGTCGCAAAGTTCAAGGGGGCCGAATACTTTCGCAAGGCACTGTATTTGGAGAGTTTCTCCCATTTTTCTCTGCAGATCATCTCAATCTCTGTCAGGTTGGATGGGGACCGTCAATGCACAGCTATTTTCAGGTCTCTACAGAGATGATCGATTGGGTTCAAGTCTGGGCTCTGGCTGGGCTACTCAAGGACATTCAGAAACTTAAGTTGTGAGTTGAGTTCCTTAGTTGTCTTGGCTGTGTGCTTAGGGTTGTTGTCCTGTTGGAAGGGGAGCCTGAGCGAATTTTTTCCGAATGCACTGTAAAGGCCTACTGTAGCTCTGATCGGCTATAGAGCACCGGTCTGTGTGTAGACTCTGGCCCTGGACAAGACAGATATTTGTTTTTGTTTTATTGCAGTGTCTATAAATTGTCCAATTGCACGGCCGCTTTCCCACTCTATATTGCTATAGAATTTTCACAAATGCCTTAGTATACTTCATTCCCTAACATTCTAAGAATTTATGAAAAAGTGAAAAGGACCTGATCTAAGTGGTAGCTTGTCAGATTTTCTGTAAGTGTCATATTCTTCCTGGGGGTGTATTTGAACAGATATTTATAAGATTTCATGTTACTACAATGCACTCAGTTCCACTCACCAGATGATGATGATGATCATTTGAAACATGCCTTCTTGTTTAAAGTCATTCTTGAAAAGGGAGAAGCTAACACATTAGCAGCAACATCCTATTTGATAACACCTGTGCAGCGCTGCAAACTAGCCAAAAACAAAAGATAGCTAGCTAGCCCAAGGGAAAACTATTGCTCAGTGACCTGTTGGCCTTCAAGAAGGCAGAAGTTTTTGTAAAAACGGTCCTAAATTGAGTGTATATACATTTCTGACCCACTGGGAATGTGATGAAAGAAATAAAAGCCAAACTAAAATTTTCTTTATACTATTATTCTGACATTTCACATTCTTAAAATAAAGTGGATCCTAACTGACCTAAAAGAAGGAATTTTTACTGGGATGAAATGTCAGGAATTGTGAAAAACTGAGTTAAAATGTGTTTAGCTAAAGTGTATGAAAACTTCCGACTTCAACTGTATGTATGTATGTATGTATGCATGTATGTATGTATGTATGTATGTATGTATGTATGTATGTATACATACATACACATTGCCTTTAATTTGTTTAACTTGGGTCAAACGTTTTGGGTAGCCTTCCACAAGCTTCCCACAATAAGTTGGGTGAATTTTGGCCCATTCTTCCTGACAGAGCTGGTGTAACTGAGTCAGGTTTATAGGCCTCTTTGCTCGCACACGCTTTTTCAGTTCTGCACACAAATCTTCTATGGGATTGAGGTCGGGGCTTTGTAATGGCCATTCCAATACCTTGACTTTGTTGTCCTTAAGCCATTTTGCCACAACTTTGGAAGTGTGCTTGGGGTCATTGACATTTGGAAGACCCATTTGTGACCAAGCTTTAACTTCCTGACTGATGTCTTGAGATGTTGCTTCAATATATCCACATAATTTTCCTCCCTCATGACGACATCTATTTTGTGAAGTGCACCAGTCCCTTCTGCATCAACGCACCCCCAAAATATGATGCTGCCACCCCCGTGCTTCATGGTCGTGATGGTGTTCTTCGGCTTGCAAGCCTCTGCCTTTTTCCTCCAAACATAACGATGGTCATTATGGCCAAACAGTTCTATTTTTGTTTCATCAGACCAGCGGACATTTCTCCAAAAATTACAATCTTTGTCCCCATGTGCAGTTGCAAACTGTAGTCTGGCTTTTTTATGGCGGGTTTGGATTTTTTCTTTTGATTTTCCCATGATGTCTAGCAAAGAGGCACTGAGTTTGAAGGTAGGCCTTGAAATACATCCACAGGTACACCTCCAATTGACTCAAATGATGTCAATTAGCCTATCAAAAGCTTCAAAAGCCATGACATCATTTTCTGGAATTTTCCAAGCTGTTAAAAGGCACAGTCAACTTAGTGTATGTAAACTTCTGACCCACTGGAATTGTGATACAGTGAATTATAAGAGAAATAATCTGTCTGTAAAAAATTGTTGGAAAAATGACTTGTCTCATGCACAAAGTAGATGTCCTAACCGACTTGCCAGAACTATAGTTTGTTAACAAGACATTTGTGGAGTGGTTGAAAAACGAGTTTCAATGACTCCAACCTAAATGTATGTAAACTTCCAACTTCAATTGTAAGTGTATGTAAACTTCTGACTTCAACTTTATATATAGAACATTTCTTACCGAGCGATCCATAAGTCCACGCAAGTTTCTTCAACTGTCTTCTGACTGTGTCGTGCCGTGATGCCAGCAGATTACAGATTGCCTTTGCCGATCGCTCATCATCTTCATGAATATAAGCAAGTGATGTCTGCTAAATAATCAGGTTAGGTTTCTCGAGAAATAAACAATTCTAAATAACAAACTGGCTTTACTTACAAATTAGTGAGAATGTCTCACACCGTGTTCAAGAATTTCCCTTTTCTCGCTCATTCTAGGTTAAATTAACTCGAAATCTCCAAAATATTGTTACTTTTTAAACAAGCGATTATTATTATTATTAATTCATTTAGAATTATATAAAAGCCCAGTATATATTCTTACAGATCCTACTGGAAAATGCCCCTTAGATATTAATTTACAGTCCTCCAATCCTCTAAATGCAATTATTGGCAGAGAGTCACGTCATTGAAAAAAAGATTTTCGATATACTGTAGGCCTATCATAGGCAAAATGAGTCTCACTATTGTTGAGTAATGTGCTGTTAATGGTGTAGGTTTAATTTATTTAAAGAGCATATAAAACTTAGAAGAAAAAGCCTACAATTATTTTAGCACTGTTTAGCACTGCTCTGAGACAAGCATGGGGACTGGTCTTGATAAATCAATGAGATTTTTGGTTAGACAAGAATTAGAAAATTAGGGTGCAGAAATGTTATGCTCTTAGTGTAACCTTTATTTAACTAGGCAACTCAGTTAAAGAACAAATTCTTATTTACAAGGACAGCATGCTCCTTCCTCATGCCCTGCTGGGATTATTTAGCTAAATAGCCCAGTACTGTACATCCGACCGTCATGTTGCACAGCTCCATATTTTCCATTCCAGCAAGTACCAGTCAAAAGTTTGGACACACCCACTGTACTCATTCCAGGATTATTCTAAATTTTTAATATTTTCTACATTGTAGAATAATAGTGAAGACATCACAACTATGAAATAGCACATATGTAATCAGTTAAGAACAAATTATTATTTACAAGAACAGCCTACTCCTTCCTCCCCAATGGGGATTTGAACCCCGGTCTCCCGCGTGCCTCGCATTATGTAGTACAGACATCCTAATAAACAAATAAACACATTTTGTTGTTAGCAACATGTGAAAATATGTTGCAGCTCAAGTCAACTACAAAACGCACAATGCAATGCTCTCTCTATGAGCTGGCTGGCTGGCTAGCTAGGTAGGTAGCTAGCTAGCTAGCAAACGTAGCTACACACAATAATACCAAAGTATTACTGCAAACTGCACTATCAATTGAGGAGTCAACAATCTCACCACGTTCAACCTGCAGATCGATATGTCTCACAGAATGGAGTCTGACATTCACAACAGCCATGTAACATCACCATGCAATGCACCCTGGACTGATGAGGCAGACAAATGGAAGAAATGTGCTAAATTACACATTTCTCGAAGTAGGAAAACCGCAAAAATATGATCAATGGCTCATTCAAGATAAGACGGCCAGTATTGAAATCTGACACATATCAGGGGTTTTCGTGATCTAAAAGTCATATTCCTATTAATCTCCAGCGTAGTGAGAGTGGCTTTATCGCAATGCTAGTCATACTTTCTTGCACGCTTGAACGGCAACAGCTCAGATACACGTGTAAACATGACGCTGGGAATCAATAGAGCATCCCTCAGAGATGCACATAAAACAATAACATTCCAAAATGGGTGAAACTTTCCTTTAAACACGCGGGTACAGGGAGGTCGGGAACACAGCCAGCTGACAAAGCATCTCCCACTGAATTTACAGATCTACAAATTGGGTTTATAGACACACAGGGCAGCAACAGAAAGTCATGCCATTAGGAACTCCAACCCTATATTGTACTACACAGATCACGCCACTTCAAAACGCGACATAGCAGTTTCGGGGCATAGAGGTGGCAGTGTTATTTATTCTACCACGCAACTGTGAGGACGTAAGAGTGCCTTGTACAGCAACAAAAGTTATGTTGTGTCACATTATACTGTAATTACCTTCAAAAAATATGTACTGGGCCATATTGAGAAGAATGTACTGGTCTATTGGGGGCAGCTGCTACAGACACAATCGCTCACACAACAGTACAGGGGTATTTCTATGTAAAGCACCTATCAGCCTATTCAGCCATGTAGGCATCGGGGCATGTAGAGCTATTAGTGGCTAATTAGCAATTACACAGCTATGCATATGTTATATAGAGCAGGGGGAAGAGAGGATAAACCAGGTGCCAGTTACCTATTCAGAACATAATTATCCCCTATTCTAAAGGATTAGCTAACATTGGTGTCATGGATTAAAATCAACTGAACGAAACGGAATAATCGGCCACATTGTCAGTCTCGCGCATGTCTCTGCAGCTCTATGAGCCCTGACTCACATTCACCTATAGTGTTCAGCATAATAGGTACTGAGTAAGTGCTGCCCATCTCTTCGGAGCATAATGGTGGGCATCAGGAGGGGCAACACCTCTACAGGTCTCACACACACACACACATGCACACCCTGACTCCTCTCGGTCTGTCTGGTGGAACCCTTCACCCAACTCAATATGAAAAGAGCAGGATGAGTGGAACATGTTGGACAGGGGGCCATTATTTCAACCATCCTCCCCAGTCTCTCTTTATACTCGGCTCCCGCTCTCGTCCCTCCTTGTCTTCATTTCTCTCTGTTTATCCATGTGGAAGAGAGGGATGGTAACCAAGGCTCTCTCGTCAGACTCTTTGCTTTGGATGTCTACAGGAAAAACGAGTGCAGCGAAATGACCTCAGTTCTCTCGCTCTCACGCACGCACGAACGCACACACACACACACACACACAGAACTAGAAAGTATTGAGAGCATATCCTGGCTGATAGTGATTACACGCGCCCATAAGAATCTGAACCAGTACGGAAAAACAGTTAAATCATATAACTTATTATTTTATATCATCTCTTTCTGTGTCTGTGTTCTGCTTTGTCCCACTCAGTTTGAAAGTACACACACATACACCACAATGTGGCATGGATGTTGGATGAACGTTAGATGTGAACACGTTGTTTCAACGTGCCTCCTGCATGCTTTCATGTACCGGGAGGGAACAAAGTAGAAGTATTTCAATATTTCATATTGAACTTCTACCAACCCCATTCTCTCTCTGCCTCCTTCCCTCTGAGTCTCTATAACTTGGAGAGGGTCTTAAACTCCAGGCACAGTGAAGTGTAATAGCACTTCATACACGGAGTGCCTAATGAAATTATTGAGCATACAACGGCATCGGGCGACATTTTCACAACATGGCATGAATCAAAAAGGGAGCCTTCGATAAATGAGTTGTAAAAAAACGTTGATTTACCATCTTAGTTACAGCATAGTTTGACTTACACTAGTTAATGGTTATTGCCGACCCCTAAGCCACGAGTTTGACAAGCGTTCTCGGCATACTGCGGAGGTAGACATCCAAGTGAGTAAACAAACAAACAACGACCTCGAATCAATCAAGCAATCAGAAGTCTTCATGCTCGACTCTACCACAGCAAATCATTCTGGCGCCTAGGCCTAATGTCTCACACAACACCACACAGGGGAGATTTAGTGACTAACAACAAGCGATAAATCATACCAGTATAAGTAATGTGGCATGACTCCAAAGTGAATGAAATATGAGTTATAACAACTTGAAATTGCCTCAGTAACTTAACAGCATCAGCAGGTCCAGAGGAGCAGGGGTTGACGTTATGTAGGACACTATGACACCTAACCTCTGGAAAAGATGACAATGAAACAAATAATAATATTACCAATGTTTGCATCTCAAAATAAAGTGGCTTCTTCTCCTCTACTTTATCTTGCACTGATATAAAAGCAAGTGATAAGTCAAAGTGATACGTGTGACGCCAACCAAATGTATGCTTTCACCAGTACAGAAGGAAGGAAGGAAGGAAGGAAGGAAGGAAGGAAGGAAGGAAGGAAGGAAGGAAGGAAGGAAGGAAGGAAGGAAGGAAGGAAGGAAGGGAAGGAGTCAAGTGTGAAGGAAGGAAAGGAGTGACATACACATGCCCATTTAGATTTACCAACAGAGCGGTAAGCTTGACATGTACTATAGGAAGATGCCCCATGTGGGAAAAAAAGGCTGGATAATATGGCCATGGCTCCACTCTAAAATGATACGGCTATAGGTCATACATACAATATTCCACATACGTCAGAGAAGAATACAGATGGACTCAACAACCTAATCACGTCATTCACCAGTTCTATTTGTGAACACAGTGTACATATAATAATGGCGGTGGGGGAGTGGAGTGAAAGTGGAGTGGACGAGGAGTGGAACACACACAGTATGTGGATAAAGGGCACAGCCTTGCTGTTGAAGGGAAGATAATAGAGCAAGGCTCTCTGCGAGTCAGAACTCATACAATAGCCAATAAGAGAGATGTAAGGCACAATGCAGTTCTGTGGAAAAATCAAGGCCTATAGCTTCTTGAGTTTTGTGTGAGTGAATGAGTGAGTGAATGAGTGAGTGAGTGAGTGAGTGAGTGAGTGAGTGAGTGAGTGAGTGAGTGAGTGAGTGAGTGAGTGAGTGAGTGAGTGAGTGAGTGAGTGAGTGAGTGAGTGAGAGAGAGAGAGTGAGAGAGAGAGATGGGAGCAGGGAGGGTGAGAGCTAACTAATGTGTTTCTGCTTGGGCGAACGCGTTATTTATTTCTCATTGTGTGTGGCCACAGGGCCGTCAATAGACTTATAATTACTTGCACAGCCATCAGGTGGGGTTAATGGAGAAAACATTACCGTTAGAGGAACAGGGGAGCGTCTAGAGGGGAGAGAGGGATGTGGAAAAGAGAGGAGAGGGCGGGTGGGGCGTGGTCGTTCATAAATCAGCCATGGGTGGAATAAAGAGATTTTGGCTTAATACGGAAATGCCTGCCGCCATCCCTGCCAATTTACTGCTGCGCAAAAGAGCGAAGAAACGAAAGAAAATAGGATAAAATGAAGGGAGAGACAGATCATATGGTGAGGAAATTGCAGAGGGAAAGAAAGAAAGAACCATGGAGAAAAAGTGTACGAGGTAGAGAGCGAGAATGTTAATGACAAAATGTGGGCATATGAGAAAGAGTGTGAGGTACAGGCCTCTCCGTTAGTCAATAGCTCATGAAATCATCATTGTTTTTGTCGTCCACTCCAGAGAGCACGCCACCAGTTCATCAATCAGTAATAAGAGGCCCGGGGGGGAGGGTACTTACAAGCTTGAACCTTCAGGGTTTACTGCGGGGTCCCATTGGACAAAGAGGGGTCACTCTGAAGTCATACATCATGCATGGGTCATGGGGCAGAGGGAACGTGGGGTAGAGGGGAACGTTTAGTCATTAAGCAGACAGTCTTATCCAGAGTGACTTAACAGGAGCAATTATGGGGGTTAAGTTCTTTGCTCAGGGATTCGAACCAGCGACCATTCGGTTACTGGCCCACCGCTCTAAAATGTTAGAGAGGCTGGAAGCCTATCCCCCCCTCCCTCTGTATGATTAATGACCATCCGTCGCTATGGTAACAGGTCACAATGTCAAAGAGTACATGTGACCATCGCTGGCTGAGCAGCGTGTGTGTGTGTGTGTGTGTGCACGTATGTGCATGTCTGTGCTAATAACACAATTACCCTTAAATTGCAAAAACACATTAATTTACATCACAGTGTTTAATCTCTCTACAGAGTTTAATCTCTGTTCCACATTCATACGAGAAGAGAAGGGTCCAGTTTTAACGCATCTTAAAACTAATACTGCCATAAAAAGTAATATCTTGTGGCACTGACACTTAGCCTAATCGGAATCACAAACATACATGCATACATACGTCTCAGCTGCTGAGGGCTGGGCCTTTGAGAGGGTTGGGATGAAAAAAAAACACACGCATGCACGGATGCACACACCTCACCAATAGGCTGCACCAGTTAACATGGGCTGATAAGCTCCTCCATGGTGGCAGCTATGCTGTATGATAAGAGTGGCTCTTATCAGAGCGTCACATTAACATATTGCATTAGGCACTAGAGGTTACCTGGGAAATGGACTGGGAGAACCCACGGATATCCAGAGTTGTGCCGGTAAAGCAAAAGACTGAAGCTGGAATTAAATCAGTGCAGACTGGGAGCAGGGAATAGAAATACGTTATGCAGAACAAACACGCCTCTCTGACATGTAGAATTAGGAATTGTGCCAAAATCGGAATCACTTTTATGCACCAAGTACATTTACACCTACTCAGAATTTTACTTGGTAATATGGTGCTGCTAGTGATAAACACGATTTAGAGAGAGAAGACATACAGAGGAGTTTGCACAAAGTTGACAAACATTGGGTACAAATAGGTAGAGTGAACATAATATAAAAGTAGATACAGTTCTATTCATGACATGTCTATCTGCAAAGTTCCACAACGTCTGCCTCCTGATCGTGTCCCAGGTGTTAACGCCATCCATCCAGGACACACAGCTAGCTGTTGGGCTAACCAAACACACTGCTGAAGTGCAATGACTGAATTCATGCCAAACCTTTATAAGCATTACAAGCATCAGCACACAGAGAGAGAGCGCGAGAGGGAGAGAAAATACTTTGAATTTAAATTTGAATCTTTATTTAACGAGGCAAGTCAGTTAAATAATAATCTTATTTACAATGACAGCCTACCACGGCCAAACCTGGACGACGCTGGGACTTTAATCAGTTATCAAACACATTGCCCTCTATGGTTGTGAGATCTGGGGTCCACTCACCAACCAAGAATTCACAAGATGGTACAAACACCCAAATTGAGACTCCGCATGCAGAGTTCTGTAAAAATATACTTTGTGTACAATGCAAAACCCCAAACAATGCACGCAGAGCGGAATTAGGACTATACCCGCTAACTGTCAAAATCCAGAAAAGACCCGTTCAATTCTTCAACCACCTAAAAGGAAGCGATCCTCACATATTCCACCACAAAGCGTTCACCTACAGAGAGCTGAACCTTGAGAAGAGTCTCCTCGGCCAGTTGGTTCTGGGGCTCAATTCACAAACAACAAAGAGCCCCAGCACAGAAACACATTAAGACCCATCCAAATTATGAGAAAGCAGAATTATAAATATTTGACACACTGGAAAGAATCAAACAAAATAAACGGAGCAAATTGGAGTACTATCTGGCCCTAAACAGAGCACACAGTGGCAGAAAACCTGACCACTGTGACTGACCTGAAATTAAGAAAATCCTTGACTATGTACAGACTCCGTGAGCATAGCCTTGCTATTGAGAGAGGCTGCCATATTTTTATTTTTATTTATTTATTTCACCTTTATTTAACCAGGTAGGCTAGTTGAGAACAAGTTCTCATTTGCAACTGCGACCTGGCCAAGATAAAGCATAGCAGTGTGAACAGACAACACAGAGTTACACATGGAGTAAACCATTAACAAGTCAATAACACAGTAGAAAAAAAGGGGGGAGTCTATATACAATGTGTGCAAAAGGCATGAGGTAGGCGAATAATTACAATTTTGCAGATTAACACTGGAGTGATAAATGATCAGATGGTCATGTACAGGTAGAGATATTGGTGTGCAATAGAGCAGAAAAGTAAATAAATAAAACAGTATGGGGATGAGGTAGGTGAAAATGGGTGGGCTTATTTACCAATAGACTATGTACAGCTGCAGCGATCGGTTAGCTGCTCAGATAGCTGATGTTTGAAGTTGGTGAGGGAGATAAAAGTCTCCAACTTCAGCGATTTTTGCAATTCGTTCCAGTCACAGGCAGCAGAGTACTGGAACGAAAGGCGGCCGAATGAGGTGTTGGCTTTAGGGATGATCAATGAGATACACCTGCTGGAGCGCGTGCTACGGATGGGTGTTGCCATCGTGACCAGTGAACTGAGATAAGGCGGAGCTTTACCTAGCATGGACTTGTAGATGACCAGGAGCCAGTGGGTCTGGCGACGAATATGTAGCGAGGGCCAGCCGACTAGAGCATACAAGTCGCAGTGGTGGGTGGTATAAGGTGCTTTAGTGACAAAACGGATGGCACTGTGATAAACTGCATCCAGTTTGCTGAGTAGAGTGTTGGAAGCCATTTTGTAGATGACATCGCCGAAGTCGAGGATCGGTAGGATAGTCAGTTTTACTAGGGTAAGCTTGGCGGCGTGAGTGAAGGAGGCTTTGTTGCGGAATAGAAAGCCGACTCTTGATTTGATTTTCGATTGGAGATGTTTGATATGAGTCTGGAAGGAGAGTTTGCAGTCTAGCCAGACACCTAGGTACTTATAGATGTCCACATATTCAAGGTCGGAACCATCCAGGGTGGTGATGCTAGTCGGGCATGCGGGTGCAGGCAGCGATCGGTTGAAAAGCATGCATTTGGTTTTACTAGCGTTTAAGAGCAGTTGGAGGCCACGGAAGGAGTGTTGTATGGCATTGAAGCTCGTTTGGAGGTTAGATAGCACAGTGTCCAATGACGGGCCGAAAGTATATAGAATGGTGTCGTCTGCGTAGAGGTGGATCAGGGAAACGCCCGCAGCAAGAGCAACATCATTGATATATACAGAGAAAAGAGTCGGCCCGAGAATTGAACCCTGTGGCACCCCCATAGAGACTGCCAGAGGACCGGACAGCATGCCCTCCGATTTGACACACTGAACTCTGTCTGCAAAGTAATTGGTGAACCAGGCAAGGCAGTCATCCGAAAAACCGAGGCTACTGAGTCTGCCGATAAGAATATGGTGATTGACAGAGTCGAAGGCCTTGGCAAGGTCGATGAAGACGCCTGCACAGTACTGTCTTTTATCGATGGCGGTTATGATATTGTTTAGTACCTTGAGTGTGGCTGAGGTGCACCCGTGACCGGCTCGGAAACCAGATTGCACAGCGGAGAAGGTACGGTGGGATTCGAGATGGTCAGTGACCTGTTTGTTGACTTGGCTTTCGAAGACCTTATATAGGCAGGGCAGGATGGATATAGGTCTGTAACAGTTTGGGTCCAGGGTGTCTCCCCCTTTGAAGAGGGGGATGACTAAGGCAGCTTTCCAATCCTTGGGGATCTCGGACGATATGAAAGAGAGGTTGAACAGGCTGGTAATAGGGGTTGCGACAATGGCGGCAGATAGTTTCAGAAATAGAGGGTCCAGATTGTCAAGCCCAGCTGATTTGTACGGGTCCAGGTTTTGGAGCTCTTTCAGAACATCTGCTATCTGGATTTGGGTAAAGGAGAACCTGGAGAGGCTTGGGCGAGGAGCTGCGGGGGGGGGGGGGGCGGAGCTGTTGGAGAAGCCAGGCGGAAGGCATGGCCAGCCGTTGAGAAATGCTTATTGAAGTTTTCGATAATCATGGATTTATCGGTGGTGACCGTGTTACCTAGCCTCAGTGCAGTGGGCAGCTGGGAGGAGGTGCTCTTGTTCTCCATGGACTTCACAGTTTCCCAGAACTTTTTGGAGTTGGAGCTACAGGATGCAACCTTCTGCCTGAAGAAGCTGGCCTTAGCTTTCCTGACTGACTGCGTGTATTGGTTCCTGACTTCCCTGAACAGTTGCATATCACGGGGACTCTTCGATGCTATTGCAGTCCGCCACAGGATGTTTTTGTGCTGGTCGAGGGCAGTCAGGTCTGGAGTGAACCAAGGGCTGTATCTGTTCTTGGTTCTGCATTTTTTGAACGGAGCATGCTTATCTAAAATGGAGAGGAAGTTGCTTTTAAAGAATGACCAAGCATCCTCAACTGACGGGATGAGGTCAATGTCCTTCCAAGATACCCGGGCCAGGTCGATTAGGAAGGCCTGCTCACAGAAGTGTTTTAGGGAGCGTTTGACAGTGATGAGGGGTGGTCGTTTGACTGCGGCTCCGTAGCGGATACAGGCAATGAGGCAGTGATCGCTGAGATCCTGGTTGAAGACAGCGGAGGTGTATTTGGAGGGCCAGTTGGTCAGGATGACGTCTATGAGGGTGCCCTTGTTTACAGAGTTAGGGTTGTACCTGGTGGGTTCCTTGATGATTTGTGTGAGATTGAGGGCATCTATCTTAGATTGTAGGACTGCCGGGGTGTTAAGCATATCCCAGTTTAGGTCACCTAACAGAACAAACTCTGAAGCTAGATGGGGGGCGATCAATTCACAAATGGTGTCCAGGGCACAGCTGGGAGCTGAGGGGGGGTCGGTAGCAGGCGGCAACAGTGAGAGACTTATTTCTGGAGAGAGTAATTTTCAAAATTAGTAGTTCGAACTGTTTGGGTATGGACCTGGAAAGTATGACATTACTTTGCAGGCTATCTCTGCAGTAGACTGCAACTCCTCCCCCTTTGGCAGTTCTGTCTTGACGGAAGATGTTATAGTTGGGTATGGAAATCTCTGAATTTTTGATGGCCTTCCTGAGCCAGGATTCAGACACAGCAAGGACATCAGGGTTAGCAGAGTGTGCTAAAGCAGTGAGTAAAACAAACTTAGGGAGGAGGCTTCTGATGTTGACATGCATGAAACCAAGGCTTTTTCGATCACAGAAGTCAACAAATGAGGGTACCTGGGGACATGCAGGGCCTGGGTTTACCTCCACATCACCCGCGGAACAGAGAAGGAGTAGTATGAGGGTGCGGCTAAAGGCTATCAAAACTGGTCGCCTAGAGCGTTGGGGACAGAGAATAAGAGGAGCAGGTTTCTGGGCATGGTAGAATATATTCAGGGCATAATGCGCAGACAGGGGTATGGTGGGGTGCGGGTACAGCGGAGGTAAGCCCAGGCACTGGGTGATGATGAGAGAGGTTGTATCTCTGGACATGCTGGTTGTAATGGGTGAGGTCACCGCATGTGTGGGAGGTGGGACAAATGAGTTATCAGGGGTATGAAGAGTGGAACTAGGGGGTCCATTGTGAACTAAAACAATGATAACTAACCTGAACAACAGTATACAAAGCATATTGACATTCGAGAGAGACATACAGCGAGGCATACAGTAATCACAGGTGTTGAATTGGGAAAGCTAGCTAAAACAGTAGGTTAGACAACAACAGCTAATCAGCTGGCACGACAACAGCAGGTAAAATAGCGTTGACTAGGCAACGGGGCCAACAGATAAAACAAACAAGCAGAATGGAGTACCGTGATTAATGGACAGTCCAGAGTGCATCAGCTATGTGGCCAAGAGATCAGTGTCCAGGGGGCAGCGGTGGATGGGGCAGGGAAGCTGGACTGGCGAGTGTTATCCAGGTTAAGAAAAACGAACAATGACTAAATAGCTTGTAGCTAGTTAGCTGGTTAGCTTCTGGAGGTTCTTGAGTGTGTTCTAAAAAAATTAAAAATAATAGCGATTCCGTATCACATTGGGTGAGGCAGGTTTCCGGAAGGTATAAACAAATTAAAAATCAAAAAGAGATAGAAAGTAAATATGGGTGTTTGGCGATGCAGACGGTTAGCAGGCCTGTGCTAGCAAGCTAACAGTTCGTAGATAGCTAGATAGCTAGTTGTGAAGACCCAGCTGAAAAATGTTCCATTTGCGGTGGGAATCCGGGGAAGAAATCGGTGGATGAAAAAAATAAATAGGTCCGTTATGCTCTGGTTAGAGTCGCGTTGTTCGAACTGGCGAGAGCTTTCCGGGCTGAAGGTTAGCTGATGACCGGTTAGCTGAAGACCGCTAGCATGGCTAGTGGTTTGCTGGCTAGCTAGCTTCAGTTGAGCTTCAGTTGAGGGGTTCCGGTTCCGAAGTAAATATAAATATAAATACTTTAGGAAAAATAGCTACATTGGATGAGGCGGGTTGCAGGAGAGTATTTGGAAGCTTAGGTTTAGCAAAAAGTTTTTAAAGAGATATGAGAAGAAAAATATGTAAAAAACGAAGGAGATATATACAGGGGACACGACACGACAGGACTTACTGCTACGCCATCTTGGAAACTCTGAGATAGCCTGTCTTCTCTCGAGAGCCAGGTCTGCCTATGTGCCCACTGCCCACAAAATGAGGTTGAAACTGATCTTCCTAACCTGCTGCCAAATGTATGCCCACATTAGTGTCACATATTTCCGACAGATCTCACCCGCAAAGAATTTGAAAACAAATCAAACAAGGATAAACTCCCATATCTGTTATGGAAAATACCGCAGGGTGCAATCACAGCAGCAAGATTTTTGGCCCATTGCCATGATAAAAGGGAAACCACTGGAGCACGAACATTGTAAATACAACCTATATTTATCGGTTTATTTATTTTCCCTTTCATACTTTAACTACAATGCCTCCGGAAAGTATTCAGACCCCTTGACTTTTTCATGATTTTGTTAAGTTACAGATTTAAAATAAAATGTATTAACATTTTTTTTTTAAATACTCAAACCCTCATACAATAACCCATAATGACAAAAACATCAAAAACAGGTGAAGAAGTTTTTGCTAATTTATTACAAATAAAAACCTGAAATATTACATTTACTCAGTACTTTGTTGAAGCACCTTTGGCAGCGATTACAGCCCCGAGTCTTCCTGGGTATGACGCTACAAGCTTGGCACAC